>NC_083435.1:9095400-10584940 GCF_020745735.1 Hemiscyllium ocellatum
CCAGAAAAGCACTAATCATCCCCACTCTTTGCTTCCTGTTAGTTAACCAATCCTCTATCCGTGCTAATCCATTGCCTGTAGTGCCTTGCATCATTACCTTATGCAGCAGCCTTTTGTGCGGCACCTTGTCAAATGTCTTTTGGAAATTTAGATACACCACATCTACTGGGTCCCCATTGTCCATTGTACTTGCAATGTCTTCATAGAATTCCAGTAGATTAGTTAAGCACAACCTGTTTTTCATGACCCATGTTGTGTTTACCCAATGGGCCAATTTCTATCGAGATGCCTTGCTATTTCTCCCTTGCTAATAGATTCAAGCATCTGCCCCACTACAAAAGTTAAACTATCCAGTCTATAAAACCCCATCTTCTGTCTTCCTCCTTTTTAAAATAGTGGCATTATATTTGCTGTTTTCCAATCCAGAGTCAGGCGAATTTTGGAAAATTATCACAAGTGCATTACCCTGCCACCTCCTTTTGTATCCTGGGATGCATTCCATCAGGGCCAGGAGACTTGTCTATCCTGAGCTCCATGAGCTTGCCCAACACTACCTCTTCTGTGATAATGATTGTTTCCAGGTCCTCACCTACCTTCATCTCCTTGTCAATCACTGGCATGTTATTCGTGTCCCCCATTGTGAAGACTGATCTTCTAGTTTCCCACAGTTTTTGGCCACTTTGTATGCCTCCTCTTTGAACTGGATAGCTTCCCTTATTTCCTTAGATACCCATGGCAGATCACCCCTTTTTGTACAGAACTTCCTTTTCGCTGGGATATACTTTTGCTGAGCACTTTGAAAATTTGGTTTGAAAGTTCTCCACTGTCCTTCAACTGTCCCACCATAAAATCTTTGCTTCCAGTCTACTTTAGCCAGGTCCTCCCTCATCTTCTTGTAGTCTCCTTTGTTTAAGCACAGGACCCAGGTATTGGATTTTATCTTCACACTTCCCATCTGTATTCAAAATTCGACCAGACTGTGATCGCTCCTTCCAAGAGGATCCCTGACTATGACATCATTAATTATTCCTGTCTCATTGCACAGGACCAGATCTAGGATAGCTTGCTCCCTCATCAGTCCCATTACATACTCTTCAAGGATACTATCACAGATACACTCAACAAACTCCTCCTCAAGGCTATCCTGACCAAGCTGGTTTGACCAATCGGCATTAGATTAATTACAGAGTGGAAACAGGCCCTTGGGCCCAACAAGTCCACACCGACCTGCCGAAGCACAACCCACCCAGACCCATCCCCCTACATTTTACCCCATTCATCTAACACTACGGGCAATTTAGCATGGCCAATTCACCTAACCTGCACATTTTTGGATTGTGGGAGGAAACCGGAACACACAGAGGAAACCCACGCAGACACAGGGAGAATGTGCAAACTCCACACAGAGAGTCACCTGAGGCGGGAATTGAACCCGGGTCCCTGGCGCTGTGAGGCACCAGTGCTAACCGCTGTGCCACCCCATGGGGCATGTAAGTAAACTCCCCATGATAATTGCTGTAATATTTTAATTGGCATTCGTTATATTTTTGCTTATTGTCTGCCCCAGTGTGATATTATTATTTGGTGGCCTACAGACTATGCCTTTCAGTGATTTTCTCTTTGTAGAATTTCTCATTTTCGCCCAAGTAGATTCAACCTTATTCTCCAGAGAACCAATATCATCTCTCATCACCACCCTGATGTCGTCCTTGAATATCAGAGCTACACCACCTTCCTTACCTTTCTGTATGTCCTTCTGAATAGGCTGGTACCCTGGATATTTAACTCCCAGTCATGATCACCCTGTAACCATGTCTCAATCATGCCTACTAAATCATATTCATTCCCAACAATTTGTGCCGTTAACTCATCTACCTTTTTTCAATGAGCATTCAGGTAAAGTTAAGACAGAGTTAGACAGATATTTGATTGTTAAGGGCATGGACGATTCTTGGATATGCTGGAATGCAGAGTTGATGTTGAAATCAGAGCAACCACGTTCTTACTGAGTGGTGGAGCAAGCTTGAATAGCTGAGTCAGAGAGTCCTACAAGATGGAGATAGTCTTTTGGCCCAAACTGCTCCAGGCTGACCACAATCCACACTAACCCCATTTCCCTGCAATCGGGCCATATCCTTCTAACCCTTTCCTATCCATGAACTTGTCCAAATGCCTTTTAAATGTTGTTAATGTACCGCCTCAATGGCTTATGCTGGCAACTCATTCCATATGCACACCACCCTCTTTATAAAAAAGTTGCCCCTCAGGTTCCCTTTTATTCATTCCCCTCTTAACTTAAACTGATGCTCGCAAGTCCTTAATTCCCCAACCCTGGGTAAAAGACTGAGTGTATTCACCCTATCCATGCCTCTCATGATCTTATACACTTCTATAAGATCCCCCCTCAGTCTCCTAGTATCTAAAGAATAAAGTTGTAGTTTTCCAACCTCTCCCTATAAGCCAGTCCTTTGAGTCCTGGCAACATCCTTGAAAATTTCTTCTGCACTCTTTCCAGTTTAATAACATCCTTCCTATAGCAAGGTGGCCAAAACTGAAGACAATACTCCAAATGCGGCCTCACCAACGTTCTGTACAACTGCTACATAACTTTCCCATTCGATACTCAATGCCTTGACTGATGAAGGCCAGTGTGCTAAAAGCCTTCTTCACTGCCCTGTCTACCTGTGACTCCACTTTCAGAGAACCCCGTACCTGAACTCCAAGGTCCCTCTGTTCCACTACATTTTGTGAGGCCCTATCATTCACCATGAAACTCCTCCCTTAATTTGACTTTCCAAAGTGCAAGACCTCATACATATCTATATGAAACTCTGGCCCACATCCCCAGATGATCAAAATCCTGCTGTAATGTCTAATAACCTTCCTCACTGTTCACAAAACCGCCTAGATTAGATTAGATTACTTACAGTGTGGAAACAGGCCCTTCGGCCCAACAAGTCCATACCGACCTGCCGAAGCGCAACCCACCCATACCTCTACATTTACCCCTTACCTAACACTACGGGCAATTTAGCATGGCCAATTCACCTGACCCACACACCTTTGGACTGTGGGAGGAAACCAGAACACCCGGAGGAAACCCACGCAGACACGGGGAGAACGTGCAAACTCCACACAGTCTAGTCTAGTGTCACCTACAAACTTACTAATCATGCCTTGCACATCCTCATCTAAATCATTCATATAGTTAACAAACTGCAATGGACCCAGCACCGACCCCTGAGGCACTCCCATAGTCACAGGCCTCCAGTCCAACAAGTCTGCTTCCTATCATCAAACCAATTTTGTATCCAATTTGACAGTTCCCCTGGATTGCATGCAATTTAACCTTCCAGAGCAGCCTACCTACCATATGGAACCTTGTCAAGCCATAATGAAATCCATATCAAGAATATTCAACTGGACAATCAGTTTTTTTTCTTGTACATTTTGGGTCAAAATAAAGTAGGCCTGAGTGAGTATTTGAAATCAAAAGGTCTCATGCTGTATGAGTCACATTATCAATACATTTGCACAACTGATCATAAAAAGGTAAAAATGTTCGATCATGTTTGCAATTATTCTGAAACCCACATTCTTTATGGTTTGTGAACATTTTAATATTAAATTCTTACCACATTCTATGAAAGTTTTATGAAGTTCCAGTTCTCCAGAGACAGAAATATTATTGTAAGTATCAGAATAACAATGCAATTAATCACATTTTCTCACCAAAATAGTTTGAATCAATCAGATCATCAATGAAAATCAGTTCTTACCAATATGTAATTTACCATCCTTAGGTATTTGATTAATAAACTGTGTTGCAGTTCATGTATTGTAGTGTTTTACTGTGCAACTGGTTTGGTTATAAGGAGGGTGAAGTGGGAGATGGAAAATTAGATTAAAACAACAGAATTTTTCTCCAATGGTTTGAATAAACATTGGGGAAAAGAAAATCCTAATCAAAATAAAATGAAAATACCGTACCTGAGCCATTATGGCTAAAATATTTTTAAAATATTCAAACAAAATGAGCTGCAATAAAAATGTTACAGAAAAAAATCATTAGAGGGTAATGTTCCTTAAAATAAAATTGAGGCACCAGGTAAATTGAGGCACGAGATTCAGATGAGTTAAACAGATGACACTTTGGAGATTATAGATAGTTAAGGAATTTGTGTTTGGTGAAATTACAAATGTAATTGTTAAACACCAAACACTTTTAAAAGAGCAAGGTTTTATTGACCAGGCCAGACTCCCTCAAGACATTTTTTAAGAAGGTAGCCCAGACCCTAACTTTTCTAGTTGTTTTAAGCAGATGTAAGATGGATATTCCAGGAAGGATGCAGCTGGTCAAACTACGTGGCTTCAAGTAAAACAGAATTTATTTACACATCACCAAATAAAACATAAACAAAAGAAAACAGTATTTAAAATGACAATGATTCAAAAACCTGGCTGACACAATATCCCTGTCAATTTAACAAAGAGTGTTCCAATTTCCTGCGACATTTTATAAACATATCCCTTGGCAAAAAGTTAAATTCAAACACAAATTCTTACTGGATAGAGGATTCAGAGATAGAGAGAGAGAGAGAGAGAGAGAAAGAGAGAGAGAGAGAGAGAGAGAGAGAGAGAGAGAGGATCAGCCAGGGATCATTTGCTGAAGCATTGATCTGAAACTGAAGCTACACTGCAGCTGTTTCTCTACGTCCTCAGCTAAAAACTAAACCTCTGCCTTTTACAACACCTCTTGGAAAGAAAAGGGCTCCATAACCTTGTTAAAGGAGCAGCACTGTCACAAGGAGAAGAGAAGGCAAGGATCAGGAAGTGGAAGGTGTGATAAATGAGTTGCTTCAATAAATCATAGAACATAGAACATAGAAAAATACAGCGCAGTACAGGCCCTTGATGTTGCGCCGGTCCAAGCCCACCTAACCTACACTAGCCCACTATCCTCCATATGCCTATCTGTGGGATATAGGTAAATTAATGTTACTTCTGCAATTCTGCAATTATAATTCCTGATACAAGGTGAACTCACATCAGTGTGTAATTGTTTCAGCCAGGAGCTGAGTCAACAAGAATGGGAACTATGTGGAGGAAATGCATAATTGCTTTTTTTTCTATGAGCTAAAAATGTATGCAAGAAAGAAACGGGACTGCAAAACAATGGTTGATAATACAGGCACTAGATAAGATGCTGTGAAGACAGGCCTGTATAAACAGTTGGAATAAACATCTGTTTCCTACTTTTACAGAAACAAAGGAACAAACCCCAATTGAAAAGGCTTAGTGATAAGATGCTGTGACGGGCAGCACAGATGGAGGGAGTAAATAATGGTAAGGCAAGGATGTGCCAAAGCAGGATGAGGCCAAATGGCTTTGAGAACAGGAATAAGCATTTTGTCACAGACAAGGCCGGATAAGACAAGAGATAAACAGGAGTAATGGGTCCCGGTCTTAGGGAAGTGGAGGATGTGAACAGAGGGGGAAACAATGAAATAAGAAAAAAATATGTAGGAACCAAATTATATAAATATCGAGTATTTGTTGAATTCAGTGTGTTTTGTCCCTGCCTTGTGGACATCACACCCACTTGCAAGTGTAAAATAAAGGGCACTACTGACTCAGATCTTGTCTCGGACTGAAATTATTGAAGTGAGTGAGTTTTGTTTCTCACACTATCCAATGTCTGTTTAAATGCCCATAAAGAGGGAGAGTCCACCACTGCTACTGGCAGGGCATTCCATGAACTCACAACCCACTGAGTAAAAAATCTACCCCTAACATCTGTCCTATACCTACCACCCCTTAATTTAAAGCTATGCCCCCTCGTAATAGCTGACTCCATACGTGGAAAAAGATTCTCATGCACAACCCTATCTAAACCCCTAATCATCTTGTACACCTCTATCAAGTCACCCCTAAACCTTCTTTTCTCCAATGAAAACAGCCCCAAGTGCCTCAGCCATTCCTCATACGATCTTCCTACCATACCAGGCAACACCCTGGTAAACCTCCTCTGCACCCGTTCCAGTGCCTCCACATCCTTCCTATAGTATGGCGACCAAAACTGCACACAATACTCCAGATGCGTCCGCACCAGAGTCTTATACAACTGCAACATGACCTCAATTCCTCTACCAATAAAAGCCAGTACGCCATATGCCTTCTTCACAGCACTATTTACCTGGGTGGCAACTTTCAGAGATCTGTGTACATGGACACCAAGATCTCTCTGTTCATCCACACTAGCAAGTATCCGACCAATAGCCCAGTACCCCATCTTCTTTACATCCTTACATTTGAAAAGTGTGGAAAAGTTCCATATCAAAAGATTCAAATCAAAACTGGCCACATAGACTTTACACGATGCACTTTCTCATTCAGAAGCGAAAAAGCAACAAAATAGATGAAGTGCCAACAAATAGTAGAGGCAGCTCCCTGCCATTGGCCATCCTTCGATTCAAAGCTGATGTCTATTCAGCGTCACGAGATCTTGCCATGGTTTTGATGAAACTGAACATGCTGATTCCCGATCCCATGATCTTTGGGCACAAAGGGCAGGATTTCACCGAGTCAGCAGGATCATGAGTGTCACTCAGCTTCAGTTTTCAGACATTAGGCCTCAAAGCAGATATGGATTTTGATGGATAGGTCATTGTCCTTCTGAACAATTGGGAGGAAATTCATCCTAGTCTTGTGGTTGAATGCTTTTACACTTCAAGGAGAGATTTAGGTTGTCTTTGAAGCTTTTATTTTGTTCTCCTCTGAATTGTTGGCCATTAGAGAGTAAAGGAAACAGGATTTGGCAAGGGGAGAGTGCTTTCAGCCATCCATACACAATGATCAGCCATCACGTGGGCGGCACGGTGGCACAGTGGTTAGCACTGCTGCCTCACAGCACCTGAGACCCGGGTTCCATGCCCGTCTCAGGCGAGCGACTGTGTGGAGTTTGCACGTTCTCCCCGTGTCTGCGTGGGTTTCCTCCGGGTGCTCCGGTTTCCTCCCACAGTCCAAAGATGTGCGGGTCAGGTGAATTGGCCATGCTAAATTACCCGTAGTGTTAGGTTAGGGGTATGGGTGGGTTGCGGGTCGGTGTGGACTTGTTGGGCCGAAGGGCCTGTTTCCACACTGTAAGTAATCTAATGTAATCTCTCTTCAAATTGATCTTACTGGATAGAGATTTGCTGGAATGCTTGTCTTATCCGATCAGCTTCAAGAAGGACAATGTTTGTTTAAGAATCTTCTCATTAAATCTGGAGCATGTTTCAGGGAAATTTCTGGTGGAAGTTCTCTCACTCTCTGCTGATTCACAGTCCAGGACTCACTGCTGTGCAGGAGCGCTGTGAAAGTAACCTTTTTAAATTATTTGTTAATCAAATGTAATATGCTTTTTGTGGTAAATTTAGTTCTGAAGGTTAAACAGATGCATATCATTTCAACATCTAACACTGACAACAGAGGGCAGCTGAGTTTTGGGAGGTAAACAGCCACTGTCAGATTGTGAACAGCACAGAGCTTATGGTCAAAGTTTGTATGTCTTTATTCTTTCATGGAAAATCCTTATCACTGGGTCAGGCCTGCATTTATTGCCTATTTCTAATTAACTCTGAAGGGGTGGTAATAAATTCACCATCATGGACAGAATTAGTTAGTGGGCAAGAAGATGGAAGATGAAAATAACGTGGAAGAAGAGACAATTCCTATCTGTTGGCCTGCTCTTGTAGTCACAGTTGCTACATGTCTAGTCCAGTTCCATTTCTGATAAATGGAAATCCCCGTGTGGTGATAGTGGGGGATTCAGTGTTTGTAATATCATTGAATGTTACATTTTCTTCATGAATTATAGAGGAACACAGTAAAGAAACCGGCCCTTTGGCCAAACTCCTCCATGCTGACCAGATTTCTTAAACTGAACTAATCCCATTTAACTGCATTTGGCCCATGTCCCTCTCATCCTTTCCTATTCATGTACCTGTCACAATGTCTTTCAAATGTTGGAATGGTACTCACCTTTACCACCTTCTCTGACAGCTTGTTCCATACACACACCACCCTCTGTGTCTTTTGTCTCTCACCTTATACTAATTTTGGACTCCCCTACCCTGAAGGAAACACCTCCGCTGTTCACCTTATCTGTACCCCTCATGATTTATAAACTTCTATAAGAAGTTGTTGGAGATGGTCATAGAGTGTGGAGTATAAATGTTACTTGCCTCTTATCAGCTCAAACTTGGATATTGTCCATGCCTTGTGACATGGACTGGTTCAGCATCTGAGGCATCACAAATGGTGCTGAACATTGTCAGTGAACATCCCTTCATCGTAAGGTCAGAGTGGGAATAGTCATTGATGAACCAATTGAAAATTATTGGGTCAAGGACACTACCCTGAGGATCTCCACAGTGATGTCCTGAAGCAGAGGTGACTGACCTCCAACAATCACAACCATCTTCCTTTGTGTCTTGTATGACTTCAACCAGCAGAGAGTTTTCCCTTGGCTTTTGTTGTCTTTCATCCATTCAATTGCTCATGACATCTCTTCCCTAATGATGCTTTCTGATGGATTCTGCCTCGTGATACTAAGGGATAGACTGAAGGGGTTTGTCATGAAGAGTGGTGTTGACAGTGTGAGTTCAATTCCTGGACAGGCTGAGGTTACCATGAAGGTCCCAGCTTCGCAACCTCACTCCTTGTCTGAGCTGTGGTGACCCTGAGGTTAAACCACCACCAGTCTTCTCTCTCTCTAGTGACAGAACAGCTCTATGGTCCACTAATACTATGGTAACTCTGCCTTTTACTATCAGCTTCTATTGTGCATTCCTGGTTGAGGAGTAACTCATTTCCCGCTGTATTCCATTGTGTCAGTGCTTGTGCTGGGAATGTCCTCCCCAGAAGGGACAGGGCAGGTTGTTGATGGTTGGTCATTCTGGCTTTAATCTATTTCAATATTTCCTCAGTACAGGGAAAACTCGAACAGGAATGGCACGAATTAAAATGACAACAGAAAAGATATAAGCTCTGAGTGAGGCTTGTCTTTTTCTGGAGAATGTGGAACATTCTTTGCTCCAGTCCTTTTCAGGCCACCTCCCAGAACCCTTTCTCCAGTATTACAATAACTGCACTGATGCCATTTCTTGGAACAATCTTCAATTTTGCTTTCAATTTCAACCTTTCTATCATCTTCGCCCGGACCATCTCTTTCCTTCCCTTCTTTACCTCTTTGGACATATCCCTGGGGATATTTTCTTTAATGATATATATCACTTGACCATTGAATACCTTGAATACACGTCCTTGCAACCTGTTTCCTGGAAGATCTCTCTTCCATTCTCCGAGATTCCTCTGTCTGCATGATATCTGCACTGATGGTAACACCTTCCATTCTGGTTCGTCTGACATTTCTTCCTTCTTACCCAACTACAACACCCCCTCACTCCCACCTTAAGCAGCCACTGACAGGGCCCTTCACTGTGCGGAACCCAATTCTCACAGTTTTGTTCTTTTCTCTTCCTCTCCCTCCTCACATTAGAACAGGTTTCACCGTGTACTCGTGTTCCATGCCACCTGCTTCTGAAATTGAAAGTTTGTCATCCATAATTTCCACCAGTTCCAACATGATGCTGCCACCAACCACATTTACCCCTCATCTCTCCTGTCAGCCTTCCAAAGGAATTGTTCTCTCCCTGGTTCACTCTGTTATCATCCCCCAATACTTCATCTCTCTCCTATGAGTTGCTGCACAATCGCCTTTTTGCCTCCTCCCTCCTTACTTTCTCATGCCCCAAACATTCCTTCCAGGTGAAGCAGTTATTCCCCTCAACTTCTTTCTATTTTGTCTACTATATTACTGTTCTTGATCCAATCTCTTCCATACAGATTGCTTTACTCAGCGAGGTTCTGGTTCCATATCATTTCAATACATCATCATTTTCTCACACTGACATTCCTGCCTGAGGCCTGACGTAATTCTCAGTGAAGCCCAACACAGCTGGAGGAACAGCACCTCATTTTCCCATTTAGACAGTTGACAGCTTCCTGCCCTGAACACTGAGTCCAACAATGTGCTCAGGAACTCTGTCTTCCATTCAGGATATGTTTCACCTCGTGTCTCTATTTTGTTCTCATGTTTTTGCTTTCAGTCTAACCTTTCTCTGACCTTGTCTTTTGTTCCACCATCACCTCAATTTTTTAAACAGCATAAACCTCATCACATTTTCACCACCATTAAGTTTGAAACAAGAGTCACATTGCATTGGAAACATTAACTGTGTGTTTTCCCCACAGAAGCTGTCAGAGTTATTGAATTTCATCAGCACTTTTTTTCTGACAGCTGAAACATGAACTTGTTCCGACTTGTTTGTGGCATGTTTATAACTAGTTCTGAAGAAATCACTGAACTTGAAACATTAACTCTGCTTTCTCTCCACAGATGCTGCCAGACTTGCTGAGCTTCTCCAACAATTTGCTTTTTTTTTCAGATTTATAGCATCCACAGCTCTGAGTTTTATGATGCTAGTTCTGGATGATGTTTGCTTCACATTTGCTGAGCACAATGTTACACATACTTACGTGGGGAACGTAACAACAACATTTTCAACAGTTGGCACCTGTTTAAGAATTATTAATGGAGTGTTTTCTGTTCAGCTGGAGTCTGGGAATCACAACTATTCCTCTGTTCTCCACTTCAATGTGACCAGCTCTTCACAAACACTTCACCCTTCCTCAAACAATTAACATTGAAACAAACCCAATCTTTTCCCATACACATTGTGCTGGTGTAATGCTGTGATTCTGAAATTCCACAGATTTGTTCACGGAGACTGAGAGATCCCCCATGGATTTCCAGGTTTGTGTCTTTATTGTCCTTAGTCAGTGTTACTCAGAGACTGTACCTTTAATGCGTCGATGGTTTTTCACACTCCAGTAACCCACAGCAGCAATGCCAACAGTTACACAAAAGATGGTCACGAGCAATGGTGCCAGCCAGTCAGGGGCACTAAGGAAGATCTCATCTGTAAAGTGAATACCAGTGCATTACATAAATATACTTTCTGCTGCATGTGCCATAGAAATTATTATTACACAATATTTACAATTATTGCATGCTCATGAGATGAAAAACCCACTGTCCTCTCGCAGTCTCCTGATTTAACCTCAACAGAGTCGTCTGGAACAGGCAAAAATGTCAAAACTGAAGTTTGTTAAATTCCCAACTGACAATGGAACCCCTGCCTATTTCAGTCGTTGCTACTAATGCTTATTATGGCTCTCTGTGTCAGGCTAGGGACTCTAACACTGCCAACCACAAATACAAAAATAAATGAAGCTCCATCGTTATATTTGTATTCCAGAACTCATGAGATCAACAAAGCCACACTTCCTAACGTCTCTGTCTGGGAAGATATCTCAAATGTGTCAGGTAAAACCAAAATAATGCTGACCCTGGAAATCTGAAACACAGATAGAAAGCGCCAGAGAAACTCAGCAGAAGTGGCAGCATCTGTGGAACTTCTCTAGCGCTTAGAGTCATAGAGTCTTAGAGATGTACAGCATGGAAACAGACCCTTCGGTCCAACCCGTCCACGCCGACCAGATATCCCAACCCAATCTAGTCCCACCTGCCAGCACCCGGCCCATATCCCTCCAAACCCTTCCTATTCATGTACCCATCCAAATGCCTCTCGAATGTTGCAATTGTACCAGCCTCCACCACTTTCTCTGGCAGCTCATTCCACCCTCTGTATGAAAAAGTTGCCCCTTAGGTCTCTTTTATATCTTTCCTCTAAACCTATGCCCTCTAGTTCTAACTTCCCGACCCCAGGGAAAAGACTTTGTCTATTTATCCTATCCTGTGCTGATCTCAAATGTGTCCCCAGCTACAGTCCCCAGAACAAAGCAACCTGCTTGACTGGGACTACATCCATAAGCATCCACTCCCTCCACCACTGATGCTCAGTAGCAGCAGGGTGTCCTATCTACAAGTTTGCCAGCAGCCATTTAGCAAAAATCCTGAGACAGCACCATCCCAACTCACAATCACTTGCATCCAGAAGGAAAGCCGATATATGGGAACACCAACACCTGCAAGTTTGCCTGCAAGCCATTCACCATCCTGACTTGGAAATGTATCACTATTCCTTCACTGTCATTGGGTCAAAATTCTGGAATACCCTTCCGAAGAGTATTGTAAATGAAACTATAATAAATGGACTGTGGTGATTCATTACCATTTTCCAAGGGCATCTTAGCAGAGTATAAAGGCAGTTGGAGTATACTTAAGAGGGAAACCAGGAGGGGTAGCTTTGGCAAATTGGGTTAAGGTGAATCCAAAGGCATTATACTAATACATTAAGGAAAAAAGATTAACAAGGGAGAGAATAGGGCCTGTCAATGATCAGCAAGGCAGCCTATGTGTGGAGCCACAGGAGATGGGGAGATACAAAACAAATATTTTGCATGTGTTCATGACAGAGAAGGACAAGGAAGATATACAGTGTGGGGAGGTAGATGGTGACATCTTGAAAAATGTCCATATTATAGAGGAGGAGGTGCTGGATGTCTTGAAATGCATAAAAGTGAATAAATCCCCAGCACAGCATCTAAACTTGCTGGAGAAACCATAAGAATCTATAGAGGTGGCAAAAATTCAATTGCAAGTGAAGCAGCTTGAGTTCGAAGCGAGAGATAGGGAAAGGGCAGCAGGAATGAAACAGTTTGAGTTACGATTAAAAGCTGAAGATAAATTAAAAGAGAGAGTGTTTGAACTTCAAAAACTGACAATTAAAAAGGAAAGTCAGTTTAAAAGGCTGGAGATAAAGGCTGAAGGTAGGCTTACTGAGGATGAGGAATCCCCTGGTAGTCAGAAGCCCAGTGAGAAACTGGGTAAGTATGTTCAAGCATTGCCTAAATTTGATGAGAAGGATGTGGAAGCCTTTTTCATCTCATTTCAAAAGGTGGCTGAACAAATGCAGTGGCCACTGGCACTTGGAGGTCATTTAGGAGTGAGGTAAAGACAGGCTAAAATGCAAAGACATTTTTACTGGCCTGGACTACACAAAGGTGTAGTTGAATTTTGCCAGACGTATCATGCATGTCAGGAACCTGGAAAACCACAGGCAGGAATAAAACCTGCACCTTTAATATCTATTCCAGCATTTGAGAAAACTTTCTCAAGAGTCTGATTGATTGCGTAGGTCCCCTACCTCAAAGAAAAAGTGGGAATAAGTATTTGTTAACAATAATGGATGAGTCGACTAGATTCCCGAGGCAATCCCATTACACAACATCACAGCTAAAAGGGTTGGAAAAGAACTACTTAATGTTTTACTCAATACAGATTACCAATAGAGATCCAGTCAGATCAAGGATCAAACTTCACATCCAAACTATTCAGGACTTTATGGATAACTTGGGAATAAAGCAATTCAAATCTACTGTGTACCATCCAGAATCGCAAAGGGCACTAGAGAGATGCCATCAAACACTAAAGCCCATGTTGAGGGTTTATGGTCAGGATTATCCAGATGATTAGGATAAGGGAGTTCCGTTTGTACTTTTTGCGGTCAGAAATGCACCAAATAAAGTGACCGAATTCAGTCCTTTGGAATTAATGTTTGGGCATGAAGTAAGAGGACCATTAAAATAAGTCAGAATTCAGAGATCACCCATTTGGACTGTGTGTCAAATTTTAGAGAATGATTTCGTGGAGCTGGGGAGTTGGCTGGACAGCATTCAAAAGTATCCCAGCATGCAATGAAACAGGAAGTGGATAAGAAATCAGAACTTCACAGTTTTGCAATTGGGGATAAGGTATTGGTGTGACTTCCTGTAACAGGTGAACCTTTAAAGGCAAGGTTCAGTGGACTGTATCAAATTGAGAGGAAATTGAGTGAGGTGATCTAATTGATAAGGACTCCAGACAGGAGAAAATCTCACAGAGTGTGTCATGTGATTATGCTCAAAAGGTACTTTGACAGGGAAGGAAAGCAAGAGGAGAAGGGGTTCATGATTACAGCACAGAAGGAAGAACAGGGTTCAGAGGATTCTCCTTCCTAACATCAAATTGGACAATGAGGAAGTTGTCATAAATTGGGATAAATTTGAAGGACAGAGATGCCAGCCTGTTTAGATGGAGCTTGTTGTTGCAGCCTTTACTTTGACAATTGGCATGTGGCAGGTTGCGAAAGCGTGATTGCTGATGTGTTATTGAGGTTTGAATGTGATACAAAGGCATTCGGTGGTGGGTGCGTCATGACGTGAATTTGCATGTGGTTATGCACGTTTGCATGGCTATAGTTAGAATGGTGTATATGTGTGTTTGAGCCTACTAACTACTTTGTTTTTGAAGGGTTTTAAAAATCAAGCCATCCTTTGATATTGATGGTTCATTTTTTTTCTGGGGAGAAGTATCACCCACTTCTGGTCCTGTTTTTTAAAAAGCTGTTCCTTTTCTCAAGGACACTGTGTACTTAATTCTTTTCAGCGTGGTCATAAACAGGCCGGGGCTCCAGTCAGACTAGTTTTGTGCCTCCGGCCTGGGTTTCCTGTTGCGAGGAGGGAACTTCACCATCTCTGAGGTTAAGGAGGTGGTGGGCGGGCGCCTCCTTGTCACCGATGTCACGTACAGGAATGCTCCCTTGAGACTGATTAATGTGTACGCCCCAGTGGGGAAGAGGGAACGGTTGGCCGTCCTGCAGCACCTTCCACTGTTGCTGGCTACGTCCAGGCCGGTCATTCTGGCCGGAGACTTCAACTGTATCATTGATGCAGATGGACGATCCGGCGGGGGGGATAGTAAACTGGACACTACGTCTGCTCGGTGGAGCAGGACGAGCAGGATGGACACGGTAAAAGATGCCAAGCTGCACGACATATTCAGCACCCCTGCAGACGGAGCGCAGCGTAGATACACCTGGTCACGGGCAGAGGGGTCTATCCGCTCAAGGATAGATTACCTGTTTGTGTCCCGAATGCTCTCAGTCAGATCCACCGACGTCAAGTCGATGTTCTTCTCTGACCACTGCCTCCTGCTGGCCGACTGTCACCTACAGGACAAGCAGCTGGTGGGTAAGGGGACGTGGAAGCTGAACACAAAGCTGTTGACCCCGGGAAACATTGAGGAGCTCAAGAGGGACTACACAGGTCGGAGAACCATGAAGCCCCTCTTTGAGTCCCCAGCGGACTGGTGGGAAACAGTAAAAGGGAACATCAAGAGGTTCTTCATCCTCAAAGATGTTCAGGAGGCGAGAGAGAGGCGGGGCAAACTGTCCCAACTCCAGGAAAGTATGCAGAACCTGCTCCTGCTGCAGACGATGGGGGTCGATGTCACGGAGGACCTCAAGGAGGTGAAGGGCCAGCAAGCCTCGCTCTTTGCCTCGGAGGCCTCCAAGATAATCTTCCGGTCCAGGGTCCGCTCGGTGGAGCAGGACGAGACGTGCTCACGTTTCTTCTTCCAGAAGGTGCACAAAGAGAGCTCTGTGCTCAGCAGCCTGAAGGAAGAAGATGGATCGATAACTTCATCTCAGGCTGACGTCATGAGGATCAGTAAATCCTTCTATGCCAGTCTGTATGACGCGAAACCAACCAACAGCGCGGCTCCCAGTTGTTCCTGTCCTCTATCACGGAGGTCTTAGACGACAGAACACGCGAGAGGCTGGACCAGCCGCTATCTCTGGACGAGCTGACCAAGACCCTCGAGTCCTTTGAAAAGAATAAAACTCCCGTAAGCGACGGCTTACCGGTTGAGCTCTATTCCGCTCCGTGGGACTTGATTGGCCAGGACCTGCTGGAGGTGTATGTCAGTATGCTTCGGGCAGGTACCATGAGTGAATCCATGAGGAAAGGCATCATCGCCCTCATCTACAAGCGGAAGGGGGAGAGGGAGGAACTCAAAAATTGGAGACCAATCTCACTGTTGAATGCGGATTACAAAGTTCTGTTACAGGGTCATTGCCAACCGGGTCAGGTCTGCTCTGGGGTCGGTGATTCACCCTGACCAAACCTGTGCTGTGCCGGGCAGGAAGATAGCTGAGAGTCTCGCACTCCTCAGGGATACGATCGCCTACGTGCAGGACAGAGGGTTGGATGCCTGCCTGATCAGCCTGGACCAGGACAAAGCCTTTGACAGGATATCACACAGGTATATGAGAGATGTTCTCTCCAAAATGGGCTTTGGGGAGGGAATCTGCAATTGGATCAGACTGCTCGACACCAACATTGTCAGTGCAGTCTCAATCAATGGGTGGGAATCAGATAGCTTCCCAGTCAGATCTGGAGTCAGGCAGGGCTGCCCTCTCTCTCCTGCCTTGTTTGTGTGCTGCATGGAGCCATTTGCCGAGTCCATCAGGAAGGATGCGAGCCTGAGAGGGGTGACTATTCCTGGCAGCGGGAGCCTGCAGGTTAAGGCCTCCCTGTACATGGATGACGTCGCCATTTTCTGCTCGGATCCGCTGTCCGTGCGCAGACTCATGTGCATTTGTGACCAGTTCGAATGGGCCTCGGGGGCCAAGGTAAACCGAGACAAGAGCGAGGCCATGCTCTTCGGGAACTGGGCCGACCAATCCTCGATCCCCTTCACCATCAGGACCGACCACCTGAAGGTGCTGGGTATTTGGTTCAGGGGGCCTGGGGCGTGCGCCAAGTCTTGGGAGGAGCGTATCAGTAAGGAAGTAAACTGGGCAGATGGAAGCTACGGTCGCTCTCCATCGCGGGAAAAAAACCTGGTCATCAGGTGTGAGGCACTGTCATTGCTGTTGTATGTGGCACAGGTCTGGCCTATTCCCAGAACCTGTGCCGCTGCAGTCACCCAGGCCATCTTCCAGTTTATATGGAGATCAAAGATGGACTGGGTCCGAAGGGACTCGCTATACAAAGATCTGGGCAACGGGGGAAAAAAATACACCCAATGCCACCCTCACCCTGATGGCCATCTTTGTGTGTGGCTGCATCAAGCTGTGCGTGGATCCCCGGTACGCAAACACCAAGTGTCACTACGTACTGAGGTTCTACCTGTCCCCGGTGTTGCGAAGGATGGGCCTGGCCTCGCTGCCGCGGAACGCTCCGAGTAGTTGGACCGTTCCGTACCACCTGTCCTTCGTGGAGAAGTTTATGAAGAAAAACACCTTTGACCACAAGTCCATCAGGAAGTGGTCAGCACGTAGTGTCCTTGAGACCCTTCGGGAAAAGGAGAGGGCGGATCCTATCGAGCGGTTCCCTGAGCAGACTGTCAAAGCCATTTGGCAGAATGCCTCATCGCCAGAATTTTCCAACAAGCACCAAGACATGGCTTGGCTGGTGGTGAGAAGGACTCTGCCTGTGAGATCCTTTATGCACGCCCGGACTCTCAGCCGCACCGCACGCTGCCCTCGAAGCGGCTGCGGGGGGGAAGAGACCGTCACACACCTCCTTCTGGAATGTGCCTATGCAGAGGAAGTCTGGAAAGGAATGCAGTGGTGTTTGTCGAGGTTCATCCCGAGCAGCGCCGTGACGCGGGACTCCATGCTCTACGGCCTGTTCCCCGGGACGCACACTGAGACGAACATCAACTGCGCCTGGAGGATCATCAACTCGGTGAAGAATGATCTCTGGGTGGTCCGAAACCTGTTGATCTTCCAGCTGAAGGAGCTGACCCTGACTGAGTGTTGCAGACTGACACATTCCAAGGTCCAGGACTACGTGTTGAGGGACGCACTGAAGCTTGGGGCAGCTGCTGCCAAGGCGCGGTGGGGAAAGACCACCGTGTAACATCTGCCTGTCTAAAGAAGAACAGGGGGCCCATGCAGTCATTTGGGCTCTGCTGACGCCTCAGCTTAAAATGTAATCGTACAGACCTGTAAATAGGAATGATTTCTCTGTTTTCATTGTGCAAAGAAATGGAATGTTTACATGTGTATGGCATGTCCAAATGTACAGACCATCAAATTATTTTATGAATAAAGTATATTTTTGAAATAAAAAATTCAGCCACCTGAGTGAACTGACCCCAGCATTGCTAATGGCTAATACTAGGGGGTTAAATGCTGTTAGACTCACCCCGTCTCTTTCTACTTTCTGCAATCCAGCCTGACAAATCTTTCCTGAATACATTTTAAGATTTCTGCCCCTTGAAGTCTTTCACACTTTGTTTATCCCACCTTACATTGGGTACATTGTAATCCCCCTCATATGAATATCCTATTATTTTTACACTTCCCTGAGATTTAGCAACATACGTGTCTTTCTATCTTTCCCCGAATGTTCTCGGGCTCTGTGGGACATTCCCAGCAAAGTGATTGTCCCTCTTTTTGGTTTAACTTTCACCCATATGACCTCATTTTAGAAACTTTCTGAGATATCATCCATCCCTGCTGCCTGATGTTCCACACTGAGACACCATCTCCTCATATCCAATATCTTTTGCCTTTTTTTTGTCCCCCTTCAGTCTTCCTCGAAGATCCTATACCCTGGAATATCGAGCCGGCAGTTCTGCGGGAATAAAGTGAGAATGGAAATTAGACGGTACAATATCATCACCACGTGGCTACAAATGGTATTGCCAGAATAAATTGGGATTTGCTTCGAAAAATAGTGCAGCTGCGCCACCTAATGGCGTTTGGTGAAACTACAGCAACATGTTTTCCTATTCCAGTGCAGTTATCAGAGAATGCAAATTAAAAAATAAAACTCAAAGTGCTGGGAATTCTCAATAAGCCTGACAGGATTTCTAGGGAGAGAATCAGAATTGATGCTTCAGATATTATTTTATTTTTCTTCAGAACTGATTTGCAGTGTTTTGTCTTAAATCTATAAATCAAATTTTGCTCTTCCAAAGAAATATAGTTTAGCCAAAAGCAACAGCTTTACTTGTCATCAAAACAGGTAACCTAAATTCACAAGCTGTCTACAGATTGCGTTATTTTTAACAGATCATTCAGACGTATGGGTTCGTTTTGCCGTTCAACGCAACCACTCAACTT
Organism: Hemiscyllium ocellatum; assembly: GCF_020745735.1. Lineage (NCBI taxonomy): Eukaryota > Metazoa > Chordata > Chondrichthyes > Orectolobiformes > Hemiscylliidae > Hemiscyllium > Hemiscyllium ocellatum. The sequence continues at coordinate 9,114,366 of NC_083435.1, forward strand.
CATTTTACAACAAAAATAGAAATTGCTGAAGAAGTTGAGCAGGTTTGGCAGTAACTGTGGAGAGAAAGAGTGCAGCAGGTCAGGCAGCATCATCTTCAGGCTTATGCCCGAAACATCGATTCTCCTGCTCCTTTGATGCTGCCTGACCTGCTGCGCTTTTCCAGCGACACATTTTTAAGCTCTGATCCTCAGCATCTGCAGTCCTCACTTTCTCCTCTGTGGAGAGAAAGCAGAGTTAATGTTTTGGGCCCATTGACTCTTCTTCACATCATTTTTATTCCTACCTCAGAGGCAATATCACTGCCTTGTTCACAATTTAGCTTGTTATAGTTTTCCAGGGTTATTATTAATTGATATTTATTAAAATAGACGAATAAAGAACATTTTAAACACAAATCTATGATTTTGCATGGAGCAGGACTGCCACCTCCTGGCCGAAATCGGAGCTTCACAAATTTATTTCCCTGTGCAGCACCGATCTAGACCACTTGATGGCGCTAGAGGACCATCTGTCGTTTTGTTGACATTTTTCATTTCGTTCTTTGACTAATTTTAAATAACTATCGCAGTTTTTACAGTTTTTACCTCACGCTGTAGGGGCAGAATTAGGTCAGTCAGCCCACTGTGTGATTGAAAGGCATTACTAGTCAATGTAGATACTGTACGTTGTGTTTAAAAGTTCTTAAATGCTGGAAATACAAAATTAAACAAGACACAAGAGAAACTGAACAAGAGAATAACTTCCTTCCACAAGAAAGAAAAACCTCAAGGAACTGCGGATACTGCAAAATAGACCCAAAAATAGAAATGACTGAAATATCTCAGCAAGTCTGACAGCATCTCTGGAGAGAAAACAGAATTAACGTTTCGGGTCGAATGACCCTGAGTGATGGAACAAAATTATAGGACTGCACTCCCATTTCTGGCCAGCTGATGGCAATATTGTACCACGTAAAAGAATCGGTTATGGGAAATTATTACTTGCAATACCGCTTAATGCCAGCAAGTGGTAGTATTGCATCATTTGTTCTCCAACCGGGATTTAAAAATTGAACTGGAAACAGTTCGTTGGAGATGAAATAAATAATTCACAGGTTTAGAGTGATCTAAATGCTTTGGTCTTTTAAAATATACAGTCTTGCGCAGGAATATCCCAATATCATTGAAATCATGAATCTAGTTCCTGGTGAAAACTGAGCACAGTCCATTCCACTTCACCACCTCCTCACTCATTCTCACTGCTACATCTGTGAAGTTGCTGGTCCAACATGTACTGTTGAATTAATTAAAACTTCCGCTGTTAAATGTTAAAAAAGATCAAAGTCATTGTCTTCAATGTGCATCAGACTAAATCGAATCCTGTTGTGGTTCTGTTCGCTGAGCTGGGAATTTGTGTTGCAGACGTTTCGTCCCCTGTCTAGATGACACCCTCAGTGTTTGGGAGCCTCCTGTGAAGCGCTTCTGTGATGTCTCCTCCGGCATTTATAGTGATTTGTATCTGCCGCTTCCGGTTGTCAGTTCCAGCTGTTCGCTGCAGTGGCCGGTATATTGGGACCAGGTCAATGTGCTTATTGATTGAATCTGTGGATGAGTGCCATGCCTCTAGGAATTCCCTGGCTGTTCTCTGTTTGGCTTGTCCTATAATAGTAGTGTTGTCCCGTCGAACTCATGTTGCTTGTCATCTGCGTGTGTGGCTACTAAGGATAGCTGGTCGTGTCGTTTCGTGGCTAGTTGGTGTTCATGGATGCGGATCATTAGCTGTCTTCCTGTTTGTCCTATGTAGTGTTTTGTGCAGTCCTCGCATGGGATTTTTTACACTACATTGGGTCGGCTCATGCTGGGTATCGGGTCCTTCATCCTGGTGAGTTGTTGTCTGAGAGTGGCTGTTGATTTGTGTGCTGTTATGAGTCCTAGTGGTCGCAATAGTCTGGCTGTCAGTTCAGAAATGCTCTTGATGTATGGTAGTGTGGCTACTCCTTTGGGTTGTGGCATGTCCTCATTCCATTGACTTTCCCTTAGGTATCTGTTGGTGAAATTGTGGGGGTATCCGTTTTTGGCGAATACATTGTATCGGTGTTCTTCTTCCTCTTTTTGCAGTTCTGGTGTGCTGCAGTGTGTTGTGGCCCTTTTCAACAGTCTCTTGATGCAACTTCTTTTGTGTGTGTTGGGTGGTTGCTTTCATAGTTCAGGACTTGGTCTGTGTGTGTGGCTTTCCTGTATACCTTTGTGGTGAGTTCTCTGTTCGGTGTTCTCTGTACCATCACATCTAAGAATGGGAGTTGGTTGTCCTTTTCTTCCTCTCTAGTGAATCGGATTCCTGTGAGTGTGGTGTTGATGATCCTGTGTGTGTTCTCTATTTCTGTGTTTTTAATGATTACAAAGGTGTCATCCACATATCTGACCCAGAGTTTGGGTTGAATTTGCGGTAAGACTGTTTGTTGTAATCTTTGCATTACAGTTTCTGCTATGAGTCCAGAGATATGTGAGCCCATGGGTGTGCCGTTGATTTGTTCATATATTTGGTTGTTGAATGTGAGGCACAGGTCCAGTAGTTTGAGTATGCAGTCTTTGTTGATAGGTTCAGCATCCTGTTGTCTGTTCTGTATGTCCAGCAGGTTGGCTATTGTGTCTCAGGCTAGGGTATTGTCGATAGAGGTGAACAGTGCTATTACATCGAATGATGGAATATGGGATGGCGTTTTTACAGGGGGCAAGGTGGGAGGAGGTGTAGTCCATGTAGCTGTGGGAGTCAGTCAGTTTATAGTGGAAATACCATCCCATATTCCCAATTCCTTCGTCTCTGCCGCATCTGCTCCCAGGAGGACCAGTTCCAATACCGTACAGCCCAGATGGCCTCCTTCTTCAAAGACCACAGATTCCCCCCAGATGTGATCGACAATGCCCTCCACCACATCTCCTCCACTTCCCGCTCCTCCACCCTTGAGCCCCACCCCTCCAACCGCCACCAAGACAGAACCCCACTGGTTCTCACCTACCACCCCACCAACCTCCGTATACAGCGTATCATCCGCCGTCATTTCCGCCACCTCCAAACGGACCCCACCACCAGGGGTATATTTCCCTCCCCTCCCCTATCAGCGTTCCGCAAAGACCACTCCCTTCGTGACTCCCTCGTCAGGTCCACACCCCCCACCAACCCAACCTCCACTCCCGGCACCTTCCCCTGCAACCGCAGGAAGTGCAAAACTTGCGCCCACACCTCCTCCCTTACTTCTCTCCAAGGCCCCAAGGGATCCTTCCATATCCGCCACAAATTCATCTGCACCTCCACACACATCATCTATTGCATCCGCTGCACCCGATGTGGCCTCCTCTATATTGGGGAGACGGGCCGCCTACTTGCTTCAGGGAACACCTCTGGGACGCCCGGACCAACCAACCCAACCACCCCGTGGCTCAACACTTTAACTCTCCCTCCCACTCCACCGAGGACATGCAGGTCCTTGGACTCCTCCATCGCCAGAACATAACAACACGACGGTTGGAGGAAGAGCGCCTCATCTTCCGCCTGGGAACCCTCCAACCACAAGGAATGAACTCAGATTTCTCCAGTTTCCTCATTTCCCCTCCCCCCACCTTGTCTCAGTCGATTCCCTCGAACTCAGCACCGCCCTCCTAACCTGCAATTTTCTTCCTGACCTCTCCGCCCCCACCCCACTCCGGCCTATCACCCTCACCTTGACCTCCTTCCACCTATCACATCTCCATCGCCCCTCCCCCAAGACCCTCCTCCCTACCTTTTATCTTAGCCTGCCTGGCACACTCTCCTCATTCCTGATTAAGGGCTCTGGCCCGAAACGTCGAATTTCCTGTTTCTGGAGATTGAACAGTTTTCCCCACCTCTCTTTCGCCTCCTGAACACCTTTGAGGATGAAGAACCTCTTGATATTCCCTTTTACTGTTTCCCACCAGTCCGCTGGGGACTCAAAGAGGGCCTTCACAGTTCTCCGACCTGCGTAGTCCCTCTTGAGCTCCTCAATGTTTCCCGGGGTCAACAGCTTTGTGTTCAGCATCCACGTTCCCTTACCCGCCCGCTGCTCGTCCTGTAGGTGACAGTCGGCCAGCAGGAGGCAGGGTCAGAGAAGAACACCGGCTTGACGTCGGTGGATCTGACTGAGAACATGTGGGACACAAACAGGAAATCTGTCCTGGAGCGGATAGACCCATCTGGCCAGCTGTATCCTCTGCAGGGGGTGCTGACAACATTGTGCAGCTTGGTGACCTGAACGGTTTCCATCAGGAAGCTAAAGGTGGAATCCAGCTTGCTGTCATCCCTTCCATATCATCCATCTGTGACCCTGGAGCAGGTGGCAAGGTGGTTCAGTGGTTAGCACAGCTGCTGCAGGGACCCAGGTTCAATTCTAACCACAGACAACTCTCTGCATGGAGTTTGCATATTCTCCCCGTGTCTGTGTGTGGGTTTCCTCCCATAGTCCAAAGATGTGCAGGTTAGGGGAATTGGCAATGCTAAATTGTCAACGGGAATAGTACCAGAGGACTGGAGGATAGCGAATGTGGTCCCATTGTTCAAGAAAGGGAGTAGGGATAGCCCTAGTAACTATAGGCCAGTGAGTCTGACTTCAGTGGTGGGCAAAGTCTTAGAGAGAATGGTAAGGGATAAGATTTATGAACATCTGGGTAGGAATAACGTGATCAGGGATAGCCAGCATGGTTTTGTGAAGGGCAGGTCGTGCCTCACAAACCTTATTGAGTTCTTTGAGAAGGTGACTAAGGAAGTGGACGAGGGTAAAGCAGTAGATGTTGTGTATATGGATTTTAGTAAGGCGTTCGATAAGGTTCCCCATGGTAGGCTAATGCTAAAACTACGGAGGTATGGCATTGAGGATACATTAGAGGTTTGGATTAGGAATTGGCTGGCTGGAAGGAGACAGAGGGTAGTAGTTGATGGATTATGTTCATCTTGGAGCGCAGTTACTAGCGGTGTACCACAAGGATCTGTTTTGGGACCATTGCTTTTTGTTATCTTTATAAATGATCTAGAGGAAGGACTTGAAAGCTGGGTAAGCAAGTTTGCGGATGACACAAAAGTCGGTGGAGTTGTGGATAGTGAGGAAGGAAGTGGTAGGTTACAGCGGGATATAGATAAGTTGCAGAGCTGGGCGGAAATGTGGCAAATGGAATTCAATGTAGCTAAGTGCGAAGTCGTTCACTTTGGTAGGAATAACAAGATGATGGATTACTGGGCTAATGGTAGGCTACTTGGTAGTGTGGATGAGCAGAGGGATCTTGGTGTCCATGTACACAGATCTCTGAAAGTTGCCACCCAGGTAATTAGTGCTGTGAGGAAGGCATATGGTGTACTGGGCTTTATTGGCAGAGGAATTGAGTTCCGGAGTCCTGAGGTCATGTTGCAGTTGTATAAGACTCTGGTGAGGCCTCATCTGGAGTATTGTGTGCAGTTTTGGTCGCCATACTATAGGAAGGATGTGGAAGCTTTAGAACGAGTGCAGAGGAGGTTTACCAGGATGTTGCCTGGAATGGTAGGAAAATCTTATGAGGAAAGGCTGAGGCACTTGGGGCTGTTCTCATTGGAGAAGAGAAGGTTTAGGGGAGATCTGATAGAAGTGTATAAGATGATTAGGGGTTTAGATAGGGTAGATACTAAGAACCTTTTACCGCTAATGGAGTCAGGTGTTACTAGGGGACATAGCTTTAAATTAAGGGGTGGTAGGTATAGGACAGATGTTAGGGGTAGATTCTTCACACAGCGGGTTGTGAGTTCATGGAATGCCCTGCCCGTATCAGTGGTGAACTCTCCTTCTTTATGGTCATTTAAGCGGGCATTGGATAGGCATTTGGAAGTTATTGGGCTAGTATAGGTTAGGTAGGATTCGGTCGGCGCAACATCGAGGGCCGAAGGGCCTGTACTGTATCCTTCTATGTTCTATGTTCTATGTTCTAAATTGCCCGTAGTGCTAGGTGCATTAGTCAGGGGTAAATACAGGGTGGGGGAATGGGTCGGGGTGGGATACACTGTGGAGGGGTGGTGTGGACCTGTTGGGCCTGTTTCCATACTGGTAGTAATCTAATCTATTAGAAATAGATTTATTAGAAATAAGATGGATGAGCTTGAGGCTCTTTTGGAAATTGGCAGCTACGATATTGTGGGGATAATTGAGAAGTGGACAGGGCCTGGGAAATGAATATTCAAGGTTACATGTGCTATCGTAAGGACAGACTGACGGGCAGAGGGGGTGGGGTGGCCATGTTGGTAAGGGATGATATTCAGTCTCTTGCGCAGGGGGACCTAGAGTCATGGGATGTAGAGTCAGTGTGGATAGAGCTGAGAAATTCTAAGGGTAGAAAGACCCTCTTGGGAGTTATCTACAGGCCCCTAAACAGTAGTATGGATGCAGGATGTAAGTTGAATAAGGAGCTGAAATCAGCCTGTCGCATTACAGTTGTTATGGGGGATTTCAACATGCAGGTAGACTGGGAGAAGCGGGATGGTATTGGACCTCAAGAAAGAGACTTTGTGGAGTGCCTCAGAGATGGATTCTTAGAACAGCTGGTGCTGGAGCCGACCAGGGAGAAGGCAACTCTGGATCTGGTGTTGTGCAACGAACCATAATTGATCAGGGGCCTCGAAGTGAAGGAGCCATTGGGAAGTAGTGACCATAATACAATAAGTTTCAATCTGCAATTTGAGAGGGAGAGGGTACAATCGGAAGTGACAATATTTCAGTTGAACAAAGGGAACTATGGAGCTGAGGGAGAAGCTGGCCAAAGTTCAATGGTGCAATACCTTAGCATGAATGACAGTGGAGGAACAATGGCAGATATTTCTGTGTATTATGCAGAAGATGCAGGATCAGTTCATTCCAAAAAGGAAGAAAGATCCTAGGAGGAGGCATGGGTAGCCGTGGCTGACGAGGGAAGTTAAGAAACATATAAAGTCGAAAGAGAAAAAGTATAACATAGCAAAGACGAGTGGGAAAATGGAGGCCTGGGAAGCTTTTAAAGAACAATAGAGGATTACTCGGAAGGAAATATGCAGAGAAAAAATGAGGTACGAAGGTAAACTGGCCAAAAATATAGAGGATAGTAAAAGCTTTTTTAGGTATGTGAAAGAGAAAAAAATGGTTAAGACTAAAATTGGGCCCTTGAAGACAGAAACAGGGGAATATATTACGGGGAACAAAGAAAAGGCAGAAGAGTTGAATTGATCCTTCAGATCTGTGTTCACTGGGGAAGACACGAGCAATCTCCCTGAGGTAACAGTGGCTGAAGGACCTGAACTGAAGGGAATTTATATTTGGCAGGAATTAGTGTTGGAGAGACTGTTAAGTCTGAAGTTTGATAAGTCCCCAGGGCCTGATGGTCTACATCCCAGGGTACTGAAGGAGGTGGCTCGAGAAATCATGGATGCGTTGGTGATTATTTTCCAGAGTTTGATAGATTCAGGATCAGTTCCTGCGGATTGGAGGGTGGCTAATGTTGTACCACTTTTTAAGAAAGGAGCGAGAGAGAAAGCAGGAAATTATAGACCAGTTAGTCTGACCTCAGTGATGGGAAAGATGCTGGAGTCAAGTATAAAGGATGAAATTACAACACATCTGGATAGCAGTAACAGGATAGGTCAGAGTCAGCATGGATTTATGAAGGGGAAATCATGCTTGCCTAATCTTCTGGAATATTTTGAGGATGTAACTCTGAAGATGGACAAGGGAGGTCCAGTGGATGTAGTGTACCTGGACTTTCAGAAACCCTTTGATAAAGTCCCACAGAGGAGATTAGTGAGCAAAATTAGGGGGCATAGTATTGGGGATAAAGTACTGACTTGGATTGAAAGTTGGTTGGCTGATAGGAAACAAAGAGTAGTGATTAACAGCTCCCTTTCGGAATGGCAGGTGGTGACCAATGGGGTACCGCAGGGATCTGTGCTGGGACCGCAGCTTTTGACAATGTATATTAATGATATAGAAGATGGTATTAGTAATAACATTCGCAAATTTGCTGATGATACAAAGCTGGGTGGCAGGGTGAAATGTGATGAGGATGTTAGGAGATTACAGGGTGACCTGGACAAGTTAGGTGAGTGGGCAGATGCATGGCAAATGCAGTTCAGTGTGGATAAATGTATGGTTATCCACTTTGGTGGCAAGAACAGGAAGGCAGATTACTACCTCAATGGAGTCAAGTTAGGTAAAGGGGCAGTACAAAGAGATCTGGGTGTTCTTGTACACCAGTCATTGAAGGTAAGCATGCAGGTACAGCAGGTAGTGAAGAAGGCTAATAGCATGCTGGCCTTCATAACAAGAGGGATTGAGTATAGAAGCAAAGAGGTTCTTCTGCAGCTGTACAGGGCCCTGGTGAGACCACACCTGGAGTACTGTGTGCAGCTCTGGTCTCCAAATTTGAGGAAAGACATTCTGGCTATTGAGGGAGTGCAGCGTAGGTTCACGAGGTCAATTCCTGGAATGGAGGGATTACCTTACACTGAAAGACTGGAGTGACTGGGCTTGTATACCCTTGAGTTTAGAAGACTGAGAGGGGATCTGATTGAGACATATAAGATTATGAAAGGATTGGACACTCTGGCAGCAGGAAATATGTTTCCGCTGATGGGTGAGTGCCGAACCAGAGGACACAGCTTAAAAATACGGGGTAGAGCATTTAGGACAGAGATGAGGAGAAACTTCTTCACCCAGAGAGTGGTGGCTGTGTGGAATGCTCTGCCCCAGAGGGCAGTGGAGGCCCAGTCTCTGGATTCATTTAAGAAAGAGTTGGATAGAGCTCTCAAGGATAGTGGAATCAAGGGTTATGGAGATAAGGCAGGAACAGGATACTGATTAAGGATGATCAGCCATGATCATATTGAATGGTGGTACAGGCTTGAAGGGCAGAATGGCCTACTCCTGCACCTATTGTCTATTGTCTATTACTTTTTAAATTTGAAGTATATACTGTATTCAGAAAAATTCTATCTTTGCATATAATATATAAACCAAGATACTGTCTTTGCATACAATATATGAACCAAACTGCTTTTGTCTATATTTTATATATATATTATATACATACATAGAGAGAGAGAGAGAGAGAGAGAGATAGACACAAAAGTTGTTTGATTTTGCACAGTTGCAAAACAAGTAAATACACAAAGTGTGGAGTTTGATTCTCCACAAAACCAAAGCCCTCGCTTAAACATACAATCCTAATATTTATGTGTATTTGACACAGTAGGAGGGTCTGAAAACTGAGCAGACCCTCACTTACCTTCAGTACAAAGCGCTCAGACAGTAGTCTTTCCCCTCTGGGCCTTGGCAGCAGCTGTCCCGTGCTTTAGTACATCCCTCAGCCTGTAGGCCTGGACATTGGACTGTGACAGTCTGGAACACTCAGTCAGGGTCAGCTCCTTGTTCTAGAAAGAACTAGGAGAAAGTGAGACTGCAGATGCTGGAGGTCAGAGTCGAAACTGTGGTGCTGGAAAAGCACAGCAGGTCAGGCAGCATCAAGGAGCTGGAGAATCGATGTTTCAGCATAAGCCCTGCATCAGGAAGGGCTTCTGCCTAAAAAGGTTGATTCTCCTGCTCCTCGATGCTGTCTGACCTGCTTTTCCAGCACAGCACTCTTGACTCCTTGCTCTGAAGACTAACAGGTTTCGGTCAGACCAAAGGGCATCTTTCACCGAGTTGATGGTCCTCCAGGTGCAGTTGCTGTTTGTCCTGGTGTGTGGAACAGCTCGTACAGCACAGATCCTGCTCAGAACAAACCTCAATACGAACCACTGTGTCTTCCTCCAGACATCAAATGGAGCATTCCAATGTCTCAGCACCCCCTGGGTGAATTCACTTACTCAGATTTGTCAACAGAGATGTTCTATTACTGTCCACAATTGTCTGCTACACCCAACTCTCATCTCCTGGAGCCAGGTGTCAGTCAAGTCCTGTCAGTCAATGTCTGACACCCTGAACGCAAACCCTCACAATGTCCTCATCTTCCTCCTTGGACAACTGTTCCCATATGTCTGGGTCCCTTACTGCCTGCTCCAATTGTGCAGAGCACAGTACCCTAGGATGATGGTATTACTCTGTCTGGAGGATTTTGCAGCCCCCCCCTACACCACCCAGACTGTTCCAAGTAGCAGATCTGGAGGCCTTTTGTCTGCTCTGCCATGGCCCTGGTTGAAACATGGCCTGACATTCTACATCTGTCCACCTCAGTCAGGGGGTTGAGCAGTGGTGTCATCAGCCCGGACCAAGTGGGTAGCCCTCGTCCCCTAGGAACAAGTTTGTAGGGCGCCTGGGCCCTCAGACACAGCAGGGACATGAGAGTGCTCCAGGGTGTAGAAACCATGGCAGCTCCCAGGGTACTGGGGACACACCTTCAGGAAGTGGGACTGGTGATTCCAGACAATCTGCATATTAATGGATTGGAAGCACTTCCTATTGATGAACTCCACTGCATTGTCATATCGCCCTCTCAATGGGACATGACTACAGCTGATGTTGCCTTGTACCTGGGGGAAGACAGTGATGTTCCTGAATCCTACTGCCTGGGCTGAAGGACTGACATTGACGTGGGGAAATGAGAGGAACTGCTGAGATCTTGTACAGATGGCACTGATCCATTTGTGGGTGGGTGACTGAGAGATCCCACACAGATCCCCAGTGGTTCCCTGGAAGAAGCCAAACACATCGAGGTTCCACACAGCTGTCCCCTTCTCAGACACCAGAAGAGGATGGGCCCCCACTTCCTCAGCTCTCAGGGCCCGATCCAGTAGCTGGGACAATTCAGTCACAAGGTCCCAGGACAGACAGAGGCTGCATTGACATTGCGCCTTGCTCATCCTGAGGAAATAGAACTGAGAGTGAAAGACTCGGGCCTTAATGTCTCAGGACCCTGCCGTTGTAACCTCTTCATGAGCTGGAGGCCATTCACCCTCTGAGGCAGCTGCTGTTCCCACGATCCCTGCTGTTCCCGGGACCACTGCTATTCCTGGGATTGCTGCTGTTCCCAGGATCATTGTTATTCCCAGGATTACTGCTGTTCCTGGGATCACTGCTATTCCCGGGATTGCTGCTCTTCCCACGACTGCTGTTGTTCCCAGAATCACTGCTGTTCCTGGGATTGCTGTTATTCCTGGGATTGCTGCTATTCCCAGGATCACTCTCTGGGACACACGCACAACCCCACAGCCCTTGCGGCTGACCACTTCAACTCCCCCTCTCACTGCACCAAGGACATGCAGGTCCTGGGCGCCCTCCACCACCAAATCCCAGCCACCTGCTGCCAGGAGGAAGAACGCCTCATCTTCAGCCTTGGGACCCTCCAACTACACAGGATCAATGTGGATTTTACCAGTTTCCTCATCTCCCCTCCCCCACCTTATCCCAGATCCAACCCTCCAACTCGGCCCTGCCCTCTTGAACTGTCCTACCTGTCCATCTTCCTTCCCACCTATCCGCTCCAGGAGAAAGTGAGGATTGCAGATGCTGGAGATTATAGTCAAAATGTGTGGTGCTGGAAATGCACGGCCAGTCAGGCAGCATCCGAGGGGCAGGAGAGCCATCAGATGAAGAGCTCATGTGCGAAACAATAAATTTCCTGTTCCTCAGATGCTGCCTGATTGGCTGTGCTTTTTCAGCACCACACCTTTTGACCCATGGCAAATCTACCTAACCTACACATCCCTGAACACTATAGGCAATTTAGCATGGCTAATTCACCGAACCTGGGAGGAAACTGGAGCACCCCCACACAGACACGGGGAAAATGTGTAAACTCCACACAGACAGTCACTCGAGGCTGGAATTGAACCTGGGTCCCTGGCACTGTGAAGCAGCAGTGCTAACCACTGAGCCACTGTACCACCTAAATTATAATCAGGTAATGTTTCCCTAAATTTTCTCATAATTGTCATTTTGAATTGGTTAAAATGTGTAGCTTCTTCAGGGATGCTTGTCCATTTGTGATTCTTTGAGAAGTTATTCAACACATACTTTCATATTCTTGCTGTCTTGCAGTCAGTTCTGATTTTGACAGTTTTATGGGTGGCTTGGAATTATGTTGTATTTGCCTGTTGGAGAGAATACTTCCCCTGCTTCATTGCTCCTTTACCAGATGGTGTTTAATTCTCTAATCCCTGACCATAGAGCAGATGCCTTTCAAGGACCCCAACTGCACAGCTTCAGCCTCAGCGATGAGTTGCTGCAGACCCTGTTAAGTGGCTTTTCTCGCTGGGATACACAGCACGTCCTGACTCTGGGCTTGATTCCGAGCTCCAGGTCCTCTTTCCTAGCCTTGTCTATGTTGTTTATCCCAACGTAGACCACAACAACAGGATCCTCCCCCTCCCTCTCCAATGTCCTTCCAAGCCAGTCAGAGTTGTCCCGCATCCTGACACTGGGCAGGCAACATACCGGGCAGGACTCTCGATCCTGTTTAAAGGATACCATCAATTATAGAATCCCCTACAACTACCACTTACCTTTTTGCTCTCCCCCTTGTGAATGGCCTCCTGTACCATGGTGCTGGTGATTAGCTGGCTCACCCTCCCTCATCTACACGGGGAACAAGGACCCCTTGTCCCTGTTGGACAAGGTCAGGAGCTGAGGCTGCTCTACCCCAGATCCATCTACCTGCCTCACTTGCAGTCACACCCTGCTGTCCCTGGCCACTGACTGAATTTGTGGTACTTAACCAACCAGGTGTAACTGTCTCCTGAGACACAGTGTCCAGGTAACTCTCTCCCTCCCAGATGTGCCGCAGTGTTTGAAGCTCAGACTCTAGCTCATCAATTCTGAGCCTGAGCTCCTCCAACAACCAATACTTGGTGTAGATGTGGTCACTGCAGTTCACAATGGGATCAGCCAGCTCCCACATCATACAGTTACAGCACATCACCTGCCCAGCCACCTCTACTTAGTTAATCTCAGATCCCACTTCCTGACATCAAACAGGATTTGGGGGCTCATCTCTTACTTTCCGATAATTGATCGAAGATCTTCCGCCTTTCTCCAACTGGTGTGTGAACAGTAAACACACACAATAACAGCTCTTGTCTGGAAATGTTTATTTTTCTTTTTCAGTGAATTTACAAATTGATCGATGATGCTCGGGGCCTTTTCAGACACACGGTACAGGACCGCCACCGCCTGGCGGGAGACGGTACTGCGGCCCAATATCATTCAGTAACAATTCCATCCAGCAGATGGCGGTGATTCACAAACAAATCCTGGAAATCTGAAATAAAATCAGAAAATGGTGCAAATCCTCAGCAGGTCAGGCAGTGTCTGTGCGCAGAGAACCGGAGTTAACGGGCAGTTAAACACTGGGGATACAGCATATCCTGGGAGAGAGTGGATTCTGTGTATTTCCCCTCCCCAATGATACAAGGAGCTCAGTGTGTGGGAGGTTAGAAATGGAGTTTCTGCAGGTGGTAATGGTTAGGAATGTAGTTTTTGCAGATGGAGGGGGTGGGATATTATACAAATGGTCGCGGAATTCTTGTAGCATGTAGCATACTTAAGGCTAAGATTTTAATGAATATAGAGGGTCTTTTAAAGAAAATAATTTTAAGCTAAGAAATAGCTATGAAGTGTTGTAGCTGACCACAAAAGAAGCAGCAGGGGCATTTCACAATAAGCTTATAGTATAATAAGAAAAACTGGATAAAATAACAGGCTGTAACGAACAAGGAACAAAGACTGCAGACAGACAAGGACAGCAGGACAGCCAGATAAGAAAAATTAGAGAAAAACAAGCGAGGTAACTGGCTTATGATAGGATGAGATTAGACCAATGAGAAAAGGGAGGCATGATTCAGCAACTTGCAAACTGAACAAAGAAAGCTTACATGCTTTGTTATGCGTGCATTTCTGCTGGATTGCAGAGACGTCTAGTACTTTCAAGGCTGTAATAAATTGTTCTTGTTTCCAAGGCTTTGTCTCAGGCTGAATTGTGAGTGAGTTTTGTTTCTCACAGTTGGGGGCTCATCCGGGATCTGAGACTCCGACCACTCGACACTCTTTGGACGACGGGGGAGGTGCACCTCGTTGATTTCGGCGATCTCCGACTCCCTTGTTTGTCGTTCGTGGTTTGGGTGAGTGTGATCCGGACTGGGAGACCCCTGGAAACAAGATGGGCGGACGCGATGGGTTCGGTCGGGTAACTCTCGTGCACAAGACCTGGGTAAGGAAAGGTCCTAAATCCGGGCGACCGGGGTAGGCAGTGGTAGTTGCTGCAGGTATTTTTTTGGGACGGGGAGCTCCGAAATGACCAGGTAGCACTGTGCACAGTCCAAGGTAAGAAAAGAGACCTTTAAGTATTGCCTTGGTGGTCGGGAACGTATGGAAAGTACGGGGAATTGACGAGTTTTAAATTAAAGCATATAATTGGCCAGATTAATTAAATTAGCAACAATGGGAGGCAAGGGGAGTTGCCTGTGTAACAACCGATCTGCAAATAACATTAATGGGGAATATATTCCACCCGACAGTCCTTTGGGGAAAATGTTGGGAAATTGGGGAAATAATACTTGGACAAGGGGAAAAGATAGGAAAAAAGATGATTAAATATTATTGCTTTGTATGCACTGAGGAATCCATTCTTCGTCCTGCTGTCTTCTGGCCAAAGTACGGGTCAGATGAAGAGTGGGTTTGTAAATATTTGAATTTATATGTCAATGGAAAACAGCCTTACAGTCAGGAGGAATCAGATTATGCTTCATGTAAGAAGGGCTAGTAGCTGAAGGGCTACTGAGGGTGCACTTCGCAACTAAATTCTGGCTAGACATCTAGAAAAATATTCAAAAGCTAGAGGTGTCGTTGCGGGAAGCTCAAAGTGTCTGTGAGATACGGTGTCTGTGTGTGTGTGTGTATGTGTGCGCGTGCGTGAGAGAGAAAGAGAGAGAGAGAGAGAGAGAGAGTGAGAAAAGAGCTCTACCACTCATAGAAAGTTTAACCCTTTGTGATTCGGTTTGAATGCACATTTGTTTGTTGATGATTGAATGTTTGTGCTTTGTTCCCTGGACTAAAACCAGATAATTATAGTGGATTTCAAAGTTGGGAACTGTATGCATTTTATATTTTAAATATTAAACACTGAATAAATGAATTTGTAAATATATAAATATATATTTACAAGTAAGATTCCAAAATGTATAGTTAGGAACAGGCTTTAAAGTTAGACAAGCATAAATTGATGAATTGTATTTGAGATTACAAGGAGAAAGAGGCTCCTGGTATTTGAGGTTACAGGAAAATGTAAAATTATGCCCCCTAAGAGAGGTCCCGATTGGAGACAGAGAAATAGGATATGTAATCGCACCCTTAATTAGCAGTGAAATTAGGGTCTTCAAAAAAAAAGGACATGAAAAGTTTAATAGAGGATCCAGTTGGACTGGCCGAACAATTAGATCAATTCCTAGGGCCTAATTTATATTCCTGAGGAGCACTGATGGTAATTTTAGGAACATTATTTTCAGGGGAAGAACGAGGTATGATTAGGAGAGCGGCTTTACAGGAATGGGAAAAGAAGCACCCAGCTGGGGAAGAAGGGGCCCCAGCAGAACAGAAATTCCCAAATGTAGACTCTCATTGGAAAAATAATGACCAAGAAGATAGGGAGTCAATGTGGGATCTATGGAAAATGGTAATATTAGGAATTAAAGAGGCGACACCAAGATCACAAAGCTTTGTTAAGGCCTTTGAAGTACGACAAGAGAAGGGTGAAACCCCTTCTGCATTTCTTCAAAGGCTCAAGGAGGCCACAAGGAAGTATTCGGGAATGGATCCCGATAATCAGATAGCACAGGGACTCTTAAAGGTCCAGTTTGTGACTAAATCATGGCCGGGCATACAAAAGAAATTACAGAAATTAGATGGATGGAGTGAAAGACAGATGGAAGAACTGTTACGTGAGGCACAGAAAGTGCATGTGTAAAGGGAAGACGAGAAGCAGAAACAGAAAGCCAAAATGATGGTGGTGGCAGTAGAAGAAATAACAAAAAGGACACTGGGATCAGGGGAAAACAGGAAGGGTAGGGGAAAACACGAAAGACAAGGGTCGGACACCCAGGAAAGGAGGCAACAGGCAGGGTGTTACCATTGTGGGAAAGTGGGGCATTTTAAATGGGAATGCCCGGAATTAGCACGAGAAAGGGAACCTGAAGGGGAGGAGGCAGTATTTTTGGTGGACAGGGGAGCAGCACGGTCATCCCTAAGTTTTAGACAAAAGAGAGATGACGTGAGTTTAGCCACCAATAGGCTGTTAAATTTCCTAGGGCACCAAGGTTTAAGAGTATCTAGGAATAAATTGCAATATGTAGAGAAAGAAGTGAAATACTTAGGATACCTTATTAGTGAGGGCACTAGGCGCACTAACCCCGAGAGAATTAAAGGGATGTAGAACTGCCCCTTCAGACCACCAAACAAGAATTACGGAAGTTCTTGGGGCTGGTGGGCTATTGTAGATTATGGATAGAAGCGTACGCCCAGAGATTCTTGATGTCTCGAGGAATTAAGGGCTACAGGGAGAATGCGGGTAAGTGGAGTTGAAATGCCCATCAGCCATGATTGAATGGCGGAGTGGACTCGATGGGCCATATGTCTTATGGTCTTATGGGCTTAAAACGAAGGGGTTATCTTACAAATTGACAGAACCTGAACATGAAAGACTACACTAGACAGAAGAGGAAAAGGAAGGGTTACATGATTTGGAATGTAGCCTAATACGAGCTCCGGTGTTGGCCCTTCCCTTCCTAGATAAACCATTCCACCTTTTTGTGATAGTAAATGATGAAGCAACCTTAGGAGTGTTAACCCAGAAAGGAGGGGGAAAGAGACAGCCCATAGCCTTTCTGTCCAAGATCTTGGACCCTGTCTCGAGAGGATGGTCTGAATGTATACAGGCAGCAGCAGCCACTGCCATACTGGTAGAGGAAAGCCGTAAACTTACTTTTGGAGGGGCGCTAGTCTTTAGTAACCCCCATCAAGTTAGAACTGTGTTAAACCAAAAGGTAGGGAGATGGTTGACAGACTTATGAATCTTAAAATACGAAGCCATCCTGATGGAGAGAGATGACCTTGTGTTAGCAACAGACACCTGTCTAAACCCAGCTACCTTCCTATGGAAGGGAGAACCTCATGACGGTTTGATACTCTATGATAACTAAACAAAAATTAGACAGGACCTAAAGCATAGCTCCTTACATGATAGGGTCAGACTGTTTATAGACGGGTCATCAAGAATAGTACAAGGAAAAAGACACAATGGATATGCCATATTGGACAGTAATGAAAATTGAACAGTTGCGGCTGACTGGTTGCCTAACACATGGTCGGCCCAGACTTGTGAGTTGTATGCGTTAAATGAAGCTTTAAAACAATTAGAGAACCGAGATGGGACAATTTACACCGACTCTAAGTATGCCTATGGGGTGGTACATACCTTTGGAAAAATATGGCAAGAACGTGGACTAATCAATCGCCGGGGAAAGGAATTAATACACGAAGAGTTGATAGGACAAATGTTGAAAAGTTTAGAACTACCACAGGAAATAGCTATAGTCCATGTACCTGGGCACCAGAAGGGGAACACTCTAGAAGAAAGAGGGAATAGGCTAGCAAACGAGGCAGCCAAAGAGGCAGCTATGAGCCATACAGTAACAAAAATACGGGTTCTCATGCCCATATTGGAGTCCCCTTCCGTGAACCCCATGTACCCAGAAGAGGAGGAAAAAGAAATTCAGGAAATGGGGGCCACTAAGACAATCCAAGGAAGATGAATCCTCCCAGATGGGAGGGAGTTGTTGAGTAAACTAGTCATGAGAAACATCCTAGCCACCTTGCACCAAGGCAGTCAATGGGGCTCCCAAGCTATGTGTGACATAGTGTTAAGGAAGTACGGATGTAAAGGGATATACACATTAGCCAAGCAGGTATGAGCAGGATGTCCAACTTGCCAAAAGATTAATAAGAAAGTAACGAGAGGTGGGGCCAAGAGGTGGAAGAAACCCTGGGGTAAGACCTTTTCAAAGAATACAGGTAGACTACATGGAATTACCCCCAGTAGGGAAACAAAAGTACTTATTAGTCCTAATGGATCACCTAACTGGGTGATCCATTCAGGTGGGTCACCTAACTGGGCATTTCCAATGGCCTCAGCTACCTCGAAGGGAGTAGTGAAAACTCTTTTAGAACATATAATTCCTCGATATGGAGTGGTGGAAAGTATAGATTCAGACCAAGGTAGCCATTTTACCTCTAAGATCCTACAAGAAGTAATAGCGGGATGAGAAATCTCTTAGGAATTCCACACTCCTTGGCACCCGCCTTCCTTGGATGGATGGAGTGAATGAATCAAACCTTAAAGAAACAATTGTTTAAGCTAGCCCTAAAGACTTGATTACCATGGACAAAATGTTTACCTATCGCGTTGCTACGCATTGAGACTGTGCCTAGACGTGATATAGGCCTCTCCCTTTATGAGATGATGTTTGGATTACCTTTCTTGGGTGGAAGAGGGGAATTACCAACTGTAGAGTTCAATGATAAGTTTTTAAATAACTATATTGTGGCGCTCAGCTCTTCTTTGTCTGTCCTTAGGCAAAAGGGAAGTTGACCCAGATACCTCCACTTGAGTTCGCAGTACATTGGATACGACTGGGTGATTGGGTCCTGATAAAGACCTGGAAAGATACCAAACTGCACCCAAGCTGGGAGGGACCGTTCCTAACCCTCCCGACTACTGAAACAGCCATCCGAACTACTGAAAAAGGGCGGAGTCATCACACTCACTTTAAGGGCCCCATGGATGCTCCTTCCCCTCCGGCAGAGTGGCAAGCTCATCCTACAGACAACCCTCTGAAAGTCAAGCTGAGCAAAAAGAATGGACTGAGATAAGAGACTATTAAGTATTGGTTAAGGAGATCCAAGATGGTGGCGACTCAGCAAGTCTGAGTTTACAGTGCTCTTCCCAAAACCTGGGTAAAGTGAGTTACTCACCCCCACCACACTTACCAAACCACCCAAAAAAATGTTCTAACCTTAATTAGCTGCTTACTATTATATTTAAGCAGTTTAATATTAAGTGGATAATGAGTAAACCAAAGGGATCCCGCAGCTCTCAGAAAACAAAGACCCCTCCCCCACCCTCCTCTCCTCCTCCGGCTGCAGCTGATGTAAAAACAGGCCTTGAAGAGATGATTGCCAGGCTGGAAACGACACTCGTCAATTTCATTGTAGAATCCAGACAGAGATGGAACTCATTCGAAGAAAAGCTGCAGATACACAGCCAGGCTCTCGAGGAATTACAGGGCCGAGTGGAGGGGGCGGAGCTAAAGGCCACGACCTCCGAGGCTGCAGCACAAACAGCTGCAGAACAGGTGCAAGCTCTGGAGCAGAGAGTCGGGGCCTTTGAAATCTACATGGATGACCTGGATAATAGAAATCGGAGAAAGAATATCCGTCTTCTGGGCCTCCCTGAACAAGAAGGGAAAGGACAGTTAGTAGTATTTCTGGAGCGATGGCTGCCCCAGCTTTTAAACCTGGGGGCTGAAACTGACCGGGTAAGGGTGGAGTGGGCCTACCGGGTCGCAGTACGCGGATCTGGCCCAGACCAGCGCCCACGCCCGGTCCTGTTCCGGCTGCAGAGTTATAGGGAGAGGCAGATACTCCTGGATGCCTCCAGAAAGCTTGGAAAGGATCCTAAAGCCATGATCCATGAAGGATCCAAGATTATGTTATTTCAGGACTTCTCCCCGGCTTTGGCACGAAGGAGGAAGGCGTTTGATGAGGTGAAGAAATGTCTAAGGAACTTAAATATTCAATACACCTTACGCTACCCAGCGACGTTATGCTTTAACCACGAAGGATCCGAGTATAATTTTAGATCACCAGAAGAGGCTAAGGAACTTTTAGACTCGTTTAAATAAATCGTAAGAGACAATTTATGTTGGCTTGCCTCTTCCACACTCCGTGGGGAGAAGTGGATACTTTACTTTACTTTTGCTTCTGGGAGCAGGGTTGTCTTCCCTTGCTATTTTATGTTATTATACTTAACTGTAATCTGTTGGAGTTGTAATTTTATAGTTATGTGTGTTTGTACGTGGCATTGATGCTATCAGATATACTCAGGTATGGGTGGGGAGGGGTGGGGGTGGGGCGCTCACTGTTAACTGTAGCTCGGTATTATATCTAAATCCTATTAAGGAGCGCCCGGGTCAAAGGTGGGACACTGTTTGGGAGAGGATATGGTGGACCTTTAGAAAGGAAGTAAGGCCCCCTGAGAACAAGGGGGAGGATCTCCATTCAAACATGTTTTATTTTTTTTGTTTTTATTGTTTGGAAATAGTTTCCTTTTTATTATACTGTTATGAGTGTATTAGAGAACATTTTCTCTTGTTTGAAGGATGTAAGTGACTCAACTATACACTCTGGATAATTGTGGATTAGATTAGTAGTTAACTGAGTTTCATTGTTTTTCTTTCTTCTTTAGTATCATTCCTTTGAATTTTGATGATTATATATTTAAGATCTATTTTTATATTAATGTTTGTGCTTGAAAGTTCTGTTTATTTTTGTAAATCTGTCAAAATATTAAATTTCTAATAAAAATATCTTTAAAAAAAAAAGTATTGGTTAAAAAAACCTTTATCCCAAAACTCCTCCCTGGCATACAAAGGGTTAGGGAGTAGACAGATAGGGTTGTGAGCTGAAATGAATAGTCAGCTTTATATTGTAATGAAAATATTGGCACTAGCTGCCAAGGCGGGTGGGAAAAATCATTTTACCACTTTATGTTAGAATTATGCTAAACTAAAGGGGCATGCTGACTGTCAGGTACGTGCTGAGATTCCACAACATGGAGAATCCGGAATTCCTCTCATGGTAATACCACTTACCAAAAGAGAAGTGTACGATGTACAACAATTTGACTCGGGCTCAAATGATACAAAATGAAGATTTGAAAGGAGTAATTATAACTTTGTGGGATGGTTCCCTCAACCAGCCCCAAAAGCCCCGGGTGCTATCGGTGGCCTTAAAGTCTCCCCACTGTAAGGAACAGTAAATACCACTTGTTTCTGTAATCAGAATGATACCGCAGCCTTCCGATTAGGAAAATCATCTTGTGTCTACACTAGCCAAGCCACTGCCACGACCATTCCCCGAATATTAAATGGAACATATTGGATATGCGGCCTGAAGGCCTATCCATTTATTCCCAGAGAAAATTACATTCGTGTGACCGAATGTGTAACAATACATGCATGTTATGATGTTGATCAAACACTGGCCCGAAGCCAGAAAGGCTGGAGTGGCTGCTGCTACCTTGCCTACATAATTCCCCATCTGAGGCTGTTAGAGACAGTCCAAAAATACCTCGGAATAAGCAGGGAGGAAGGCGGGTAACCCGGGAAGTAACCGAAGGGGATCGCCTCCTCTGGACTTTGATACCCATGTATGGGACCGTTCGAGTTGGAGTAGAAATACAAAAGTTGGCAGCTTCCCTGGAAGAGTTAGCCAACAATACTGCCGACGTGTTGGCCAAAACCCAATCCCAAGTGGCAGCCATAACGACTGAAATGATTGCCACTAGACTAACGACCCTTCAGAACAGGATGGTTCTGAATTATATTCCAGCAGAGAAGAGTGGTACCTGTGTACTAATTGGAGAGGAATGTTGTACCTGAGGTCTCCTCTAACATTACTGATATCTCCAAATATGTGCGAGACAAAATCGCCAAGATAAGGGAGGCCGATAATCGGTACCAGAGCGAAAAAGGATGGGAATGGAGGAATTGGGGATTGACTGGTTGGGGAAGGTGGTTAGTCAATCTAGCTATTTATGGATTATTGATATTAGTGGGTCTGGTGGTAGGGTTCAATGTCCTAAAATGGGTAATGAGCTGACTGATGACATCCTTTGGGGAAGGAATCCAAATAAATCATCAGATGCTTTTACAATCAACAGGTGATATGCAACAAAGAGAAAGTCAAAGAATGCTCTTAGAGTTCGAGGGACAAAAAACACAAATGTAAAATGATTTAAAGGCTTACCTTGTATAAGATTGTGAACCTCATCGCCAAAAGGCGTAAGAGGGCAGAACACATGAAAATGGATTAAAAGAGACTTAATAAGTGCAGAAACAACAGTTTAAAAAAAAGGGGAAATTGTGGGAGGTTAGAAATGGAGTTTCTGCAGGTGGTAGTGGTTAGGAATGTACTTTTTGCAGATGGGGGAATGGGGTGTTGCGGGGGTGGGAGATTATCTAAATGGTCACGGAATTCTTGTAGCATGTAACATACTTAAGGCTAAGATTTTAATGAATATAGGGTCTTTTAAAGAAAATAATTTTAAGCTAAGAAATAGCTATGAAGTATTGTAGCTGACCACAAAAGAAGCAGCAGGGGCATTTCACAATAAGCTTACAGTATGATAATAAAAACTGGATAAAATAACAGGCTGTAACGAACAAGGAACAAAGACTGCAGACAGACAAGGACAGCAGGATAGCCAGATAAGAAAAATTAGAGAAAAACAAGCGAGGTAACTGGCTTATGATAGGATGAGATTAGACCAATGAGAAAAGGGAGGCATGATTCAGCAACTTGCAAACTGAACAAAGAAAGCTTACATGCTTTGTTATGCGTGCATTTCTGCTGGATTGCAGAAGTGTCTGGTACTTGCAAGGCCATAATAAATTGTTCTTGTTTTCGAGGCTTTGTCTCAGGCTGAATTGTGAGTGAGTTTTGTTTCTCACAAGTGGAGGATGTAATGTAAATGCAGCTTTGTTACACCCTTCAGTGTTTGGATTTCTCCCTCCGGATTTCATGTTCCGGGTGCAGAGTGAGAAACACAGAGAAATCCCAGCTCCAGACTGGGAAACAGGTGAAGAGATGGAGGATGGGACTGAAGCAGGGAGTAAATGAAGGAAGGAGAGACACAAGATATTTAATTTACTTTTTATTTTCACCATCTGACATTTCAATTATTATTGAATTTATTTACAAAATATAAATTGATCATTTACTGACACATTTAGTAACATCCTGATGTCAATGCAGGGTTCTGACCCCTGACCTGAGGGTCAGGTCATTGTGACGTCAGGGAGGCCCTGTCCCTTTAACAGCTGATTCTCAGAAACTGGTTTGAATGCCGGGTCCTGAAGAAAGGATAAAGTTTCCCAGTGAATGTATTCCCAGTGAAGGTGTGGAGATGGGACTTGGTGTCCACGTTGTAAAATGAAACTGTCCCAGATTCATAACTGAGATAAATCCCCATCTTCCTGGGGATCAGACCGCCAGGGAGAGGAGATCGAGGAGAGGAGTTTATATAAAACTGATCCTCATCCCGCTCCATGACCCAGAATCCATTCCCTGGGATCAGACTGACCGAGTCCTTCCTCTGCACAGACTCTGAGGCTACACCCAGACTCCAGCCCCGATTCCCCTCCACTTGCACCTCCCAGTAATGTCTCCCTGATGTGAATCCCTGTGATCCCAGGACACAGAAACGGTCTCTAAATCTCTTCTTGATGTCAGGGACATTCCTCGGGGTCCCGGTCCGTGTCAAACTCTTCAGATCCTCAGAGGCCTCGAGCCGGGAATTCAATGTTTCCACATCCAGGGTCACAGAGACTGGGAGAGAAACACAGAGAATTAGAGACAGTACATGGGTCTTTTGTGTGTGTGTGTGTGTGTGTGTGGGAGGTGGGGGTTCTGGTATGTGTGTCAGGGACCTGTGTGAAGGGAGAGGGATATGTATGTGTTTGGGGGGACGGAGGGAGGTGTACCCGGGGTTCTGTATGTGGGTGTGCTGGGGGATGTGTCCCAGGACCCTGTATGTAGGAGTGCTGGGGGAGGTGTACTGACGGTCTGTATGTGTGTGTGCTGGGGGAAGTTTACCGGGGCTCTGTATGTGTGTGTAGTGGGGGAAGTGTACTGGGGCTCTGTACGTAGGTGTGCTGGGGGAAGTGTACTGGAGCTCTGTTTGTGGGTGGGCTGGGGGATGTGTACCGGAGCTCTGTTTGTGTGTGTGCCAGAGGATGTGTACCGGGGCTCTGTATGTGGGTGTGCTGGGAGAAGTGTGCCAGGGCCTTGTATGTGGGTGTGCTGGGGAAAGTGTACCAGGGCTCTGTTTGTGTGTGTGCTGGGGAAAGTGAACTGGGGATCTGTGTGTGTGCTGGGGGAAGTGTATCGGGGCTCTGTATGTGGGTGTCTGCTGGGGGAAGTGAACCGGGGCTCTGTATGTGTGTGTATGTGCTGGGGTAAGTGTACCGGGGCTCTGTATGTGGATGTGCTGGGGGAGGTGTACCGGGGTCATGTATGAGGGTGTGCTGGATGAAGTGTACCGGGGCTCTGTATGTGGGTATGTGCTGGGGGAGTGTACCGGGGCACTGTATGTGGTGTGCTGTGGGAAGTGTACCGGGGTCCTGCATGTGGGTGTGCTGGGGGAAGTGTAGAGTTGTACTGGGGCTCTGTATGTGTGTGTATATGTGCTGGGGGAAGTGTACCGGGGTCCTGTATGTGGGTGTGCTGGGGGAAGTGTGCCGGGGCCCTGTATGTGGATGTGTTGGGGGAAGTGTCCTGGTGCTCTGTATGTAGATGTACTGGGGGAAGTGTACCATGGCTCTATTTGTGTGTGTGCTTGGGAAAGTGAACTCGGGATGTGTGTGTGTGCTGGGGGAAGTGTACTGGGCCCTGTATGTGGGCGTGAGTTGGGGGAAGTGTCCCAGGGCTCTGTGTTTGGGTGTGCTGGGGGCAAGATCCCAGGGTTCTGTATGTGGGTGTATGTGCTGGAGTAAGTGTACCGGGGCTCTGTATATGGGTGTGATGTGGAAAGTGTACCGGGGTCATTTATGAGGGTGTGCTGGGGCAGGTGTAACGGGGCTCTGTATGTGGGTGTGGTGGTGGAAGCGTGCCAGGGCGCTCTATGTGTGTGTGCTGGGGGAAGTGTACTGGGCCCTGTACGTGTATGTGTGTGCTGGGGCAAGAGTGCCAAGGCTCTGTATGTGGGTGTGCTGGGGGAAGTATCCTGGAGCTGTTTATGAGGGTGTGCTGGGGGGAGTGTCCTGGGGCTCTATGTTTGGGTGTGCTGAGGGAAGGATCTCAGAGCTCTCTATGTGGGTGTGCTGAGAGAAGTGTCCCAGGGCTCTGTATATGTGTCTGCTGGGGAAAGTGTACTGGGGCTCTGTATGTGTGTGTGCTGGGGGAAGTGTACAGGGGCTCTGTATGTGTGTGTGCTGCGGGAAGTGTACCGGGGCTCTGTATGTGGGTGTGTGTTGGGGAAAGTGTCCCCGGGCTTTGTGTGGCTGTGCTGTGGGAAGTGTCTCAGGGCTCTGTATGTGTGTGTGTTGGGATTGTATATCAGACACTCTATGTGTGTGTTGTGTTGGGGAAAATGTACCAGGGCCCTGTATGTGTATGTGCTGGGGTAAGTGTACTGGGGCTCTGTTTGTGGGTGTGTGCTGGGGTAAGTGTACCGGGGCTCTGTTTGTGGGTGTGTGCTGGGGGAAGTGTCCTGGGGCTCTGTGTGTTGGTGTGTGCTGGGGGAAGTGAACCGGGGCTCTGTATGTGTGTTTGTGCTGATGGAAGTGTGCCAGTGCGCTCTTTGTGTGTGTGCTGGAGGAGGTGTACTGGGCCCTGTATGTGGGTGTGTTTTGGGGGAAGTGTCCCAGGGATCTGTATGTGGTGTGCTGGGGCAAGTGTGCCAGGGCTCTGTATGTGTATGTGCTGGGGGAAGTGTTCCCGGGCTGTGTTTGAGAGTGTGCTGGGGGAAGTGTCCCAGTGCTCTGTGTGTGGGTGTGTTGGGGGGTGTATATCGGACACTCTATGTGTGTGTGTGTGTTGGGGGAAATGTACCAGGGCCCTGTATGTGTACATGCTGGGGTAAGTGTACCGGGGCTCTGTATGTGGGTGTGTGCTGGGATAAGTGTACCGGGGCTCTGTATGTGGGTGTGTGCTGGGATAAGTGTACCGGGGCTCTGTATGTGGGTGTGTGCTGGGATAAGTGTACCAGGGCTCTGTATGTGGGTGTGTGCTGGGGGAAGTGTACCGGGGCTCTGTATGTGGGTGTGTGCTGGGGGAAGTGTACCGGGGCTCTGTATGTGGGTGTGTGCTGGGATAAGTGTACCAGGGCTCTGTATGTGGGTGTGTGCTGGGGGAAGTGTACCGGGGCTCTGTATTTGTGTGTGCTGGGTGATGTGTACTGGGCACTGTATGTGGGTGTGTGCTGGGGGAAGTGTCCCAGGGCTCTGTATGTGGGTGTGCTGGGGCAAGTGTGCCAAGGCTCTGTATGTGTGTGTGTTGGGGGACGTGTCCTGAGGCTGTGTATGAGGGTGTGCTGAGGGAAGTGTCCCAGGGCTTTGTATATGTGTCTGCTGGGAAAAGTTCACCGGGGCTCTGTACGTGTGTGTGCTGGGGTAAGTTACCGGGGCTCTGTATGTGGGTGTGTGCTGCGGGAAGTGTACCGGGGCTCTATAAGTGGTTGTGTGCTGGGGGAAGTGTCCCAGGGCTCTGTATGTGGTTGTGTGCTAGGGGAAGTGAACCGGGGCTCTGTATGTGTGTGTATGTGCTGGGGTAAGTGTGCTGGGGTAAGTGTACTGGGGCTCTGTATGTGTGTGTGCTGCGGGAAGTGTACCGGGGCTCTGTATGTGAGTGTGTGCTGGGGGAAGTTTCCAGGGGCTCTGTATGGGTCTGTGTGCTGGGGGAAATGTACTGAGTCCTGTATGTGGCTGTGTGCTGTGGGAAGTGTCCCAGGGCTCTGTATGTGGGTGGGCTGGGGGAAGTGTACCGTGGCTCGGTATGTGTGTGTGCAGCGGGATGTGTACCGGGTCTGTGTATGTGGCTGTGTGCTGGGGGAAGTTTCCCGGGGCTCTTGTGTGGGTGTGTGCTGGGGGAAGTGAACCGGAGCTCTGTATGTGTGTGTATGTGCTGGGGTAAGTGTACTGGGGCTCTGTTTGTGGGTGTGCTGGGGAAAGTGTATCGGGGCTCTGTATGTGTGTGTGCTGCGGGAAGTGTACCGGGGCTCTGTATGTGGTGTGCTGGGGAAAGTGTATCGGGGCTCTGTATGTGTGTGTGCTGCGGGAAGTGTACCGGGGCTCTGTATGTGGGTGTGTGCTGGGGGAAGTGAACCGGGGCTCCGTATGTGTGTGTATGTGCTGGGGTCAGTGTACTGGGGCTCTGTCTGTGGGTGTGCTGGGGAAAGTGTACCAGGGTCATGTATGAGGGTGTGCTGGATGAAGTGTACCGGGGCTCTTTTTGTGGATGTGCTGGGGCAGGTTTAACGGGGCTCTGTATGTGTGTGTGCTGGTAGAGGTGTGCCAGGGCGCTCTATGTGTGTGTGTGCTGGGGGAAGTGTACTGGGCCCTGTATGTGGGTGTGTGCTGGGGGAAGTGTACCGGGGCTCTATATGTGTGTGTGCTGGGGAAGTGTACCATGGCTTGGAATGTGGGTATGTGCTGGGGGAAGTATCCTGGGGCTGTGTATGAGGGTGTGCTGGGAGAAGTATCCTGGGGCTCTGTGTTTGGGTGTGCTGGGGGAAGTGACCCAGGGCTCTGTATGTGTGTCTGCTGGGGAAAGTGTACCGGGCCTCTTTATGTGGGTGTGCAGGGGAAGTGTACCGGGGCTCTGTATGTGTGTGTGCTGCGGGAAGTGTACCGGGGCTCTGTATGTGGGTGTGTGCTGGGGGAAGTGAACCGGGGCTCTGTATGTGTGTGTATGTGCTGGGGTAAGTGTACTGGGGCTCTGTTTGTGGGTGTGCTGGGGCAGGTGTACCGGGGCTCTGTATGTGTGTGTGTACTGGTGAAAGTGTGCCAGGGCGCTCTATGTGTGTGTGTGTGTGTGTGTGTGTGTGTGCTGCGGGAAGTGTACCGGGGCTCTGTATGTGGGTGTGTGCTGGGGGAAGTGTCCTGGGGCTGTGTATGATGGTGTGCTGGGGGAAGGATCCCAGGGCTCTGTATGTGGGTGTGCTGAGGGAAGTGTCCCAGGGCTCTGTATGTGGGTGTGTGCTGGGGAAACTGTACCGGGCCTCTTTATGTGGGTGTGCTGGGGGAAGTGTATCGGGGCTCTGTATGTGAGTGTGTGCTGGGGGAAGTGTATCGGGGCTCTGTATGTGTGTGTGCTGTGGCAAGTGTACCGGGGCTCTGTATGTGGGTGTGCTGGGGAAAGTGTACTGGGGCCATGTATGACGGTGTGCTGGATGAAGTGTACCGGGGCTCTTTATGTCGGTGTGCTGGGGCAGGTTTACCGGGGCTCTGTATGTGTGTGTGCTGGTAGAGGTGTGCCAGGGCGCTCTATGTGTGTGTGTGCTGGGGGACGTATACTGGGCCCTGTCTGTGGGTGTGTGCTGCGGGAAGTGTACCATGGCTCGGAATGTGGGTGTGTGCTGGGGGAAGTGTCCTGGGGCTCTGTGTTTGGGTGTGCTGGGGGAAGGATCCCAGGGCTCTGTATGTGGGTGTGCTGAGGGAAGTGTCCCAGGGCTCTGTATGTGTGTCTGCTGGAGAAAGTGTACCGGGCCTCTTTATGTGGGTGTGCTGGGGGAAGTGTATCGGGGCTCTGTATGTGTGTGTGCTGCGGGAAGTGTACCGGGGCTCTGTATGTGAGTGTGTGCTGGGGGAAGTTTCCAGGGGCTCTGTATGTGTGTGTGTGCTGGGGGAAGTGTACTGAGCCCTGTATGTGGCTGTGTGCTGTGGGAAGTGTCCCAGGGCTCTGTATGTGGGTGTGCTGGGGGAAGTGTACCGTGGCTCGGTATGTGTGTGTGCTGCGGGATGTGTACCGGGTCTGTGTATGTGGCTGTGTGCTGGGGGAATTTTCCCGGGGCTCTATGTGGGTGTGTGCTGGGGGAAGTTTCCTGGGGCTCTTGTGTGGGTGTGTGCTGGGGGAAGTGTACCTGGGCTCTGTAGGTGGGTGTGTTGGGGAAAGTGTACCGGGGTCATGTGTGAGGATATGCTGGATGAAGTGTACCGGGGCTCTGTATGTGGGTGTGTGCTGGGGTAAGTGTACCGGGGCTCTGTATGTGGGTGTGTGCTGGGGGAAGTATCCCGGGGCTCTGTATGTGGGTGTGTGCTGGGGGAAGTGAACCGGGGCTCTGTATGTGTGTGTATGTGCTGGGGTAAGTGTACTGGGGCTCTGTTTGTGGGTGTGCTGGGGAAAGTGTACCGGGGTCATGTATGTGGGTGTGCTGGGGCAGGTGTACTGGGGCTCTGTATATGTGTGTGCTGGTGAAAGTGTGCCAGGGCGCTCTATGTGTGTGTGTGCTGGGGGAAGTGTACTGGGCCCTGTATGTGGGTGTGTGGTGGGGGAAGTGTACCGGGGCTCTGTATGTGTGTGTGCTGCGGGAAGTGTACCGGGGCTCTGTGTGTGGGTGTGTGCTGGGGGAAGTGTCCTGGGGCTGTGTGTTTGGGTGTGCTGGGGGAAAGATCCCAGGGCTCTGTATGTGGGTGTGCTGAGGGAAGTGTCCCAGGGCTCTGTATGTGTGTGTGCTGAGGGAAGTGTCCCAGGGCTCTGTATGTGTGTGTGTGCTGCGGGAAGTGTACCGGGGCTCTGTATGTGAGTGTGTGCTGGGGGAAGTTTCCAGGGGCTCTGTATGTGGGTGTATGTGTTGGGGTAAGTGTACCGGAGCTCTGTATGTGGGAGTGCTGGGGAAAGTGTATCGGGGCCATGTATGAGGGTGTGCTGGATGAAGTGTACCGGGGCTCTGTATGTGGGTGTGCTGGGGTAGGTTTACCGGGGCTCTGTATGTGTGTGTGCTGGTAGAAGTGTGCCAGGGCGCTCTATGTGTGTGTGTGCTGGGGAAGTGTACCGGGGCTCTGTATGTGGGTGTGTATGCGGAAGCGTACCGGGGCTCAGTAAGTGGTGTGCTGGGGCAGGTGTACTAGGGCTGTGTGTGTGTGTGTGTGTGTGTGTGTGAGCTGATGGAAGTGTGCCAGTGCGCTCTTTGTGTGTGTGCTGGGGGAAGTGTACTGGGCCCTGTATGTGGGTTTGTTTTGGGGGAAGTGTCCCAGGGATCTGTATGTGGTGTGCTGGGGCAAGTGTGCCAGGGCTCTGTATGTGTATGTGCTGGGGGAAGTGTCCCCGGGCTGTGTATGAGAGTCTGCTGAGGGAAGTGGTCCAGGACTCTGTATGTGTGTGTGTGTGTGTTGGGGAGTGTATATCGGACACTCGATGTGCGTGTGTGTTGGGGGAAATGTACCAGGGCCCTGTATGTGTACATGCTGGGGTAAGTGTACCAGGGCTCAGTATGTGGGTGCGTGCTGGGGTAAGTGTACCGGGGCTCTGTATGTGGGTGTGCTGGGGGAAGTGTACTGGGGCCCTGTATGTGGGTGTGCTGGATGAAGTGGATGGGACCCTGTATGTGGGAGTGGTGGGGTAACTGTACCGGGATTCTCAATGTAGGTGTGCTGGGGGAAGTGTACCGGGCTGGAAATGTGTTGCTGAAAAAGCGCAGCAGGTCAGGCAGCATCCAAGGTGCCGGAGTATTGACGCTTCGGGCATGAGCCCTTCTTCAGGAATGTAGAGGGAGGACGAGAGTTTCTTCAAGGAAGGCATCCTTGTAAGAGAATTCGCAGTAGGTTAAAATCTTCGAGTAGAAAGTGAGGTCTGCAGATGCTGGAGATCAGAGCTGAAAATGTGTTGCTGGAAAAGCGCAGCAGGTCAGGCAGCATCCAAGGAGCAGGAGAATCGACGTTTGTGCTGGGTGAAGTGTACCAGGGTTCTGTATGTGTGTGTGCTGGGGGAAGTGTACCGGGGCACTTCATGTGTGTGTGCTTGGTGAAGTGTACTGGGGCTCTGTATGTGTGTGTATGTGCTGGAGGAAGTGTACCTGGGCTCTGTATGTGCGTTTGCTGGGGGCAATGTATGGGGGCTCTGTATGTGGGTGTGCTGGGGCAAGTGTGTGTGTGTGTGTGTGTGTGTGTGTGTGTGTGTGTGTGTGTGTGTGTGTGTGTGTGTGTGTGAGAGAGAGGGAGAGAGTGCGTGTGTGTGACGGAGGGAGAGGGTGTTTGTATAAGAGAGAGAAGGAGAGAAAAGGTGTGTGTTCGCGAGAGAGGGTGTGTGTGTCAGAGGGGAAGGGAGAGGGTGTGTGTGTGTGTGAGAGAGAGAGAGGGTGTGTGTGAGAGAGAGTGATAGGGTGTGTATGTGTGTGAGAGTGAGAGGGTGTGTGTGTGTGTGTGTGAGAGTGAGAGGGTGTGTGTGTGTGTGAGAGTGAGAGGGTGTGTGTGTGAGAGAGTGAGAGGGTGTGTGTTTGAGAGAGAGAGAGTGTGTGTGTGAGAGAGTGAGAGGGTGTGTGTTTGAGAGAGAGAGGGTGTGTTATGTGGGGGTGGGTATGTGTGCGTGAGGGAGGGAAAACGTGTTCCTTCTTGTGTCTGAATTTGAGGGTGGGAGCATATATTTGGGGGTGGTGGCCTGGGTGCGTGTGTTTCAGGGGGATTTTGTGTGTCTATGTGAAGAATGAGGTTTTATTTTGTGGGGGAGGGAGGAGTGTGTGTCTGAGCTGAGGTGTGTACGTGAGGGGTGTCCTGGATGTGTTAATTGGTAGCAGATCCAAAGAATCATGTTTGTTTTTGGAGAGGCTGGTGGTACAGCCCACAAGGCAACAGGCAATTCTAAACTTCCTGGTGTGTACTGAGGCAAACTTAATTAGGGAGCTGGAGGTGAAGGAACTCCGTGGGGGCAGAGACCATAATAGAGACCCATAATAGTGGGTGGCACGGTGGCTAGCACTGCTGCCTCACAATGCTAGAGACCCGGCTTCAATTCCCGACTCAGGTGATTGACTGTGTGGAGTTTGCACATTCTCCCCGTGTCTGCGTGGGTTTCCTCCGGGTGCTCCGGTTTCCTCCCACAGTCCAAAGATGTGCAGGTCAGGTGAATTGGCCACGCTAAATTGCCCATAGTGTTAGGTAAAGGGGTAAATATAGGGGTATGGGTGGGTAGTGCTTTGGCGGGTTGGTGTGGACTTGTTGGGCCGAAGGGCCTGTTTCCACACTGTAAGTAATCTAATCTAAACCATAACATGGTCACATTCACCCTGCAGTCTGGGGCGGGGGGGTGGGGGGCAGGTTGAATCACATGTAGCAGGATTACAACCGAGTAAAGGTAATGACAAAGATGTGATGGAGGAGCTGGCCAGAGGAGAATAGGCAGGAAGATGGGATAACAGCAACGGCAGGGCTTCCTGGGACAATTCAGGTGGCACAGCAGAAATTTATCCCAAGGAAGAGGAACCATCCCAAAGGGAGGATGAGGCACGGCTGACATGGGAAGTCAGGGGCAGCATAAAAGGGTCCAACATGATGAAGGTGAGTGGGAAGCAGAGGATGGGACAGCTTTGAAAACCCAGCAGAGGAGAACTGAAAAAGCAATAAGGAGGGAGAAGATGAAATATGAGAGTAACTAGCTCGTAATTTAAAAAAAGTTTGCAACTTTTTTTTTAGATATTGGAAAGGTAAGAGGCAAGAATGGACCATGGGAAAATGAAACTTGGTGAAGACTAATGGGGAATGAAAGAACAGTCGAGGAACTGAATTGGCACTTTGCATCTGTCTTCACAGTGGCCGACACCAGCAGCATACCAGAACTTCAACAAAATCAAGGGGCAGAGGTGAGTGCTCATCCCGAAGGAGAAGGTGCTGGGGAAGCTGCAAGGTCTGAGGGTGGATAAGTCACTCGGACTGGATGGACTACACCCCAGAGTTCTGAAGGAAATAGCTGAGGAGACTGTGAAAGTATTGTTGATGATCACTCAGGACTCACGGAAGGGGTCCTAGAGGCATGGAAAATGATGATTGTACCATCCCTGTTTAAGAGGGGAGGGAGGCAGAAGACAATAAACTATAGGGCGGTTAGCCTGACCTCGGTCGTTGGTAAGATTTTAGAGTTCATTATTGAGAATGAGATTGCAGAGTACTTGGCAAGTACATGGTTAAACTAGGGCTGAGACAGCACGGCTTCATCAAGGAAAGGTCATGCCATACAAATTTGTTAGAATTGTTTGAAGAGGTAATGAACGAGTTAGACAAAGGAGAGTCAGTGAAGTAAAAGTGGGGAACACTTGGATCTAGTGATCATAATTTTATTGGTTTCAAAATGGTTATGGTAAAGGATAAAGTTGAAAATGTGTTGCTGGTTACAGCACAGCAGGTTAGGCAGCATCCAAGGAATAGGAAATTCGACATTTCGGGCATAAGCCCTTCATCAGGAATGAGGAGAGTGTGCCAAGCAGGCTAAGATAAAAGGTAGGGAGGAGGGACTTGGGGGAGGGGCGATGGAGATGTGATAGGTGGAAGGAGGTCAAGGTGAGGGTGATAGGCCGGAGTGGGGTGGGGGCGGAGAGGTCAGGAAGAAGATTGCAGGTTAGGAGGGCGGTGCTGAGTTGAGGGAACCGACTGAGACAAGGTGGGGGGAGGGGAAATGAGGAAACTGGAGAAATCTGAGTTCATTCCTTGTGGTTGGAGGGTTCCCAGGCGGAAGATGAGGCGCTCCTCCTCCAGCCGTCGTGTTGTTATGTTCTGCTGGTGGAGGAGTCCAAGGACCTGCATGTCCTCGGTGGAGTGGGAGGGAGAGTTAAAGTGTTGAGCCACGGGGTGGTTGGGTTGGTTGGTCCGGGTGTCCCTGAGGTGTTCTCTGAAGCGTTCCGCAAGTAAGCGGCCCGTCTCCCCAATATAGAGGAGGCCACATCGGGTGCAGCGGATGCAATAGATGATGTGTGTGGAGGTGCAGGTGAACTTGTGGCGGATATGGAAGGATCCCTTGAGTCTTGGAGGGACGTGAGGGAGGAGGTATGGGCGCAAGTTTTACATTTCCTGCAGTTGCAGGGGAAGGTGCCGTGAGTGGAGGTTGGGTTGGTGGGGGGTGTGGACCTGACGAGGGTGTCACGAAGGGAGTGGTCTTTGCGGAACGCTGATAGGGGAGGGGAGGGAAATATATCCCTGGTGGTGGGGTCCGTTTGGAGGTGGCGGAAATGACGGTCCATGAAAGTTAATGATTTTAATTGGAGTAAGGCACAGTTTAATGGGATGAGACAAGAACTTCCACAAGTTGATTGGAGTGGAGTGCAAGGCAAAGAGGTATTGAGGTGACATTGGCAGATAAAGTTAAGTTAATTGTGGTTCATTGGTTCAGGGCTGTAGAACAAAGGGATCTGGGTCGCAGGGACATAATTCTTTGAAGTTTACGTCACATCCAGACAGGGTGGTTAAAAAGACATTTGGCGCACTTACCTTCATTGCTGAGTCCTTTGGGGAAAGGAGTTGGGAATCATGTTGAGGTTGTACAGGACATTGGTGAGGCCTCTTCTGGAATATTGTCTCCAGTTTTGGTCACCCCATTATGGGGAGGATATTGTTAAGGTGGAGAGGGTTCAGAAGAGATTTACCAGGATGTTGCCGGGTATGGAAGATTTGAGTTTTAAAGAAAGGCTGGATAGACTGAGACTTTGTTTACAGGAATATAGGAAGATGAGAGGTGACCTACGAGAAGTTTCTAAAATAATAAGAGGTATAGATACGGTTAATGGTAGTTGTCTTTTCCTTAGGATGGGGGATTTCAAGACTCAGGGGCACAGATGACAGGAAAGAGATTTTAAAAAGACATAGGAGGCGATTTTTTTACACAGAGGGTGGTTTGTGTGTGCAGTGAACTACCTGAGGAAGTGGTGGATGCAGCTACAATTACAACATTTAAAAGACATTTGGATAAGTACAAGAATAGGGAAGGTTTGGAGAGATCTGGGCTAGGAGCGGGCAAGAGGGACTAATTAATTTGGAATTCTGGACTGGTTGGACCGAAGGGTCTGTTCTACGCTGTATGGCTCTATTAGGATTCTATTACTGAGTAGACATGATCTATTTGGATTTTCTGAAGGCTTTTGACAAGGTGTAAGAACCCATGGTGTTCAGGGCAATGTACTGACATGGATAGAGGATTGGCTGACTGGCAGGTGGCAGACAGGGGGGATGTAACAGGGGTCTTCTGTCAGGGTGGCTGCCAGTGACGAGTGGAGCTCTGCAGGGGTCAGTGTTGGGACCACAACTCTCCACACAAAATATTAATGATCTCAGAGAAGGATCTGAGGATATTGTTGCTACGTTTGCAGATGACACAAAGTTAAATGAAGGGGCAAGTGGTATTGAGGAAGCAAGGAAGCAACAGAAAGACATAGATGGGCTACAAGGGTGGGCAAAGAAGTGGCAGATGGAATACAATGTGGGAAAGTGTGAGGCCATGCATTTTGATTGGAAGAATAAAAGCGAATTTTATAGCTAGAGAAAAAGGTTACAGAAATCTGAAGAACAGACAGACTTTGGAGTCCTATTTCGGAATTCCCTAAATGTTAATGTCGGTTCAGTTGGCGGTTCGGATGTTGGCAATGTCTAACGTTGGTATTCTGTCAGGAGGGCGAGAATACAAGAGTAGTCCTGGGCTCCATATCTAAGGAAAGATGTGCTGGATTGGAGGGGGCCCAGAGAAGTCATCGAGATGAACAGCAGGGAAACGGACCCTTCGGTCCAACAGTCCATGTCAAACCAGATATCCTGCATGAATCTAGCCCCATTTACCACCATTTGGCTCATATCCCTCTCAACCCTTAATATTCATATCCCCATCCAGATGCCTTTTAAATGCTATAATTGTACCACCCTCCACCACTTCCTGTGGCAGCTCATTCCCTACACTCACTACCCTCTGTGTGAAAAAGTTACCCCTTAGGTCCCCTTTAAATCTTTCCCCTCTCATCTTCAACCTATACCCTCTAGTTCTGGACTCCCCTACCCCAGGGAAAATACTTTATCTATTTACCCTATCCATGCCCCTCATGATTTTACAAACCTCTATAAGGTCATCCCTCAGCCTCCAATGCTCCAGGGAAAACAGCCCCAGCCTATTCAGCCTCTCCCAGTAGCTCAAATCCTCCAATCCTTGTAAATCCTTTCTGAACCCTTTCAGGTTTCACAACATCCTTCCTCCAGCAGGGAGAACAGAATTACACACACTATTCCAAAAGTGGCCTAACCAACATCCTGTATAGCTGGACCATGACCTCCCAACTCCTCTACTCAATGCTTTGACAAATGAACAGCAAATGCCTTCTTCACTATCCTATCTACCTGCGACTCCAATTTCAAGAGCTATGAACCTGCACTCCAAGGTCTCTTTGTTCAGCAACACTCCCGAGGACCTTATACACTTAATAGTAAATTCTGCCCTTATTTGCTTTTCCAAAATACAGCACCCCACAATTATCTAAATTAAACACCATTGGCCCATCTAATCAAGATCCCTTTGTAATCTGAGGTAACCTCCTTCGCTATCCAATAAACCTCCAATTTTGGTCATCTGTAAACTTACTAAATAAATATATCTCCAATGTTCACATCCAATCATTTAAATAAATGAGAAAAAGCAGTGACCCAGTACTGATCTTTGTTGCACACCACTGGTCACAGGCCTCCAGTCTGAAAGGCAATCCACCACCACTCTGTGTCTTCTACCTTCGAGCTAGTTCTCCCTCTATTCTATGAGATCTAACCTTGCTAACCAGTCGACCAGCACTACCTCCTCTGTAATATGAAGATTTTTCAAGCCATCGCTATTTATTTCCCCACATTCCTTATCGTCCATGTCCTTTTCCAAAATAAACACTGATGCCAAATACTCATTTAATATGTTCCCCATGTCCTATAATTCCACACATAAGCGACCTTGCTGAACTTTGAGGGGCCCTTTTTGCTCCCTCATTACACTGTTGTCCTTAATGTATTTGTAGAATCCCTTTAGAACTCTTGAATCCAATTTGCCAAAACTATTTCATGTCCCCTTTTAGCCCTCCTGATGTCCCTCTTAAGAATACTCCTGCTGCCTTTATATTCTTCTAGGATTCACTCAATCTTTGTTGTCAATACGTGGCATCTGCTTCCTTCTTATTCTTAACAAAAACTTCAATTTCTTTAGTCAACTAGCGTTTCCCACACAAACCAACCTTGCCTTTCACCCTAATAGGAATATACTATCTCTGTACTCTCATTTTCTCATGTTTGAGTGCTTCCCTTTTCCAGCCTTTTCCTTGACCTGTGAACATCTGCCCCCAATCAACTTTTGAAAGTTCTTGCTTAATCCCTTTAAAATTGACCTTCCTCCAATTTAGAACTTTCTCAGTCCCCCCTCATTCTTTGCTTTGTTCCTGCCTGACCTGATTGTATGGGAAAGTATTTGATTGGGGGAGGGGGAATTACAGCACTCTTCGGCAGAAACTGGGGAGCCTGGATTGGGAACAGATATTCCCAGGGAAATGCACAACAGAAATGTGGAGGTTGTTTTGGAAGCACTTGCCGAAAGTGCTGGACAGGTTTGTCCCACTAAGGCAAGGGATGGTAGATTGAAAGAACGCTGGGTGACAAGGGATGTGGAACATGTAGTCAAGAGGAAGAAGGAAGCTTACTTAGAGTTGAGGAGCCAAGGAACAGACAGGGCTCTAGAGAGTTACAAGGAACTGAAGAATGGACTTTAGAGAACTAGTAGGGGGCATGAAAAAGCTTTAATGGGTAGGATTAAGGAAAACCCTAAGGCATTCTACACTTATGTGAGGAACAAGAGGGTAGTCAGAGTGAGGGTAGGGCTAATCACAGATAGTAGAGGGAACTTGTACCTGGAGTCAGAGGAAGTAGGGATGAATATTAATGAATGCTTTGCTTCAGTATTCACTACTGAGAGGAACCTTGACATTTCTGAGGACAATGTGAAACAGACTGATGTCCTCAAACAGGTTGACGTTAGGAAAGAGGACATGCTGAAGTGTTGAAAAAGATAAGAATAGATAAATCCGCTGGGCCAAATGGGATATACCCAGGGTTTCTACAGGAAGTGAGGGAAGAGATTGCTGCGCCTTTGGCGATGATCATTGACTCCTGATTGTCCACTAGAGTAGTGCCAGAAGACAAAAGTGTTGCAAATGTTATTCCCTTGTTCAAGAAAGGGAATAGGAACAATCCTAGGAATTACAGACCAAAATCTGATTGAAGATTTGTAGCTCAGGTATCCGTTGTTGTGGTTCTGCTCGCCGAGCTGGAAGTTTTTGCTGCAAACGTTTCGTTCCCTGGCTAGGGAACATCATCAGTGCTGTTGGAGCCTCGTGTGAAGCGCTGCTTTGATGTTTCTTCCGGTATACCAGCTCGGCGAGCAGAACCACAACAATTACAGACCAGTCAGTCTTACATCTGTGAGTATTGGAGAGGATTCCGAGAGACAGGATTTATGATTATTTGAAAAACCATAGCTTGATTAGAAATAGTCAGCATGGCTTTGAAAGGGACAGTTCATGCCTCACAAATCTTATTGAATTATTTTAGTTGTGACAAAACACATTGATGAAGGTAGAGCGGTGGATGTGGTGTACATGGATTTTAGCAAGGTGTTTGATAACGTTCCCCATGGTAGGCTCATTCAGAAAGTAAGGAGGCATAGGATATAGGGAAGTCTGTCTGGCTGGATACAGAATTGGCTGGCACGTAGAAGACATAGGGTGATGTTAGATGGAAAGTATTCAGCCTGGAACTTGGTGATCAGTGAGGTTCCACCGGGATCGGTTCTGGACCTCTGCACTTTGTGATTTTTATCAATGACTTGGATGAAGAAGGGGAAGGGTGGGTTCGTAAGTTTGCCGATGACACAAGGGTTGGTGGAGTTGTGGATAGTGTGGAGGGCTGTTGTAAGTTGCAACGAGACATTTCCAGGTTGAACTCCATCTGCCACTTATCAGCCCAGCTCTGCATCCTGTCAAAGTGTGAAGTGAAGGTCGAATCTGAATGCAGAATACAGGGTTAAATGCATGATTCTTGGCAGTGTGGAGGAACAGAGGGACCTTGGAGTCCATGTCCATTGATCCCTCAAAGTTACCATCCAGGTTGACAGGTTTGTTAAGAAGGCAAATAGTGTGTCAGCTTTCATTATTAGGGTATTGAGTTTAAGAGCCACAAGGTTATACTGCAGCTCTATAGAGTCCTGGTTCGACCATACTTGGAATACTGTGTTCAGATCTGGTCGCCTCATTATAGGAAGGATGTAGAAGCTTTAGAGAGGGAGCAGAGGAGATTTACCAGGATGCTGCCTGGACTGGGAGACATGTCTTATGAAGAAAGGTTGAGGGAGCTTGGGCTTTTCTCATTGGAGTGAAGAAGGATGAGCAGTGACTTGATAGAGGTGTACAAAGTGTTGAGAGGCATAGATAGAGTGGACAGCCAGAGACTTTTATCAATGGCAGAAATGGTGATCATGAAGGGACATAGTTTTAAGGTAAATGGAGGAAGGTTTATGGGAGATGTCAGAGGCAAGTTCTTTACTCAGAGAGTGGTAGGTGAATGAAATGCACTGCCAGCAGTGATAGTAGAGGCAGAGACATTAGGGACATTAAAGTGACACTTGGATAGGCACATGGAAGTTAGACTAACCTACATACCCTTCATTGTACTAATCTTAGAGTAGGATAAAAGGCTGACACATTGAGGGCCGAAGGGCCCGTACTGTGCTACTGTTCTATGTTCTATGGCTGTTTGATTCGCTCCATTTCCAAACCGTATCAGTCTCGGACTGCTCCCTTTCCTCACTATCTCCCAGGGCTCCAGCTTAAATCCTCCCAAGCAGCCTTAGCAAATCTCCCTTCCCGTACATCAGTCCACTTCCAATTCAAGTAGAATCTATCCTTCTTATACAGATCACTTCGACCTCAGAAGAGATTCCAATGATCCAAACATATGAACCCTTCTCCCCTGCACCAGCTCCTCAGACACGCATTCATCTGCACTATCCTCCTATTCCGGCCCTCACTAGCTTGTAGCACAGGGAATAATCCAGATATTACGTCTCACGAGGACCTCCTTTTAAATTCCTGCCAAACTTCCAATATTCTCTCCCAGAATCTCATCCATTTCTCTTCCTGTATTGTTAGTTCAAATGTGTACAATGATTTCTGCTGATCCCTCTCTCCTTTGAGAATATTCTGCACCCTCTCCTGAGATATCTTTGACTCTGGCACCAGGGAGGCAACATGGAGAATGGGGTTGAGAAATGTATCAAATGGTGGAACAGACTGGATGGGCTGAATGGTCTAATTCTGATCCGGTGTGTGGGGGGATCTTTATGTAGATTCGGGTTGGGGGTGGTGGGGAGTAGTAGAGAGAGAGAGCGAGAGAGATAATGTGTGTGCAATTGTCATGAGGAGGCATGTGTATCTGATGGGAGAGAGGGAATGTGTACATTTGTAAGGGGGTGGTGATGTGTGTACCTCTGTGTTTGTGTCTGGGATGGGGGAGTGTGTGTGTGTGTGTGTGTGTGTGTGTGTGTGTGTGTGTGTGTGTGTGTGTGTGTGTGTGAAGTAGTTGGCCTGGGTATCTGGGGGATATGTGTTTATTTAAGAGTGTGTGTGTGTTTATTTGTTTGTTTGGGGGAATGTGCCATGTCGGGGGTGGCTGTGTTTGGGGAAGGTTTTGTGAGTGCGGTGAGAGGAATGTTGCCTTCCGGAGGTGGGATATTCTTCATTCTGTTCTTTTACCCTGATGTAAGGTATGATCTGTCTGGTTAGCAAGTCAAACAATACTTTTCACAGGATCTCAGTACATCTGACAATAATATATCCAATCAAATCTGTGTGAGGCAGTGTAAGAGAAATGGGGTGAAGAGTGGGTATGTATTTGTGTGTTAAGGTAGTGTGTGTATGTGTGTGGGCAATGTGTGTGTTGTGGAAGATATACATGTCTAAGGTGGAGTGTGTGTGTGGGGATAGATACATGTGTTTGTCAGGGGGGACTGCGTGTGTGGTATGAGTGCATGTGTCTACCTTGTGGGTGTTTTTGTGAATGTATAGGTTTATGGGGGGGATATGATTCTGTGTTGTGGGTGATGCGTGTGGTGTGTTAGAGAGGGGGATCTGTGTTTGGGGCTCGGCCTAGTGTGAGGGGGAATGTGTGTGAGAGAGCGCATGTATCAGGAATGTGGGTGAGTGAAGTGAATGTGTGAGGAAAGGGTGGTCTGTACATGTGAGGGGTGGGCATGTCTTGCGTGTGTGTGTGTATGTATGTATGAAGGATAGAGGGTTGACTGTGTGTAGGTGGGATATGTATATGTGAAGGATTGTGTGTTTGTGTATGTGGGTGTGTGTATGTGAGAGAGGCGGGAATGTGCGTGTATGTATGTGGTGCAGTGGGGTGATGTGTGTGATGGTGTAGTGTGTGGGGGGAATGTGTGTGAGGACACAAGAATATGGGTCAGTATCATACTGTGAAGTGCAGTCTGAGGTAGGTGATAAATGTGGATCTTCATAGTGATTCCAAATGCTGAAAGTGAAAAATAATTAAAAAACAAAATTGACAAATAAATTATTCAAATCCCTGGCTCTTGTGTCTTGAAATATTTCTAAATCCACTGCTTCCATGTCTCTCCAGCCTTTTTCAGGATTATTCTGAGTTTACACCCAATGGGATATAGCTCCAGCTGCCTCAGTGAGAACAAGCTCCTGTTTGTGGGAGTCCCACTGTCATTCATTATTTTCCAATATCATGGGGGAGTGAAATGTGTTTTCACAAAATTGAAAATAGAAATGCAGCATGTGGTCTCAAAATACCAATTAAACCTCCTGAAATCCAATGTCATTGAAAGGAATTCAGCAGGCTCTGGTTAGACTGAAGTAGAGGCCATTGGGAAAGAGGTTTATTGAAACAGTGGGGGCAGGTCAGAGAATGTTCATTCGGTGGGTTCCTGGGATGAAGCAGTTCCCTTGTGATGAAAGGTTTCAGGCTGGGGCTGTACTCATTGGAGTTTAGAGGAATGAGAGATTCTTATTGAAATGTATAAGATGGTGAAGGTGTTGACAGAGTAGACATTGAGAGGCTGTTTCCCATCGTGGGGGAACCTGGAACCAGGGACAGAGTTTTGAAGTAAGGGCCCTACCAATTAACATGGAGATGAGGAGGGATTTTGTGTCTCAGGATCATTAATCTTTGAATTTCTTTATCCCTGAGAGCAGCAGAATTCATTGAATATATTGGAAGGTGAGTTAAACAGGTTTTTGATCAATGAGGGAGTTGAAGGTTGTGGGAGTCAGGCAGGAAAATGGAGTTAAAGTCACAATCAGATCAGCCGCCATCTTTATGAATGACAGGGCAAGCTCTCGGGGTCACTCCTGCTCCTGTTTCTGATGTACAATGTTTACATGGGATTTTCACAAGGACATTGCTTTGAGTTGTCAGCTTTTGAGTTTCTTTCCTTGTGTGTTAAAAATATTTTTAAGTTCAAAACTTACCTTTACAGTCACAAATTCTCTTCCACTCTGGAAACAGAAATAATAAATAAACTGAATAACTTGCTGTGACATGAAACATAAATAATTCCACACAAAGGTTTGTACAGACATTTTTAAATGTGGTAAATACAGCTTGGAGACCTTCTGTGGCATTGCTCATTACAAAAGGGAAGGTAAGAAGCAAATTTTCACAACCGTTACTGAGGCAGGTAGCTCGGGATATTTCTGGACTCCCTTCAGTAAGAACCCTGAATTGTGTAATTGTTCACTCCAAAGACAGTGGTGGGTCAGGGTGTGGGAGTTGGGGACAGGGTTTGGTGGGGGGGAGGGGGGTGCTGAGTGCAGAGGGAAAGTCTGGGATAGAGTGGGGTTCACTGATCCTGGAAACAGACCCTGGGTCATCAAGGTGACAGGCGAGTGCTGAGGGGGGCTGGTTAGAGATCCTGCCTTGGTTCTCTGGGGCTTCCTCCCCCTGCTGTTCATACAACCAGGGGCTCTCTATCCCTGAACTCTCTCATTCCTTCACCCAATCCACATGGTCTCTCCTACTCTCTGTGTCAACTCATCTCTGAAAACAATTCCTATGCCCCCTCTGATACTCCCCGTGCCAGCTCAATGTTTACTCATGCCCTTCAGACACTTCTAGTGATTGAGTTGACATGGAAAATTTAAGCAATGTCAAATAATGCCCCAGTAACAGGGACTGGGTGGGGGCCATGGGTAAGACCCTCTGACCTTACGCTGCAAGAGATTCCTGAATCTTGCCCACAATTCCTCCCAGAGGCAGCATCAGGATCTTGTAACAGCAAATGGTTCATTTCTCTGACCTGAATGTGGTTCAGAGGGGGGAAGGAGTTTGTAGAAACAAGGATTGGAGGATTGGTTAGGATTGTGGGAAGCAGGAATTTTCAGAATTCAGCAGATCTAATTTGAAAGGAGTCCTATGATTGGATGGAATAGTTTATGCACTCCAGATGTGGTCTGTCACTGGAAACTTACTGATGGGGGTTAACAGGAAACAGTTGTGGATGGAGCAAGGAGCAGTTCCTGTCTATTTTCAATGCTTCAGTAGATACACAGAGTGGCGTTGGAGTGTCATTAG
Source organism: Hemiscyllium ocellatum (assembly GCF_020745735.1). Classification (NCBI taxonomy): domain Eukaryota; kingdom Metazoa; phylum Chordata; class Chondrichthyes; order Orectolobiformes; family Hemiscylliidae; genus Hemiscyllium; species Hemiscyllium ocellatum. The sequence goes on from NC_083435.1 coordinate 9,157,744, forward strand.
CAGTGATGGAGCTTGGTGCCTGGAGCAGGGTCTGCAGTGGGCCTATAGCGGGCACTGATGTGTCATCAGCTTTGCCAGTGCTCAGTGATCGGTCAGTCATTGAAGTTTGATGCGGAGCAGAGGGAGCTTCCTGGCACAGCCTGGGAACGAGGCCCAGTGCAGACTGGAGGTAAGACCCATCTTGGTCCGGTTGAATGACTGTGATGCTGAACCTTTTATTTCTCTATTCTTCTAATTTATTCTGAAGATTCTGGACCTTGGTACTTTGTACCTAAGATGGTGCCATAAGGGGCGACTTTGCAAACTTCTGACTTCACTCATGTGAGTCCGTGACAATAAACTAAGAATTCTAATTGTAGGATCTCATTGTCGGTTCTGCAGCCAAGGAGTCTTCACTTTCGTGATGAAGTTTCTTTATGTATTTAGAATCTTGGTAAGGTCATCAGAAACACCAAGACACAATATCAAACGAAGCTTGAGACCCAGAATTATCACACAAACCCCCAACACTTGTAACCAGGCTTACACAACATAACTGGCTACAAAGTGAAGTCAGACAGAATCACGGGTAACAGTACATCCCTCCCTGATGAGCTCAACGTGTTTGATGCTCATTTTGAACAGAAGGTCAGTGAAATGACATCACCTCTCCCAACAGCCTCGGGTGGGCCTGTACCCGCGGTCACTGCTACAAACATTAGATCTGTCTCTTGAGAGTGAACCGATGGAAAGGGACTGGCCTGGATGGAGTCCCCCACTGTGTACTCAGACCCTGTATGCACCAGCTGGCAGGAGTATTCACTGATATCTTTAATCTCTCATTACTACAGTTTTGAAGTTCCCATTTACTTTCAGAAGACGGTTATCATTCCCGGTGCAAAAGCAAAATCAGGCAGCGTGCCTCAATGCCTACCATCCGGTGGGTCTGATATCATTATTATAACATGCTTCAAAAAGTTAGTCACAGCAGCAACCCCAGCCTCCCCGATTGTCTTGATTGATCCTGTGCAGTTTGCCGATTGGGGTAACAGGTCCATGGCAGACACCATCTCTTTGGCCCTACACTCATCCCTGGAAAACCTGGATGATGTGGACATCTATCCCAGACTAGTTAAAAACAGTGACTGGACATGCTGGAAACCAGATTCTGGATTAGTGGTGCTGGAAGAGCACAGCAGTTCAGGCAACATCCGAGGAGCAGTAAAATCGACGTTTCGGGCAAAAGCCCTTCATCAGGAATACAGGCAGTGTCTGAAGGTGGAGAGATAAGCTAGAGGAGGGTGGAGGTGGGGAGAAAGTAGTATAGAATACAATAGGTGAGTGGGGGAGGGGATGAAGGTGATAGGTCAGGGGAGGAGGGTGGAGTGGATAGGTGGAAAAGAAGGTAGACAGGTAGGACAGGTTATGGGGACAGTGCTGAGCTGGAAGTTTGGAACTGGGGTGAGGTGGGGGAAGGGGAAATGAGGAAACCGTTGAAGTCCACATTGATGCCCTGGGGTTGAAGTGTTCCGAGGCAGAAGATGAGGCGTTCTTCCTTCAGGCGTCTGGTGGTGAGGGAGCAGCGGTGAAGGAGGCCCAGGACCTGCATGCCCTCAGCAGAGTGGGAGGGGGAGTTGAAATGTTTGGGCCACAGGGCGGTGGGGTTTGATTAGTGCGGGTGTCCCAGAGATATTCCCTAAAGCGTTCTGCTAGGAGGCGTCCAGTCTCCCCAATATAGAGGAGACTGCATCGGGAGCGAAGGATACAATAAATGTTATTGGTGGATATGCAGGTAAAACTTTGATGAATGTGGAAAGCTCCTTTAGGGCCTTGGATGGAGGTGAGGGAGGAGGTGTGGGCGCAAGCTTTGCAATTCCTGGAAGGTGCCAGGATAGGAGGGTGGGTTGAAGGGGGGCGTGGACCTGACCAGGTAGTCACAGAGGGAACGGTCTTTGCGAAAGGTGGAAAGGGGTGGGGAGGGAAAAAATCCCTGTTGGTGGGGTCTGTTTGGAGGTGGCGGAAATATCGGCGGATGATTTGGTTTGTGTGGAGATTGGTAGGGTGGAAGGTGAGCACCAGGGGTGTTCTGTCCTTGTTACGGTTGGAGGGGTGGGGTCTGAGGGCGGAGGTGCGGTAAGTGGACGAGATGCATCGGAGGGCATCTTTAACCACGTGGGAAGGGAAATTGCAGTCTTTAACGAAGGAGGCCATCTAGTGTGTTCTGTGGTGGAACTGGTCCTCCTGGGAGCAGATACGGAGGAGGCAGAGGAATCGGGAATACGGCATGCATTTTTGCAGGAGGTAGGGTGGGAAGAGGTGTAATCCAGGTAGCTGTGTGAGTCGGTGGGTTTGTAAAAAATGTCGGTATCAAGTCGGTCATCATTAATGGAGATGGAGAGGTCCAAGAAGAGGAAGGAGGAGTCAGAGATGGTCCAGGTAAATTTAAGGTCAAGGTGGAGTGTGTTGGTGAAGTTGATGAATTGCTCAACCTCCTCCGAGAGCACGAGCTGGTGCCAATGCAGTCATCAATGTAGTGGAGGAAGAGGTGGGGAGTGGTGCCGGTGTAATTATGGAAGATGGACTGTTCTACATAGCCAACAAAGAGACAGGCATAGCTGGGGCCTGTATGGGTGCCCATGGCTACCCCTTGGTCTGGAGGAAGTGGGAGGATTCAAAGGAGAAATTGTTAAGGGTGAGGACCAGTTCGGCCAAATGAATGAGTGTGTCAGTGGAAGGGTACAGCTGGGGACATCGGGAGAGGAAGAAACTGAGGGCTTGGAGGCCCTGGTCATGGCAGATGGAGGTGTAGAGGGATTGGATATCCATGGTGAAGAAGAGGCGTTGGGGGCCGGGGAAACGGAAGTCTTGGAGGAGGTGGAGGCATGGGTGGTGTCTCAAACCTATATGGGGAGTTCCTGGACTAGGGGGGTATAGGACAGTGTTTAGGTAGGTAGAAATGAGTTCAGTGGAGCAGGAGCAGGCTGAGACAATGGGTCGGCCAGGGTGGTCAGGCTTGTGGATCTTGGGAAGGAGGTAGAACCGAGCAGTGCGGGTTTCCCGGACTGTGAGGTTGGAAGCTGTGGGTGGGAGATCTCCTGAGCTGATGAGGTTGTGTATAGTCTGGGAGATGGTGATTTGGTGATGGGGGGTGGGGTCATGGTTGAGGGGGTGGTAGGAGGAGTTGTCCTCGAGTTGTCGTTTGGCTTCAGCGATGTAAAGGTCAGTGCACCAGACTACCACTGCGCCCCCTTTATCTGCTGGCTTGATGGTGAGGTTGGAATTGGAGCAGAGGGATTGGAGGGCTGCGCGTTGAGGGTGAGAGGTTGGAGGGTGGGGTAGACAGTTTGAGGCGGTTAATGTCCCGGCGGCAGTTGGAAATGAAGAGGTCAAGGGCGGGTAATAGGCCAGCATGGGGTGTCCAGGTGGATGCAGTGTGTTGGAGGTGGGCAAAGGGGTTCTCGGAAGGTGGGCAGGAGTCCCAATTGTGAAAGTAAGCTCGGAGGCGGAGGCGGCCGAAGAAGTGTTCGATGTCACGGCGTGTATTAAATTCATTGATGTGTGGATGGAGGGGGATGAAGGTGAGTCCTTTGCTGAGGACTGATCGTCGTCCTCAGTGAGGGGGAGATCTGGAGGGATGGTGAAAACGCGGCAGGACTGGGAGCTGGGATCTGGTGTGGGTGTGGACCTGGGTCTGGGGCTGAGTCTGTGGTGGTGGGGGGAATGGGGTTGGAGCCATGACCAGAGGTGGTGTTCCCCTCTGGGGGATAGTGAAAGTGGGATCTGTGGGGGGCATGTCAGCAGAATGCAGGTGAGTGAAAATGGTGGGGGTAGAAGTGGTGGCAGACACAGCAGTAGGGGGGACTGAAGTCACTGAGCGTGTGACATCAGCGATGATGTGAGGGGCGGAAGTGATGTCATGCATGGTGCATGAGGATTGTGAGGGGTGGAAGTGGCTGTGGAAGTGGCCATGATGGGGGTGGAAGTGACATCATCAATCAGCGTGGGGGTGGTAGCTGCACCAGCTGCATGGCTAATGGCGTCCAAGCTGTTCCAGAGATCAGGGGAATCTACTGGAATGTTTGAGGAGCTCTGGTTATGGAGGTGGGTAGCTAAAAGTTTGTTGTACTTACAGTTTTTGATGTTTGAGATGGAGTTGAAATACTGTTTGTTGAGAATATGAATTCTCCTGAGGATGTAGTACAGTGGGTAATCCATAATCCAGAATCCATCTATTCCAGACTCCTAACCATGTACTTTAGATTCACTTTCAACACTATAATTCCAACAAAATTAATCCACAAACTCTGAGACCTAGGACCCTGCTCCCGCCTCTGCAACTGGATCCTTGACTTACTGATCCACAGACCCCAATCAGTAAGGATAGGTGACAGCATCTCCTCCACGATAATCCCGAACACTGGCTGCATGCTCAGCCCCTTACTGTACCCCCTTATACATTCACAACTGTGGGGCCAAATTCAGCACTAACTCCATTCACAAATTTACTGATGATACCACCATAGTGGGTCAGATCTCAAACCACTGCAAGAGAGAGTACAGGAAAGAGTCAGACATCTTAGCTGTATGGTGTAAAGCCAACTATTTCTCCCTGAATGTCAGCAAAGTGAAACAGCTCGTCATTGACTTCAAGAAGTCGAGTGGCAGACACAGCCCTGTCTGTATCAATGGTGCTGAGGCAAAGGTTGGAGACAGCTTTAAGTTCCGAGGAGTAATTACCATCAGCAATCAATCCTGATCCATACACATCGACACACCAGTGTCTCTACTTTCTCAGAAGCCTGATGACATTCAGCATATCTGCAATGACTTTTACCTATTTTTATCAATACACCACAAAAACCACCCTATCTAGATACATCACAGCTCGGTACGGCAACTGCTCTGCCCAAGATCACAAGGAACTACAGAAGGTTCTGAGCGCAGCCCAGTCCCTCACAAAAACCAACCTTCCTCCTATTGACTCTGCCTATTCTTCCCAGTGAAAAAGTGCAGTGCAGGAAAAACACAGCAGGTCAAGCAGCATCTGAGGAGCAGGAGAATCGATGTTTCGAGCATAAGCCCTTCATCAACAGCTTTATGCCTGAAACAACTCTCTTGCTCCTCAGATGCTGCCTGACCGGCTGTGCTTTTCCAGCAGCACATTTTCAACTCTGATCTCCAGCATTTTCCCTATGCTTCCCAGTGCCTCGGGAAAGCAGCCAACATCATCAAAGACCCCTCCCGTCTCGGTCATATTCTTTCCCACCCTGTTCCATCATAGTTGTCCATCTGGATTGGAAAATCGCACATTATTCTGCTTTTTAAGCAGGGTAAAATAGGAAAACTAAGGAATTATAGACCAGTAAGCCAATTAATTCCTTTAACACCCTCAGGTAGAAACCATCAGCTCCCAGGGATTTTAATTCAATTAATTTCGTCATTTGCAATGTTTTACTTCCATTAATTTCATTCAGTCCCTGTTCGTAATTCACTCTGAATTTCCTCAAAACTTCTGGCAAGCTATCCTCCTTCACTGTAAATATTGAGGCAGAGTAATTATTCAACATTTTCCCACAATATCGCCACTTTCAGTCTTCAGTGGGTGAACACTAGTTCTGACCACCTTCTTTCTCTTTTAGTGACTATTACATTCGTCTTATTGATTTTGGTAAGCCTGACAAGTTTCCTTTTCCTTTTCTCAAGGATGGTAGATGGGGTCTAACTCAATGTGTTTATTTGTTTGTGGGTTACCATGATGCCAAGGGGTCTGAGTAGTCTGGCAGTTATTTCCGAGATGTCTTTGATGTAGGGGAGAGTGGCTAGGGTTTCTGGACATGTTTTGTCTGCTTGGTTGGGTTTGTTGCTGAGAAATTGGCAGACTGTGTTCATTGGGTACCCATTCTTTTTGAATACATGGTATAGGTGATTTTTCTCTGCTCTGCGTCATTCCTCTATGCTGCAGTGTGGGTTGGCTCATTGAAATAATGTTCTGCTGCAGCTTCATTTGTGAGTGTTAGGATAATTGCTTCTGTAGTTCAGTATTTGATCCGATGGTGTTGTTTTCCTGTAGTCGCTGGTTTGAAGTTGCCCATTGACTGTTCGCTCGACATCTAGGAATCGTAGTTTGTTGTTGCTTTCTGCCTCTTCAGGGAATTTTATGCCAATTATTATTATTGATGGTCTTGAAGGTTTCCTCTAATTTGTTTCGTTTAATGATGACAAAGGTGTCATCCATGTAGCGAATCCAAAGCTTGGGTTGGATGGTTGGCAGAGCTATTTGTCTGAACGTCTGCATTACTACCTCTGCTAAGAACCCATGTATGTTCTGTTGGTTTGTCTGTAGGTTTTGTTGTTAAAGGTGAAGTTGTAGCCTAACAATACTGTCCTTGTTGATGAAGTTAGTGGTATTTGGAATATGTGTTTTTGGGTCTTCTAATGGTGTAGTCTGTGTTTCCTTGGCCAGGTTACCATTGATGGATGTAAACAGGGCTGTTACATCAAAGGAGACCATTATTTCATCCTCTTCTACCTTTAATGTCTTTGATGGTCTTCAGGAATTCTTGGGTGGAGTAGGTGGAGTGGTGTGAGCCTTCTACTAAATATTTTAGTCTTTTGTGTAGCTCCTTGGCTAATTTGTAAGTTGGTGTTCCAGATAGGTCTATAGGTTTGTGGTGGTGCTCCTGGTTTGTGAACTTTAGGTAATCCGTAGAAGCGTGGTGTGTTGGATCCGTCTGGTTTCATGTTTTGGAAGTTGGTCTTATTTATTTCTCCAGATTTCTGAAGTTTTTTGAGTAAGGCTGTGATTTGGTTCTCTAGTTGTGGGGTTGCGTCTATTGCCATTTGTTGGTTAGTGTTGGTATCTGTAATGTAGTGCGTTCACTTTTTCAATGTAGTCTCTTCGATTTAGAATGGCTGTCAAGCATCCTTTGTCTGCAGGTAGGAGAACAATGTGTTTATCTATTTTTAGTCTTTCCAGTGCTTTCCTTTCTTGTGTATTGAGTGTGTTTCCTTCCTTTTTTTTCTGCTTAATGTTTGTGCGACTACCTGTCTGATGGTTTGTTGGGTTCCTTCTGTGAGTTGGTTGTCTTTTAGTTTCTAACGCTGCTAAGAAATCTTTCTTGTCAACATCCTGGCAATTGTAATTTAATTCTCTTACCAAGACGGCTTTTTCAGTGTCTGTTAGGGATCAGTCAGATAAGTTTTTTATCCATGCTTCTGTGTTGTCAGTTTGTGTTTGTCTAGTTTCTTCTGCAGGTCTAGTTTCTTCATTTTGTGTGTTTGTTGCAGTCTAATATCTATGGCTTGTTGTACAGTGTGTCCATTCATGGTCTGTTGCATCAGTGAATAAATATTAAAAACTTATCTGACTAATGAATTTGAACAACCCTATACAGACAACAAGCAAAACTAATTGTCATTTACAAAATACCGTGCAAGAACAGTAACAAACACTACATTGGGCAAACAGGCAGAAAACTAGCCACCAGGATACATGAACATCAACTAGCCACAAAACAACATGAGCCTCTCTCACTACTATCCTTACATACAGACAAGGAAGGACACCACTTTGACTAGGACAACACATCAATCCCAGGACAAGTCAAACAGACATGCATGAGAATTCCTAGAAGCATGGCATTCCAACCAGAACTCTATCAACAAACACATCGAGTTTGACTCCACCTACCACCCCTGAAGAAAAAGAACAGGAAGTGACATCACCACAGGAAGTGACACAACCAACCCAAAGAAACCCAAACATATAAGTAGAAAGCAGGAATGATGGACAGTGCTTGGCTCGGAGGCCCACAGAAGATGTTACCGAGTATGGTGATGGAATGTCTGGAAATGAACCTCCCAGCTCAGTGAGCAAACCTACATGCACAGAACCTCAACCTGAGCTACAAATCTTTTCAAAACTCAAAATAAATGTTCTTCTCAAGAAATACAAAATAAATCAAGCCACAAGGTGAGAATTAAGCATTTCCCAGCCAAATGCACTTTCAATCATTGAACCATGGAATCCCTCTGGTGTGAAAGCAGGCCATCTGGGTCCACTCCAACCCCGTGCAGAGCATCCCACCCAGACCCACCACCCCATATTCTCCCTGTAACCCTGCATTTCCCACAGTTAATCTCCTGAGACTGCACATCCCTGGACACTGTGAGCAATTTAGATTAGCCAATCCACCGAACCTGCACATCTTTGGACTTTAGGAGGAAATTGGAGCATCCAGACAAAACCCGGGGAGAACATGCAAACTCCCTACAGACGCTGGGAGAACATGCAAACTTCACACATTCACCCGAGGGTCCCTGATCCTGTGAGGCCGCAGTGCTAGCCACAGAGCCACCACACACTGTCACAGGACCTGGGGGAATGGGAAAGCTGCAGAAAAAAGTAAATGTAGTCCATGTATTGGTTATTGAGTAATACAGTCCTTTCAGCCTATGGATTCTGCACCATCCTATCTACACTGATCCCACATTCCAGCTCTTGGCCCATAGCCTTGAATGTTATGACATAGTTTTTAAAGGTTGTGAGGTTCCTCCTCTCCTGCCCTCCCAGGCAGTGTTTCCCAGATTCCCACCACCCTCTGGTGAAAAGGGACTTCCTCAAAGACACCGAAAACCTACTGCCCCTCACCTAAAATTATCCCCCTTGTTATTGTTTCCCTCCCACCCTGCCTGTGCCCTCATAACCTTATACACCTCTAACAGGTCCCCACCTCAGCCTTTTCTGTTTTGAAGAGGACGACTCAAACCTACCCAGCCTCTCTTCATAGCTGTAATGCTCCATCCCAGACACCATCCTGGTGAACCACCTCTGTACCCACTCCAGGGCACTCACATCCTTCCGATGGTGAGCTGACCAGAACTACTTAACTGCAGTACTCCTAGCCAGTCATGGGAGAAAGTGAGGACTGCAGATGCTGGAGATCAGAGCTTGAAAATGTGTTGCTGGAAAAGCGCATCAGGTCAGGCAACATCAAAGGAGCAGGAGAATCCACGTTTCGGGCATAAGCCCTTCTTCAGTCATGTATAACTTCAACATGACCTCCCTGCTCTTATAATTTATGCTCCAACTGTTGAAGACAAGCGATCCATGTGCTGCCTTAATCACCCTATTAACCTGTCCTGCTGCCTTCAGGGATCTGTGAACCAGCTCCCTAGGTTCCCTCTGTTCCTCTCAGCTTCCGAGTGTTCACTATTCAGTGAATACTCCCTTGCCTTGTTGCTTCTTCTGAAATGCAACAGCTCACACTTTTCAGGATTAAATCCCCTCTGCCAATGATCTGCCCATCTGCCCAACATCTCTATATCCTCCTGTAAACTGCAACCTCAATATTAACCAACCAGCCAATCTCTGTACCATATGCAAACTTACTTCGCATCAGCACTCCCACCAACCCCCAACATTCTCATCTGTATTATTTACAGAAATCGCAAACAATAATGGACACAGTACTGATCCAGTTGTACACCACTGGACAGCAGACCCCAGTCATGTGAACAGCCGTCTACCACCACCCTCTCTCTCCTCCCACTAATTTTAGGCCCATTGTGCCAAGTTACCCTGGATCCCGTGTGCTTTTACCATCTTGATCTGTCTCCCATGTAGAACCTTGTCAAAAGTTTTGCTGAAATCCACAGTTGACATTTCAGTTGAAAATAAATTGAAACAGACTGAAATTAATAATCACATTTCAAAATATCTTTTGGATATACTTTGTTTCAAAGAAATCTCTGACAAAACTTTACATCCTTAGAATTCAGTTTTTTCCGATATTGATTGTCATCATGGTACACAATTTTTTCAACCTCAGATGTAGGTTCATGTATTATCTCAATCACACAAGATACTAATTATTGGAAACATGTTTGTGTATTCTGATGTAAATATTGTTGAAGCATTTATTTGCTGGAATTCAAATAATAGAAATCTTTTAAAATTAATTTCTCATTTTCCTTTTACATATTAATTCTGTAAATTTTCTTCCATGATCATTTTCAATCCATGTCTAATTTCAATCACTTTATAGATAAAAATAAACTACCTCTTTCAGGATAAAACATTTTTAAATAAGTCATAATTGTTTCTTCCTGTAATTATTGGGTCAAAATAAACTAAGCCTGAGTGAGTATCTTAAAGTGAAGAGCCTCACATTGTTAGCGACGTTTGAGAAGATTTGAAGCTCAGGTTGATGATAAGTATGTAACGGATACCCAATAAACACAATCCACTGATTCCTCAGAAGCCCAAACTATCAGACACAATGCATCCAAAAACTATCGCCACATTACCTCACATCAAAGACATATCAGAAATGACTTCCAGACTACTCAGACCCCTTGGCATCATGGTAGCCCACAAACCTACCAACATACTTAAACAGCAACTAATGAACCTAAAGGATCCATTAGATACCACCAGCAAAGCTAATGTCATTTACAAGATACCATGCAAGAATTGTAAAAAAAACACAACATCGAACAAACTAGCAGGAAACTTGCCACCAGGATACGTGAACACCAACTGGCCACCAAAAGACACAACCCTCTATCACTAGATTCTATACATACAGACAAAGACAGACTGGGACAACACACACATCCAGGACAGGCGAAACAAAGACACGCACGAGAATTCTTAGAGGCATGGAATTCTAACCAGAACTCAAAATCAATAAACACATTGACTCAGGTCCCATCCACCTTCTCTTGAAAAAAAGAACTGGAAATGACATCATCCACCTTTAGAAACCAAGAGCTATAAATAGAGGCGGGTCATACCACCAGCGCTTCACCAGAGACCCTCACTGGTGATGTTACCTAGTCATGGTGACAAAACGTCTGAAAACAAACCTTCCAGCTCAGTGAGCTAACTTACATACTTAGTCTCACATTGTATTAGTCACATCATCGAAATATGTTAACAACTGATAATAAAAGGTTTAAAATGTAACATGTTCAATTATACTTATAATCATTCCAAAGTCTACATTTCTTATGTCTTGTCAATATGTTAATAATAAATTCTTACCACATTCTATGAATATTTTCTGAAGTTTCAGTCCTACAAAGATACAGAAATATTATCATGAGTATTCAGAAAAATAATTTAATTTACTATCCTTCAGTGACTAATAAACTGTGTTGTGCACCATGTACTGTAGGGTTTTACTGTGTAGATGGTTTGTGTAACAAGGAGGATGAAGTGGGAGATGGAAAACTGAATTTAAACATCATAAATTTTCTCGAACTGGTTGAAGAAACGTGGGGAAAAAAATCCTGATAAAAAGAAAATATCACTCCTGAGCCATTGTAGCTCAATTATTTTTATATACACAAAAAAACCTGAGCTGCAATAAAAATGTGACAGAAAGAAATCAGCGTGTGTGCCATTCACTCGAGGGGAATGTTTCTGAACATGATACTGAGGCACCAGGGTGACAAAATGTCACCAGAACTGGGAGTTGTAAGGGAGTCAGATGAGGATAACAGATGAGAATTTGCACATTAAGAAGTTTGTATCTTTGTGGTAAAATGAAAATTTCAAATCTTATACACCTTTTGTAAAAAGGATGAAAGAATGTAAAGATTAGCAAATGGCACATGAAATCCATGAATTGTCTTGATTCCTGACTCAATACAGGGAGAACTGTAACAGGAATATCATGAATTAAAATTTTTAAATCGCACAACGCCAGGTTAGAGTCCAATAGGTTTATTTGAAACCACAAGCTTTCAGTGCCCCCACTCCTTCCTCAGGCAGCTAGTGAGAGAGAATACATGGGACACAGGATTTATAGTAAAAGATCAAAGGGTCATACAATTTATGTGAATGTATTCAAGAAGCCTAGATGGCTATTAACTCTTTAATCAGTTAGAGTGGATCTGCAGGTTTCAATTAATTAATATGTAAATCCCTGCCTCAAGATAACTTTCGGCTTTATCAGAATAAAGGTGACACGTTCGGTCAGACAATACATTTTAGGTGTGACGCCATGTTTCAAGTCTTTCAAGGTTTTATTCCCAAAGTAGGAATTTATAAAGTGCCACATTAACTGAATGTCTATAGATTGTGCACTTTTTGAACAAAACAAATGCAAATCTGCAAATGCACACTCACCCCAATGATTAATAAATTCCCACTTTGGGAATAAAACCAGTCTGGCTTCAGGATGAGATACAAATAGATTTGAAACATGGCATCCCACCTAAAATGCATTGTCTGACCAAAGGTGTCACCTCAGTTCTGATAAAACCAGAAGTTAGCTTGGGGCAGGGATTTACATATTAATCAATCAAAACCTGCACCTCCATTCTAACTGATTAAAGACTTAAAAAAAGCAAGATGGCTTTCATATAAATTGTACAAACTTTTGACCTTTTACTATCAATTCTGTGTCCAATGTATTCTCTCTCACGAGCTGCCTGAGGAAAGAGCAAGAGCAGGAGCAGGAGCTTTGAAAGCTTGTGGTTTCAAATAAACCTGTTGGACTATTACCTGATGTTTGTGATTTTTTTCTTTGTCCATTCCAGTTAAACACTGGCTCCACCACATCATGAATTAAAATGACAGCAGTGAAGGTATAAGTACTGAGTGAGGTCTGTCTTTTTCTGGGGAATCTGGAACATTCTTTGTTCCAGTCTGACTCAGACCCCCCTTCCACAACTCTTTCTCCAGTTTGTCAATAACTGTATTGGTGTCATTTCTTGCCCTGGTCCAGCACTGGAAACAGTCATCAACTTTGCTTCCAATTTCCACCTTTCCCTCACCTTCATTTGACAATCTCAGATTCTTCCCTTCTCTTCCTTGACTTCTCCATCTCTATTTCTGGGATTATCCTGTTTACTAATATCTATCACAAGTCCACAGATTCTCACATCTACCTTGAATACATAACCTCTCACCCTGCTTCCAGTTTCCCTATCACATCTGTATATGACACCTTCCACTCTGGTGCATTCAATATGTCTTACTTTTCCCTCAACCGAGGATCAACCCCCTCCCCACTGAGGCCCTTCACAGTGTCTAACCCATTTCAGACATTTCTACACTGTCCCCTACCCCTCCCTCCCAGAATAACAACAGGTTGCACTGTGTCCTCATGATCCATTCCAAAGGTTCAAGGATCTTCCTCCATCATTTCCACCAGCTCCAACATGATGCCACGACCAAACACATCTTCCCCTTGACGCCCTGATCTGCAGGGATTGTTCTCTCTCTGGTACACTCTGTTATCATCCCCAATACCCTGTCTCTCTCCCATGGTTTCCCATACGTGTAACATCTCCCTTTCTACCTCTCCCTGCCTCACTATCCAAGGTACCAAATATTTCTTCCAGGTGAAGCAGCTATTCCCCTGAACATCTTTTAACTGAGCCGACTGTATTCACTGATCTCAGTCCATCACCTCCACACTGGGAGATTGGGTACCTGCTTAGCAGAGTACCTCTGCTCAGTCCACATACATGACCCTGAGATTTTGGCTGTTTGTCGTTTACAGACCTCATCATCCTCTCATTGCTCACGTTCCTGCCTCGGCCTAATGCTGTTTCCAGTGAAGTCCAACACAACTGGAAAAACAGCACCTTATTTTCCATTTAGGTACCTGACAGCCCCTGCCTGAACACTGAGTTTAATGATCCAATCAGGAACTCTGTCTTCCATTGAGGATATTGTTCCTCCAGTGGCTGTATTATGCTCTCATGTATTTGCTTTCAGTCAGAGCTGACTCTAAGTCTCCCCTGGTTTGTTTTTTTCACTTTGAGAGTGTGGTGCAGAAAAAGCACAGCAGCTCAGGCAGCATCCAAGCCGCAGGAGAATTGATGCTTTGGACATAAGCCCTTCATCAGGAAATTATCGTAACTCTCTTATGTGACATCTTGAATGTTGAATCCCTGTCACTCTCTAACATTTCTCCAACCTTCCCTTTAGTTGCATCAACACTTCCCAATTTTAAAACAGCATAAAAGCCTTCACATTTCCACCGCTATTCAGTTCCAAACAACTCAGAACACTAACTCTGTGTTTCTCTCCACAGCTGCTGTCAGAGTTGTTGAGTTTTTCTAGCACCGTGGGTTTTATCTTCCAGCTGAAACAGTGAAATGCTGCTCCATTTGTTGGTGCTGTCCTGGATTATTTCTGCTTCACATTTGCCCAAAATAATGTTACGCTTATTTACAAGGAGAACGTAATAATTTAATATTCAACAGGAGCATCTGATTAAGAATCATTAAAGGAACGTTTTCTATTCAGCTGGAGACTGAGAATCACATTTATTCCTTGGTTCTTCATTTCAATGTGACCAGGTCTTCACACCACCGTTCCCCAAACATTTAACACTGAAACACACACATTGAACCAGAGTAATGCTGTGGTCCAGAAATTCCACTGGGTTGTTTATGTCTCACAAATTAACTGACAGAGGCTGGGAAATCCCCTGTGGATTTCCAGGCTTGTTGTCTTCATTGTCCTTAGTCAGTGTTACACTGAGACTGTACCTTTAATGCGTCGATGGTTTTTCACACTCCAGTAACCCACAGCTGCAATGCTAATAATTACACAAAGGATGGTCACGAGCAATGGAGCCAGCCAGTCAGGGACACCAGGGAAGATCTCATCTGTAAAGTCAGTGCCACGGAGTTAGACAACTGTATTTTCTGCAGCATGGGCATTATTATTAAAAAATCTTTATTATCTTTATTATCACAAAACTCTTTGTGACTGTGCATGAGATATGCAGAGTCCTTGCAGGAATCTCCTGATATAATATCAGTGGGATCCACTGGGATACCCAGAAACACCAATACTGAAGTTATTAAATAACCAAGTGAGGGTGGAGCCCCTAATCATTTCAATCATTGCTACTGATGATTAGATTCCTTACAATATGGAATCAGGCCCTTCGGCCCAACCAGTCCACACCGATCCTCCGAAGAGCAACCCACCCAGAACCACCTCCCTTCTAACACTAACACGGTGGGCAATTTAGCATGGCCAATTTAATTTGTGATGTTTGGACTGTGGGAGGAAACCAGAGCACCCGGAGGAAACCCACGCAGACACAGGGAGAATGTGCAAACTCCACACAGACAGTCACCCGACGCTGGAATTGAACCTGGGACCCTCTTGCTGTGAGGCAGCAGTGCTAACCACTGAGCCACCATGCTGCCCAATGATTATTATGCTTCTCTCTATAAGGGCAAGGAATTTAACATTGGCACTGGCATAACATGTGAAAATCAAATGGGCGGCATGGTGGCTCAGTGGTTAGCACTGCTGCCTCACAGCACCAGGGACCTGGGTTTGATTCCAACCTTGGGTGACTATCTGTGTGGAGTTTGCACATTCTTCCCGTGTCTGTGTGGGTTTCTTCTGGCTGCTCCTGTTTCCTCCCACAGTCCAAAGATGAATTCGGTGAATTGGCCATGTTAATTTCCCACAGTGTTCAGGAATGTGTAGGTTAGGTGCATTAGTCAGGGGGAAATGTAGAGTAATAGGGTAGGACAATGGGTCTGGGTGGGTTACTCTTCGGAGGGTCAGTGTAGACTTGTTGGGCCGAATGGCTATTTTCCACTCGGTAGGAATTCTATGATCTCTGAAAATAAATTATTTTATGAATAAATTATTTAAGTTCCATCTCTAAATTTGTATTCCAGAAATCATAGGGCCAACAATCGAACCAAACTTGACCTCTCTGTGTGGGAAAGTGTCTCAAAAGTGTCAAACAAAAGCAAAATACTGTGAATGCTGGAAATCTGAAACAAAGAAGCACAGAAAGTGCTGGAGAAACTCAGTCAATGTGTCAGCATCTGTGAAGAGAGAAACTCCACAGACACTGCCAGCAACTGTGAGGTTTTCCAGCATTTCCTGTGTTTATCTCTAGTGTGTCCTGAGCCACATTTAATTTGTGAGTCCATCCCCTGATGCTGTGAATTCTGATGGAGTCAGCAGCAGAGATCAGGGGCTGGTGTATTACAACACTGACAGAGACACATAAGGCAGCTGGCAAATTCTGGGGGGTTCTAATTTTGTATATTATCCTTTTCCAGGCTACATTTAACGAATTCTAAAGTGCTTCACAAAGCAATTATCTGATAATAATGGATACTAGGTCAAATGAAGAGATATTAGGAAGAATTGGCTTCCATTGGTCAAACAACATCTTAATTTTAAAATTCTCATTTTTGTTTGCAAGTTCCTCCATGCCCTTGCCTTCTCTATCCCTTCCACCCCCAAACCCTCCAAGGCATCTCCACTTGTTAATATTGGCCCCCAGACCCAACCCCAGCTTAAGATGGTACCACAAATGTGGAGCACTTAATGTTGCCAAGGGCCCAGGCTTTAGAAACCATTTCTTAAACCTATCTCTTTAACCAAGCATTTAGTCTCTGATTTAGTATCTCCTACTGTGGCGAAGTGGCTTATTTTCCTATACAGAAGGAATGGATTACCGTGTGAGGGCACCTTGGGGACAGTTAAATGCACAATGTGATCTATGGTAGATTTTAAATCACCTTTAACTTTCTTGATTACACATTCTCATTTACAAACCTGATATCCTGATAGGGACTTCTCGTGCAATTCCCAAAAGCTCATTTTGTACAACACAAATAAATCTGTTTGTTGATTGTTTTGGAACGATGATGATACTCTGGACATTTACAAGACCGTCAGAGTCCTGCTCATAACTTGGCTCAGCTTGTGATAAAATAAGTCCATCTTCACTGATCCACTGTATTTCTGGCCTTGGGAACCATCCACTGGATTTACACACAACCTGGATTCCATTTTCATGATATCCCTTCATCTGGATCCAGGGCTGATGACCCAAACCTGGAATCAACAGAACAATAGCAAACATTAGGAACACATGCTGTAGTTTGTTGGAACTGCTCATTTCATGTTATTGAGAGGTATATAATTATTGCTTTTTGCGAGCTTTAATGAGACTATGAACCACATTTTATCTCAGAATATGTCCAGATAGAACTGTGACAAAACAACATTTGTTATAAATCAGATAACATTCATTCCTTGAAAACTGAATCGCAGGTAGATAGGATAGCGAAGAAGATGTTTGATATGTTTGCCTCATTAGTCAGTGCATTGAGTATAGGAGTTGAGAGGTGATGGTGCGGCTGTCCAGGACATTGGTTAGGCCATTTCTGGAATATTGTGTGCAATTCTGGCTTCCCTGCTATAGGAAGAAATTTGTAAAATTTAAAGAGTTCAGAAAATATTTTCGAGTATGTTGCCAGGATTGGCCGGTTTGAATAATAGAGAGAGGCTGAACAGGCTGGGGCTGTTTTCCCTGGATCGTCAGAGGCTGAGGGATGACCTTAAAAAGGTTTACAAGATCATGAGGGGCAAGGATAATTAGACATGGTCTTTTCCCTGGGCTGGGGGAGTCAAAAACTAGAGAGCTAAGTTTTAAGGTGAGAGGGGAAAGATTTAAAAGGGACTTGTGGGGCAATATTTTCACGCGCATATGGAATGAGCTGCCAGTTGAAGTGGTAGAGGCTGGAATAATTACAATACTGTACGGGTATATGAGTAGGAGAAAGTGGTAGATGCTGGTATAATTACAACATTTAAAGGGCATCTGGATGGGTATGTAAATTGGAGAAAAGCTCAGCAGGAAGGCATACTGCACAGGAACCAGTTGCAGGTTGTCAAATAACAAAACTGCTGCCAAATCCATCCTATTCATCTTTGAACATTGTCTCTAGAACTGGATTGAAATTAGGACTTATTTTTGGAAGCAGAAGATATTAAGTTGGAGAAGCAGGAGGACAGGATCCCAGCAGGGCAAAAACTCACCTCCCATTGTTCAGGGGCATTTGGATGGGATTTGAGGTGACAGTCTGTGAGTGAGTGGGAGGAAGGGAAAGCTGCTGAGGGAGAATGTGCTTTGATCTATTATTCACATTGAGGCATTGCAAGCAAGGCCATCATTTACCCCCTTCCTCAGGTTGGAAGGTAGCTTTACACAGTCAAAGCAACATGGAAAGACACTATCGGCCCACGTGGTGGTGAGTCTTCTCCTGAAACCAGATACCAGGTTGGATGTTACTGAATGTCGCAGCCACTTGAGCAGGTGGTTTACCCAATCGTGTTGGTGTGGGATGTACTGGCCCAGCCTGGGTAGGTACAGCAGGTTTTTTTTCTCTGAAGGATAATGAAAAACAGTTGGATTTCTTCATGTTTTTTGTCTCTTGGTATTTAAATTGGAACTTAAAGTTCTCACATTGCTGAGGTGAAATTTGCACTTCCATCCTGTGGGGAGCAGAGCCCAGTTGTGTGGATGGAAAACACAATATTGCATGTGGATGGGTTGGCTGTAAGTTACAGGAACTTTTCCAATTTTAAACTTGGAGCAGAAACCAGAAATCATGTGTCAATAGACTATCTCCATTCCAGTTCTAGATATTCTCATTTGTCCTAACTCCATTCCAGTTCTAGATATTCTCATTTGTCCATGGGTATTGTTATTTGTCATGGTTGTGAGAATTAGCTCTTTGAGATTTTGCCGTCTAGCTACTGCACAGGAACCAGTTTCAAAGAAGCAGGGCTGGTTGCAGGATATGAACTGCCAAATTATGTATGATTTTAGCCTCGGGTGACTGTCTGTTTGGAGTTTTCACATTCTCCCTGTGTCTATGTGGGTTTCCTCCGGGTGCTCCGGTTTCCTCCCACAATCCAAAGATGTGCAGGTTACATGAATTGACCATGTTAAATTGCCCATAGTGTTAGGTGCATTAGTCAGTGGAAAATGGGTCTGGATGGGTTACTCTTCGGTGGGTCAGTGTGGACTTGTTGGGCCGAAGGGCCTGTTTCCACACTGTAAGTAATCTGATCTAATCTCATTATCTGTCAAAGGCATGTTTGTAAAGCATTTCATACTGAAACCTAAGCTTTACACAGGCTTTATAAAAGGAAAAGTACAAACTCAAGGTGTTTTGTTAAACCCCTTATAGAACAGTTCAACCCCACTGAGATGATACTGCCCAATATTCTGGTTACCCAAAGGATGTTGGAGAAGGGGAGGAAGAGAAAGGGCCCAGAAACAGGTGATGCACCACGGCCCATGATTCGTCCCCCTGACCCTGATCACAAGGGCACCTACAGTTTCACCTCTGGTACACAATATTAATAATTAGATACTGAATACCATAGGGAACAAAATCACTTTACGTTTGAGAATTCTTTAAAGGAAATCTATTGGTTTTCAGGCAGCTCTTTTTCATTCTCATCAACAATAACTCTTTATTCCCCATAAGTCAATCTGATTTCTTCACATTTTTTGTCTCTTGGTATTTATGGGGAATTTGAACTTTCACAGAAGAATTAGAAGAATTTTCAATTTCCTCAATAATTATCAACCCTCTGTGAAACTTAAAGTTGCAACATACAAGGAAATTATTTATGTCTGAGACACGATAGTGTTAACTGAAACAAGACTTCAACTTTTTTCCACAAACATCGACACCACAACTACATTGAAAAGAAATGTACCTTCCACACACTGATGAGATCACAACTAATGCGTTTCTGTAACATATGCACAAAACTGGAAGATTTTAAGGCAGTTGCAACTCTTTTTACTGCAATGTAGATCTCAATCTGAGGTTTAAATTTCACATTTGACACAGGGTTCATTACAATGGCTCCCACTACATTTCCCCACATGTTAGCTCCGAAATATTTGCTGCTTTCAGCTATAATCCCACAATCATTTTCAAGGAATTCATGACCTCAATGATTTGAAATTGTCCTGGATCCCATTCAGCTGAGTATTCCCCTGCTGACAGGTTTAAAATTGCTCCCTCTCCTCTGCAGCCTTCCTCTTACCTAGCAGCCTCTCTCTCCTTCTGTGCACAGCCTACCTTCCTCCACTCCCCTGCTGCCTCCCTCCCCCTCTGCCCAATGTAGGCTTTCTCTCCAATGCACACTCCCACTTCACTCTCTTGACCCTCTTACAATTTCTATCCCTCCTCCCCCTTTACTACCATCTTCTCTCCATCCATGTTTGCAGCTTCTTTTTCTCTCCCCAGCCTACTATTCTGCTTACAGCTTCCATCTCCTCCTCTGTCTTCTTTTAAGCATTTGTTTACCCCACAATCCTCCTCATGACTACATTCATCACCACCCTGTCTCCATCTGAGCCTCTCTCATCCACGGCCCCCACCATGGAACCTCTTTCTCTTACTTCCCACCCACTCCTTTGAAGTTGCTTTATCACCCTGGATACAGAAGGACACCCTTGGCCAGTCCCTTGGCAAAACTCTCTTCAACCGGGACCTCTCGGCAAAAGGCTTCCATTTTCCCATGCTCACCCAACTGCTCAATGCTCCTCCAATCACATGCTGTTCCTCTCCCAGTTGCTGAACTGGGTCTGGATGGGTTACTCTTCAGAGGGTCGGTGGGCCGAATGGCCTGTTTCCACACTGTCGGGATTCTATGATCAGGATTCATGGTCCATTACAGGTTCACACCCTTCAGCCCATCGTGTTTGTGTTGGCCATGATGCCATTCTAAACTAATCCCATCTGCTCATATTTGGCCTCGATGCCTCTATTTTCTGCCTGTTCATGTGTCTTTCAAAATATCTCTTAAACATTACTCCCACCACCCAGCAGACAATGCCATGCACCTCCCACCCCCTGTGTTGAACTTGCCTTGCACATCTCCTTTAAACCACTCCCATCTCACCTTTAACATACACTCCTCAAATTTGACATTTCCACCAGGGAAAAAAAAGACTCCGACTGTCCACCAGATCCAAGCCTCTCAGAACTTTATGTCCTTTTATCAGGTCACTCCTCAGCTTCTGGGGAAAACAACCTCACCTAATAGCTAATACACAGCAATCCAGGAAACATCCTGGTCAACCACTTTTGCACCCTCTCAATAGCCTCCAAATCCTTCCTATAGCGAGGTGACCCGAACTGTAAACAATATGCCAAATGGGGCCTATTTAAAGTCTTGTAAAGCAAATTACTTGCCAATGTTTATTCTCAATACCATGACCAATGAAGGTAAGCATTCAGTACGCCTTCATTACTACCTTATCCACTTGGTTATCCCCTTTCAGGGAACTATAGATCAACACTTCAAGATCCCTCTGTATATCAAGGTCCTGCCATTTACATTATACTTTCATCTTGTATCACATTTGACCTCCCAAAATGCATCACCTCACACTTGTCAGGATTAAACAGCATCTGCCATTTCTCCGTCCATCTTTCCAGCTGATCTGTAGCCTGCTGTATCCGATAATATCATTCCGCAACTCCATTGATTTTTGTGTCATCAGCAAATGTTCTAATCAGGCCAATTTTCATCATATCATTTATGTGAATTGCAAGTATAAGTGTCATACCTAGAAGGGCTAATACGACCAGTACACCAAGCAGGGATGTTCACTACTTTTCAAGACATGGAGTTCAGGGACATTCTGTTTAGTTAGTTGTCTGAGAACAGCATCATCATTTTTTGTGTATTAACTGAACATGAAACATATCTGCCACAAATAAAAATAAAAGGACGCATCAGTTGTTGGTGCCTTAATCAGCTGTCCTCGAACATTTAATGGCGACCATGAAATGACTGTCAGTCATGGTAAAAATTCATCTGGCTCATTTACGTCCTCAGGATAAGCAGGATTCCACTTAAGACTGTAATGAAGAGGAATATCTGCACTCAGAGGGTAGTGAGAGTCTGAAACATTCTACCCCAGGGCCTGTGGAAGAACAGACATTAAGAATGGTCACAGGGAGTTTTGGAAGATTTGTAGCTCAGGTTGAGATTCTGCATGTAGGTTTGCTCACTGAGCTGGAAGGTTCATTTCCAGACATTTCCTCACTGATGAGGTAACACCTTTAGTGGGCCTCCAGGCCAAGCACTGTCCATCATTCCTGCTTTCTATTTATATGTTTGGGTTTCTTTGGGTTGGTGATGTCACTTCCGGTGGTGATGTCACTTCCTGATCTTTTTCTTAAGTTGTTGCAGGTGGAGTCAAACTTAATGTGTTTGTTGATAGAGTTCTGGTTGGAATGCCATGCTTCTAGGAATCCTCGTGCGTGTCTCTGTTTGGCTTGTCCTGGGATGGATGTGTTGTCCCAGTCAAGTGGTGTCCTTCCTTATCTGTATGTAAGGATACTAGTGAGAGAGGGTCATGTCATTTTGTGGCTAGTTGATGTTCATGTATCCTGGTGGCTAGTTTTCTGCCTGTTTGTCCAATGTAGTGTTTGTTACAGTTCTTGCACAGTATTTTGTAAATGACATTAGTTTTGCTTGTTGTCTGTATGGGGTCTTTCAGGTTCATTAGCTGCTGTTTTAGTGTGTTGATTGATTTGTGGGTTTGTTAGGTACGTTAGTCAGGGGCAAATGTAGAGGAATGGGTCTGGGTGAACTCTTCAGAGGGTCGGTGTGGACTTGTTGGGCCAAAGGGCCTGTTTTCATACTGTAGGGAATCTAATCTAATCTAATAAACAATCTTTGGGTGGTCAGAATATTGGGTATCAACATCATGGTGGGGTTGAACAGTCCTGGATGGGTTTAACAAAACACCTTGACCTTGTATTCTTCATTTTATAAAGCCTGTATAAAGCTCAGGTTTCAGTATGAATTGCTTTTCAAAAGTGTCTTTGACAGATAATCACACATAATTTGGCCCTGCATGTGCAACCAGCCCTGCTTCTTTGAAACTGGTTCCTGTACAATAGCTGGACAGCAAGATCTCAAAGACCTACCTCTCTCAACCATGACAAATACCCATAGACAAATTAGAATGTCTAGATATTTATGTATAACTAATGTTAATTTTATTGTTGAATGTTAAAATATGAAATTATTTAAACTGGGTTTTAGAAGACAGAAATGTTACTGAATATACAAACCTCTGACATTCAGTCTGACTGCAGTTTCTTCAGAAAAGGTTCCGCTATCAACTAGACATCTGTATTTCCCTCCATCAAAAACTGTTGTATTCTTTATTCGAAGAGAAATGGCTCCTTTGGTCAGTTCATTTTTCAACAGTTCAGTCCTCCCTCTGTATTTCCTGTGCTGAACAGCAGCATCATCTTCCCCATGGCTGTACACGTGAACTGGGGAATCAAGGCCTGATTTAAACCACTGCACCAACATGTTGCTGGCAGATATATCTGGCACAAGCTGACATTCCAACAGAGCATCTTCACCCACAGTGGTTCCAATAGGTTCATCAGGTCCAACAACAAGGAATTGACCTAGTGAACAACAACAATAAAACATAAAATTCTGTACTCAGAACAAAATTACATTGAAAACAGCTGATTTTCTAAAAATATAAACTGCCCTACAATATAAAATTCTTTCAGAACTGCATTTGCGAATGAATTTGAATTCATTAAATTTTCGATTCTGATTTTAAACCATCACGTAGTAATTAATTTGGAATATTTCTGCGGAATGTTTTAATTTGTAACTTTTACGGCATGGTGGCTCAGTGGTTAGCACTGCTGCCTCACAGCACCAGGGACCCGAGTTCAATTCTAGCCTTGGGCAACTGTCTGCGTGGAGTTTGCACATTCTCCCCGTGTCTCGGTTTCCTCCCCCAGTCCAAAGATGTGCAAGTTAGGTGAATTGGCCATGCTAAATTGCCAAAGTGTTCAGGGGTGTGTAAGTTAGGTGCATTAATCAGGGGTAAATATAGGATATTCAGGTGGGGGAATGGGTCTAGGTGGCTTACTCTGTTAGTGTGGACCTGTTGGGCCAAAGGGCCTGTTTCCACACTGTAGGGATTCTATGATTCTATTCTATGAACTTATAGATTTACATGTCAATATTCCATGTAAAGTCCCACGTCATGATTCCTGTCAAGGTAAATAATCTTGAAGAAAAATCCACAAATTACCTCAAAAGAATGAACAAATGGACAAGATTTTACATTTTAACTCATTACTGCAGCAATCAAAGTTAAAACTTGCATCAATAAGAACTAATGAACCAGGAACTTAAGGCAGCCATTCGGCAGCTCAACTATTTCACTAGATCATGGAATATATTCTACATCAATGCCTCTTTCTCACAACATCACCATATCCCATGATTCCTTTTGTCATGAACCTGCTCCTTTTTCTCAGAGCTGGTCCTTTTCCTTAGAGCTGGTCCTTGATTTTCACAAAGTTACTGCGCCCTTCATTTTTTTCAGAGAGGTTGTAAAATAGCCCAGGTTCCAGAGGGTCTGAGTTGGTGAAGGGTGAATGACTTATTGGAGGCCTTTTTATTTACCTCATAACAGATAATACCTCAGGCCTTAGGCTTTCATGTTTTTTTTAGATTTAGATTAGATTACTTACAGTGTGAAACAGGCCCTTCGGCCCAACAAGTCCACACCAAACCTCCGAAGAGCAACAACCCCCCCTCCCCACCGCCAGACACATTCCCCTACATTTACCCCTTCACCTAACACTATGGGCAATTTAGCATGGCCAATCCCCCTGGCCTGCACATGTTTGAACTGTGGGGGGAAACCGGAGCACCTGGAGGGAACACATGCAGACATAGGGAGAATGTGCAAACTCCACACAGACAGTTGCCTGAGGCAGGAATTGAACCCGGATCTCTGGCACTGGGAGGCAGCAGTGCTAACCACTGAGCCACTATTTTAAAAAGGAACCTTGCATAATGGCAGGGGGTGGGTGCAGGCGGGCGGGTGGTGTGGCCAACTGGCTGTGTGCTGGTTTTGAGGTCAGTGCTGGTTGAGTAAGTGTCACAGTTGAGAGTAGAACTTCTCTTTCTCCTTCTGCCCTTCTGAGTTCGAACTGTAAGTTGCCTGTGCCATGGTGTCCTGTTTGTGCTCAGGGGTGTGTGCACTGGGACTGTTTGCAAGTATTTTCGGATCAACAGCATTAAGTCCGGTTTGGATAGGATAAGTTATCTGGAATTCTGTTTTCTTTCTTTGTGTTTAATTCTGTAATTTTGTAAATAATTTTTGTTTGTTTAAAATGTGGCAGTTGAGCCAGCTAACTTACTCTGGGAATATCCACTGTACACCGAGCGAAACAAATAGCAAAGTTACGGTCCGGGCTGCCTGCTTAAAAATGTTTTGAGGGGACTGGCCTGGTCCATAACTGATTGGGGGCTCTTTGTGGGATTTAAGCAGTGAGTGGGAGGTGTGAGTGTCCTTTATTCTGGGTTTTAATTTGGTCAGGTAGACAGAGTTTGGGATGGCAATGGTTCTTTCAATCGCCAAGAGATTTCTGGGGTTGGGAGAAGTGACCTTGGGGGTATTACAAAAGGTGGTTAAGGCCAAGCGGCTGGAATTGGTAGACAGGCTGGAGTAGAAACTACCTCCAGGAAGGATGAGCTGGTTACAGCAATAGCTCAGCATTTAGATTCACTGGAAAAACCATTGGGATCTGTGGAGATGACAAAATGTGTATGATAATTGAAACAGCTTGAGTTAGAGGTAAGAAAGAAGAAAAGGGCAGCAGAAATGAAACAATTTACATTACGATTGAAAGCAGAAGAGAAAGAAAAAGAGTTTGAACTTCAGAAAAGGACACTGAGAAAAGAAGGTCAGCTTAAAAGGATGGAGATGAAGGCTGAAGGGAAGTCTAGTGAGGAAGTAGGGCGAACTCATGTGGGAGAGCAGAGAGATAAAACAGTAAGGGTAGCAGCTGGAGTGGCTGATGACTATGAGTTGGTCCATAAAACACGGTTTGGCTTTCAGAATCAATTTCAGTCCGTGAGGGATAGGAATTGGGACAAAGAGAAATTCTCACGTGTAAAGGGAAAGGTAGGTCTCAGTGAAGATCATAAGGATAGCTTACCACAGGGTAAAAAGGAAACCCTTGAAGGGGACAGTGAAGGTAAAAAGCTCTGCTATTTCCATTGCAATAAAGTAGGCCACATGAAATGACAGTGTTGGTGGCCTCAGAAAAGGTTAGATGTAGGAGAATAGGTCAAGCCTGGGAGTTTTGTTGGACTAGTAACAGAAAGCACAGTGGAAGCTAGAAACCTGCCTCAGAGTGTACAAGCTGATCAGAGAGTGTTCAGGGGAAAGTGCCAGATCTGCTTAAAAAACATACCTGCAAAGGGAAAGCTTATTCACATAAGCCAGAAGTAGCAGGTAACAGATTACGATATTTAGGGTCACAGGATCCTCTCAATCTGTGATGCTGAAGGATGAGGAGATATGTATTCCTGAAGGACTATTGCCAGAAAAGGTAGTAACAGGAATTGATGGTGAGACAAAAGTGCTCAGTTATGTAAAGTGAGGCTAGAGTGTCCAGAGAACAAAGAGCAAAAGAACAAAGAAAATTTACAGCCCAGGAACAGGCCCTTCGACCCTCCAAGCCTGAACCAATTCAAATGTACTGTCTAAACCTGTCACCCAATTCCTAAGCATCTGTATCCCTCTGCTCCCCACCTACTCATGCATCTGTCCAGACGCATCTTAAATTAATCTACCATGCCTGCTTCTACTACCTCTGCTGGCAACGCGTTCCATACGCCCACCACCCTCTGTGTGAAGTACTTACCGCGTGTGTCCCCCTTAAACTTTTCACCTCTCACCTTGAAAGCGTGACCTCTCGTTATTGAATCCTTCATCCTGGGAAAAAGCTTGTCTCTATCTACCCTATCTACACCCTTTATGATTTTGTAAATTTCAGTCAGGTCCCCCCGCAATCTCCTTTTTTCTAATGAAAACAAAGCTAACCTACTCAACCTCTCTTCACAGCTAGCACCTTCCATACCAGGCAATATCCTCAAATCCTCTCTGCACTCTCTCCAAAGCGTCCACATCCTTTTGGTAATGTGGTGACCAGAACTGTACATAGTATTCTAAATGTGGCCAAACCAATGTCTTGTACAATGTTAACATGACTTGCCAGCTCTTATACTCAATACCCCGTCCAATGAAGGCAAGCATACTTATGCCTTCTTGACCACTCTATCCATCTATGCAGCAACCTTCAGGGTACAATGGACCTGCACTCCTAGATCTCTCTGCCCATCAACTTTTCCCAAGGCTCTTCTATTCATTGTATAATTCGCTCTGGAATTAGTCTTCTCTAAATGCATCACCTCACATTTGTCTGGATTGAAAGTCATCTGCCACTTCTCTGCCCAACTCTCCAGTCTATCTATATTCTCCCATATTCCCTGACAGTCCCTTATGCTTTCTGCTACTCCACCGATCTTTGTGTCATCTGCAAACTTGCTGATCAGACAAATAGTCCCTCCTCCACATCATTTGTGTATATTATGAACAACAGAGGCCTCAGCACTGATCCCTGTGGAACACCACTGGTCACCTTTCTCCATTTCAAGAAACTCCCTTCAACTACTACTCTCTGTCTCCTGTTGCTCAACTAGTTCTTTATCCACCTAGCTAGAACACCCTGCACACCATGTGACTTCACTTTCTCCATTAGTTTACCATGGGGAACCTTATCAAATGCCTTCCTAAAGTTCATGTATATGACATCAACTTGGTCACTTCCTCAAAGAACTCTATCAAGTTGGTAAGGCATGATCTCCCCCTCATAAAACTATGTTGCCTATCACTGATAAGGCCATTATTTTCTAAATATAAATAGATCCTATCCCTCAGCACCTTCTCCAGCAACTTTCCCACCACTGTCGTCAGGTTCACTGGTCTGTGCTTACCTGGAATATCCCTACTACCCTTCTTGTACAGGGCGACAACATGAGCAACCTTCCAGTCCTCCGGCACCTCACCTGTATTTAAGAATGCCACAAATATATCTGTCAGGGCCCCAGCTATTTCCTCTTTCACCTCCCTCAGCAACCTGGGATAGATCCCATTTAGTCCTGGGGATTTGTTCACCTTCATAACCTCTAGCCGACCCTACGCGCTTTCCCTATTTATGTAAATGTGATCCAGACTAATCAAACTGCTATCTCTAATCTCAAGATTTATCATGTTCCTCTCCACAGTAAATACTGATGCAAAGTAATCATTCAGAATCTCACCCATTCTCTCAGGTTCGGCACACAGACTTCCTTCATTATCCTTTAGTGAACCAATCCTTTCTCTAGTTACCCGCTTGCTTCTTATATAAGAATAAAAGGCCTTGGGATTTTCCTTAATTCTGCTCGCTAAAGTTATCTCATGACCCCTTTTAGCCCGCTTGATTCCTTGTTTAAGACTTGTCCTACTCTTCCAATATTCCTCCAGGGCCATTTCTGTTCTTAGCTGCCTAGACCTTATGTACGCTTCCCTTTTCCTCTTGTCTAGTCGTACAATTTCTCCTGTCATCCACGGTTCATAAATCTTGCCTTTCCTATCCTTTGCCTTCAACAGGATATGCCTATCTTGCACTACTGTTAACCTATCTTTGAAAGCCTCTCACATCTCAAATGTGGACTTCTCTTCAAATAGCTGTGTCCAATCCACATTTCCCAGCTCCTGCCTAATTTTGCTATAATTGGCCTTGGCTCAGTTTAGTACTCTTCCCTTAGGATCACTCTCATCTTCATCTATGAGAATTCTAAAACTTACAGAATTGTGGTCACTGTTTCCAAATAAATCCCCCACCACAACATCTACCACCTGTCCTGGCTCATTCCCCATACCAGGTCCAATATGATTGGATTGTTGGCATACAGCTCTAGAAAACTCTCCTGGACGCTTCCAGAAGAGTGTAGAATTTGTGGTAGGAGTACTGGACAAACTCTCAGCTCCAGGAGTACAATTTGTTCTTGCGAATGATATCGCTGATTCACCAGTAGGCGTGCTGCCTACTCTAGTTGAAAAGCTGGTGGAGATGCAGGCAACTGAAGCAATGCAGGATGTTTATGCAGGAATCTCCCCTGATTGTGTAGTGACAAGATCACAGCGTCACAAGCTGAAGCAGGTGAGGTCAAAGGGCACAGATCAGGAAGCTGAAGTTCACTAGCAGAGACTGTTTTCGATTAAATAAGTGGTTCAGAACAGGAGCAAACAGGTAAACATGCAAGTATCTTTAGCTCTGACTCTGCTGAGCTCATTGAGTGACGGCAGAAAAGATGAAAATTTAAAGCAGTTGTGTAAAAAGGCATATACCATAAAGGAGGAGAAAGTGAGGACTGCAGGTGCTGGAGATATCACAGTCAAGAGTGTGATGCTGGAAAAGCACAACAGGTCAGGCAGCATCCGAGGAGCAGAAGAATCGATGTTTTGAGCATAAACTCTTCATCAGGAATCAAGAACTTTTGCTCGAAAGGTCGATTCTCCTGTTCCTCGGATGCTGCCTGACCTGCTGTGCATATATCATGAAATAGTCGGAATGTATCCCTGCAAGTTATTACCTGCAAAATGATGTCATAATGTGGAAATGGAGACCATCACATATTCAAGCAGATGAGAAATGGGCAGACATTCATCAGATTGTTTTGCCAGTGGGGTATAGAAAGGTATTGCAAGTGTCACATGAGTGGTGGCACGGGGGCTCAGTGGTTAGCATTGAAACTCATAGTGCCAGGGACCTGGGTTCAATTCCCACCTCAGGTGACTGTCTGTGTGGAGTTTGCACATTCTCCCTGTATCTGCGTGGGTTTCCTCTGATTTCCTCCAACAGTCCAAAGATGTGCAGGTCAGGTGAATTGGCCATGCGAAATTGCCCATAGTGTTAGGTGTATTAGTCAGGGGTAAATGCATGGAAATGGGTCTGGGAGGGTTACTCTTCGGAGGGTCAATGTGGATTTGTTATGCCAAATGGCCTGTGTAGGTAATCTAAGCTACCACTTGGATGCCTTTTAAGAGTGAGGAAAACACAGGCTAAAATACAAATACATTTTTACTGGCCCGGACTGCACAAGGATGTAGTTGAATTTTGCCCGACATGTCATACATGTCAGTCTCGATTAGAGTGGTGCTGGAAAAGCACAGCAGGTCAGGTGGCATCTGAAGAGTAGGAAACCTGACATTTCGGGCAAAAGCCCTTCATCAGGACTGAAGGCAGGGTGCCTCCAGGGTGGACAGATAAATGGAAGGGTGGGTGAGGCTGGGGAGAAGGTAGCAAAGAGTACAATAGGTGGTTGGGGGTGGGGATGAAGGTGATAGGTCAGAGAGGAGGGTGGATTGGATAGGTAGGAAGGGAGAATGGCAGGTAGGACAGGTCATGAGGATGGTGCTGAGCTGGAAGGTTGGAACTGGGGTGAGGTGGGGGATGGGGAAATGAGGAAACTGGTGAAGTCTACATTAATGCCCTGGGGTTGAAGTGTTCTGAGGTGGAAGATGAGACGTTCTTCTTCCAGGCGTTGGGTGGTGGGGGAGTGGCAGTGGAGGAGGCCCAGGACCTGCATGTCCTCGGCACAGGGGGAGTTGAAATGTTGGGCCGTATGGTGGTGGGATTGATACACGTCAGGTAACCGGAAAACCACAGGCAATAATAAAATGTGCATCTTTAATACCTATTCAGCATTTGAGGAATGTTTTACAAGAGTCTTGATTGATTGCATAGGTCCCCAACCTCAAACAAAAAGTGGGAATCTGTTGTTATTAACAATAATGATGTATCAACCAGAATTCCAGAGACCATCTCATTATCACAGCTAAAGGATTGTCGAGGAATTAATCAATTTTTTTCCTTGATACTGACTACCAATGGAGATACAGTCAGATCAAGGATCAAACAAGGATCAAGGAAGTCATGGACAGATTTGGAATAAAACAGTTCAAACTGAATGTGAACCATCCAGAATCGCAGGGAGCGCTAGAGAGATGGCACCAAACGTTAAAGACCATGTTGAGGGCTGATGGTCTGGATTATCCAGATTGTTGGGATAAGAGAATTCCATTTGTGCTTTTTGCGATCAGAGATGCCGCAAATGAATCGACCAAATTCAGTCCATTTGAATTCGTTTTTAGGGCATGAAGTAAGAGGACCGTTAAAATTGATTCAGGAGAAATTACGAAGTGAGAATTCAGAGACCACACATTTGGACTATGTGTCAAATTTTAGAGAATGATTAAAGAGAGTTGGGGAGTTTGCATAGACAGTATTTAAAAGTATCACAGCATGCAATGAAACAGGAAGCAGACAAGAAATCAAAAACTCACAATTTTGTCATTGGGGATAAGGTATTGGTGTTATTTCGAGTAACAGGTGAACACTGAAAAGCAAGGTTTAGTGGACCTTATCAAATCAAAAGGAAATTGAATGTGGTGAACTACTGGATAAGAACTCCAGACAAGAAGAAATTTCACAGAGTGTGCCATGTGAATCTGCTCAAAAGGTATTTTGACGGGGAAGGAAAGCAAGAGGAGAAGCTATTAATGATTCCAACACTGCAGGAAGAACCAAGCTCAGAGGATTCTGAAATGGACATTCCTCAAAACAAATTGGACAATGAGGAAGTTGGCAAAGATTGGGATATATTATTAAGTTATCTTCCTGAGGAAAATCAAAATGACCTGAAAGAGTTACTACTGTCACATGGGGAGATTTACAGACATAAACTGGGAAATACTAACCTAATTGTGCATGATGTAGATTTGAAGATGCTGTTCCAATTAAGCAACATTCTTATTGGCATAACCCTGTGAAATTGGCACAGGTTCAGAAGGAGATTGAATGCATGCTCCAAGGTGACATAATCAAAATGAGTTACAGTGACTGGAGCTCACCCATAGTCATGGTGCCAAAACCAGATGTACCCAGCAGTTATGTGTGGACTGTCACAAAGTCAATACAGTTACAAAGACTGATACATATCCAATTTCATGGTTGGAGGACTGTGTCAAAAAGGTGGGACAAGCAATTCTCTATCCATTCTAATGTACTAACCCCAACACTATGGGCTCTTATCTCGAAAAGCTAGGAAAGCTAAAAGGTCTTAAAATTGATAAATCTCCTGGCCCCCATGCGATACATTCTAGAGTTCTGGGAGATGTGGCTGAGGAAATAGCGGAGGCATTGGTTGAGATCTTTCAAGAGTCACTGGAGTCAGGAAAAGTCCCGGATGATTGGAAGATCGCTGTTGTAACCCACTTGTTCAAGAAAGGATCAAGACAATAGATGGAAAATTATAGGCCAATTAGCCTAACCTCGGTTGTTGGTAAAATTCTAAAATCCATCATTAAGGATGAGGTTTCTAAATTCTTGGAAGAACAGAGTCTGATTAGAACAAGTCAACATGGATTTAGTAAGGGGAGGTCATGCCTGACAAACCTGTTGGAATTCTTTGAGGAGGTGACAAGTAGGTTAGACCAGGGAAACCCAGTGGATGTGGTCTATCTATACTTCCAAAAGGCCTTTGATAAGGTGCCACACGGGAGGCTGCTGAGCAAGATGAGGGCCCATGGTGTTCGAGGTGAGCTACTGGTATGGATTGAGGATTGGCTGTCTGACAGAAGGCAGAGAGTTGGGATAAAAGGTTCTTTTTCAGAATGGCAGCCGGTGACAAGCGGTGTCCCGCAGGGTTCAGTATTGGGGCCGCAGCTGTTCACATTATATATTGATGATCTGGATGAAGGGACTGGGGACATTCTAGCGATGTTTGCTGATGATACAAAGTTAGGTGGACAGGCAGGTAGTACTGAGGATGTAGGGAGGCTGCAGAAGGATCTAGGCAGTTTGGGAGAGTGGCCCAGGAAATGGCTGATGAAATTCAACGTGAGCAAATGCGAGGTCTTGCACTTTGGCAAAAAGAATAAAAGCATAGACTACTTTCTAAACAGTGAGAAAATTCATAAAGCCAAAGTACAAAGGGATCTGGGAGTGCTAGTCGAGGATTCTCTAAAGGTAAACATGCAGGTTGAGTCCGTGATTAAGAAAGCGAATGCAATTTTGTCACTTATCTCAAGAGGGTAGGAATATAAAAGCACCGTTGTGCTACTAAGGCTTTATAAAGCTCTGGTTAGGCCCCATTTGGAGTACTGTGTCCAGTTTTGGTCCCCACACCTCAGGAAGGACATACTGGCACTGGAACATGTCCAGCGGAGATTCACACGGATGATCCCTGGAATGGTTGGTCTAACATACGAGGAACTGGGATTGTACTCATTGGAGTTTAGAAGATTAAAGGGAGACTTAAGAGAAACTTACAAGATAATACATGGCTTGGAAAGGGTGGACACTAGGAAATGTTTTCCGTTAGGCGAGGAGACGATCACCCGTGGACACAGCCTTAGAATTAGAGGGGGTCAATTCAGAACAGAAATGCAGAGACATTTCTTCAGCCAGAGAGTGGTGGGCCTGTGGAATTCATTGCCGCAGAGTGCAGTGGAGGCTGGGATGCTAAATGTTTTCAAGGCAGAGATTGATAGATTCTTGATGTCACAAGGAATTAATGGCTATGGGGAGAATGCGGGTAAGTGGAGTTGAAATGCCCATCAGCCATGATTGAATGGCGGAGTGGACTCGATGGGCCGAATGGCCTTACTTCCACTCCTATGTCTTATGGTCTTATGGTCATGAACAGCCTTATGCGTGTAGTAGATCATAACTTGGCTGAAAAGATGGCTGCCAGGGACTTTTTTCGATAATACTACATGGTTGAAATGGTTTGACAGTTATACACAGCAGATTCTCACAGCTAGCCTTGTAGTCTCTGTTCAGATATACTAGGTATGCAGATATACTATCGGAAGAAACAATAGTGTTGTTAATCAGATTTCTGGTTGCTAAACTTTGATTATCAATCGTGAAAATTGTTATGGAGATTGTGTGGATAAAAAGCATTAAAATGTTTGATCAGATACGATCATATTAAATAGTGGAGCAAGTCCAAATGGGCTGAATAGCTTCCTCCTGATCATATGATACTTAACCTGTCTCTGTTACACGAGTATGTAGAGAAACTCTGGCAGAAAAGCACATCACCCAGACAACTGTAATGGAAGCATATGGATACACATTTGCAATTCTCCATCTTGAAAGAAAGAAAAGCTAAACATGGTTTGACTAAAAATTACATTTTTCATCCTCTCTTGCTCTCCCAGATATGAACCCCAATAAAGGAGTCCTGCCTCTTGACTTCTGTCGTAATGTTTTCTTGAAGGGTGTTGACAGGTACAATAGCTCACCCAGAAAGTAAAACCACCACACCAGAGCTTAGAAATGAACACATGCTCAAACTGAAGTTGCACTGCATTCTTAGATCAACAGACAAATATCTGATAGTATTTTTATCTGTTCAGGCAACTGGAGAATGAGAAAAAAGACCAAATTAGCATGTAAAGGTCATAACCTGCTGTTGCAAGTCAGAGGGACTGGTGTTTGATCTCTCAGGCCGAAGTGAGAAAGGGGTTGTTCTCAATTTGTCAGCTGTGTCACAGTAACTTTAAATTAGAGTTGATTTTAAAGACTTCATAACAATTGGTAGAAATTAACGTATTTCCTAATCTGCCATACTAAAGTTAGTACAGAATTTAGAAGAGTTCTTTGTGAAAAGCAACTATTCAGGTTATTGGTAAATAATGTATTGTAGTTGGCAAATGTCTAGGGAGGACTATAACTTCCAGAAGCACTGTAAGATCCCAAAGACATCTGGTAGACATCATGAAATTATGGGAGGACCTAGAGCTATCCATAGAGTTGTCAATCATTGATTGCGTGTTTACTGGATTGGGTGTATAGATGAGGAAGACGTGGCAAACAATGACATCAATTCTGCATGAAATTATTGTAACACAAAGGGTATAACTGTTGTATTTCACTGGGGAACTCAGAGCATCACTGACCTCTGATTTCAGCTGGCTATGAACAGGGCAACTGTGCCCCGTGTGAAGACCAAATTCGGGGTGGTCTCTGGCTTCTCCTACACATGTGGTAGTAGAGCTCAAAATAAAAATGACTTGTGTGAAGGTGTAAGAATCCTCAATAATCTATCTCCCTGCAACAGCTTTTTGAATTCCTTTTGGAAATCCAAATATATCACATCCACTCCTTCCCCTTTATCTCTTCTGCTTGATATATCCTCAATGAAGTCTAATAAATTCCTCAGGTATGATTTCCCCTTCATGAAGCCATGCTAACTCTGCTAGGTCATCTTATGTATTTCTAATTGTTTCACTATCACACTCTTTACAGGAGACTCTAATATTTTCTCAGTAACAAATGTTGCGCTAGCTGGCTAAAGTTATCACTTTCGGTCTCTTTCCTTTTTTGAATAAGGCTGTTAAATTTGCAGTATTACAATATTCCAGAACTTTTCCAAGTCTAAGGATATTTGAAAGATTACTGCCAGTGCACTTTCTATCTCTGTAACTACTTTCTTTAATATCCTCGGATGCAGCCGCTCAGTAACAGGCCTTCACTCCTTCGAGTTTCACTGGTACTTTTCCTCTGGTGGTATTTTTTTGTGTTTATTTCCACCTACCCTCACTTTTGCCTCTTGATGATTCAGTATTCACCAGTTCTGAGCAAAGGTCACTGGACTTGAAACATGTTTTTACTCCCCACAGATCAGCCAGACCTGCTGAGTTTCTCCAATTATTCCTATTTTATTCACTTGGTTTTCCAGGGCATTTGTGAATGAGACAGATTTTTAAAGCATCAGCAATCATTTCATAGTCACCATTACTGAGTCTAACTTTAGCTTTATCCGTTCTTGTGTGAGCGCCTTTGATCATTGGTGGGTCAGACAAAGTCACCACAATCCCAAAAGCTATTTCTTTCCAAGCTGCATGCAGCCACAGTTGCTACTTCAACACTCGTAACCTTTTCCCAAAAAGCGTTAGTGACCCCGCCAATCCTGTCTACAGTGCCACTGTTTGGTTTATCAGACTTTCCACAGCAATATCATCCAGCCACCTCTGAGAATCCCCAGGATCAGAGTATTCCTGAATCTGGGTCACGTGTATTCACAACCCATCGACACGCCTGTGGAGGTATAACTGGACCTGAGGATATCAGCAGACCCACGGAACAATACTCTCATCTAGCTTGGCAACGTATCATACATTAAATTGATGATATTGTAAATGTTCTGTAATTTATTATCTGAAATATTAATTATCATTGACTGGAGAAAATAAAAACACATCCTGGACAATCTTGGAAAGAACTTTCTCTGCAGTAGAGCAGACTGGATGCAGTGGGATAAAGTGTTGCACTTTACATGAAAGTACATGAGCTGCTAGACTGGAGTTTCAAAGATCATAGAACCCAGTTTGTGGGCGTAATGAAGCTACTGGGTTTTTCACAGAGTCTGAGATGACTGGCCATGATAACAACAGCCTTTCCTCACTCAATCTCTGAAGCACCTAATGAAACTGTGTGAGTTGAGAACCCACTGAAAGCCCACAGCACTGCAAGTGGAAGGTTCTCAGGAAGAGTTCAGAGCCACTTGTATTGTCTGCAGTTAAAAGCCAGAAGTAATGATTGGCTGAGAAAGAAATCCCAATGCTAACAGTGACTTTGACAACAGATCAGCATTTGGGACAATCTGTGTGTAATTCAGTTTTCAAAATTTAGCTGTATGTGGCCAAGAAATACTCTGCAGAGTGTTCATATTTTTATCCTGACGTTTAAATAAATCATTTATAGGATGTGAGCATTGCTGGCTGGGCCAGTATTTATGGTCCATCGCTAGTTGTCCTTGAGAAGGTGGTGGTGGTAGTGAGTTGCCTTCTTGAACCATGTCGACATGCTACAGCAGTCCTCCAATGCCACTGGAGAGAACGTCCCAGGACTTTGACTCAGTGACAGTGACAGAAGAGCAATATGTTTCCAAGTCAGGATAGGAAGTTTCTTGGAGGGGAATTTGCAGATGATGGTGGTCCCATTTATTTCCTATCTTTGTCTTTTTAGATGTGGGTTTGGAAAGTACTGTCTGAGGAGCTTTGGTGAGTTTCTGCAATGCATCTTGTAGATGATGTATACAACTGCTTACTAAATGTTGATGGTGAAGGAAGCGAATGCATTCAGCTGCGATAGTGCCTTATCCTGAATGGGGTCAATTTTCTTGACTGCTGTTGGAGCTGCTATCATCCTGGCAGGCTGGGGGGTATTCCATCACATTCCTAACTTGTGCCTTGCTGATGGAAGACAGGCTCTGGGGATTCAGACAGTGAGTTAATCGTTGCAATGTATGTGTGTGTGTTTGTGTGCATGTGTGTGCGCTTGTGTGCATGTGTGTGCACTTGTGTGCATGTGTGTGCGTGTGTGCATGTGTGTGCGTGTGCACATGTGCATTTGTGTGTGTGTGTGTGTGTGTGTGTGTGTATGTGTATGTACGCGCATGTGTGAGTCAATGGGTAGTGATACTTATTGCAATGTTCAAGCTGTTGCTTATCATCATCACTTAGTTAGGTTTGTTTGCATTAGCCTAGCTCTTTGTTTGTTACAAAGGTAACCTGGCCAACTTGTTGATGTTACTAAAGGCTATATACAATCTGATATACATGTGATATATAATTAACAATATTACGTCCTGATACAACATCAAAAAACTTCACAACCTGCGGTGAAGTTCTGCAAACATCTGACTCCAGTATTACACATGGAACCCATTGTGGGAAATTATAGGCCTGCTACATGGAAAACCAGTGACCATTACAATATTCAGACTCTTTCAATTGTATCTGTGATCGTTCCATTATTATTTGTACCCAATGTGTGTGAGTGTGTGACAGTGAGACCATGTGTGTAATATTACGATATTTACTTCATACACTTCACCTGAATTAATGCTTTTATTTTAATTTATGAAAGCCAGCTGCTAAATTAGATAAATTAGGACAACTATAACAAGAGGTATTGAAACGATTCCACCATTTCCTAGAAACATCTTGTTCACAGATTTAAAGACACCTCACCAATTCTGTCTGTAACACCTCGTTCCCCTTGTCAGGAACATCACTGGCAATTGCGTGGCTTCTGTGTACTTGCCATTATGAGCTGAAACCCAGGAAGATATTCCCCATCGTATTACCTCTTCTTGTCTGGGTTCAGCAATTGCTTACTGTTCTGTAACTCCATTGGAATCACTAATCTCCTTTAAGGGAGGAAATTTGCCATCCTTACCTGATCTGGCCCTACAGCACTTAGAAAGAAATGAAAGAATCCAAAAAGTAGATCAGAGAAAAGAAGATCTTGGAAATCAAAGGAAAATCTCATCAAATCCTGTAGATTGGTGCTATTGGACTATGTTTCCCCATTCTCATTTCTTAGAACATAGAATAATACAGCGCAGAACAGGCCCTTCGGCCCTCAATGTTGGGCCAACCTGTGAACTGATCTAAGCCCACCCCCCTACACTATCCCATCATCATCCTTGTGCTTATCCAAGGACTGTTTGAATGCCCCTAATGTGGCTGAGCTAACTACATTGGCAGGCAGGCCATTCCACGCCCTTACCACTCTCTGAGTAAAGAATCTGTCTCTGACATCTGTAGCTATGCCCCCTTGTACAATGTAACACCATCATCCTAGGAAAAAGGCTTTCACTATCTACCCTATCTAATCTCTAGTCATCTTCTATGTCTCTATCAAATCCCCTCTTAGCCTTTTTCGCTCCAATGTGAATAGACCCAAATCTCTCAGCCTTTTCTCATAAGGCCTTCCCTCCGGACCAGGCAACATCCTGGTAAATCCCCTTTGCACCTTTTCCAATACTTCCCCATCCTTTCTGTAATGGGCGACCAAAACTGTACAAAATATTCCAAGCATGGCCGCGTGAGTGTTTTGTACAGTTGCAGCATTTCGGCTCCGGAACACAATCCCTCGACCAATAAGACCTCACGCACCATTTGCCTTCTTAACAGCACTATCAACCTGGGTGGCAACCTTCCATTTCTTTGTACATGGACTCCAAGATCCCTTTGCATGTCCACATTACCAAGAATTTTTCCATTGACCCAGTTTTTTGCCTTCCTGTTTTTCTTCCCAAGTGAACCAGCTTACATTTATCTGAATTGAACTCCATTTGCCACCTCTCAGCCCCAATTCTGCAGTTTATCCAGGTCCCCCTGCAACATACATTCTTCCACACTGTCCACCACTCCACTGACTTTAGTGTGATCTGCAAACTTACTGACCCATGCCTGCATACAAGTCATTTATAAAAATGACAAACAGCAGTGGTCCCAAAACAGATCCTTGTGGCACACCACCAGTAACTGGACTCCAGGCTGAATATTTTCCATCAAACACCACTCGCCCTCTTACAGAAAGCCAGTTCCTAATCCAAACTGCTCAATCACACACAACCCAATGCCTCTGCATTTTCTTCAACAGCCTACCATGTGGAACCTTATCAAAGGCTTTATTGAAGTCCACGTCAATTGCCCAATCCTCATCCAACTGCTTGGTCACCTTCTCAAACAACTCAATGAGGTTTGTGAGACATGACCTATCCTTGATGAATCCATGTTGACTATCTGCAATCAAATTGTTGCTTGCTGGATGATTATAAATCCTATCTCTTATAATCGTTTCCAAAACTTTTTCTACAGCAAACGTAAGGCTCACTGGTCTATAATTATCTGGGTCATCTCTATATCCTTCTTGAACAAGGGCACAACATTTGCAATCCTCCATTCCTCTGGTACTAAACCTGTCTACAATGACGACTCAAGGATCAAGGCCAAAGGCTCCAACATCTCCTCCCTAGCTTCCCAGAGAATCCTCAGATAAATCTCATCCAGCCTAGGGAACTTGTCTGCTTTCACTCCTTCTAGAATTGATAGCACCTCTTCCTTACTAACCTCAATCCTTTCTAGTGTAATATCCTTTATCTCATTCTTCTCCTCTCCAATACTCTCCTTTTCCTGAGTGAAAAGCAATGAGAAATGTTTGTTTAGCACCTTTCCGATCTCCACAGGGTCCACACACAAATTCCCACTTCTGCCTTTGACTGGCCCTATTCCTACTCTTGTCGTCCTTTTATTCCTCACTTACCTGTAGAAAGCTTTAGGGTTCTCCTTTATTCTACCTGTTAAAGATTGCTCATATCCTCCCCTTGCTCTTCTTAAAATCCTCCCCAGCTGATTTGTAACTCCATCGCCTCATCTGAACCGTCTCTTCTCAACTTCACAAAAACCTCCTCTTCCACTTAACAAGAGATGCAATGTCTTTTGTAAACCCTGGTTCCCTTACCTTATCATTTCCTCCCTGCCTGACAAGGACACACCTATCAAGGACACACAATCTCTGTTCCTTAAACCAGCTCCACATTTTGATTGTCCCCATCCCCTCAATTTTGCTACCCCATTCTATGCATCCCAAGTCTCGCCTAATTGCATTATAATTGTCCTTGCCCATTGAAAACTCTTGAAACTAAACATAACTGAATGTTGGTCACTCTCACTAAATCAAACACCTGGCCTGGTTCATTACCAAGTATCAGATCCAGCGTGGTCCCCACTCTTGTCAGCCCTTTGAAATACTGTGTCAGGAACCCTCCTGCACACATTAGCCAAAAACTGATCCATCTGACATACTAGAGTTATAGCATTTCCAGTCAATATTGGGGAAGTTAAAGTCCCCCATAATGACCACCCTGGTTCTTTCAGTCCTACCCAGAATCATTTTGCTAATTCTCTCCTCCACCTCCCTGGATCTCTGCAGAGGCCTATAAAAAACTCTAAGCAGTGTGACCTCTCCTCTCCTGTTTTTAACCTCAGCCCACACTACCTCCGTAGACGAGTCCTTGTCAAACGTTCTTTCAGCCACCTTATACTGTCCTTGACTAACAAGGCCACACCTCCCCTCTTTGACTGCCTTGCCTGTTCTTAACGAAAGATTTAAACCCTGGAACCTGTAACATCCATTCCAGACCTTGCTGTATCCACGTCTCCGAAATGGCCACAACATCGAAGTCCCAGGTACCTATTCATGCTGCAAGCTCACCTACTTTATTTCGGATACTTCTGGCATTGAAGTAGACAGACTTCAAACCAGCTTGCCTTTTGCCAGCACGTTCCTGTGACCATGAAATCCTGTCCATGCCCTTCCTACTCTAATCCTCCTCTGCACTGTAACTACACCTCCAGTTCCCACCCCCCTGCTAAGCTAGTTTAAACCCATCCGAAAAGCACCACAAATTTCCTACCCAGGATATTAGTACCCCTCTGGTTCAAGTGAAGACTGTCCTGTTTGTACAGGTCCTACCTTCCCCAGAATGACCCCCAATTATCCAAGTACCTGAAACCCTCCCTCCTGCACCATCCTTGCAGCCACGTGTTTTTCCCTATTCCTTGTCTCGCTGTGACGTGCATGGGTAACAAACCAGAGATAACAACTCTCCCATCAAGAACTCACTCTGTTTTGGTTTGCCTGTGTCTGTCTGTTTGTGTGTGTGGGGGTTTAAAAGGTGCATAGAGTTTCAACTTGTTGACAATTTTAGTTTTATTCTGCTTGTGATTAATACTTAGTTATTTGTAATAAGTAGTAGCCCTTGTGAAGAACAGGAACCCGGTCAGTATTAACCGTTAGCCTGAGTCCATCAGGAAGGAAAGCTGGGCACTTGGAGCATTTTGATTTTATTTTAGTGACAACCCCCTCCACCCCACACCACCCCCACCAGCCATAGTGGGGCTTGAGGGTCAGTGCACTTTCCAAAGGGGTTTGGAACAAAACATGAATGTGAAATATCACAGCTACCTCTTATTTTCCTAAAATTTACAGATCCTTTGGGAAGAGCAATTGTATCTCCTCCTTACCAACTGGACAACACACAGGTCTGGCTTACCCCCATCCAACACTCAGGCCTGGCTTACCCCCATCCAACATACTGGCCCTGGCTCCTCCTCCCTCCCCTACAACACCGGAGTTCTGCTTCACCCCAAACAAATGAAGCCCAGATATACTTCCCACCCCCACCTCCCACACAATTGTTGTTGTTCTAAATTAAAACTTCTTTTGCATTTTAACTACACTGTTTAAGTAAATTGCATTTTGCTTAACATCGAGTTGTGTGACCAGTTGCATCACATCTGGAATACTCACTCCACATCTGCCTTTAAAATAAGAAACAGTTAGGGTCTAGGCTACCTTCTTAAAGTAATTTGAGGGTGTTTGGTCTGGTCAATAACACTGCCTACCCAAAGCTCTACCCTCCCCTTCTCCTTCTTCCGCAAAAACCTACCCCAACACCAGGCTGGGTGAGGAGGAAAACACAGGTCATGAGGCAACTTGCTTCTAAACTGAATTTGAATTAACTTTATTGTCACGTGTACTCAAATGTGTGCAATGAAAAGTTTACTGTCACTGCATTATAGCACCATCTTAGGTACAAAGGTGCCTAGGTACAGATATTTAAGATTAAAATTTTAGAAAATAAATCAGTAAAGTAAGGAGATATCTTCGAGGAGAAAGTGAGGTCTGCAGATGCTGGATTCCTGATCAAGGGCTTATGCCCGAAACGTCGAATTTCCTGTTCCTTGGATGCTGCCTGACCTGCTGCGCTTTTCCAGCAACACATTTTCAGCAAAGTAAGGAGATAAACAGTCCAGCATTTCAATCATAGCAATACATGAGAAAAATGAAGAAATAAAAAGTTCAGAACATCAGTCTTTCTGACCCAGTCCATGCCAGCACCCAGCCTCAGGGGAGACCCCCACTGTCTTGCTGCCTTTGCTGGACCCACCAACTGAGGAGTCGGCCCACTTTAGGAACCATCTCTTCCCCCAACAGGCCCACTTCACTGATACAGCTGAACCCAGACTCACCCAACAACAAAGAGTCCCTAGCTCTGTCATCTTGAACAGTCTGCTACCACCAACACTGCCCTCCCCAATCACTGGAGGAGTTTTGCTGCTGCTGTTACTGCCATTGGCCCCGAACCCCTGGAGAATGACCTCATTGCTGCTGCCATTGGCCCCGAACCCCTGGAGAATGACCTCATTGTTGCTGCCATTGGCTCTGAATGGCAGACGAATGCAGTCAAAGCTGCTGGCCTCCTCTCACTGGGAGAACATCCTCCCTGCCATTACACCCTATCTCCAGGAGGTCTGCTACTCCACATATAGCCCACTCTCGCAGCTGTGCCAGTGCTCCCAACCAACCACCACAGAAAAGAAGAAAAAAAAGACCAAAACAAAAGGAGAATAAAGTAAAAGAAAAGAGCAGAAGTAAAAGTAACTCAAAGGGGGAAAGCAGATGACAGCAGGGCAAGACCTGGACACAGCCCTGTAACACTACCGCCGTCTTACACCGGAACTGACACCTACTTCGATATTAATTCAGCTGAGGTGATGTCTGAAAATGTTCCAGGAGACACAAATACAAATTCAATGTTAGCTCAATGCAACACCTTAGCGGAGCCCCGTTCTCCTGTCCTAGTGACCAGGACTTGGGGCCTTTCCTGTCCTTCTCTCTCTCTCTCTCGCTCTCTCTCTCTCATGCTCTGCCTCGATTGTACACAGACAAAAGGTGCGTCTTTAACTCTGAATTATTTTTCTGAACAAACAATGAATATTGTGCTAAGCTTTATTTTTATTAAACATGCTCATTAGTCCACTGACTGAAGAAAAAAAATTGAAATACTGCTCCTTACAAGAAAATTTGTCCCTGTTGTCTTCACAATTTTCCGAACGTTTATCTGCAAGAATCACCTTACTGACATTGGGAACAGCTGTCTTTACTCTGTCACAACTGCTCCTCTGAAAGACATGACTACACCTTGAACAAACTCTGGGTGAACAAAGGCCAATTTTCTTCAGACTACTTCAGTTTTGCGGCAACTTTTGTAAATGACTCAGAGTACACTACTTCCTCCTTCCTCACTAAACTGGCTACCAAGTGAATACCCTCTATGACAATTATGTCCATCGTAGGATAAAGGACCAAAGCTGGATACAGTAATCCAGGCGAGGTCACAGCAAGGCTTTATTCAACTGCAGCAAGATATCTTTACTTTAGAACTCAAATCCCCTTGTGATGAAAGCCAACATACTATTTGCTTTCCTAAGTGCTTGCTGCACCTGTATGTAGACTTTGAGTGACTTATGAACAAGGATCACATTATTTTCCTGTCGGATTGTTTGTTTCAGTTGCTTTCTCATGAATTACAAAATTTTACAGTGTGGAAGCAGGCCATTTGGTTCATCATACCCACACTGCCCCTCTGAAGAGCATCCCACCCTGACCTATCTCCCTTCCCTCTCCCTGTAACCCTGCAGTTCTCATGGTGAGTCCACCCAGCCTGCACATCTTTGGACTGTGGGAGGAAGTGCAGCACCTGGAGGAAACCCATACAGACAAGGGGAGAATGTGCAAACTCCACCCAGGCCAGTCACCTGAGGATAGAATCAAGCTGGTACATTTCTGAAAGTCAAGTATTGATGTGCATCTTTGATGAAAACTCAATGTGGGTGAATCATCTAAAGAGAATATAACTTCAATTTACACGATGTTTATTATATCTATCAAATGAGAAAATAATGTTAATGTTCGTTACTCCTGTACTGGTATCACGACAAACACCCCAGTATTGCAAAAATGAAATTGTCTCTTGATGCAAATCCCGTCCAATAATTCTCAGAAAAATGACCAGAATTAGGAAGTGGAAATCTCAAATCTCCAGCATTATTTAATAAAAACGACAATGACTCAGAATGGCTGTAAATCAGTGATGAGGACATTGTTCTGTGACTTATTGAAAACCTGGACATTAAAAACAGAACGGACACTCTGAATCAGTGCAAGTAACAGCACTGGAGGGTGACTGGGAATTTTATTGGTCAGGTTACAATGACCCTTACCGTTCACTGAGTCCTGAATCGCAAGCAGTAACAGCACTATGTGGTGAACATCTCTCATCTTCAGATCTCAACAGAAGAAGAATCGCCTGAGAGGGAGAGAAGTGATTGTCTCTTTATTTGTCATCATTCTCATGTTACATCAACATTGCACTCAGATGATTGTTAACTGATTCGTACAACACTTCCATCAATTCTATGTTTGCTAATATTTGTGCATTATTGTTCCTGTCCTTTCTAA
Organism: Hemiscyllium ocellatum; assembly: GCF_020745735.1. Taxonomy (NCBI): domain Eukaryota; kingdom Metazoa; phylum Chordata; class Chondrichthyes; order Orectolobiformes; family Hemiscylliidae; genus Hemiscyllium; species Hemiscyllium ocellatum. The sequence goes on from NC_083435.1 coordinate 9,202,624, forward strand.
TTCTTTAAATACTGTGAGTGATGTCTCTGGAATCTTCTAGAAACTACCATGATTGACAAGCACCTGAATAACAATCCTGGATTAAGATGAGCCAAGACATGAGGATTGATACTAATGTTACTCATTGGGTTGTCATTGTTACCCTCAGGGTTGGGTGCCCACAAAGACCTGAGAAACTGAGGAATGAAGATCAGTCACTGGGCCTTTAGAATCTGCAGTGGCCATGGCAATGGATCAAAGTATATTATCTAAGAGTTTTCTGACTGACCCCAATCGTCCATAAGTTCTTCATACCCTTTGAAGAGATCTGCGATGGGTTAACAGGAGAGAGAATTCCAAAAAGAAACCTACTCTGCTACAGTTGTTGGAATAACACCAGGAATGTCACTGGGAACAGTCTGCGCAGGTCAGTGTCACTGTATAACAGACTGGGAGAAGTGTGAGGCCGGTCAGTGTCACTGTGTAACAGACTGGGAGGAGTGTGCGGCAGGTCAGTGCCACTGTGTAACAGACTGAGAGGAGTGTATGACAGGTCAGTGTCACTGTGTAACAGACTGGGAGGAGTGTGCAGCAGGTCAGTGTCACTGTGTAACAGACTGGGAGGAGTGTGCGGCAGGTCAGTATCACTGTGTAACAGACTGGGGGGAGTGTGCGGCAGGTCAGTATCACTGTGTAACAGACTTGGAGTGGTGTGCGGCAGGTCAGTATCACTGTGTAACACACTGGGAGGAGTGTGCAGCAGATCAGTGTCACTGTGTAACAGACTGGGAGGATTGTGCGGCAGGTCAGTGTCACTGTGTAACAGACTGGGAGGAGTGTGCGGCAGGTCAGTATCACTGTGTTACAGACTGGGAGGAGTGTGCAGCAGGTCAGTATCACTGTGTAACAGACCGGGAGGAGTGTGCGGCAGGTCAGTGTCACTGTGTAACAGACTGGGAGGAGTGTGCGGCAGGTCAGTATCACTGTGTTACAGACTGGGAGGAGTGTGCGGCAGGCCAGTGTCACTGTGTAACAGACTGGGAGGAGTGTGCGGCAGGTCAGTATCACTGTGTAACAGACTGGGAGGAGTGAGCGGCAGGTCAGTGTCACTGTGTAACAGACTGGGTGGAGTGTGCGTCAGGTCAGTGTCACTGTGTAACAGACTGGGTGGAGTGTGCGTCAGGTCAGTGCCACTGTGTAACAGACTGGGAGGAGTGTGCAGCAAGTCAGTTAGCCTGACCTCGTCATTGGTAAGATTTTAGATTCTACTGCCAAGGATGAGATTGTGTAGTCCTTAGAAGTGAGACGTAAAATAGGATGGATTCAGCATGGCTTAGTCAAGGGGAGGTCATATATGACAAATTTAATGGAATTCTTTGATGAGATAATGAGTAAGTTAGACAAAGGAGAGTCTGTCTACATGGATCATCAAACAGCATTTGACAAAGTGCCACACAGGAGGCAACTAAATAAGGTAAGAGCCAAGGTGTTAGGGACAAGATACTGATATGGAAACCCAGTGGATGTTATCTATCTAGACTTCGAAAAGGCCTTTGATAAGGTGCCTCACAGGAGGCTGCTGAGTAAGGTGAGGGCCCATGGTGTTCGAGGTGAGTTACTGGTATGGATTGAGGATTGGCTGTCTGACAAAAGGCAGGGTGTTGGAATAAAAGGTTCTTTTTCAGAATGGCAGCTGGTGAGAAGTGGTGTCCGAGAGGGTTCAGTGTTCGGCCGCAGCTGTTCACTTTATATATTAATAACCTGGATGAAGGGACTGGGGGCATTCTGGTGAAGTTAGTCAATGATATGAAATTAGGCAGACAGGCAGGTAGTACTGAGGAGGTGGGGAGGCTGCAGAAAGATCTAGACAGTTTAGGAGAGTGGTCCAGGAAATTGCTGATTAAATTCAATGTGAGCAAATGTGAAGTCTTATACTTCGGAAAAAAGAATACAGGCATGGACTATTTTCTAAACAATGAGAAAATTCATAAAGCCAAAGTACAAAGGGATCTGGGAGTGCTAGTCCAGGATTGTCTCAAGGTTGACTTAGAGTTTGAGTCTGTGATTAAGAAAGCAAATGTAATGTTGTCATTTATCTCAAAAAGGTGTGCTTCTGATACTTTATAAAGCTCTAGTTGGGCCCCATTTAGAACACTGTGTCCAATTTTGGGACCTGCACCTCAGCAAGGACATACTGGCACGGGAGCGTGTCCATTGGAGATTCACACGGATGATCCCTGGAATGGTAGGCCTAACATACGATGAATGGATGAGGATTCTGCAATGGTATTCATTAACGTTTAGAAGGTTGAGGGAAGATCTAATAGATAAACTTACAAGGTAATGCATGACTTAGAAAGGGTGGACACTGGGAATTCTGTGAGGAGGGTTGGGGGGTGTGGGGAGGTGGGCGGGGCGAAAGACTAGGACCTGGGGGCATAACTTTAGAATTAGAGGAAGTCAATTTAGAACAGAAATGAGGAAACATTTCCTCAGCCAGAGAGTGGTGGGCCTGTGGAATTCATTGCCACGGAGCACAGTGGAGGCCGGGACATTAAATGTCTTCAAAGCAGAGATTGATAAATTCTTAATCTCGCAAGGAATTAAGGGCTACAGGGAGAGTGCAGGTAAGTGGAGTTGAAATGCCTCTCAGCCATGATGAAATGGTGGAGTGGACCCGATAGGCCAAATGGCCTTACTTCCACTCCTATGTCTTATCGTCTTATGATCTTATGAATCGAGGCTTGGTTGACTGGTAGAAGGCAGCGAGAGAGGATAAAAGATGTCCTTTTCAGGATGGCAGCTGGTGACTAGTGACCACAGTGACTAATTGGGACCATAACTGTTCATATTGTACATTTATGAACTGGATGAAGGAACTAAGGGCATTGTTACTAAGTTTGCAGATGACACAAACCTAGGTGGAAGGACACGTAGTGTTGAAGAAGTGAGGAAGCTGCGGAAGGATTTGGACATGCGAGGCAAGTGGGGACAGAAGCCACAGATGGAATACAATGTGGCAAAGTGTGACATTATACATTTTGGTGGGAATAATAGACAAATGAACTATTTTCTAAATGGGAAAAGGCTTTGGAAATCTGAAGCGCAAAGAGACTTGAGAATTCGAGTTCAGGATTTTCTAAAATGTAACATGTTGGTTCAGTCAGTGGTTAAGAAGGAAGATGTAATTCATTTCAAGAGGGCTAGAATACAAGAGCAGAGATGTACTGCTGAGGTTGTACAAGGATCTGGTCAGGCTGCATTTGGAACATTGTGAGCAGTTTATGCCCCTCTATCTCAGGAAAAAAAACGTAATGGCATTGGAGGAGATCCAGAGGAGGTTTACAAGAATGATCCTAGGGATGAAGGACTTGTCACATGAGGAGTGGTTGCAGTCTTTAGGTCTGTACTTGGTGAGTTTAGAAAGATGAAGGGGATTTGATTGAAACTTACAGGATACTGGGAGGCCTGGGTAGAGTGGACATGGAGAAGATTCTTCCATTGGTAGGAGTGACCAAGACTTGGGGGTTCAGCTTCAGAGTGAAGGAATGACCATTTAGAACTGCCATCAGGAGGAATTACTTCAACCAGAGGATGATGAATCTGTGGAACTCATTGCCGTAGCAGGCTGTGGAGCCCAAGTCATTGAGTGTATTTAACTCAGAGATTAATAAGGCTCTTGATTAATAAGGGGATCAAAGGTTATGGGGAGAAGGCAGGAGAAAGAGGTTGAGAAACCTATCAGCTGTGATTGAATGGCAGAGCAGATTAATGGGCAGAATGGCCTAATTCTGCTCCTATGTCTTAGAGTCTTATGGCCAAATACCATCTATTAGTGTTTCAGTATCGGATCTGACTTGTCTCACACTAACATCATTCAGATTAAAACAACTGTGAAGTACTTCCTCCATTGCTGAGTAAAAGATTGAGAGAGTGCGGCACCATTGAGGATGGTGTGTAATGAGGTGAGCGGCAGAGGATAACATGAGAAAACCCACGAGAACTCATGGTTAGAACCCCTCCATGGAAGTCACCAGTAACAGGGGGGTTTGCTGATTTCTGGTAAAATTGAGCCCATAGTATTTTTTATTTAAGAATTACGTATTCCCAGCCTGCCTTCACCTTTGGAAAAGAGTCCACCAATTCCAAATACATTTCATTAGAATGTAGAAATGAGAAACATACAAAGAAAATTCCAAGAAAACATCCAGACTTACATTTATTCACCTTCATCCCACATTATTTCTATATTATATTGTCCCTTTCTCAATCTCCAAGCTATTCTGAAATCATTACATTCTTGATAATGATTTTGTTTCTTGTGATGAGAACAATTGAGAGTTGGATTTCTCTACAAGGGGAGAGAATGATAATCAGTGTATATTTTCTTTGAAGTCATGACAGATCGAAACTTCAAAATATTTATGAGACAGTAATTATGTCAGAATTCCCTTTCCTACTGTCACAAATTGATTTCAATACTGATTAGGTTTCTCAGAAAAGCATCTTGTATACCTGTTCCATCTTCTTCAGTGAAATTGCAGCCTGCCCCAAGTTACTGGCATCAACTACCACTTTAGCGGTAGCCAACACTGGGACATTCATTAGGATGACCTTCAGCTTTTTTAAAGCTGTTTTACACTCTTTTGAGCAGATTGTCTTCATCTATTTTTATAATAAATCTGTTCAAGGCACAGCTGTCATGCCAAAGTTTAGCACAAACCTTTAAAAGAAGCCACAATCCCCAAAACTCTCATGTTTCAGGAATGGAGAATAATATCAACATTTTCTGTCCATGATATTACTGTACATGATGTACACAAAACGGACTGAACACTGACTCCATTTCATGGAGAAACAGAGACTGATCTATTCAATATCCCAACAGATTATGTTCCCAAATCCTTTACTCCCAAACAAGGGAAACAGGTAATCCTAATTTACTCCATTGTTTTCCCCTGTATCAGTGTGAGGTATGTAATGGAAATGCCTCTTACATTTCTAAATTCTCAAGGTTTTAGCCTTGCTTGAAGTGGAATGTCAACTCAAAATATATATTGTTCTTCTTTCCACAGATGCAGCCTAACCTGCTGAGTATTCCCAACATTTTCTATTATTTCAGAGTTTCACAATCCATGATAAAACCTGAAAAATAAACAAGGAATAGGTCGTTCAAGCCTTTAGCCATTCAATATGGAATCATGGCTGATCCAATATTCCTCATGTTCACATTCCTGCCCTTTTCCCATTCCCATGATTCCCTGGCTGATTAAGAATCTATCTATCTATCACAGCCTTAAATATACACAAAGACTCCGCCCCCTCACAACTCCCTGTGGCAAGGAGTTTGAAAGACTCACAACTCTCTCTAAGTGAAGAAATTCCTCCTCATCTCAATGTTCAATTGGTGCCCTGTTTATGTGAGACTATGGTCTCTGGTCCTAGACTCTCCCATGAGGGAAACATCCTCTCATCATTTACCCTGTCAAACCCTTTAAGAGGGTGATATGTTCCTGTGACATCACCAATTGTTTTTGGAAATTCCAGTGATCTGGGTCCTGGACTGTTGAATCTTTGCTGATAAGATAATCCCACAATATCAGAGACCAAATGAGAGAACCTTCTCTAAGCTGCCTTTCCTTAAATAAGGGACCAAAATTGCTCATAGCGCTCCAGGTGTGGTCTCACAAGCATCTTCTACATTTACAGTAAGACCTCCCTCCTGTTACACTCCAACTCCTTTGAAACGAGGGCCAACATTCCATTTGCTTTCCTGTTAATGTGCTGTAATTCTACTTCAAGTGGTTCATGTGTAGAATGAACCCCCAGAGAAAGTGGTGGAGACGGGTGCAGTTACAATGTTTAAAAGACATTGAGGTAAGTACATGAATAGGAAATGTTTGGAGGGATATAGACCAAGCACAGGAAGATGGGACTAGGTTAGTTTGGGATTATGGGTGGCATGGACTGGTTGGACCACGGGGTCTGTTTCTGTTGTGTATATCTTTATGACTTGATTTGCTTTTGCTCATTTGCTTAACCTATCAACTACTCTCTGCAAACTGTTTACATCCCTCTCTTAACTTGCATTTCCATCTAACTTCGTGTCATCAGCAAACTTGGCTACAGTATGTTTGCATCCTACCTCCAAGTCATTAATATCAATTATAAGCAATTGGGTTCTCAGCACCGAATGTTGTGGAATCTCACTGATCACTGGTCATCAACCTGAAAAAGAATCCCTTATCCCCACTTACTGCTTCTTGCCCATGAGCCAAGTCTCTGTCCATGCCAATATACTGCCTCCAATATCAAGGGGCTTTATTTTATCACTTAACCCTTTGTGAGCTACCGTGTCAAATACCTTCTCCAAGTCCAAAAACAACATTAATTGGTTTCCCCTCTAGCCACTCTGGTTGAGACGAATGAATTAGACAGACACAATTTTCCTTTCGCGAACCCTGACTCTGTTTGATTATATTATCATTTCCAACTGTGCTGCTGTTACTTAATCATTGATTCTCCCATTTTCCAACAATAGATGTTTGACTAATCAGCGGACGTTCGCCTCCCTCCTTTTTTTGAATATGTTTTGGTTTTTCTGTGGAATGAAGTCAGTGCACGGAGCGAGACATCCCAAGTAAAAGGTTACATGTATGTGACTTGCAATATCTTGAATTCAATAGATTGACGATTGATCCACAATTATGTTTAAAATAATAAGGATTTCATAAACATTGGGAAATCAGAATCCAGAAGTAGATATGATCTCTCAGCAATATAGAGTTGACAGTTTGGTCTGAAATCTGGAGTTGTTTTTCACACAAAGGGCAATGAATTTCTGGAACTTTCCCTCAAAGCTTCTTATCGGGAAAAATAAAATTTCTTGGCTGAGTTTTTGTTTGCTTGGTGTAAGTATTGATCAATATGGATAAAAAGGTAAGAAGTTGAGTTACAGATCAGCCATGATCAAATAGAATAGACAGGTTTGAGCAGCTGATTGGTTTGATTCTATTTGTGTGTTCAATAAAAGATCATTCTTCATAAGCTTGTCATTCACTCCATTTCATACTTTAAATATTCTGAACTGAGAAAAGGCAAGGCAGTAGAGACAAACAATTACCTTGCAATAATGATGGGCAGTTGTTTGTTTCCACTGTCCGTGTGAGTAGAGAACCGTGAAGGTCATATAGGATTTTAGACTCACATTTGACTGTTTCAAGACTGAGTCCAATGTCCCATTTTTACATTTCCAATCAATAATCAAGATTGAACCATTCCCATCCTCGTGCTTATAGACTTCTGTGTTCCATAGTATCGCTTTTGTTTTTCAGAAACTAGAACATAGTAAAAAGTCCAAAGGTCTGGCAAAGATAAACGAGAATCGCAAGGTTTTAGTCGGTGTATTAACAATAAACAGGTTATAAAAGAGGAGTGGTGAGACTGATAAAGGGTCAAAATGGAGAACTGTTGGTGAAGGAAAAGATAAGGTTGAGACTCTAACTGAGTATTCTCTGGCATTGTTCATTCTAAAAGTGGGATTTAGCAACACCAGATGAAAATAAAGGATTTTTCCTGTGTTGGACAAGAGAACATTAACGAAAATGGAGCAGTGGTAAAGTAATATATGTAAAAGGAAAAGTAACCCAGTCAAGAGGAGGGCCATTCCATGTTGCTCAGGGACAAAATTTGGAAATTGGAGGGTTGTTGGTCACAGTTTTCCAAACCTTGTTAGATATAAACCTGATGCCTAAGGACAGAATATTCTTCCCTGATTTTTCATTTCACAACAGAACATGGGTGCCCCTGGCTGAGAAAATAGTAATGAACAGTCTTTTTGAACCACTGCTATGAGCCCACAATGCCCTTAGAGAGGGAATTCCGGGATTTTGACTCAGTGACAGTGAAGGAACGGTGATATATTTCCAAGTCTGGATGGTAAATGGTTTGGAGGGGGACTTGAAGATGGTGATGTTCCCATTTATCTGCTTGCCCTTTGTCCTTCTAGAGAGCAAAAGTTGTGGATTTGGAAAGTGCTGTGTGAGGAAAATAGGTGAATTTCTGCAGTGCATCTTGTAGATAGGACACCATGCTGCTACTCAGTGTCGGTGGGGCAGGGAATGGATGCTTGTAGATGTTGTGCCATTCAAATTCACTTGTTTGGAGAAGGTACAGGGTGGCTGGTTCACACTCAAAGCCTCTGATTGACTGGTTAAGAGTCAATTCTTACAGCAACAACTGACAAGAAAATGTTATGAAGATGTAGGTGTGTATTGTAGCTTTGAGAGAGAGAGGATGCTATCAAGGACTGACTGAAAGCACAGAGTATCCTGAACATGGTAAAAATGTAAAACTTGGTTGAAATAAATAGCTGAAGTTGCATTGCCATGAAACAAAAACAAATTCAAGTTTAGCCAATTAGTTTAAATTATGGGTAAAAAAAAATGAGGTCTGCAGATGCTGGAGATCACAGTTGAAAATGTGTTGCTGGTTAAAGCACAGCAGGTCAGGCAGCATCCAAGGAATAGGAAATTCAACGTTTTGGGCATAAGCCCTTCATCAGGAATGAGGAGAGGGTGCCAGGCAGGCTAAGATAAAAGGTAGGGAGGAGGGACTTGGGGGAGGGGCGATGGAGATGTGATAGGTGGAAGGAGGTCAAGGTGAGGGTGATAGGCCGGAGTGGGGTGGGGGCGGAGAGGTTAGGAAGAAGATTGCAGGTTAGGAGGGCGGTGCTGAGTTGAGGGAACCGACTGAGATAAGGTGGGGGGAGGGGAAATGAGGAAACTGGAGAAATCTGAGTTCAAACTAGTTTAAATTATGCCCCAGATACCAAAATCCAATCTAATTTGATATCAAATGAATGGTATGATCCAATATTTAGGGTTTACAATTGGACATTTTGAACATTTAGGGGAGAACTAACAAGAAAATCAACAATTATAGACTGCTAGCTGAATAACTCTCTGAAAGGTACTTGTTCATATGAAAGACCTGTGAAGCAAAATACTTAATACAGATAGCGGGAAATCTACAGAGAAAGATACAATAAGGGGATTGAACAGCTGGCTGGTTTGGAAACTTGAATTTGTTTTTAAATCAGACCAGAATTTTAGAGTGGGAGGTAAAAGATAGGTTTAAGAGAAAAGGAGTTGTTAATAAGTGTTGGTTCTAATATTCTCTGTTGGACTTTAATAACAAACTTGTAAATTTAAAATAGTGACCACTGGGATAGTTCTTTGCCTCTCAAAATTTAACAGATTACAGCGCAAGGTGAGCTTCTCTGTGTGTCTGGTTTACATTAGCAGAGGGGTTTATCCCGTGTCATAACAAAAACAAACCAACTTTCTTCAGGCTTATGTTAGTTTTCACAACAGAGAAAAGAGACAGTTCCTGCTTGTGTGGAAATCCGATTGCTTCTGCCACATCGTTCACACCTCCCAAGCTGTTCAGCTTTCCTGTCATTGACAGGCAGAAGGCCTTTGTCAACAAGAACTCACTCGTCCACAGACCAATCAGCTACTTGTTGTCAGCCAAAGGTTCGTTCGTCCAAAACCATTGGCTCCAGTTCATCTGCAAACTAGACTTCTTGTTCTACTTGAACGAGTAGCTGTGTAAACAGTATTGCCAATGAGTTACACTTTGCTTGCTTTTAAAAAATGCAACAATCTATCAAAAATCCTTGTTTCTCAATCAGTTCTTTTTTCCATTTAAAGCCACAATCAAAAATACAGAAAATTAAAAAAACAATATGGTTCTTACATCTGGTTGAAGACTTCATGGCCACTGCTGAAGCCTGGCCTAATAAAGAGAGAGTATGGACTTGTAATGGTTCAACAGAAGAGATATTTTTAATGAGGGCTCATGGAGGTGGGTGGGGATAATGTACTTAAGCTGTCTGTCAACATTCAAACAATTACTTAAAACTGAATAATGTTCTTCTCAAAAACTATGAATGTACGATGGCTTATAGGTCTCCTCGAAGCTCAAAATAATTCTGACGATGAACTATTTCACTATTCTTTCCTTTTGGCTGGGTCACAAACGTGGAATTCCCTCCTGAACAGCATTGTGGGTGTAACTGCTCTCCAAGGACTGCAGTGGTTCCAAGAAGGTAGCTCACCACCAACTGCTCCAGGCCAATCCGGAATGGGTGATAGGTCTGCTGGCCCAGACAGGGACACCCCATCCCACTACCATCCCTCCCATCCCCGCCATCACACGGACAAATCATTAAAGTAATGGCAGGACAGCAGAAATACAACATTAGTTAAGGGTTAGTATACATTTAAGTTTGAGGAAATAGACATTTTACAAACTGGAGTGAGGGAAGCCCAAAGTTCAACAAACCATTCTTATTCCTGGAATGGATCAATGACTTTGACAAAATCTGGTAGTATGTATAATTTCCAAATATGCAGGGGACAAAACACTTGAAAGTACAGGAAACTGGGAGGACAATAGCAACAGATTTCAAGGGGTTAGAAGCAGACTTATTGAATGGCCAATGGCAGATGAAATTCAATGCAAACAATTTGGGGACAATTTTGACTGGCATTGCATCTGCCAGCTCACTCTGCATTCAGGAACACACACATCTCTTGTATCTATATGGGATGCATCTTCTGGCCCTTATGTTGTTTCCTTAATGCTCGCTCACTTTATGCTAACTTGTTCGTATTGTTGATCAGCACAGAGGGTGAGGTAGGCAGCTTGTTACAGTGGGGAGCACTGACTCAACAAGGGGACTGACAGGTTGCTGTCTGGCACTGGGCTGTGTCACACCACAGCTTCTGCCAGCAGGAATTGGAATACAGAATTAGACATGGCGATAAAAAGCAATTAGATAAGCAACATGATTAAAAAATAAATTGCAGGGAAATGGGCAAAGAGCAGGGAGTGGTACCCAGTAAATTAGTCTTGCAGAGAGCTGGTACAGAGAGGAACAGCTGAATGGCCTTCACTGTGCTGTAACCGGTCAATGAATCTCTGATGCACATTGACTTTCAACCAAAACATCATTTTCTGCTGTGAACAAATCACTGTCTCAAAAGCAGCTCAATTTTACAGCTACCGTAAAACACTGAGCATGCTCGTTGCAAAACTGACACTGCCTGCAGGCGCTGTTTATTCAGAGTCACAGATGTATAACCCGGAAACAGACCCTTCGGTCCAACTCATCCTTCCTATTCATTTACCCATCCAGATGCCATTTCTTTACAGAATGTGGGTATTGCTGGCAATGTGAGCATTTACTGCCTGTCACTAATTGTCCTTGAGAAAGTAGAACAAAGCTGGGTGGATTAGAGGATCCAGGTTAACCACATCGCTTTTGATAGACTCACCGTCACGGGATTGTGCAACATGGTAACAGACCCTTCGGTCCAACTCGTCCATGCCAACTAGATATCCTAAATTAGACTCATTTGCCAGCATTTGACCCATATCCCTTCCTGTTCATATACCCATCCAGACAGCATTTAAATGTTGTCATTGTACCAGCCTCCATCAATTCCTCTGGTAGCTCATCCCATTCATCCATCACAATCTGTGGGAAAACATTGCCCCTTTGGTCCCTTTCAAATCTTTCCCCTCTCACCTTAAATCTATGCCCAGTAGTTTTGGACTCCCTTACCCTGGGAAAAAGAGCTTGGCCATTTATCCTATCCATGCATCTCATGATTTTATTAACCTCCTAAGGTCAGCCCTCAGCCTCTGATGCTCCAGGGCAAACAGCCCCAGCCTATTTGGCCTCTCCTGACAGTGCAAACCTTGCAACCGCAGCACGTCTTTGCAAATCTTTTCTGCACCTCTCAAGAATATCACCATCTTTCCTATAGCAGAGAGACCAGAATTGAATGCAGTATTTCAAGACTGTGTTCTACGATGTCTTCTACAGCTACAACATGACCTCACCAATAAAGGCAACTGTGCAAAACACTTTCTTCACTATCCTGTCTATCTGTATTGTACTTCAGGGAGCTATGAACCTGCACCCCAAGGTCTCCTTGTTCAGTAACACTGTGTGGGACCTTACCATTAAGTGCTTTGATTCACCTTGCCAAAATGCAATATCTCACATTTATCTAAATTAAACTCCTCAGTCCATCTGATCAGTTCTGTTGTAGTCGGAGATAAACTCCACGTTTCACGACACCATCTATTCTGGTGTCTTCTGTAAACTTATTAACCATTCGTTCTATATTCATATCTAAAATCATTTATATAAATGAGAAAAAGCAGCGGACCCAAGCACCATTCCTTGTGGCACACCCCTGGTCACAGCCCTTCAAACCAACAAACAACCCTCCACCATCACCCTCTGTTTCCTACCGTCAAGCCAATTTGGTATCCAAATAATTAGCTCTCCCTGGATTCCATGTGCTCTAATCTTGCTAACCACTTGACCATGTGGAACCTTATTGAACACCTTGCTGAAGTCCACATAAACAAACAATGTCCATTGCTATGCCTTTCTCCATCATCTTTGTCACTGCTTCAAAGGACTCAATCTTAAGTGTGTGGGACATGATTTCCCAAGCATAGAGCCATGTCTACCCAAATCAGCCCTTCTTATTCCAAATGCATGCAAGTCCTGTTGCTGAGGTCTGGAGTGAGACCTAGTTCTGGCCAGATAACAACACCAGGTTTTTTTCCTGCAAGGACACTGGTGAACCAAAAGAGTTTTTTAAATGAACATCCAGAAATTTCATGTGCCTTAATGATTATTGCCAAGTGGCTCTGACCTAACTATTCATGAAGTGCTTAGAGCGCCTGGTCATAGTCCATATCAACTCCAGTCTCCCAGCATGCCTCAATCCCCTACAATTTGCCTACCAATGTATCACGTCCACAGCGGATGCCATATCCCTAGCCCTGCACTCATCCCTGGAACAGCTGGACAATAAGGACACCTACGTCAGACTTCTGCTGACTGACTACAGCTCTGCCTCCAGATTGATCTCAAAATTCCAAGACCTTGGTCTCAGCTCCGCCCTCAGCAACTGAATCCTCAGCTTTCTAACCCACAGACAGCAATCAGTGAAGATAGGCAACTGCATCTCTTCCACAATAACCTTCAGCACTGCAACCCCCACAAGGATGTGTTCTCAGTTGGTTACTGTACTTCCTTTACACCCACAACTGTATAGACAAATTCTGAATGAACACCATCTATAAGTTCGCTGACGACACCACCATAGTAGGACAGATCTCTAATAATGATGAGTCAAAATACAGAAGGGAGATAGAGGGCTTGGTGACGTAGTGCAGTGAGAACAACCTCTCTCAACATCAGCAAAACTAAAGAACAGATCGCTGACTTCAGAGAGAAAAGGAGGAGATTCCCCACAACATCTATATCAATGGAGCTGAGGTTGAGAAGGTGGAGAATGTCATGTTCCTCAGAGTGATGATAACTGATAACCTGCTCTGGGCTTCACACGTAGATGCAATGGTCAAGGTGGCACATCAGCACCTCTTCTTGTTCAGGCAGCTCAGGAAATGCTGCATGTCCATAATAATCCTCACCAACTTCTGCTGATGCACCATTGAAAGCATACTGTCCAGGTGCATAATGGTCTGGTACAGCGGTGGTGTGCAGTCCACACCATCACGGAAGCCAACCTTCCATCCATGGACTCCATCTACATGGCTCGCTGCCGCAGAAAGGCTGCCAACAAAGACCCATCATACCCCGGTGATGATCTTCTACAACCTGTTCCATCAGGAATAAAACGAAAGGTACCTGAACCCACGCACCATCAGGTTCAGGAACAGCTTCTTCCTGGCCATTATCAGACTGATGAATGGACTCTCTAACCTCGATAAGCAATGTAACCTGTAGGCCTCTGTCTAAGTCTCTCTGATCTGTACTGTACATCCTTGCTGACTATGATCTGCCTGTACTGCTCATACACAAAGCTTTTCACTATACTTCGGCAGATGTGACAATAAATCAATGAATCATTTCATCACGGAGATTGATACCAGTATTTCATTCTCAATTTATTGAATTAAATTAACTTGTTTCCACGTTGCTCCATTAGAGTGGAATGTTGGAATAGCTTTCAGTTCGTAGGGCACTGGCACCTGTCCTGGGGTAGGAGGGAGCTGGGACCAATGTCCTGGTAAATTGAATAATGAGAGCTGGAGAGAGAGCTTTAAGCTAAAGGGCGGCACGGTGGCACAGTGGTTAGCACTGCTGCCTCACAGCGCCAGGGACCTGGGTTCAATTCCCGCCTCAGGTGACTGACTGTGTGGAGTTTGCACGTTCTCCCCGTGTCTGCGTGGGTTTCCTCCGGGTGCTCCGGTTTCCTCCCACATTCCAAAGATGTGCGGGTCAGGTGAATTGACCATGCTAAATTGCCCGTAGTGTTAGGTAAGGGGTAAATATAGGGGTATGGGTGGGTTGCGCTTCGGTGGGTCGGTGTGGACTTGTTGGGCCGAAGGGCCTGTTTCCACACTGTAAGTAATCTAATCTAATCTAATGAGGCAGGGGAAGACTTTGGGTGATGTGATACAAAGGTTTATGAATTAAAAGAAAATGGCACCGTGATGGGGCACCTATTGGATAACAATACCCAGAGTGGGACAGGAAGGAACAGAGCATACAGACACAGAAAAACAGCAGTAAACAGGGCCAGAGAGAGAAATAAAATGGTAAAAAGGCCAAATTAGTCACTCTTGAATGCATATGGTATTTAGAACAAATGAATTAACAGCACAAACACCTGCTGATGGCGATGATTTTATTGTCATTATGAAGACAAGGAGATTAAGGAAGGCAACTAAATATTCAAGGAAATGCGACTTTTCAAAGTGATAGACGAGAAGTAAAAGATGGGGGTGGATAATAATGTTTATACGGGATGTAATAAGCACGATAACAAGAAGTAATCTTGGATCGACAGATGTAGGATCCATATGGACAGGAAATAAATGCAGTAAGACTACTCTGCCAGGAGTAATTTATAGGTCCCATAACTAGCAATATGATAGGACAGAGAAAATTAGGAGATAATGAGGGAATGTAACAAAGGCAGTACATTAATCATGGATAACTTTAACCTTCATTTAATGTGATATCAGATTGCCATGAAGAATTCGGGGTAGTTTCCTCACGTAATATGTTACAAATCCAACCAGGGATCAGGGCTTTTGGATTTGGTGATGTTTAATGAGGCAGGTGGACTAAATGATGGCAGAGTAAAATAACCCCCAGGAAACAGTGACCATAATGTTGTAAAATATAGCATTCTGTTCACACGGAGGAAGTTGGGTCAGAATCAAAAGTATTAAACTTAAATAAGGATAATTATAAAGGAATGACGGAAGAGGTGATGAGAGTGGGAAAGGAATTCAACAGCAAAGATAATTGAGGAAAAGTGGTAGGCAGTGAAGAATGTAGTTCATGGCTCATGGGAAAGATGTATCTCAATGAGAAAGGATTCTAACAAGGAGAAGTTAAACATAGCATGGTGGCACAGTGGTTAGCACTGCTGCCTCACAGCGCCAGAGATCCGGGTTCAATTCCCGCCTCAGGCAACTTACTGTGTGGAGTTTGCACATTCTCCCCGTGTCTGCGTGGGTTTCCTCCGGGTGTTCCGGTTTCCTCCCACAGTCCAAAGATGTGCGGGTCAGGTGAATTGGCCATGCTAAATTGCCCGTAGTGTTAGGTTAGGGGTATGGGTGGGTTGTGCTTCGGTGGGTCGGTGTGGACTTGTTGGGCCGAAGGGCCTGTTTCCACACTGTAAGTAATCTAATCAAATCAAAGATAAAACACAAAATGCTGCAAACATTGGTGGTCTGCCAGAGGGCTGGAAAGATTAAAAAAAAAGAAAATAAACTTTTAGGGTAAACTTGTAAGTAAAACCATAATGGACAGCAAAACCTTCTCTAAAGCAATTCTCTAGAAAATGAGGCTGGGGGTTTAGGAAATGGCAGACAAGATAAATAAAAACTTTGCATCAGTTTTCACAATAGAAAACACTATGAGTGTTCCAAAATTATCGAATATTAAAGAGGAAAAACAAAGAGAAGAAATATATACAATAGCTATCACAAGGGGGAAGATGTGGGGGAAGCTAATGGTACTGAAGACTGATAAGTACCATGGATCTGATAGGATGCATTGCAGGATATTAAAGGAAGTCGTCTCACTGACACAGGATGCACATCTTCCAGGAATTCTTTGATTCTGAAGAAGTGCCAGAGGGTTGGAAAACTGCCAAAGTAACATTTTTATTCAAAATAAGAAGGATGCAAAAATCATGTTATTGTCAATTAACTGAACAATTGTTTTTGGGAAATTGGTAAAGCAAGTGATATCAGAGTATTTAAAAGACATAGGATGACCAATCAGAATGGCTTCATGAAGCAGGAATCATGCTGAACAAATGTATAGGAATTCTCTGAAGAGATAACAAGCAGGATAGATCAAGGGGAAGCAGTGGATGTCATACATTTGGTTTTCCAGAACACATTTAATGAGGTAATATACAAAATGCTATTTAACAAGTTAAGAGTCCATGTTGTTGGAGATTGTATATGATCATGAACAGAGGATTGGCCAATTTAATATAACACAGAGTTGGAATACGGGGTCCATTTTCAGGATGGAGTGCCACAAAGTCAATATTTGGGCCAAAGTTATTCACAATAAATATGAATGACTTGGATGATGGAAGTGAATGTAATGCTCCAAGTTTGTGACTGATACAAAAATAGGAGTGAGTGAGGTGGATGACACAGAAACTACACATGGACATAGACAGGGTTAGCGAATGGACAAGATCATGGCAAGTGGTGAAGTTTATACTTTGGCAGGAAGAATAGATAAACTGAATCTTATTTAATGGAGAAAAATTGCAAAGGGCCACACCATAAATGAATTTGCTAGTCACAGAATCTGACAGCACAGAAACAGACCCTTCAATCCAATTCAACAGCGCTACATATACATCCAATCTGACCTGCTCCCATTTGCTAGCATTTGGTCCACATCCCTCTAAACCTTTCCTATTCATACCCCTGTCCAGATGTATTTTAAATGTTGTAATTATACCAGCCTCCACCACTTTCTCTGACAGCTCATTCCATACACACACCACAGACTCTCTCGCCTCAAATAATGCTGACCTTGCTAACGAAGCTGTTGCCTACTGCACACCCTGTACAATGTAACTTGTATGCCTCTGTCTACATCTTTCTGATCTATACATCCTTTTTACTATGATCTACCTGTACTGCTCATAAACAAAGCTTTTCACTGTACACATGACAATAAATAAATCAAATCATATTCTCTGCATGAAAACTTACCCCTCCGTCCTTTTTAAATCTTTCCCCTCTCACCCTAAGCCTCTGCCCTTTAGTTCTGGATTATCCCACAATAGGAAAAAGACTTTGACTATTCACCCTACCTCTGCCCCTCATGATTTTATAAACCTCCATGAGGTCACCTCTCAGTCTCTGACACTCCAGGAAAAACAGCCCCAGCCTATTGGCTCTCCCTACAGCTCAAACACATCAGTCCTATCCGTAACTTTGGAAATCTTTTCTGCACCTTCTTAAATTTAACAAATCTTTCCTTATAGAAGGGTGTCCAGGATAGTACACCGTATTCAAAGAGTCCTTCTGCATCAGTCACAAAAGAAACTGGCATCCAGGTTTATGTGGAAGGCAAATGCCTTGATGCAGCCACACATAAAGGTGACCACAATGTTGGTCCATTCTTCCCCATCATATCTGCATCATATCCAGGGAACACAGTCCATCTGTGTCCTCCAAATAAAAAGGAAGACAGCCTGGCTGATTGTCATGATCTAGGGGTGAGGAATGGGCCAGAGCTGCTGCAAGGACAGAAACACTGAGAGCACCCCACACCTAATGGTCAGGTTAGCTCCTCACTCCTTCCAGCTTTAGCACACAGCCCACCTCCTAACAACAAAACTCCCTGCACCTTCAAGTTGTCTGCCCTAACAGTGAACGGGATAACAATCTCTCAGGCCAGTTTCCAAAGGACATGGCCCTCGCTCTTACTTTGATCTGTTTTGGATCCTGAGGCCAGTTTGAACTGGTCAGAGCTGTTAAACCACTCTTTACACTGACAGTGAATCCAAGCAGGAGATAATGATGATGTCTATGTCCTGGGAGGTTTGTACCTCAGAGTCTCCACAATGTGAGATCATCCCCTCCCCTCCTCACATACCCCCATCCTGGCTGATGGGATTCAGGAAAAGGACAACAGAGGGATAGATCTGCTCGTGCTTCACAGAATAACAGAATGATGACGGTGTACAGGAAGGCCATTCTGCCCATCATTCCACACCAGCTCCATCCCCGAGTCTGGTTCAATTATCCAGGACCTATCTCCTGCCCTTTCCCAATATTCCTGCTCACCATTACCATCCAAACCATCATCCCTGTATTCTCCTCAATTCCTCAATGGAACCTGCCTCCACCACATTTCCAGGCAGCACATTCCAGACTCTAACTGCTCGTTGTATGAAAGATGTTTTTTCCCACATTCACCTTGTTTCCTTTGTCCATCACTCTGAACTGTACAAATTAAATATTTACACATTGCAAGTGAAAGTGACTATACCAACACTCTCTAAAGACACGACCGAAACAAAGCAGCAAACTGCAATCCATGTCGATGAAGGAATGCTGAACATTAACTTCCTGCTTTAAAGGTTTGTTCCCCGGGATACAAACACGGAATTATTCAAAGGAATCAATTCTTTGTTTTACAACACCCAGCGGCTCATGTCCCGTCTCCCTTCCCAGTCTCTGTGTTTGACCCTGAGACTTTAATGTTGCAGATTGCCTCTCCCTCCTGTTCCCTTATACTGACAGGAGCCAGCTCCAGGCTCTGTTCAGCTGATCAGGGACATTGGAGAAAGTTCTCACCTTTTCCCGGGACAATTCCCAGCGGCTCCCCGTTCAACTCCTTGGATTTGATTGGGATCTTTCAGCGGGAATAACATCCACCCGATCCCACTGGGAATGACCCCTTCCTGAAATTAAAGAGGATTTGGGAATCACCTCTTACTTTCCCACAATCTGATCGAACACTTTCCGCCTTTTCCCGACAGATGTGTAAAGAGTAAAGTGGAAGGTGACAGCTCCCTCCCACACGGAGAGCTTTCACTTTCAGCTTTCAGAGTTCACTCACTGAGGGCTGCTCCCTCCGATCCCGGGGCTTGGTGCTCGGCTCCACCCGCAGTCTCTGACCTTGAGATAGTAACGATTCTCCCCAGGGTCAGAAAGCCATCCTGGGGGGTGGTGCTGGCTCTCCACAAGGGTCTCAGACTCCCCTGTCCCTCACAATCCATGTCCCTCCCTTTCCTTCTCTCCCATCTCATCTCATCCCCCTTTCCTTCACTTTCCACAGCCCTCTCCTTTCTCAACACCCCACCCCATCCATCTTTACCTCATTCCCATTTCCCCACCCCACCCCATTCCCACTTCCCCACCCATCCTTACCCCATTCCCATTTCCACACCTTACCCCATTCTCATTTCCCCACCTTACCCATTCCCACTTTCCCATCCATCCTTATCCCATTTCCACTTCCCCACCCTACCCCATTCCCACTTCCCCACCCATCCTTACCCCATTCTCATTTCCCCACCTTACCCCATTCCCACTTCCCCACCTTACCCCAGTCCCCAATTCCTCCCTTCCCTCCTCCTTTCTTACCACCATGTCCTTCCTCCCCTCTCCTGTCCTCTCCTCCCCTCTCCTCTCCATCTTGTGCTGCTGTCAGCGGTAGGCTGCCCCAACACAACCTTCCCAATGGATGTGGATGAGAATGTGGAATGTCATCACCTTCAGGGCCAGCTGCTGGTTCATGGGACTCCTGTTGATAGGTCAGCATGGACTCAATTGGCCGAAGGGCCTCTTCTGTGCTCTATGACCCAGTGACCAAT
The DNA here is from genome assembly GCF_020745735.1 of Hemiscyllium ocellatum. Classification (NCBI taxonomy): domain Eukaryota; kingdom Metazoa; phylum Chordata; class Chondrichthyes; order Orectolobiformes; family Hemiscylliidae; genus Hemiscyllium; species Hemiscyllium ocellatum. The sequence goes on from NC_083435.1 coordinate 9,222,537, forward strand.
TAGGCTTCATGTTCAGAAGAATTACTCAGCAGTAGGCTTTAATAACATAAAGTAGTTAATCTTTCCACTTAATAAGGTACTAAAATTCCACCGTTACATTGACAGTAGCTGTCCCTGTAACTAAACCACCTGGAGCTGTTCTGTGCCATATTATTCTTTACTCACCTGCGGCTAGTTACCAAATGGAAAAGTTTTATTTTTCTACTTACTGGAAAACTATTCCAATATAAAAACACTCATGTCGCTGTTTCTCTCTGAGAACACAATAAGGTCTTTAACTGAGTGCAGTCAGTGGTTTCTCACTGATCTCACTTTCTCTGAGCTCATCCTAACGAGAGACAAACACTACAGAGGTAATGGAAATATCAGTTTGTTAAAATTATTATTAAATCATTATTTGCAAGCAGCACTTCCAGGTGATGAGAAATCTAATTTCCATCAGGAGGGGAGAGGTGTGGCAGTCAGTGATTACTGATTCATTTGAAAACAGGGCCTTGGAGAATGACTTGTCTAACCAGGCACCCAGTGCTGGAAAAGCACAGCCAGTCAGGCAGCATCCAAGGGGCAGGAGAGACGACATTTCGATTGTAAGCCCTTCATTAAGAATGTGATAGTTCACTCACTGAGTGCTGCTCCCTCGGTTCCAGGGGGTTGGTGTTCGGCTGCTCTCAGAGCTTCTCACCTTGAGAAAGTAACAATTGTCCCCAGGGTCCCCTGCTGTGCTTTTCCAGCATCACGCTCTCCACTCTGATCTCCAGCATCTGCAGTCCTCACTTTCTCTCAGCCACCCAGTTCTGTCAAACCTTTCCCAATATTTCAACAAGGGGCAAGCCTGGCTGACACCAAATGACTTGCCAGTGATATCCATACCCAAGGGTAAGGTGTATGACAGGTCAGGAGGACAGGAAATCAAAGATACATCCCTGATTAGACTGGGTGGGAGCTCAGTGTCAAGCCCACTCTGTCTTTACACCATTTGCTAACTTTCTAATGTTACTCAGCTCTCGATGCAGTTTATGGAGAGGCAACAGAATGTTTCCAAAGGCTGAGAAATCAATCTTAGAATCTTTCTTCCTTACTGGGATGTATTTTACCTGAGAGTCAACAATGACCTCCTTCAATGTCTGCCCCTGCTTGCTTCCTGTCACTCTTGCTAATCTATCTGCCAGTTCACTTTAAGTAACTCCATGGCGATTTCATTGTAATTCCTTATATTTAAATTAAACAGAGTTGTTTCCAATCCAAATTTCTCACTCTCAAACTGAATATGAAATTCCATCATGTTGTGATCACGACTTCTGAGGGGCTCCTTCACTTGGAATTCACTTATTAACCTGCATCATTACCCATTGCCAGATCCAAGGTAGCCTGCTCCTTCATTGGCTTTAGGAATACATTGCTCTCGCTACATTTGATGCTGTAGCTACCTTTTCCAGTGTGTGTAACCCAGTCAACAAGAAGATGAAAGGCACCCATAATTATTGCTGCACTCTGTAGTGGAAATTAAATCAACTTGATTCAATTATTAGCAAGAGCAAAGAAAGGAGCTTTATTCTTAATCCTGCAGGATTGGCTCATTACAGTAAACCAGATGCCTCAATGTAAGGAGTACTGAGCATTATTCAGGCGCTGGCCTTATACTGTTTCTTATCACACTCTCAAGGGCAGAGACTGGGAGAACTCAAGTTATTATTCTCTAATCCCCTGGTCCTAGACAGAACAGCTCTTCAGCTTTCGCTGGGTTAGACTATCGCAAGGTGGAGTCGAATGTTTACAGAACTCAAACCGAGATAAGCTAACTACAGACCTTCAGCAAAGTATCATTTACAAAGCTCAGTACAACATTGAATTGAAGAAAAACATCTCTTTTAAATTTCACAGTAAATGGATAATTTTCCATGACACACTCCATTTCCTTGCTGCTGGTATTTGATTGATTTCCCACAGACTGGCTCCTGTTTGGGGTCTGTAGACTATTCCAGTCAAAGTCTTCTTTCCCTCACGGTTTTTTACTTTCACTCAAATGAACTTGACATCATCCAAGTCGAGATCGTCTCTCACAACTGTCCTCATTTCATCTCTTATCAACAATGCTATCCCACTTCTCTTTCCATCCCTGCACTCTCTCCTACACGTCAAGTATCCCTGAATGTTAATTTCCCAGCTTTACTCTCCTTGTGACTGTGTTTCTGTAATGGCTATGAGGTTATTTTGATTTCCCTTGATTTGTACCATTAGTTTGTCTACCTTATTCCAAAAGCTGCATCCATTAAAATGGAAAGACTTTAAGTTTGTTGTGTTATTGAATTTTCCACAACTTTCATGGTTCCTTGGGACAATTAATTTTCCATGTTACTGATTTTCCCAAATACATGTGGCAATGAAATCATTCATTCTTTCATTCATTCATTCAGTACCACAGTGCTGGGGTCAGTTTTCTCACCCTCCCTACAGACCCCACTTTCATCCTCACACGGAGCAAGAATCTCAAACCTGTTCGACAAGCTGAAGGCTGCAGCTCCTTCAGGACTATCTCCTGGATCCCTAAACCTGCCTCGCTCATCGTCACACCCTCCTATCCCTAACCATTGACTGAATTCGAGGTTGTGAATCTAAGAGGTGTGATGCTGAGACTGACCAAATCATGTGTCTTTCTATCTTCCCCTGACTGTTCGTGGGGTCTACATCCCCAGCAAAATGATTGCCCCCTTAAGTTTTTCACTTCCACCCATATAGCATAATTCGCGGAATCTTCAGAAGCATCAGCCATTCTCGCTGCAGTAATTCACTTCTTACTTAATATTGAGACAGCACCTCCCGTTTTACAGCACCCACACCCATTCAGTCTTCCCTGAACATCCTGCACTCTGGAATGTCGAGCTGTCAGATCTGGGCAATAAGTGAGAATGAAAACTGGACGGTGAAATATCACCACCACGTGGTTGCAAACAGTATTACCTGGATAAAGCAGGATTATTTTCCAAAGTAGTGCAGCACCGCCACCCAAAGGCCTCTAGTGATACTGCAGCAACATATTTCCCGGTTCCTGTAAAACAGCAAATCAAATTAAAAATTAAATTCCAAGATTCCAAATTCTGCTTCCAGAAAAAACAGTGATTTGCTGTGCTCGTTTTAATTTGGTATTCTATATTCGCTGCTGCTGTGGCTCAGTTATGATTTGGACGTGCCGGTGTTGGACTGGAGTGTACAAAGTTTTTAAAAATCACACATCCCCAGGTTATCTTCCAGCAGGTTGTCAACCGCCTGATGAAGGAGCAGCGCTCTGAAAGCTAGTGCTTCCAATTAAACCTGTTGGACTATAACCGAGTGTTGTGAGATTTTTAACGTGGCTCATTTAGGAGACTAAATGCAGATTATCAAATGGTAAATTGTTCGTCTGACTTTGAGCATTTTATTTTATTTCTGTCACAGTCTTGGCCTGACCTTTCTCTGCCTGGCGTTCTGCAGTGTTCCAGTCAACGTGGAAGAACCGGAAACCTGAGGTACTGCATCTCATCTTTCGGTCAGGCATTTATCATCCTTACAGGCTGAACATCAATTTTAGAGTACAGTTTTTATGTTATTAATGATGATTCCATGATTCCCATTCGCATCTTTGCATGGGCCTTTTTTCTTTGTCCCATTGCCATGTTGTTTTGTCTTGCACCACTAGCCTTTAAAATCTGATTGAAGATTTGTAGCTCGGGTATCCGTTGTTGTGGTTCTGCTCGGCGAGCAGAACCACAACAACCACCAGCCTTTTCACTATTTAACCTGTCCTCCCTTCCATCCCATCACACATCATAATACACAGGAGCAGAAATGAAGCCGTTCAGCACATCACGTCTGCTCCGCCATTCAATCATGATTGATAAGTTTTTCATCTCTATTCTCCCGCATTTTCCATGTAACCCTTGGAATCCCTTGATATACAAGAACCTACCGATCTCAATGGACCTGGCCTCCACAGCCTTCCGTGGCAGTGAATTAAATGGACGCTTTCAGACCTGCTGAATTTCTCCAGAACTTTTTGTTTGCATTTCAGTTTTCTGCCATTCTCGGTATTTTACATGTATATTATGGAAATTAATTTCATGTGGCTGCAGTACCGTTTGCTGCCAGCCATCGCAGTATTGTACCATGTAAATGTACCGTCAGCGAAACATATTATTGGTTGCAATACGGCTTAACACCAATAGGTGGTAGTATTGCACTATTTATTCATCAACTTGGTTTACACTGAAAAAGGTTCACTGGAACTGGAGAAGGGGAGATACCAGGAAATTATTGGTTTAGATTTGATCTGAAATACTCATCATTGACCCTTTAACATTTACAGCTTTGCGTAAGAACAACTGTCACACTGTTAAGGGGAAGAATGGAAAATTGGGAATCTCCTCTGATTTTTCTCACACACTAACTGCTCCATTAAAATATCATCTGATCACATGAGTCTAACTCCTGGTGAATACTGAGGACAGCTAGTTCCACCTTATCACCACCTCTGTCAATTTCACCTGTGAAGCTGTCTGTTCAACACACACTAATGGATACACTGAAACAGGAAAGAGGAACCTCAGTTATAGAGACAGACTGGAGAAGTTGGAACTTTTTTCCTTGGAGCAGAGAAAGTTAAGAGGAAATTTTGCAGACATTTTCAAAACCATAGGAATTGTATGCTCCCATTATAGTCCTCTGTCACTGAGTCCATTCCTGCTGGCCTTCAGAGCACTATCTCCACACGTTAACCTGTGTCCCGAATCACCTCCAGGACTGTTCCCCAGCCGGCCTGGGCTCACCCTGCTCCCACTCTAGGCTCCAGCCGTGACTTGTCTCCCACAGTGGGAGAGTCTCACACTCCATTCTGCATTCCCTCCAGGTAGGCTACTTTCTGAAGTTAATAGTTGGTGAGGGAAGGGGGAAGGAAAAGGAGCTGGTGAGCAGGGGGACACTGACTGAAAGGTCTCAGTCTGGCACCATCTTCACTGGAGCTGAGTGGGAGTCGGAGCAGAGCAAGCCCAGGGCCAGCTGGGGAGACAAGCCTGGAGGTGGATCTGGGATGGAGGCGAAGGTGAGGACTGAGCAGGAACATCGACGTTTCGGGTAAAATCTTTTCATCAGGAATAGAGGCAGGAAGCCTCCAGGGTGGAGAGATAAATGGGGTGGGGGGGGATGGGGGTGCTGGTGATGATATTCCACCACTTATTCACCAACTGCAATTAGGAAGTGGAACTGGAAACAGTTCACTGGAACTAAACTGGGGAAATGGGGAAGAGGAGACTGACAGGAAATTACGGGTTAATGTTTGATCTGATTGTTTATTAATGGTCCTTTGGAATATGCAGCCTAGGGGGAAGAATAACAGGAACACACAGTTTTGAGGAAGGTCAGAAAGTTCCCTTTGTTTTCCCCATCCACTTGCTGTCCCATTACAATGTCATCAGAAACCATGGTCCTGGTGAACACTGAGCACAGCCAGTTCTACCTCACCACCAGCTCTGCAGCTGTGAAGCTGTGTATGCAATACACACTTTTGGGTAAATTAAAACTCTCACTGTTAAACAACAAAAAAGCCAAAGTTATTTAATTTGCTTCCCACCAACTCTGTTCCTCATACTCTGAATCAGATTGTCTCCAGTCACCGGATCCTATTTAAACGTGAGCAGAGTTTCAGACCAAACATCCTGACCATAACCAAAATCACCGTCTATCCACCTGCACCACTTTACCTGGGTCCAGCTCTGCTTCAATTGCTTCTGAAGCAGTGAATAGGCAATGGTCCATTTTAAAGGAACAAGTTTATTCCTTGCAGCAGTTATACTTTTCTTTCTGGTGCAAAAACACAACAGGAAATCTGACCCAAGGAAGACAAGCAAATAAACTAACGCTAATAGATCCCAACAGGAGTGAGATAAAGTTCCTTGAAATAATAACAAGCTTAAGGATTGGGAGCATGAAAGCATTCAGCAAAGGAAGACTGAGAGGTTGATAAGGAGCAGAGAGAGATAGAGTAAAACTCCACGCAGTATAAAAATGAACTGTTGGGGCTTCCATAACTTTGCGAAAAGGAATATATTAGTGAAGGCAAATAAAGGTCCTTGCAGACTGAAAAAGGAGAATTGATCATGAAAAACAGGAAATGGCAGTGCTATTCAATGACTACTTTGGTCTCTCTCCATGGAGGAAGAAACAAATCACTTCTCACAAATGCTGGAGAACCAGGGGTTTACTGAGAGGGAGGAATTAAAGAAAATTAGTGTTGGTGAAAGGATGGTGCTGGAGAAATGAATGGGATTGGAAGCTCCAGAGCCTGCTAATCACTCTCTCAGGGTACATCAGGAGGTTGATTGTTTGAGGCTATGATTAAGGATATGCAATAGGCCATTTAAGACTGAGATGAGGGGAAATGTCTTCACTCAGTTAATGGTGAACTTGTGAAATTCTCTACACAAAAGGCTGTGGGCATTGAGTAACTGAACATATTTTTAAAAAGGAACATACCAAATTCTGGACATTAAATACAGAATTGAATTTGGAGAGATTGTGAGAGAGAATCACAGAGCAGGCTCAATTGTCCAGATAACCTTCTTCTATTTTCAACGTTTTCATATTTCATTGTCTGAAATACTCACTAATTTTTATTGCCTCTGAACCTAACTATTCCTTTCTGCACAAAGGGCTGATGCTCCATGAAGAATGTTGAGAGAGAGGGAATATTTAATGAAAGGTACATTTTCGATGCTGCTGCAGGTGCTGAGGGTCCTGTGTGTATGTGTCCACCAATGATTGAAGTTGGGAGGGCAGATTGAGAGTGTGATTCATAACACATCAGAGGGACAGAGGGAATCAAGACAAGGAAATGACATCAAGTATGGATCAAACACTGAGTGCACCTGGAGTCTTGTGTCCCGTTCTGGGCATTCCCTTTCGGAATGATGTGAAACCATTGGAGCGAGTGCAGATGCAGTTCATCAAAATGGTTCCAGAGGAAATGGGAAAATAAATTTCAGCGATGGAGGCAGGTTGGAGAAGTTGGACTGTTTTCTCTGGAGGAGAGGAGATTTTTTGGAAGTCTTCAGAATCATAAGAAGAAATTATTCTCATTGGTGGATGTATCGAGGACAAGAGAGCAAAGATGGAAGGTGACTGGCAAAAGAAGCATTGATGTCACGAGGGAACATGCTCTGACCAAGTGAGTGGTTTAGTTCTGGAATTCACTGCCTGACAATATTCAGGAAACAAGTTGAATTAACCTTACTGTGGGGAAGGTAGATGGAGCTGGCACCAGGTAAAGTTCTCCCCTGGAGAACAACACGTATGGAATAAGCTCCCACACTGTCACCATTGTGTGATTCTGTGCCTTTCCTGCAGATATGGTTGGGGAACACACACATACTCACCAGTTCCCACATACTCCAGCTGTAACACAACACCTCCCTGCTGTCTTTATTGTGTTTTATTTAAGAACATAAGAACCAGGAGCAGGAGTAGGCCATCTGGCCCCTCAAGCCTGCTCCGCCATTCAGTTAGATCATGGCTGATCTTTTCATGGGCTCAGATCCACTTACCCACCCTCTCACCATTTCATTTAATTCCTTTATTTTTCAAGAAAAATCTACCTTAGCCTTAAAAGCTTGAAGTGAAGTAGCATCAACTCCATCCCTGGGCAAGGAATTCCATCGATTAACAACCCCCTGGGTGAAGAAGTTCCTTCTCAGTTCAGTCTGAAATCGGCTCTCCCTAATCTTGAGGCTATGCCCTCTTGTCCCGGCTTTACTTGCCAGTGGAAACATCCTCTCTACTTCTATCTTATCTATTCCCTTCATAATTTTATATGTTTCTATAAGATCACCACTTATTCTTCTAAATTCCAATGTGCATAATCCCAGTCTACTCAGTCTCTCCTCATAAGCCAACCCCCTCAACTCTGGAATCAACCTAGTGAACCCCCTCTGCACCCTCTCCAGGTATGGAGCCCAAAACTGCACACAGTACTCCAGGTGTGGCCTCACCAGCACCTCGTACAGCTGTAACATTCCCTCTCTGCTTTTAAACTCGACTTCTTTCGCAATGAAGGACAAAATATCATTTGCCTTCTCAATGACCTTTTATACCTGCAGACCAACCTTCAGTGATTCATGCACAAGGACACTCAGGTCCCTCTGCACAGCAACGTGCTGCAATTCTTTACCATTCAAATAATAATCATTTTACTGTTACTCCTAACAAAATGGATGACTTCACATTTATTAACATTACACTCCATCTGCCAGACCTTTGCTCACTCATTTAAACTATGTATGTCCCTTTGCAAAGTTTCACAGTTCTCTGCTCAGTTTGCTCTGCCACTCATCTTAGTGTTATCCGCAAACTTTGACACACTACACATGGTCCCCAACTCCAAATCATCCAGATAAGTTGTGTATAACTACAGTCTTAAGACTGATCCCTGAGGCACACCATTAGTCACTGATCGCCAACCAGAAAAGCACTAATCATCCCCACTTTTTGCTTCCTGTTAGTTAACCAATCCTCTATCCGCGCTAATCCATTGCCTGTAGTGCCTTGCATCATTACCTTATGCAGCAGCCTTTTGTGCAGCACCTTGTCAAATGTCTTTTGGAAATTTAGATACCGCACATCTACTGGGTCCCCATTGTCCATCGTGCTTGCAATGTCTTCATAGAATTCCAGTAGATGAGTTAAGCACAACCTGCTTTTCATGACCCATGTTGTGTTTACCCAATGGGCCAATTCCTATCGAGATGCCTTGCTATTTCTCCCTTGATAATAGATTCAAGCATCTGCCCCACTACAAAAGTTAAACTAACCAGTCTATAAAATCCCATCTTCTGTCTTCCTCCTTTTTTAAATAGTGGCATTATATTTGCTGTTTTCCAATCTGCTGGAACTGCTCCAGAGTCAGGTGAATTTTGGAAAATTCCCACAAGTGCGTTATCCTGCCACCTCCTTTTGTATCCTGGGATGCATTCCATCAGGGCCAGGAGACTTGTCTATCCTGAGCTCCATGAGCTTGATCAACACTACCTCTTCTGTGATAATGATTGTTTCCAGGTCCTTACCTACCTTCATCTCCTTGTCAATCACTGGCATGTTATTCGTGTCCCCCACTGTGAAGACTGATCTAGTTCCCCACTGTTTTTGGCCACTTTGTATGCATTCTCTTTTAATTGGATAGCCTCCTTTATTTCCTTAGATACCCATGGCAGATCACCCCTTTTTGTGCAGAACTTCTTTTTTGGTGGGATATACTTTTGCTGAGCACTTTGAAAATTTGCTTTGAAAGTTTTCCACTGTCCTTCAACTGTTCCATCATAAAATATTTGCTTCCAGTCTACTTTAGCCAGGGCCTCCCTCATCTTCTTGTAGTCTCCTTTGTTTGAGCACAGGACCCAGGTATTGGATTTTATCTTCACACTTTCCATCAGTATTCAAAATTCGACCAGACTGTGATCGCTCCTTCCAAGGGGATCCCTGACTATGACATCATTAATTATTCCTGTCTCATTGCACAGGACCAGATCTAGGATAGCTTGCTCCCTCGTCAGTCCCATTATATACTCTTCAAGAAAACTATCACAGATACACTCAACGAACTCCTCCTCAAGGCTATCCTGACCGAGCTGGTTTGACCAATCGGCATTAGATTACTTACTGAGTGAAAACAGGCCCTTGGGCCCAACAAGTCCACACCGACCCGCCAAAGCACAACCCACCCAGACCCATCTCTCGACATTTCACCCCTTCATCTAACACTATGGGCAATTTAGCATGGCCAATTCACCTAACCTGCACATTTTTGGATTATGGGAGGAAACCGGAACACCCAGAGGAAACCCACGCAGACACAGGGAGAATGTGCAAACTCCACACAGAGAGTCGCCTGAGGCGGGAATTGAACCCGGGTCCCTGGCGCTGTGAGGCAGCAGTGCTAACCACTGTGCCACCCCATGGGGCATGTAGGTAAACTCCCCATTATAATTGTTGTACTATTTTTATTGGCATTCGTTATATTTTTGCTTATTGTCCGCCCCAGTGTGATATTATTATTTGGTGGCCTACAGACTATGCCTTTCAGTGATTTTCTCTTTGTAGAATTTCTCATTTTCGCCCAAATAGATTCAACCTTATTCTCCAGAGAACCAATATCATCTCTCATCACCGCCCTGATGCTGTCCTTGAATATCAGAGCTACACCACCTTCCTTACCTTCCTGTATGTCCTTCTGAATAGGCTGGTACCCTGGATATTTAACTCCCAGTCATGATCACCCTGTAACCATGTCTCAATCATGCCTACTAAATTATATTCATTCCCAACAATTTGTGCTGTTAACTCATCTACCTTTTTTCAATGAGCATTCAGGTAAAGTTAAGACAGAGTTAGACAGATATTTGATTGTTAAGGGCATGGAAGATTCTTGGATATGCTGGAATGTAGAGTTGATGTTGAAATCAGAGCAACCACGTTCTTACTGAGTGGTGGAGCAAGCTTGAATAGCTGAGTCAGAGAGTCCTACAAGATGGAGATAGGCCTTTTGGCCCAAACTGCTCCATGCTGACCACAATCCACACTAACCCCATTTCCCTGCAATCGGGCCATTTCCTTCTAACCGTTTCCTATCCATGTACTTGTCCAAATGCCTCTTAAATGTTGTTAACGTACCAGCTCAATGACTTATGCTCGCAGCTCATTCCATATGCACACCACCCTCTGTATAAAAAAGTTGCCCCTCAGGTTCCCTTTTATTCTTTTCCCTCTTAACTTAAACTGATGCTCTCTAGTCCTCAATTCCCCAACCCTGGGTAAAATACTGAGTATATTCACCCTATCCATGCCTCTCATGACCTTATACACTTCTACAAGATCCCCCCTCAGTCTCCTAGTCTCTAAAGAATAATGTTGTAGTTTTCCAACCTCTCCCTATAAGCCAGTCCTTTGAGTCCTGGCAACATCCTGGAAAATTTCTTCTGCACTCTTTCCAATTTAATAACATCCTTCCTATAGCAAGGTGGCCAAAACTGAAGACAATACTCCAAATGCAGCCTCACCAAAGTTCTGTACAACTGCAACATAACTTTCCCACTTCGATACTCAATGCCTTGACTGATGAAGACCAGTGCGCTAAAAGCCTTCTTCACTGCCCTGTCTACCTGTGACTCCACTTTCAGAGAACCCTGTACCTAAACTCCAAGGTCCCTCTGTTCCACTGCATTTCTTGAGGCCCTATCATTCACCATGAAACTCCTACCTTAATTTGACTTTCCAAAATGCAAGACCTCATACATATCTATATGAAACTCTGGCCCACATCCCCAGATGATCAAAATCCTGCTGTAATGTCTAATAACCTTCCTCACTATTCACAAAACCGCCTAGATTAGATTAGATTACTTAGTGTGGAAACAGGCCCTTCGGCCCAACAAGTCCACACCGACCCGCCGAAGCGCAACCCACCCATACCCCTACATTTACCCCTTACCTAACACTACGGGCAATTTAGCATGGCCAATTCACCTGACCCACACATCTTTGGACTGTGGGAGGAAACCAGAGCACCCGGAGGAAACCCACGCAGACATGGGGAGAACGTGCAAACTCCACACAGTCTAGTCTAGTGTCATCTACAAACTTAGTAATCATGCCTTGCACATCCTCATCTAAATCATTCATATAGTTAACAAACTGCAATGGGCCCAGCACCTACCCCTGAGGCACTCCCCTAGTCACAGGCCTTCAGTCCAACAAGTCTGCTTCCTATCATCAAACCAATTTTGTATCCAATTTGACAGTTCCCCTGGATTGCATGCAATTTCACCTTCCAGAGTAGCCTACCTACCATATGGAACCTTGTCAAGCCATAAAGAAATCCATATCAAGAATATTCAACTGGACAATCAGTTTTTTTCTTGTACATTTTGGGTCAAAATAAAGTAGGCCTGAGTGAGTATTTGAAACCAAAAGGTCTCATGCTGTATGAGTCACATTATCAATACATCTGCACAACTGATCATAAAAAGATAAAAATGTTCGATCATGTTTGCAATTATTCTGAAACCCACATTCTTTATGGTTTGTGAACATTTTAACATTAAATCTTACTACATTCTATGAAAGTTTTATGAAGTTCCAGTTCTCCAAAGAGACAAAAATATTATTGTAAGTATCAGAATAACAATGCAATTAATCACATTTTCTCACCAAAATAGTTTGAATCAATCAGATCATCAATGAAAATCAGTTCTTACCAATATGTAATTTACCATCCTTAGGTATTTGATTAATAAACTGTGTTGCAGTTCATGTATTGTAGTGTTTTACTGTGCAACTGGTTTGGCTATAAGGAGGGTGAAGTGGGAGATGGAAAATTAGATTAAAACAACAGAATTTTTCTCCAATGGTTTGAATAAACATTGGGGAAAAGAAAATCCTGATCAAAATAAAATGAAAATACCATACCTGAGCCATTATGGCTAAAATATTTTTAAAATATTCAAACAAAATGAGCTGCAATAAAAATGTTACAGAAAAAAATCATTAGAGGGTAATGTTCCTTAAAATAAAATTGAGGCACTAGGTAAATTGAGGCACGAGATTCAGATGAGTTAAACAGATGACACTTTGGAGATTATAGATAGTAAAGGAATTTGTGTTTGGTGAAATTACAAATGTAATTGTTAAACACCAAACACTTTTAAAAGAGCAAGGTTTTATTGACCAGGCCAGACTCCCTCAAGACATTTTTTAAGAAGGTAGCCCAGACCCTAACTTTTCTAGTTGTTTTAAGCAGATGTAAGATGGATATTCCAGGAAGGATGCAGCTGGTCAAACTATGTGGCTTCAAGTAAAACAGAATTTATTTACACATCACCAAATAAAACATAAACAAAAGAAAACAGAATTTAAAATGACAATGATTCAAAAACCTGGCTGACACAATATCCCTGTCAACTCAACAAAGAGTGTTCCAATTTCCTGCGACATTTTATAAACATATCCCTTGGCAAAAAGTTAAATTCAAACACAAATTCTTACTGGATAGAGGATTCAGAGATAGAGAGAGAGAGAGAGAGAGAGAGAGAGATCAGCCAGGGATCATTTGCTGAAGCATTGATCTGAAACTGAAGCTACACTGCAGCTGTTTCTCTACGTCCTCAGCTAAAAACTAAACCTCTGCCTTTTACAACACCTCTTGGAAAGAAAAGGGCTCCATAACCTTGTTAAAGGAGCAGCACTGTCACAAGGAGAAGAGAAGGCAAGGATCAGGAAGTGGAAGGTGTGATAAATGAGTTGCTTCAATAAATCATAGAACATAAAACATAGAAAAATACAGCGCAGTACAGGCCCTCGATGTTGCGCCGGTACAAGCCCACCTAACCTACACTAGCCCACTATCCTCCATATGCCTATCTGTGGGATATAGGTAAATTAATGTTACTTCTGCAATTCTGCAATTATAATTCCTGATACAAGGTGAATGAACTCACATCAGTGTGTAATTGTTTCAGCCAGGAGCTGAGTCAACAAGAATGGGAACTATGTGGAGGAAATGCATAATTGCTTTTTTTTCTATGAGCTAAAAATGTATGCAAGAAAGAAACGGGACTGCAAAACAATGGTTGATAATACAGGCACTAGATAAGATGCTGTGAAGACAGGCCTGTATAAACAGTTGGAATAAACATCTGTTTCCTACTTTTACAGAAACAAAGGAACAAACCCCAATTGAAAAGGCTTAGTGATAAGATGCTGTGACGGGCAGCACAGATGGAGGGAGTAAATAATGGTAAGGCAAGGATGTGCCAAAGCAGGATGAGGCCAAATGGCTTTGAGAACAGGAATAAGCGGATAACGCAAGAGATAAACAGGAGTAATGGGTCCCGGTCTTAGGGAAGTGGAGGATGTGAACAGAGGGTGAAACAATGAAATAAGAAAAAAATATGTAGGAACCAAATTATATAAATATCGAGTATTTGTTGAATTCAGTGTGTTTTGTCCCTGCCTTGTGGACATCACACCCACTTGCAAGTGTAAAATAAAGGGCACTACTGACTCAGATCTTGTCTCGGACTGAAATTATTGAAGTGAGTGAGTTTTGTTTCTCACACTATCCAATGCCCATTTAAATGCCCATAAAGAGGGAGAGTCCACCACTGCTACTGGCAGGGCATTCCATGAACTCACAACCCGCTGAGTAAAAAATCTACCCCTAACATCTGTCCTATACCTACTACCCCTTAATTTAAAGCTATGCCCCCTCGTAATAGCTGACTCCATACGTGGAAAAAGATTCTCATGCACAACCCTATCTAAACCCCCAATCATCTTGTACACCTCTATCAAGTCACCCCTAAACCTTCTTTTCTCCAATGAAAACAGCCCCAAGTGCCTCAGCCATTCCTCATACGATCTTCCTACCATACCAGGCAACATCCTGGTAAACCTCCTCTGCACCCGTTCCAGTGCCTCCACATCCTTCCTATAGTATGGCGACCAAAACTGCACACAATACTCCAGATGCGTCCGCACCAGAGTCTTATACAACTGCAACATGACCTCAATTCCTCTACCAATAAAAGCCAGTACGCCATATGCCTTCTTCACAGCACTATTTACCTGGGTGGCAACTTTCAGAGATCTGTGTACATGGACACCAAGATCTCTCTGTTCGTCCACACTAGCAAGTATCCGACCAATAGCCCAGTACCCCATCTTCTTTACATCCTTACATTTGAAAAGTGTGGAAAAGTTCCATATCAAAAGATTCAAATCAAAACTGGCCACATAGACTTTACACGATGCACCTTCTCATTCAGAAGCGAAAAAGCAACAAAATAGATGAAGTGCCAACAAATAGTAGAGGCAGCTCCCTGCCATTGGCCATCCTTCGATTCAAAGCTGATGTCTATTCAGCGTCACGAGATCTTGCCATGGTTTTGATGAAACTGAACATGCTGATTCCCGATCCCATGATCTTTGGGCACAAAGGGCAGGATTTCACCGAGTCAGCAGGATCATGAGTGTCACTCAGCTTCAGTTTTCAGACATTAGGCCTCAAAGCAGATATGGATTTTGATGGATAGGTCATTGTCCTTCTGAACAATTGGGAGGAAATCCATCCTAGTCTTGTGGTTGAATGCTTTTACACTTCAAGGAGAGATTTAGGTTGTCTTTGAAGCTTTTATTTTGTTCTCCTCTGAATTGTTGGCCATTAGAGAGTAAAGGAAACAGGATTTGGCAAGGGGAGAGTGCTTTCAGCCATCCATACACAATGATCAGCCATCACGTGGGCGGCACGGTGGCACAGTGGTTAGCACTGTTGCCTCACAGCACCTGAGACCCGGTTTCCATGCCCATCTCAGGCGAGCGACTGCGTGGAGTTTGCACGTTCTCCTCGTGTCTGCGTGGGTTTCCTCCGGGTGCTCCGGTTTCCTCCCACAGTCCAAAGATGTGCGGGTCAGGTGAATTGGCCATGCTAAATTACCCATAATGTTAGGTTAGGGGTATGGGTGGATTACGGGTCGGTGTGGACTTGTTGGGCCGAAGGGCCTGTTTCCACACTGTAAGTAATCTAATGTAATCTCTCTTCAAATTGATCTTACTGGATAGAGATTTGCTGGAATGCTTGTTTTATCCGATCAGCTTCAAGAAGGACAATGTTTGTTTAAGAATCTTCTCATTAAATCTGGAGCATGTTTCAGGGAAATTTCTGGTGGAAGTTCTCTCACTCTCTGCTGATTCACAGTCCAGGACTCACTGCTGTGCAGGAGCGCTGTGAAAGTAACCTTTTTAAATTATTTGTTAATCAAATGTAATATGCTTTTTGTGGTAAATTTAGTTCTGAAGGTTAAACAGATGCATATCATTTCAACATCTAACACTGACAACAGAGGGCAGCTGAGTTTTGGGAGGTAAACAGCCACTGTCAGATTGTGAACAGCACAGAGCTTATGGTCAAAGTTTGGTTGTCTTTATTCTTTCATGGAAAATCCTTATCACTGGGTCAGGCCTGCATTTATTGCCTATTTCTAATTAACTCTGAAGGGGTGGTAATAAATTCACCATCATGGACAGAATTAGTTAGTGGGCAAGAAGATGGAAGATGAAAATAACGTGGAAGAAGTGACAATTCCTATCTGTTGGCCTGCTCTTGTAGTCACAGTTGCTACATGTCTAGTCCAGTTCCATTTCTGATAAATGGAAATCCCCGTGTGGTGATAGTGGGAGATTCAGTGTTTGTAATATCATTGAATGTTACATTTTCTCCATGAATTATAGAGGAACACAGTAAAGAAACCGGCCCTTTGGCCGAACTCCTCCATGCTGACCAGATTTCTTAAACTGAACTAATCCCATTTAACTGCATTTGGCCCATGTCCCTCTCATCCTTTCCTATTCATGTACCTGTCACAATGTCTTTCAAATGTTGGAATGTACTCACCTTTACCACCTTCTCTGACAGCTTGTTCCATACACACACCACCCTCTGTGTCTTTTGTCTCTCACCTTATACTAATTTTGGACTCCCCTACCCTAAAGGAAACACCTCCGCTGTTCACCTTATCTGTACCCTTCATGATTTATAAACTTCTATAAGAAGTTGTTGGAGATGGTCATAGAGTGTGGAGTATAAATGTTACTTGCCACTTATCAGCTCAAACTTGGATATTGTCCATGCCTTGTGACATGGACTGGTTCACCATCTGAGGCGTCACAAATGGTGCAGAACATTGTCAGTGAACATCTCTTCATCGTAAGGTCAGAGTGGGAATAGTCATTGATGAACCAATTGAAAATTGTTGGGTCAAGGACACTACCCTGAGGATCTCCACAGTGATGTCCTGAAGCAGAGGTGACTGACCTCCAACAATCACAACCATCTTCCTTTGTGTCTTGTATGACTTCAACCAGCAGAGAGTTTTCCCTTGGCTTTTGTTGTCTTTCATCCATTCAATTGCTCATGACATCTCTTCCCTAATGATGCTTTCTGATGGATTCTGCCTCGTGATACTAAGGGATAGACTGAAGGGGTTTGTCATGAAGAGTGGTGTTGACAGTGTGAGTTCAATTCTTGGACAGGCTGAGGTTACCATGAAGGTCCCAGCTTCGCAACCTCACTCCTTGTCTGAGCTGTGGTGACCCTGAGGTTAAACCACCATCAGTCTTCTCTCTCTCTAGTGACAGAGCAGCTCTATGGTCCACTAATACTATGGTAACTCTGCCTTTTACTATCAGCTTCTATTGTGCATTCCTGGTTGAGGAGTAACTCATTTCCCGCTGTATTCCATTGTGTCAGTGCTTGTGCTGGGAATGTCCTCCCCAGAAGGGACAGGGCAGGTTGATGATGGTTGGTCATTCTGGCTTGAATCTATTTCAATATTTCCTCAGTACAGGGAAAACTCGAACAGGAATGGCATGAATTAAAATGACAACAGAAAAGATATAAGCTCTGAGTGAGGCTTGTCTTTTTCTGGAGAATGTGGAACATTCTTTGCTCCAGTCCTTTTCAGGCCACCTCCCAGAACCCTTTCTCCAGTATTACAATAACTGCACTGATGCCATTTCTTGGAATTTTGCTTTCAATTTCAACCTTTCTATCATCTTCGCCCGGACCATCTCTTTCCTTCCCTTCTTTACCTCTTTGGACATATCCCTGGGGATATTTTCTTTAATGATATATATCACTTGACCACTGAATACCTTGAATACACGTCCTTGCAACCTGTTTCCTGGAAGATCTCTCTTCCATTCTCCGAGATTCCTCTGTCTGCATGATATCTGCACTGATGGTAACACCTTCCATTCTGGTTCGTCTGACATTTCTTCCTTCTTACTCAACTACAACACCCCCTCACTCCCACCTTAAGCAGCCACTGACGGGGCCCTTCACTGTGCGGAACCCAATTCTCACAGTTTTGTTCTTTTCTCTTCCTCTCCCTCCTCACATTAGAACAGGTTTCACCGTGTACTCGTGTTCCATGCCACCTGCTTCTGAAATTGAAAGTTTGTCATCCATAATTTCCACCAGTTCCAACATGATGCTGCCACCAAACACATTTACCCCTCATCTCTACTGTCAGCCTTCCAAAGGAATTGTTCTCTCCCTGGTTCACTCTGTTATCATCCCCCAATAACACATCTCTCTCCTATGAGTTGCTGCACAATCGCCTTTTTGCCTCCTCCCTCCTTACTTTCTCATGCCCCAAACATTCCTTCCAGGTGAAGCAGTTATTCCCCTCAACTTCTTTCTATTTTGTCTACTATATTACTGTTCTTGATCCAATCTCTTCCACACAGATTGCTTTACTCAGCGAGATTCTGGTTCCATATCATTTCAATACATCATCATTTTCTCACACTGACATTCCTGCCTGAGGCCTGGCGTAATTCTCAGTGAAGCCCAACACAGCTGGAGGAACAGCACCTCATTTTCCCATTTAGACAGTTGACAGCTTCCTGCCCTGAACACTGAGTCCAACAATGTGCTCAGGAACTCTGTCTTCCATTCAGGATATGTTTCACCTCGTGTCTCTATTTTGTTCTCATGTTTTTGCTTTCAGTCTAACCTTTCTCTGACCTTGTCTTTTGTTCCACCATCGCCTCAATTTTTTAAACAGCATAAACCTCATCACATTTTCACCACCATTAAGTTTGAAACAAGAGTCACATTGCATTGGAAACATTAACTGTGTGTTTTCCCCACAGAAGCTGTCAGAGTTATTGAATTTCATCAGCACTTTTTTTCTGACAGCTGAAACATGAACTTGTTCCGACTTGTTTGTGGCATGTTTATAACTAGTTCTGAAGAAATCACTGAACTTGAAACATTAACTCTGCTTTCTCTCCACAGATGCTGCCAGACTTGCTGAGCTTCTCCAACAATTTGCTTTTTTTTCAGATTTATAGCATCCACAGCTCTGAGTTTTATGATGCTAGTTCTGGATGATGTTTGCGTCACATTTTCTGAGCACAATGTTACACATACTTACGTGGGGAACGTAACAACAACATTTTCAACAGTTGGCATCTGTTTAAGAATTATTAATGGAGTGTTTTCTGTTCAGCTGGAGTCTGGGAATCACAACTATTCCTCTGTTCTCCACTTCAATGTGACCAGCTTTTCACAAACACTTCACCCTTCCTCAAACAATTAACATTGAAACAAACCCAATCTTTTCCCATACACATTGTGCTGGTGTAATGCTGTGATTCTGAAATTCCACAGATATGTTCACGGAGACTGAGAGATCCCCCATGGATTTCCAGGTTTGTGTCTTTATTGTCCTTAGTCAGTGTTACACAGAGACTGTACCTTTAATGCGTCGATGGTTTTTCACACTCCAGTAACCCACAGCAGCAATGCCAACAGTTACACAAAGGATGGTCACGAGCAATGGTGCCAGCCAGTCAGGGGCACTAAGGAAGATCTCATCTGTAAAGTGAATACCAGTGCATTACATAAATATACTTTCTGCTGCATGTGCCATAGAAATTATTATTACACAATATTTACAATTATTGCATGCTCATGAGATGAAAAACCCACTGTCCTCTCGCAGTCTCCTGATTTAACCTCAACAGAGTCGTCTGGAGCAGGCAAAAATGTCAAAACTGAAGTTTGTTAAATTCCCAACTGACAATGGAACCCCTGCCTATTTCAGTCGTTGCTACTAATGCTTATTATGGCTCTCTGTGTCAGGCTAGGGACTCTAACACTGCCAACCACAAATACAAAAATAAATGAAGCTCCATCGTTATATTTGTATTCCAGAACTCATGAGATCAACAAAGCCACACTTCCTAACGTCTCTGTCTGGGAAGGTATCTCAAATGTGTCAGATAAAACCAAAATAATGCTGACCCTGGAAATCTGAAACACAGATAGAAAGCGCCAGAGAAACTCAGCAGAAGTGGCAGCATCTGTGGAACTTCTCTAGCGCTTAGAGTCATAGAGTCTTAGAGATGTACAGCATGGAAACAGACCCTTCGGTCCAACCCGTCCACGCCGACCAGATATCCCAACCCAATCTAGTCCCACCTGCCAGCACCCGGCCCATATCCCTCCAAACCCTTCCTATTCATGTACCCATCCAAATGCCTCTCGAATGTTGCAATTGTACCAGCCTCCACCACATCCTCTGGCAGCTCATTCCACCCTCTGTATGAAAAAGTTGCCCCTTAGGTCTCTTTTATATCTTTCCTCTAAACCTATGCCCTCTAGTTCTAACTTCCCGACCCCAGGGAAAAGACTTTGTCTATTTATCCTATCCTGTGCTGATCTCAAATGTGTCCCCAGCTACAGTCCCCAGAACAAAGCAACCTGCTTGACTGGGACTACATCCATAAGCATCCACTCCCTCCACCACTGATGCTCAGTAGCAGCAGGGTGTCCTATCTACAAGTTTGCCAGCAGCCATTTAGCAAAAATCCTGAGACAGCACCATCCCAACTCACAATCATTTGCATCCAGAAGGAAAGCCGATATATGGGAACTCCAACACCTGCAAGTTTGTCTGCAAGCCATTCACCATCCTGACTTGGAAATGTATCACTATTCCTTCACTGTCATTGGGTCAAAATTCTGGAATACCCTTCCGAAGAGTATTGTAAATGAAACTATAATAAATGGACTGTGGTGATTCATTACCATTTTCCAAGGGCATCTTAGCAGAGTATAAAGGCAGATGGAGTATGCTTAAGAGGGAAACCAGGAGGGGTAGCTTTGGCAAATAGGGTTAAGGTGAATCCAAAGGCATTATACTAATACATTAAGGAAAAAAGACTAACAAGGGAGAGAATAGGGCCTGTCAATGATCAGCAAGGCAGCCTATGTGTGGCGGAGATACAAAACAAATATTTTGCATGTGTTCATGGCAGAGAAGGACAAGGAAGATATACAGTGTGGGGAGATAGATGGTGACATCTTGAAAAATGTCCATATTATAGAGGAGGAGGTGCTGGATGTCTTGAAATGCATAAAAGTGAATAAATCCCCAGCACAGCATCTAAACTTGCTGGAGAAACCATAAGAATCTATAGAGGTGGCAAAAATTCAATTGCAAGTGAAGCAGCTTGAGTTCGAAGCGAGAGATAGGGAAAGGGCAGCAGGAATGAAACAGTTTGAGTTACGATTAAAAGCCGAAGATAAATTAAAAGAGAGAGTGTTTGAACTTCAAAAACTGACAATTAAAAAGGAAAGTCAGTTTAAAAGGCTGGAGATAAAGGCTGAAGGTAGGCTTACTGAGGATGAGGAATCCCCTGGTAGTCAGAAGCCCAGTGAGAAACTGGGTAAGTATGTTCAAGCATTGCCTAAATTTGATGAAAAGGATGTGGAAGCCTTTTTCATCTCATTTCAAAAGGTGGCTGAACAAATGCAGTGGCCACTGGCACTTGGAGGTCATTTAGGAGTGAGGTAAAGACAGGCTAAAATGCAAAGACATTTTTACTGGCCTGGACTACACAAAGGTGTAGTTGAATTTTGCCAGACGTGTCATGCATGTCAGGAACCTGGAAAACCACAGGCAGGAATAAAACCTGCACCTTTAATATCTATTCCAGCATTTGAGAAAACTTCTCAGGAGTCTTGATTGATTGCACAGGTCCCCTACCTCAAACAAAAAGTGGGAATAGGTATTTGTTAACAATAATAGATGTGTGGACTAGATTCCCGAGGCAATCCCATTACACAACATCACAGCTAAAAGGGTTGGAGAAGAATTACTAAATGTTTTACTCAATACAGAGATCCAGTCAGATCAAGGATCAAACTTCACATCCAAACTATTCAGGAGTTTATGGATAACTTGGGAATAAAGCAATTCAAATCTACTGTGTACCATCCAGAATCGCAAAGGGCACTAGAGAGATGCCATCAAACCTGTTGAGGGTTTATGGTCAGGATTATCCAGATGATTAGGATAAGGGAGTTCCATTTGTACTTTTTGCGGTCAGAAATGCACCAATAAATTGACTGAATTCAGTCCTTTGGAATTAACGCTTGGGCATGAAGTAAGAGGATTGTTAAAATTGATTAAGGAGAAAATAATAAGTTAGAATTCAGAGATCACCCATTTGGACTATGTGTCAACTTTTAGAGAATGATTTCGTGGAGCTGGGGAGTTGGCTGAACAGCATTCAAATGTATCCCAGCATGCAATGAAACAGGAAGTGGATAAGAAATCAGAACTTCACAGTTTTGCAATTGGAGATAAGGTATTGGTGTGACTTCCTGTAACAGGTGAACCTTTAAAAGCAAGGTTTAGTGGATTGTATCAAATTGAGAGGAAATTGAGTGAGGTGATCTAATTGATAAGGACTCCAGACAGGAGAAAATCTCACAGAGTGTGTCATGTGATTATGCTCAAAAGGTACTTTGACAGGGAAGGAAAGCAAGAGGAGAAGGGGTTCATGATTACAGCACAGAAGGAAGAACAGGGTTCAGAGGATTCTCCTTCCTAACATCAAATTGGACAATGAGGAAGTTGTCATAAATTGGGATAAATTATTGAATTACCTGCCACAAGAAAATTGAAATGAGCTGAAAGAGTTATTACTGTCACATGGGGAGATACATGGAAATTGGGATAAATTTGAAGGACAGAGATGCCAGCCTGTTTAGATGGAGCTTGTTGTTGCAGCCTTTACTTTGACAATTGGCATGTGGCAGGTTGTGAAAGCGTGATTGCTGATGTGTTATTGAGGTTTGAATGTGATACGAAGGCGTTCGGTGGTGGGTGTGTCACGACCTGAATTTGCATGTGGTTATGCACGTTTGCATGGCTATAGTTAGAATCGTGTATATGTGTGTTTGAGACTACTAACTACTTTGTTTTTGAAGGGTTTTAAAAATCAAGCCATCTTTTGATATTGATGGTTCATTTTTTTTCTGGGGAGAAGTGTCACCCACTTCTGGTCCTGTTTTTTAAAAAGCTGTTCCTTTTCTCAAGGACACTGTGTACTTAATTCTTTTCAGCGTGGTCATAAACAGGCAGGGGGTCCAGTCAGACTAGTCGTCTATCACGGAGGTCTTACGACAGAACACGCGAGAGGCTGGACCAGCCGCTATCTCTGGACGAGCTGACCAAGGCCCTCGAGTCCTTCGAAAAGAATAAAACTCCCGGAAGCGATGGCTTACCGGTCGAGCTCTATTCCGCTCTGTGGGACTTGATTGGCCAGGACCTGCTGGAGGTGTATGTCAGTAGCTTCAGGCGGGTACCATGAGTGAATCCATGAGGAAAGGCATCATCACCCTCATCTACAAGCGGAAGGGGGAGAGGGAGGAACTCAAAAATTGGAGACCGATCACACTGTTGAATGCGGATTACAAAATCCTGTCAAAGGTAATCGCCAACCGGGTCAGGTCTGCTCTGGGGTCGGTGATTCACCCTGACCAAACCTGTGCTGTGCCGGGCAGGAAGATCGCTGAGAGTCTTGCACTCCTCAGATACGATCGCCTAAGTGCAGGACAGAGGGTTGGACGCCTGCCTGATCAGCCTGGACCAAGAGAAAGCCTTTGACAGGATATCACACAGGTATATGAGAGATGTTCTCTCCAAAATGGGCTTTGGGGAGGGAATCTGCAATTGGATCAGACTGCTCTACACCAACATTGTCAGTGCAGTCTCAATCAATGGGTGGGAATCAGATAGCTTCCCAGTCAGATCTGGAGTCAGGCAGGGCTGCCCTCTCTCTCCTGCCTTGTTTGTGTGCTGCATAGAGCATTTGCCGAGTCCATCAGGAAGGATTCGAGCCTGAGAGGGGTGACTATTCCGGGCAGCGGGGGCCTGCAGGTTAAGGCCTCCCTGTACATGGATGATGTCACCGTTTTCTGCTCGGATCCGCTGTCCGTGCGCAGACTCATGTGCATTTGTGACCAGTTCGAACGGGCCTCGGGGGCCAAGGTAAACCGAGGCAAGAGCGAGGCCATGCTCTTCGGGAACTGGGCCGACCAATCCTCGATCCCCTTCACCGTCAGGACCGACCACCTGAAGGTGCTGGGTATTTGGTTCGGGGGGGCTGGGGCGTGCGCCAGGTCTTGGGAGGAGCGTATCAGTAAAGTGAGACAGAAACTGGGCAGATGGAGGCTACGGTCGCTCTCCATCACGGGAAAAAACCTGGTCATCAGGTGTGAGGCACTGTCATTGCTGTTGTACGTGGCACAGGTCTGGCCTATTCCCAGAACCTGCGCCGCTGCAGTCACCCGGGCCATCTTCCAGTTCATATGGAGTTCAAACATGAACCGGGTCCGAAGGGACTCGCTGTACAAAGATCTGGGAAACGGGGGAAAAAATACACCCAATGCTACCCTCACCCTGATGGCCACCTTTGTGTGTGGCTGCATCAAGCTGTGCGTGAATCCCCGGTACGCAAACACCAAGTGTCACTACGTACTGAGGTTCTACCTGTCCCCAGTGTTGCGAAGGATGGGCCTGGCCTCGCTGCCGCGGAACACTCCGAGTAGTTGGACCGTTCCGTACCACCTGTCCTTCGTGGAGAAATTTTTGAAGAAAAACACCTTTGACCACAAGTCCATCAGGAAGTGGTCAGCACGTAGCATCCTTGAGACCCTTTGGGAAAAGGAGAGGGTGGATCCTGTCAAGTGGTTCCCTGAGCAGACTGTCAAAGCAATTTGGCAGAATGCCTCATCGCCAGAACTTTCCAACAAAACTCCAAGACATGGCTTGGCTGGTGGTGAGAAGGGCTCTACCTGTGAGATCATTTATGCAAGCCCGGACTCTCAGCCGCACCGCACGCTGCCCTCGAAGCGGCTGCGGGGGGGAAGAGACTGTCACACACCTCCTTCTGGAATGTGCCTATGCAGAGGAAGTCTGGAGAGGAATGCAGTGGTATTTGTCGAGGTTCGTCCCGAGCAGCGCCGTGACGCGGGACTCCGTGCTCTACGGCCTGTTCCCCGGGACGCACACCGAGACGAACATCAACTGCGCCAGGAGGATCATCAACTCGGTGAAGGACGCTCTCTGGGTGGTCCGAAACCTGTTGATCTTCCAGCTGAAGGAGTTGACCCCGACTGAGTGTTGCAGACTGGCACATTCCAAGGTCCAGGACTACGTGTTGAGGGACGCGCTGAAGCTTGGGGCAGCTGCCGCCAAGGCGCGGTGGGGAAAGACCACCGTGTAACATCTGCCTGTCTAAAGAAGATCAGGGGGCCCTGCAGTCATTTGGGCTCTGCTGACGCCTTAGCTCAATATGTGAGTGAGAAACGCACAGATCTGTATGTAATAATGAAAATTCTGAGCTGTGTATGTAAATGTTGACATACGTATGGCATTACCAAATGTACAGTGTATCTAATATTTTATTAATATTTTATGAATAAAGTATATTTTTGAAATTAAAAAAAAAGTTCTGTGCCTCCGGCCTGGGTATCCTGTCGCGAGGAGGCAACTTCACAATCACCGAGGTTAAGGAGGTGGTGGGCGGGTGCCTCCTCGTCACCGACGTCAGGTACAGGAATGCTCCCCTGAGACTGATTAATGTGTACGCCGCAGTGGGTAAGAGTGAATGGTTGGCCATCCTGCAGCAGCTTCCACTGTTGCTGGCTACGTCCAGGCCGGTCATTCTGGCCGGAGACTTCAACTGTATCATTGATGCAGATGGACAATCCGGCGGGGGGGGGATAGTAAACTGGACGCCACATCCAGAGCCCTGATGGACGCGGTAAAAGATGCCAAGCTGCACGACGTCTTCAGCACCCCTGCAGACGGAGCGCAGCATAGATACACCTGGTCACAGGCAGATGGGTCTATCTGCTCAAGGATAGATTACCTGTTTGTGTCCCGAACGCTCTCAGTCAGATCCACCGACATCAAGCCGGTGTTCTTCTCTGACCACTGCCTCCTGCTGGCCGACTGTCACCTACAGGACGAGCAGCGGGCGGGTAAGGGAACGTGGAAGCTGAACACAAAGCTGTTGACCCCGGGAAACATTGAGGAGCTCAAGAGGGACTACGCAGGTTGGAGAACCGTGAAGCCCCTCTTTGAGTCTCCAGCAGACTGGTGGGAAACAGTAAAAGGGAACATCAAGAGGTTCTTCATCCTCAAAGGTGTTCAGGAGGTGAGAGAGAGGCGGGGAAAACTGTCCCAGCTCCAGGAAAGTGTGCAGAACCTGCTCCTGCTGCAGACGATGGGGGTCGATGTCACGGAGGACCTCAAGGAGGTGAAGGGCCAGCAAGCCTCGCTCTTTGCCTCGGAGGCCTCCAAGATAATCTTCCGGTCCAGGGTCCGCTGGGTGGAGCAGGACGAGACGTGCTCACGTTTCTTCTTCCAGAAGGTGCACAAAGAGAGCTCTGTGCTCAGCAGCCTGAAGGAAGAAGATGGTTCGATAACGTCATCTCAGGCTGACGTCATGAGGATCAGTAAATCCTTCTATGCCGGTCTGTATGACGCCAAGCCGACCGACAGCGTGGCCTCCCAGCTGTTCCTGTCCTCTATCACAGAGGTCTTAGACGACAGAACACGGGAGAGGCTGGACCAGCCGCTATCTCTGGACGAGCTGACCAAGGCCCTCGAGTCCTTCGAAAAGAATAAAACTCCCGGAAGCGATGGCTTTCCGGTCGAGCTCTATTCCGCTCTGTGGGACTTGATTGGCCAGGACCTGCTGGAGGTGTATGTCAGTATGCTTCGGGCAGGTACCTTGAGTGAATCCATGAGGAAAGGCATCATCACCCTCATCTACAAGCGGAAGGGGGAGAGGGAGGAACTCAAAAATTGGAGACCAATCACGCTGTTGAATGCGGATTACAAAATTCTGTCAAAGGTAATCGCCAACCGGGTCAGGTCTGCTCTGGGGTTGGTGATTCACCCTGACCAAACCTGTGCTGTGCCGGGCAGGAAGATCGCTGAGAGTCTCGCACTCCTCAGGGATACGATCACCTACGTGCAGGACAGGGGGTTGGACACCTGCCTGATCAGCCTGGACCAGGAGAAAGCCTTTGACAGGATATCACACAGGTATATGACAGATGTTCTCTACAAAATGGGTTTTTGGGGAGGGAATCTGCAATTGGATCAGACTGCTCTACACCAACATCGTCAGTGCAGTCTCAATCAATGGGTGGGAATCAGATAGCTTCCCAGTCAGATCTGGGGTCAGGCAGGGCTGTCCTCTCTCTCCTGCCTTGTTTGTGTGCTGCATAGAGCCATTTGCCGAGTCCATCAGGAAGGATGCGAGCCTGAGAGGGGTGACTATTCCGGGCAGCGGGGGCCTGCAGGTTAAGGCCTCCCTGTACATGGATGATGTCGCTGTTTTCTGCTCGGATCCGCTGTCCGTGCGCAGACTCATGTGCATCTGTGACCAGTTCGAACGGGCCTTGGGGGCCAAGGTAAACCGAGGCAAGAGCGAGGCCATGCTCTTCGGGAACTGGGCCGACCAATCCTCGATCCCCTTCACCGTCAGGACCGACCACCTGAAGGTGCTGGGTATTTGGTTCGGGGGGGCTGGGGCGTGTGCCAAGTCTTGGGAGGAGCGTATCAGTAAAGTGAGACAGAAACTGGGCAGATGGAAGCTACAGTCGCTCTACATCGTGGGAAAAAACCTGGTCATCAGGTGTGAGGCACTGTCATTGCTGTTATACGTGACACAGGTCTGGCCTATTCCCAGAACCTGCGCCGCTGCAGTCACCCGGGCCATCTTCCAGTTTATATGGAGGTCAAAGATGGATCGGGTCCGAAGGGACACCATGTACAAAGATCTGGGCAATGGGGGGAAAAAATACACCCAATGCCACCCTCACCCTGATGGCCACCTTTATGTGTGGCTGCATCAAGCTGTGCGTGGATCCCCTGTACGCAAACACCAAGTGTCACTACGTACTGAGGTTCTACCTGTCCCCAGTGTTGCGAAGGATGGGCCTGGCCTCGCTGCCACGGAACGCTCCGAGTAGTTGGACCGTTCCGTATCACCTGTCCTTCGTAGAGAAGTTTATGAAGAAAAACACCTTTGACCACAAGTCCATCAGGAAGTGGTCAGCACGTAGTGTCCTCGAGACCCTTTGGGAAAAGGAGAGGGCGGATCCTGTCGAGTGGTTCCCTGAGCAGACTGTCAAAGCCATTTGGTAGAATGCCTCATCGCCAGAACTTTCCAACAAGCACCAAGACATGACTTGGTGGTGAGAAGGACTCTACCTGTGAGATCCTTTATGCACACCCGGACTCTCAGCCGCACCGCACGCTGCCCTCGAAGCGGCTGCGGAGGGGACGAGACTGTCATCACACACCTCCTTCTGGAATGTGCCTATGCAGAGGAAGTCTGGAGAGGAATGCAGTGGGGTTGGTCGAGGTTCTTCCTGAGCAGCGCCGTGACGTGGGACTCCGTGCTCTACGGCCTGTTCCCCAGGACGCACACTGAGACGAACATCAACTGCGCCTGGAGGATCATCAACTCGGTGAAGGACGCTCTCTGGACGGTCTGAAACCTGTTGATCTTCCAGCTGAAGGAGTTGACCCCGACTGAGTGTTGCAGACGGGCACATTCCAAGGTCCAGGACTACGTGTTGAGGGACGCGCTGAAACTTGGGGCATCTGCCGCCAAGGCGCAGTGGGGAAAGACCACCGTGTAACATCTGCCTGCCTAAAGAAGAACAGGGGGCCCATGCAGTCATTTGGGCTCTGCTGACGCCTCAGCTCAAAATGTAATCATACAGACCTGTAAATAAGAATGATTTCTCTGTTTTCATTATGCAAAGAAGTGGAATGTTTACTGATGTATGGCATGTCCAAGTGTACAGACCATCAAATTATTTTATGAATAAAGTATATTTTTGAAATAAAAAAATTCAGCCACCTGAGTGAACTGACCCCAGCATTGCTAATGGCTAATACTAGGGGGTTAAATACTGTTAGACTCACCCCGTCTCTTTCTACTTTCTACAATCCAGCCTGACAAATCTTTCCTGAATACATTTCAAGATTTCTGCCCCTGGAAGCCTTTCACACTTTGTTTATCCCAACTTACATTGGATACATTGAAATCCCCCTCACATTAATATCCTATTATTTTTACACTTCCCTGAGATTTAGCAACATACGTGTCTTTCTATCTTTCCCCGAATGTTCTCGGGCTCTGTGGGACATTCCCAGCAAAGTGATTGTCCCTTTTTTTGGTTTAACTTTCACCCATATGACCTCATTTTAGAAACCTTCTGAGATATCATCCATCCCTGCTGCCTGATGTTCCACACTGAGACACCATCTTTTGCCACTTCCAACATCTTTTGCCTTTTTTTTCTCCCCCCTTCAGTATTCCTCGAAGATCCTATATCCTGGAATATCGATCCGGCAGTTCTGTGGGAATAAAGTGAGAATGGAAATTAGACGGTACAATATCACCACCACGTGGCTACAAATGGTATTGCCAGAATAAATTGGGATTTGCTTCGAAAAAATAGTGCAGCTGCGCCACCTAATGGCCTTTGGCGAAGCTACAGCAACATGCTTTCCTATTTCAGTGCAGTTATCAGACTGCAAATTAAAAATAAAACTCAAAGTGCTGGGAATTCTCAATAAGCCTGACAGGATTTCTAGGGAGAGAAGCAGAATTGATGCTTCAGATAGTATTTTATTTTTCTTCAGAACTGATTTGCAGTGTTTTGTCTTAAATCCATAAATCAAATTTTGCTCTTCCGATGAAATGTAGTTTAGCCAAAAGCAACAGCTTTACTTGTCATCAAAACAGGTAACCTAAATTCACAAGCTGTCTACAGATTGTGTTTTTTTTAACAGATCATTCAGACGTATGAGTTCGTTTTGCCGTTCAACGCAACCACTCAACTTCATTTTACAACAAAAATAGAAATTGCTGAAGAAGTGGGTGGCACGGTGGCACAGTGGTTAGCACTGCTGCCTTACAGCGCCGGATTCAATTCCCGACTCAGGCGACTGACTGTGTGGAGTTTGCACGTTCTCCCCGTGTCAGCGTGGGTTTCCTCCGGGTGCTCCGGTTTCCTCCCACAGTCCAAAGATGTGCAGGTTAGGTGAGTTGACCATGCTAAATTGTCCATAGTGTTAGGTAAGGGGTAAATGTAGGGGTATGGGTGGGTTTCGCTTCGGCGGGTCGGTGTGGACTTGTTGGGCCGAAGGGCCTGTTTCCACACTGTAAATGTAATCTAAGTTGAGCAGGTTTGGCAGTAACTGTGGAGAGAAATAGTGCAGCAGGTCAGGCAGCATCATCTTCAGGCTTATGCCCGAAACGTCGATTCTCCTGCTCCTTTGATGCTGCCTGACCTGCTGCGCTTTTCCAGCAGCACATTTTTAAGCTCTGATCCCCAGCATCTGCAGCCCTCATTTTCTCCACTGTGGAGAGAAAACAGAGTTAACGTTTTGGGCCCATTGACTCTTCTTCACATCATATTTATTACTACCTCAGAGGCAATATCACTGCCTTGTTCACAATTTAGCTTATTATAGTTTTCCAGGGTTATTATTAATTGATGTTTATTAATATAGACGAATAAAGAACATTTTAAACACAAATCTATGATTTTGCATGGAGCAGGACTGCCACCTCCTGGCTGAAATCGGATCTTCACAAATTTATTTCCCCGTGCAGCACCGATTTAGACCACTTGATGGCGCCAGAGGACTATCTGTCGTTTTGTTGACCTTTTTCATTTCGTTCTTTGACTAATTTTAAATAACTTTCGCAGTTTTTACAGCTTTTACCACACGCTATAGGGGCAGAATTAGGTCAATCAGCCCATTCTGTTATTGAAAGGCATTATTAGTCGATGTAGATACTGTACGTTGTGTTTAAAAGTTCTTAAATGCTGGAAATACAAAATTAAACAAGACACAAGAGAAACTGAGCAAGAGAATAATTTACTTCCACAAGAAAGAACAACCTCAAGGAACTGCGGATACTGTAAAATAGACACAAAAATAGAAATGGCTGGAATATCTCAGCAAGTCTGACAGCGTCTCTGGAGAGAAAACAGAATGAACGTTTCGGGTCTAATGACCCTGAGTGATGGAACAAAATTATAGGGCTGCACTCCCATTTCTGGCCAGCTGATGGCAATATTGTACCACGTAAAAGAATCGAGAAGGGAAATTATTACTTGCAATACCGCTTAATGCCAGCAAGTGGTAGTATTGCACCATTTGTTCTCCAACCGGGATTTAAAAATTGAACTGGATACAGTTCGTTGGAGGTGAAAGAAATAATTCACAGGTTTAGAGTGATCTAAATGCTTTGGTCCTTTAAAATATACAGTCTTGCGGAAGAAAACAGTAAGACAAAATAATGGGGAAGGACAGAAAATTGGGAGTTCACTTGCTGTTTCATCCCAATATCATTGAAATCATGAATCTAGTTCCTGATGAAAACTGAGCACAGCCCATTCCACATCACCACCTCCTCACTCATTCTCACTGCTACATCTGTGAAGTTGCTGGTCCAACATGTACTGTTGAATTAATTAAAACTGCCGCTGTTAAATGTTAAAAAAGAACAAAGTCATTGCCTTCAATGTGCATCAGACTCAATCTAATCCTGTTGTGGTTCTGTTCGTCGAGCTGGGAATTTGTGTGCAGACATTTCGTCCCCTGTCTAGGTGACATCCTCAGTATTTGGGAGCCTCCAGTGAAGCGCTTCTGTGATGTTTCCTCCGGCATTTATAGTGATTTGTATCTGCCGCTCCCGCTTGTCAGTTCCAGCTGTCCGCTGCAGTGGTCGGTATATTGGGTCCAGGTCGATGTGCTTATTGATTGAATCAGTGGATGAGTGCCATGCCTCAAGGAATTCCCTGGCTGTTCTCTGTTTGGCTTGTCCTATAATAGTAGTGTTGTCCCAGTCGAACTCATGCTGCTTGTCATCTGCATGTGTGGCCACCAAGGATAGCTGGTCGTGTCGTTTCGTGGCTAGTTGGTGTTCATGGATGCAGATCGTTAGCTGTCTTCCTGTTTGTCCTATGTAGTGTTTTGTGCAGTCCTTGCATGGGATTTTGTACACTACGTTGGTTTTGCTCATGCTGGGTATCAGGTCCTTTGTCTTGGTGAGGTGTTGTCTGAGGGTGGCTGTTGGTTTGTGTGCTGTTATGAGTCCTAGTGGTCGCAGTAGTCTGGCTGTCAGTTCGGAAATGCTCTTGATGTATGGGAGTGTGGCTAGTCCTTTGGGTTGTGGCATGTCCTCGTTCCGTTGTCTTTCCCTTAGGCATCTGTTGAACAAATTGCGTTGGTATCTGTTTTTGGCGAATACATTGTAGAGGTGTTCTTCTTCCTCTTTTTGCAGTTCTGGTGTGCTGCAGTGTGTTGTGGCCCTTTTGAACAGTGTCTTGATGCAACTTCTTTTGTGAGTGTTGGGGTGGTTGCTTTCGTAGTTCAGGACTTGGTCTGTGTGAGTGGCTTTCCTGTATACCTTTGTGGTGAATTCTCCATTCGGTGTTCTCTGTACCATCACGTCTAGGAATGGGAGTTGGTTGTCCTTTTCTTCCTCTCTAGTGAATCAGATTCCTGTGAATGTGGTGTTGATGATCCAGTGTGTGTTCTCTATTTCTGTGTTTTTAATGATTACAAAGGTGTCATCCACATATCTGCCCCAGAGTTTGGGTTGAATTTGCGGTAAGACTGTTTGTTCTAATCTTTGCATTACAGCTTCTGCTATGAGCCCAGAGATGGGTGAGCCCATGGGTGTTCCGTTGATCTGTTCTGTATGTCCAGCAGGTTGGTTATTGTTTCTCTGGCTAGGGTATTGTCGATAGAGGTGAACAGTGCCGTTACATCGAATGTTACATCGAAACAATAGCCAACCTGCTGGACATACAGAACAGACAACAGGATGGTGAACATATCAACAAAGACGGCATACTCAAACTACTGGACCTGTGCCTCACAACACACTTCACATTCAAAAACCAAATATATGAACAAATCAACGGCACACCCATGGGCTCACCCATCTCTGGGCTCATAGCAGAAGCGGTAATGCAAAGATTAGAACAAACAGTCTTACCGCAAATTCAACCCAAACTCTGGGTCAGATATGTGGATGACACCTTTGTAATCATTAAAAGCACAGAAATAGAGAACACACACCAGATAATCAATGCCACACTCACAGGAATCCGATTCACTAGAGAGGAAGGAAAGGACAACCAACTCCCATTCCTAGACGTGATGGTACAGAGAACACCGAACGGAGAATTCACCACGAAGGTATACAGGAAAGCCACTCACACAGACCAAGTCCTGAACTACGAAAGCAACCACCCCAACACCCACAAAAGAAGTTGCATCAAGACACTGCAGCACACCAGAACTGCAAAAAGAGGAAGAAGAACACCGATACAATGTATTCACCAAAAACGGATACCCCCGCAATTTCATCAACAGATGTCTGAGGGAAAGACAATGGAACGAGGACATGCCACAACCCAAAGGACTAGCCACACTACCATACATCAGGAGCATTTCCGAACTGACAGCCAGACTACTGCGACCACTAGGACTCATAACAGCACACAAACCAACAGCCACTCTCAGACAGCAACTCACCAGGACGAAGGACCCGATACCCAGCATGAGCAAAAGCAATGTAGTGCACAAAATCCCATGCAAGGACTGCACAAAATACTACATAGGACAAACAGGAAGACAGCTAATGGTCAGCATCCATGAACACCAACTAGCCACGAAACGACATGACCAGCTATCCTTAGTAGCCACACACGCAGATGACAAGTAACATGAGTTCAACTGGGACAACACTACTATTATAGGGCAAGCCAAACAGAGAACAGCCAGGGAATTCCTAGAGGCATGGCACTCATCCACAGATTCAATCAATAAGCACATCAACCTGAACCCAATATACCGGCCACTGCAGCGGACAGCTGGAACTGACAACCGGAAACGGCAGATTCAAATCACTACAAATGCCGGAGGAAAGATCACAGAAGCGCTTCACAGGAGGCTCCCAAGCATTGAGGATGTCACCTAGACAGGGGACAAAACATCTGCACCCAAATTCCCAGCTCGGCGAACAGAACCACAACAACGAGCACCCGAGCTACAAATCTTCTCCCAAACTTTAAATCTATTCCTGTTCCTTCTCCTCTGAATGAGACTGACTGCATGCACTGGGTACAATTGAAACTTGAGCAGAGTTTCAAAGTAAATATCCTACCAATCATCAAACTCACCTTCTTTCTGTCACCATCACCTGCCCTGCTTCATTTGCCTTTAAAGCAGTGAATAGGCAACGGTTACTTTCTAAGGAACAAAGACATTCATTACAACAGTTTTACATTTCTTTCTGCTACAAAAACACAGCAGGTAATATGTCCCAAGAATGCCTGGAAAATAAATTAAAGCTAACATTAGATCCCAGTAGCAGTTGTATAGATTTACTTGAAACAGTTGTGACGAT
The DNA here is from genome assembly GCF_020745735.1 of Hemiscyllium ocellatum. Taxonomy (NCBI): domain Eukaryota; kingdom Metazoa; phylum Chordata; class Chondrichthyes; order Orectolobiformes; family Hemiscylliidae; genus Hemiscyllium; species Hemiscyllium ocellatum. The sequence continues at coordinate 9,256,938 of NC_083435.1, forward strand.
GCTGCCTCTTTAACAAGGTTATGTGATCCTTGTTTTTGTTTCAAGAGGGGTTGTAAAGGCAGAGGTGCTGATTTGTCTGGAAATGGTTACATTAAGCAATGGCAGGGGAATGGCCAGTTCTCCCATTCAGATTTTGTTTCTAGTTTGGTTTAGTTTCAGCGGTTGGTCAAAAAACCTGCTGAGGACCGAGAGAAGCAGCTCCAATGGAAAGAGGTTCCCTGCTTCAACAGAAGCCTTGCCTGATATTTCTGTCTGAAATCTCTCCTGTCTGTAAGAACCTGTGTTTGTATTTTTGTCAAGGAGGGTGTATATGGGATGTTGCAGGGATTAGAGTGGTTTTGTTAAGCTGCGATATTGTATTGGTTGGGTTTCAAATAAGTTATTTTAAATTCTGTTTTCTTTTGTTCATGTTTCATCTATGGAGTTTAAATAAACCCGGTTTTGTTTAAAGCTGAGTGATTTGAGCGGCTGCATCACTGCTGTAATATCCACTTCACATCTGCCTTCACAAAAAATAAAAGGTAGAGTCTGGGGTCTGGGTTACCTTCTTCAAATACTTTGGGGGGTTCTGGCCTGGTCCATAACATAGAAGCAAGGTCCAGGATCTGGAGCATGTTAGATTTCAGCAAAGGAGGATAAAGGAGTTAATGATGATGGGAGGAACTATGAGGCTAAACCTTCCAGAAGTATAGAAGGGAACTGTTGAAGCTTTTCTAACGGTTGGAAAGGAAAAGGTGAGTGAAGGCAGACATAGGTGCGAACAGTCTGAACAGGGAGAATGGATAATGGAGAACAGGAGATGGCAGTGCAATGAAACAACTGCTTTAGTTCTGTCCTCATGGAGGAAGACACAAAGAACTTCTCACAAAAGCTGGGGATCCAGGGGTCTATTGAGAGGGAGGGATTGAAGGAGAGGTGGCAGTGTAGAAATAATGGGACAGGAAGCTGGTAATTCTCCAGGACCTGACAATCACCATCCCAGAGTACATTGGAGGTGGCCATGGACATAGTGATTTCATTGATTGCTAGAATCTAATAAAAAGGATCCACAATCAGCCAATTACGGCTGAGATGAAGGGAAATGTTGTCACTCAGTTAATGGTGAACTTGTGAAATTCTCTATCACAAAGGACTGTGGAGGCCAAGTCAGTGAATACATTTTACAAAAAAATAGACTGAACCTGGATACAGAATGCAGGAAGGGGTTTGGAGTGACAGTGGGAATATGGAGGTGAGACAGAAAATCATCCTGGGTCACTTTGAATCATGGCACAGGCTCAGTTGTCCAGATCCCAAAAGAGAAAATGCTGGAAAATCTCAGCAGGTCTGGCAGCATCTGTAAGGAGAGAAAACAGCTGATGTTTTTGAGTCTAACTGACCCTTTGACAACGTGTCAGTTAGACTGGAATCATCAGCTGCTGAGATTTTCCAGCATTTTCTCTTTTGGTTTCAGATTCCAGCATCCACAGTAATTTGCTTTTATCAGTTGTCCAGATAACTTTTTCCTATTTTCAATATTTCTATATTTCATTATCTGAAATTCTTAATATTTTTGTTGCCTCTGAATGGAACCATTTTCTTATGTACAAAAAGCCTAAGTTCTGTGAAGGAGGTAAAGAGAGAGAGAGAGAGAGAGAGAGACAGAGAGAGAGAGAGACAGAGAGAGAGAGAGAGAGAGAGAGAATATAAAATAAAATGTACAATTCCAACAGGGCTGTATGTGCTGAGGGGCTTGTGTCTCTGTGTACACCAATCTGCGGTCGGGCAGATTGATTACACATCGTAGGCAGAATATTTTGTAATTTCAGAAATATACTTTATTCATTGAAAAAAATCCTTATATTTATATACATAATCACCAACACAGTTTGGTTCTGGACAGCAGCAGATCAAGGAAACAAACAAACATTGGCGTTTGACTCTATCCAACTCTTACTTGAACTAGACAATATTTAAATGCATTTGAGACACCATGAGGGTCCAATAACTGAATGCACTGTCATTTCCCTTCAGCAGAGAGCCCTCAGACAGTGGTCTTTCCCCACTGGGCCTTGGCAGCAGCTGCCCCAGGCCTCAGTGTGTCCCTGCACCTTGGACTGCGCCCGTCTGTAACACTCGGTCAGGGTCAGCTCCTTGTTCTGGAAGACCAGCAGGTTTCGGTCAGACCAAAGAACACCTTTCACCGAGTTGATGGCCCTCCGGGTGCAGTTGATGTTTGTCTCGGTGTGTGTCCTGGGGAACAGCCCATAGAGCACAGGGTCCCGCAACATGAAGCTGCTCGGGACGAACCTCGACACAAACCCCACTGCAGTGGCCCATTCCAGAAGGAGATGGGTGACAGTCTCTACCCCCTTGCAGCCACTTTGAGGGCAGTGTGCGATGGCACAGACTGGCGGGGGTACATGAAGGATCTCATAGGCAGTGCCCTTCTCACCACCAGCCGAGCGATGTCCTGGTGCTTGTTGGAACGTTCTGGTGATGAGGCGTTCTGCCAAATGGCTTTGACAGTCTGCCCAGGGAACCACGCGACAGGATCTACCCTCTCCTTTTCCCATAGGTTCTCAAGGACACCACGTGCTGACCATTTCCTGGTGGACATGTGGTCAAACGTGTTTTCCTTCATGAATGTGTCCATCAGGGACGGTGACACGGAACGGTCCAACTACTTGGAGAGTTCCGCAGCAGCGAGGCCAGGCCCATCCTTCACAACCCCGGGGACAGGGAGACCCTCAGTACGGACTCACACTTGGTGGTTGTGTACTGAGCGTTTACACACAGCTTGATGCAGCCGCACACAAAGGGACCATCAGGATGAAGGTGATGTTGGGTAGATTTTTCCCCATAAATCCAGAGTGTTGGACATGGTGCCCTGCAGGAATGGTCCATCTAAGACCCCCAAATGAAGTGGACGATGGCTCGGGTGACTGAAACAGTGCAGTTTTGGGAATGAGAAAAACCTGTGCCATTTGCAACAACAGAGAGAGTGTGTCCCACCTGATGACTCGGCTTTTACCTTCAATGGAGAGGGAGCAGGAGTTCCCAAAACCCCAGTTTCTGCCTCAGTTTGGTGATATGCTCCTGCCCCAGTCTCTCTGAACCATATTCCCAGCCCCTTCAGGTAACCTGCCCTGGCAGTGAAGGGGAGTTACATAAAATAGTTAATCTATAAGTTTAAAACGACACACAACTCTCTCACCTGCTATTACAAATATTGTCCTCATAAATTAATAAATCCAGACCTGCTCTGTGCCATATTCTTGTTAATTCTCCTGAGGTTAGTTACAAATTGGAATTTTTAATTACTCTACATAGAGTAAAAATCTTTCAAGGAAAATAATTTTATTTGTTATTCCTCTCTAATAATACTAATCATTGTCCCAATAATCAAGGTGTTTCTAAATTATCTACTCTCTTATGTCTGTTAAAAATCACACAACACCAGGTTATAGTCCAACAGGTTTATTTGGAAGCACTAGCTTTCGGAGTGCTGCTCCTTGATCAGATGGTTCTTCATCATCCAGTACCTGATGAAGGAGCAGCGCTCTGAAAGCTAGTGCTTCCAAATAAACCTGTTGGCGTATAACCTGGTGTTGTGTGATTTTTAACTTTGTCCACCCCAGTCCAACACCGGCTCCTCTAAATCATAATATATTTTCTGAGTATGGACTGGGCAGGACAAATATTATTCACTCTCTCAGAGATATCTGTAAAGAAATTGGATTTTTTTTTAAAAAAAGCTGAGAGATATTTTGGTTCTCATTTAGTAGGGGAGTGAAAGGGCAGTAAAGTGGATTAGATTACTTACAGTGTGGAAACAGGCCCTTTGGCCCAACAAGTCCACACCGACCCATTCTCCATACATTTACCCCTTTTTACCTAACACTACGGGCAATTTAGCGTGGCTAATTCACCTGACCTGCACATTTTTGGATTGTGGGAGGAAACCGGAGCACCTGGAGGAAACCCACACAAATTCGCCTGAGGAGGGAATTGAACCCCGGTCTCTAGCGCTGTGAGGCAGCAGTGCTAACCACTGTGCCGCCCTAAAGCAGGATGTTAGGAATGTCAGATCAGTCATGATCCTGTTGAATGGTGCAGCAGACCTGAGGGGCAGAATGGCCTGCCCATGTACTTATTACTTATCGTCCAATGATTGAAACATTCCACCCAAGTTCGGTGCGGTTTGGAGGTAGGAGGCGGGGTGGGGGGCGAGGGTTGGGTGGTGGGTAGTGCGGGTGGTCAGTGATTACTGATTGGTTTGAAAATAGGGCTTTCAACCCAAGAAGTTTGAGAACTACTTGTCTAACCAGCCCCTCTGTTCTGTCAAAACTTTACCAATGTTTCAAGAAGGGCTAAGTCTGGCTGACAGCAGATCACTTGCCAGTGATATCCGTACTCAAGGATAAAGTGTGTGATAGGGCAGGAAACAGCAAATCAAAGAAACATTCCTGATTAGGATGGGCGGTAGCTCAGTGTCGAGCCCATTCTATCTTTGCACCGTTTGCTAACTTTCTAATGTTCCTCACCTTTCAGTGCAGTTTATGGAGCGGCAGCAAGTGTTCCCAATAGCCTAAGACTCATGTGCTGTAAGATTAAAGACAAAAGGTTTAGAACCAAATGAGAGAAACCCTTTCACTCAGAGTGTTTTGAGATTTTGGATTTCTCTTACAGGTTTGGTGACTGAATTAAATATTATGAAATAACGGGTGGTTCTCAAACTCTACCCCAAGACCGATCCCTCAGAGCAGTCAAAGGCGGGAATTCAAAGAACAATGGATGTTGAAAATCAGAAATGTTAGGGCTGTCCATGACTGAGCAGCACAAGATGGCCGACAGTTGCCCTTGGCAAAAGCAGTAAAACATGGCTGACTGTGGTCTTTGGAAGTTTTGGGAAAATATTTGCTGAATATAATCAGCATAAATTAGAACAACGGTAGCAGTCCTGTAGCTCCCAAGATAACAGAATTGAGACTGTACACCAGGCTCACACATGATACTTAGATGAGAACATCGCATAAAAATTCTGCATTAACTTAGTGAATTTTCAATTAGTCAATCCATTGCAATAGTAGATTTTAAATTCTTCAAATAACCATCAGTGTAGATTCTGAAGTCATTGTAGATTCACATGCACAAAAACAAATTAAAAACATGAGAGATTTCATGAAGAATTTCAGACTGAAGGCCTTTGACCAGTGTCACAAGGATATGTGCTTGGTCCAATGCTTTTTGTCACTTATATACATCATTTGGATGTGAACATATGGTTAGTATGTTTTCAGATAATACCCAGTTTGGAGGTGTAGTGACAGCCAAGAAGGTTTCCTCTGAGACTGGTACAATTACAACATTTAAAAGGCATCTGGATGGATATGAATAGGAAGGGAATAGAGGGATATGGGCCAAGTCCTGGCAAATGGGACGAGATTAGGTTAGGATATCTGGTCAGCATGGACGAGTTAGACCGAAGGGTCTGTTTCCATGCTGTACATCTCTATGATCCTATGACTCGATGACAATAATTATGTGAGAAAGTCAATCTTAGACAGTGAAGAGCAGTCTCCATATCCTCATTATGAAGAATTGAATCACAGATGTAAAACATAGCAGACACTGGAATGTGGGTTGATTGAACACATTGTAGGAAACCCAAGGAAAAAGATGGGTTGTCTCATAAACACCGTGAGAGCATGAGAAATTTTGAAGTTGTCCCCAGGGTTACTCATCATAGATCACACAGTCACGTGAATTATTGACTGGATGTAGATGTCATTAATAATGAACTGATTGGACTGTAAGTATGAAAATGGGATTTAAATAAAATTTCCTCTGTTGACTGGAGAGCCCTCTGGGTTGTCAGAGGGTCTCCTCCCACCCGTGTAATTCCAATAAACTCTTTGATGCTGGAAGTGAACTCCCAGGTGGCCATTCCACCCAACGGAATCTAAAACAGAAACGGCTGGAATAACTCAGCAGGCCTGACAGCAACCCTGCTTTCTGCCCACAGATGAGAGATACTGCCAGACCTGCTGAATTATTCTAGCCACCTAACCCCTCTTCAGGACTGGGGGTGGGTGAAGGGTTATACCCGAAACGTTGACTTCTCCACCTCCTGAAGCTGCCTGGGTTGCTGTGTTCTTCCAGCCTCCTGCCTCTCGAGTTTGGATTCCAGCATCTGCAGCTTTTTTTGGTCTCTAACAGAATTCAAAGTGTAACCTGGAAAACAATCCCGATCCAACATTAAATAATTCACACAGATTTCTCTTCATCAGTGAAAGGCATGGCTTGAGGCGATCATTAATTTTATTAACTTTATTAATCTTCTATGGATTACAGTTTATGAAGCAATTTCCCTGCAGTTACACATTGGGCCGAAGGAGGCAGCAAAACCCAAAGAGTGAATTCAGTCAAACACGAAAGTAATTGTTTTCAGGGAGGGGCTGCTGTTGTGAACGTCTTTACTTTTTACACATTTGTCGGGAAAAGGTGGAAAATGTTCTGTCAGATTGTGGGAAAGTAAGAGGTGAGTCCCAAATCCTCTTTAATTTCAGGAAGGGGTCATTCCCAGTGGGATCGGGTGGATATTATTCCCGCTGAAAGATCCCAATCAAATCCAAGGGGTTGAACGGGAAGCCGCTGGGGATTGTCCCGGGAAAAGGTGAGAACTTGCTCCAATGTCCCTGATCAGCTGAACAGAGCCTGGAGCTGGCTCCTGTCAGTATAAGGGAACAGGAGGGAGAGGCAATCTGCAACATTAAAGTCTCAGGGTCAAACACAAAGACTGGAAAGGGAGACGGAAGTAAAAAGGAGGAACATAGTGAGGGCCATGAGACAGAACATGACCCACTGGGGTTTTTATTTAGAAAGAAATAATTCAATCTTGGAAATAGTTGTGACACTTCATTTCCCTTACCTGAAATAAACCTTAATTGAAGAGTTTCTCTTGTGTTGAGTCCATTCTCCGATTCCATTCTTGCCCCTTTCCGGTTTTCTATCCCCACCATCGACAGCAGTGACTCCAGGTGACTGGGTCCTAAACTCCATATCTCACTGTCTCAATCCTTCCAATGGTCTCTGCTCCTTTCAGGAAGTTCTGAAAAAGTATCACTTTGCCGTTACCGAAATGAGTTACATTCTATTCCCTGCTTTCACTCTCAATATCTCCCTTTCTGAAGCCCAAGAGCTGCTGTGCTTTGCTGACTGTTCTCTCAGTATGACCTGTCACCATCAAAGATTCATCCACATCACCCTCCCACCAGGCCCCTCTGTTCCTGTCGATAGAATTATAACATTAAGTCAACATTGTACCTCTTTCCTCCTTCTGTCAAGACACATCACCTCATAATCCTCTGCTTCAACTCAGTCTGTCACTTGTCTGCCTACTTTCTCACCCAGGATGTCAGAGATCGCTTGTGAACAAGATTTGGAAGAGAATGTGATGGGGGAGGGTTTTGTAATCAGTAAGTTTGCACATGGCACAGGGATCGGCTGGGTGGTGAATAGTGAGGAAGAAGGTTTGAGCTTCGAGGAAGATAAAGGTGGGTTGGTCAGAATGGCAGATCAAATGAGGTGGTGCGCTAGAAAAAGTAAGGCATTTCTCAATGAATGACAAGAGACTAGGAAGCTCAGAGGAACAGAGGGATCTTGGGATGCTTATCCCACAGATCCATAAAGGTGGCAGTTCAAGTTAACAGGATATTTAGAAGGATGTGGGCCATTGCCTTTATCAGTTAATGTCAGGGGGATTATGTTGGAGCCGTAAAACCTTTGGCCAGGCCACAGTTGGAGTACAGTGTGGAGTTTTGTTCACCTCACTGCAGGAGGTGATTTCACTGGAGGCAGGTACAGAGGGGATTCACCAGGATGTTGACAAGTTTGAAGTATTTTAGCTTTGGGCTGTGCTGGATAAGCTTGGGTTGTGTTCTTTCGAGCAGAGAAAGCTGAAGGTGGACCTGATTGAGGACCTAATGTGGGCATAGACAGGGTGGGTGGGAAGCAACTGATCTCCTTGTTGAAGGGTCAAGAACAAGGGGACACAATATTAAGGTGAAGGACAGGAGGCTTGAAGGAGATTTGAGAGAAAAAAATTACTCAGCAGATGGTGTGAATCTGGAGTATGTGGTCTGGGAGAGTCTGGGGGGAGAATACCTCACAACCTTTAAAGGTATGCAGATGAGTGTTTGAAATGTCATAATGTTCAAACCTATGGGCCAATGGATAATGAGATTCATGTCAATAGGTCAGTACAGACTCAATGGGCAATGGGCACTGTATGACTCTATGACAATTACATCTCACATTTAGAAGAATTACTCAACATGAGGCTTTATAATATAAAGTAGTTTATACATAAACCTCATATTACTAAAACTTCCCACCTACTTTTTAATTACTATCCCAGAAAAATCAATATGTTTAAACTGTTTGTTAATTCACTTGCAGTTTGTTACCAAATTGAAATGTGTAATTTTTCTACTTAGTGCAAAATGTATTCAAGTAAAAACACTCACTTTTCTGTTTCTGTCTGACAACACAACAAAATCTTTTACTGAGTGCGGTCAGTGGTCTCTTACCCCATGGACCTCTCACTGATCTAACTTTCTCTGCTGTTCCTAAGGGACAAACACTGGAGTGATCTCTGTAAGGAAATGCAAATATTGGTTTTATTAAAATCATTAGTAAAACATTCTTTATAAGCAGTACTTCCATGTGATGACAAGTCTAATTTGGGGGAGGGGGATGTGGCAGTTTCATTTGAAAACAGGGCTTTCACCCTCAAACGTTTGAGAACGGCTTATCTCACCAGCCGCTCAGTTCTGTCAAACCTTCACCAACCTTTCAAGAAAGAGACAAGTCAGGCTGACATTTAATCACTCGCCAGTGATATCCATAGGAGAAAGTGAGGACTGCAGATGCTGGAGATCAGAGTCGAGAGTGTGGCACTGGCAAAACACAGCAGGTCAGGCAGCATCCAAGGAGCAGGAAAATCGACGTTTCGGGCAAAAGCCCTTAATCAGGAATGAAGGCAGGGAGCCTCCGGGGTGGGTTGTTGGCAGGTGTCGACCTAACCAGGTAGTCACGGAGGGAATAGTCTTTGCGGAAAGGTGTGGGAGGGAAATATATTCTTGGTGGTGGGGTCCATTTGGGTGTGGTGGACATGTTGGTGGATGATGCAGTTTAGCGAAGGTTGGTGGGGTGGTAGGTGAGGACCGGGAGGGTTCTGTCCTTGTTGTGGTTGGAGGGTTGGGGTTTGAGCGTGGAAGTGTGGGATGTGGATGAGATGCATTGGAGGGCATCTTTAACTGCGTGGGAAGGGAAATTGCAGTCTCTAAAGAAGGAGGCCATCTGGTGTGTTCTGTGGTGGAACTGGTCCTCCTGGGAGCAGATATGATGGAGGCAGAGGAATTGGGAATGCAGGATAGCATTTTTGCAGGAGGTAGGGTGGGAAGATGTGGTTTGTAAAAAAATGTCGGTGTCAAGTCAATCATCATTGATGGAGATGGAGAGGTCCAGGAAGGGGGGGGAGGTGTCAGAGATGGTCCAGGTGAACTTAAGGTCAGGGTGGAATGTGTTGGTGAAGTTGATGAATTGCTCAGCCTCCTTGTGGGAGCACAAAGTGGCGCCCATGTAGTCATCAATGTAGTGGAGGAAGAGGTGGGGAATGGTGCCGGTGTAACTACAGAAGATGGACTGTTCTATATAGCCAACAAAGAGACAGGCATAGCTGGGGTCCATGTGGTGCCCATGGCTACTCCTTTGGTCTAGAGGAAGTGGGAGGATTCAAAGGAGAAATTGTTAAGGGTGAGGACCAGTTCAACCAAACGAGTGAGTGTGTCAGTGGAGGGATACTGCTGGGAACATCGGGAGAGGAAGAAACGGAGGGCTTGGAGGCCCTGGTCATGGTGGATGGAGGTGTAGAGGGATTGGACGTCCATAAGATGTCCAAATCAAAGATACATTCCTGACTAGAATGGGCGGTAGGTCAGTGTCAAGCCCATTCTATCTTTGCACTGTTTGCTAACGTTTTAATGTTACTCATCTTTCAGCGTGGTGTATGGAGAGGCAGCAAGTGTTTATGGTGGCTGAGCAACCAAGTGCTGTCAGATTAAAGTGAGAGAAACCCCTTCACACAGAGTATTGCGAGGATGTGAATTTCTCTTACAGGTTTACTGTTTGAGATTCAATGCTGCGGTGTGACAGGTGGTTCTCAAACTCTGCCCTGATACAGATCCCTCAGAGCTGTCAGAGACTGGAGTTCAAAGTGTAGCCTGGAAAATAATTCTGGTCCCACCGTGAAATATATTTACACAGACTTCACTTCATCAACTAAAGACATTTATTGAGGTGACCATTAATTTTATTCCTGATTTGGAGACGCCGGTGTTGAACTGGGGTGTACAAAGTTAAAAATCACACAACACCAGGTTATAGTCCAACAGGTGTAATTGGAAGCACTAGCTTTCGGAGCGACGCTCCTTCATCAGGTGTTTCCTCACAACCACCTGATAAACCTGTTGGACTATAACCTGGTGTTGATTACTTTTATTAACATTTTCACTCTATGGATTACAGTTTATGAAGCTATTTCCCTGCAGTTACACATTTGATCGAAGGACGGGGCAAAGTCCAAAGAGCGAATTCAGTCAAACACGAAAGTACTTTTTTTCAGGGAGGGGCTGCTGTTGTGAACGTCTTTACTTTTTACACATCTGTCGGGAAAAGGTGGAAAATGTTCGATCAGATTGTGGGAAAGTAAGAGGTGAGTCCCAAATCCTCTTTAATTTCAGGAAGGTGTCATTCCCAGTGAGATCGCGTGGATATTATTCCCGCTGGAAGATCCCAATCAAATCCAAGGAGTTGAACGGGGAGCCGCTGGGGATTGTCCCGGGAAAAGGTGAGAACTTTCTCCAATGTCTCTGATCAGCTGAACAGAGCCTGGAGCTGGCTCCTGTCAGTATAAGGGAACAGGAGGGAGAGGCAATCTGCAACATTAAAGTCTCAGGGTCAAACACAGAGACTGGAAAGGGAGATGGAAGGAAAAAGGAGGAACATAGTGAGGGCCATGAGACAGAACATGACCCACTGGGGTTTTTATTTCGAAAGAAATAATTCAATCTTGGAAATAGTTGTGACACTTAATTTCCCTTTCCTGAAATAAACTTTAATTGAAGAGTTTCTCTTGTGCTGAGTCCATTCTCTGATTCCATTCTTTCCCATCTCGGGTTTTCTGTCTCCACCATCGACAGCAGTGACTCCAGGTCCCTGGGGCCAAAACTACAGAGCTCTCTCACTCCCTCAATCCATCAATCCCTCTCCACTCCCTCCACTGCTTTCAGCTTATTCTGAAAATCTCTACACCTTTCAGATGGTTCTTCAGATACCCCTTTGACTGAATTGATTTTGACTGAATTGATTTACAATCTATTCCCTGCTTTCACTCTCAATATCTCCGTTTCTGAAGACCCAAGAGCCCTTGTAATTTTCTGACTGCTCTCTCAATGTGTCCAGTCACCATCAGAGATTAATCGACATCAACCCTCCCACTGGGCCCTGTTCCAGCTCACTCTACAGAATAGTGACATTAAGTTGACATTATAACCCTGTTCTTCCTGTTTAAATACATCAGCTCATAATCCGCTGTCTTAAATTCAATGTGTAATTTGGCTGTCTGTTCTATCATTGAGGATGTCAGAAAATCACTTGTGAATGCCATCCATCATTGAAAATTGAATCAATGTCTGCCCTTGATAGAGACCTGTCTGTGCTGTGATGACAGCCTCCCCCTGAATGAATCCCCCATGTCTGACTGTATTTCCAACACAAGCCTCATCGAGGCTGTTCCACGCAGTTTGGCCTTTTTCACCAAATCATACCTTTTCCTGACCCTCTGTTCCTCAGGTCCTCTCTCTCCCACTGAGCATCTCATTTCTCATTTAAAACTTCATTCTTTCCCACCCTTCCAGGTAATTTTCTCACTGAGGGACATCCACTCTTTTCCTTCCTCAGTCTCTGCACCAAACAACCTCCCAACTTTCTGAGCAGAGATCCAATCACCCTGAAATATTAACTTTCCTTCTGTTTCCACAGATATTACCGGACAGAGTGAGGTTTTTATTTTCTCATCATTGATAATTTAAAAATCTCAATTCCAACTGGAGTTAGAAAGTTTTACAGCACAGAAACAGGCCTTTGGCCAATTAAGTCTAGGCCGATTTTGATTCCGTTTTCCAGCACTTGGCCTGTAGCCTTGTCTGTTATGATATTTTAAGTCCACATCTAAATTGTTCTGAAATGTCAGATGTTTCCTGCTCCTTTGAAGCAGTGAGTTCCAGGTACCCACAACTTTCTGGCTCAACAAAACCCTCAAATCTCCTCTAAACCTCCTCCTCTTACCCTTAAAACCTGTAAAAGGAGGAAAAGTTTTACCCTAGCTACCCAGTCTGTGCCCCTTAGAATTTTTAACTCTTCAATCAGATTTCCCCCTCACCTTTTTCTGCTTTGGGAAAACAATGCCCAATCTCTCCCGACTATCTTTCTCGCTGAATCGCTGCTGTCCAGGCAACATCCTGGTGGTTGTCCTCTCACCCTCTCTAATGCAACTGTATCCTTCCTATCACATGGCGACCAGCATGACACACATTACTCCAGCTGTGGATGAACTAACATTACATACACAATGTCTGTATAACATTTTTGAGGGGGTGATGGCCTCATTGTATTATTGTTGGATTGTTAATTCAGGGACTGAGGGAATGTTCTGGGGACCTTGGTTTAAATCCCACCAGGGCTGGTTTGGGAATTTGAATTCAATGAAAATATGGAGTTAAGAGTCTAATGATGACCGTGAAAACATTGATTTTTGATGGAAAAACCCATCTACTTCATTCATATAATTTTGGGATGGAAATTGTTATGTGCCAGGCCAGACCCCCTCAAAATATTTCAAGACAGTATCCTGGACTCTAAATTTGCGAGTTGTTTTCAGCAGATGTGACGAGGATATTCCAGGAGGGAAGCAGCTGGCCCAACTACTTAGTTTTAAACAAAACAGAATTTATTTACAAGATTACCGAGTGAAACACCAACAAAAGAGACCAGAATACTGAATAACTTAACTTCTCTAAAAACCCAATAGATCATCCCAACTTAATGATGGCTGTTCCAAATACTTGCAACAATCCCCATAAACACCTTTGGCACAAAAGGTAAAATCAAACGCAGGGTCTTCCAGGAGAGAAGTCAGAGAGGGAGGGAGGGTCAGCATGGACCTGCGTCTCTTGGGTCTAGCAGCTTCACAACCTTCTGATGGTTTTCAGTGAATGGATAGACCAAACCAAACCAGAGAAAAGCTGAGCTGGGAGAATTGGTTTCTCCACTTTCATTGTATAAGTATTTTTTTAAACTTAAAAGCCATTTTCCTGAGGCAGTATCTGTTAGTTATAATTAAATTGGCACTCAAACACTTCGAAACCCAGATTTGTCAGAACCTGTGTCTTTTAATGCACTAGGTAAAAACAATGACTGCAGATGCTAGAAACCAGATTCTAGATTAGAGTGGTGCTGGAAAAGCACAGCAGTCCAGGCAGCATCCGAGGAGCAGGAAAATCGACGTTTCAGGCAAAAGCCCTTCATCAGGAATGTTGCCCAAAACATTGATTTTCCTGCTCCTCGGATGCTGCCTCAACTGCTGTGCTTTTCCAGCACCACTCTAATCTTTTAACGCACTCTCTGAAAAAAACCCAACGACAACGTAGTCTTGTTAAATGAGCAGCAACATCCCAAAACTGCCATCCTTACATGGTCTGGCTTACCTGTGACTCCAGACCCACAGCAATATGGTTGACTCTTAACTGCCCCCCAGGCAATTAGTGATGGGCAATAAATGCTGGCCTAACTTGCAATGCCTTCATCTCATAAATAGTTTTTAAAAAGTGTGCTACATATTTACTTATTCATCATGTTCTCTCTCCTCTGAGTTCACTTCCAGCTGTTCCTCCCTCAATCTCCTCTTCATGCAATCTCCTCAGCCCCTCTCTCCCACTGTAAATATAACCCTGTAACTCTCTTCCTGCAGTTTAACACGATAGTGATGGTTTCACCGCTCCCTATAACGTTCCTGGATGTACTTCCTGATCCAAGCTCCTCTGCAGTGTTTGTGAAAAATATCTCAATGAGGAATCGTCTGACTTTCTGAAGCCATAAGTAAGTTTTCAGTCTTCATAGCTTAATTGAGAATAATTAGAAAAAGACACACTTTCTAAGCGACATAAATAGGGACAAGTCAGGAATATTCTCCATGACGTTATGTGATAGAGCATTTTCAAACTTGGCTGAAAGTGCGCACTTCATTATTTTTATGGGAATTATTTTTTTCTAAAGGGTTACATCCCAGTTGAAATAGCAGGTTGCTAAAGCAAGTGAAATTGTTCACTTTTATTCTTGAATGAAATGTGACATGGTGGCTCAGTGGTCAGCACTGCTACCTCACATTGCCAGGGACCTGGGTTCAATTCCAACCTCGGGTGATTGGAGTTTGCAAACGCTGCATGGGTTTCCTCTGGGTGTTCTGGTTTCCTCCCACTGTCCAAAGATGTGCAGGCCAAATGGATTGGTCATGCTAAATTGCCTGTAGTGTCCAAGGATGTACAGGTTAGGTGATTAGGCAGAAAATGCAGGGTTACAGTGACAGAGTAGAGGGGTGAGTCTGAGGAGAATGCTGTTCGGAGAGTTGGTGTGGACTTGTTGAGCCGATTGGCCTGGTTCCCCACTGGAGGAATTCTTCCATTGAGATGTAGGAGCTATGGGCAAAGCCAGTGTTATTACCCATCCCTAATTGTCTTTGAACTGAGTGACATGTCAGCCTATTTGAGACAGCAGCGTAGAGTCATCCACATTGCTATGAGTCTGGAGTCACACGTTGGCAGGTCTGGGTGAGGACAGCAGATTTCCTTCCCTAAAGGACATTATAAACCAATTTGGTTTTTGCCACAATTTGAGTTCACTGCCATCTTATCCTCCCTTCATCTCCTCTTCATCCAAACTCCCCAAACTGAGGAACACTAGTCCAGTGGCATCAGCACTGCACTTCCATCTTCTGAATGGCAATAGAAGAGAGCTGGTCAAAATATCTAACCTCCCAAGTTCAAGAATAGGTGCTAGAGAACTGGTCAATGACAATGGGAAATGCTTATTCAAGAAATGGTGAGAGGGCAGTCAGGAGAGGGAAGGGAACTGGCAGGCAGTGCCGGGAACCCGTCTAGCTATTGCCCTCAATAACAAGTAAACCGTTTTGGATAATGTTGAGGTGAAGATTGGGGGGCGACTTACCATGGGTAAGCCATGGGGTACAGGTCTCTGGCACAGAGCCTGTCCCTATTGCTCAGAAGGGAAGGGGTAAGATGAGCAGAGAACTAGTCACTGGGGACTCCATAGTTAGGGGGACAGAGAGGAGGCTCTGTGGGAATGAGAGAGACTCACGGTTGGTGTGTTGCCTGCCAGGTGCCAGGCTCCATGATGTCTTGGATCATGTTTTCGGGATTGTTGAAGGGAAGGGGGAACAGCCCCAAGTTGGGATCCACGTAGGTTGGAAAAGAGATGGGGATTTAAGGCAGAAATTCAGGGAGCTAGGGTGGAAGCTTAGTGCTAGAACAAACAGAGTTGTTATCTCTGGTCTGTTGTCCGTGCCATGTGCTAGCGAGGCGAAGAATAGAGAGAGAGGAGTTGAACATGAGACTACAGGGATGGTGCAGGAGGGAGAGTTTTGTATACCTGAATAATTTGGGCTCATTCTGGGTTCTACAAACAGGATGGTCTACACCTGAACCAGAGGAGTACCAATATCCCGGGGAAGGGGATATTTGCTAATGCTCTTTGGGAGGCTTTAAACTAATTCAGCAGGGGGATGGGAACCTAAATAGTAGCTCCAGTGTGCAGGAGGTTGAGAATAGTGAGGTCAGAAATGAGGGTCTCAAGAGTTCACCAGCAAGCAAGAAGATGGTCTGAACTGTGTCTACTTAAACACCAGGAGCATCCAGAATAAGGTGGGTGAACTTGCAGCATGGGTTGGTACCTGAGACTTCGATGTTGTGGCTGTTTCGGAGATATGGGTAGAGCAGGGACAGGAATGGTTATTGCAGGTTTTGGGATTTCGATGTTTCAGTAAGAACAGAGAAGATGGTAAAAGAGGGATAGGTGTGGCCTTGTTAGTCAAGGACAGTGCTGCGGTGGCAAAAAGGACATTTGAGGACCTGACTGCTGAGGTAGTATGGGCTGAGATGAGAAACAGGAAAGGCGAGGTCACCCTATTGGGAGTTTTCCATAGTCCTCCGAATCGTTCCAGAGATGTAGTGGATAGGATAGCAAAGATAATTCTGGATAGGAGCGAGAGTGACAGGGTAGTTGTTATGGGGTGATGTTAACTTTCCAAGTATTGACTGGAAGTACTATTGTTCGAGTACTTTAGATGGGTCAGTTTTTGTCCAATGTGTGCAGGATGGTTTCCTGACACAGTATGTAGACAGGCCAACAAGGAGCGAGGCCACATTGGATTTGGTACTGGGTAATGAACCTAGCCAGGTGTTAGATTTGGAGGTAGGTGAGCACTTTGGTGATAGTGACCACAATTTGGTGATGTTTACTTTTGCGATGGAAAGGAATAGGTATGTACCAGAGAGCAAGAGCTATTGTTGGGGGAAAGCTAATTAAGATGTGATTAGACAAGAGTTAGGATACATAGGATGGGGAAGGAAACTGCAGGAGATGGGCATAATTGAAATGTGGAGCTTATTCAAGGAACAGCTACTGCGTGGCCGAGCGAGGGAGCCATGGTTTATGAAAGAAGTTGAATCTCTTGTCAAGAGAAAGAAGAAGGCTTATGTTAGGATGAGATGTGAAGGCTCAGTTAGGGTGCTTGAGAGTCACAGGTTAGCCAGGAAAGACCTAAAGAGAGAGCTAAGAAGAGACAAGAGGGGATATGAGAAGTCTTCGGCAGATAGGATCAAGGAAAACTCTGAAGCTTTCCACAGATATATCAGGAATAAAAGAATGACTAGAGAAAGATTAGGGCCAATCAAGGTTGGTAGTGGGAAATTGTGCCTGGAGTCCGAGGAGATGGAGAAGTGCTCAATGAATATTTTTTTGTCAGTATTCACACTGGAAAAAGACAATGTTGTCGAGGAGAATACTGAGGTACAGGCTACTAGACGAGACAGGATTGAGGTTCACAAGGACGAGGTGTTAGCAATTCTGGAAAGTGTGAAAATAGATAAGTCCCCTGGGACAGATGGGATTTATCTTAGGATTCTCTAGGACCCAAGGAGGAGATTGCAGAGCCTTTGGCTTTGATCTTTATGTCATCATTTGTCTACAGGAATAGTGCTAGAAGACTGGGGGTTAGCAAATGTTGTCTCCTTGTTCAAGAAGTGGAGTAGAGACAACCCTGGTGATTATAGACCAGTGAGTCTTACTTCAGTTGTGAGTAACGTGTTTGAAAAGGTTATAAAATTTAGGACTTATAATCATCTAGAGAGGAATAAGTTGATTAGGGATAGTTAACACGGGTAGGTCATGCCTCACAATACTTATTGAGTTCTTTGAGATGGTGACCAAACAGGTGGATGAGGGTAAAGCAGTTGAAGTGGTATATATGGATTTCAGTAAGGCATTTGATAAGGTTCCCCATGGGAAGCTATTGCACAAAATATGGAGGCATGGGATTGAGGATGATTTAGCAGTTTGGATCAGAAGTTGGCTAGCTGAAAGAAGACAGAGGGTGGTGGTTGATAGGAAATATTCATCCTGGAATTCAGTTCCTAGTGGTGTACTGTTTTGGATCCACTGCTGTTTGTCATTTTTATAAATGGCCTAGATGTGGGTGTAGATGAATGGGTAGTAAATTTGCGGATGACACTAAGGTCGTTGGAATTTTGGATAGTACTGAAGGATGTTGCAGGTTACAGAGGGATGTAGATAAGCTGCAGAGCTGGGCTGAGAGGTTGCAAATGGAGTTTAATGCAGAAAAGTGTGAGGTGATTCACTTTGGAAGGAGCAACAGGAATAAAGAATACTAGAATCATGGTAAGATTCTTGGTCGTGTAGATGAGCAGAGAGATCTGTGGTCATGTGCAAAGATCCCTGAAAGTTCCCACCCAGGTTGACAGGGTTGTTAAGAAGACATACAGTGTGTTAACTTTTATCAGTAGAGGAACTGAATTTCGGATTGTATATGAGTCTGGTGTGGCCGCACTTGGAGTTTTGCGTATAATTCTGGTTATCGCATTATAGGAAGGATGCGGAAGCTTTGGAAAGTGTTCAGAGGAGATTTACTAGGATGTTGCTTGGTATGAAGGGAAGGCTGAGGGACTTGAGGCTGTTTTTGTTACAGAGAAGGTTGAGAGGTGACTTAATTGAGATTAGATTAGATTCCCTACAGAGTGGAAACAGGCCCTTTGGACCAACCGGTCCACACCGACCCTCTGAAGAGTAACCCATTTTCCTTCCAACTAATACACCTAACACTATGGGAAATTTAATATGGCCAATTCACCTGGCCCGCACATCTTTAGACTGTGGGACGAAACCGTAACACCCGGAGGAAACCGAGGCAGACACAGGGAGAACATGCAAACTCTACACAGACGGTCGCCTGAAACTGGAGTTGAACCTGGGACCATGGTGCTGTGAGGCAGCAGTGCTAACCACTGAGCCACCATGTATAAGATAATTAGAGGGTTAGATAGGGTGGACAGTGAGAGCGTTTTTCCCTGGATAGAGATGGCTGGCACGAGGGGACATAGCTTTAAATTGAGGGGTGATAGATATTGGACAGATGTCAGAGGTAGTTTCTTTACTCAGAGACTACTACGAGCATGGAACGCACTGTCTGCAACAGTTGTAGACCCGTCAACTTTAAGGACATTGAAATGGCCATTGGATAAACATGTGGATGAAAATAGAATAGTGTAGATTAGATAGGCTTCAGATTGGTCCCACAGGTCGGTGCAACATCGAGGGCTGAATGGGCCTGTACTGAACTGTAATGTTCTTTGTTCTGTGTAACTACGGGTCAGTTAGTTTAATGTCAGTGGTTCAAGAGGAAACAATCAGGGAAAAATCAAGAGTCACTTAGATAACTTTCAGTTCATTAAGGACAGCCATCAAGGATTTCTAACTGGTAAATCATCCTTGTTTCATTGATGTTTATTGTGGCTGAAGTAACAGAGAAGGTTGATGAAGGAGATGGGGTGGATATTCACGCTGGGTCACAATATTATGGTTCATGGAATAGAAAGATCTGTATCTATTCCAGAAAATTGACTGGAGGATGGGAAACAAGTGGTGTTCCCCAAGGGTCAGTGATAAAACCACTCAATAACTTGGATATTGCAGTTCAGAATAAAAATATATCAAAATTCGCTGATGTTACCAAACTCTGGCGGTTACAAATAGTGAAGATTATGCAAATCAATTAAAACAGGACATGTATAGTCTCTGGAGAAGGCTGACATGTGAAGGATGGGACTTACACAGAGAAGTGTGAGGGGATAATATAGAGAGGGACAACAGACTTAATGACACACATTGTGTGGGGACAGAGGATCATGTAGTGCAAAAGCATTTATAAAATGTATACATTTGTGGCCCAAGCCGAATTGCTCTTCTCATCAGTTCTTTGAAGGTGGTAGCATGTCAGGAGAAAGTAAGAATGTAAGCAAAACATTGGAGATGAATTGAATTAGCTTTACTGTTATATCTGAAGATGACTGTGGTGAAAAGTTTATAAGTCACCACCTCGAGGGCCATCTTAGGTACTAAGGTACCTAGGTACAATCCTTAGCTACATAATAGAGAAATGAAGAAAAATCGTTACATTACAGCTATACACAGTATAACCAGAGCTCAGAAAAACAAGTAGCAAAAGGACAAACATCACAGTCTGTCTGCGAAAGCTGTCCACAGCAGGTCAGTGCAGGGGGCCTCCATGTAGTCTGACCCCTGGCTGCCACCACACTCCACACTGAGCCGCTGATTGCCGGGATCCCTGCTTCTGACTGCTGGTCACCAGTATCCCAGCTTCAGGTCACTGGTATTCCCTGCTCCAGCTGCTGGCATCTCCCCCAATTGTCATCACTGCTTCAGATGCTGGGGGTCAGAGGCTGCCATTTTACCAGATGCTTGGGTGTCATTAACAGAGGGATTTTGTACAGAAGCAGGGAAGTCATGCTGGACTGTCTGAAAGCTCTGCTGGTTGACCACATTTAGAGATCCGTGTTCAGTTCTGACACCACACCTTAGAAAGGGTGTGGGGGGTACGGGAGAGCATGCAGGGAAGATTTTCCAGAATGGTTCTAGGGAAGAGATTATAGTTACAAGTGGAGCATGTAGTTTGACATGGGGAGTTATGGAGGAGACATGGTGGTTGAATGATGGGTTTAAAGAGCTTTACAAACAGGAACTGAACTGGGCTCCTGTCCCAGTAAATGGAGGTGAAGCTTCTGACCTGCCGACCTCAATATCCATCCACCTCCGCTGTCAGTAGCCCTCACTCCAGACTGTACCCAGCTCTGAGAGACCGAAATTCCAGATGGATGGGCTGAAGTTGAGAATCCAAAATCTGAATGAAAATTCAGCACCATCAGTCTATAGCAAAACGGAAAGAATGGGCCAGATCTTCCATTATTGGGATTGTTAATGATTAATGATGCTGGTGTATGTTGGGCCTTAGACAGCCCTGACTTACACACAAACCATGTAATTCCCAGGACCTTTCAGTATCTGATGAGCTGATTTGTGCTGCCTGGAACCCTCCACTGACCTCAGTGTCAGAGACTTGGATGAGGTCCACAACACACAATCAGATCTGAGAATTGTTATGCAGTTTACCCTTCAATGTAACCCTTTAGTGAACAGTTCAACCCAGCCCATCATTGTTCAAACCAACAGCACACCCCTTGACCTGTCTACACCCCCAACACCCCAACTTTCTAAACCAATTACCCTCTCACACCCCACTCACTCACTCAGTTACCCGCTCACCAACTTTCTCTCTCATATACTACCCTACCAACCAGTGATGCACCCACCCAGTGTCACCATTGAAATGCGGAGAACTTTAAACGCTGAGCAGGAGCTAACGTTGTAAAAGGGGTCGGTTCCCTCTCTGCTGCTCCTCTTTGTCAGTTAACTCCTGGATTCCTGAGCTGAGCATTTGTTAATGCGACTGATATCAGAAGATCCATTAGGAAAGGCACAAAACATTAAGAACATGATGATTACTGTTGCCATAGAGTTATAGAGGGCTACAGCACGAAATAGACTCTTCAGCCCATCCAGTCTGTGCAAAAGCAATCACCTAACTATTATAATCCCAACACTTAGCCTGCATACTTTGTCAATAGTGATAAGTACAGTATCACCTTAAGATGATGTGGCTCACTATGTTTACATTTCTGTTCTGTAACTAATATAACTCTTTAAAAAATATGTTGCAGACTTTTCATTTCAGATGATATACTTCAATCAGTTATTTCCAATAATGCAAGGAAGAGTCTTCAGTTGTCTGTTACTGTTTGGTTTTCACACTGTGCTGTCAGGTAAGCAATGGAATTGTTACTGCATGTATTTCTGACACTTCATTTTGGAACAGGCGTTTATTCACCATCTTCACCATGTCACTTGATGGCATCATTCAATCTGTTCCAGTTGCATTCAGCAGCATCTAATTGCACAACTTGATGTTGAGTAAGTTCCCAGAGAAGACCATGGAAAAAGGTGTACAGATACACCCTAAACCTGATCTTAGCTTTTCTCTTCGTAGATACTGATGTCCTGCTGTGTTTTTCCAGCATTTTTTGTTTCAGATTTCTATAATTAGTGGTTTTTCTTTCTTCTCATTATTGCTACCACTCAGAAAATTGAGAAAATTGCAC
Source organism: Hemiscyllium ocellatum (assembly GCF_020745735.1). Classification (NCBI taxonomy): domain Eukaryota; kingdom Metazoa; phylum Chordata; class Chondrichthyes; order Orectolobiformes; family Hemiscylliidae; genus Hemiscyllium; species Hemiscyllium ocellatum. The sequence continues at coordinate 9,278,864 of NC_083435.1, forward strand.
CAGACTTTTCTTATTGTCCTAATTCCCCATTTCTGTCCAGTTTATGTAAACTCATGAACACAATAAAGAATTTTTCAGAGAAACAGTTTGAAAATTTCATCCCCTCTTTATTTCTGTGAGCAGTTCCTTGACCTGGCGTTTGGGTTTCTGCCAGAATCTGGCCAATGTGGCTCATTGCTAAATATACATTGTGTTGGATAAGCACATTTTCTCTGCAAGCAAAAACCAAATTTATCAATGAAAGGAATTTGTACAGAGTAAAGTCATGCAAATGGAAAATAAGTTAAATAACCAAATAATCTGTTCAAGGTATTTAATGATTATGGAATGTTGCTGCAACATTGGAAAATATTTTTAAACACCTTCACTCCCACTGGAACAGGCACACTACACTTTGATTAATATCTCATCAAAAAGATGACATGCCCAACAACATAATACTCTCAGTATTCACTAAAGCTTCAGCTGAAATTATTGCTGAAGTACAACAGTGGGACTCCAATGTCAGAAAGTAGTCCCTTTTCATCAGATTTGTGCACTGTTTCCAGGTTAAGATTTGCCATAATTTCAAATACCTTTATTCCTTTATATTTCTGCAATCTCTCCCATTCACACCCAACATTCCTCCTAATGTATTTATAGGTGTACAGGTAATATTTTGAAGTGTGTGGCCATGGGTGAGTACTAATTTAAAGGGGCCAGTATTTTGCTTTTGGACACATTCACATTACTGTGCATGTTAAAGGGAATACTGCTCACAATCTTTTGGAGGTCTGTACTAATCTGATTCTGCTCTGTTTGGTATTCCCAAATTAAACTGCTTTATAATTGGTGGCAATACCTTCACCTACCTAGGCCTTAATCTCTGTAACTCCTGTTAAATCTCCCTGACTCACTACCTTGCTTTACTCTTTAAAAACCTTTCTCAGAATTTGCTTCCTTGAACATGCTCTTGGCTGTCTGCTGTAATCTGTCTAATATGGGTAGGCCTCATATTTACATTTGTAACATTTTCTGCCCTGGGACACATCTATATGATATAAACAAATGCTTTTATTTGAAACAATGAACAAAATTGAAGTGTACACACAGAGGCTTGTTGTTGAGTAATAAAGGGATAAACTGAGGAATCAAAAACAGAAATTGCTGGAGAAACCCAGCAGGTCTGGCAGCAGCTGTGGAGAGAGAAACAAAGTTAATGTTTCGAGTTCAGAACATCTGAAGAAGAGTCCTGTCAGAGTCAAAACATTAATTCTGTTATCCTGTTTCCACAAATGCTGCCGGATCTGCTAAGTTTCTCCACCATTTTCTGTGTGTTATTTTCAGATTTCCAGCATCTGCAGTATTTTATATTCACAAAGTGAGGAATACTATTAAACTGGAAACAAATCAGTTTCATCCAAAAAGTAGAACCTGTGAGGAAGCTGAAATCACTAATTCTTGTGCCTAAGAACGGCTTTACAGCCAAAGACATCATCTGGAAGGACTTCCATATTACGTTTTCCATTTCTTCTTCTTCAGAGTTGAGGATGACTTGCTTCCACTTTTCTGGGGTTCTGTGGTGTCTGAACAGTCCTGGAGCCACAGACTTTGCCAGAGGTGGGGCATGTCATGTTTGAGGAGGATGGATGGGTCTCTCTAGATACTGCATGCTCTTTCAGCTGCTTGTACCTGGCCTCAGCATGCTCCATTCAACAACACCCAAGGGGGTTAGCGTCTTCATGGATGTTTCTTCTCCAGTTTGTGCATTCTAGGGCAAGCAATTCCAGTGTGTCAGTGGGGATGTTGCATTTGTTTAGGGAAGCTTTGAATATCCTTATAGTGTTTTCTCTGCCCTCCTAGTGGTCACTCACCATGGTGGAGCTTAGAATAAGAAGTTGTTTAGGAGATCCTATGATGGGCATACAGATAATGTGGCCCATCGCAATACATCGTAATTCATTTATTTTTGTGAATCAGAAATTTGAGATTACTGGTCAGGATTCCTCTTTTATCAGCCAATCTATTCATGTCAACTGGTTAGTGAACCAGTCAGTTTGTAAGAAATCTGTTGGAAATAGTTCCAATTTCTATTTACAATCTTTGTCTATTTTAGACTATTATATGTTTTCCAAATTAATGACTTCTAGTGGAATTATCAAAATTAAAAATGGAAACACATGCCCTGTAAAATACCTCCCTAGAAATTAAATCTGTTCTTCTGGTAAGAGAATTGACTTTGTTTTCAATCTTGTATTTTGCAGAGATATTCGATGTATTTGGACCGGATGATCCCATCACAGTCTCTGTGGGTGAAGATGTTGTACTAGAGTGCCAAGTGGTCCCAGCTATATCTCTGAACACCTTAGAGGTTCGATGGTTTACATCAGATTCAGCTTCACCAGTTCATTTATACACTGGAGGACAGGATCGGCCTGACGTACAGGACAAAGATTATCAAGGGAGGACAGAACTGTTTAAAGATGAGTTTCCCCGTGGAAATGCTTCTCTGAAACTGAAGAAGATAAAAGTGTCAGATGAAGGGAGTTACTTGTGTTACATTGACTCCAAAACACACCATGATCAAGCAGTGATAGATCTGAACGTTGAAGGTTAGTCTTTCTCATTTTAAACCACTAATGGTCACTGAATATAACACAATATTTAGTTTAAAAGTATTTTAAAATCATGAGTTGCATATAATAAGCATATAATAATTTCCAATGATCCTTGGAAATGAAAACCACAAAATATGCGCTGGAATACTGGTCATAAATAATTCAGACTGCTGTCAGTAGCTCAACCTGGAAGTGTTAGAGTGCAGATATAACAAGTGATTAGGTAGGCAATAGAAATGGACTGTTGTTTATTGCAAGAGAAAAGAGGTATAAAAGTGGGAATCTCTTGCTACAATTGTCCAGAACATTATAAGACCACATCTGGAATAATATGCCTAGTTTTGGTCCCCTTATGTAACAGAATCATTGATTTAGATGCAGTTCAGAGAAGGCTCACTCCACTGTCACCCGGGATGAAGGATTATCTTTGACAGAAGGTTAAACTGGTTGGGTCTATGTCCATTTTGGAGTTTAGAAGAGTGAGAGGTGATCTTATTGAAACACTTAAGTCTTGTGAGGACTTGACAGGGCAGATGCTGAAAGGATAATTCCAAATATGAGGGACTAGACCTGGGGGACACTATTTAAAATTAAAGATGGAGATGAGGAGAAATCATTTCTCTCAGAGGGTCATTAGTGTCTGAAATAAACCTCCTCAAAGTGGGGAAAATGACTTTGTGGAATTTGTACTTGACAAGGAAGCCAAATTGTAAATGGGGAATGGGTTTGTATCGAGGAAAGCAGGGTTGAGGCTATAATCCAATCAGCCACAACTTTACAAAGTGGTGGAGCAGGCTGAAAGGACTGAACAGCCTATTCCTAATCTTGTCATACATATGCTTCGACCCCTTTGTTGTTGGAAGTTTAAGTTCCGTTGCTTGTTTTCCTTTGATGAGGATTCAAATCCTCACAAGGCAAAGTTGAAGAGGTGATGCTTGCACTCACCAACAGAGCCCCAATGTGGGTGGGTGTATAACATTGTTAGAGAGGCTATGAAAGACAGTGATGGAGCTAAAGCATGGATTGTGCCTTCTTTATTCAGAGAAAAGGATATAGCTGCTCGATTGGTTCTGCCGTGTTATGGCCCATCATGTCCCTGACTCAACTGTGCCCATCAAGCCAGGGGGTCAACCCTGGTTCAATGGAGAGTGCAGGGAGGCATGTCAAGAGCAGCCCTATGCATACCTAAAAATGAGATGTCAACCTGATGAATCTACAGCGTAAATAGCTAGTGATAGAGCTAAGCAATCCCACAACCAGCAATCAAATCAAAGCTCTGCGGTTCTGCTACAGTCATAAATGATGGTGGACAGTTAAACTGGAGGAGCTGGCTCCAAAAATATGCCCATCCTTAACGATGGAAGAGCCCAACACATCATTGTAAAAGGTAAATTCTATTCTAAGAAAGTTCTGTCTACAAACTGGGCTATCAACTTCCAGTTGCCTGCTACTTCAATAAACCACCATGTTTCCATGCCAACATATCTGTCTCTGGCATTCTGCAGTGCTCCAGTAAACCTCAGCATGAGGTGGAAGAACAGCACCTCCTTTTACATTTGGAAGCTCTATAACGTTCTGGACTCAATATTGAGTTCAACAACTTTAGGGCCTGAGGTCTTCCATGTCATTACCCCAACCTCCAGACATCAGGCCTTGTTATCACATTGTCTGCCATTACACACAACCCATTGTTAGTCACTAATAATTTGCATTAACAGCTATTCATCCTCCCAGCCTGCCTGTTATCTACTCCGTTGTCTGTTCAACTGTTCTTTGGGCTCTATCCCCACCTATTGTTTCCTTCTTACCCCCTTGCCCACCTCATTTTCTGTGTATAAACCAACTTTCCCTAGCTCTTCTGAGTTCCGAGGAAGGGTCATTGGACCTGAAACATTAACTCTGATTATTTTTCACAGATGCTGCCCAACCTGCTGAGCTTTTCCAGCAAGTTCTGTTTTTGGTTCTGATTTCTAGCATTCATATTTCTTTTGTTTTTTTAATTAATGTAAACTGCTTTAGCTTTTCACAGACCAGCCCCTCCCACTTGGAAACTATTTCTTCTAATCAATCTCTTTGGACATGTTATCACCGCAATCTCTGGGGAAGATGGGATTTGAACCTGGACCTTCAGGTTCACTACTGAAATCACTACCACTTCACCATTGCTGCAGTATAATTGTGTTATCACTGTAACACAAATCGTGTCCAAATCTTTCCCCATTTAATAGAGTTGCTCTTTATCACAATTAGAACATGCACATTGACACACTTTTCTTCCCCACCCCACCAGTTAGTAAGATCATGATGGATCTGACTGTGATCTCAACTCCACATTCTTCAAGTCTTCCCTGATCACCTTTAATTCCTTTGATAGTCAGCAATCTATGTCCCTGTACCTTAGATATATTTAGTGAACCCTTTGGCCACTGTTCTCAGGGGAAGAGAGTTTCAAAGACATAGCTCTGAGGGGAAGAAAATGCTCTTTGTCACTACATAATTCCCTTATTTGTCAAATTTTTCACAATTGTCTGCATAAAACTCAAGAAAATTTCTTCTAAAATGTTGACGTGCTTTTTATAAAGATTAGAGTGGAGTTGGAGAAGCACAGCAGGTCAGACAGCATCCGAGGAGCAGGAAATTCGACTTTTCAGGCAAATGCCCTTCATCAGGAATGAGGCAGGGAGCCTCTGGGGTGGAGAGATAAATGGAAGGGGGAGGGTGGGGGGGGGGCTGGGGCGTAAGTAGCTAAGAGTACAATAGGTGGATGGAGGTGGGGGTGAAGGTCATAGGTCAGAGAGGAGAGTGGAGAGGATAGATGGGAAGGGAGATTGGCAGGTAGGACAGGTCATGAGGATGGTGCTGAGTAGGCAGGTTGGAGCTGGGTTGAGGTGGGGGATGGGGAAATGAGGAAACTGGTGAGATCCACATTGATGCCCTGGGGTTGAAGAGTTCCGAGGGGGAAGATGAGGCGTTCTTCCTCCAGGCGCCGGGTGGTGAGGGAGTGGCGGAGGAGGAGGCCCAGGACCTGCATGTCCTTGGCAGAGTGGGAGGGGGAGTTGAAATGTTCAGCCATGGGACGGAGGGATTGATTCTTTTTATCTAGTCAACTACCTCGACAAGTGCCAAAGTTGCAGCAGGCAGAGTGCTTTTTAACTATCCTCCTTAGTTTCTGGGCTTCTCAAACTAAGGGATAACATTTCCCACTTTCTCCCATGAGGAATATCATGAAACCAGCTGAGTTTGAAAACCCATCACAAAGGTTCGTATGAAAGGCATCACTAAGAATAGTCTCTTTTATATTCGAGGGATAATCCAATGATAGAAACTTCAGCACATATTTCTCCAATTTAATGTTTTAAATATTTCTTTTTCCCTAAAATAATTTTGACATTTGGAAGTTTCATTTTTTCTTAATAGGCTAAATCTAGATTAAACATCCACAATGTGTAACAAACATTTGCCGATTTGTAAATAATTTTCTGATAGTTCACTCAGTTTGTCAAGAAGCAGTGGCTTGATTATACTGCAGAAGTTGTTTCATTAGGTAAAGGAGGTATGCGAGTGGAGATGGTTCACTGATACCAGAGGACAACATGTTGGGTGTTGGGTGGAGCATTCTGGTCCCTCACTGAGGTGTTAGAGAACTCTTCCTTCGGTCTTCCTCCTCCTCTTCCATCTGTTTAGTGAGGACTGCGTGATCAAGACTGTTCCCTGGGGACTGCCCAATGAGAACTGCAAGGTCTCTTTGATGAGAGTTCTCCAAAAAGAACTCCCCTCTGCGCTCAGCACTTACTGTTTTGTCACATTTCTCAGGGCATGTAGTTTGTATTGTTTCTGAATTGTCTGAACCCTTCTGGGACAGCAACACATGGATCAGATTATCGTTTCCTTTGCCCCGCTCTCATCTGAGGGCTAGTTTACCATTCTTCCTAAAAATAGATACTTCTTACGTGTGAAAACGACACACTGATAATTGGGTGTGTTTGGTACCAGATGCTAGTCTTGGGAATCGTGCCCTCTGTGTTTCTTGTAACTCTTCCCTTTGCTTTCATATGCAAGAATTTTGGAAAGTTAAATACTGTTATAATAGCTGAGAAATCTCATGCTACATAGTAAGTATTAGGAAAGTTCTTGAGGGATCCCAATAGTCAAAGCAACAATGCACCTTCCACCAGATGTTAGTAACACTATGGGTCACCAGACCTCATTAAGAGTTCACAAGGAATTATGATGCTTCACTTTAGATGGCCTGGCCTTAAAGTCCCTCAAGAACCAATTCCTCACGAACTGTCCCAACCACTGCTCACATTCTGATGGTTCACCTTCCTGTCCTGGGACAATACATCTCTTGCTTCTTGAAAACTGCAATCTAACATTTACACGTAGGCATAGCTCCAGATTTTCACAAGCAGTTGAGCTTGTTTTCTTAGCTCTAACCTGGTTTAATTGGACAAAACGATTATTCTGTGCCAGATTCCATCCCCTGCTGACAGCTGAATGAATATTTGTTGGTCTGCACATTTTTCAGTGAATCCAATGCTTGGTTGCCATTTTATTTGTTGAACCTCTGAGTTCTGACTGAATGTTATAGTTGACTGCAGTTAACAGTTATTTTCTGCACAGAGCTTACTTTGCTCAACATCCACCATCTTCTCCAACTAATGGTGTCACTCCAAACTTCTCTTCAGTGATCTCTGAACTGGTTTTGAGTGACCAACTGAAAGCTTTCAATCAGCCCACCCTGTTCCTGGCCAAAACTGATCGTAGATAATTTTTGGGAACTATCCAATGTAGAAGCCAGCTGTGATGATTCCAGACTGGAATGTTCCAAGGTCAGGAACTGCATGCGGAGGGACATAGTAAAGCTTGGGGCAGTTTCTGCAACAGTGCAATTGAGAAAAGCAGTATCCAAGGTTTTTCAGACACAGTATACCAAGGTTCAGAAAATTCCTAAGTCTTCTCAGCCTGTATATTTAACTGAAATTAAACTTAAAAATAATATTAACTGTAATTGTTAATGTACTGAGTTACTGAGAATTCAAAGGAAATATTTGGTTTGCACCTTATGTAATGCCTTCTTAGAATGGTCATGTTCTTTACTTTCACAAATTTAATGAATAAGATATATTTTGGAAAAGGTCAGACAGCACAAATGTCTCTTTATTCAGACCGTACGCTGCATTATATTGCCCCACAATAGACTGTACACTGGCTAAATGCACCTGGGCTGGGGCTTTTTGTAAAACTAACATTACTGGGTGAGTACAGACAGCACTAATGTTAGAATCTGAATGTATTTGTAATGGGGCAGCCATTGCGATCCATAAAACATAACACCAGTGCTGTTTGTGTACCTTAGGGAGGAATTAGAGATGGGCTGCAGAGTTCTGGAACAACACAGGTGGAAGCTGGTGAAAGGTCACGAGTGGTGAGGAGGGTTTCTGGAAGGAGTTTGGTAACACTGAGAGATGACATTTTGGTGTTTAGTTGTGGGGTCATGGTTTGTAGGTTTCTGCCTCAGTCTGTCACATGATCTTCTGCTAAACAGCCTCAGGGTTGTCTTTGTTGGTGTGTTTGATGCTGTCTAAAATGGAATAGAGAGCTACTACTGAGTAGTAATTTAAGGAAATGTACAGTGGAAAGTTTTGGTGAAGAGGTTGAGTGAAGGTGAGATGAAAGAGTGCAGAATGATTGAGGATAATATTAATGATCTGATTGATATTCATTGATATCCTCCTGGCTGAGAATCAAGGGTCAGAACTGGTGGTGATGGAAGAGTTTGACACATTATTGACCAATCGATATTGCATGTTTTAGCACTAATGCAAAGAGTTAAAATTACAATCCACTGACTTTAATATTGGGCAGTCAATAAAGGAATAGTTAGTTCACTGTTAATACATAACAGCCTAAAATTATTATGCACTATTGAAAATAAACATTTAGAGTTTAAAATGAACAGTCTGAATGACTGAAGAAATTTTACTTACAGAGTTTGGAGACTGGCCTTGGGTTCACGTGGAGGAAAACAGCAAAGGAGGACTTTGTGTTGTGTGTCAATCAGACGGATGGTATCCTGAGCCACTGATTCACTGGGTAAATGGGAAAGGAGAAGATGTGACAGCACAGTCTGAAACAGAATTCATTATGGACTCCACAGGCCTCATCACCGTCCAGAGTCGTATTAATGTTACAAGTGATTCTGTAAACAAGTTTTCGTGTTTCATGGAAAACCAGTTTTTGAGCAAAATACAAGAGGCTCATCTCCAGATATCAGGTAAGTGTGAGTTCAGTAATAAATGTATGAACTATATTTGTCCCCTCCTGAATGCACTAACTCAGACTGAGTGTGGATCTACAAGCACTGATTAGTCTCTGAACCATACGCAAGGGACAGCTTTTTATATTTAAGCCTAAAAGGTTGAGAAGCTAATAGACCATCCACAACACTGAAGCTGGGCCTAATGTGTTCATACCCAATGTCCCCATTTCATATTCCAACTTTGGTCTCTGGATAGCAATTCGGACCAAGTGTACTGAGTATTGTGGTTTTTGCTGAATGTTGTTATGAGAAACAAACATTTATTCATAATTTTGCCTGGAATCCAAATGAATCCAAGTTCTATCAAAACAAGGAGGGCGCCATAGTGGCTAAATGCTTAGCACTGCTACCTCAGAGTACCAGGATTCCAGGTTCAATTCCAGCCTCGGGCAACTGTCTGTGTGGAGTTTGCATATTCTCCATGTGTCTATGTGGATTTCCTCTGGATGCTCTGGTTTTCTCCCACAGTTCAAAGATAAGCAGATTAGGTGAATTGGCCCTGCTAAACTGCCGATAGTGTTTGGGGATGTGTCGGTTAGGTGCATTAGTCATGGGAAATATAGGATAAGGTGATGGGTCTGGGTAGGATAGTCTTCAGAGGATTGGTGTGGACTTGTTGAGTCAAATGGCCCATTTCCACACTGTTGGGGTTCTATGAGTAAGTTCTTATTAACACTGGTATTACTTACCTTTTTAATCTTGATAGAAACAGCAGCTGAGATTATTGGCTGAGAATTGATGAACTGATGATACTTTGAAGAAGAACTCGAATGTTTGTTTCATATTTTTGGGTCTTGCAGATCAAATACTGATTATGTTCTTTTTAATCTTAGATGAGTTCTTCCCCAGAGTCAGTGCTTGGCTTGTCAGTTTCTGGGTGTTTGTCGTCCTTGTAATTATGGCTATTGCTGTTGATGTAATGATCCACAGAAAAGAGGACAAAAAGATTAAAGGTAGGAGCAAAATAGGACTTTAAAACATGACATTTGTGTTTGTAAACTGAAGTTTAAATCTATAGACAACTTGGAAATGAATCATAATTGTAACAGATTCTTAATCGTCTGAAAATTATTCTGAAATGGAAAGAGTGTACTGTGAAATGGAATTTTATTTTTATGCTTTCAGGAATAATCTCTTATTCAACATGCTGCTTCTATGATAAAGATAGAAATGTTATGTAACCTGTCTGTGAAGCAATAAGCCTTTTATTAAAGTTTAGTTTTGGGATGTGAATCACTGGGCTAAGGCCAGAAACTGTCAAATTGTAGCTGTACAGGACATTGGTTAGGCCACTTTTGGAATACTGCGTTCAATTCTGTTCTCCTGGCTATAGAAAAGATATTGTTAAACTTGAAAGAGTTCAGAAAAGATTTCCAAGGATGTTGCCAGGCTGGAGGGTTTCAACTATAGGGAGAGGCAGAATAAACTGGGATTATTTTCCCCAGAGGGTCTGAGGCTGACTGGACGGCATTTATTGCCAGTCACTAGTTGCCCTTGAAATGGTGGTAGCGAGCTGCCTTCTTGAACCGCTGCAGTCCATGGGCTGTAGGTTGACCTATAGTGCCACCACAGAGGGAATTCCAGGATTTTGACCCAACAATAGTGAAGGAACAGTGCAATATTTCCAAATCAAGATGGTCATTGGCTTAGAGTGGAACGTTCCCATGTATCTGCTGCCCTTTTCCTTCAAGTTGGAAGTGCTCATGGGTTTGGAAAATGCTATCTGAGGACCTTTTCTGAATTTCTGCAGTGCATCATGTCGATAATACACACTACTGTTACTGAGCATCAATGGTGGAGTGAATGGATGCCTGTGGATGTAGTGCCAATCAAGTTGGCTGCTTTGTCTTGGATGGTATTGCGCTTCGTGAGTGTTGTTGGAGCTGGATTCATCCAGGCAGGTAGGGAGTATTTCATGGTGGTCCTGACTTCTGCCTTAGAGATGATGGACAGGCTTTGGCGAGTCCAGAGATGAGTTACTTGCTACCTTATTCCTGGCGTGTGACCTGCTCTTAGAGCTGCTGTGTTCATGTAGTGAGTCTAAGTGAGTTACTGGTCAATGGAAACCCACAAGATGTTAATTTTGGGGGATTCAGTGATTGTAACACCATTGAATGTCAAGGACGGTGGTTAGATTGTCTCATACTGGCAATGGTCATAGCCTGCTATTTGTGTGGTGCGAGTGTTACTTGCCACTAATCAGCCCAAGCCTGGCTATTGCCCAGATTCCTTTACATTTGAGTATGAACTGCTTCAGTATCTGAGGAGTCAGGAATGTTGATGAACATTGTGCAATCATTGGCAAACATTCCCACTTCTGACCTTATGATGGAGGGAAGATCATGGATGAAGCAGCTGAACATGGACCTCTGACACTACCCTGAGGAATTCCTGCAGAGATGTCCTGAAGCTGAGATGACTGACCTCCAACAACCACAGCCATCTTCCTATGTGTCAGGTGTGACTCCAACCAGTGGAGAGTTTACCACTTGATACATATTGATTCCAGTTTTGCTAGAACACCTTGATGCCACATTTGGTCACCTCTCACCCAACCTCTGGAATTCAGTTCTTTCGTTCATGGTTGAACCAAGGCTGTAATGAGATTAGGAGCTGAGTGGGCCTGATGGATCCCAGACTGAGTGTCACTGAGCGGTTATTGCTAAGCAGGTGCTGTTTGATAGCACTGTTAATGACATCTTCCATCACTTTATTGATGATTGAGAGTAGACTGATTTTTTTCTGCCTTTTATGTACATGACATACCTGGGCAATTTTTCATTTTGTTGGTAGATGCCTGTTGTAACTGTACTGGAACAGCTTGGCTAAGGGAGCAGCAATTCTGGAGCACAAGTATTCAGTACTATTGCCAGAATGTTGTCAGGGTCCATAACCTTTGCAGTATTCAGTGTCTTTAAGCATTTCTTGAAATCACATGGAGTAATTGAATTGGCTGGAGACTGGTGTCTGTGATGCTGGAGGAGGCTGAGATGAATCATTCACTTGGCTCTTCTGGCTGAAGATTGCTGTGAATGGTTCAGTCTTACCTTTTGCTTTATTGGAATGGGATGGAATAAGCAGGAAAGCAAGAAATGATTTTGAGTTGAAAGTTGTGGAAGCCATATGGGTGCAGGTAAGAAATAAACAGTGGTATAAACAGAGTACTCTCCAGGCTCTCTCACAGTAGCTATGTTGTGGGACAGAGAATAAACCAGGTGATAATGAGTGCTGTCGATCCCTCTTGGGATCAGACTATTCTGTATCTGGTGATGTGTAATGAAGCAGATTTATTAAATGATGTCAGATCTTAAGATTCCATTTGAAACATTGGTCTTATTGAAGATTTTATTATTCAATTTGAGAGGGAGGAATGTGGGTTGGAAACATCTGTGCTAAGCTTAAGTAATTACAAAGGAATGAGACAGGGCAGGCTGGAGTGGACTGGGAAAGTAGCTGAGCAGCAAAGATAGATGAGGAGCAATTGCAGACGTTTAAGAAAATAGTTCATCGCAAACAATAAACACCTACTTCAGTGAGGAAAAAGAATTCTGGGAAGAAGATAAGCCTGCTACAATTAACAAGGGAAGTTTAAAATAACATCAAACTGAAAGAAAAAATGCATGTAATGTGACAAAGATTAATGGTTAGCCAGAGGATTGGGTAAGTTTGAAATGCCAACAAATGATGACCTAAATCAACTTTTGAGGGTAAACTTACAATTAATTTCAAGATGGGCAGTAAGTGCTTCTTTCAATTTATGAAAGGTAAGAGAGAAGCCAAAGCGAAAATTTGCCCCTGAGAATGAGGCTGGGGAAATAATAATGGGAAATGCAGGAAATGGCAGAGGAGTTGAATAAATACTTTGCATCAGTCTTCACCGTAGAAGGAACTAACATTTCTAAATGCACAAGGGACAAAAGAGGAGGAGAGGAACAAATATACCACACTCATTTAAAAAGGGAAGGAGTCAAAAAAAAGCACGTAATTGATGAGTTATCTTCACATCTGTTATTGGAAAAATGTTAGAGTCTGTTATAAAGGATATATCAGCAGAGCATTTAAAATTAAATGATATGATCATGCAGATTCAGCATGGCTTCATGAAGGGGAAATCAAGCCTGACAAATTTGTTAACATTCTTTGAGGAGGTGACTGGCACAATAGATTAAGGGGAAACAGTGAACTTTGATATTTAGATTTTCAGAAGACCTTTGATAAGGTGCCCTACATAAGGCTTCTTCATCAGTGCCCTTGGTGTTGGCAGTGATATATTAGCATGGCAAGAGGATTGGTTAGCTAATAGAAAATATAAAGTTGGGATATGGGGAATATTTTCAGGATGACATCCCGTAACTAGTGAGTATCGCAGGGATCAGTGCTGAGGCCACAATTATTTCCAATATATATTCATGACTTGGATGACAGAAGTAAATATGCCACAATCAGGTTTGCATCTGACTCAAACACAGGTGGAAAGGCAAGTGGTAAAAATAAGACATAGAGTCTTCGGGGCAGAGACTGATTTAGCAAGGAGGAAAATGGTGGCAGGTGGAATATAATATGGGAAAATGTGAGGTTATGCACTTTAGAAAGGCAGGAAGCTGGAGGACCACAGCAAGCAAGGCAGCATCAGGAGAAGTTGTCGTTTCAGGTGTACCCCATCTTCAGGACTCAGGACCACCTTGAAGAAGTTCTCTGCCTCCCTCAGACATGCAGTCAGTGAGCCCCTTTCTCACTGCCATAACGCCGTGACTTCCTCAGACCTCCAGCTTTTCGACCACACGATGAAACAAACTCCATATTACAGCCGCGTGACGTTCCTCAGCTGCTGTCTTTGCAACCATCTTATTCCTCAAGGTCTATGGGTACATTTTAAACCCTCCAAATTTGGACCCACCTTTGATGCTCCATATTCCTCCAATGCCTCCACCAACAATTCTCTCTCCGGACTCTCCGCTCCACTCTGTTGGCTATGCAGAGGCACCTCCATCCTCTCTCCTCCACCTCAAAGCATCACTTTCCCAAAGTTGTGGAGGACCTCTGCTGCTCTACATCCATCGGAGAATCCACCAGCTCAACAAACAGTTTTAAAGTTTTATATTCTATATAAAGAGTCCTGAAGAAGGGTTACACCCGAAACGACATCTCCACCGCCTGATGCTGCCTGACTTGCTGTGTTCTTCCAGCCTCCTGCTTGTTTACTTTGTATTCCAGTATCTGCATTTTTTGTCTCTAAGCAAGGTTATGCACTTTGGCAGGAAAAAAAATGATCTAAATATGAACTAAATAGAGAGAGACTGCAAAAAGCTATAGAACAGTGGAATTTTGGGAGTACTTGTCCTAACTTACAAAAAAAGCTGGCACAAAGTTCAGCCAGTAACAGGGAAATCAAATGGAATCTTGGCTTTGATTTTAAATGGAATACAGTGCAAAAGTGCAGATGTTTTGGGCGGCACGGTGGCACAGTGGTTAGCACTGCTGCCTCACAGCGCCAGAAACCCGGGTTCAATTCTCGCCTCAGGCGACTGACTATGTGGAGTTTGCACGTTCTCCCTGGGTGCTCCGGTTTCCTCCCACAGTCCAAAGATATGCGGATCAGGTGAATTGGCCATGCTCAATTGCCCATAGTGTTAGGTAAGCGGTAAATGTAGGGGTATGGTTGGGTTGCGCTTTGGCGGGTCGGTGTGGACTTGTTGGGCCAAAGGGCCTGTTTCCGCACTGTAAATAATCTAATCTAATGAGCTGGAGCTGAACTCATTAGAATTCAGAAAAATGAGGGGGTGACCTTATAGAAATGAGCAAGATTCTGAAAAGACTTGACAGATGTGAAAAAGCTGTTACCCTGTGTGGGAGTGTCCAGGACCAGTTCACATAATCTCTGAATAAGACTTTGATCATTTGAGACAGTGATAAGAAGGAATTACTTCCCCCAGTGGGGAGTAAATCTGTGGAAGTCCCTACTGCATTGTATTGTGGATGTTGCATTGTTGAGTATATTCAAGGCTGAGACAGACAGATTTTTAATCAATGAAGGAATTAAAGGTTAGAGGGAAGAGATAGGAATGTTGAGGTGAAAGTTATCAGATCAGCCATGATCTCGTTGGAGCAAACTTGATGGGCTGAATGGCCTACTTCTGTTCCTTCAACCTAAGGTGGGAAACGGTGCAAGTGAAGAAATTCCTTAATGAATGAGGAAGTGAGATGTTTGAAATCTGAGTTTAAAAGGAAGAATAAGTCTGTTGGACCTGGAATTCTTTTTGTAAAAACTGATCTGGTCTTCATCTCTCACTCAGTCATACAACTCTGTTTAGGGAAGTGTATGTATGCTGAAACCCACCATTTCTCTCTTCTTCTAAGCTTCCACTTATTTAGTTTCTCTTCTGTCTCAGCCTGATATCAATTATCCCTTGTCTGCCTATCCTTCATATTTCTTTCTCTCTGGGTTCTTTCCCTACCTACCCATTCACCTCTCCCCTCCACACCTCCAACATAAGGTCCACTTTCTCCCAGCTGCTATCAGTTCTGATGAAGAGTCACTCGACTCAAAACGTCTCTGCTTTCTCCAAACAAAAGCTGCCCGACCTGCTGAGTTTTGCCAACATGTTCTGTTTTTGTTTCTTGACAGGTCACTGTCTGACATAATTAAATTGTGTGTTCTCTATGACAATATCTCTACCAAACAGTGTCCACTTGCAAACAATCCACACTGTCATTTCAGAGAGTACAAATGTTTTTGTCCCTTCACTTTGGGATCTGTTGTGAATTGTCCAGATGAGTGCAAGATATAAAACTTTGCAAAATGAGTATTAATTTAGTAATATCTAAATCAAAGTACTGCTGAATGACTTGCCATGATAGATCATTGGACACTGCAGTGATGGGTAAACAGGAGTTAATGTGAGGTGGGGGTCAAGGAGCAGAGTTCCAGATTATGGAAAGTGAAGAATGGGAGATGTTGTAAATGTGGTTAGAGATGGGACTGTCCTAAGTCTTTGGAAACAGAACTGTTTATTCATTGATATAGGTTATGTACAGAGTGGGGAGAGATCCCTGTTTATGTTAGAGCTAGTCCTTACATTGTCAGCTTGATTCCTGGCAGCTGATGCCTTACACTCTCCCTTCCCCCAAATGTTCATCTGGTCTCTGAATGTTTACCATTCCCCATGTCGCCATTTCCATTCATGAGCATCTACTGTTCTATCCATGTCTATAAATATCTATTATTGAACTGTACTTTACTTGTTTACCCACCAAGCATCTTGTGGTGAGGCTGCATTGACCATGTACTCAGGCCCAGGAGGACTGGCAGAACTATTACCAGGAATATGCTTTCTCCTTAGGAACAAAAACAGACATTGGCCATTTCGTTCTCTGTGGAAAGGTGCCAATACTGGAATGCTTTGAGCTGCTGTTGCTGGTGGCATGAACTGTTTGCCTCATTCCCCCAGCTATCGTTGAGTTAAACCGAGATATGTTTCCCCAGAGGAACAGGAGTTGATCGTTCAGCCCATCAAGTCTGTTTTACCATTCATGGTAGATCATGGCTGATTACAACCTCCATGTCATTTTCTCACACCGTCTCCTTATCTCTCAGTGTCATTAGCCTCTGACTTTGTCATTACCCTCCTCAGTGACTGATCTTCCGAAGGCTGTTGGGGTAGAAAATTCCTAACATTCACCACACTCTTGGTGAACAAATTCCTCATCATCTCAGTCTTAAATGACTTAGTGCTTTCCTGAGGCTATGTCTCCTGGTTCTAGTCTAGTGTTCAGGGATGTTCAGGTTGGGTGCATTAGTCCGGGGTAATTGTAGAGTAATCGGGTAGGGGAATGGATCTGAGTGAATTACTCTTCAGAGCGTCGGTGTGGACCTGTTGGGCCTTTTCATCCTTAAACACTTCCACCAACTCCAACTAGACCCTACCACTAAGAGCATCTTCCCCTCCCCACCCCTCCCTCCCTCCCTTTGACAGTCCTTGGTTTGCACCACTCTCCCCAACAACCACCCCCAAATCCTCAGGTACCTTTCCCTGCAATCAGAAAAGGTGCAAAACCTGCCAGTACACCACCCCTCTCATCTCCATCCAGGGCCCCAAACAGTCCTTCCAGATGAGACAAAGGTTCACCTGCCTCTCCTCCAATCCACCTTACTGTCTCCAGTGCTCCCGATGCGGTCTTCGCTACATCAGGGAGACCAAACTTAAACTTAGGGAATGGTTCGCCGAGTATCTCAGCCAGGCCAGCTTGGACCAACTGGAGCTCCCAGTCACCGCCCATTTTAATTGTCCTTCCCACACCCTTTCCGATATGACAATCCTTGACTTCCTCCATTGCCACAACAAACCAAACCGCAAATTGGAGGAACAGCACTTCATCTCCCGCCTGGGCAGCCTACAGCCTGGAAGACTCAACATTGAGTTCTCCAATTTCAAATAACCTCCTTTCCCATCCCCATAATAACCTCTCTTCCCACACATAACATTGGTTAGGCCACTTTTGGAATACTGCATTCGAGTCTGATCTCCCTGCTATTGGAAGGATGTTGCGAAACATAAAAGGGTTCAGGAAAGATTACAAGGATGTTCCCAGCCCCTCCCCCTCCCTTCCACTCCTCCCTGCAGCCAACCGGATTTATTCCTCCCATTGACCAACTCGGTCGTACCCTCTACCTGTCTTCACTATCCCCACTTCACCAGCTTGGCCCCGCCACCCTTTGTATCTACAACTGCACCCATACCCACCCCCAGTTATACCCGAAACATTGATTCTCCACCTCCTCATGCTGCCTGGCTTGTTGTGTTCTTCCAGTCTCCTGCCTGCCTTGTTGGGCCAAATGGTCTGTTTCCACACTGTGGAGATTCTATGATTCTAGTCTCATCAGCCAGAGGAAAGATCTTATCTACATCCACCCTGTCATGTCCTGTCCTGTGAGAATTTTGAAAGTTTCAATGAGGTCACTTATTGTTCTTCAAAACTCTTCGGGTACAGAATCACTGTCCTCAATCCTTCCTCACAAAACAATCCCACCATCCCAGGGATTAATCTGGTGAACCTCCAAGTGCACCCTGACCTTGGATAGTGAGATCAAAACTGCCCACAGTACTCCTGGTGAGGTCACACCTGGGCTATGTACAAGTACGGTGAGACTCTTTTACTCCTGTACTCAAATCCCCTTGAATTGAAGGTTTACATACCATTCACCTTCTAATTGCTTGCTGCACCTCAATCTAGCTTTGAGAAACTCATCAACAAGGGCACCCAGATCCCTTTGGACACCCGTTCTTCCTAAATTCTCTCAATTTAAGAAATATCCTGCCTTTCTCCAAATTGTAAACCTTTGTACTTAGTTACAGTGTACGATATCTGTCATGCATCCAGCCTATTCACTGGCCTGTCCAAGGTCTCTTAAACCCTCCGTTTCTATAACATACATTCCCACCTAGTTTTTTTGTCATCAAAAAATTTGTAAATATTACAATTAATCCCCACCTCCCAAACATTGACGAAGATTGTGAACATCTCTGGCCCAAGCACTGAACCTTGAAGTTCCCCACTAATAACAGTCTGTCATCCTGACAATGACTCATCTGTTCCTACTTTCTGTTTGTCAACCAATTCCAAATCCATACGAATGAATTACCACCAATCCCATGCACTCTAATTTTATTTAGCTTTGTGCAAGATTATCAAATGCTTCCTGAAAATCTGAATATAAACGTGAGATGTTTCATTTGGATAGGGTAAATCAGAGCCGGACTTATGCACTTAATGGTAAGGTCCTGGAGTGCTGCTGAACAAAGAGACCTTGGAGTGCAGATCTCCTTGAAAGTTCATAGCTCCTTGAAAGTGGTGTTGCAGGTCGATAGGATAGTGAAGGAAGCATTTGGTATGCTTGTCTTTATTGGTCAATGCATCGAGTATAGGAGTTGGGAGGTCATGTTGTAGCTGTGTAAGACATTGGTTATGCCATCTTTGGAATACGGCATTCAATTCTGGTCTCCCTGCTATTGGAAGGATGTTGTGAAACATAAAAGGGTTCAGGAAAGATTTACAAGGATGCTGCCGGGTTCAGGATTTTGAGCTATAGGTGGAGGCTGAATAGGCTGGAGCCGTTTTCCGTCGAGTGAATGAGGCTGACTGGTGACATTATAGAAATTCAAAAATTCATGAGGGACATAGATAAGGTGAATAGCCAAGTTTCCTTTCCCTCGGGCAGGGGAATGCAAAATAGAGGGCACAGGTTTAGCGTGAGAGGGGAAAGATATGAAAGGGACCAGACATTTTCACGCATAGGGTGGTACGTGTATGGAATGAGCTGCTAGAGGAAGTGGCGGAGGCTGGTACAATTACAACATTTAAAAGGCATCCGGATGTGAATGTGAATAGGAAGGGTTTAGGGGGATATAGGCCAAATGCTTGCAAATGAAATTAGATTTATTTAGGATGTCTGGTTGGCATGGACAAGTTGGACTGATGGGTGTGTTTCCATGCTGCACATCTCTGTGACTCTATGACGAAGTGCTCCTTAACTGCCTCCTGCTGTTCCTCGCTGGTGGAAGTAGATGTGGTAAAGAGCAGGAGGGTTTTTGAACAGTTTGTTGTGACAAGAAGGTGGCTTTATTTTTACCATTCAGTATTCTTAGTTATAGACTAATAGAGGTCCACAACACAGTAAAGGGAAATACGTCCCATCAAAGCTGCACCAGTCAAAGACAAACTCCGATTTGTTCTAGTCCCAGTTTCCACCACTTGGCCCATAGCATTGCATGCCTTGGCATTGCAAGTGTACATGTAAATCCTTCTTAAATGTTGTGGAGTATCTGCCTGTGTCTCCCTTACAAACAGTGAATTCCAGCTTCACATCAATGTGTGGGGGGAAACAGAATTTCCTCACTTCCTCTCGAAACCTCCTGTCCCTTATCTTAAATCTATGTCCCCATGGCATTGATTCTTCCACCAGGTGAAAAGGTTCTTCCCATCTGCCTTATCTGTGCACCAACATAATTTTATATATCTCAATCCTGTCCCCCTCAGTCTCCTCTCCTCCAAGGAAAACAACTCCGAGCCATGCAATGTTTCTTCATAACTAAAACTCTCAAGCTTAGGCAACATCCTGGTAAATCTCCTCTACACCCTGTCCAATGTAATTATATCACTTCTAAGGGAGGAAGTGAGGACTGCAGAATGCATCCCTGATAAAGTGTACAAAGTTAAAAATCACACAACACCAGGTTATAGTCCAACAGGTTTAATTGGAAGCACACTAGCTTTCGGAGTGACGCTCCTTCATCAGGTGATAATGGAGGGCTCGATCGTAACACAGAATTTATAGCAAAAATTTGCAGTGTGATGTAACTGAAATTATACATTGAAAAATTAATTGTCTGTTAAGCCTTTCATCTGTTAGAATACAGTGCTAGTTTCACTTCTTTCATGTGTAAATCACAAAACTTTTTTTTAAAAGTTGCATTCTCAGGTTAGCTGTTAACAATGGTGATAGCTAGACTATATGTTGAAGGTGTTAGCCCCCTGTGTTCTCTGTCTATGCCATGATGTTTAGATTGATTCTAATCTAAAAAGTGAGATAACAGAGTTTTACATAAATTCATGCAGTTTTTGAGCTCAGAGTTCTACATGAATGCATGCAGTTTTGAGCAAAGTGCAATATAACTCTGCAAGTACAAATTCACCCCACAAAATATATGTGAGCATGTGGGTCTTTGTCTGTCTGTGTCTATGTGTGTGTCTGTTTGGGATGGGAGTTGTGAGTGTGAGAAAGTGTGTGTGTATCGTGAGTGCAGAATGTCTTAATTCTGTGAGGGGTTGCATGTGTGAGTGTGGGAGTGTGTGTGTCTATAAGGGTGTGTGTGTGTGTCTGTGTGCGCGTCTATGTGTACCTGTGTCCGTGTGTAAGTGAGAGTGTGTGTGTGTGTAGGAATATCTGTGTGTGTGTGTGAGAGTATGTGCGTAGTGCAATGGTGATCACCTGTAATGTGACCTAAACCCAAGGTCCTGGTTGAGGCCTTCCCTATGGGTACCGAACTTAGCTATCAGCCTCTGCTTGGCCACTTTTCTCTGCTGCCTGTCCCAAAGTCAACCTTGGAAGATGGTCACCCGAAGGTCCGAGGCTGAATGCCCTGGACCACTGAAGTGTTCCCCAACTGGGAGGGAACCCTCCTGTCTGTTGATTGTTGTGCGGTGTGCCCTCCACCATCACCTGATGAAGGAGCGTCCCTCCAAAAGCTAGTGTGCTTCCAATTAAACCTGTTGGACTATAACCTGGTGTTGTGTGATTTTTAACTTTGTACACCCCAGTCTGACACCGGCATCTCCAAATCATGATAAAAAGTAGATTCCATGACTGCACACTGCACAACAATCAACAGACAGGAGGGTTCCCTCCCAGTTGGGGAACATTTGGATGGGGTACTAATCGGAAAGATGTAGAAGGATATGGTCCAAATGCTGGAAAATGGGACTAGATTAATTGAGGATATCTGGTCAACATGGATGAGTTGGACCGAAGGGTCTGTTTCCATTCTGTACATCTCTATGACTGTTCAAATATACCAGAAACAGCAAGGGCAACACTGATCTCTGCAGAATCCCACTAGACACAAGAGAATCAGCCCTTGACTATCACCCTCTGCTTACTGCCATTCAGTTAATTCTGTATCCAATTTGCGAAATGTTCTGAGATCCTATGGCATTAGTGACCCTTAACAGACCTTTATGAAATGCCTTGCTGAAGTCCAAGTAACTTTGAATGCATTGCTCTCATCTCCACACCTGGTCATCTCTTCCAAAAATTCAATCAGGTTGGTCAGCCATGATCCCACTTAAGAAAACTGTACTGACTATTCCTGATTAATGTCTGCTTCTCCAAATGCAGATTAATTCTGTCCCTCAGAATTGCTTCCAAAAGTCTAAAGGTTTGACTGACTGACCTGTAATTTCCTGTTTATCTCTTAGCCACTTCTTGAATAACGGTACCACATAAACTGTCTTCCTGTCCTGTCACAAATATGAATTGAAGATTGTTGCAAATACTCAGTTTCCTCCCTTACCCCAATCAATCGACAGCTCTCCAGTAAGTTCAAGTTTTTGTCCCTTCGACCGAGGGAGCAGTTATGACGATTACAGCTGAATGATTAATGAAGGTGAGTTGTTGTGTTGGTTTACATTGGGACAGTAGATTCAAAGATAGAGGTGAACGTATGATTGAGCAGTTTGGTAGTGAATGGAATGTTCTGGTGGATGAGAGGCCGAAAGCAGGTGAGATAGTATTTTTAAAAATGTCATTGTATGTGCCAAGGGAGAGGGATTGGATGCAAACAGAGTGGAGTGAGATGGATGGATTTGACTGGAGAGGAACTGACTATAGGAGATCTGATCAGTGATTGGTATTTTCGAATTGGAAAGATTAAAGTACTTAAATCAAAGTGATAAATAATGAATAGAAAGCACAGCTAATAAACTCAAGATCATGAATATATTTCTTAAATATTATTATCCCTTTCCTGCTCTTGCTTCATCTCTAATGGTGCATTAACTGTATTTAGCTGAAATTTTGTTGAAACCAGCTTATTTTATTATCTCAAGAACATGAGGAGAAAAGTGAAAAATGTCAATTGTAAATTCTGTCAAATCTTCAACTTGAGATTTAGAATTTTAAAATGTTGTTCTGATCCCAGCTGATGGTTCTGCTGGTCAAGTCTGATCTGTGGTCTGTTTGTGTCTCTGGTGTTGCTGTTCTGGGGTGTGGCGGTAGCTGCAGAATCTCTCTCACTAACACATTCCTGTGTTCTTGTCTTTCAGAACTGGAGTGGTTCTGCACTTTGGAAGGTAAGCTGTTTCAGAACCATTTCAGGATTCTGATTTACAGAGATTGAAAAGGAAAATTCCAGTTTCACTGCATTGGGAATCCAGGAATTTTGAACAGAGAGGGTAAATTTTTATAAGGGTCTGAACAATATGGTCTGTGGTGTGAAATATGGCAGATCTGCATGAAAACGTTCCATTTCAGTGTCATTGCCCAGCATCAAATCGAGATTCTCAGGAGGCAGCAGTGTGTTGCCTATTAAAGAGGATTCTTGCTTGTGACCGACCTTATTAACTGCTCACCTCACCTCACTAAGGTGCAGCTCTATCTCACCAAACCTGCCAGACAAATTGGACACTGAGAATTCTCAACATGGAGATGAGAACATGTACCTGGTGACTTCAGCTCACTGCTCACTCCAAAGGGTTCTCCGTGTTGGATATCAGACACCAACATCTCCGGGCATGCTCCATGGGCACCAGCCACATGTAATCCATGTCCATGATCATTGGCATCCAACATGTGCCAGCCTCTAAACACCCTCATGACACTTCTCCACATCACTTACTTCAGCATTTCAGTGCTGCACCTTGGAGTGCAACAGACGCTATCATTGTCATGCCACAGCAAGCACACTGTGCACACAGAGACACACCCTCAGCTCATGGACTGGGCCAAATTGTGTCTCTGGGATGTTCTGGATCTAGATGTCCAGCTGACCTGGACGTTTACAGCATCCCTGCTTTTTGTTAAAACTGACACCTTGTCCCTCCTCCGGAGACACCATGCACCACAGTACTGCTGCTTAGCCCTGTCACTTAATGGAGACACAAAGCCAAGAAGATGGCCATGGTAGTCAGCAGAACACAGTCAAATCAGTGAAGGTGATGGTTCCTACTCTGGTGGAGTGGACAAGGTCACTGACCTGCAGGGCATTCCTGCAGATGCTGAGACTATACTGACCCGTGTGGTAACCTCTGACCGAGCAGGGTCTGGTGTCACGATCACCTCTGCTGGTCCTGGGAGAAGAGGGTGTACCACATCTGCACCGCCCTATTCAACAGGACCTTCAGGTTAGCGTCCACAATGTGAAGCAGAAATCACCCCCATCAGCTATGTCTGGGGAAAATGTCAGGAACTGAGCAGGGCTGACAGTGTTTGTTTGGATCACTACAGCCTTGTACATTGGCACTGGTAGCAGGAATCTTGGTCAATTCTGGGATATTCCAACAATGACAAGTTGCTTGGAAATGGTGTGTGATAGGATGAGGCTAGTAGTGATAGGGTGTGTTGTAATTGGGGTCGGGAGGTGTGTGAGTGGAGAGTGGGTTTGGTAAGAAATGGGAGAAAACCTGCTGGATGTCACAAAGAGAAATACTTCATGAAATGTGGTGAAACTGACTATTAACCAAAACAGTAACGGTAAGATTCAGCCCAACATTCTATAATCCTGATTTGGAGATGCCGGTGTTGGACTGGGGTGTACAAAGTTAAAAATCTCACAACACCAACTTATAGTCCAACAGGTTTAATTGGAAGCACACTAGCTTTCGGAGCGACGCTCCTTCATCAGATGATAGTGGAGGACTCGATCGTAACACAGAATTTATAGCAAAAAGTTACAGTGTAATGTAACTGAAATTATACATTGAAAAATTGATTGTCTGTTAAGCCTTTCATCTGTTAGAATACAGTGCTAGTTTCACTTCTTTCATGTGTAAATCACAAAACCCTTCTTTTTAAAGTTGCATTCTCAGGTTAGCTGTTAACAATGGTGATAGCTAGACAATATATTGAAGGTGTTAGCCCCTGTGTTCTCTGTCTATGCCATGATGTTTAGATTGATTCTAATCTAAAAAGTGAGATAACAGAGGTTTACATAAATTCATGCAGTTTTTGAGCTCAGAGGTCTACATGAATGCATGGAGTTTTGAGCAAAGTGCAATATAACTCTGCAAGTACAAATTCACCCCACAAAATAGATGTGAGCATGTGGGTCTTTGTCTGTGTGTGTGTGTGTGTGTGTGTGTGTCTGTCTGGGGTGGGGGTTGTGAGTGTGAGAAAGTGTGTGTGTAATGAGTGCAGAGTGTCTTAAGTCTGTGAGGGGTTGCATGTGTGAGTGTGGGAGTGTGTGTGTCTATAAGAGTGTATGTGGGTGTCTGTGTGCGCATCTGTGTGTACCTGTGTCCGTGTGTAAGTGAGAGTGTGTGTGTGTGTGTGTGTGTGTGTGTGTGTGTGTGTGTGTGTGTGTGGTGCAAGGGGTGATCATCTGTAATGTGACATGAATCCAAGGTCCCAGTTGAGGCCCTCCCTATGGGTACCGAACTTAGCTATCAGCCTCTGCTTGGCCACTTTTCTCTGCTGCCTGTCCCAAAGTCCACCTTGAAGGATGGTCACCCGAAGGTCCAAGGCTGAATATCCTGAACCACTGAAGTGTTCCCCAACTGGGAGGGAACCCTCCTGTCTGTTGATTGTTGTGCGGTGCCCAATCATCCATTGTCATAGCCTTTGCTCGGTTTCCCCAATGTACCATGCCTCCGGACATCTTTGCCTGCATCGTACAAGATAGACAACGTTGGCTGAGTCACATGAATACCTGCCATGTACAAGGTGGGAGGTGTTCCCACCCGTAATAGTGGTATCTATGTCCACAATCTGACGTGTCTTGCAGCGTCCACCGTGCCACGGGTTGGGTGGGGCAGTGGAGTGAGTAGGGTGGTGGGGTGAGTAGGGTGGTGGGGTGGGTGGGGCAGTGGGTCGGGTGGGGTAGTAGGGCAGGCAATGGGGAAGTGAAGAATGCAAAGTGAAAAGCATAATGTTCCAGATTGATGAAACTACACGTTATTACGCTATAAACTATAATATGTATGTTCCAGTCTTTTTTTAAAATTTATTTTACATGTTTTTTCTGTTTTTAAACCTCAGATTTTTCTTCTATATTGGAGTGTGGGTTTAGAGATGTTTTACTCTGCCTGACATAACACCCGAGCACAGTGGGATCCTCCCACTCAATTTCTCTTCCTTTCCCCGTTACCCAGTGAAAAACAGAATCTCCACACTGCATCCAGAATCTGACTGTCTCTCCATGTTATCACAAGGAATCCCTGCAAAACGTGGTCGGAATAGGTGGAAGGAACAATAGCTTTATGGTTTGGTTCAGGTGTCAGGGGCTTTCAGTTCCAGGTGTGTCATTGAGCCAAAGTTGAAATGTAACAATCACGGGCTGATCCCATGAGATCGAAATACTGTAAACACTTCCCAATATTCCAGTCCCAGTTTCCAATCTATACCTCTGTCTTTACATTGAATCTAATGAGATAATTATTTTGAGATGAACAGTGCTTTTGATCCAAAATATAATCAAAAGGTTCGGGAAATATTCAACAGGATGGGCTGCATCTTTGGAGAGGAAGAAACCTCAGGTCAGTGATCTTTATCTGAGCTGGGAAAAGAGATGTATCAGATGTTGGGAAAGTGCTGAGGCAGGGGGAGGGGGCAGTGGGGAAGGGAAAAGTGTGAAAGGAATGAAAGAGAAGGTTCATGATATAATGGAAGGCAGGAGTGATTCAGAGATAAAAGGGACAGCAGTGCAAGGCAAAAGAGACAGTAATGGGAAAAGTTGTTACATTTCACTGAGACAGTGCACTGGACATCAACTATTCCTGATGTCATTACAAAAGTTAAAGGTTTGTAAAAGTATGGAAAACTTCCCAATTGACCTGTTTTTAGACTCAGGTTGATAGGAGGCATAGACCAGCTTTCTGAAATTGACAATAATTACCTATTACAAGAAAATAGAATGTAACTACAGGTAAACAATTATGAACCGTTGGCATATAACTAATCCCCTTATAAACTATTCTTTCACTCTCCCCCCCCCACTCCAACCTACATTCACAAACATATGCACACAGAGAGAAAGAGAGCAGAGATAATCATGTTCACAGAGTTGCTGAGATGATTCTTGTGCTGATCTGAAGACTGTCCTTAATCCTCCTTCTTCAGATGCTTTCTCTGGATGGTAGGAGACCCATGGTGTCCAGTTCACATGTATAAAAGATCCCTAACTTATTCATTATAGTCACAACCTACAGAAACTGCTGAAGGAAAAGTAAACAAATACTTTTCAGGTTTAAAATGGGGTTTTGTTCCAGCGAACAGAGAGAGCTCCTGAGCTGGTGAAGATCTGGGGTTGATGTCTCTATATCTTATTCAAAGCGCCAAACTGTTCAGCAATCTGAGAACCAATCTCATCATTGTTGGCATGATTATATCATTGAACTTGTCACTAATCCACCGCCCAATCAGCTACTTGTTACCGGCTGAGGCTTCGTTGATACAGAGCCTTGGCTCCAGCTGGCGATGTACCTTCTCTGGAAATAAAATCAGAAAATGCAGGTCTGGCACTGTCTGTGGAGACAGAGAAACAAAGTTAACGTCTTGAATCCATATGACTCTTCTTCAGAATGTCTGTGCTCTGAGGAAGGGTGATATCGGACTGGAAATGTTACGTTTGTTTCTCTATTCACAGACCTGCTGAGTTTCTTCAATCATTTCTCTTTTGGTGTGAGATGAAGTGTAAATGGAAATTGCAGAATCATCACCAACAGTGACCATCCAAAACACTATAATGCAGCTGGGGATTTGACCTGAAATGGACCTGCAATATTGTATCTCGAAGGCTGAAACTTTTCTGAGATGATTTGTTCCATGTTGTTAATGGTAGGTTTGGAATCCAGAGTGATCGTTCAGTCTAAGTGAGGTTATTACTTGTTCCCAACCTGTGAACTAACAGTGATAGCTTTAACTGGTAGTCAGCAAGAAATGTGAGCTCTTCAATATTCTTGTTCCATGCAGGATACGACAAAGTGGAACTAGACTGTGGTAAGTACAGAACTATATTACAATTCAATAAAACTGACCCTAACTGGTTAGAAATATTGATGTACACTTCCGGAATACTTTGTGGCAATGTTAAAATGCCCATCTAATTGGAGCAATCATTTTTTTCCAAATGGAGGCATGGAATTTGGCTTTTCATTTCTGTTGAAATATTTTATTAAAATTACTTATATGTCTATATTCTGTCTATTAATTATACATTTCTGTACATATTTCATTGTCCATATATTCAGATTTATAAAGACATTCTGTTGCATGAAGGTTTTGATGGAACAATGCTTATAAAATACATCCAGGTTTCTGGACATGGTGAGGTCAAGAGGCTGAGACACCTTGTTGGTCTTGGTTTCTGACGATGAGCTGAGTGAGAGTGGGGGAGAAGGTTCTATCGTACCAGCTCATGGTCTTTGGGGTTATTGTCATTTGTGGTAATTGTGTGGGTTGATGTCTCAGAGTGTCAGTGCTGATCAGTCCTGTAATATCAGACCCGAGACTGCTTGATAGTTTCCCCTGTTCAGGAATTATACAGTTCTTGCAGGTTAGCTGAGTGGGAGGGTGGGTCTGTATTTCACAGAGGGGAATGTATTAGTTGCAGTCAATAACAAGAGTTGTGTTCAGCTGTTCATTGGACAGTCTGGGTCAGCGCTGAGCAGCGTCCTCTGGAATTGCTGGAACAGTTCAGCTCCAAGTGATCTCCTGCTGTTCACACAGTTCAGTTCATGGGCAGGAAATCAAACCAGCACATCTCAGGGAGGGTCATCTGGGTGGAAGCTTTTCCTTTTGATGCTCTGCAACTGAATGTCAGGTTCCTCTGGGTAAGTGTCAGATTTCACTGAGACCACTGTCAGATTTCGCTGGCTTACTGTCAAGTTCCTCTGGGTCAGTTTCAGTGACTCCATCTCAGTACAGCCACACTGCAGACACGTTCATAATTAAAACCACAGGTTACTGTCCGTGAGGTCAGTGTAAAATACAACCTGAGCTCAAACACCAACAGGAGCCCAGTTTGGGATCTCAGGTGGAGAATCTATTCAGGACCTTGGATTTCTATCCTTCCCAGGACCTCAGAATATTCCAGTGTTTTCCAGAGAAGGAAGTGTTTCTGAAATGTAGACCCAGATTTTCCATTGGCCAGGGAGCTATTATTCCAGTGGAGATGGGAGCTGCACATGGGATCTTGCAGAATGGGATACTGAATTTTCCAGTCAGCAATTCCTCAAGCTCTGGATCCCTCTGAAAGTATCCATTTAAATCAGAGAAGTCAGAGGATTCCACTGGAGTTAAGGAACTAGTTACTCAGGAAGAGTTAGACCTAGTCGATCTCCTTACTAACTATTAACCTGATCTCCAACTTAACTCACACTCAACTAAACCTCCCTCAGACCTTGATACAATATTACCCTATTCCCCCGGGATCTGTCTGCCCCCAGCACTGAACCTGAACCCCAGTCCCATTCCCCTCTCCTGCCACCTGACCTACTCCAAAAACTCCATCACTTTCCTGGCCCCCACCATTGTGTGATTTTAGACACAACTTAACTGACTGTTCACCCGCCTCACCTGACACCCTACCCTCACAGCACCCAAATCTTACTACCATGGAGAATGTTGGAGAAACTCAGCAGATCTGGCAGTGTCTGTGGAGAGAGAAAGAGTTAATGTTTTGAGTCCAGTGACACTTTTTCAGAATTGAATGATGATTAAAAATGGTCCTTTTGAGAAGCAGAAGGCAGATGGAATAGACACCCAGTGCAAATGATAAAGGGATGTTCAAGTAGACAAAGGGAAATAAAAAGATGGAAAAAGACCTAAAGAGATGGGGTAAGTCATTTAGGACTGAGATGTGGAGAGAAGTCTTCACTCTGAGTGGTGAGCCTGTGAATTCTCTGCCACAGAAGATGGTTGAGGCCAAAACCTTGAGTGTTTTCAAGTTTGAGTTCAATATGGTTCTTCGAGCCAAAGGATCACAGGGTATTGGGGATAAGCAGGAACAGAATACCTGAGCAGGATGATCGCTGTATAAAGCATCAGAACAATCACAAATTAAGTGGGAAGATAATGAACAAGGACAGAGAACTAGAATCAGGAAAGGAAGAGATAAGTTCCAATGGGCAGGAACAGGCTGCAACGATGGGTCTGTGAAACAATGGCAGGCCTGTGAAGAGGGGGTAGAAGGGGGCTATGTGGGCTTGGGGGATGTGTCGCCAGGGTTGAAGGATCTGAGCTACAGGGAGAGGCTGAACAGGCTGGGGCTGTTTTCCCTGGAGCATTGGTGGCTGAGGGGTGACCTTATAGAGGTTTACAAAATTATGAGGGGCATGGATAGGATAAATAAGACAAAACTTTTTTTCCTTGGGGTCGGAGAGTCCAGACTAGAGGGCATAGGTTTAGGGTGAGAGGGGAAACATATCAAAGAGACCTAAGGGGCAACTTTTTCATGTAGAGAGTAGTACGTGTATGGAATGAGCTGCCAGAGGATGTGGTGGAGGCTGGTACAATTACAACATTTAAAAGGCATTTGGATGGGTATATGAATAGGAAGGGTTTGGAGGGATATGGGCCGGGTACTGGCAGGTGGGACTAGATTGGGTTGGGATATCTGGTTGGCATGGACGGGTTGGACTGAAGGGTCTGTTTCCATGCTGTACATCTCTATGACTCTATGACTCTAAGCTGTGAGGGAACGAGGGATGAGCTGGAGGTTAGATTTCCAGAGGAGTTGAGGCCTGTAGTAGCCCTGGAAACAACAGCCTGATGTCCAGTGGTGCAGGTGTGATCTAGGGGACTTAAAAGAAAGTGTCACAGTCTCCTGTTCATTGATGGGATCAAACACAGACTGAGTGCTTTGAAGAACACTGCAATTCGGACCATGGGAATGACCCCTGACCTTCCAGTTGTTACCATGTCAGTAACTCACTATACCCTGAATGGAACATTTCTGTGCGATTTTGGAGAAGATTTGTAGTTCAGGTTATGGATCAGGTTATAAGTTTGCTCATTGAGCTGGTAGATTTGTTCTCAGACATTTTGACACCGTGCTAGGTAATATAATCGGTGAGCCTCTGACGAAATGCTGCTGGTCTATCCCGCTTGCTATTAATGTGTTTTGCTCTGTTGTGAATGGTGATATCATTCCGGTTCTTTTTCTGAGAGCTTGGTAAATGGGATCCAAATCTACATGTTTGTTAATGGAGTTCTGGTTTGAATGCCCAGCCCCCAGGAATTCACGTGCATGTCTTTGTTTAGCCTGACCCCAGGATGGATGTATTGTCCCAGTTGAACTGGTGTCCTTCTTGGTCTCTGTGTATGGATACCAGTGATTGTTGGTCATGTCTTTTGGTGGCCATCTGAGTCCCTCCAGGGTTTTCCTTTCCAGATCTTTCAGAAAAGACAGAAAGATCGTAATCTTACCGGCAGACAAAGGACGCATGACCGTCATCCTGAACAGAACACAGAACAGTACAAAGCGAAAGTGAGGACTGCAGATGCTGGAGATCAGAGTCAAGATTAGAGTGGTGCTGGAAAAGCACAGCAGGTCAGGTAGAATCTGAGGAGCAGCAAAATGAGGGGCTCATTCCTGATGAAGGGCTTCTGCCTGAAACATCGATTTTCCTGCTCCTTGGATGCTGCCCAGCCTGCTGAACTTTTCCAGCGCCACTCTAACCTTGACAGTACAATACACCCTTGATTATCCGAACCTCAATTATTCAAATTTTGGATTATCTCAACAAGATCTCAAGGTCCCATTAAAACCAGCATTAGGCAACTCAGCATTCAGTTAAATGGCATTATAGTGTGCATTGCCAGATAATGGAGCACTGTTCAATAACGGTCACTCAAATGACCACTTGTTTATGATCAATCAGTCATTGATCAAATAGCATTATAGTGTACATTGCCGGATAATCAATAACTGGAACACAAATTACCTCTTGTTTATGATGAGATTGATTATCTGACTGATCAATTATCCGAACAAAATACTCCCTGCCCATCTTGTTCGGAAAATTGAGGTTGTTCTGTACATTGAGAAAGCAAACACACTCCTCACAGATAATGACACCTACCAACAGGAGGCGATGGACCCGACTCCACAGTTAGAAAACTGTATTACAGCAGCCCTGAGGAAACTTCACAAGACAGGTGAAATTAACAAGACAGACCTCCAAAGACTGAAACCTGAAGGATCCAACACACCCAGTTCTACGGATTACTAAAGGTACATAAACAGACCCATAGTCTCACTTTTCAGTACACCAACACACAGACTAGCAAAGGAACTGCAATGCAAACTGAAACCGAGTAGAAGACTCAAGCCACTCCATCCACTGCACCCAGGAATTCCTTAACGTCATCAAAGACACCAAGATAGAGGACACAAGGTCATAGTTTCCCTCCAATATGACAGTCCTATTCACATCAATAACCATCACCCTAGCCAAAGAAACACTGGCCTCACTGCTAGATGAACCAAGGACACAAACACCTGACAGCACCAAGTCCATCAGCAAGGACAGCATCCACAAACTAGCAGACCTGTGCCTCACAACCCACTTCACCTTCAATGACAGGGATGTCTATGGGATCACCAATATTAGGACTCATAGCAGAAGCAGTTATGTAGAGGTTAGAATGAACAGCCCTTCCCACAATCCAGCCCAAGCTTTGGGTCCGCAGCAAATTAGAAGAAACCCACAATCACATAAACAAGATCCTCACCAATATAAAGTTCACCAAAGAGGAAGAGGACAACAACAATCTCCCCTTCCTGGATGTTACAATAGAACAAAAAGCTAATGGAGAGCTGGAGACCAGCATCTACAGAAAAGCCACACACACTGACCAGATACTCAACTACAGGAGCAATCATCCCAACACCCACAAATGGGGCTGCATCAGGGCCTTGTCTAAATGAGCCACAATACACTGCAGCACCCAGGAACTATGAGAAGCTGAGGAAAAACACCTATACCACGTATTCAGGAACAACAGGTACCCGATAAGCACAGTCTGCTGATTCCTACACAACAGACCTTAACAAGAAAACACAACACGCCCAGAGACTCTAGCCACCCTGCCATACATTAAAGACATCATGGAGATGACAGCCAGACTACTTCGGCCCTTAGGGACAGGCTAAACAAAGACATGCATGTGAATTCTTAGAGGCCTGGCATTCAAACCGGAACTCCATTAATAAACACATTGATTTGGGCCCTATTTACCAACCTCTCAGAAGAAGAACCGGAAGTGATATCACCCGCCACAACAAACCGAGGCAGATAAGTTGCAAATG
Organism: Hemiscyllium ocellatum; assembly: GCF_020745735.1. NCBI lineage: Eukaryota > Metazoa > Chordata > Chondrichthyes > Orectolobiformes > Hemiscylliidae > Hemiscyllium > Hemiscyllium ocellatum. The sequence continues at coordinate 9,311,803 of NC_083435.1, forward strand.
GGACAGAATACCAGCGTGTCATCGGAGGCTTACTGATGATGTTACCTGGCATGGTGAGGAAATGTCTGACAACAAATCTACCAGCTCGGCGAACAAACTTATAACCCAGAACATTTCTGTCCTGGTCCTGCTGTAATCTTCCAAAGAGGTTCAAACCAACCTCGAGAAACAACACCTCATTTTCTGTTCAGGCACTCTTCAGCCTCAAGATCTCAACATTGAATTTGGCACAGTGGCTCAGTGGTTAGCACTGCTGCCTCACAATGCCAGGGACCCAGGGTCGATTCCAGCCTCGGGCAACTGTCTATGTGGAGTTGCGTGTTCTTCCCATATCTGCGTGGATTGCCTCTGGGTGCTTCAGTTTCCTCCCACAATCCAAAGATGTGCAGGTTGGGTGAATTGGCCATGCTAAATTGCCCATTGTGTTTAGAGATGTGCAGGCTAGGTGCATTAGTCATGGGAAATGCAGGGTTATAGGGTAGAGGGATAGCTCTGGACGGGATACTCTTTGGAGGGTCGGTGTAGAATTGGCCTGATTCCACACAGTAGGGATTCTATGGTCATTCTCTGGTATGTAACTTCATAAACTGAAATGAAACAAAGATCTGCAGATGCTGGAGATAGAAAACAAAAATAGAAATTGCTGGAAAAATTCAACAGGTCTGACAGCATCTGAGGGAAGAAAAAAATTAATGTTTCAATTTTGGGAATTCTTCATTGGAACTGTGAGCAGCTTGGAAAACGTGGGGTCGTGCTAAAGATGAGGTTGGGGCAGCGGAGTATAGGGAGAGGGGAGGAGAGAGACTTGGAGCCCAGAGAGAGACAGAAAGATAAAATGTTTAGGTAAACAGGGAGATTATGGATATCCGGCCTGGACAGAGAGAAGCTGAATCAGTGATAATAAGAGCTAAACATAGAAGGCGAAATGAATACAACCCACACAATGTGACAATAGTCGAGGAGTAGGTGAGAATGGGTAACTGTGCTAACAGCAACCTCTGTAATAATAAGCTCTGGGGTGGGTAAAAATATGAAAGTCATTGAACTCAATGTTGAGTCTCGAGGCTGCAGGGTCCCCAAGTGGAAAATGAGATGCTGTTCTTTCAGCTTGTGCTGAGGCTTGCTGGAATACTGCAGCAGACCTGAGACAGAATGTTGTCGTGGGAACACGGTCGTGTGTTCAACTGGCAGACAACTGGAAGCTCAGGGTCATTTTTTTGCAGACAGACTGTAGGTGTCCTGCAAAGCAGTCGCCAATCTGTTTTATTCCCCCATTGCAGAGGAGACCACATTGTGAGCAGTGAATACGGTAAACTAGATAGAGTGACATGCAGGTAAATCTCTGCTTCACCTGGAAGGTATATCTGGAGCCCTGGATAGTGAGGAAGGAGCAGGTAAACAGGCAGGTGCTCCTCCTTCTGCGGTTGCAGGGGAAGGTGCCATGGGGCTGTTGGGAATGAAGGAGGAGTGGACCAGAGTGTTCCAGAGGGAATGGTCCCTGTGGAAGGCTGACAGGGGATGATGGGGGAATATGTGTCTGGTCATGGCAAACTGTTGGAGGTGGCAGAAATGGCAGCTTACAGTTGTTGGACATGACGGCTGGTGGGTTGGTGTTAAGATTCGAAAGTGCATTCAGTGGGATGTAACAAAATATGAGTTAATTGAAAACTGTGGATGCTGGAAATTAGAAACAAAAACAGAAATTGCTGGAAAATCTCAGCAGGTTCAGCAGCAGCTGTACGGAAAACTCAGTTTACATTTTGGGTCCAGTGACCATTGATGGTAGTGAGGATAAAGAAGATGGAGTGAGGCAGGGAGTAAGTGTAAACAATAGGTGGAGATAGAACCCAACGAGAGAGAAACACTGTTGGACAAAGGAGTAGATAACAGTCAGGCTGGGAGAGTGAGTAACTGTTAATGCAGGCAGTGGGTTATATGTAATAGCAGACCATGTGATAATAAGGCCTGGTGTATCGGGGCAAGGGAAAGGTGCTGAAACTCTAAAATTGTTGAACCCAATATTGAGTCCAGAAGGATGGTGTGTTCCCAATTGGGAAATGAGGTTCTGTTCTCCCAGTGTGCATTGAGCTGCACTCTGCAGGAGCATTTCCTTGTTGCTTCGCATTGTTAGTTATTAGGGAGTGAGCTACTAATTCAGTGTCCAGCCCATCACCTTGACCTACCCCCTTAATCCATTTATCTTCTGAGTCTGATGAATACCATATATCCCCATCTCAATGACCAGGGTCCCAGTCTGATGGTGATAACCTACTCACTTCCGCTGATCAATGTACCACTGCTCTTTCCTGGCCTTTGTTTTATATTGCACTGCCACCAAATTACAGACAATTTGAATTTGTCTCTGTCCCACACTCTCAGCTCTATCTTGAGCTGTTTTATCCACCTCAACCAGCATCACATTTTGTTGCTCTGACTGAGCCAAGGCAGCCTTTAACTGGTGACTCTCCTGCTCACACTCCATTCCAGCAGAATGCTGATATCTCAGAGCAGTTACTAATCTCCATCCCATTGAGGGAGGCTGTCTTGCTGCCTGGGGAAGCCCTGTTCCACCAGCCAAACCCAGGCAGGGTATCACCTCCTGCCACACCTTCCCACTGTTTCCCATGATTTCCTGATGATCCAAACCCCAGAGAGCAGGATAAGATCAGCCATGATCCTGTTAAATGGTGGTGTGGACTCGAAGGGCTGCATAGCTCAATCTTCAGGTAGATAAAGGAACAGAATGTCAATCTGAGTGGGATTGTAATTCCTCACAAAATCCACACCAGAGTCATCGATCTAATGTTGGAAATGTGGTAGTCAAATTAAACACTCTTTCCCCTTCCCTCTGCTGGAACCCACTCCCAATCATACTTCTCAATGCCCCCTCAATCCTGCAATGTACCCCTGCGCCACCCTGAACCCCAACATGTTCCCTCCCTCCAATTTCCCCATTAACTCTCGTCCACCTCCCCTCAGACTGTCCCCTCTCCTGCCCTCCCCTTGATCAATAGAAGCTAGTTTCACTTCCCCAGATTCCCCCAATGAGACCCCCTCCCTTACCCAAGACCATTCCTATCCCAGTCTCTCCTTGAACCCCTCTACTCCTCCCTCTGCTCCTCCTTGGCCTGAACACTAATACCACAGCAAGCCTGCTCCCCCTTCATTTTCCCAATCCCATATGTGCCCCTCTGACCCACTGACAATTCCCTGATCCCTCCGTGAATCCCATTCCCTTATACCCGATGGGTTCCCTCCCTATATCCCCCAGCATTAGCCCTCACCCTCCACCTGACACCCTGAGGAAACAACATCTCCTCCCAGAACCTTCAGTGACTCCCCTCACATCCTTGACCCACAAATAAAACTCAAAGCCCTGACTTCCTCACTCAATAGGCCAACGCTCATTTATGCCCCTCCCGCCGCAACCATTCCCACCGACACTCGCTTTCCACCCATCTCACACACAAACAGACCCAGGGACTGTCTCTAATTCTCTGTGTTTCTCTCCCAGTCTCTGTGACCCTGGATGTGGAAACAGCGAGTCCCCGGCTCGAGGTCTCTAAGGATCTGAAGAGTTTGAGACGGACCGGGACCCAGAGGAGTCTTCCTGACACCGAGAAGAGGTTTACAAACTGGGCTTGTGCCCTGGGATCACAGGGATTCACATCGGGGAGATATTACTGGGAGGTGGAGGTGAATCAATGGTGGAGTCTAGGAGTGACCTCAGAGTCTGTGCAGAGGAAGCGACTGGTCAGACTGATCCCGGAGAATGGATTCTGGACCATGGGACGGGTTGGGAATCAGTTTTATATAAACTCCTTTCCTCGATCCCCTCTCCCTGTTGGTCAGATCCTCAGGAAGGTGGGAGTTTATCTCAGTTATGAATCTGGGACAGTTTCATTTTACAACGCGGACACCAAGTCCCATCTCCACACCTTCATTGGGAATACATTCACTGGGAAAGTTTATCCTTACTTCAAGACCTGGGATTTAAACCAGTTTCTGAGAATCAGCTGTTAAAGGGGCAGGTTCACATTTTTGGACTGTGGGAGGAAACCAGAGCACCCGGAGGAATCCCACGCAGACACGGGGAGAATGTGCAAACTCCACACAGAGAGTCGCTGGAGGTGGGAATTGAACCCTGGCCTCTGGCACTGTGAGGCAGCAGTGCTAACCACTGTGCCACCATGCCGCCCACCATTGACATCAATTTATACTTTGTAAATACAATAATAATTGAAATGTCAGATGGTGAAATTAAAAAGTAAATTAAATATATTGTGTCTCCCCTTCCTTCATTTGCTCCCTGCTTCAGTCCCATCCTCCATCTCTTCGCCTGTTTCCCAGTCTGGAGCTGAGATTTCTCTGTGTTTCCATGTCTCACTCCGCACCCGAAACATGAAATCCTGAGGGAGAAATCCAAACACTGAAGGGTGTAACAAAACTGCATTTACATAGCGTCCTCCACTGAGCTCTTTGTATCATTGGGAAGGGGAATTCCACAGAATCCACTCTCTCCCAGAATATGCATTATCCCCATTGTTTAACTGCCCGTTAACTCTGGTTCTGTGTGCACAGACACTGCCTGATCTGCTGAGGATTTGCAACATTTTCTGATTTTATTTCAGATTTCCAGGATTTGTTTGTGTGTCACCGCCATCTGCTGGATGGAATTGTTACTGAATGATATTGGGCCGCAGTACCGTCTCCCGCCAGGCGGGGGCGGTCCAGTACCGTGTTTCTGAAAAGGATCCGAGCATCATCGCCTCGATAAAAGTGATGCTGGAAAAGCACAGCAGTTCATCAGCCCTGATGAAGGGCTTTTGCCTGAAACGTCGATTTTCCTGCTCCTCAGATGCTGCCTGACCTGCTGTGCTTTCCCAGCACCACTCTAATCTAGACTCTGGTTTCCAGCATCTGCAGTCATTGTTTTTACCTCCGAGAATCATTGATCAATTTGTAAATTGGAGGTCCTGGGCATCCCTCACCACCAGACGCCTGGAAGAATAACACCTCAACTTCTGCCTCGGAACACTTCAACCCCAGGGCATCAATGTGGACTTCAACAGTTTCCTCATTTCCCCTTCCCCCACCTCACCCCAGTTCCAAACTTCCAGCTCAGCACTGTCCCCATGACCTGTCCAGCCTGCCTTTCCACCTATCCCTCTGACCCATCACCTTCATCCCCTCCCTCCCTCACTCACCTATTGTACTCTATGCAACTTTCTCCCCACCCCCACCCTCCTCTCTCTAACTCTCCACCCTTCAGGCTCTCTGCCTCTATTCCTGATGAAGGGCTTTTGCCCGAAACATCGATTTTCCTGCTCCTTGGATGCTGCCTGAACTGCTGTGTTTCTCCAGCACCACGCTAATCCAGAATCTAGTTTCCAGTATCTGCAGTCATTGTTTTTACCTCATTGATTTTAACCCTACTGCATATCCTCTTGCAAGGATGCTTGCTTTGAAGAAGTTTTCCTCCTCTCTCTACAAGAATCTCAGCGACTCCCAGGTCATTTCCTCTGCTCTGAAGCTCATCAACCATGTCCTGAAACAAACTCGCTACCACAGCCACATTTGCTTTCTCAGTGCCTGCCTCTGTAACCAACTCATCCCACACGGACTCCAGACCACCTTTAAACCAGCAGAGTTCGGACCCGAACAGGACAAACAGTACAGACTACAGATTCAAAAACACCAGCAATGGTTCTCCTTCAAGATCCTCCGCTCCACTCTCTCAGCAATGTACCAGCACCTTACCTCTCTATAGTCAGCCCTGCCTCAGCTGAGGGCCACACTCTCTCAGAACTGCAAAGGACCCACTCTGTACTACATCCTCATGAGAACTCATACTCTCAACAAACAGTATTTCAATTCCATCTCAAGCATCAAAAACTGTATGTACAACAAACTTTTATCTACCCACCTCCATAACCAATGCTCCTCAAACATTCCAGAAAATTCCCACAGCCTCTGGAACTGCTTGGATGCCATTAGCCATGTGGCTCGTGCAGCCACCATCCCCACGGTGATGGATGACGTCACTTCTGCCCCCCCATCATGGCCGCTTCCACAGCCACTTCTGCCCCTCACAATTCCTCATGCACCACACGTGACATCACTTCCGCCCCTCTCATCATCGCTGATGTCACACGCTCAGTACCTTCTGCACCCCCCACTGCTGTGTCTGCCACCACTTCCGCCCCCACCAATACCACTCACCTGCATTCTGCTGACATGGCCCCCACAGACCCCACTGTCACCATCCCCACCCCCTAGAGGGGATCACCACCCCTGGTCATGACTCCACCCCATTCCCCCCACCACCACACTCACTCCAGTTACTGGCTCTGCCCCCACTCCCAGCTCCCAGTCCTGCCGAGTTTTCACCATCCCTCCAGACCTTCCCCTCACTGAGGATGAACGATCAGTCCTCAGCAAAGGACTCACCTTCATCCCCCTCCGTCCACGCATCAATGAATTTAACACACGCCGTGATGTCGAAGATTTCTTCCGTTACCTCCGCTTCTGACCTTACTTTCACAATCAGGACTCCCGCCCACCTTCCAAGGAACCCTTCGCCCACCTCCAACACACTGCATTCATCTGGACACTCCGCGGTGGCCTATGACTCGCCCTCGACCTCTTCATTTCCAACTGCCACTGGGACATTAACCACCTCAACCTGTCTACCTCCCTCCCCCACTCCAACCTCTCACCCTCGCAACGCACAGCCCTCCAATCCCTCTGCTCCAATCCCGACCTCACCATCAAGTCAGCAGATAAAGGGGGCACAGTGGCAGCCTGGCACACTGACCTCTACACCACTGAAGCCAAACGCCAATTCGAGGACACCACTTCCTGAAGAAGGGCTTATGCCCGAAACGTCGAATTTCCTGTTCCTTGGATGCTGCCTGACCTGCTGCGCTTTTCCAGCAACACATTTTCAGCCCCAATGCCTCATCTTCACCATGGATATCCAGTCCCTCTACACCTCCACCTGCCATGACCAGGGCCTCCAAGCCCTCCGTTTCTTCCTCTCCTGACGTCCCCAACAGTACCCTTCCACCGACGCTCTCATTCGTTTGGCCGAACTGGTCCTCACCCTTAACATTTCTCCTTCGAATCCTTCCACTTCCTCCAGACCAGAGGGGTAGCCATGGGCACACATATGGGCCCCAGCTATGCCTGTCGCTTTGTTGGCTACGTAGAACAGTCCCCCTTCTGTAGTTACACCGGCACCAATCCCCACCTCTTCTTCTGCTACATTGATGACTGTATTGGCGCCACTCGTGCTCCCGCGAGGAGGTTGAGCAATTCATCAACTTCACTAACACATTCCACCCTGACCTTAAATTTACCTGGACCATCTCTGACACCTCCCTCCCCTTCCTGGACCTCTCCATCTCCATTAATGCCGACCGACTTGACACCGACATCTTTTACAAACCCATCGTCTCCCACAGCTACCTGGATTACACCTCTTCCCACCCTACCTCCTGCAAAAGTGCCATCCTGTATTCCCAATTCCTCCACCTCCTTCTATTTGCTCCCACGAGGACCGGTTCCACCACAGAACACACCAGATCCCCTCCTTCTTCTGAGATCACAATTTCCCTTCCCATGTGGTTAAAGATGCCCTCCAATGCACCTCGTCCACATCCCGCACCCCCGCCCTTAGACCCCACTCCTCCAACCGTAACAAGGACAGAACGCCCCTGGTGCTCACCTTCAACCCTACCAATCTTCGCATAAACCAAATCATCCGCCGACATTTCCGCCACCTCCAAAAAGACCCCACCACCAGGGATACATTTCCCTCCCCACCCCTTTCCGCCTTCCGCAAAGACCGTTCCCTCCGTGACTACCTGGTCAGGTCCATGCCCCCCCTTCAACCCACCCTCCCATCCTGGCACCTTCCCCTGGCACCGCAGAAATTGCAAAACCCGTGCACACACCTCCTCCCTCACCTCCATCCAAGGCCCTAAAGAAGCCTTCTACATCCATCAAAGTTTGATCTGCACATCCACCAATATCATTTATTGTATCCATTGCTCCCAATGCGGTCTCCTCTACATTGGGGAGACTGGATGCCTCCTAGCAGAGCGCTATAGGGAACATCCCTGGGACACCCGCACCAATCAACCACGCCGCCCTGTGGCCCAACATTTCAACTCTCCCTCCCACTCTGCCGAGCACATGGAGGTCCTGGGCCTCCTTCACTGCCGCTCCCTAACCACCTGACTCCTGGAGGAAGAACACCTCATCTTCCGCCTTGGAACACTTCGACCCCAGGGCATCAATGTGGACTTCAACAGTTTCCTCATTTTCCCTTCCCCCACCTCACCCCAGTTCCAAACTTCCAGCTCAGCACTGTCCCCCTGACCTGTCCTACCTGCCTATCTTCCTTTCCACCTATCCACTCCACCCTCCTCTCTGACCTATCACCTTCATCCTCACTCCCGTTCACCCATTGTACTCTTAGCTACCTTCCCCCACACTCCTCTCTGACCTATCAGCTCCATCCCCTCCCCCACTCATCTATTGTACACTATGCTACTTTCTCCCCACCCCCACCCTCCTCTCACTTATCTCTCCACCCTGCAGGCACTCTGCCTGTATTCCTGATAAAGAGCTTTTGCCCGAAACGTCGATTTTCCTGCTCCTTGGATGTTGCCTAAACTGCTGTGCTTTTCCAGCACCTCTCTAACCCAGAATCTGGTTTCCAGCATCTGCAGTCCTTGTTTTTACCTAAGTTCACTGAAAAGTAAGTTTCCAGGGTCGAGCTGTTGCTCTGAATATGATTATTATTTGCACATCTGTTCGAGAAAACGTGGAGAATCTTCAACATAATACCGGAAAGTAAGAGGTGAGTCCCAAATCCTCTTTAATTTCAGGAAGGGGTCATTCCCAGTGGGATCGGGTGGATATTATCCCCGCTGAAAGATCCCAATCAAATCCAAGGAGTTGAACGGGGAGCCGCTGGGGATTGTCCCGGGAAAAGGTGAGAACTTTCTCCAATGTCTCTGATCAGCTGAACAGAGCCTGGAGCTGGCTCCTGTCAGTATAAGGGAACAGGAGGGAGAGGCAATCTGCAACATTAAAGTCTCAGGGTCACACACAGAGACTGGAAAGGGAGACGGAAGTAAAAAGGAGGAACATAGTGAGGGCCATGAGATGGAACACGATTCAATGGGGTTTCTATTTAAAGACAAGAAAATGCTCCTTGAAAGACACTTTGATCTGCCTGAAACCTGTTGGTCCTGAACAAGGAGTTGACCCTGACCGAGTGTTACAGACTGGCACATTCCAAGGTCTAGGACTATGTGCTGAGGGACGCACTACAGCTCAGGGCAGCTGCTGCCAAGGGGCAGTGGGGAAAGAAAATGGCCTGGCACAGGGAGATCCCATGATCCAGAAGGTGGGTCTCCCAGGACGGGACTGAGCTGAGACCCTGCATCATCAGAGGATCTTGGGATCATCCTGGATTGTGATTGTGGGAAGATTGTCAATTGAGCTGAGCTGCAATTGGTTGATTTATGTTTTAAATTTTAAAAATATCGTGTATTCATCCAAAGGAACATTCCAGAAGGAGATGTGTTACAGTCTGAACCCTCCCCCCCACAGCCACTTCGAGGTGGCCCAGACCGAAGGATCTCACAGGCAGTGCCCTTCTCACCACCAGCCAAGCGATGTCTCGGTGCTTGTTCCTGGCTTCGGCCTAACACCAGTTCAGTGAGCAGCCGACCAAAGCTATGGCCTCTGCTTCAGCTGGCCCCACAGGCCAGGTGGAGGGGGATGGGGTGGGTCACTAATCCAGTCAGGGTGACTGTGACGAAGGTGGAGGAAGGATCACCATTTGACCGGAACTTCTTCCTGAAGAGAATCCTCCTGAATTGCTGCGGGTTCCAAGCAGCAGGATTTCTGCCTCAGCCCTGGGAGGGTCCAGCAGTTTGCCGTCCCCACGGGGATGCACACAGCTACCCCAGAGAGGCAAGACCAGCAGCAAATGGACACTGGTAACCTCGTAAACTGTTAAAATGGGGATAGAAATTGCCAGTATCAATGTGTGTACCATCAAATGGGCTACGCAATGTGTTTCTACGATGGCCTTCCTGGCCAACGTTAAAGCCGACCTCCTGTTTCTGCAGGAGTGTGGGATACCGCACCTCAGCAGCTACAGGAGATGGTCGAGCTTGTGGGCCCATGTGCCGTCAGTTTGGTCAGGGGCAACGATAGCCGCGCCTCCGGCCTGGGTATCCTGTTGTGAGGCGGCAACTTCACCCTCTCCGAGGTTAAGGAGGTGGTGGGCAGGCACCTCCTTGTCACCGACGTCATGTACAGGAATGCTCCCCTGAGTCTGATTAATGTGTACGCCCCAGTGGGGAAGAGGGAACGGTTGGCCGTCCTGCAGCAGCTTCCACTGTTGCTGGCTACGTCCAGGCCGGTCATTCTGGCCGGAGACTTCAACTGTATCATTGATGCAGATGGACGATCCGGCAGGGGGGACAGTAAACTGGACGCCACGTCCAGAGCCCTGATGGACACGGTAAAAGATGCCAAGCTGCACGATGTCTTCAGCACCCCTGCAGACGGAGCGCAGCGTAGATACACCTGGTCATGGGCAGACGGGTCTATCCGCTCAAGGATAGATTTCCTGTTTGTGTCCCGAACGCTCTCGGTCAGATCCACCAACGTCAAGCCGGTGTTCTTCTCTGACCACTGCCCCCTGCTGGCTGAATGTCACCTACAGGATGAGCAGCAGGCGGGTGAGGGAACGTGGAAGCTGAACACAAAGCTGTTGACCCCGGGAAACATTGAGGAGCTCAAGAGGGACGACGCAGGTTGGAGAACCGTGAAGCCCCTCTTTGAGTCCCCAGCGGACTGGTGGGAAACAGTAAAAGGGAACATCAAGAGGTTCTTCATCCTGAAAGGTGTTCAGGAGGCGAGAGAGAGGCGGGGAAAACTGTCCCAGCTCCAGGAAAGTATGCAGAACCTGCTCCTGCTGCAGACGATGGGGGTCGATGTCACGGAGGACCTCAAGGAGGTGAAGGGCCAGCAAGCCTCGCTCTTTGCCTCGGAAGCTTCCAAGATAATCTTCCGGTCCAGGGTCCGCTCGGTGGAGCAGGACGAGACGTGCTCACGTTTCTTCTTCCAGAAGGTGCACAAAGAGAGCTCTGTGCTCAGCAGCCTGAAGGAAGAAGACGGCTCGATAACGTCATCTCAGGCTGACGTCATGAGGATCAGTAAATCCTTCTATGCCAGTCTGTATGACGTGAAGCCGACCGACAGCGCTGCCTCCCAGTCGTTCCTGTCCTCTATCACGGAGGTCTTAGGCGACAGAACACGGGAGAGGCTGGACCAGCTGCTATCTCTGGACGAGCTGACCAAGGTCCTTGAGTCCTTCGAAAAGAATAAAACTCCCGGAAGCGACGGCTTACTGGTCGAGCTCTATTCCGCTCTGTGGGACTTGATTGGCCAGGACCTGCTGGAGGTGTATGTCAGTATGCTTCAGACAGGTACCATGAGTGAATCCATGAGGAAAGGCATCGTCACCCTCATCTACAAGCGGAAGGGGGAGAGGGAGGAACTCAAAAATTGGAGACCAATCTCACTATTGAATGTGGATTACAAAGGTAATTGCCAACCGGGTCAGGTCTGCTCTGGGGTCGGTGATTCACCCTGACCAAACCTGTGCTGTGCCGGGCAGAAAGATTGCTGAGAGTCTCGCACTCCTCCGGGATACGATCGCCTACGTGCAGGACAGAGGGTTGGACACCTGCCTGATCAGCCTGGACCAGGAGAAAACCTTTGACAGGATATCACACAGGTATATGAGAGATGTTCTCTCCAAAATGGGCTTTGGGGAGGGAATCTGCAATTGGATCAGACTGCTCTCCACCAACATTGTCAGTGCAGTCTCAGTCAATGGGTGGGAATCAGATAGCTTCCCAGTCAGATCTGGAGTCAGGCAGGGCTGCCCTCTCTCTCCTGCCTTGTTTGTGTGCTGCATAGAGCCATTTGCCGAGTCCATCAGGAAGGATGCGAGCCTGAGAGGGGTGACTATTTCTGGCAGCGGGGCCTGCAGGTTAAGGCCTCCCTGTACATGGATGACGTCGCCGTTTTCTGCTCGGATCCGCTGTCCGTGCGCAGACTCATGTGCATTTGTGACCAGTTCGAACAGGCCTCGGGGGCCAAGGTAAACCGAGGCAGGAGCGAGGCCATGCTGTTCGGGAACTGGGCTGGCCAATCCTCGATCCCCTTCACCGTCAGGACCGACCACCTGAAGGTGCTGGGTATTTGGTTCGGGGGGGCTGGGGCGTGCGCCAAGTCTTGGGAGGAGCATATCAGTAAAGTGAGGCAGCAACTGGGCAGATGGAAGCTACGGTCACTCTCCATCGCGGGAAAAAACCAGGTCATCAGGTGTGAGGCACTGTCATTGCTGTTGTACGTGGCACAGGTCTGGCCTATTCCCAGAACCTGTGCCGCTGCAGTCACCCGGGCCATCTTCCAGTTTATATGGAGTTCAAAGATGGACCGGGTCTGAAGGGACTCGCTGTACAAAGATCTGGGCAATGGAGGAAAAAATACACCCAATGCCACCCTCACCCTGATGGTCACCTTTGTGTGTGGCTGCATCAAGCTGTGCATGGATCCCCGGTACACAAACACCAAGTGTCACTACGTACTGAGGTTCTACCTGTCCCCGGTGTTGCGAAGGATGGGCCTGGCCTCGCTGCCGCGGAACGCTCCGAGTAGTTGGACCGTTCCGTACCACCTGTCCTTCGTGGAGAAATTTATGAAGAAAAACACCTTTGACCACAAGTCCATCAGGAAGTGGTCAGCACGTAGCGTCCTCGAGACCCTTCGGGAAAAGGAGAGGGTGGATCCTATCGAGCGGTTCCCTGAGCAGACTGTCAAAGCAATTTGGCAGAATGCCTCATCGCCAGAACTTTCCAACAAGCACCAAGACACGGCTTGGTGAGAAGGGCTCTGCAAGTGAGAAGCGGCTGCGGGGGGGAAGAGACTGTCACACACCTCCTTCTGGAATGTGCCTATGCAGAGGAAGTCTGGAGAGGAATGCAGTGGGGTTTGTCGAGGTTCGTCCCGAGCAGCGCCGTGACGCGGGACTCCGTGCTCTACGGCCTGTTCCCCGGGACGCACACCGAGACAAACATCAACTGCGCCTGGAGGATCATCAGCTCGGTGAAGGACGCTCTCTGGGTGGTCCAAAACCTGTTGATCTTCCAGCTGAAGGAGTTGACCCCGACTGAGTGTTGCAGACTGGCACATTCCAAGGTCCAGGACTACGTGTTGATGGACGCGCTGAAGCCAAAGCGTGGTGGGGAAAGACCACCGTGTAACATCTGCCTGTCTAAAGAAGAACAGGGGGCCCACCCCGTCATTTGGGCTCAGCTGGCACCTCAGCTCAAAATGTAATTGTACAGACCTGTAAATAAGAGTGATTTCTCTGTTTTCATGTGTATGGCATGTCTAAATGTACAGACCATCAAATCATTTTATGAATAAAGTATATTTTTATAATAAAAAAAATTCAGCCACCTGAGTGAACCGACCCCAGCATTGCTCATGGCTAATACTAGGGGGTTAAATGCTGTTAGACTCACCCCATCTCTTTCTACTTTCTACAATCCAGCCTGACAAATCTTTCCTGAATATATTTTAAGATTTCTGTCCCTTGAAGTCTTTCACACTTTGTTTATCCCAACTTACATTGGGTACATTGTAATCCCCCTCACATTAATATCCTATTATTTTTACACCTCCCAGAGATTTAGCAACATACGTGTCTTTCTATCTTTCCCCGAATGTTCGCGGGCTCTGTGGGACATTCCCAGCAAAGTGATTGTCCCCTTTTTTGGTTTAACTTTCACCCATATGACCTCATTTTAGAAACCTTCTGAGATATCATCCATCCCTGCTGCCTGATGTTCCACACTGCGACACCATCTCCTCATTTCCAAAATGTTTTGCCTTTTTTTTTGCCCCGCCCTTCCCGCCTTCAGTATTCCTCGAAGATCCTATACCCTGGAATATCGAGCCGGCAGTTCTGCGGGAATAAAGTGAGAATGGAAATTAGACGGTACAATATCACCACCACGTGGCTATAAATGGTATTTCCAGAACATATCGGGATTTGCTTCGAAAAATAGTGCAGTTGCGCCACCGAATGGCGTTTGGCGAAACTACAGCAACATGTTTTCCTATTCCAGTGCAGTTATCAGATTGCAAATTAAAAAATAAAACTCAAAGTGTTGGGAATTCTCAATGAGCCTGACAGGATTTCTAGGGAGAGAAACAGAATTGATGTTTCAGATACTATTTTATTTTTATTCAGAACTGATTTGCAGTGTTTTGTCTTAAATCTATAAATCAAATTTTGCTCTTCCGATGAAATGTAGTTTAGCCAAAAGCAACAGCTTTACTTGTCATCAAAACAGGTAACCTAAATTCACAAGCTGTCTACAGATTGAGTTATTTTTTAACAGATCATTCAGACGTATGAGTTCGTTTTGCCGTTCAACGCAACTTCATTTTACAACAAAAATAGAAATTGCTGAAGAAGTTGAGCAGGTTTGGCAGTAACTGTGGAGAGAAAGAGTGCAGCAGGTCAGGCAGCATCATCTTCAGGCTTATGCCCGAAACGTCGATTCTCCTGCTCCTTTGATGCTGCCTGACCTGCTGCGCTTTTCCAGCAACACATTTTTAAGCTCTGATCCCCAGCATCTGCAGTCCTCACTTTCTCCTCTGTGGAGAGAAAGCAGAGTTAACGTTTTGGGCCCATTGACTCTTCTTCAGATCATTTTAATTACTACCTCAGAGGCAATATCACTGCCTTATTCACAATTTAGTTTATTATAGTTTTCCAGGGTTATTATTAATTGATGTTTATTAAAATAGATGAATAAAAAACATTTTAAACACCAATCTATGATTTTGCATGGAGCAGGACTGCCACCTCCTGGCTGAAATCGGAGCTTCACCAATTTATTTCCCTGTGCTGCACCTATTTAGACCACTTGATGGCGCCAGAGGACTATCTGTCGTTTTGTTGACCTTTTTCATTTCGTTCTTTGACTAATTTTAAATAACTATCGCAGTTTTTATAGCTTTTACCACACGCTATAGGGGCAGAATTAGGCTAGTCAGCCCATTCTCTTATTGAAAGGCATTAATTAGTTGATGTAGATACTGTACGTTGTGTTTAAAAGTTCTTAAATGCTGGAAATACAAAATTCAACAAGACACAAGAGAAACTGAGCAAGAGAATAATTTACTTCCACAAGAAAGAACAACCTCAAGGAACTGCGGATACTGCAAAATAGACACAAAAATAGAAATGGCTGGAATATCTCAGCAAGTCTGACAGCATTTCTGGAGAGAAAACAGAATGAGCGTTTCGGGTCTCATGACCCTGAGTGATGGAACAAAATTATAGGGCTGCACTCCCATTTCTGGCCAGCCGATGGCAATATTGTACCACGTAAAATAATCGATTATGGAAAATTATTATTTGCAATACCGCTTAATGCCAGCAAGTGGTAGTATTGCACCATTTGTTCTCCAACCGGGATTTAAAAATTGAACTGGAAACAGTTCGTTGGAGATGAAAGAAATAATTCACAGGTTTAGAGTGATCTAAATGCTTTGGTCCTTTAAAATATTCACTTGCTGTCTCATCCCAATGTCACTGAAATCATGAATCTAGTTCCTGCTGAAAACTGAGCACAGCTCATTCCACTTCACCACCTCCTCACTCATTCTCACTGCTACATCTGTGAAGTTGCTGGTCCAACATGTACTGTTGAATTAATTAAAACTTCCGCTGTTAAATGTTAAAAAAGATCAAAGTCATTGCCTTCAATGTGCATCAGACTAAATTGAAACCTGTTGTGATTCTGTTCGCTGAGCTGGGAATTTGTGTTGCAGACGTTTCGTCCCCTGTCTAGGTGACATCCTCAGTGTTTGGGAGCCTCCTGTGAAGCGCTTCTGTGATCTTTCCTCCGGCATTTATAGGGATTTGTCCCTGCCGCTTCCGGTTGTGAGTTCCAGCTGTCCGCTGCAGTGGCCGGTATATTGGGTTCAGGTCGATGTGCTTATTGATTGAATCTGTGGATGAGTGCCATGCCTCAAGGAATTCCCTGGCTGTTCTCTGTTTGGCTTGTCCTATAATAGTAGTGTTGTCCCAGTCGAACTCATGTTGCTTGTCATCTGAGTGTGTGGCTACTAAGGATAGCTGGTCGTGTCGTTTCGTGGCTAGTTGGTGTTCATGGATGCGGATCGTTAGCTGCCTTCCTGTTTGTCCTATGTAGTGTTTTGTGCAGTCCTTGCATGGGACTTTGCACACTACGTTGGTTCGGCTCATGCTGGGTATCGGGTCCTTCATCCTGGTGAGTTGCTGTCTGAGACTGGCTGTTGGTTTGTGTGCTGTTATGAGTCCTAGTAGTCGCAGTAGTCTGGCTGTCAGTTCGGAAATGGTAGTGTGGCTAGTCCTTTGGGTTGCGGCATGATCTCGTTCTGTTGTCTTTCCCTTAGGCATCTGTTGATGAAATTGCGCGGGTATCCGTTTTTGGCGAATACATTGTATAGGTGTTCTTCTTCCTCTTTTTGCAGTTCTGGTGTGCTGCAGTGTGTTGTGGCCCTTTTGAACAGTGTCTTGATGCAACTTCTTTTGTGGGTGTTGGGGTGGTTGCTTTCATAGTTCAGGACTTGGTCTGTGTGAGTGGCTTTCCTGTATACCTTCGTGGTGAGTTCTCCATTCGGTGTTCTCTGTACCATCACGTCTAGGAATGGGAGTTGGTTGTCCTTTTCTTCCTCTCGAGTGAATCGGATTCCTGTGAGTGTGGCATTGATGATCCGGTGTGTGTTCTCTATTTCTGTGTTTTTAATGATTACAAAGGTGTCATCCACATATCTGACCCAGAGTTTGGGTTGAATTTCACCATCCTGTTTTCTGTTCTGTATGTCCAGCAGGTTGGCTATTGTTTCTCTGGCTAGGGTTTTGTTGATAGAGGTGAACAGTGCCGTTACATCGAATGTCACATCGAAACAATAGCCAACCTGCTGGACATACAGAACAGACAACAGGATGGTGAACATATCAACAAAGATGGCATATTCAAACTACTGGACCTGTGCCTCACAACACACTTCACATTCAACAACCAAATATATGAACAAATCAACGGCACACCCATGGGCTCACCCATCTCTGGGCTCATAGCAGAAGTGGTAATGCAAAGGTTAGAACAAACAGTCTTACCACAAATTCAACCCAAACTCTGGGTCAGATATGTGGATGACACCTTTGTAATCATTAAAAACACAGAAATAGAGAACACACACCGGATCATCAACACCACACTCACAGGAATCCGATTCACTAGAGAGGAAGCAAAGGACAACCAACTCCCATTCCTAGACGTGATGGTACAGAGAACACCGAACGGAGAATTCACCACAAAGGTATACAGGAAAGCCACTCACACAGACCAAGTACAGAACTACGAAAGCAACCACCCCAACACACACAAAAGAAGTTGCATCAAGACACTGTTCAAAAGGGCCACAACACACTGCAGTACACCAGAACTGCAAAAAGAGGAAGAAGAATACATCTACAATGTATTCGCCAAAAACGGATACCCGCGCAATTTCATCAACAGATGCCTAAGGGAAAGACAACAGAACGAGGACATGCCGCAACCCAAAGGACTAGCCACACTACCATACATCAGGAGCATTTCTGAACTGACAGCCAGACTGCTGCGACCACTAGGACTCATAACAGCACACAAACCAACAGCCACTCTCAGACAACAACTCACCAGGACGAAGTACCTGATACCCAGCATGCGCAAATCCAATGTAGTGCACAAAATCCCATGCAAGGACTGCACAAAACACTACATAGGACAAACAGGAAGACAGCTAAAGGTCAGTATCCATGAACACCAACTAGCCACGAAACGACACGATCAGCTATCCTTAGTAGCCACACACGCAGATGACAAGTAACATGAGTTTGATTGGGACAACACTACTATTATAGGGCAAGCCAAACAGAGAACAGCCAGGGAATTTCTAGAGGCATGGCACTCATCCACAGATTCAATCAATAAGCACATCGATCTGAACCCAACATACCGGCCACTGCAGCGGACAGCTGGAACTGACAACCAGAAGCGGCAGATACAAATCACTACAAATGCCGGAGGAAAGATCACAGAAGCGCTTCACAGGAGGCTCCCAAACACTGAGGATGTCACCTAGACAGGGGACAAAACGTCTGCACCCAAATTCCCAGCTCGGCGAACAGAACCACAACAACGAGCACCCGAGCTACAAATCTTCTCCCAAACTTTAAATCTCATCCTGTTCCTTCTCCTCTGAGTGAGACTGACTGCATGCACTGGGTCCAATTGAAACTTGAGCAGAGTTTCAAAGTAAATATCCTACCAATCATCAAAATCACCTTCTTTCTGTCACCATCACCTGCCCTGCTTCATTTGCCTTTAAAGCAGTGAATAGGCAAAGGTTACTTTTTAAGGAACAAAGACATTCATTACAACAGTTATACATTTCTTTCTGCTACAAAAACACAGCAGGTAAAATGTCCCAGTAGTGCCTGGAAAATAAATTAAAGCTAACATTAGATCCCAATAGCAGTTGTATAGATTTACTTGAAACAGTTGTGACAATGCTGCCTCTTTAACAAGGTTATGTGATCCTTGTTTTTGTTTCGAGAGAGGTTGTAAAGGCAGAGGTGCTGATTTGTCTGGAAATGGTGACTTTAAGCAATGGCAGGGGAGTGGCCAGTTCTCCCGTTCAGATTTTGTTTCTAGTTTGGTTTAGTTTAGTGGTTGGTCAAAAAACCTGCTGAGGACCGGGAGAAGCAGCTCCAATGGAAAGAGGTTCCCTGCTTCAACAGAAGCCTTGCCTGATATTTCCGTCTGAAATCTCTCCTGCCTGTAAGAACCTGTGTTTGTATTTTTGTCAAGGAGTGTGTATATGGGATGTTGCAGGGATTAGAATGGTTTTGTTAAGCTGCAATATTGTACTGGTTGGGTTTTCCAATAAATGAAGTTATTCTAAATTCTGTTTTCTTTTGTTCCTGTTTCACCTGTGGAGTTTAAATAAACCCAGTTTTGTTTAAAGCTGAGTGATTTGAGCGGCTGCATCACTGCTGTAATATCCACTTCACATCTGCCTTCACAAAAAATAAAAGTTAGAGTCTGGGGTCTGGGTTACCTTCTTCAAATACTTTGGGGGGTTCTGGCCTGGTCCATAACATCGAAGCAAGGTCCAGGATCTGGAGCATGTTAGATTTCAGCAAAGGAGGATAAAGGAGTTAATGATGAGGGGAGGGACTATGAGGCTAAACCTTCCAGAAGTATAGAAGGGAACTGTTGAAGCTTTTCTAACGGTTGGAAAGGAAAAGGTGAGTGAAGGCAGACATAGGTGCAAACAGTCTGAACAGGGAGAATGGATAATGGAGAACAGGAGATGGCAGTGCAGTGAAACAACTGCTTTAGTTCTGTCCTCATGGAGGAAGACACAAAGAACTTCTCACAAAAGCTGAGGATCCAGGGATCTATTGAGAGGGAGGGATTGAAGGAGAGGTGGCAGTGTAGAAATAATGGGACAGGAAGCTGGTAATTCTCCAGGACCTGATAATCACCATCCCAGGGTACATTGGAGGTGGCCATGGACATAGTGGTTTCATTGGTTGTTAGAATCTAATAAAAAGGATCCATAATCAGCCAATTACAGCTGAGATGAAGGGAAATGTTGTCACTCAGTTAATGGTGAACTTGTGAAATTCTCTATCACAAAGGACTGTGGAGGCCAAGTCAGTGAATACATTTTACAAAGAAGCAGCACGGTGGCTCAGTGGTTAGCACTGCTGCCTCACGGTCCCAGGTTCGATTCCAGCCTCGAGTGACTGTCTGTGTGGAGTTTGCACGTTCCCCCTGTGTCTGTGTGAGTTTCCTCTGGGTGCTCTGGTTTCCTCCCACAGTCCAAAGATGTGTAGGTCAGGTGAATTGGCCATGCTAAATTGCACGTAGTGTTAGGTGCATTAGTCAGAGGGAAATGGATCTGGGTGGGTTACTCTTCGGGGGGTTGGTGTGGACTTGTTGGGCCGAAGGGCCTGTTTCCACACTGTAGGGAATCTAATCTAACTAGACTGAACCTGGATACAGAATGCAGGAAGGGGTTTGGAGTGACAGTGGGAATATGGTGGTGAGACAGAAAATCATCCCGGGTCACTTTGAATCATGGCGCAGGCTCAGTTGCCCAGATCCCAAAAGAGAAAATGCTGGAAAATCTCAGCAGGTCTGGCAGCATCTGTAAGGAGAGAAAACAGCTGATGTTTTGAGTCTAATTCACCCTTTGACAAAGCTTTGACAACGTGCCAGTTAGACTGGAATCGTCAGCTGTTTTCTCTCCTTACAGATGCTGCCAGACCTGCCGAGATTTTCCAGCATTTTCTCTTTTGGTTTCAGATTCCAGCATCCGCAGTAATTTGCTTTTATCAGTTGTCCAGATAACTTTTTCCTATTTTCAATATTTCTATATTTCATTATCTGTAACTCTTAATATTTTTGTTGCCTCTGAATGGAACCATTTTCTTCTGTAGAAAAAGCCTAAGTTCTGTGAAGAAAGTAAAGAGAGAAAGAGAGAGAGAGAGAGAGAGAGAGAGAATATAAAATAAAATGTACAACTCCAACAGGGCTGTATGTGCTGAGGGGCTTGTGTCTCTGTGTACACCAAACATTGAAGGTGATCGGGCAGATTGATTACACATTGTAGGCAGAATTTTCTGTAAATTTCAGAAATATACTTTATTCATTGAAAAAAATCTTTATATTTATATACATTATCACCAACACAGTTTGGTTCTGGACAGCAGCAGATCAAGGAAACAAACAAACATTGGAGTTTGACTCTATCCATCTCTTACTTGAACCAGACAATATTTAAATGCATTTGAGACACCATGAGGGTCCAATAACTGAATGAATTGTCATCTCTCTTCAGCAGAGAGCCCTCAGACAATGGTCTTTCCCCACTGGGCCTTGGCAGCAGCTGCCCCAGGCTTTAGTGTGTCCCTCAGCCTGTAATCCTGCACCTTGGACTGCGCCCGTCTGTAACACTCGGTCAGGGTCAGCTCCTTGTTCTGGAAGACCAGCAGGTTTCGGTCAGACCAAAGAGCATCTTTCAGAGTTGATGGTCCTCCAGGTGCAGTTGGTGTTTGTCTCGGTGTGTGTCCTGGGGAACAACCCATAGAGCACAGGGTCCCGCAACACGGAGCTGCTCAGGACAAACCTCGACACAAACCCCACTGCAGTGGCCCATTCCAGAAGGAGATGGGTGACAGTCTCTACCCCCTTGCGGCCACTTCGAGGGCAGTGTGCGATGGCACAGACTGGCGGGGGTACATGAAGGATCTCATAGGCAGTGCCCTTCTCACCACCAGCCGAGCGATGTCCTGGTGCTTGTTGGAATGTTCTGGTGATGAGGCGTTCTGCCAAATGGCTTTGACAGTCTGCCCAGGGAACCATGCGACAGGATCCGCTCTCTCCTTTTCCCACAGGGTCTCAAGGACACCACGTGCTGACCATTTCCTGGTGGACATGTGGTCAAATGTGTTTTCCTTCATAAATTTGTCCATCAGGGACGGTGATAGGGAACGGTCCAACTACTTGGGGAGTTCCGCAGCAGCGAGGCCAGGCCCATCCTTCACAACCCTGGGGACAGGGAGATCCTCAGCATGGACTCACACTTGGTGTTTGTGTACTGAGCGTTTACACCAAGCTTGATGCAGCCACATGCAAAGGGACCATCAGGATGAAGGTGATGTTGGGTAGATTCTTCCCCATAAATCCAGAGTGTTGGACATGGTGCCCTGCAGGAATGGTCCATCTAAGACCCCCAAATGAAGTGGACGATGGCTCGGGTGACTGAAACAGTGCAGTTTTGGGAACGAGAAAGACCTGTGCCACATGCAACATCAGAGAGAGTATGTCCCACCTGATGATCCGGCTTTTACCTTCAATGGAGAAGGAGTAGGAGTTCCCAAAACCCCAGTTTCTGCCTCAGTTTGGTGATATGCTCCTGCCCCAGTCTCTCTGAACCATATTCCCAGCCCCTTCAGGTAACCTGTCCTGGCAGTGAAGGGGAGTTACATAAAATAGTTAATCTATAAGTTTAAAATGACACACAACTCTCTCACCTGCTATTACAAATATTGTCCTCATAAATTAATAAATCCAGACCTGCTCTGTGCCATATTCATGTTAATTCTCCTGAGGTTAGTTACAAATTGGAATTTTTAATTACTCTACATAGAGTAAAAATCTTTCAAGAAAAATAGTTTTATTCGGTATTCCTCTCTGACAATACCAATCATTGTCCTAATAATCAAACTGTTTCTAAGTTATCTACTCTCTTATATCTGTTAAAAATATCACAATACCAGGTTATAGTCCAACAGTTTATTTGGAAGCACTAGCTTTCGGAGCGCTGCTCCCTGATCAGATGGTTCTTCATCATCCAGTACCTGATGAAGGAGCAGCGCTCTGAAAGCTAGTGCTTCCAAATAAACCTGTTGGACTGTAACCTGGTGTTGTGTGATTTTTAACTTTGTCCACCCCAGTCCAACACCGGCTCCTCTAAATGATAATATATTTTCTGAGTGTGGATTGGGCAGGACAAACATTAATAACTCTCTCAGAGATATCTGAAAGGAAACAGGATTTTTTTAAAAAAGCTGAGAGATATTTTGGTTCTCATTTAGTCGGGGAGTGAAAGGTTCTGGGGAAAGGGCAGTAAAGTGGATGTTGGGAATGTCAGATCAGTCATGATCCTGTTGAATGGTGCAGCAGGCCTGAGGGGCAGAATGGCCTGCCCATGTTCCTATTTCTTATCATCCAATGATTGAAACATTCCACCTTATGACAATTCTAAGTTCAGTGCGGTTCAGAGGTGGGAGGCAGTGGGGGTTGGGTGGTGGGTAGTGCGGGTGGTCAGTGATTACTGATTGGTTTGAAAATAGGGCTTTCTACCCAAGAAGTTTGAGAACTACTTGTCTAACCAGCCCCTCTGTTCTGTCAAAACTTTACCAATGTTTCAAGAAGGGCCAAGTCAGGCTGACAGCAGATCACTTGCCAGTGATATCCGTGCTCAAGGATAAAGTGTGTGATAGGGCAGGAAACAGCAAATCAAAGATACATTCCTGATTAGGATGGGCGGTAGCTCAGTGTCGAGCCTATTCTATCTTTGCACCGTTTACTAACTTTCTAATGTTCCTCACCTTTCAGTGCAGTTTATGGAGAGGCAGCAAGTGTTCCCAATAGCCTAAGACTCATGTGCTGTAAGATTAAAGACAAAAGATTTAGACCAAATGAGAGAAACCCTTTCACTCAGAGTGTTTTGAGATTTTGGATTTCTCTTACAGGTTTGGTGACTGAATTTCAATGTTATGGAATAACAGGTGGTTCTCAAACTCTACCCCAAGACCGATCCCTCAGAGCAGTCAAAGGCGGGAATTCAAAGAACTATGGAAGTTGAAAATCAGAAATGTTAGGGCTGTCCATGACTGAGCAGCACAAGATGGCCGACAGTTGCCCTAGGCAAAAGCAGTAAAAACATGGCTGACTGTGATCTTCGGGAGTTTTGGGAAAATATTTGCTGAATATAGTCAGCATAAATTAGAACAACAGTAGCAGGCCTGTAGCTCCCAAGATAACAGAATTGAGACTGTACACCAGGCTCACGCATGATACTTAGATGAGAACATTGCATAAGAATTCTACATTTAGATTAGATTTCCTACAGTGTGGAGATAGACCCTTCAGCCCAACAAGTCCACACCGACCCTCCAAAGAGTAACCTATCCAGACCCATTTCCCTCTGACTAATGCACCTAACACTATGGGCAATTTAGCATGGCCAATTCATCTGACCTGCACATCTTTGGTCTGTGGGAGGAAACCAGAGCACCCAGAGGAAACCCATGCAGACACGGGGAGAGTGTGCAAACTCCACACAGAGGTTCACCCAAGGCTGGAATCGAACCTGGAACCCTGGTGATGTGAGGTAGCAGTGATAACTACTGAGCTACCATGAATTATGAAGTGAATTTTCAATTAGTCAATCCATTGCAATTGTCGATTTTAGATTCTTCAAAGAACCATCAGTATAAATTCTGAAGTTGTTGTAGATTCACATGCACAAAAAAAATTAAAAGCATGAGAGATTTCATGAAGAATTTCAGACTGAAGGCCTTTGACCAGTGATGTGGCACAAGGGTATGTGCTTGGTTCAATGCTTTTCGTCATTTACATAAATGATTTGGATGTGAATGTAGAACTAAGTTTGCACATAATATCAAAATTAGAGGTGTAGTGGACAGCCAAGAAAGTTTCCCCCCATACAATGGAATCGTTATCAAACGGGCCAATAGGCCGAGGAGCAGCAGATGGAGTTTAATTTAAATAAATGTGAGGTGCTGCATTTTGAAAAGGCCAATCACAACAGGATTTATACACTTAATATTAGGGTCCTGGGGATTGCTGAATAAAGAGACCTTGGAGTGCAGGTTCATAGTTCCTTGAAAGTTGAGTCACAGGTAGACAGGATAGTGAAGAAAGCATTTAGTATGCTATCATTTATTGGTCAGTACATTGAATGTCAGAGTGAGGAGCTCATGTTGCATCTATACAAGACATTAGTTCGGCCACAATTGGAATACTATGTTTAATCCTGGGCTCCCTACTGTGGGAAGGATGTTGTGAAACTTAAAAGGATTCAGAAAAGATTTCCAAGGATGTTGCCATTGTTTGAGGGTTTGAGCTATAGGGAGAGGCTGAACAGGCTGGGGTTATTTTCCCTGGAGCATCAGAGGCTGAGGGAGGACCTTATAGAGGATTATAAAACCATGAGGGTCATGGATAGGGTAAGTAGACAAGGTCTTTTTCCTGGGATAGGGGAGTCCAAAACTAGCGGAAATAGGTTTAAGGTGAGGGAGAAAGATATAAAAGGGGCCTAAGGGGCAGCTTTTGCATGAGAGTGGAGTATGTTTCTGGAATGAGCTGCCAGAGGAAGTTGTGGAGGCTGGTGCAATTGTAACATTTAAAAGGCATGAGTGGGCGGCACGATGGCACAGTGGTTAGCACTGCTGCCTCACAGCGCCAGAGACCCGGGTTCAATTCCCACCTGTGTGGAGTTTGCACATTCTCCCTGTGTGTGTGTGGGTTTCTACCGGGTGCTCTGGTTTCCTCCCACAGCCCAAGCATGTGCAGGTTAGGTGAATTGGCCATGCCAGATTGCCCATCGTGTTAGGTGAAGGGGTAAATGTAGGAGAATGGGTCTGGTGGGTTGCTCTTCGGAGGGTTGGTGTGGACTTGTTGGGCCGAAGGGCCTGTTTCCACACTATAAGGTAATCTAATCAGATGGATATGTGAATAGGAAAAGGTTTAGAGGGATAGGGATCAATTGCTGGCAAAAAGGGACTAGATTCATTTTTGATATCTGGTCGGCATGTTTCCATGTACATCTCTATGATTCTATGACTTGATGACAATAATTATGTGAGAAAGTCAATCTTAGACAGTGAAGAGCAGTCTCCATATCCTCATTATGAAGAATTGAATCACAGATGTAAAAACTAGCAGACACTGGAATGTGGGTTGATTGAACACATTGTAAGAAACCCAAGGATAAAGATGGGGGGTTTCATAAACACCGTGAGAGCATGAGAAATTTTGAAGTTGTCCCCAGGGTTACCCCAGCTGTCCCCATAGACCACGCGGTCACGTGAATTATTGACTGGATGTAGATGTAATTAATAATGAACTGGTTGGACTGTAAGTATGAAAATGGGATTTAAATAAAATTTCTTCTGTTGACTGGAGAGCCCTCTGGGTTGTCAGAGGGTCTCCTCCCACCCGTGTAATTCCAATAAACTCTTTGATGCTGGAAGTGAAGTCCCAGGTGGCCATTCCACCCAACGGAATCTAAAACAGAAACGGCTGGAATAACTCAGCAGGTCTGACAGCATCCTTGCTTTCTGCCCACAGATGAGAGATACTGCCAGACTTGCTGAATTATTCTAGCCACCTACCCCTTCTTCAGGACTGGGGGTGGGTGACTTCTCCACCTCCTGATGCTGCCTGGCTTGCTGTGTTCTTCCAGCCTCCTGCCTCTCGAGTTTGGATTCCAGCATCTGCAGTTTTTTTTGTCTCTAACAGAATTCAAAGTGTAACCTGGAAAATAATCCCGATCCCACCATGAAATAATTCACACAGATTTCTCTTCATCAGTGAAAGGCATGGCTTGAGGCGATCATTAATTTTATTAACGTTATTAATTTTCTGCGAATAATATCCTGGAAATAGTTGTGACATTTAATTTCCCTTTCTTGAAATAAACATTAATTGAAGAGTTTCTCTTGTGCTGAGTCCATTCTCCGATTCCATTCTTTCCCCTTTCCGGTTTTCTGTTCCCACCATCGACAGCAGTGACTCCAGGTGCCTGGGTTCTAAACTCCGGATCTCACTGTCTCAATCCTTCCAATGGTCTCTGCTCCTTTCAGGGAGTTCTGAAAAACTATCACTTTACCGAAGATTTTACCGAAATGAGTTACATTCTATTCCCTGCTTTCACTCTCAATGTCTCCCTTTCTGAAGCCCAAGAGCCGCTCTGCTTTGCTGACTGTTCTCTCAATATGACCTGTCACCATCAAAGATTCAACCACATGACTCTCCCACCAGGCCCCTCTGTTCCTGTCGATAGAATTATAACATTAATTCAACATTGTACCTCTTTCCTCCTTCTGTTAAGACACATCACCTCATAATCCTCTGCTTCAATTCAGTCTGTCACTTGACTGCCTACTTTCTCACCCAGGATGTCAGAGATCGCTTGTGAACAAGATTCCTGTCATCCATCAGTTTTGGAAGAGAATGTGGTGGGTTAATTCTCCCAAAGCCACTCCCTTATCTACAGTAGCAAAGAGGTGGAAAGGTTTATCTAGGGAAGGTAAGGCTAACACGGGGGCATGGATCAGATCTCTTTGAAGTTCCTCAACTAGTTCTTTTTCCTCATCATCCCAACTTAGACATTTTGGTTCCTCCTCCAATAGTTTGAGATATAATTTCTTAGTCTTTTGAGCATAGGAATCAATCCACAATCTGCAATATCCTGTTAGACCCAAAAATTTACGTAACTCCTGTTTAGTCCTGGGCAGCAGCATCCCCACTATTCCCTCTATCCGTTCTGGGCTTATCTTTCGCTTTCCCTCACTAACTAAATGTCCCAAGTATTTCACTTCTCGCTCCACATATTGTCATTTGTTTTGAGATACTCGCAGGTCCTGCTGACCCAGGAAACTCAATAATTTGTTAGTGGCTTCTACTACTCTTTCTCTTCTGTTTCCTGTTACTAAGAGGTCGTCTACATACTGCAACAGGGTAGTCCCCTTGGGGCTGCTAAATTTCTCCAATATTTGTTCTAACATCAGTCCAAATAAATTCAGGGATTCCATAAACCCCTGGGGGAGCACAGTCCACCGGTATTGCTGTTTCCGTCCTGTCCTGGGGTCTTCCCATTCAAAGGCGAACAAATTCCTACTTTCCTCCGCCAAGGGACAAGTTCAAAAGGCATCCTTTAAATCTATCACACTAAACCATTTGTGGTCAATAGGGATCTTACTTAATAACGTATAGGGGTTTGGCACCACTGGGTGTCTGATCTGTACTATTCGATTTAATGTTCTCAAATCCTGCACCAATCGATAAGTTCCATCAGATTTCCGCACAGGTAGGGTTGGGGTATTATAAGGAGACATACATGGCTCCAACAATCCATCTCTAATCAGTCCCTCAATTACTGGATACAGTCCTCGTTTAACTTCTATGGAAATGGGATATTGTCACTCACAAGCAACGTCCCCTTTCCTTTTTAAATTTATTTCATGTGGAGGGATCTGTAGTCTTCCACGATTCCCTTCTCTAGCCCATACTATAGGGTCTATCTCTCCACATCCTCTGCCCTACATGCTGCCACCCACCGCTGCGGTTGCTCAATATTGGTTCCATTCTTTTCTTAACTACCTCATCAACCGTAGCTACTATCATTTTTACCTTCTGTTTTTGTCTCTCATCCTCTCTCTGTATGTCTGGCCATGCCTTTGTCACAAAATGTACTTTCAAAAGACCCTGTGCCACTGGGTCCTCAGGGTTCATTCCAGAATATTTCTGCATTGAGTCTCTTAATCTTTGCAAGAAAGCTGAGGGAGTCTCATCTTTCTCCTCTCTAACGTCAAAGGCTTTAGTCAAATTCTGCGACTTCGGAACTGTCTCTCCTATTCCTTTTAGAAACAGCTCCTTCAATCCCCTCATTTCTTCTCTATGCTCCGGGTTTTGATTTTCCCAGTGGGCGTCTCTGAGGGGAAACTTTGTCTCTCCCTGTCCAGCATCCCCATCTCCAATCGGGTGTTCCCTGTCCCATATTTTAATAGTTGCTCCTCGTATAAGTCCCCTTTCCTCCCCAGTAAATAGTATATTCAAATTAGACATTAACTCAGACTGGGCCCCAAAAATTGATCAATTTGTTCAGACAACCCTACCGGATCCTCAACCAGGACCTTCATTTCCTTTTTAAATGTTCTGACCTCTCCACTGGTGAGGGGGGCACTCACAAACCCAATTTCTTTGTCCCCTATTGGTACCTCCCGAAGGGGATAAGTCATTACGTTCTTCCCCCTTTTTTTAAGAAATATAGCAATATTTCTAGCTCCCCATAACTTCAAATACCAATTCATCAATTCATGCTTGACTAACTTTAAAGCCTGTTCCTAACTTGTAAATATATTTATATATTTACATTCAATTATTCAGTATTTAATGTTTAAAATGTAAAATGCATACAATTCCCAACTTTGAAATCCACTATAATTACCCTGTTTTAATCCCTTAATTTAAATCCAAAATTAGTTTTCTTAAGTAGTCCTGACCAATCGTCGCTCAATTACAATGCTGTAGGTTGTGAAATAATCAGAGCTGCCTTAAAAGAATTTGTCTATTCAAGTTAAAAAAAACTTCTCATGCATGAACAATGGCCGAATCCAAGGTCACAGATATTAACTATAGGAGTTTTTGTTTTTACTACAATCTAATGTTGAACTGAAACTTCAACTGTCCTCCATAAATCACTTTTATGTCAGGATAAAAGAGATTAGTTAGAAACTGATAGTAAGGCAGCCATGACCTATAAAAAAGAACAGGAGTTATCATTTTTTTTCATAATCACTATAGACTCCTTAACCTTAAAAGAAATCATGTTAAGTTTCCATAATAAAAATCAGATTCAAAAGAGTCCTGGAACTCAAGCTCCAGGGAATAAAATGCAAACATTCAATCACCAACAAACAACTGTGCATTCAAACCAAATCAAATCACAAAGGGTTAAACATTCTACCAGCTGTACAGCTCTTCTCATTCTCTCTCTCTCACACATTGACATATAAATGCAAATATTTACAAACCCAGTCTTCGTCCGACCTGTACTTTGGCCAGAAGACGGCAGGACGAAGAATGGATTCCTTAGTCCATACAAAGCAACAATATTTAATCATCTTTTTCCCTTGTACAGGTATTATTTTTCCAATTCCACAACATCCTGCCCAACAGACTTTCTGAAGGTATGTTGTAAGGGACCCTGCCTCCGTTTCCATTGCCTTGTTCTTTCTTTTGTTTTCCCGGAGGCTTTTTCCGTCCCCACAGCACAACCCTTATTGAGTTCCTTTGTTAGTCCTATATTAACTACTAAAACTCAATCCTGGCCACCAAGGCAGTACTTAAAAGTCAATTTTCTTACCCTGGTCTGTGCACAGAGTTGCCTGGCCCCTTTGTGCCGTATTTTCTATCGATCTCCTGTCACTGTCTGATTCAGATGTCTCTCTTGTGGGATTCGTACCAGTCGCCCAGAGAGCGGACCAAACTGGAACTCGAGACCGCTCCTCAATTGGGAACGGGACGTGTCTTCCCAGTGTCCAGGGCCAGCCACTCCTCCCAGCAATGGAAGAACATCCCGGACAGCCCCTAATTGTGAGAAACAAAGCTCACTCACTTCAATAATGTCAGTCCGAGACAAAATCTGAATCAGTAGTGTCATTTATTTCACACTTGCAAGTGGGTGTCCACTGTCCACAAGGCAGGGACAAAACGCACCAAATTCAACGAATACTCGATATTTATATAATTTGGTTTTTTTTATTTCATTGCTCCTCCCCTGTTTGCATCTTCCACTTCCCTAAGACCGGCAGCCATTACTCCTGTTTATCTCTTGCCTTGTCCGGCTTTGTCTGTGGCAAAATGTTTATTTCTGGCCTCACAAGGCCGTTTGACCTAATCCCGCTGTGGGTCATTGTTAGGCATATCCTTTCCTTACCATTATCTACTCCCTCCATCTGTGCCTTCCCTCTCAGCATCTTATTGTTAAGACCCTTTTAATTGGGGTTTGTTCCTGTGTTTCTGTAAAAGTGGGAAACAGATGTTTATACCTACTGTTTGTACAGGCGTATCTAGCTTAACTGCCTCTCCTCACAGCATCTTATCTATTCGCCTCTAATATCTACCATTGCTTTGCAGTCCCATTTCATTCTTGCATACAATTTTAGCTAAGACAAAAAAAATTATGTATTTCCTCCACATAGTTTCCATTCTTGTTGACTCAGCTCTTGGCTGAAACAATTACACACTGGTGTGAGAGGTCATTTACTTTGTATAAGTAATTATAATTACAGACGTAACACTACTTTACCTATATCCCACACTGGGGGTCAGAGAGAGTGAGTGAGTGAGTGAGTGTGTGTTGGGGGTACAGCATGTGTGTTGGGGGGGAATGCTGTCTACGGGTGGTGGCTGTGTGGGACGATATGTGCAGAGGTATTTGTGAGTGGTGCGAGTGTTTTGTGAGTGTAGGGATATGTATATTTGTGGGGGTTGTTTGGGGATTTTTGCATGTGTGTTGGGGGTTATATATGCATGTGGGATGAATGTTGGAGTTTGGGTGTGTGTGGGATGAAGATGAGGTATGGGTGTGTGGGGTGCAGGATGTACATTTATTGGGATGTTGTGTGTGTATGGTGTGTGTGCAGGAGTTGTGTGCTTGTGCTAAGGATGTTTTTATGAGCACAGGTTATGTTTGTGTGCGTGCTCATGTGGATATGTATGTGAGGAGGGATGGATTTTGGGTGGGCAATGAATGTGGATCTCGATTGTGACCGGAATACTACAAGCAAAAAATAATTTTTAAAAAATCGAAAAATAAACAATTCAAATTCATCTCACTCACGTCTCCAAAAAATGTCTAAATCTACTGCTTCCATGTCTCTCCAGCCTTTTTCAGGATTATTCTCTCAGTTTACACCCAATGGAATATAGCTCAAGCTGCCTGAGGGAGAACAAGCTCCTGTTTGTGGGAGTCCCACTGTCATTCATTATTTTCCAATATCATGGGGGAGTGATATATGTTTTCACAAAATTGGAAATGAAAATGCTGAATCTGATCTCAAATTACCAATTAAACCTCCTGAATTCCAATGTCATCGAAAGGAATTCAGCTGGCCCTGGTTAGACTGAGGTAGAGGCCATTGGGAAAGAGCTTTGTTGAAACAGTGGGGACAGGTCAGAGAATGTTCACTCGGTTGGTTCCTGGGATGAATCAGTTCCCTTGTGATGAAAGGTTTCAGGCTGGGGCTGTACTCATTGGAGTTTAGAGGAACGAGAGGTTCTTATTGAAATGTATAAGATGGTGAAGGTGTTGACAGAGTAGACATTGAGGGGCTGTTTCCCATCGTGGGGGAACCTGGATCCAGGGACAGAGTTTCAAAGTAAGGGCCCTACCAATTAACATGGAGATGGGGAGGGATTCTGTGTCTCGGGATCGTTAATCTTTGGAATTCTCTCCCCCTTGACAGCAGTGAGCCCAGTTCATTGAATATATTGGAAGCTGAGTTAAACAGGTTTTTGATCAATGAGGGAGTTGAAGGTTGTGGGAGTCAGGCAGGAAAATGGAGTTAAGGTCACAATCAGATCAGCTGCCATCTTTATGAATGACAGGGCAAGCTCTCGGGGTCACTCCTGCTCCTGTTTCTGATGTACAATGTTCACATGGGATTTTCACACGGACATTGCTTTGAGTTGTCAGCTTTTGAGTTTCTTTCCTTCCTGTGAGTTAAAAAATAAGTTAAAATCTTACCTTCACAGTCACAAATTCTCTTCCACTCTGGAAACAGAAACAATAAATACAATGAACAACTTGCTGTGATATGAAGCAGAAATAATTCAACAGAAAAAAAATCTCTTGGCATTTTAAAATATGACAGGTCGTCTTTAAGTGGCATTGCTCATTACAAATTGGAAGTTCAGAGTTGAAGTTTTATGACCACTGCTGAGGTGGGTATCTCCATTCCAGACACTTTTGGACTCACTTCAGGAAAAAGAGCCCCGAACTGTTAAGGCAGTGGTGGGTCAGGGTGTGGGTGTTGGGAGTTAGGGGATGGGGTCAGTGCAGTGGGAAAGTCTGTGACATTGTTACTTCAACTTGTATCGATGTTCTCATGTCTCATTGGAAACCTCGTTGCAGGATCAGCAGCCAAAGAGATTTCACTTCTGATATGAAGATTTGGATATTTTTGTTGGAATTAGTTGGGGCTTTGGATTCTAAATGAGAAGTAAATGGGTTTTTAATTTTCAAGAGTGGCTTTTATTAAATGCCTGAAACTCATTTCGTTGAACAGCAGGTAAAAACAGCATTTGCAAGAAATCATGTGACTTAAGCTAACTGACTCGGTAAGCTACCTGGTGAGTTAGTTGCTGTAGTTGTCATTAAGTTCTGCTTTTCTGACCCAGAGAGAGAGAGGCCAGAGGCTCGAGAAAGATTTAATTCAGAAGATCCATCCCAGCAGACGTGCTGTTGGTTGCCACAAAGTCATCAAACTCACTGGAAAAAACCCTGAATTTTTCTCTCAGGAATCTTACAGGGATCTGAAGCATGTGGGCTGTGGTGAGAAATCTCCGAGAGTCTTGGGAGAGATCCAGTGAGGCCTTTCTCCAGGCTCAGTGGTTAGCACTGCTGCCTCACAGCACCAGGGTCCTGGGTTCGATTCCTGCCTGTCTGTGTGGAGTTTGCACATTCTCCCCGTGTCTGTGTGGGTTTCCTCCGGGTGCTCCGGTTTCCTCCCACAGTCCAAAGATGTGCAGCTCAGGTGAATTGGCCATGCTAAATTACCCATAGTGTTAGGTGCGTTAGTCAGGGGTAAAAATATAGGGTAGGGGAATAGGTTTGGGTGGGTTTCTTTTCGGAGGGTCAGTATGCACTTGTTGGGCCAAAGGGGGTATTTCCACAATGTAAAGAATTTAATCTAATCTAATCTAATCAGTGTCAGGAGCAACCTGCGGCATTTTCAAACAGAGTTCAAACATGGCATCAAGACTTTAACCTGTGGACTTCTCCCATCTTTCCCCATAATTATGTTAAAACTGAGAGTGTAATGGTCACTGAACCTAAAGTGCTTTCAGTCAGATACTTAAGCCATTTGCCCGACCTCATTTCCTAACAGGAGGTCCAGTGTTGCACCCTCCTGAGTGGGGCTCTCTACATATTGATTTCTGAAACTTTATTGGACACATTTGAAAAATTCCGCCATGTCCAGGCCTTTTATGCTTTGGGTGGCCCAGTCAATACAGGGGAAATTAACATCTCCAAATCATACTACTCTGATATCCCTACAGGTACCTGCAATCTCACTACACATCTGCTCCTCTACTACGTACTGGCTATTGGAGTCTATAATACAGTTCCAAAAGAGTGACCATACCCCTATTGTTTCTAAGGTTTAACAATATGGCCTAATTTGATGGCCCCTTAAGGGTAACTCCCCTTCCTCACTCGCTTGTCCTTCTGACACACTTATAAATTCTGTATCCTGGAACACTGAGCTGCCAGTTCTGCCCTTCTCTCAGCCATGTTTCTGCTGTGGCGATAATATTCCAGTTCCCAATCCTTGCTCTGAGCTCATCTGGATTAGAGTGGTGCTGGAAAAGCACAGCAGTTTAGACAGCATCCAAGGAGCAGGAAAATCGACGTTTTGGGCAAAAGCCCTTCATCAGGAATACAGGAATCAGAAATCTGAGCTCATCTGCCTTACCAGTCAGGCCTTGTGTGTTGAAATAAATGCACTTTAAATCAAATATCTTTTCCCTCCCTTTCCTGTGCCCGTGGCTATCCTGAATGGTAAACTTGCTCTTGATGGCTAATGTATTTTGCTCTGAATTCTCAATGGCCCCTCTCTTATTCAGAGTCCCAACACCCCTGACAAACTAGTTTAAACCCTCCTGGGTAACATTAGCAAATCTCCCCAATAAGGATATTGGACCCCTCTAGTTCAAGTGTAACCTGTCCCTCTTGTACAAGTCACCTCTATCCCAAAAGAGATCGCAATGATCCAAGAACTGAAAATCCTGCCCTCTGCACCAGCTCCTCAGCTGGCCTATCGTTCTATTTCGATCTTCACTGAGACATGGCACTGGTAGTAACATGGAGTTCACGACTCTTGAGGTCCTGCTTTTTAACTTCTTACCTAACTCCCCTATACTCATTCTGCCGGACACCATCCCTTTGGCACAATGACCTCTGGCAGTTCATCCTCCTCCTTCAGAATGTTCTGCAAGCGCTCGGAGACATCCTTGACCCTGGCACCAGAGAGGCAACACAATATCCTGTTTCTGCAGCCACAGAATCTCCTGTCTGACCCCTCACAATTGAGTCTCCTGTCAGTGTCAGACTGGGGAGAAAGCCACAGTCAGTCCTACTGGGCCACTGTAAGCAGTGAGGGGACTCACACAGTGTCAGTCAGGGAGCTGGAAGGAGAGTGGCTGGACTCTGGTCAGTCTTTACCTGGGGATCACCATCAAAATCAATTGTGGGTGGAGAGCAGTCAGTCCTAGGGGTCTGTACATTGGCAGGAGGCATAAGGAAGGCTGGAATGGAAAGGGGTCACTACATTAATAGGGAGTGGGGTTACTGACATGTGGGATGTGGACAGCAGCATGTTCTGAATTGGGAACAGGATAGTGACAGGGAGGAAAGCTGTCCTGGAGGGGGTAGTACAGAATGGAAACGTTACAGGGCAGGAGTTATTGACAGTGCCCACCGCTGTGATGGTACAGGATCACGGTGAGAATCAATGTTGGGGCTCAGGGGGCAAGGAGGAAAACCCAAGGCCGAGCTCTATGTGGCAAGTGACCCCATGGGGATGGGTGGGACAGGGCTGTCTGGGTACAGCAAGGTGAAAGGGAATGTGGAGGCTCGCGGGGAGGGGACAGGGGGGTTGTACCTGACAATTAGGCCAGGTCTGGGGGCTATGGGGTACAGCCCGAGCTGCAGTCACTGCCATCACCTGCCGTCTGCTCAAAGTGACCAACAACTAGAAGGTGCCTGGGTCAATGCCCTAGGTATTTGGAGACAGTGCCACTTTGAGGGGCAAAAGCACGGGTTTCACTTCTGCTCAACAGGAGAACATTGAAGAGGCAAAAGAACCAACCATGGCATTACAGAATGCAGCTTCATCTCATTTGCAATCGTGCATGTGAGATACATGCAGTGGGAAACACTTTGGGGTCCACAAGTGGTTACTTGCCACGGCAACTAGGTCATTGGTCCTACACATGGACATCTCGATAAAGCAGAGTTAACCACCACCAACTTTACCAGAGGTGGATATGAGCCACAATCGATACAGGACAGGAAGCACTTCCCAAGGTTCTGGGGGCCTGGAACCAGTTCCCTCTCCATCTGCCCTGCACTGAGGGTATTGCACTGTGTGTTACTGTGTGTAATGATGACTTTCGTGGATGATGCTGTGCTGGGATGAGAAGGGTTCAGAGCACATGGTGCCCTCCTGATATACAGCAATGTGTTTGTCACTGAGCCAGCAGAGAGTCTGTACCAAGTAGGTGCCGATCACAAAGTGACTCCATAACACCATTTGTGGCCCTCGTTGTCAGGGAGCCTCATGTCTCATTGTCTGGGGAGTGTGTGCAGTTGGTGTCTGCAGGGGAAGGCAGCACTGACTCTGTTCCAAACTGGGAGCCTGTTCTGTTCCTTACATTCCCAACACGGATCATTTCCAGCCAGAAGGATGGATCCAGACAGAGGTGGGATGCTGCTCACAGCAGTTACTTTGCTCAGATGGAGGAGCAGGAATACCAGCAGTGATCCTGGGAATAACAGTGATCCTGGGAACAGCAGTGATCCTGGGAATAACAGTGATCCCAGGAACAGCAGCAATCCCGGGAATAGCAGTGGTCCCGGGAACAGCAGGGATCGTGGGAACAGCAGCTGCCTCAGAGGGCTCCAGCTCAGGCAAAGGTTACAACTGCAGGGTCCTGAGACATTAAGGCCCGAGTCTTTCACCCTCAGATCTATTTCCTCAGGATGAGCAAGGCGCAATGTCAATGCAGCCTCTGTCTGTCCCGGGACCTCGTGACTGAATTGTCCCAGCTGCTGGATCGGGCCCTGAGAGCTGAGGAAGTGAGGGCCCATCCTCTTCTGGTGCCTGAGAAGGGGACAGCTGTGTGGTACCTCGATGTGTTTGGCTTCTTCCAGGGAGCCACTGGGGATCTGTGCGGGATCTCTCAGTCACCCACCCACAAATGGATCAGTGCCATCTGTACAAGATCTCAGCAGTTCTTCTCATTTCCCCATGTCAAGGTCAGTCCTTCAGCCCAGGCAGTGGGATTCAGGAACACCGCTGTCTTCCCCCATGTACAAGGCAACATCAGCTGTAGTCATGTGCCATTGAGAGGGCGATGTGACAATGCAGTGGAGTTCATCAATAGGAAGTGCTTCCAATCCATTAATATGCAGATTGTCTGAAATCACCAGTCCCACTTCCTGAATGTGTGTCCCCAGTACCCTGGGAGCTGCCATGGGTACTGGGGACACACCCTGAAGCACTCTCATGTCCCTGCTGTGTCTGAGGGCCCAGGTGCCCTACAAGCTGGTTCCTAGGGGACAAGGGCTACCCACTGGGTCCTGGCTGATGACACCACTGCTCAACCCCATGACTGTGGTGGACAGATGTAGAATGTCAGGCCATGTTTCAACCAGGGCCATGGCAGAGCAGACAAAAGGCCTCCAGAATGTCAGGCTACTTGGAACAGTGTGGGTGGTGTAGTGGGGGGGGGCTGTAAAATCCTCCAGACAGAGTAATACCATCATCCTAGGGTACTGTGCTCTGCACAGTTGGAGCAGGCAGTAAGGAAATGTGCTAGTCGCTGAGGACCCAGACGTATAGGAGCAGTCATCTAAGGAGGAAGATGAGGACATTGTGAGGGTTTGAGTTCAGGGTGTCAGACATTGACTGACAGGACTTGACTGACACCTGGCTCCAGGAGATGAGAGTTGGGCGTAACAGACAATTGTGGACAGTAATAGAACATCTCTGCTGACAAATCGGAGGAAGTGAATTCACCCAGAGGGTGCTGAGACATTGAAATGCTCCATTTGATGTCTGGAGGAAGACGCAGTGGTTCGTATTGAGGTTTGTTCTGAGCGTGACTCTGTGCTGTACGAGCTGTTCCCTGGGACACACACCAGGACAAACAGCAACTGCACCTGGAGGACCATCAACTCGGTGAAAGATGCTCTTTGGTCTGACTGAAACCTGTTAGTCTTCAGAGCAAGGAGTCAGGAGTGCTGTGCTGGAAAAGCAGGTCAGACAGCATTGAGGAGCAGGAGAATCAACCTTTTTAGGCAGAAGCCCTTCCTGATGCAGGGCTTAAGCTGATACATCGATTCTCCAGCTCCTCAATGCTGCCTGACCTGCTGTGCTTTTCCAGCACCACAGTTTCAACTCTGACCTCCAGCATCTGCAGTCCTCACTTTCTCCTAGTTCTTTCTAGAACAAGGAGTTGACCCTGACTGAGTGTTCCAGACTGTCACATTCCAAGGTCCAGGACTACAGGCTGAGGGATGTACTAAAGCACGGGACAGCTGCTGCCAAGGCCCAGAGGGGAAAGACAACTGTCTGAGGGCTTTGTACTGAAGGTAAGTGAGGGTCTGCTCAGTTTTCGGACCCTCCTACTGTGTCAAATATACATAAATATTAGGATTGCATGTTTAAGCGAGGGCTTTGGTTTTGTGGAGAATCAAACTCCACACTTTGTGTGTTTACTTGTTTTGCAACTGTACAGAATCAAACGACTTTTGTGTCTATCTCTCTCTCTCTCTCTCTCTGTCTCTATATATGTATATATATATAATATAGACACAAAAGCAGTTTGTTTTACATATTATATGCAAAGATAGTATTTTTATGAATACAATATATTTTTCAAATTTAAAAAATAATAGATTAGATGACTGCCAGTATCGAAACAGGTCCACACCCCCCCTCCGTAGTTTATCCCACCCAGACCCATTCCCCCACCCTGCATTTACCCCTGACTAATGCACTTAGCACTACGGGCAATTTAGCATTGCCAATTCCCCTAACCTGCACATCTTTGGACTATGGGAAGAAACCCACACAGACACAGGGAGAATATGCAAACTCCATGCAGACAGTTGGTTAGAATTGAACCTGGGTCCCTGCAGCAGCTGTGCTAACCACTGAACCACCTTGCCACCTGCTCCAAGGTCACAGATGGATGATATGGAAGGGATGACAGCAAGCTGGATTCCACATTTAGCTTCCTGATGGAAACCGTTCAGGTCACCAAGCTGCACAATGTTGTCAGCACCCCCTGCAGAGAATACAGCTGGCCAGACGGGTCTATCCACTCCAGGACAGATTTCCTGTTTATGTCCTACATGTTCTCAGTCAGATCCACCGACGTCAAGCCGGTGTTCTTCTCTGACCACTGCCTTCTGCTGGCCGACTGTCATCTACAGGACGAGCAGCGGGCTGGTAAGGGAACGTGGAAGCTGAACATAAAGCTGTTGACCCCGGGAGTAGCTCAAGAGGGACTACGCAGGTTGGAGAACTGTGAAGCCCCTCTTTGAATCCCCAGTAGACTGGTGGGAAACAGTAAAAGGGAACATCTAGAGGTTCTTCATCCTCAAAGGTGTACAGGCGGCGAGAGAGAGGCGGGGAAAACTGTTCACGCTCCAGAAAACCAGGCAGACTCTGCTCCTGCTGCAGACGATGGGAGTGGATGTTATGGAGGATCTCCAGGAGGTGACGACCCAGCAAGCCTCACTCTCTGCCTCCAAGATAATGTTCCAGTCCAGGGTCCGCTCCGTGGAGCAGGATGAGACGTGCTCACGTTTCTTCTTCCCGAAGGTGCACAGGGAGAGCTCTGTTCTCAGTAGCCTGAAGGAAGATGGCTCGGTAACGTCATCTCAGGCTGACATCCTGAGGATCAGCAAATCCTTTTATTGCCAGTCTGTTTGACCCAAAGCCCAGAGGGAGAGCAGCCTCCCCGTCATTCCTGTCCTCGATCACGGAGATATTAGACAACAGCACGTGGGAGAGGCTGGACCAGCCGCTATCTCTGGGAGAGCTGACCAAGGCCCTCGAGTCTGTAGAAAAGAATAAAACTCCCGGAAGTGACGGCTTATCGGCCGAGTCGTATTGGGTCATGGGACTTGATTGACCAGGACCTGCTGGAGGTGGATGTCTGTATGTTCCTGGCAGGGACCAGGAGCGACTCCATGAGGAAAGATGTCATCACCCTCATCTACAAAGAGGAAAGAGGAGAGAGAGAGAATTAGAAATTGGTGACCAATCTCACTGTTAAATGCAGATTACAAAATCCGCTCGAGGATCATCGCCAACCGGGTCAGGGCTGCTGTGGGATCGGTGATTCACCGCGACCAACCCTGTAGTGTACCAGGGAGGATGGTCTCTGAGAATCTCACACTCCTCAGGGATACCCTCGTCTATGTGCAGGATGGGGGGAGGTGGGCGCCTGCCTCATCAGCCTGGACTAGGAGAAAGCCCTTGACAGAATGTCGTGCACAACATGTGGGATATTCTCTCCAAAATACACTTTGGGGAGGGAATTTGCAATTGGATCCGACTGCTCCACACCAACATTGTTAGTGCGGTCTGAATCAACGGCTGGGAATGAGACAGCTTCCCAATCAGATCCGGGGTCAGGCAGGGCTGCCCACTCTCTCCTGCCTTGTTTGTGTGTTGTATAGAGCCCTTTGCTGAGACCATCAGGAAGGATGTGAGCCTGAGATGGGGGTGACTGTTCCAGGCAGCGGGGGCCTGCAGGTCAAAGCCTCCCTGCACATGGATGATGTCACCGCTTTCTGCTGGGACACACTGTCAGGGCACAGACCCTTGAGCATCTGTGACCAGCTCAAACTGACCTCAGGAGCCAAGGGAAATCAAGGTGAGACTGAGGCCATGTTCTTTGGGAACTGGGCTGACCAATCCTCTCTCCCCTTCACCGTCAGGACAGATTACCTGAAGGTGCCTAGAATATGGTTCAGAGGGGCTGGGGCATATGCAAAATCTTGGGAGGAGCGCATTGCTAAAGTGACACGGTAACTTGTCTTTTAGGAGCACCCACTCTCTCTTCATTGTAGGTAAAAACCATCAGGTATAGGGCACTTTCTCTGTTGATATCGGGCATAGGTCTGGCCCATTCCCAGAACCTGCACCTTTGAAGTTACCCGAGCCATCTTCCACTTCATCTGGAGGCCGAAGATGGACCAGGTCTGCAGAGCCACCATGAGGGTTGGGGGGAGAATGTACCTAACATTGCCCTTAGCCTGATGGCCACCTTTGTGTGTGGCTGCATCAAGCTGTGCATGGATCCCCAATACGCAAACACCAAGTGTCACTGCGTACTGAGGTTCTACCTGTCCCCGGTGTTGCGAAGGATGGGCCTGGCCTCACTGTCGCAGAACACTCCGAGTAGTTGGACCATTCCGTATCACCACCCTTCATGGAGACATCTGTGAAGGAAAACACTTTTGACCAGAAGTCCATCAGGAAGTAATAGTATTCTCAAGACCCTGCTGGGAAAGGAGAGGGTGGATCCTGTCACATGGTTCCCTGGGCAGACTGTCAAAGCCATTTGGCAGAACGTATCACCACCAGAATGTTCCAACAAGCACCAGGACATCGCTCGGCTGGTGGTAAGAAGGGCACTGCCTATGAGATCCTTCATGTACACCCGCCAGTCTGTACCATCGCAAGCTGCCCTCGAAGTGGCTGCAGTGGGTAGAGACTGTCACACATCTTTGTAAAGGAAGTCTGAAGGAAGGTGCAGTGGTTTGTGTTGTGGTTCGTCCCGAGCAGCTCTGTATTGCGGGACCCTGTGCTCTACGAGCTGTTCCCCGGGACATACACCGAGACAAACATCAACTGCACCTGGAGGGCCATCAACTCGGTGAAAGATGCTCTTAGGTCTGACCGAAACCTGTTGGTCTTCCAGAACAAGGAGCGATTGTTACAGACTGGCACAGTCCAAGTTCCAGGATTACGGGCTGAGGGACGCACTCAGGCCAAGGCCCAGTGGGGAAAGATCACTGTCTGAGGGCTTTGTGCTGAAGGGAAATGACAATGCATTCAATTATTGGACCCTCATGGTGTCTCAAATGCATTTAAATATTGTCTGGTTCAAGTAAGAAATGAATAGAGTCAAACTCCAATGTTTGTTTGTTTCCTTGGTCTGCTGCTGTCCAGAACAAAACTATGTTGGTGATTATGTATTCATAAAGATTTTCTTTATGAAGAAAGTTTATTACAGGTATTGAAATTAAGAAATTGTTACAATGTGATATATGAGAAGTGAAATAGCAATGCCAAAGTCAGATGAGGAGTCTCCTTGGATTAATGTATCTGACATGACAGGAGGTCATGATTGCTTCAGGCCAGAATTTGGAATGTTAATCGTGTCCTGAAGAATGACCTTCCAATGAAATTCGGTTTGATGGCAGAAGGGTGATATCAGAGATTCCGTGTATTCATAATTAGTTCGTGAGTAATCCAGTTGCGCCTAGCAGGACTTCACATATAAAAATGTGCTCCATCCCTGAACGATTGGGAGAGAGATCAGTGTGAGTAACACACAGAGTAATAACTGAAACAGACACAGAAAATGCTGGAGAAACTCTGCAGGTCTGGCAGTATCTGTGGAGACAGAAATAGCGTTGACATTTCGAGTCCTGTCTGACTCTTCTACATAATAGAATAATGTTGAAAATGGATTCTCCCAGGTTTATGGTGAAGTAACGCTTGTGAATACCCCACTTAGTGTTGATGCAGTCTGCTGTCAAACTGCCCAAATGCCCAGGAGCAAGTCACAGAATGAAGGCACACAGACTGAAGTGGTAAACCAGGCTTCAGGAAAGGATACAACCTCAATCAAGGTGAAGATTCTTTCATGCTTTCGCACAAATAGTTAAAAACTGTTCCAGTACCTTCCTGAAATATTAAGATGATTGTACCAATTACTGGAGTGACTGACACAATATAGAGCGATTTTGAAAAAATTACAATTTTATCATAAACTTTGGAAAGGCATATAACAATGTTAGATTTTGGTGTTCATGACCACAATTATTTAATGATGGCAATCTATAATCTGTAAGGATGGGTTACTAAATTTAAGAAAGAGCAGTTCAGAAATGTTAGTTAATCAGACAAAAAAGACTGAGGAGTGAAAAGCTTTATCAGGCAGCAGTTAGTAAAGTTATGGAATGTACTGCCTGGAAGTGTGGTGGAGGAATGTTCAGTTGAGACATTCCAGAGGGCATTGGATGATTATTTGGACAGTAATGTATTCAGGAATACTCTATGGGGAAAAGACAGGAGATTGACACTGGGTAATACGTCAGTGTAGGCACGATGGACTGAATGGCTACCTTCTGTGCTGAAGGATTCTGTGACTCTGTGATTGGTTATGCTGCTGCTGGAATTGTTTTTCCACATCTGCTGCAATATTCAATTCTTGTTTACATTCAGAAAGGATTGATTGGTTATAGCTTACCTAGCAACAGCCTCAGATATACTCAGATATAAAGCAAACATGTGAATTAAATAAAATGAGATCAATCACCAATTTATATGCATAATATTAAACAAGACATTATTTACTGTGTTCATTGTGTTACAGTGTAGTCTGTGTGATGTTGGAGTGGGGAAATCTTTGTGAAGTGGACTTGGTTCAGTTGGCAGACTTTCTGACTGGAAGTGGTAGCAGAGACAGAGTAAAAGTTTTATATTCACTGCTGGCTTGATCAAAAGTGGACATTGGCAGGAATTTGATCAGGTTTCTGACTGGGTCCAGTTGGGCAAATCTAGTCTCCTTACCTAAGGAGACCTCCCTACTTACTGCATAGAGGGAGTGAAGCAAAGTTTGACCAAACAAATTTCTGGGATGGAGGGACTGTCCTATGAAGAAAGATCATAGGTGGGTATTTTCTGGAGCAATCTCATTCAAACCTGAAAAATTCCAACAGGGATTGACAAGGAAGGATGAAGGAATGTTTCTCCTGCTAGGGGTTTGAAACCAGGTGACACATCTCAGACTGAGACAGGCCGTTTTATTTATTCAGTCAGGAGACATGGACATTGCTGTCTGAGCAGTATATTACCTGGTAGTGGTGGTGAAGTAGGAGAAAGGGAGAACTGCAGATGCTGGAGATCAGAGTCGAGAGTGTGGTGCTGGGAAAGCACAGCAGGTCACGCAGCATCCGAAGAGCAGGAGAATCGACGTTTACATCAAAACTCTTCATCAGTGATAATGAACTAATTTCTTGAATAGCTGCAGTGTATATGGCGTAGTTAGACCACAATGCTGCGAGAGAGAGGAATCCAGAATACACTGTTCTGGCCATATCTGTACCCAGGGAACTGTGGTTGGGAATTTTTTTATTCACGAGATGAGAGCAACATTGGATAAGCAGCGTTTATTACCCATCCCTAATTGCCCAGAGGGCAGTTAAGAGGCAACTACTTTGCTGTGGGTCAGGGCTCTTACACAGGATGGCAGTTTCCTTCCCTAAAGGGCATTAGTGAAACATTAGTCTTTCCGACAATTAGCAATGGATTCATGGTAATCATTAGATTCTTAATTCCAGATTATTCTTGAAATCCAATTCCACCATCTGCAGTGGCGGGATTTGAACTTTGGTCCCCAGAACATTATCTGGGTCTCTGAATTAATAGCAA
Source organism: Hemiscyllium ocellatum (assembly GCF_020745735.1). Lineage (NCBI taxonomy): Eukaryota > Metazoa > Chordata > Chondrichthyes > Orectolobiformes > Hemiscylliidae > Hemiscyllium > Hemiscyllium ocellatum. The sequence continues at coordinate 9,356,033 of NC_083435.1, forward strand.
TAATACCACAAAGTCATTGCCTCCTTCATCTGTCGCCAGCTGAAGATTGGTGGGTAAGTCCCAAAAGAAAATGAACTGGAATTTTTTCTGCGGAGATCTTGGGCTTTGAAGGACTTGGTGGCTGAGATTTGTGCGATCGAAACCAAGTGACTGCTCACCAATCCATGATATTGACCTTTATTGTATCAGCTAACTAATATGTAATTTGTACTTGATATTAGCCGCAGTTAGCCTGCTAGTTTGTGTCATTCCTACTTGGTTTGGTTAAAGTAAAAAGGGTCAAGTAAAATCTTGTCCATTTTGTTTTTACTTGGGAGTTTCTCAGTAAATGGCGTTCTTTTGGTTTTGTCAATGAAATAACTGCACAGAGGCTGGTATCCTGTCACCAAGTCACTCTTTATTTACAGCCAGCTCAGAGCCAGTCCTTCGGATCAGGAGATTCTCTAAACTTCCTGTTTATTTTCTTTTCCTTTTTCTTTCCACACACTACTACCTAACTGCGGTGGTGCTTATATTTTCCCCACACCCATGTCATGTGTGTGCAGGTGTGAGACACAAGGTGTATGAATCTTTATTCAATTCCCACCACCAGGAAGAAAGGAAACACCCGAGTGGCCAGTGACAAGCAGTGCCCTGCACATCGAAGGGCAATGCTGGGTGATCAAACAGTGAAGGGGAGGGCAGGAATTAAAGCAAAATAGAGTTGGACGGGGAAATAATACACTCCACTTGCTGCGGCGCCCACTGCTCCTCCTGTTTTCTTTTCCCCATGGGGTGGGTGGGTGGGTGTGTGTGTGTAGGTGTGAGACACAGTGACTCCTCCTGTTTATTTATTTTTTCTTTTTTTCCCTCTCACCCCCACACTCCCGTCTAACTGCGGTATTGCTTATTTTTTCCCAGTACCCATGGTGTGTGTGCGCGCGCGCGCAGATGTGAGACACAGTAAGAGACACAAAGTACAAGAATCTTTATTCAATTCCACCACCAGGAAGATAGGAAAACAGCCGGGTGGCTAGTGACAAGCAGTGCCCTGCACATCGAAGGGCAATGCTGTGTGATCAAACAGTGAAGGGGAGAGCAGGGACCAAATCAAAATAGAGGGGGAGGGGGAAAATGATGCACTCCACTCCCTGCGGCGCCCACCTCTCCCTGAACAACTCCAGGGTGTTGGTGGACACCGTGTACTCCTTCTCCAAGGACACCCGGGCTCAAACGTAACCACGGAAGAGAGGCAAACAGTCAGCCCTCACGCTCCCCTCCACGGCCCGCTGCCGAGACCTGTTTATGGCCAATTTGGCCAGGCCCAGGAGCAGACCCACAAGGAGGTCTTCAGACCTGCCTTCCCTCCTCCGTACCAGGTGCCCGAAGATGGGGAGCGTGGGACTGAAGTGGAACTAAAAGCAGAGGAGGTGGTTTTTGAGAAAATCAAAAAAGGGAGTGCATACGCCCACACCCAATATACACATGGTCCATGGACTCCGCAGTAACACAGAACAAGCAGTTGGGCTGGGAGTCCGTGAATCACAGCAATCTGCAGTTGCAGGGGACTGCTGCATGCAGCACCCTCCACGCCAGATCCCCGAGGGAAAAAGGGGAGGACTCCCGCGTAGAGGGCTCTCCACTGGGGATCCCCACTGCCCGGTAGCAAATGGGCACGCCAAGGCGTGTCCAGACAGTGGATGAGGGAGAAGAGGTGGACGGTGTGCAGCAGTAGTCGATACAGGACCTGCCTTTTTATGTCCTTGAAAAGGGACAAAAGCAAAATTGCGGAAGCGGCTCAGGTTGTGGGGCACAGGCTCCAGCAGGATGTATGGGCCCAATGTGAAATTCCGTCCGGGCTGGGGTGAGCGTGGATGGGCTCCCACCGCACACATGAGCGTCCTCCAACTGGTGCACTACGTTGGGTCCGATCACCGCCATTTTAAGGCATCGGATGCCGGTGGCCATGTACTGGACATCAACCACTGCCCTGCTCCCTATGTCTTGTGGCGATGTCCAGCCCTGGCCCCGGGCACCCAGCACGTCCCCGTCCCTGGTCACCCTCGCCGCCACGGCCCTCCCCTCCGCCAGCCACTTGAACCCGCGAGCACAGAGGTGCTGATTCCTGAGCAACGGCTCCCTGACGATAGCCGCTACTCCTGCCGGAGGGTAGGCGTGACTCGACCACGTTCCAGACAGTGATCAGGTCCTGGTAAAAGACAAGCAGCGTCTTGAGGACGACCTCCAAACCGTCACAGTCGACGAACAGGGAGCTGCTGTCGTAGTTGAGGTTACGCACCTGGTGGAAAAAATACGTCGCCAGGGCGCACCACCTAGGAGGCTCGACATAAAGGTAAAGGTAAAGGTATCGCTGCAAGGTCTGAAGGTGGAACATTGCGACCTGGGTGCAGACGCACACCAGCGACTGACCGCCCTCCTCAGTAGGGAGACTCAATCTGCTAAGCGACCCAGTGCATCTTTTTGTCCCAGAAGAAGTCGACCAACGTTCTCTGGATGTCAGCGACAAAGCCAGGAGGAGGGACCAAAGTGACCAGCCGCTACCACAGCATGGCGGCCACCAGCTGGTTTATGACCAGCACTCAGCTCCTGTAAGATAGCACTCGGAGCAGTCCTGACCAGCAGCCTATGCGAGCCGAGACTTTGGCCACCAGCTCCTGCCAGTTGGCCGGCTAGGATTCCTCGGCCAGGCTGAGGTAGACCCCCAGGTAGAGGAGATGGGTGGTACTCCAGCTGAACACCCGTAACTCCTCCGGCAGGGAGTCCACCCGCCACGGACCCACCAGTAGCCCAGAACATTTGGCCCAGCTGATCCTGGCAGAAGACGTTGCCATGTACACGGCCTGGCACTCGGGCATCCTTCCCAGGTCAGCTGGGTTGAGAGGACCATCAGCATGCCCGCGCCGCACAGAACCAGCCCCGACAACCTCCTCCGCAAGAGGTGCGGGAAAGGCTCCACACACAGGGAATACAGCTGGCCGGACAGGGGGCAGCCCTGACGCACTCCTCTCCCGAAGGGAAGGGGCGCCGTCACGGACCCGTAAACTTTAACCAGACACTCTGCGGAGGCGTAGAAAAGTCGGATCTGGGCGACGAACTGCGTCCCAAACCGGAATGCCCGCAGAGTCCCGAGCAGGTACTCATGATCGACCCTGTCGAACGCCTTCTCCTGGTCGAGAGACAGGAAGGCGCTCGGCAGACCAGCCCGTCGACAGAAATGGACGATGACCGCCCTGCGCCAAGAAAGGGGCAGCTCTCCGGCATTTAGACACTCCCCCAGGACCTGTGCGTAGTTGTTCCCCAGGACGTCCCAGAACGCCCTGAAGAACTCCACAGTCAGCCAGTCCAGCCCCGGGGATTTGCCCCTCGAGAGCCGGTCGAGGGCGCTGGTCAGCTCCTCAAAGGTGACAGGAGCGTCGAGCCTTCCGGCGTCCTCCGGGCTGAGCTGCGACAGGTCCTCCCACAGAACTCTGCGAGCATCCTCGCTGGACGGATCCGGAGAGAACAGAGCCGTGTAATAGGATCGGACGTGGGCCCCGATACCCTCCAGATCGGAGACGAGAAACCCGTCGTCGGCCAGCAGCACAAGGAGCTGCTGACGGGTGCCACACCTTTTTTCCAGCAAGTAGAAGGGGGAGCCGCGGTCCAGGTCCTGGAGGAGCTGGAGCCGCGACCTCACGTACGCGCCCCGAGCCCCGACGAGCTGCAGCTCCCGGAGCGCGGCCTTCTTCTCTTCGTACACCCCGCGCAGGGCCGGGTCCGCGTCGGGCTGACCGAGGCGTGACTCCAGGTCGAGCATCTCCCTCTCCAACTCCCTGATCCTGGATTTCCGCCTCTTTGTCGACCCCCTCGCGTACTCCTGACAGAAGACGCGGACGTGAGCCTTGCCCACGTCCCACCATAGCCTCAGGGAGGGGAAGCTTCCCCGCTTCCTTCTCCAGCCGGCCCAGAAACGACAAAACGAGTCCCGGAACCGCTCGTCCTCCAGCGGCAGGTTGTTAAAGTGCCAGTACGCGGAGCCCAGCCTGGCACCGAACGGAAGGAGTTCCGCCCACACCAGGTGATGGTCCGTGCATGACACCTGCCGCGTGGAGGCCTTCGGAAAACAGGAGGCGTACGCCCGCGAAACGTACAGGCGGTCGATTCTGGACGCTCTGACCCCAGGCCTCACGAAGGTGAAGGCGATGGAGTCAGGATGGAGATTCCGCCAGACGTCCACCAGGTTGAAGGACTTGACCAAGTACCCCAACCTCCTCCCCGACGCCGAACTCGTGCGGGCACCGCCATGGTCCCTGTCCTCGAGGACGCAGTTAAAATCTCCCCCGAGGACGAAGCACTGGATCTCGTCGATGGAAGCGAGGTGAGCGGACACTTCTTCGAAGAAGCTCGCTTGCCTCGGCCCGGCCAGGGGAGCGTAGACGTTCACCAAGTGAAGCACCGCGCCCCCTAGCCGAACCGTCAGGTGAAGCAAACGGCCTGGCACTGGCTCCCTGACCCCCAAGATCTCCGGCTGAAAATGCAGGGCCAACAAGATAGCCACCCCGCCAGATCTGCGGGTGAGGTGACCCCCCCCCCCCGCCACTCCAGGAGCCAGGTGGCTTCATCTCCCGGGGTAGTGTTGGTTTCTTGCAGGAAGCACACTGCATACCTCCCATCCCGAAGGACCGAGAGGGTCTGGAATCTGCGCTGTGACTCCCTGCTGCCGTTGATGTTGAGGCTGGCTATAGTTGTCTCCATGTCAGAAGTATAGTGCAACCACCACCAGTAAACAGTTAACAAAAACTATATACATATTTACTGGGAGGACGAGAGAGGGGCACAGAAGTCCCTCGCCCTCATCAGGAGTGCTCCCAGGAAGTTCCTGACTCGCTTTCGCTCGTTCGTGTCAAGCCCGGGCGCCTGGCACGCAGCGTGGGCCGATCAGTAGAGTCTTTCGAATGAGCTCCAGCGGTCGAGCGCCAGTTGGGCTCTATCCCGGCGACTCCGAGTTTCCTCGACAAATTCCCAGACTTCCTCGAGGGGGAGATCGGTGGGGGGCACCTGGGACTCGAAAATGTCGCTGGAGACGGACTCCGTGTCATTCCCGGTGTCTGCCACCGATCCAGAACCCTCCTCCGGGAGGTTGCCTTCTGTCACCGATCCCTCCCCCACTGAGAGGATGGGGGCTGGTCTGGCACCGCCAACTGGCCTCAAACCTCCAGTGACCCCACCCCCAGGGTCACCTTCAGTACCTTCCTCGGCGCACCCCTTCCTGGAACGCCCTGAGTTCGGGTCGACGGGCGGCAGAGGCTCAGGGCCCCGCTCCTCTCCCGACACCGGGACGCCCGACTCCTCGGGGAAAAGGTCCTCCCCCAGGGCCAAGACCCCTGGAAAAGCAGTCTGGGAGGGAGGAGCGAGGATAACACCTTCCTCCCCTCCAGTGCTCGACCACCCAGCAGAGAATACAAGACCGTCGTCTGCACCATGGCCCGTGTTGTTATTAAAATCCTCCCCAGGGGCTGGAGGAGTTATGGCGGTGGAAGGCCCAGCTGTCGCCCCTGGGGGTTTGGGCAGGTCAGGCCATGTGCAGGACAGTGGGGAGACACCGCCGGCTTATCCCCTGGAGAGGGGAAGTGCCGCCGGCGCGCTGATGGGATTTCTCCCCCCCTCCAAGGGCCGGCACCTCTTCCCCAGAGTGACAGGGGGGAATTTATGGGTCTTCCCCTCCCCGCCCGCCTTGGTGGTCATGGGGCCCGAGGTCCCGCCCACCAGCCTTTCCCGGAATACGATTGGCTGGGGAAAGGCAGGGGGCGTGGCCATGGTGGGGAGGGTCAGCCGTGTCACTTCTTGCCCCGCCCCTGGTTTATCAGGTGATGGCTGGCTGGCTGGCGGGGCAGGGGGCCAGTTCCCTCTCTGGGGGCCCAGAGACACAGTCGCTGCAGGAAGTAGAGCAGCGGTGGTTCCCCCCACGTTAGTGCCAGGGGGTAGCTGGGTGGGGCAGGGCCCGGTTTTCGGAGGAGGGGTTGAAGCCCCAGGTGTTCCTGTAACGAGGTGGGGGTCGGGGTCGGGGTCACCGGGATCAGGTACGGGTTCGGGGGTCAGGGTTCCTGCGCCGGGGCGACGCTGGCACGGCCGCAGGGGCATTGTCGTGCTGGGGCGGGGCAGGTTGTGGGCTACGTGGGATAGGGTGGTCTCCCCGTGGGCGGGCTTGACGCGTTGCGTCTTCCTGAGCACCTTCCGTCCAGTCGGACGCTCACCCCCCCTCCCTGCCAGAGGCTGAGGCATTGGGAGCCTCCGGCTTAGCCCCCGGTGCCGGGGCTTGTGGCGTTGACTTTGGGGAAGGGGGAGTGGGTGCGGCGGCACCACCCGCAGCCATTGGTGTGGGCTAGGCAGCCTTCTGGGTGGGACAGTTTTTTCTAATATGCCCCACCTCGCGGCACAGGTGGCACCGCACGCCGTCCGCCGTCCAGAAGGCGCGATAGTCCGCGCCCTCGTGGAGGACAGTGAACGAGCCCTCGGTGACCTCCTCCCGGGCCAGGCAAATAAACACCTGGCGTCGGAAGGAGTATACGTGACGGAGGGCGGGGTCCTTAAGACCGAGCAGGAGTGGTTGGACACCTGACCGGATCTCCCCCAAGGTGTTGAGGTGGGGAAGAAGGAGCTCGCTGGCAATGAAGGGCGGGACGTTGGAGATCACGACTCTCTGGGCCGTGACCTCCAAAGGGTCGACTGGCAAATGTGTCCCGCCCACAGTGAGCCCCCTCTCCACGGCCAGGTGGACCGCCTGCTCGGTCTTAAGAAAGAATACGGTGTTCCCGTACATGCGGGCCGCAGCGACGATGGCCAGTGGGCCGACCACACTAGCCATGGCCTTACTGCAGGCCTCGATGGTCGTGTTGGGATGGGGATAGGCCTTTACCCCCAGGTGTTTGGTCAGGTGCCTGAAGGGGGATGCGGTTGTGGCCGGGGTTGGTGCAGCCAAGCCTAAGGCAGCGGCTACCCCGGCGTAGGTCCGGCTGGGCCCTGCGACCTTAGGGCTCGCCATACTCTGTCGGCCCCCAGCAACAGCGGTGGAGGTGGGCCTCTGGCAGTAGTAGCGGTGGAATTCTTGGGGAGGTGCCCGAGGCCAGTCACCCGAGGCGAGTCCTAGGCAGCGGTGGTGGAGGCAGGGCTCAGGCAAGTCCTCAGCAGGCCCTCAATTGCAGTGTTGGGGGCAGGCCTGTTGTGGGGGGTCCCCAAGACAAGTCCCAGGCAGCCCCAAAATTGAGTCCTGGGCAGCAGCGGTGGAGGTGGGCCTCGGGTCACAGCAGTGGTGGAGGTTGTGGCGAGTGGCCTCAGGCGAGTCCCACGCTGCGGAGGTGGAGGCAGGCCTCAGGCAACAGCAGTTGAGGCAGCCTCTGTCGAGTCTCAGGCTGGCCCTTGGTTGGGGAGGGATTCCCAGGTAAGTCCCAGGCAGCTGCGGTGGAGGTAGGCCACAGGTCGCAGCAGTGGTGGAGGTTGTGGGGAAGGGGCCTCAGGCGAGTCCCAGGCTGCGGCGGTGGAGGTAGGCCTCAGGCAGCAGCAGTCGAGGCAGGCTTCTAGCGAGTCCCAGGCTGGTCCTTGGTCCCAGCAGTGGAGGCAGACCTGTTGGGGAGGGACTCCCAGGCGAGTTCCAGGCAGCAGTGGTGGAGGTGGGCCGCAGGTCGCAGCAGTGATGGAGGTTGTGGGAAGGTGCCTCAGGCGAGTCCCAGGAAGCGCTGGTGGAGGCAGGCCTCTGGCTGCGGCAGCAGTTGAGGCAGTCCTCTGGCGAGTCCCAGGCTGGCCCTTGGTCCCAGCAGTCGAGGGACTCCCAAGCAAGTCCCAGGCAGCAGCAGTGGAGGTAGGCCTCAGGTCACACCAGTGGAGGAGGTTGTGGGAAGGGGCCTCAGGCGAGTCCCAGGCTGCGGTGGTGGAGGCAGGCCCAGGCGGGGTCCCAGAGACCAGCAGTGGGAGTGGGCCCCACTGCAGCTCCAAAGCTAGGCTCAGAACACAAAGCTCTCACCTCCTTCTTCTTCTTCTCTTTCTCCTTCTTCTTCTTCTTCTTCTTTCTTCTTTCTCTTCTTCCACAGGCACACACTGCCACTGGTCCAACTCCTAACAGGGAAAATACCCGAGTGGCCTGTGACGAGCAGTGCCCTTCACATCAAAGGGCATTGCTGAGTGTCATTCCTGTTTCTTTTTTCTCTTTTTTTTATATTAAACCCCCACACTACCACCTAACTGCGGTAGTGCTTATTTTTCCCCCAGCACCCATGGTGTGTGTGTGTGCAGGTGAAAAACTTCTGTTTTTTTTTCTTCTTCTCCTTCTTCAGGCACACACTGCCACTGGTCCAACTTCTAACAGGCAAAACACCCGAGTGGCCTGTGACGAGCAGTGCCTTCACATTGAGAGACTATTTTATTTTATTTATTTTTTTTTACCCCACACTACCGCCTAACTGCAGTAGTGCTTATTATTTTTATCCCCAGCACCCATGGTGTGTGTGTGCAGGTGTGAGACACAGTGAGAGACAAGGTGTACAAATCTTTATTCAATTTCCACCACCAGGAAAAGTAGGAAAACACCCGAGTGGCCTGTGACGAGCAGTGCCCTTCACATCAAAGGGCAATGCTGTGTGATCAAAAACAGTGAAGGGGAGGGCAAGGACTAAAGTAAAATAGCGTTGGAGGGGGAAATGATGCACTCCACTCCCTGCGGCGCCCACCTCTCCCTGAACAACTCCAGGGTGTTGGTGGACACCGCGTGCTCCTTCTCCAAGGACACCCGGGCCCTAACGTAACCGCGGAAGAGGGGCAGGCAGTCGGCCCTAACGACCCCCTCCACGGCCCGCTGCCTGGACCTGTTTATGGCCAGTTTGGCCAGGCCCAGGAGCAGACCCACGAGGAGGTCTTCAGACCTGCCCTCCCTCCTCCGCACCGGGTGCCCGAAGATCAGGAGCGTGGGACTGAAGTGCAACCAAATGCAGAGGAGAAGGTTTTTAAGAAAATCAAAAAGGGAGTACAAACGCCCACACCCAATATACACAAGGTCCACGGACTCCACAGCGCCACAGAACAAGCTGTTGGGCTGAGAGTCCGTGAACCACCGCAATCTGCGGTTGCAGGGGACTGCTGCGTGCAGCACCCTCCACCCCAGATCCCCGAGAGAAAGGGGGAGGACTCCAGCGTAGAGGGCCCTCCACTGGGGATCCCCACCGCCCAGTGGCAAATGGGCACGCCAGGGCGTGTCCGGGCGGTGGATGAGGGAGAAGAGGTGGACGGTGTGCAGCAGCAGTCTGTACAGGACCCGCCTTTTAACGTCCATGAAGGGGACAAAATTAAAATTACGGAGGCGGCTCAGGTTGTGGGGCACAGGCTCCCGCGGGAAGTACGGGACCTTGGGGCCAATGTGAAATTCCGTCCGAGCAGGGGTGAGCGCGGACGGGATCCCACTGCACACCTGAGCGTCCTCCAACTGGTGCACTACGTCGGGTCCGAGCACCGCCGTTTTAAGGCGTCGGATGCCGGTGGCCACGTACCGGACGTCCACCGCTGCCCTGCACGCTATGTCTTGCGGCAACGTCCAGCCCAGGCCCCTGGCACCCAGCACGTCCCCGACCCTGGTCACCCTCGCCGCCACGGCCCTCCCCTCCGACAGCCACTCGAACCCGCGAGCACGGAGGTGCTGATTCCTGAGCAACGGCTCCCTGACGACAGCCGCTACTCCTGCCGGAGGGTAGGCGCGACGCGATTCGACCATGTTCCAGACAGTGATCAGGTCCTGGTAAAAGACAGGCAGCACCTTGAGGGCGACCTCCAAACCGTCTCGGTCGACGAACAGGAGCTGTGTGTCGTAGTTGAGGTTACGCACCTGGCGGAAAAAATACGTCGCCAGGGCGCACCACCTAGGAGGAGGCTCGACGTAAAGGTATCGCTGCAAGGTCGCGACCTGGGTGCGGACGCACACCAGCGACTGACCGCCCTCCTCAATGGGGAGACTCAGAACCTGCGCAGCGACCCAGTGCATCTTTTTGTCCCAGAAGAAGTCGACCAACGTTCTCTGGATGTCAGCGACAAAGCCAGGAGGAGGGACCAAAGTGACCAGCCGGTACCACAGCATGGCGGCCACCAGCTGGTTTATGACCAGCACTCAGCTCCTGTAAGATAGCACTCGGAGCAGTCCTGTCCAGCGGCCTAGGCGAGCCGAGACTTTGGCCTCCAGCTCCTGCCAGTTGGCCGGCCAGGGTTCCTCGGTCGGGCTGAGGTAGACCCCCAGGTAGAGGAGATGGGTGGTACTCCAGCTGAACCCCCAAAACTCCTCCGGCAGGGAGTCCACCCGCCACGGACCCACCAGTAGCCCGGAACATTTGGCCCAGTTGATCCTGGCGGAAGACGCCGCCGAGTACACGGCCTGGCACTCGCGCATCCTCCCCAGGTCAGCCGGGTCGGTGAAAGTGAGGAGCACGTCGTTGGCGTAGGCCGAGAGGACCACCCCCGCGCCCGCGCCGCGCAGAACCAGCCCCGACAACCTCCTCCGCAAGAGGCGCAGGAAAGGCTCCACGCACAGAGAATACAGCTGGCCGGACAGGGGGCAGCCTTGACGCACTCCTCTCCCGAAGCGAAGGGGCGCCGTCAGGGACCCGTTAACTTTAACCAGACACTCTGCGGCGGCGTACAAAAGTCGGATCCGGGCGACGAACTGCGTCCCGAACCCGAACGCCCGCAGAGTCCCGAGCAGGTACTCGTGATCGACCCTGTCGAACGCCTTCTCCTGGTCGAGAGACAGGAAGGCGCTCGGCAGACCAGCCCGTCGACAGAAATGGATCAGGTCCCGGACCAGATGGATGTTGTCTTGTATCCTCCGGCCCGGGACCATGTAGGACTGGTCCAGGTGAATCATGTGGGCCAGCACGGAAGCCAGGAGAGAAGACAACACCCTGGCAAAGATTTTGTAGTCCGTGCTGAGGAGGGAGACCGGACGCCAGTTCTTCAAAGAACGAAGGTCCCCCTTCTTTGGCAGCAGGACGATGACCGCCCTGCGCCAAGAAAGGGGCAGCTCTCCGGCATTTAGACACTCCCCCAGGACCTGTGCGTAGTCGCTCCCCAGGACGTCCCAGAACGCCCTGAAGAACTCCACAGTCAGCCCGTCCAGCCCCAGGGATTTGCCCCTCGAGAGCCGGTCGAGGGCGCCGGTCAGCTCCTCTAAGTTGACGGGAGCGTCGAGCCTTCCGGCGTCCTCCGGGCTGAGCTGCGGCAGGTCCTCCCACAGAACTCTGCGAGCATCCTCGCTGGACGGATCCGGAGAGAACAGGGCCGTGTAATAGGATCGGACGTGGGCCCCGATACCCTCCGGATCCGAGACGAGGGACCCGTCGTCGGCCAGCAGCACAAGGAGCTGCTGACGGGTGCCACGCCTTTTTTCCAGCGAGTAGAAGAAGGGGGAGCCGCGGTCCAGGTCCTGGAGGAGCTGGAGCCGCGACCTCACGTACGCGCCCCGAGCCCCGACGAGCTGCAGCTCCCGGAGCGCGGCCTTCTTCTCTTCGTACACCCCGCGCAGGGCCGGGTCCGCGTCGGGCTGACCGAGGCGTGACTCCAGGTCGAGCATCTCCCTCTCCAACTCCCCGATCCTGGATTTCCACCTCTTTGTCGACCCCCTCGCGTACTCCTGACAGAAGACGCGGATGTGAGCCTTGCCCACGTCCCACCATAGCCTCAGGGAGGGGAAGCTTCCCCGCTTCCTTCTCCAGCCGGCCCAAAAACGATGAAACAAGTCCCGGAACCGCTCGTCCTCCAGCAGCAGGTTGTTAAAGTGCCAGTACGCGGAGCCCAACCTGGCGCCGAACGGAAGAAGTTCCGCCCACACCAGGTGATGGTCCGTGCACGACACCTGCCGCGTGGAGGCCTTCGGAAAACAGGAGGCGTACACCCGCGAAACGGACAGGCGGTCGATTCTGGACGCTCCGACCCCAGGCCTCACGAAGGTGAAGGCGATGGAGTCAGGATGGAGATTCCGCCAGACGTCCACCAGGTCCAAGGACTTGACCAAGTCCCCCAACCTCCTCCCCGACGTCGAACTCGTGCGGGCACCGCCGTGGTCCCTGTCCTTGAGGACGCAGTTAAAATCTCCCCCGAGGACGACGCACTGGTTCTCTTCGATGGAAGCGAGATGAGCGGACACTTCTTCGAAGAAGCTCGCTTGCCTCGGCCCGGCCAGGGGAGCGTAGACGTTCACCAAGTGAAGCACCGCGCCCCCCAGCCGAACCGTCAGGTGAAGAAAACGGCCTGGCACTGGCTCCCTGACCCCCAAGATCTCCGGCTGAAAACGTGGGGCCAACAGGATAGCCACCCCGCCAGATCTGCGGGTGAGGTGACTCATGTAGACCTCCCCTCGCCACTCCAGGAGCCAGGTGGCTTCGTCTCCCAGGGTAGTGTGGGTTTCTTGCAGGAAGCACACCGCATACCTCCCGTCCCGAAGGACCGAGAGGGTCTGGAATCTGCGCTGTGACTCCCTGCTGCCGTTGATGTTGAGGCTGGCTATAGTTGTCTCCATGTCGAAAGTATAGTGCAACCACCACCAGTACACACAGTTAAACTATATACATTTTTACTGGGAGGACAAGAGAGGGGCACAGAAGTCCCTCGCCCTCGCCCTCACCAGGAGTGCTCCCAGTAAGTTCCTGACTCGCTGATGGGATTTCTCCCCCCTCCAAGGGCCGGCGCCTCTTCCCCAGAGCGACAGTGGGGAATTTATGGGTCTTCCCGTCCCCGCCCGCCTTGGTGGTCATGGGGCCCGAGGTCCCTCCCCCCAGCCTTTCCCAGAATATGATTGGCTGGGGGAATGCAGGGGGCGTGGCCAGGGTGGAGAGGGTCAGCCGTGTCACTTCCTGCCCCGCCCCTTGTATATCAGGTGATGGCGGGCGGGGCAGGGGCCCAGTTCCCTCTCCGGGGCCCAGAGACACGGTCGCTGCAGAAAGTGGAGCAGCGGTGGTTCCCCCCAGGTTAGTGCCAGGGGGTGGCTGGGTGGGGCGGGGCTCAGTTTCCGGAAGAGGGGTTGGAGCCCCAGGAGTTTTCGTAGCAAGGTGGGGGTTGGGGTCGGGGTCGGGGTCAGTGGGACCGGGATCAGGTACGTGTTTGGGGGTTCGGGGGTCAGGGTTCCCGCGCCGGGGCGACGCTGGCACGGCCGCAGGGGCATTGTCGTGCCGGGGCGGGGCAGGTCGTGGGCTACGTGGAGGGGAAGGGGAAGGGGATGGGGATAGGGTGGTCTCCCCGTGGGCGGGCTTGACACGTTGCGTCTTCCTGAGCGCCTTCCGTTCGGTCGGACGCTCACCCCCCTCCCTGCCAGAGGCTGAGGTATTGGGAGCCTCCGGCTTAGCCCCCGAGGTCGGGGCTTGTGGTGTTGGCTTTGGGGGAGGGGGAATGGGTGCGGCGGCACCACCCGCAGCCGTTGGTGTGGGCTGGGCAGCTTTCTGGGTGGGACAGTTTTTTCTAATATGCCCCACCTCGCGGCACAGGTGGCACCGCACGCCGTCCGCCGTCCAGAAGGCGCGGTAGGCCGCGCCCTCGTGGAGGATGGTGAAGGACCCCTCCGTGACCTCCTCCCGGGCCAGGCAAATGAATACCTGGCGTTGGAAGGAGTATACGTGACGGAGGGTGGGGTCCTTAAGACCGAGCAGGAGCGGTTGAACACCTGACCGGATCTCCCCCAACATGTTGAGGTGGGGAAGAAGGAGCTCGCTGGCAATGAAGGGCGGGACGTTGGAGATCACGACTCTCTGGGCCGTGACCTCCAAAGGGTCGACTGGCAAATATGTCCCGCCCACAGTGAGCCCCCTCTCCACGGCCAGGTGGACCGCCTGCTCGGTCCTAAGGAAGAAGACGGCCTTCCCGTACATGCGGGCCGCAGCGACGATGGCCAGTGGGCCGACCACACCAGCCATGGCCTTACTGCAGGCCTCGATGGTCATGTTGGGATGGGGATAGGCCTTGACCCCCAGGCGTTTGGTCAGGTGCCTGAAGGAGGATGCGGTTGCGGCCGGGGTTGGGGCAGCCGAGCCTAAGGCAGCGGCTACCCCGGCGTAGATCCGGCTGGCCATATTCTGCTGCTGGAGGTGGGCCTTTGGCTGTAGCAGTGGCGGAAGTCCTGGGGTCGTGCCCAAAGCCAGTCACCCGAGGAGAGTCCCAGGCAGCGACGGTGGAAACCGGCCTCAGGCAATGGCAGGGGCAGGCTTTGGGCGAGTCCCAGGTAGGCCCTTGGTCACTGGTAGGGGCAGGCCTGTTGGGGGGGGTCCCCAAGACAAGTCCCAGGCAGCACCAAAATTAAGTCCTGGGCAGCAGCGGTGGAGGTGGGCCTCGGGTCGCAGCTGTGGAGAGTGGCCTCAGGCAAGTCCCAGGCTGCAGTGGTGGAGGCAGGCCTCTGGCGAGTCCCAGGCAGGCCCTCAGTTGGGGAGGGACTCCCAGGCAAGTCCCAGGCAGTGGTGGTGGAGGCAGGCCTCTGGCAGCAGCAGCAGTTGAGGCAGGCTTCTGGCAAATCCCAGGCTGGCCCTTTGTCCCAGCAGTGGAGGCGGACCTGTTGGGGAGGGACTCCCAGGCGAGTTCCAGTCAGCAGTGGTGGAGGTTGTGGGAAGGTGCCTCAGGCGAGTCCCAGGCAGCGCTGGTGGAGGCAGGCCTCTGGCAAGTCCCAGGCTGGCCCTTGGTCCCAGCAGTGGAGGTAGGCCTCAGGTCACACCAGTGGAGGAGGTTGTGGGAAGGGGCCTCAGGCGAGTCCCAGGCTGCGGTGGTGGAGGCAGGCCCAGGCGGGGTCCCAGAGACCAGCAGTGGGAGTGGGCCCCAGGTCAGCTCAAACACAGGGCCCAGAACACACAGCTCTCACCTCCTTCCTACACCTCCTTCTTGTTCTTCTCTTTCTCCTTCCTTCTTCTTCTTCTTCTTCAGGCACACACTGCCACTGGTCCAGCTCCTAACAGGGAAAATACCCGAGTGGCCTGTGACGAGCAGTGCCTTCACATCAAAGGGCATTGCTGAGTGTCATTCCTGTTTCTTTTTTCTCTTTTTTTCTTTTTTTTATATTAAACCCCCACACTACCACCTAACTGCGGTAGTGCTTATTTTTCCCCCAGCACCCATGGTGTGTGTGTGTGCAGGTGAAGAACTTCTGTTTATATCTGTCATTCAGGGATCCATGATTGGACCAGGTAAACAGTAAGGTGGATTTGCCATGCTAAATTGCCCGTAGCATGGGAAAAGCAGGATTACAGAGCTAGGGTATGGGGATGAGTCGAGGTGGAATGCCCTTTGGAGGGTTGGTGTGGACTTGTTGGGCCAAATGGCCTGTTTCCACGATGTAGGGATTTACATCCTTCAGGTGATAAAGACAGCAAGGTTGCGATATCCACCATGGCCATCTCAGATTCCAAGATTTCTTTGGCATTAGATGGAGGGATAGAACCCACAGGTTCTGACAGCCTTGTTGGATCTGTTGTGTAAGTTTGCAGCTTTCATGTGATCCAGGTGCTTGTTCAGAACTTCCTTACCTACCCAAACTTTGGAACCTGACCTTGCATTCACTCTTACCCACACAGGCCCATTTCAGTGGTTTCAGTACCGAATTTCACCCCCTGAAGTAAACTGTCTCTCTTATTTAGAGGAGTCTTGTGTCTGGCATTAGTGTTCCCGATGCCATTTCACCCTTCAACTCAGGTATGGGGAGATCAGATTTAACTTGCTGTAGAGTCTTTTTCCCATTAGCAACTCTGCTGAAGCTATCCCTGTAGTTGTATGAGGGTTGGTCCTATAACAGGAATTGGGACAGTTTTGTATCTAGTGAAACTGTATTTGTTTCTTCAAGTCTGCTTTCAATGTTTGGACAGCTCTTTCTGCCAGACCATTGAACAATGGATAGTATGGAGCTGACTTTACATGCCAAAAGCCATTCAACTAGTGGGCGGCACAGTGGTTAGCACTGCTGCCCCACAGCACCAGAGACCCGGGTTCAATTCCTGCCTCAGGTGACTCTCTGTGTGGAGTTTGCACATTCCTCCGGGTGCTCCGGTTTCCTCCCACAATCCAAAAATGTGCAGGTTGAATTGGCCATGCTAAATTGCCTGTAGTGTTAGGTGAAGGGGTAAATGTAGGGCAGTGGGTTGTGCTTCAGTAGATTGGTGTGGACTTCTTGGGCTGAAGGGCCTGTTTCCACATTGTAAGTAATCTAATCTAAATCTAAGTAAACTTTAGGAAATACTCAAATTCCCAGCTGATAAATGATGGTCCAATGTCTGTGACCAGCACTCCTGGGAGCCCATGTACTGCAAAAAATTCTCACAGCTTTTCTAACATTGTTCCCATGATCAACAGTTGAACTCTATGCACATCCAAATATTTCAAATGGACATCCACAATGACAAAGAACATTGGGCCCATGAAAGGACCTGTTTACTCAATGCGTAACTGAGTCTAAGCCATTCCTACAAATATCATGGAGCTGCTGGTGGTACTTTTTGTCCTTGTTGGCATTCTGGGAACTGCCCACTACTGTGGCTTTCTCTGCATTTAATCCTGACCACCAGACATAACTTCTCACCAACATCTTCACTTTGGACACCCCTAGGTGACCCCTATGGAGTTCAACCTTTGCTTGGGACAATCACCCTTGCTTCCCATAATAAATTGCCATTCTCTCAGTTGATCTGGTCTCACTGGGTCTAGAAAGATTTCAATTCAGGTTGTTGTGGCACTTTTGTTGCCTCCATCAATATCAGCTGTTCTAGTTTTGTGTGCACAGTCAGATATTGTTAGTGGTGACTGGAAGGGTGTCCAGAAAGCTTAAAACCAGAACAGACTCTTCCAGTGGCGGCATCATTGCTGGTATATCTGACAGTGGGAGGCAGCTCAATGCATTTGCCTTTGCTACTTGGCTTCCTGGATGGTGTTCCAACTGTAATTATATGCATTTAGAATGACAGCCCACCGCTGAATTTGACCTGAAGCCAAGGCCAATATGGTCTTGTCCTCTTTGAATAGCCCAAACAAGGATTTGTGGTTCATTACCTTTAAGGATGTAAATTTGTGACAGTATCGGTGGAACTTTCTCACACCAAAGAAGACTGCCAAACCTTTGTTCTCTATCTGGGTAGATTTGCACTCTTATCAGCTAACGTCCAGGAAGCATTGGCTATTGGCTGTTCCTATCCATTGGACCAATCTGTGAGCCACACTACCCCAATACCAGAAGAGGAGGCATCACACCAGATCTTGCTTGGGATCATAGGCTGCCAACACTCCTTAGTTGATGATGTCTGTTTATTCTCTTCCCTAAAGGCTACTCTTGACTATGAGACCATTTCTAAGGCTGACCTCTTTCAATGGCAGATGTAAGAGGAGAAGAATGGAGTCCAGATTACGTATGAACTTTCTGTAATAACTCATCAATCAAGGAAAGACTGAAACTCCGGTAAAGGGATGGCATTTGAGGCACCTTTGATAACTCTCGCTTTTCCTTCCAATGGCTTTAACACAGTCTTGTCAACTCTGTAGCCCAAGTAGGTAGTTGGGGTGCTTGAAACATACAATTTTCTTTTCTAAGGCATGTGTGTGCCTTGGGAAAATGTTTACAGTTTAGGTCCAAGTTATGTAAGTCCTCTTTATTGTTCTTCCCTGTTATTAGCACCTCATCCAGATAAATGGCATAAAGGGTCTGCTAAAAAAATGACACCGGCTTATGACACCCCAAATGGCAGTCTCACATATTAATACAGACCCTTATGGGTATTAATTGTAGCATACATCTGGGAATCCCCATTTAACCATAAATGCAAGCATGTCCAGCTTTGTGAAGGACAGCAGCAGCAGCAGCGCCAAGCCCCATCCTCACCAGCTTTGTGCATAAATTCTCTATGTGAGAGATGACATATTTATTCAGCTGAGAGAAGCAGTTTATCATTTGCTTAAAATCCCCACAAAGCTGATCTGATCTGTCGAGCTTCACAATTGTTAAGACTGACACAACCCATCCTGCAAACTGGACTGGTTTGCAATTCCTTCAATTTCCAGCCTCCTGATTTCTGCTTCTACTCTTGCACACAAGGCAAATGGCACTCACTCGGGCATGGCAGAATCGACATACAAAGTGGTCGTGGCTCCTTTGATAGTTCCTAGATGTTCCAGAGAATCTTCCAGGTGCTTAATTAGGACTCCATGCTGGCAGCCATTTTCTAAATAAAAAATCAGATGGATCAAGCTTCTTAAATAACAGCATGATACCAGAAATAGTTGTGTATATGGCACTGGGATACCATACCTATTACCGAAACATGGCTCCGGGAATGGCAGGACTGGCAGCTTAATGTTCCAGGGTATAGATGCTCATACGAAGGATGGAGGAGGGAGGGATGCAGAGTGGCATTATTGGTTACTGATAACATTATATGTACAGTAGATAATGAGAGTATTCATGGGAATATGTTGAGTGAAGTTATTTAGGTAGAATTGAGAAATAACAAAGGGTATGATCACCTTATTGGGATTGTCTTACAGGTCCCAGAAAAGTCAGCCTGAAATTGAGAAGTCAATTTGAAAGGAGATCTCAGATATCTGTGAGAATAATAGGGTGTTAATGGTAGGGGATTTTAACTTTCCAAACATAGTCTGGAACTGTCATTATGTTAAGGGCTTGGATGGAGAGGAATGTTTTAAGCGTATACAAGAAAATTTGCTTATTCAGCATGAGGATGTACTGTCTCGAGAAGGAACAAGACTTGACCTTTTCTTCGGAAATAAGGCTGGGCAAGTGACTGAGGTGTCTGTGGGGAGCTTTCAAAAACTGATTGCACGAGGTTATTCACAGGTGAAGGGACAGCTGGAAAACGGAAAACATTCAAAAAATGAGAAAGTCCATCACTGACATAATAGACAAAAAATTATTTTGGTTTGAGTTTGCAGTGACAAAGGAAGGCTACGCATATACCCTACCATACCTTACCCGAGAAAACAGTGAATATTATCCTCCAGACCCGCAGATCATTGCCCCCAATAAAGATGGTGGCAGTAACCTCATCACCTGAGGCCCACAGCCTTTTTTTTCCGTTTGCTGTAAAAGCGGGAGCAGGAAGTGGAAAATCTGGAAGCACACTTGTATACAAGTTGTTTAGCTCTCTTCCTCCCTCTACAAGGATTCCTGCCTGGCACCCTCTCCTCATTCCTGATGAAGGGCTTATGCCCGAACCGTCGAATTTCCTATTCCTTGGATGCTGCCTGACCTGCTGTGCTTTAACCAGCAATACATTTTCAACTGTGATCTCCAGCATCTGCAGACCTCACTTTTTACCCGAAGATTTTATGGAACCTCCCAGTCGATATTTTTTCTTACAATTACATTTTAGTTTGCTCAAAAACTGCAAGATTCTGTAAATCTCTTCTTTAGAAATAGAATCAGTCTGAACATTGGGACACAGACAGACAGACAGACTTCAACCTCACACCTTCAATGCATTATCTGAGCATTTCACTAACAACGACACTGCGTCTGCGCGCAAACTCCAGCAGGAGGAATATCAATAATCGCCCTATAGTCACGCCCCTCGTTCACTCCGATTGGTTGGAGAGCCGCTCCTTCTGGGTCCTCCGAACGCTACCTCTCTTTCTATTGTCCGGATCTGCCGTCAATCACCCTGGCCCCGAGGTTATCTGTTCAGAGACAAAAACAGTCGAAATAATCCTGAGCATGCGCAGTGTTTCCATGTTCACCAGCTGGTCCTCAACTCCAGGAGTGAGGAAGGAATGTGTCTCAGCCTACCTCCTACATGGTTCACAGCTCCTAGACCTGGAACACAAGCTCTTTTGCAACTGGCTTTAGAGTCAGCCAGAACAACGAAGCTGTCAAACCAGAGTCGTTATCAGAGGCGTTCCTTCGAAAGCTAGTGTGCTTCCAATTAAACCTGTTGGACTATAACCTGGTGTTGTGTGATTTTTAACGTCAAATAAGAGAATAGGGTCAAACTAGGATCTAATCCTCAAAGTTTGGGAGAAGATTTGTAGCACGGGTGCTCATTGTTGTGGTTCTCTTCGCCGAGCTGGGAGTTTTTGTTGCAAACGTTTCGTCCTCTTTCTAGGTGACATCCTCAGTGCTTGGGAGCCTCCTGTGAAGTGCGTCTGTCATATTTCCTTCGGCATTTATAGTGGCTTGTCTCTGCTGCTTCCGGTTGTCAGTTGCTGTCCGCTGCAGTGGCCGGTATATTGGGTCCAGGTCGATGTGTTTGTTGATAGAATCAATGGATGAGTGCCATGCCTCTAGGAATTCCCTGGCTGTTCTCTATTTGGCCAAACAGAGAACAGCCAGGGAATTCATAGAGGCATGGCACTCATCCATTGATTCTATCAACAAACACATCGACCTGGACCCAATATACCGGCCACTGCAGCGGACAGCAACTGACAACTGGAAGTGGCAGAGACAAGCCACCATAAATGCCGAAGGAAACATGACAGAAGCACTTCACAGGAGGCTCCCAAGCACTGAGGATGTCACCTAGAAAGGGGACGAAACGTTTGCAACAAAAACTCCCAGCTTGGCGAACAGAACCACAACAAGGATCTAATCCTGATTGGAAATTTAAAGCAGCCATTTCACTTTCAATCTGAAAAATCATTGTGGTCGTCATAGTCCGAAAATTCATGGTCATCATGTTCCTCTCAGCATAATGCAATATCTTGCACTTACATATTAACTTTTACAGAATATGCAAAAACAGAAAATGTGGAGAAATTCGGCATCTCGTCTTGTTCCAGATAACCAACATCTGCAGTTCTTTGTTTTACTTTCACATATTAATCCACCCAAAGTGCCTCACAGATGCTTGAAACATTGACTTAAAGAGGTCTATTTTATCTTGCATATCTTAAGGAAGATTGGAGAGGTTTTGGGAATAAATTCCAAAGCTTGACCCCTTGGCAGCTGAAAATAAAGGCACCAATAATGGTAAAAATCACCCAACACCAGGTTATAGTCCAACAGGTTTGTTTTGAAGCACTAGCTTTTGGAGCACTGCTCCTTCATCAGGTGATTGTCTTTATACACCCCAGTACAACACTGGAACCTCCAAATCATGGCTATCAATCATGGTAAGCATAGTGCCTGAGAAGGGATTTTGCAAGTGTGTATAGGAAGGGGAATTGGAGAACTGCAGGGAGCTCAGAGGGTCTTCATACTGGAGGAAGTTCCTGTGTCATTAGGTTAACAATGCCTAACCAGGCTCTTTTAGAGGCTGATCAAAATGATTATCACGTTCTTCAGTTGACCGTGTCACCCTGTTTAACCAGGTAATCTTATGTGTCAGACTGTGTCATAACTTAGACATAGACATAGACATAGAAAAATACAGCGCAGTACAGGCCCTTCAGCCCTTGATGTTGTGCTCATCCAATCCACCTAACCTACACTAGTCCACTTTCCTCCATATGTCTATCCAATGCCTGTTTAAATGTCCATAAAGAGGGAGAGTCCACCACTGCTACTGGCAGGGCATTCCATGAACTCACGACTCACTGAGTAAAGAATCTACCCCTAACATCTGTCCTATACCTACCACCCCTTAATTTAAAGCTATGCCCCCTCGTAATAGCTGCCTCCATACGTGGAAAAAGGTTCTCATGGTCAACCCTATCTAAACCGCTAGTCATCTTGTACACCTCTATCAAGTCACCCCTAAACCTTCTTTTCTCCAATGAAAACAGCCCCAAGTGCCTCAGCCTTTCCTCATACGATCTTCCTACCATACCAGGCAACATCCTGGTAAACCTCCTCTGCACCCGTTCCAGTGCCTCCACATCCTTGCTATAGTATGGTGACCAAAACTGCACACAATACTCCAGATGCGGCCGTACCAGAGTCTTATACAACTGCAACATGACCTCAGGACTCCAGAACTCAATTCCTCTACCAATAAAAGCCAGTACGCCATATGCCTTCTTCACAGCACTATTTTCCTGGGTGGCAACTTTCAGAGATCTGTGTACATGGACACCAAGATCCCTCTGCTCATCCACACTACCAAGTATCCGACCATTAGCCCAGTACCCCATCTTCTTGTTTACTGTCAGTAACATTTAATGTTACTATTTCAGATTTGAAATATTCGAAGAATTTCTTTGTTCTGCAATGCCAACACATGACATAATATTTACTAATAATAATTCAGTTCTCAACTTCATCTGTCATTTCTGCCTGGAGCTGTGATTAATTATCGAGCTCTTGAGCAGTTGGGAGTGTATTTAAGTATAGTTGCAATCTATACCAGTTCTCCAGATTAAATCACAATTCCTGGCATGAATATGAAATGTTTGCTGAACATCAATAGAAGGTGCAGGGAGAGCAGAAGAAATATGGAGAATCTACAATGTGTGATCGGTTTCTCAAGGTATCGAATTCAATGTTGAAAACTTGAGGCTGTAAGGTCTTTAAATAGCAGGAGCGCAGAGAGCTGTGATCAGACTGGCAGATTGCACAGAGTGATGGGATGTGAAATTCAAAATAATGGAACTTCAAAGGATCTCTGCTAATGAAGGTAGATGATTTTCTACATGTCGTGGAGATCTGGGTAATACAAATCACAATTATTATCCAGTTCTGATCAAAATACGAACTGGAGTAGAACGACAATTGTAAAGAGAAATTTCAGTTCTGACAAATGGTTTCTGGGATCATTTTTAATCTCTCTCCAAGTGCTGCCAAAGCTGCTGTTTCTCCAGTGCTCTGGTTCCAGCGAGAAAAAGAATTGCTCTGTTACAGATTAATTGAATGAGACAGATTGCCTGGATTGGCCAAGAACTCCAGAAATGCAGAATGGTGTCCGTTGAAGATTGACTTTTAGCTTCGCTATTCTGCATTCCCACCCTCCAACCACTTCCCCGAATCAGATGCAGCTCCATGTGAAACATTCACTAATGGCTCTTTGAATACCCACAATTCTTTGGGCCGTGGAATACACTCTATCTGTAGTCACGGGCTGGTCCTCAAACCAATGGGAGTGAATGAGGGACGAGACTAGAGGATCCGGCGAAGCGAGAGCGAGAGCTTCAGCAGAACTTATTATTTCAGTCCGTCCTACTTCCATTACCAAAGCCAAAAGCTACTACATTTTTTCAAACAGTTTGAGCGAATTACACTTCCGTTTAATTATATTCCGCAATACCGTTATATCACGCTTAATGCAATAAAATGTCCTGAGATAAATCACTTAGTTTGAAGAAGAAATATTTGACACCCAGTCATAAAGGGTGTCATTAGAAAGGACAGTTAATCGAAGTGATCATCGTTAATTGGGAAAGAATAGAGGAGAGGTTTCGGATCGAAATTTCAGAGCTTCACACAAAGTCATGGCCGCCACTGGTGGAATAATTAAACCAAGGGAAACCAAAGAGGCCAGAATGAGAGGAACTCAGGGGTTGATGTGAATGAGGGTGAGAGATAGGGAATGGACAAGGCCATGCACGGAGTTACTAACAAAGATGTTAATTTTAAATCTGAGGCATTACTTGCTCAGGGGCCAAAGTCGGTCAAGAACTTTGATAGGACTTCCAGGATTTAAAAGATCTTGCATTTGAATGAAATTGCTGATGTTCAAGCAGGTGAGTTAAGTGAGCTAAAAGGATGTCAAGTTAAAGTATTGGAGTTCTTTGAAGAAGTACTTGTGTTCCAGGGAAAAGAGAACTCGTAAATGTATTGTACCTAGATTTCCAGAATTTGAGCCAGGCTACATCAAATGTTATTAAAGAAAATAGAAGTTCACAGTGTAGGGTGTAACTTGTTGCCATTGATAAGAAATTGGTTATCTTACAGGAAACAGGGAATAGGAGTAAATAGGTTTTTTCAGGCTGGCAGGATGTCACAAGAGATGTGCTACAGAAGACGGTGCTGGAGTCTCAATACATTGCAATTTGTGTGATTGGTTTGAATGAAAGGATGAAAGGCCTGTTAGCTAACTTTACTGATGACACAAAGATAGGTAGGAAAGTCAGTTGTGAAGGAGCTGATATAGGATATGGAAATGTTAAGTGAAAGGACAGAGATCTGACAAATGGAGTAGAATGTGGGAAAGTGTGAAATCATCCATTTTTGCAGGAAGCATTAAAAAAAAGCATATTATCTAAATGATGGGAGTTTGCAAAGAGATGCAGCGAGTTCTGGGTGTCCTTATTCATGAAACACAGAAGGGCAAAACTCAGGTATAACCCCGTATTAATCAGGAAAGTTAATAGCATGTTATGGTTTATTACGAGGGGAATTGAATGTAAGAGGAGGTTCAGTTACACAGAACATTGGTGAAGCTGCATCTAGGTCATTGTTTACATTATCAGTCACTGTACTCAGAGAGGGATGTTAATGTATTAGAAACAGTTCAGAAATGGTTTACATGACTAACAACTGGAATGAGTGATTGCTGTATGAGGACCTGATGGACAGGCCTGTATTTTCTGAAGCTCTGAGTCCTGATGTGCTTAACTGAAACGTAAGTCCATGAGTGGACTTGATCATGCAAATGTTGAAAGGTTGTTTACTCTTGTGGGAGAATCTAGAATTAGGACTCATAGTTTAAAAACAAAAGGTTGCACATTTCAGACAGAGATGAGGAAACTGTTTTTTCTCTGAGGGTTGTGAGTGTTTGGAATTCCCTTTCTCAAGGCAGTGGATTAGAATCTTTAAATATCCTTAAGGCTCAATTCCTCTTGTTATGAAGGCCAGCATGCTATTAGCTTTCTTCACTGCCTGCTGTACCTGCATGCTTGCTTTCATTGACTGATGCACAAGAACACCGAGATCTCGTTATACTTCCCCTTTACCTAACTTGACTCCATTTAGATAGTAATCTGCATTCCTGTTCTTGCCACCAAAGTGGATAATCATACATTTATCCACATTAAACTGCATCTGGCATGCATCCATCCACTCACCTAACCTGTCACATTGTATTCTCATAATATCCTCCTCACATTTCACCCTGCCACCCAGCTTTGTGTCATCAGCAAATTTGCTAATATTACTTTTAATGCCTTCATCTATATTGTTGATGTATATTGTAAACAGCTGCGGTTCCAGCACCGAACCTTGTGATACCCCACTGGTCACCGAAAGGGACCCGTTTATCACTACTCTTTGCTTCCTGTCAGTCAGCGAATTTTCAATCCAATCAGTACATTGTACCTAATAGCATGTGCCCTAATTTTGCTCTAATCTCCTATGTGGGACCTTTTCAAAGGCTTTCTGAAAGTCCAGGTACACTATATCCACTGGCTCTCTCTTGTCCATTTTGAGGATGGGCAATAAATGCTGGCTGAGCCAGTGACACTCTTGCACCGTTAATTAGTTGTCTTAAAAATTATAACTTAGCAGCTAGTATCAATGTAAATGTATTTTCTGCTTTCTGGATGTGGACAGTCAGTCTTTGTCAATTCAGATTTGTGTTTATTTTTATTTCAGGAGGAAGCATCTCGAAAGAAGAAGTAGAACATGCACTTTCCTGAAAAGGATTGAAAATTGATGAAATTACTCTGGTAAGTCTTTGTGGTGAATTCATGATAAACTGTTTAATATTTACAGGATTAGTGATGAAACTGGTAATCAGCTGTCACTAACAGATGGCGTTTGGTCCATTGAAAAATCCAACATCCTTTTACTGTTTCCAATGTGGACAGAAATGGTGGAGGCCATTAAACCTAATAAAAGGTCAGATAAGTACCTTTGTGCTGATTATAATTTATAATTTAAATTGTTATATATGCAAATATCAAAAAGTATATTTAGGTACTCAATTATCAAGAAACCTGGATTAATATGGCCTTGAATGTCATTGCCATCAAGGCAGCATATGACCGAGTGTGACACCAAGAAGCCTCAGTGAGACTGGAATCAGGTGAAATTTTCCACTGGTTGGAATTGTACTGAACACATTTGAGAATAGCTGTGATTATTTTGAGCTCAAACATTTCCATCACTGGCCATCACAACATCAGCTCCTCATTCCTGTGTCATACGCACAACGATCTGCAGCGTGTTCCTTGGGAACGTTACCTCTGATTCATGCCAGAGATGGGGAGGTTTGCTGATGATTGCACAATTTCTGGCACCATTTGCAACCACTCAGATCGAGAAGCAGTTCATGGTCAGATACAGCAAAACCAGACAATATTAACACTGATGAGTGACAAGTAATGACAAGCAGTGAGCATCTCCAACAAGACAGAATCTATACATCAGCCCATAAAAGTGACAAGCAGTGAGCATCTCCAACAAGACAGAATCTATACATCAGCCCTGATATCCATGGTAATGCAATTCATCACCATTACTACAATATCCTGGATGTTAACATTGATGAGAAATGGAACTGGGTCAGACATAAATACATCGTTCCCCCAACTCACTCTTCCCCATATATTCACATCCCCCCAACATACACAAAAGCTCACACACATGTACACACACAGGCACAGAGCTACACAGACATCAGTTCTCCACACGTACCTTAGATTGTAGGATTGTAGCAGTTAATCCCAATCTTCAGCCCTATCTCTCTCTCTCTCTCTCTCTCTATCTCTCTCTTTCTCTCTCTCTCTCTCTCTCTCTCTCCACCCAGTGGAAACAGAATATCCTCCTAAACCCTGTGAAAGTTGTTTATTATTTTGAACACCCAACAATAAGGTTACCTCTCCACCTTCTCTGCGTCAAGGAGAAGATCAATTTCACTAAACTTTTCCTTCATTCGTAAAATCCCTCATTCCGTAGTAGATTTCCTTTGAACTCTCCATGACTTTAACATCCTTTCTTAAATTAGGTGCCCAGAACTGAACACAATTCTCTAAATGTGATCTGACCAATGATTTGTAGAAGTGTTACATCACTTCCTTGCTTTTATGCTCTGTGCCTCTATTTATAAACCAAAGGATCCCACAAGTTGTGTTAACAAATGTTTCAACTTAGCCTGGCAACTTTCAGAGAAACATTCACATGTGCCCCAAGGTCCTTCTGCTGCTGTACTCTCCTTAAATTTGTACCATTGAGCCTGTTTTGTCTCTCCACACTTATTCTGCTATAATATGTTACCTCACATTTCTGTGCAATAAGATAACCAGGGAAAGAAGACACATTTAGGACCAAGGAGCCACTCTATGTGTAGAGCCGGAGGACATTGGTAGAGTATTAAATGAATACTTCACTTCTGACTTCACTTGGGAGAAGGAGCATGTTGACAGTGGACGATTCCCAGGTCTAGACAAGATATATCTGAGGTTGCTGTGAGAAGCAGGGAAGAAATGACAGGGGCTCTGACCCCAATGTTAAATTCCTCTTGGGCCACAGAGAAGATGCCAGTGTACTGGAGATTAGCTAAGGTGGTTCCACTTTTCAAGAAGGTTGTCAGAGATTAACCAGGGAATTACAGACCACTGAGTCTCACATGAGTGTTAGGGATACTACTGGAAAAAAATCCAGGAGAGAGTTAACCTCCACCAGGAGAGGCAAGATGTAATCAAGGAGAGCCATTTGATGGAATTTTTAAGGGGGCGACCATGTTTTAGGTTACAGCAAGTTATCAATGTGTTGGTCAAAAGCACAGATCAATGGCAGGTGGAATTTATTTCTGAAAAGTTTGAGGTGATGCACTTTGGAAGAAGTAACAAAACAAGGGATACTGACAGGAAACTAGGAAGCTCCGAGAGATCTTATGGAGCTTATCCATACATTCATGAAAATGGATGAACATGTTAATATAAAAGTTAAGAAGGTGCTTACATTTATTAGCTGATAGATGATAAGAGCAGGGGGGTTATGTTTAAGCTGTACAGGAGTTTGGGTTGGCTCCACTGAAGTACTGTTGCAGTTCTGGTCTTCTCACTAAAGAAAGGATGTGGTTGTATAGGGGGAGTGTGTAGAGGAGATTCACTGGCATATTCCCTGGGCATGAACATTTTAGCTATGAAGGGAGTTTGGATAGGCCGAGGTTGTTTTCTTTAGAGCAGGGAAAGCTGGGGAGGGATGGGGAGCAGCTGCTGTCCTTAGTTATAGGGTCAATAATGAGGGGATATCATTTAAAATGAAGGACAGGAGGTTTCAGCAGTATTTGAGGAAAACCTTTTTCCACCAGCACTGCCTGGGAGAGCACAACATTTTAAAAGTATATGAATGAAAACTTGAAATATCATTGGCAACAGGCTAAGAGTTGGAAAGATGGATTCCTGTAGCTATGCTGGTGCAAAACCAATGGGTTGAAGGGTCTCTCCTGTGCTGTATGACTCTGTGACTCGTATTTTATTTCCTGCCCAGGGAATTCACACCGCAAAAAAACGGCACTAAAATTCGACTGGGCCAACACTACTATTATAGGGCAAGCCAAACAGGGAACAGCCAGGGAATTCCTAGAGACATGGCACTCATCCACTGATTCTATCAACAAACACATCGACCTGGACCCAATATACCGGCCACTGCAGCGGACAGCAACTGACAACCAGAAGCGGCAGATACAAGCCACTATAAATGCCAGAGGAAACATCACAGAAGCACTTCACAGGAGGCTTCCTAGCACTGAGGATGTCACCTAGAAAGGGGAAGAAAAGTTTGCAACGAAAACTCCCAGCTCGGCGAACAGAACCACAACAGTTCCAACATGATGCAGTCACCCATCCTCCTTCATTCCCCCTGTTACTATCTCCCTCTGCTCCTTTCTCCCTCATGGTTTTCCCTACTTTCCTATGTATACATTTATGTCAATCGCACTGTGTGACAGTGGATTCCATAGTTCCATCACTTTCTTGATAACAATCTTTCTCCTGAACTCCCCATTGGATTTATTTGTAATTAGATTATGTTCATATATTCCAGTTTTCAAGTTCTTTAGAAATGGAAACATGTTGAACTAAATCTATGGGATCAATCCCTTTCATAATTGCCAGCTTTCAAGTCAGATGTTTACTTCAGTAAAATACATTAATGTTTCCTTCAATCCTTTGCAGTTGTTTGAATTTTTTTTACCTTCTCCTGCTCTTCAATATCCTTTGTGTTACATCCTCTTTCTATTCCATGTCTGCAATAATCAGAATTGACAATGCTCAGCAGGTTGTAACAATGTGAGTGCAATTGCTGCTTTTTAGATATAGACGGTCAGTCTCTGTCAACTCAGATTGGTGTTCTGTTTGTTTCAGGAGGAAGCATCTTGGGAGAGGAGGTAGGACATGTACTTTACCGAAACTCAGTAAAATTACTCAGGGAAGTGTTTGTGATGAATTTAGAACAATTATTTTGTTTTGTTTGCAGGATTAGTGATAATAGTAATGAGCTCTCACTAACAGATGGTGCCCTGTCTACTGAAAAATTCAACATTGTTTTACCGTTTCCCATATAGAACGAAATGCTGGAAACTATTAAACCTGGTAAAGCTCAGATAAGTTCCTTTGTTCTGATTCCTATTTTAAAATTTGGATTGTTATGTGTATAAATATTAATGACAGCATAATTAATGCTCAGTTATAAAGAAAGCTGGATGATAATGGCTTTCACTGTCATTGACATCGACTCAGTATTGGGTTTGGAGCTCTTCCAAAACTGAAGTCAACAGGAATTGGGGAAAACTCTCCACTGGTTGGAGTGAAACTGAGCACAAGGGAAGATGGCTGTGATTGTTCAAGGTCAATCATCTCAACTCAAGGATATTTCTGTAGGATTTCTCAGGGTAGTGTTTTTGCCAGAAATCTTCAGCTGCTTTCTCCCTTTATTGGGGAGGGGGAGGGGATGGAGATATTCTCTAATACTAGGACAATATTCTGCCCCATTTGAGAAAGAAACTGACACCACAGTGAACCTGCACAGTTACTGCCTTTGTTATTTGAATTCATTTATCGCTAGACATCGGAGTGCATCTGGGAAAATTAACAAACAGTGAAATTCACAACTGATCTTGGAGGAACTGTTTGGGCATAGTCACAGCATAGAAATAGATACGTGAACAGTTTTAAGTGTGGCCTACAGAAAGTCTGCAGTAGTGAGTAGAGTGGGTTCTTTCTTAATTTTATGTTTTTTGAGATATGTCTCTTGATTAAACTGAAAATACAAATAACTATTAATTTAACCTGGAGTAGTGTTTTGTAGAGGAATAAGATGATGTTATTTTCTGGGTCTGTAGATTGTGAAGGAGCAAAAATGGCCTTTAGTAGAGTGATATGCACTTCTTGTCAGATGTGGGAGTTTAAGGAGTGTTTTAAGGGTTACTGTGGATTGTATCTGCAATAAATGCTGTTGGTTGCAAAGAGGAATTTACAAGAGCAAGGGGACATGATAAATGGCAGTTATAGGAAGGGGGAAAAGTCGCAGATACAGTCACATAGATGGGTTAACTCCAGCAAAGGTAAGCGAGGTAGTCAGCTAGTACAGGAGTCTTTTGTGGTAATCCATATTTCAAACAAGTATGCCGTTTTGGAAAATATAGGGGGTGAGCGATTCACAGGGGAACGTAGCACGAACAGCCAAGTTTCTGGCATTGAGATGGCTCTAACGCAATAAGGGGTATGTCAGATTCCAAGAGGTCATTTGTGTTAGGAGTCTCTCCAGTCCGAGATACAGACAGATGTTTCTGTGGCCAGCAGCAAAAAATCAGAATAGTGTGTTGCTTCCCTGGTGCCAGGATCAAGGCTGTCTCCGCGAGGCTGCAGAATGTTCTCAAGGGGGAGAGGGGCCAGAGAGAGGTCATTGTCCACATTGGAACCAACGACATAGGAAGGGAAAATGTTGAGATTCTGAAGGGAGATTACAGAGAGTTAGGCATGAATTTAAAAAGGAGGTCCTCGAGAGTGGTAATATCTGGATTACTCCTGGTGCTACGAGCTAGTGAGGGCAGGATTTTTGTGTTTTGTGTCTCCTTTTCTTCTCTCTCCCTTTCTTCTCTCTCTTTGCTCAGCTCAGAACCTTCTCTCTTTTTCCCCTCTCTCTCTTTTTCCACACTCTCTCTCTTTTCTCTCTCTCTCTTTCCTCTCAGTCTCTTTTATTTTATCTTCTAACTCCATTTTCCTCAATTCTAATTTAAGATTTTCTACCTCTACTACACTTGTCTGTTCCTCTGAGACACCTAAGTGTTTGAGTAACTCCCTTGCAATTTCAGCTTGACTTTTGTCATAACTAGCTAAAAATGTGTTGCTGGAAAAGCGCAGCAGGTCAGGCAGCATCCAAGGAACAGGAAATTCGACGTTTCGGGCATAAGCCCTTCGAATTTCCTGTTCCTTGGATGCTGCCTGACCTGCTGCGCTTTTCCAGCAACACATTTTCAGCTCTGATCTCCAGCATCTGCAGACCTCACTTTCTCCCTTTTGTCATAACTAATTTGCTAATTCTAAAAGTATGGCCTTTTTCTTTCCTTCTAAACTTCCTTGACAAATTTGAGAATCACTTTCAAATGCCAGAACCTCTTTTGCAATTTGAAGAACTATTTCTCTCACGTTTAAACTAACCAACCACAAGTCACCAACATTAAACAAATTGTCTCACCTTTGTTTTATTTACTGGGCTTTCTCATACCCCAAATCTAACCAAATTTGTCTAAACCTGTTCAAACCACGAATCTGAGACACAAACTGTTCAAATGCTGGTAACGAGCCCCCAAACTGTTACAACACAGGGTAAACCCCTCTGCTAATTTAAACCAGCAACATAGAAAAGATTCACCTTGTGTCCTAATACTTGGTTAAGACTTGGTAGATATCTGGTGAACTCTCGATCCCGATTCCATTGCCTTCCCCTTTGTGGGGCCTAAGGTTAGAGTGTCCAGAATTGATCACCTTTACATTTCCAGGGTGTACGTCTCCCACGTTCCGAAGGTCTCCATGTGACAGGAACTGCTCTCTGATCACAACCTGGTGTCGGGGAGAGCTTGTTCCATTCAGCGTCAGGTGAGGTCGGCGTACTGGCCCTTTAATAAACTGTTTCTGGAGGATGAGCAGTTCTGGGGCTCATTTTGTCACTTCCGGACCGGCTGGAGGAGGATTTGGGAGGGGAGGGGGGTGGGGTTGGGGTTGTGCTTCCTTTCCTTGAGACTACGGTGGGATGTGGGCAAGGCTCTCTGTCAGCAGTCTGTGTGATGGTCAGTGAGGAAAAGACAGAAATCCAGGATCGAGGGGTTGGAGAAGGAGCTGCTCAACCTGGAGTCACGTCTCAGTCAGCCCAATGTGGACCCGGCCCTGTGGGGGGTGTATGAAGAGAAGAAGGCCACACTCCGGGATCTGCAGCTCACTGAGCCCCTTAGTGTACTTGAGATCACAGATCCAGTTCCTTCAGGATCCTGACCCGGGGTTCACCCTTCTTCCACTCGCTGGGAAAAGGGCCCGGAATTCACCAGCAGCTCCTTGTGCCAATGATGGATCCCTCGTCTTGGATCTGGAGGGAATCAGGGCCCAGATGAAGACCTATTATCGGGCTCTCTTCTCTCCGGATCTGTCCAGTGAGGAAGCTCGCAGAGTTCTGTGGGAGGAGCTGTGGCAGGTCAGCCCCGAGGGCACCGAGAGGCTCGATGCCCCTCTGAGATTGGAGCTGACCCGTGCCCTCAACCATCTTTCCAGGGACAAGTCCCTGGGCTGGACGGGCTGACCGTGGGATTCCTCAGGGCATTCTGGGATATCCTGGAGGAATGTATCATGACTGGAGAGATGTCTCTTTCTTGGTGCAGGGCCGTCATCACTCTGTTGCCTAAGAAGGGGATATCTGTTTGTTAAAGAATTGGTGCCCGGTCTCCCTTCTCAGCACATACTACAAAATCTTTACTAGGGCACTTTCAACTCCCCTTGGCACCTCAGGAGTATGTCAGCTTTCAGGTTTGGGACACGTTTTGTCACCGGGATCTGAGTTCTGTACACCGCTGCGGAGTGCCCAATGAAGGTTAACAGGTCCCTGATGGTGCCCCTATGCTGTGGGAGAGGAGTGTGTCAGGGCTGGCCCCTGTAGGCCAGCTTTATTCTCTCTGTGTGGAGACTTTCCTGTGCCTCTTGTGTAAGCGGCTTTCAGGTTTGACTCTGTGCATGCCGGGGCTGGAGGGGATTTTTCTGGTTTACACTGACACCATGCTCCTCATGGTCACAGACCCAGCTGACCTGCGGAGGATGTGCGAGTGCCAGGTGGTGCAGGTTCATAGTTCCTTAAAAGTGGAATCGCAGGTGGACAGGGCAATCAAGAAGGTGAAAGTGAGGACTGCGGATGCTGGAGATCAGAGTCAAGATTAGAGTGGTGCTGGAAAAGCACAACAGGTCAGGCAGCATCCGAGGAGCTGGACAATCGACATTTCGGGCAAAAGCCCTTGAAGAAGACATCTGGCATCTGCTCAGTGCCTTGAGTAAAGGAGTTAGGATGTCATGTTGTGGCTGTACAGGACATTGATTCGGTCACTTTTGGAATACTGCATTCAATGGACTCCCTGCGATAGGAAAGGCATTGTGGGACTTGAAAGGGTTTATACAAGGTTGACAAGAATGTTGCCTGCTTTGGGGCATTTGAACTATAAGGAGAGACTGAATCAGCTGGGGCTATTTTCCCTGGAGCGTCGGAGGATGAGGGGTGATCTTTTTCAGTTTTCTAAAATCATAAGGAACATGGATAGGGTAAAAAAACAAGGCTTTCTCTCGGGTAGGGGAGTCCAAAACTTGTGGGCATTAGTTTAAGGTGAGGATGTAAAGATTTAAAAGGGATTTAAGGGTCAACATTTTCAAATACTCTGCCACCTGTGTGTGCCAGATGAAGTAGTGAATGCTGGTACAATTACAACATTTAAAAGGCATTGAAATGGGTAGATGAGTAGGAAGGGTTTGGAGGGATATGGGCCAAGTGCTGGCAAATGGAATCAGATTAATTGAGGATATCTGATCAGCAGATATTTGTTTCCGTGCTGTACAACTCTATGACTCTAAATTCTTCAGTCTATTTATTATTTCTGTTTCCAGAGAAGAAAGGAATTTATGAATGTGAATGTGAGTTCAACACTTATTTTTTAACTCACAGGAAGGAAAGAAACTCAAAAGCTGACAACTCAAAGCAATGTCCATGTGAAAATTCCATGTGAACATTGTACATCAGAAACAGGAGCAGGAGTGACCCCGAGAGCTTGCCCTGTCATTCATAAAGATGGCGGCTGATCTGATTGTGACCTTAACTCCATTTTCCTGCCTGACTCCCACGACCTTCAACTCCCTCACTGATCAAAAACCTGTTTAACTCAGCTTTCAATATATTCAATGAACTGGACTCCACTGCACTCGAGGGGGGAGAGAATTCCAAAGATCCTGAGACACAAAATCCCTCCCCATCTCCATGTTAATTGGCAGGGCCCTTACTTTGAAACTCTATCCCTGGTTCCAGATTCCCCCACGATGGGAAACAGCCTCTCAATGTCTACTCTGTCAACACCTTCACCATCTTATACATTTCAATAAGAAACTCTCATTCCTCTAAACTCCAATGAGTACAGCCCCAGCCTGAAACCTTTCATCACAAGGGAACTGCTTCATCCCAGGAACCAACCGAGTGAACATTCTCTGAGCTGTCTCCACTGTTTCAATAAAGCTCTTTCCCAATGGCCCCGACTTCAGTCTAACCAGGGCCATTGATGACATTGGATTTCAGGAGGTTTAACTGATATTTTGAGATCAGATTCAGCATTTCCATTTTCAATGTTATGGGAACACATTTCACTCCCCCATGATATTGGAAAATAATGAATGACAGTGGGACTCCAACAAACAGGAGCTTGTTCTTACAGAGGCAGCTGGAGCTATAATCCATTGTCATAGAGTCATAGAGTGATAGAGATGTACAGCATGGAAACAGACCCTTCGGTCCAACCTGTCCATGCCGATCAGATATCCCAACCCAATCTAGTCCCACCTGCCAGCACCCGGCCCACATCCCTTCAAACCCTTCCTATTCGTATACCCATCCAAATGCCTCTTAAATGTTGCAATTGTACCAGCCTCGACCACATCCTCTGGCAGCTCATTCCATACATTGGGTGTAAACTGAGAGAAAAAACTTGAATAAAGCTTGAAGAAACATCCCCCTCCCCCCCCACACACACATATCCCCCTGTCCCCCACCACGCACTCATCCCCTCTGCCCCACATCCCCTATCCCCCACCCACACACATACCTCACCCCAACCCACAAATCCCCTCCCCCTCCCGCATACACACCCCTTCCTTCTCCCACACACATATCCCCCTTCTCCCATACACACATCCACTCCTCACCAAACACACAATCCCCCTCCCCATACACATCCTCACCCTCCCCTCTCCCGCACACATCCCCCTGTCCCTGCACACATTCCCCTTGACCCCCCACACATCCCCCACTCCCCTGCACACATCCCCCATCCCCTACCCTCCACACATGTCCCCCTCTCCCCTCACCCCTGCACACGTCTGCCTCTCCACCTCCCCCTCATACATCCCCCTCTCCTCAAAGCACACACTTCACCCACTCCTTCGCACACCTCCCCCTCTCCCCCCATACACACCTCCCCCTCTCCCCCCTTGCACCCCGCCCTCTCTCCCCCCACGCACCCCTCCCCCTCTTTCCCATGGGCAGACATCCTTCTCCCCATCCGCGCACAAATATCTCCCTGCCCCACACACATACATCCACTTCTCCCCTCGCCCCACCATGCACACTGAGCCCTCTTCCCCCCCCCCACCCAACCTACCCTCTCTCCACGCCGCACCTCCCCGTCTCGCCCCCCCACACGCATCCCGCTCTCCCGCCCCCTCCCCTGCGCATATCCCGCTCCCCCCTCCCCCACACACATTCCCCTCTCCCCTCCACCACCCCCCCCACACACACATCCCCCTCCCACAGACCCATACCCAGGGACTGTCTCTAATTCTCTGTGTTTCTCTCCCAGTCTCTGTGACCCTGGATGTGGAAACAGCGAATCCCTGCCTCGAGGTGTCTAAGGATCTGAAGAGTTTGAGACTGACCGGGGCTTGGAGGGGTCTCCCTGACACCGAGAAGATGTTAACAAACAGTCCCTGTGCCCTGTGATCAGAGGGATTCACATCAGGGAGACATTACTGGGAGGTGGAGGTGGTGGGGAATCGGGGCTGGAATCTGGGAGTAGCCTCAGAGTCTGTGGAGAGGAAGAAATGGGTTAGTCTGATCCCGAAGAATGGATTCTGGACCATGGAGCGGGATGAGGATCAGTTTTATACAAACACCTCTCCACCATTCCCTCTCCCTGTCGATCAGATCCCCAGGAAGGTGGGAGTTTATCTCAGTTATGAATCTGGGACAGTTTCATTTTACAACGCAGACACCAAGTCCCATCTCCACACCTTCACTGGGAATACATTCACTGGGAAACTTTATCCTTACTTCAAGATTTGGGGTTCAAACAAGTTTCTGAGAATCAGCTGTTAAAGGGGCGGGGCCTCCATGACTTCACAATGACCCCCGGGTTTAGGGTCTGGGTCAGGGATTGGGATCAGAAACCTCCCATTGACAACAGGATGTTACTGAATGTGTTATTGAATTCTGAGATTATACTTTGTAACATCACAACCAAACTGTCAATAAATCAGATACAAATATAACTGTCAGATGGTGAAAATAAAAAGTAAATTAAATATCTTGTGTCTCTCCTCCCTTCATTTACTCCCTGCTTCAGTCCCATCCTCCATCTCTTCACCTGTTTCCCAGTCTGGAGCTGGGATTTCTCTGTTTCCATTTCTCACTCTGCACCCAGAACATGAAATCCTGAGGGAGAAATCCAAACACTGAAGGGTGACAAAGCTGCATTTACATAGCATCCTCTATTGAACTCCTTGTATCTTTGGGGAGGGGATTTACACACAATCCACTCTCTCCCAGGATATGCTGTATACCCGATGTTTAACTGTCTCTTAACTCTGGTTGTCTGTGCACAGGTGCTGTCTGACCTGCTGAAGATTTGCAGCATTTTCTGATTTTATTTCTGATTTTCAATGCCCCCAGGATTTGGTTGTGTGTCACTGCCATCTGCTGGATGTAATTGTTATTGAATGATATTGGCTGCAGTACCAATCCCTGCCAGGCGAAGGCAGTCCTGTACCGTGTTTCTGAAAAGGCTCAGAGACCAAAGCTATGGCCTCTGCTAGAGACAGCCCCACATGCCAGGTGGGGGGGTCATTAATCCAGTCAGGATGACTGTGAAGAAGGTGGAGGAAGGATCAACATTTAACCAGACCTTCTTCCTGAAGAGAATCCACCTGGATTGCTGCGGGTTCCAAGCAGCAGATATTTTCTATCTGCAGGATTTCCCCAGTGGGGGTACTTCGACATGACCTTCTGGAGTGTGAAGCAATGGGAGTGTCTCCTGAAGGTATTCGAGGAGAAAGGAGGTGAGGGTCCCCACTCCGTCCTGTCTGTGGCTCCATTGTTCGTTCTCCCTGCACAGAAGAGCCGTGTCTCGTTCACCCTCCCCACCTTATCCCTGTAATCTCCTGTCTCACAACACTCCGAAGTGTTGGAGCCCATTTCCCGGCCTACACTTTTCATCCTCCCGACCCAGCTTTCCTCCTTTAAGACAACCCTGTGTCATTGACCATGTGTTTGGCTCATCTGTCCAAACATCTCTGTCTGTGGCCTCATAATCCAAAGGGACAGGCTCATGATCTGGGGACATGGGGTTGAACCAGGGCAGCTGGTGAAATGTGAACAAGAATCTGGAATCAATGGACCCTATTTTGATGTAGGTCAGTGAGTGACAGAGGGATAGAGGCTCAGTCTGAGTTCATATGTGGGTGATATTGGTTTTGGATGACGTGAAGCTGACGCAGAGTAGAGGGTGACATGTGCCTCTCTAGTCAGAAGCACAGACAGACTGACAGTGAGATGTCAGAATGGTGTGTTGCCTCCCTGGAGCCAGGATCAAGGATAGCTCGGAGAGGGTGCAGAATATCTTCACAGGGGAGTAGGACCAGCAGGAGGTCATTGTACACATTGGAACTAATGACATAGGAAGGGAAAAGGATGAGATTCTAAAGGGAGAATATCGGATATTAGGCAGGAAGTTAAAAAGTAGGTATTCGAGGGCAGGAATATCTGGATTACTCCCGGTGCTATGAGCCAGTGAGGGCAGGAATAGAAGGATGGAGCAGATGAATGTGTGGCTGAGGAGATGGTGCAGGGGAGAAGGATTCACATTTTTGGATCATTGGGATCTCTCTGGGGTTGAAGTGACCTGTACAGGAAGGACAGATTGCACCTGAATTGGAAAGGGACTAATATACCAGCAGGGAGATTTACTGGAGCTGCTCAGGGGGTATTAAAACTAGTGAGGGAAGGGAGACCCAGGGAGATAGTGAGGAGAGAGATACATCTGAATCTGGTACAGTTGGGAAAAGGAACAAGTAAAACAGTCAGAGCAGGCAGGGAAAAAGCAGAGAACAAGGTAGGATAGTTAAATTAAACTGCATTTATTTCAATGTAAGAAGCCTAACATGGAAGGCAGATGAACTCAGGGCATGGGTTAGGAACATGGGATTGGGATATCATAACAATTACAGAAACATGGCTCAGGGGTGGACAGGACTGGCAGCTTAGTGTTCCATAGTATAGATGCCATAGGAGGAATAGAAAGAGGGATAAGAGAGAATGGGGAGTAGCATTTTTGATCAGGGATAACATTACAGCTGTATTTAGGATATTCCTGGGAATATATTGAGGGATGTTATTTGGGTGGAACAGAAAAGTAAGAATGGGATGATAACCTCATTGGGATTGTACTATAAACCCCTCCAATAGTCAGTGGAAAATTGAGAAACAAACTTATAAGGATATGTCAGTTATCTGTAAGAATAAGAGAAATTCAAGGCAAAGGCGATGGAATTAGGAAGTGTTGAAATCAAGCTGAAAAGACAGGATAAAAGCAAATTACTGCAGATGCTGGAATCTGAAACCAAAAGAGAAAATGCTGGAAAATCTCAGCAGGTCTGGCAGCATCTGTAAGGAGAGAAAAGAGCTGATGTTTCGAGTCTAACTGACACGTTGTCAAAGCTGATAAAGGGTCAGTTAGACTCGAAACGTCAGCTCTTTTCTCTCCTTACAGATGCTGCCAGACCTGCTGAGATTTTCCAGCATTTTCTCTTTTGGTGAAAAGACAGGAAATGGAAAAGAGAAAACTAGATTTAGAAGTGAAAGGGAGAAAAAAAATAAATAATATGAATATCAGTTTAACATAATGCGTTTGGAACATCAAATACTAATGTAGTACTGAGAGTTGTGGAGGTGCCATCACTGAAAGGGTTTAAAGTGGAGGTTGATAGATGTTGAAATATCTGGGAGTTGATGGCTATGATGAGCTGCCATTAAAATGCTCTTGGGCAGATTACCCATGATCCTATTGAATGGCAGTACAGACCTGAGGGGCTGAATGGCCTATTAACTCTCCTATTTCTTATGGTCTGACATTCATATATCAAGTCCTTGCGTTTCAATCCCCCTTCATCCACCACAACAAATATCTTCATTTCCTGCCGTAGTTGTGGGTATGTTCACCGAGCTGGGAAGTTGATTCACAGACATTTCCTCCCCTGTCTAGGGGACATCTTCAGGGCTTTGGAGCCTCCTGTGACTTGCTCTAGTTATTGTGTCTTCTGGAATTCATTTGGTTCTGTTTGTGCTGCTTCTGGTTGCCAGTTCTGGTTGTTCATTGCCATGGCCGGTATATTGCCAGTTGTCTGCCTGTTCGTCCTATATAGGGTTTTGTGCAGTCTTTGCAAATTACAAGATTCCTTGTAAAACTAGCAATCCACATCCATGAACACCAACCCGCCACTAAACGCTACAACCAGCTGTCCCTGATAACCATACACACAGATGACAAGGACCACAAATTCAACTGGGACAATACAGCAATCACAGAACAAGCAAAACAGAGGACAGACAGAGAATTTCTAGAAGCATAGCACTCATCCATGGACTCATTAACAAACACATAGACCGTTGCCCAATATACCGGCCACTACAACGAACAACCAGAACCAGTAACCGGAAGCAGCAGGAACGGAACCAAATAAATTCCAGAAGACACAGTAACTGCAGCGCTTCACAGGGGGATCCAAAGCCCTGAAGATGTCCCCTAGACAGGGGAGGAAACGTCTGCAAATCCAGTTCCTAGCTCGGTGAACATACCCACAACTACGGGAACTGGCACCTGAGCTACAAATCTTCACACAAACCTTGATCCTCATTTCCTGTTTTGGTTCACACTACACACTTCAATTCAAATGTAATGAATGTGATCAAAATGATGGAGCCAAGTGATAAGGTTTTCTTGAGGGGAAAAAGAGGAATTTTGTTCCCAATGGCCCTGAGAAAATAATAAAAATGTCCCATCAAGCCTAACCACAGACAAGAAGGGACAGGGTGTCTGACCCAGACAGGAAGCTGAAGTTTCATCTTTGAGTGTGAGAATTACCTGAATCCTGTCTGTTTTGCTGTTGTCTTGTTTGTTTAGCAGTAGAAAGGTTTGTAGATATCCTGGAGTTCTTGGTGAATGGTTGTTTTTTTCCAAGTTGCTTTTCCACTGGGCTCTGACTTTGAGTTTGACAGAGAGAATCCTTTAGCTCTTTCACTTCACAAGGTGATACTACACAGTGTTGGTGGGAATTTATGAGCTTGGATGGAGGATTGGCTGACAAACAGAAAGCCGAGAGTTGGGCTGAATGGGTCTTTTTCTGGTTGGCAAGATGTAACCGATAGCCTGTCACAGGCCCCAAATATTTCCAATCTTTATGAATGACTTGGAGACAGGGATAGAAAAAAGTTATGGACAAATTTGCAGATGACACTAAAAGAGGTGGGAAAATGTATTGGAATGAAGAAATAAGAAATATAAAAATGGGGGCT
Organism: Hemiscyllium ocellatum; assembly: GCF_020745735.1. Taxonomy (NCBI): domain Eukaryota; kingdom Metazoa; phylum Chordata; class Chondrichthyes; order Orectolobiformes; family Hemiscylliidae; genus Hemiscyllium; species Hemiscyllium ocellatum. Next base: position 9,396,900 of record NC_083435.1, read on the forward strand.
CTGGACAGATGAGGTGAATGGGGCAGAATTTGACATATGAAACATGAACACATGTGAGGTTATCCATTTTGCTCAGAGGAATACAAATGCAACTTTTTTTGAAATAGAGACAAACTTCCAAGTGTTTCAGTGCAGAGGGATCTGGATATCCTTGTGTGTGAATCACAGAAAAGTCTTCTGTAGGTACAGAAGGTAAAAAGCAAATAGAATCCTGACATTTATTACTAAAGGAACAGAGTATAAAAGTAGGTGAGTTGTTGTGGTTCTGTTCGCCGAGCTGGGAGTTTTTGTTGCAAACGTTTCGTCCCCTTTCTAGGTGACATCTTCAGTGCTTGGGAGCCTCCTGTGAAGCGCTTCTGTGCTGATTCTTCCAGCATTTATAGTGGTTTGAATCTGCCGCTTCTGGTTGTCAGTTGCTGTCCGCTGCAGTGGCCGGTATATAGGGTCTAGGTCGATGCGTCTGTTGATAGAATTTGTGGATGAGTGCCATGCCTCTAGGAATTCCCTGGCTGTTCTCTGTTTGGCCTGCCCTATAATAGTGGTGTTGTCCCAATCGAATTCATGTTGTTTGTCATCTGAGTGTATGGCTACTAGGGATAGCTGGTCGTGTCGTTTCGTGGCTAGTTGGTGTTCATGGATGCGGGTTGTTCGCTGTCTTCCTGTTTGTCCTATGTAGTGTTTTGTGCAGTCCTTGCATGGGATTTTGTACACTACGTTGGTTTTGCTCATGCTGGGTATTGGGTCCTTTGTCCTGGTGAGTTGTTGTCTGAGAGTGGCTGTTGGTCTATCTATCAACAGACACATTTACCTAGACCCTATATACCGGCCACTGCAGTGGACAGCAACTGACAACCGGAAGCGGCAGATTCAAACCACTATAAATGCCGGAGGAATCAGCACAGAAGCGCTTCACAAGAGGCTCCCAAGCACTGAAGATGTCACCTAGAAAGGGGACGAAACGTTTGCAACAAAAACTCCCAGCTTGGTGAACAGAACCACAACAACGAGCACCCGAGCTACAAATCTTCTCACAAACTTTGAAGTAGGTGAGTGTTGCTGCAACTGTACAAGGCATTAATGAGGCCACACCCTGAGGGTTGTGTACAATGTAGTCTCCATACTTGAGAGGAATATAGTTGCAATGGAGATAGTTCAGAAAAGCTTCACCAGATTGATTCTAGAGATGAGGATTTTGTTTTATGAGACTGAGTAGGTTAGGCCCTTCTTTTAAAAACTCCCATTCATAAATGTATTGCTGTTATATATCATCATGTCTCTGATTGATTCCTGTACCTACAGCTACAATGACAGTCAATCTATACAGCTGTATGCCCTGAACACCATACCATCCTTTAACTCTGTCCAATGGAATGTTAATCTTTCCCTAACACACAGCATTGCATTACATTATCACTAAGACATAGAAACATCAAAAATAGGAACAGGAGGAGGCCATTTGATCCTTTGAAATTTCTCCACCATTCAGTTGAATCATGGGTGATCATTCAACTCAGTCCCCTGTTCTCACGTCCTCCCCACATCCCCTTTGATCCCTTTAGCCCAAGACCTACGTCTAACTCCTTTGTGACAACATTAAATGCTTTATCCTCAACCATTTTCTGAGGCAGAGAACTCCCCAGGGTAAGCATCATCTGGATGAAGAAATTTCACTTCATTTCAGACCAAAGAACAATACAGCACAGGTACAGGCCCTTCGGCCCTCCGAGCCTGCGCTGACACATTTTGCCCTTCCATACTAAAACTGTCTTCACTTACAGGATCCATATCCCTCCATTCCCTTCCTATTCGTGTATTTGTCCAGGTGCTTCTCGAATGCTGCTGTTGTGTCTGCTTCCACCACCTCCTCTGGCAGTGTGTTCCAGGCACTCACCACCCTTTGTGTGAAAAACCTGACTCACACATCTCTTCGAAGCATCCCTCACCCTCTGCACCTTGAAACTGTGCCTTCAAGTAATTGACCCTTCCACTGTGGGTAAAACTGCATATTTTCTATTCTATCTGTTATTCACAATCTTATAAACTTCCATCAGGTCCCCCTACAACCCCTACATTCCTGTGAAAACAAACCCAGTCTATCCAACCTTTCTTCATCGCTACAATCCCCACACCAGGCAATATCCTGGTAAACCTTCTCTGTGCTCTGACTGTGACTCTGCTGCTGCATTCTTGATCATCATCCTTCCTGTATTTACCCTGTATGGTCCTGTTCGAATTTTATAGGTTTCTATAAGATGCTCCTCATCTGAGCTCCAGGGAATATCGTCCTGACTGATGTTACACATCTATCCTGCCATCCCAGGATTCAGTCTGGCAAACCATATTTCAATGCCAGAACTTCTTTCCTCAGATAAAGAAACCAAAACCACACAGATTACTCCAGGTGTGGTCTCACCAAGGCCCTGTACAGCTGCAGCAACTCATCCCTGTCCCTATACTCTATCCTCTCGCTATGAACACTAACTTATCATTTGCCTCCTTCACCTCCTGCTGCACCTGCACACTTACTTTCAGCGACGGGTGTACAAGGACATCCAAGTCTCATTGCACATCCCCTTTTCCCTATTCATTGTCGTATGAATATAACCTACATTTCTGTTTATGCTACAAAGTGGATAACCTCATATTTACCCACATTATATTTCTCCCACTCACTCAACTTGTCCAAATCACACTGAAACATTTCTGTATCCTCCTCACAGCTCACCCTCCCAACCAAGTTCTCACTGTTCAATGTGAGAGCTTCACATGTTAGAAAACCTTTCAATTGTGATAAAGTTAACTTTTATTCAGTAACAACAAAAATAAAGATAAAACAAGGGAAAAGAAGTTGTGTTTCTTCTGGGAATAAACAGCAACCTCTTGCCTTTCAATCATCAACAAATTTACAGCCAATGATTCATCCTCTGGAACAGGATGTTCAGACATTGGGGAGTCAATGAGATCTGAAATGGGCAAGATACTCATGGAGCTGTCCACTCAAGTCCCCCCTTTACAGTAATATTCCCCTGTCCATGAGAATAGGCATTTGGTATACCCAGTCTAATACCTCGAGCTGGGGGGTCAAACTAAACATCGGGGGTGGCACTGTGGCTCAGTGGTTGGCACTGCTGCCTCACAGCACCAGGGTCTCAGGTTTGATTCCAGCCTCAGGTGACTGTCTGTGTGGAGTTTGCACATTCTCAGTGTGTCTGCGTGGGTTTCCTCTGGATGCTCAGGTTTCCCCCCACAGTCCAAAGATGTGGGGGTCAGGTGAATTGTCCAAACTAAATTGCCCATAGTGTTAGGTGCATTAGTCAGAGGGAAATGGGTCTGAGTGGGTCACTCTTCAGAGGGTCAGTGTGGACTGGTTGGGCCAAAGAGCCTGTTTCCACACTGTAGGGAATCTAATCTAATTATCTCATTGGGAATGGATCAGATCAGATCCCTATCACTGTATTCCCAGGTGGGACTCAATATTCACCCAATACCCTCATCTCTCACAGAGCTGCTTCATTCCCAGAATCACCTCAACACTTGGTGCAGCATCAACTCTGCAATGCACATGTTTCATATTGACACTGTGGGAGTGTCCCCCTATCCCCCAAATTCCTCAATACCAACACTACCTGGTGGGGCCCATGGGGAGAGAGGTTCAATGGGCTAGGGATAACAAGCAGCCCATTCTCTGGCCCCAGTGACTGGGGAGAGCATCCAACAGCTTTTGGTTCCTCTTTATCTTATAAACAAATGGAAGGAGCTTCCCAGTGAGTTTCAATGTTCCAATGGGACATTTCCCCCTTTTCCCAGCACATAGCCCCGAGGACCCACCTCCTTCCCAGGGCGGTGCCATGCAATGCCCAGTGGGTACACCTCTCCCATCCCAACAGTGATGAAGACCTGTCTTTCACAGCCATCATTCCCATCCCATCCTGACTGAAGCCAGGGCCTGCCCCAGGCCTTACCTCTTACACACTTCCGTCTCGTTCACATCGTTCCCTCCAGCACCGAGGCCAACACACTCGGATTCTGACAGAAGAAGTGACGGGTGGATCCCAGGCATCCCCCCAATGCTCCCAACTATTTTAACTTCTCCTCAGAAACCAGACAGGGTTATTGTCCGTCACTGTCTTTATGGATGGGTTACAAATGATAACTACACTTTCCCTACTTCATCTTCCCTAATTGTGTTTGTGCTGCTAAAGACACTTTATTTGACAATTTCTAGGCAGCTCCCCAGTGTAATCTCCCTTCTCATAACTCACCAATTTACCCCACTCCTCCCCACTCAGATTCCCAATGTATCCCCCCGACCTGACCCTCGGGTTTACAGTGGGACCGGTGTGTCAATCACTGACTCTGCATTATTATTCTCCTCCTGATTCTTTCCAGACAACGTTCCCAATCGGGAATCCCAGGATCATCACCATCTTCATGGTTCTGTAAAAATCTCCAAAATCCCCTGTTCTGGGAGCAGGATTGGTCCCAGAAGCATTATTCCCATCTCCAATTGTATGGAATGTTCCATGTGATAAGGATCCATCTGGGTCTCCTGTCCCTGTTCCTCTTGCTCGGGGATGCTGGTGCTGTTCCCTGTCCTGGGGATGGGGTTCCCAGGGACACCTTGATTTGAGCATCTCCAGCCTCCTTTTCGGAAAAGAGTTTGGGAAGTCCAGGTGTCAGCAGCTGGAGCGTTACCCATCGGAGAGTCTTCTGTCACAGCCCAGTCCCTGGCCCACTCCCACTTTGTCCCAGTCCCTCAGCATTGGGTCCCAGGGTTACCCAGAGACAGCCTTGTTCACACAGTGAGACTCTGGGCCTAGGTTTACCTCTTGGTGAAGCTCCATCTGATGAATGTGAACCCACTTCATCCACTTGGGCAGCTGGACTGCAGACCCCACAGGGCTGGCTTGGTCCATGGTAGACTCTGGGCCCCACTCTCACTCCAGTGTCATTTCCCACCATCTCCTGATCTCCCATAGCCCATTCCTTAATTAGATGTGTTTTGCTTAAAGCATAGCAATGGACCAATCAAATCACCTCTGGATCATGGCACCTTACACTTCCTCTTATACAAAATAAAGAATTAAGGCCTCGGCTGTGTTGTTGATATATTTTGAGGCAGTTTAATCTGATCCATAACAATACAGGAAACACAATATCTGTCACAATTCAGCTCTAAATTTATCTTACTGCCCACATCTGTATCTCAGTCAGGGTGGACACTAGTACCCACACTGGCATTCCCATGTGGTGCCCAGTGACCAGTTTGTGAGGGACACAGTTGATCTGTCTGGCTTCTTGTCTCTCGGAGCCCGATGAATGTCACTGGGAGGGTCTCATCCCACTTCAGTTCCTGCTTCGGCAGTACAATGGTTCAGTGGTTAGCACTGCTGTCTCACAGCACCTGGGACCTGGATTTGATTCCAACCTCGGGCAACTGTGTGGAGTTTGCACAATCTCCCTGTGTCTGTCAGTTTCCTCCCACAATCCATAGATGGGCAGGTTAGGTGAATTGGCTGTGTGAAGTTGCCCACAGTGTTCAGGTATGTGTAAGTTAGATGTATTAATCAGGGGTAAATGTAGAGTCATGTGCTTGGGTGGGATCCTTTTCGGAGGATCAGTGTGGACTTGTTGGCTGATGAGCTTGTTTCCACACTGTAGGGATTCGAGGAATCTCTGCTCTTGCTGCACAGAGACATTTTTCTCATTTCACACCAAACATTTACATGTGTTTGATATCTCCATCTCGCGTTTACACCATCATCACTCCCTTTGTCTTTTGTTCTGGGCAGCAAGAGCAGAGATTCCTGGAATCCCTAGTGTGGAAACAGGCCCTTCAGCCATTAATTCCACATTGACACTTCGAAGAGAATCCTGCCCAAGCCCATTCCCTGAGCGTATTACCCTCACTGTCTGTTCCCCTCTCTCCTCCTCACCCTCTGTCATCAACACAAGGTAACACTGTTTTCCAGTCCCTTTCACTTCTGAAGAGAAATCTTTTGGACTCGAGCCATTAACTCTTCTGTCTCCACAGATGCTGCCCGTCCTGCTGCAATCTCCGGCATTTTCAGGGATATCACCGATGATCCACAAGATCTCCATTTCCCCAGTTTCAGTGAGGAGTCCCGTTTCCACATTGATTCCATTTGAAGAATAATCCGTGCAATAGTACCATCCTGTGGCGGCGAGCGGTACTGCAGGTCGTTGGTGTCGCTGTAATTTCTAAACACGATGGCATTAGTGGTGTAGGATTGCCACCAGCTGGCAGCCACCGGTACTACAGCCAAATATCATTCATACACGATCATAGCCCAAAACTAAAATACTTCAGATGCTGGACATCGAAATAAAATCAGAAAAGGTTTGCAGTTGCTCAGCAGGTCACTGGAGTGTAGGAGGCTGAAGGTTTATAAATTTATAAAACATGAGGGACATAGTTAGGGTGAAGAGCAAAGCTTTTTTTCTCTGAGGGTGGTGGAATTAATAACTAGAGAGAGGTTTAAGTGAGAGGGAAATATTGCAGAGGGACCTGAGATAAAACATTTTCACACAGAGTGAGAGTCGTGTATGGAACGAGCTGCCAGACGAAATGATACAACGACAACATTTAAAAGGCATTTGGACAGGAACATGAATAGGAAACGGTTATGGAACAAACGCAGGTTCGGAGGAGTTGTTTAGTTTGGGAAATTGGCCGGCATGTTCGAGTTGCTGTATGTGTCTCTGACGGAGATTAAAAACGGAAACGGGAAAATGAGACAGAAATTGTATAAATACAAACAGAGAATGCTGGGGAAACATAGCAGGTCTGGAAGAGAGAAACAGAAACTGAACGCGGAATTCTGAACAATAGCCACATTGGACTGAAATATTAATTCTGTTTCTCTGTCCACTGAACCTACTTATACCTACTGTGTTTCTCCCGCACTTAGTTTATACATTACATCACCAGCATCTGCAGTATTTTGCTTTAATATAATTATATTCAGTTAAATGTCATGAAAAGATGCATCAATAAGGGGTTCGAACGGAAACTGCAGAAGCATTCAGACAAAACAAAAGGGACATAGAGCACGATTTCAGAATTCTAAACGAGATGTTGAATCTGGAAGGCTGCAATATTCCTAAACGAAAGAGAAGGGACTATCTCTTCGCCTTACAGTCTCATTGGAACGAGAGGATTCGGAGTGGTAAGTGGAGCAATAGCACCACCAAGTGATGGAAATAGGCAATGCAGGGAAAAATAAAAATGTGGTATCGCAATAACAACCACCAGGTGGCGATGATGGTCCATGGAAAACATTATTTGTAACAGATGTCCTTGGTCAATTTCTTCAAAAATCATTGATCGACATTTACTCCGCGATTAATTTCAAAGACGACGTTGGTGGGTAATCTAGAGGCAGGATTACCTGCAGAGCTAAGAAGGCAGAGCAAATGGAAGGATCAGCACAGCATCTGGGTTTAGGGGAAACACGAAAGAAGAGGATTCTCCAGGGAGTGAAACAGTGGAGTCGGGTCAGATGCAGTTCCAGTGAAGGCAGCTGGAGCAGACAGAGAGAGTGAAGAAACTAGAGAAGGCAGAAAAAGATAAAGTGGAGCAGAAATTGAGAAAGAAAGAGCAGAGAAAGTTAATGCTAAGGAGATGGAATTAGGAAGCTATGAAATCAAATTGAAAAGACAAAACTAGGTTTAGAAGTGAAAGGAAGAAAAAAGTGAAATAATATGAATGTCAGTTTAACATAATGCATTTGGAACAAGAGACATCAAATACTAATGTAGTACTGAGAGTTGTGGAGGCGCCATCACTGAAAGGGTTTAAAGTGGAGGTTGATGGATGTTGTAATATCTGGGAGTTGATGGCTATGATGAGCTGCCATTAAAATGGAGCTGAGCTCTGGGGCAGATTACCCATGATCCTGTTGAATAGCAGTACAGACCTGAGGGGCTGAATGGCCTATTAACTCCCATATTTCTTATGTTCTTATTTTCATATATCAGGTCCTCGCTTTTCAATCACTCTTCATGCATCAAAACAAATATCTTCATTTCCTGCCGGAGTTGTGGATATATTTTGTTTCTGAGGAAGACCCTAAATCTCCTGTTTTTCTTCTTTTGTTTTTTTTTCTTTTGAGGAGACCCTAAATCTCCTGGTTTTATGCTTTTCCCAGCCCCCATGTTGTGTGTGTGCAGGTGTGAGACACAGTGACAGACAATAGGTGGACAAATCTTTATTCTATTTCCACCATCAGGAAGAAAAGAAAACACCAGGGTGGTCAGTGACAAGCAGTGCCCTTCTCATCACAGAGCAATGCTGAGTGATCAAAAAAGTGAAGGGAAGGGTAGGGATTAAATCAAAATAGAGTTGGAGGAGTTGGTAGACACCACATGCTCCCTCTCCAGGGACACCCGGGCTCAGACATAACCATCTGTTTCTCCTATATAATGCTTCATGCAGTCTTTGCATGCAACCTTGTAATAATGCAGAGACTGTGTGGAACACCGTACAGGACAAACAGAGAGACAACAAGCAATCCACATTCACCAACACCAACCCGCCACTAAACACCACGACCAGCTGTCCCTGATAGCCACACACACAGATGACAAGGATTACAAATTTGACTGGGACAACACAACAATAACAGGACAAGCTAAACAGAGGACAGCCAGAGAATTTCTAGAAGCATGGCACTCATCCACAGACTCCATCAACAAACACATAGACCGCGACCCAATATACCAGCCACGATAACGAACAATCCGAACCAGTAACCAGAAGCAGGAACGGAACCAAATAAATTCCAGAAGACACAGCACAGCAGCGCTTCACACGAGGATCCAAAGCCCTGAAGATGTCCCCTAGACAGGGGAGGAAACGTCTGCAAATCCAGTTCCTAGCTCGGTGAACATACCCACAACTACGGGAACTGGCATCTGAGCTACAAATCTTCACACAAACCTTGATCCTCATTTCCTGTTAGGGTTCACACTACACACTTCAATTCAATAATAAAAATGTACCATCAAGCACAAACATAGACAAGAAGGGACAGGGTGTCTGACCCAGACAGGAAGCTGAAATTTCAAGTTTTTTGAGTGTGAGAATTACCTGAATCCTGTCTGTTTTGCTGTTGTCTTGTTTGTTTAGCAGTAGAAAGGTTAGTAGATATCCTGGAGTTCTTGGGGAATGGTTGTTTTTCCAAGTTGCTTTTCCACTGGGCACTGACTTTGAGTTTGACAGAGAGAATCCTTTAACTCTTTCAGTTCACAAGGTGATATCACATGGTGTTGGTGGGAATTTATGAGCTTGGATGGAGGATTGGCTGACAAACAGAAAGCCGAGAGTTGGACTGAATGGGTCTTTTTCTGGTTGGTATGATGTAACTGATAGTATGTCACAAGACCTGAGTATTCACAATTTTTATGAATGACTTGGATGCAAGGATAGAAGGAATTATGGACAAATTTGCAGATGATGCTAAAAGAGGTGGGAAAATATATTATAATGAAGAAATAAGAAATATAAAAATGGATCTGGATCAATGAGGTGAATGGGGCAGAATCTGATAGCTGAAACATGAATACATGTGAGGTAATCCATATTGCTCAGAGGAAGAGAAAGGCAACTTCTTAATGAAATGGAGAGAAACCTTTGAGTGCTTCAGTGCAGAGGGATCTGGATATCTTTGGGTGTGAATCACAGAAAGGTCACCTTTAGGTACAGCAGGTAACAAGGAAAGCAAATGGAATCCTGACATTTATTACTAAAGGAATAGAGTATAAAAGTAGGTGAGTGTTGATGTAACTGTACAAGGTGTGAATGAGACTGCACCCTGAGGATTGTGTACAGTTTTAGTCCCCATACTTGAGGAGGAATATAATTGCACTGGAGGCAGTTCAGAAGAAATTCTCTGAAGGTAAGAAGTGAGAGGAGATCTAAGTGAGTATATAAGATGCTAAAGGGGATTGAGACATTCAATGTAGAGAGGATGCTTCCTAGAATGAGAGTGCATCGTTTTTAGGACAAGGTGTAGTAGTTTTAAAACAGAAATGAGGAAACATTATTTCTTTCAAAGGGTCGTGAACATGTAGAATTCACTATCCCAGAGTACAGTGCATGCTGGGACATTGAGTAAACTTAAGGTGGGGTCAGATTTCTAATTAACAGGTTAAAGGATAAGAAGGAGGAGGCAGGAAGTACAGTTGAGGCTGAGATAGGAGCATGACTGATCTCATCAAATGGTGGAGCAGGCTCGAGGGGCTGAATGGCCTATTCCTGTTCCTAGTTCTTATGATCTTTCTGACAAATCCAGTTTCCTTCTCTCTGCTCTACTGCAAAAAACTTTGATCTTTCAGTATAAATTCTGTGTCCTGTGATCCTGCCCCACTAGCTACCTGATGAAGGAACAGTGCTCTGAAAGCTTGTACTTCCAAATAAACCTGTTGGACTGTAACCTGGTGTTGTGTGACTTTAGGCAATAAACAATACTGTTGAAATATAGTTCAGTGTGTGTTCTAGAGTGTAGATCCATCAAGTGAATGTTATCAAATATTAGACAAGTATAATTTTGGGAAGTGCCATGGATGGTATCTTTCTGTGTGTGTTAGTGAGGTTTTCACACAGTTCTCCAGAGCTCACCTCATCAAAAATGGACAGTGACTCCAAATTATCTCACTCACACTATTGTCCTCTCACACTGGTGAAGGTGCTCCCCACTGTTGGAAGCTCCCAGGATTCCCACATTAAAGCTGGGCCATGCACCAGACCAAGTGCTGCCAGCCAGGAGCTGGGTTTCACAGTGCACCTAGTGACAGGGGAATGAAAGAAATGTTTCTGGGGGCCCACAGGTGACCCTTCATTACAAACTCACATTCATAAGTGTATTGCTGTTATATATCAACTTGTTTCTGATTGATTCCTGTACCTACAGCGACAATGACAGTTACTCTACACAGGTTGCACACCCTGAACACCAAACCTTCTTTTAATTCTGTCTAATGGAATGTTAATCTTCCCCTAACACACAGCATAGCATTACATTATCTCATAGATATAGAAACATCAAAAATAGGAATAGGCCATTTGATCTTTGAATTTTCTGCAGCATTCTGTTGAACCTTGGGTGATCATTCAACTCAGTCCCCTGTTCTCACTTTCTTCCCACATCCCCTTTGATCCCTTTAGCACCAAGACCTATGTCTAACTCGTTCACGGAAACATTAAATGCTTTATCCTCAACCACTTCCTGAGGCAGAGAACTCCCCAGGCTTCGCCTCCTCTGGATGAAGAAATTTCTCTTCATTTCAGACCAAAGAACAATACAGCACAGGTACAGGCCCTTCGGCCCTCCGAGCCTGCGCTGACACATTTTGCCCTTCCATACTAAAACTGTCTTCACTTACAGGATCCATATCCCTCTATTCCCTTCCTATTCATGTATTTGTCCAGGTGCTTCTCGAATGCTGCTGTTGTGTCTGCTTCCACCATCTCCTCTGGCAGTATGTTCCAGGCACTCACCACCCTTTGTGTGAAAAATGTAACTTGCACATCTCTTCAAAACATTCCCCAAATCCACCCACCCCCACCCCCCCCCCCGCACCTTGAATCTGTGCCTCCTAGTAATTGATCTTTCCACTCTGAGAAAAACCCTCATATTTTCCATTCTAGCTGCCATTCACAATCTTATAAACTTCCATCAGGTCACCCCTCAACCTCCTGTGTTCCTGGGAAAACAAACCCAATCTATCCAACATTTCTTCATCACTAAAATCCACCCAAATCAGGCACCATCCTGGTAAACCTTCTCTGTACTCCAACTGTGACTCAGGTGCTGCATTCTTGATCATCCTTCCTGTATTTATCCTGTCCACTCCTGTTAGAATTTTATAGGTTTCTAAAAGATGCTCCTCATCTGAGCTCCAGGGAATATCGCTCTGACTGATCCAGTTTCTCTTCACACATCCATCCTGCCATCCCAGGATTCAGTCTGGCAAACCATATTTCAATGCCTCCATAGTCAGAACTTCCTTCCTCAGATAAAGAAACCAAAACCACACAGATTACCCCAGGTGTGGTCTCACCAAGGCCCTGTACAGCTGCAGTAACTCATCCCTGTCCCTGTACTCTATCCTCTCGCTATGACCGCTAACTTATCATTTGCCTCCTTCACCTCGTGCTGCACCTGCACACTTACTTTCAGTGATGGGTGTATAAGGACATCCAAGTCTCATTGCACATCCCCTTTTCCCTGTCTATTGCCATTCTGAAGATAAGGTGCCTTTCTGTTTATGCTATAAAGTGGATAACCTCACATTTATCCACGTTATATTTCATCTGCTGTCCATTTTCCCATTCAGGATGGTCACAAGTGCAGAGTGATAGAATTATAGAATCCCTGCAGAGCAGAAAGAGGCCACTCAGCTCATTGTATCTGTAATGACTCTCTGAAGAGAATCCCTCACAGAGCCATTGTCCCAACCTCTCATCGTAACCCTGCATTTACCTCGGCTAATCCACCCACCAACGTGTCCCTGGACACTATTGGGTAATTTAGCATGGCTAGCTATCTAATCTGCATCAGTATCCAGACTGGCATTCTCCTCTGGTGCCCAGTGACCAGCTCCTGAGGGGAACAGCCCGTCCCTCTGGATTCTGTCGCTCAGAACTCCATGAGCATCAGTAGGAGGACCACATCACCATTTCAGCTCCCGATGAAGGAGATCTGTCCAGTGAGGAGGTTTGAGGGTGCGGTTCCAGTTTTCCTGAGGACTTGGGGGAACCTGGCATCTCCCCTCAATCCCTGATCGTTTCAAACTGGCCTACATTCCCCGTCCTGTGAAGGGCCTGTCCTGAACTGACTCCACCTCCTGTGAGAGCCCCCCATCAGGGAAACTCCTCTCCCACTCACGGGGAGGTGGGGTGGGGGGGGGGGGCACTTTCCAATGTGGGTTATTGAACTTATTATGTGCAAGCCCCCAGACTGAGTTCCCATTAATTTGGTTACTTATTAGGAAATATCACAGATAATCAAATAATGAAACAATTGCTTCAACTTTATTGCCCGGAGCAACCAAAGTAAGAACCCTCAAGTTCGCAAGTTAAACCCCACAACTCACTGTAGCTATTAATATATCCCAATTCATGGGGGAATTTAGCTGTGATTCTAACCAGCAATGTCTGTCTCTGGGTGTCCAGTGTGCGAACCTTATGCCACGTTCGTCTCTGAAGTTCTTGGACTGAAAGATCCTGAAGTTGAATCTTGTGGGATTTTCTACCTTGTCAAGTTTCTGGTGTGACATCATTGATGATCCTTTCGATCCATTCATCCACAACATTGATTCCCTTCTGGAGTCATCGAGCCTGTAGGTTGCCTTCTGAGCAGGAGTAGCTTCTCTGTTCTTTGTTTTGTTTAGTTTTAACTGTCTGTTTAAAACACAACTTTCCTGCACCTTACCCCATTACCTCAGGATATTCCTTCTGCAGGAAAACTTAATCACACACCCGTCATGAGGCAGCAGGTTATCAAGGAGTGTTCCCTCCTCTCTCTCTCTCTCAGGAAACAGTTTGTTTATGTTGCTTTGATGCCTTCCTCCCAGGGCTGGTTAATCAGTTTGTTGTTTTTAGTTCCTTTATTACAGTTTCTCCTTGTGCCTTTCAGCTCAGGAAACAGTTTCCTCCAGAAAGAGTTATTGCTGATTCTTTCAACCTCTGAACACCTGTTAAAATGTTGAAGCTTACAGTGTCACAAAATGACAAGCAACTGGAAGCTCAGGGTCATCCTTCCAGACAAAGCAGCGGGGTTCCGCAAAGTGGTCACCCAGTCTGTGTTTGGTCTCACCAATGTGAAAGAGAACACATTGTAAACACAGATAGAACATAGACCATAGAAGATTAGAGCGCAGTACAGGCTCTTTGACTTTCAATGTTGCGCCGACCTGTGAAACCAATCCGAAGCCCATCTAACCTACACTGTTCCATTTTCATCCATATATTTACCCAATGACCATGTAAATGCCTTTAAAGTTGCTGAGTCTACTCCTGTTGCAGGCAGTGTATTCCACACCCTTACTACTCTCTGAGTAAAGAAACTACCTCTGACATCTGTCCTATATCTATCACCCCTCAATTTAAAGCTATGTCCCCTCATGCTAGCCATCACCATCCAAGGAAAAAGGCTCTCACTGTCCACCGATCTAATCCTCTGATCATCTTACATGTTTCAATTAAACCACCTCTCAATCTTTTTCTCTCTAATGAAAACAGCCTCAAGTCTCTCAGCCTTTCCTCATAAGACCTTTCCTCAATATCCTAGTAAATCTCCCCTGCAGCCTTTCCCAAGGCTTCTATGTCCTTCCCAGATTTGGGATGACCAGAACTGTACACAATATTCCAAGTGCAATCGCACCAGAGGTTTGCACAGCTGCAACATGACCTCATGGCTCCGAAATTCAATCCCTCTACCAATAAAAGCTAACATCCCATACACCTTCTTATCAATGGCTGACTGGAATGAAATATATAATTTCAAAGTCGGTTAATGAGTTTTTAGACTAAAAGTCATATCACTGAGTAAAGTGCAGCTGGACTAGTTAACCAAACATTGAGAGAGCTGACAAATTATATCTTGGGAGTTGTCATGACAACAATATACTGTAGCCAGAAGTAAACCCATTGGGCACAAAATTCCTGGATCCTGGAGGGAACCCTGGGAACTCCCATCAGCCATGTTTGATATTTTGTAAAAAATGAATCACAGGGTGTGACCATCACGAGTTGCCTTTGGGAAGGGGGCAGTGAGCTGCTTTCCTGAACTACTGCAGTCCATTTGGTGGGAGATGGACCCATAAAGTCATTTGGGATGGAGTTCCAGGAATGGTGCTGTATTCCCAATCAGTTGGAGAGTGGTTTGGAGTGGTTTGTAGGTGGTGGTGTTCCCATGTATCTGCTGCCCTTGTCCTTCTCAATGGAAATGATCATGGATTTATAAGGTGCTGTCTCAGGATCTTTGGTGAATTTCTGCAGTGCATCTTGTAGATGGTACACACTGCTGCTCCTGAGTGTTGGTGCTGGAGGGAGAGAATGTTTGAAATTGTGATGTTGTTTGAGTGAGTTGCTTTGTTCTGAATGATATCAAGTTTTTTGAGTATTATGGAAACAGCATCGATCCAGAGAAATGGAGAATATTCCATAACACTCCTGACTCCTGTCTTATCGATGATAGACAGGCTTTGCAGAATCAGGCAGTGAGTTCCTCACAGCATGATTCCTAACCTTTGACCTTGTTCATGTAGCCACAATATTTATAAGAATGGTTCAGTTCTGTTTCTGGTCAAAATATGAAATAAGAACCACTCCTGCCACATTCCCATTCCAATATCCAAAACCAATTATACAGATCAAAAACACAGACAATTGAGCCAGTTATCAAAGGGGAAGGCAGTGTTGATGTTACTGAAAGTGTAATCCATGAGCTCAGGCCAATGATCAGATTAGATTAGATTCTCCACAGCAAGGAAACAGGCCTTTCAGCCCAACAAGTCCATTCCGACCCTCCAAAGAGTAGCCCACCCAGACCCATTCCCCTACCCTATGTTTACCCCTGACTAATGAACCTAACACCATGAGCAATTTAGCATGCCCAATGCATCTAACCTGCACATCTTATTCTAGCTAATGTGTCAGACATCCCTCAACCCTCCCACTGCAGAAACGACCAATAAAGAATTAAATCAGATGGACCACTGGCATTAATCCAGCCACTGGAAATGACAATGGCACACACAGTCCTGTCAACAAGCGAAACATTCCTTACTAATGACTCAAGGCTTGTGCCAGAATTGGGAGAGCTATTCCATGGAGTCATTGACCAACAGCCTGTTAATCCTCTGTCCGAGACAGCAACTTCCTCATTCAACAGGACACATCACCAGAGGTTACAGTGCAGTTGTATAGAGACAGGAATGAGTTGCCCTGGGGATCTTGGCATTGAATTGGGACCCCATGATGTCTCATAGGTACTGATTCAATCTGGCCAAAGAGTCAACTGGAACAATCACTGAGGGTAGAAAATGTACAGAAGGTCTGGGCTTCAATGTCCATCACCAAGAGCTGGCTGGGAGCACCATTATCCATTGAACTGGCTCAGTCCTAAAGGATTGAACAGTTTGACTTGGTCAGTGACAGATGGTGAAGGAACCAGCAAGAGCAAAACAGATAGTTAACCACATCACCACTGACCCAGCCGTCAGAAATACATCTGACCATGGTAGTATCAGAAGAAGGGACCAGAACACAGCTCTTTTGGAGAGAAAGTCCAGTCATCACATTGACAATCCCCTCTGTTGTGCTGTGCAGCACTATCACCATGCTGAATGGGATCGCTTTCCAAAAGATCAAAGAACTCAGAACAGGGAATCCATGAGGTGGTGTGGGCCATCAGCAGCAGCAGAATTATATCCAGTTCCAATCTGTGACCTCATGGCCAAACACAATCCCCTCATATTTCCAGAATTTTCTGTTTTTATTTCTTGAAATGATTGTGTGTGATGAAATCACTGGGATTTGTTATGAGGATGTGAATATATTTGTTAACAAGATGTTCATTGCAGCTTAAGAGGAGGCAGGAGATTCAAATGAATGTCTGTGCTTTGCAAAAGTTTTACTTTGTGGATGTTGTGTTAGATATTTTTGTTTATTGGAGTTTCATAGTGTTTTAATGTTAAAATTAAATGTTAAGGTCAAAGGTTAGGAATCATGCTGTGAGTAACTCACTGTCTGATTCTGCGAAGCCTGTCTACCATCCATAAGACAGGAGTCAGGAGTGTAATGGAATATTTTACCCCCAAACTGAACATACACAGTATCCAAATATAACAATAAACTTGAATTTTCTTGCAATGATTTCTTGTTGATTTAAATGCAGATATAAAGCTGCGATTGTGCAGGAGGACAACTCCCCCACCCTGAGAGTTTTCCACAAGTAACTTCCTCCTTGCTGCTTCCTGCATCCGTCAATGTAAAGACATGGCAGACCTGGTTTTGTTAAACAATCAGCTCCAAGTAATGTCAGTCATGCTCAGTCCTGTGACTGTTCTTGTGGAGCATGTTTTTACAAGTTGGGGAATTTGAGATGACAGATAATAATGATTTGTGGGTGAGATGATAAACAAAGTATGAATAGGTTAGGAATGGAACAGAAAGTCCACTTCTCAAAGTGATTAGGCTCAGTGGAAATCGGCAAACTGAACAATTAAAGTACGTTAGAGACCACAGGACTGTAAGATAGGAGCAGAATTAGACCACTCAGCCCATCAGGTTTCCTCCACGACTGTTATGTTTATGAGCCTCATTCGACTGCCTTCTCCCCATAAGCTTTGACTAATTATGAACCTACCCATCTCTGTCTAAAACACACTCAATGACTTGGCCTCCACTGCTGTGGACCCTGCTGTGCAATGAGTTCCACAGATTAACCACTCTCTGTCTGAAGAAATTACTCCTCATCTCAGTTCTATAAAGTCATCCCTTTTCCTCTTCAAAACTCTCCCCCTTTCACTTCCTCCACCACACCCCCAGGCAGTAAACACCGGGTCTGAGCCACTCACTGAGTCAAAACCTTTCCTCTCACTTTGAATTTGCTTGTTCTGCAAATTCCTTTAAAACAGCGGCCCCTGGCTCTTCGTCCATTCAAAGCTGGGACCAGTGTTCCTTGTCTACTCTTTCCAAACCGTCCATGGTTTTGAAGACTTCCATTAAATCTCCTCTTCGATTTCTGCCCCCCAAGGAAATTAGCCCCAACTTGTTTAATCTTTCTTCACAACTGAAGGTTCTTGTTTCAGGAACCATTCTTGTCAATCTCTTCTGTTCTCTGTCCAGTGCATTCCCATTCTCTTCATTACATGGCACCCAGAACGGCACACACCACTTCAGCCAAGCTCTAACTCCTGTCATATACAAGCTCATCATCCTTCTCCTGCTCTTGTACTCTGTGTGCTTTTTCTTGGGTTAAAGTAAGTTGCTCGGGTAAAAAATGAGGTCTGCAGATGCTGGAGATCACAGTTGAAAATGTGTTGCTGGTTAAAGCACAGCAGGTTAGGCAGCATCCAAGGATGAAGGGCTTATGCCCGAAACGTCGAATTTCCTATTCCTTGGATGCTGCCTAACCTGCTGTGCTTTAACCAGCAACACATTTTCAACTTAAAGTAAGTTGCTGCCCAGCTTGTGGTTTGCGGGTTATTGCTCAACAAGAAAGCTGTGTTTTTGTGCTGTGTTTCAAAACCTTCAGCTCACTGGCCCCTAGTTTCCTGCTCTCTGTGAATATTCTTCCTTGGACAGAGATGTCACATTAGTGATGTTCCAATCTACTGGAATCTTTCCAGACCCTGGGAAAGTTTGGGAAGATTCACACCCATTGCATCCACTATCTCTGCAGCCACTGTCAAACTTGAATTTTCATGGTTTTCCCAGTATCTTTTGCCCAGTCATTGGGATTGTCATCAGTTTCACCCTCCCCCAAATGTTTTGAGACATGAAGGACTTGAATTTGAATAATTTATGCTTTAAAAATTTGCAGATTTTTGGGAACACCCTCAAGATCCACATTTATTACCTGCCTCAAACTGCACTTCACAATATGATGCTGTCCCACATTCATGTGCTCAATGCATACATCCCTCCCAGCACCACCACCACCGCGCCCCACCACACACACTCAACTTCACACCTAAAGCTCACATAAACACAATCGCTGCCCACGCTCCCCGAGCATTTACTCACTCCCACATCCTCACCTCATACCTGTGTTCCACACACACCCTGCAGTGTGTTCCCCCCGCCCAACATCTCCACCACCAAACACATACACCAGCAGCCTCCCCCCAAACATAGCCTGTCCTCCAAACACAATGCAGCAGAGGGACATCCCCACATTCATTCATACATCTCCACCACACTCATACATTCCCATCCCCCACACAGACATTCCCCTCTCCCAAATACACATCCCTGACCATGCTACAGACATACCTCCCACATAAACACACCCTCCCCCAGACTCACACACCGCTCCTCCCAACACACATTCCCCTCTGCCCCCACACACCCTCCCCCACTGACACATCCCCCTTGACCGCATATACATCCTCCTACCCTCAAACACATCTCCCCACGTACACTTCCCCTACCCCGACACACGCGTCCCACTCCCCCACACACTCACATCCCCTCCACCCCACAAACATCCCACTGTACCCTCACATGTATCCCACACATCATTCTGCTCCCCCACACACATCCCTCCCCCTAACAGATACACGTTCTTCCCTCACACACATACACATTCCCCTCCCCCACACCCCATTATCCAATATACACACCCCTCCATACACATGTCCCACTCTCCCTCACACACATTCCCCTTCTCCACACACACAACCCTCCCCAATCCGACACATACACCCCCCTCCCCCGCACAACCCCTCCTCTCTCACTCTCCGTCACACACATACACATTCCCCTACACACACACACACACACACACACATACACACACACATTTCCGTCCCCCACACACACATCCCCCTCCCCCACAAAGGTAAACATTTCTCTCCTACACAACCACATCCCGCCCCAAGTATATAGACACATACACACACACACACACACACACGTGCACAAACACACATACACACTTTCCCCCTGCACACACACTGTCCACTCACACCCCCCACACAGATTTCCCCTTCACACACACACGTCCCCCAACACACTCCCTTCACATAATCACATCACCCTTTCTGCACTTCCTCCCTGCACACACCCCCCACACAAATCCTGCCCACACACTTGCTCCCCCAAAGACATATCCAATCACCAAACCCACATTTCCACCTCCCCAAATATATACAGATATACTTCTCCCACATAACCACAATAACCTACACATATCCCCTTCCACACACACTCACACACATTATTCCCCCTCCACACACCCACATCCCCTCTCACAACACATTCTCCCCCTCCACACACCAGCACCACCACACACACACACACACACACACACACACACACACACACACACACACACACACACACACAACATATCTCTACCCCCAAAACACACACTCACTTCCCCTTCCTCCCACACTCTGTCCCCCCCGTCCCCACACACACACAAACCCCTCCACAAACACACATCCCGTCCCCGCAATGCGCACATCCCCTCCCCCACACACAGATCCTTCTCAGCCCCACGAAGACACATGACCCCCTCCACCCAAGACACACAGCCTCCTCCCATACACATCTCACCCCCCCACACATAACCACCCCCCTCACCCACATACACAACCTCCTCACCCATAAACACAATCCCCTCCCCCAAATACACATCCAACTCCACCCTGCCCACACATTCCCCTCCATCCCACACAAACATTTCCCTCTCCCACACATACAGCTCCCTCCACCTCATACATACGCCTTCCATCTCCTACAGAAGCATTCTCTTGCCCCGACATACACATCCCCCCACACACTTACACTCTCACACATATCCTCCCCACACACAAACATTCCCTACCCCCCCACACACAGCCCATACACAAACCCCACACATACAAGTTCTCCCCACACCACTCTCCCCACCAACACAAACACCCCTCCCCAAATCCACATACACATTCCCTGAACCTTCACACACCCCTCTCCCCCACACACAGGCTTTCCTACACACACATGAGAAAGTGAGGATTGCTGATGCTGGAGATCAGAGTCAAGAGTGTGGCTTTGGAAAAGCACAGCAGGTCAGGCAGCATCCGAGGAGCAGGAGAATCGATGTTTCAGGCATAAGCCTGTCATTAGGAATGGATGAAGGACTTATAATTCGTGATGAAGGGCTCTTGCTCTTCGGATGCTGCCTGATCTGCTGTGCTTTTCCAGCACCACACTCTCCCCCACACACATCTCCCTCCCTACCAACATACACATGCATGAACATCTCCCCCCACCCCCGCAGATGAGCACATTCTCTCATAAACAATTCCTGAACCGCCCCCCAACCACCTAACCACAGACCCAGGGACTGACTCTAATGCTTTGTGTTTCTCTCCCAGTCTCTGTGACCCTGGATGTGGAAACAGCAAATCCCCAGCTCGAGGTCTCTGAGGATCTGAAGAGTTTGAGATTGACCCGGAGCCGAAGGAGTCTCCCTGACACCGAGAAGAGGTTTACAAACTGTCTCTGTTCCCTGGGATCAGAGGGATTCACATCGGGGAGACATTACTGGGAGGTGGAGGTGGGGGGGAATTGGGGCTGGAGTCTGGGAGTATCCTCAGAGTCTGTGGAGAGGAAGAGATGGGTCAATCTGATCCCGGAGAATGGATTCTGGACCATGGGGCAGGATGAGGATCAGTTTTATACAAATACCTCTCCACAATTCCCTCTCTGTGTCGGTCAGATCCCCAGGAAGATGGGAGTTTATCTCAGTTATGAATCTGGGACTGTTTCATTTTACAACACAGACACCAAGTCCCATCTCCACACCTTCACTGGGAATAAATTCACTGGGAAACTTTATCCTTTCTTCTGGACTTGGGATAAAAATCTGTTTCTGAGAATCTGTTGTTAAAGGGGTGGGGCCTCCCTGACATCACATTGACCACCCCCTTGGAGGTAGAACATAGAACAGTACAGCACAGAACAGGCCCTTCAGCCCACGATGTTGTGCCGACCATTGATCCTTATGTAAGGTAAACCGAATGTACGAACTCTCAAATTCCTGTGACCATATGCATGTCCAGCAGTCTCTTAAATATCGCCAATGACCTCGCTTCCACAACTGCTGTTGGCAACGCATTCCATGCTCTCACAACTCTGTGTAAAGAACCCACCTCTGACATCCCCTCTATACTTTCTTACAAACAGCTTAAAACTATGACCCCCCCATGTTAACAATTTATGCCCTAGGAAAACATCTCTGGCTATCAACTCTATCTATGCCTCTCATTATCTTGTACACCTCAATTAAGTCCCCTCTCTTCCTTCTTTTTTCCAATGAAAAATGTCCGAGCTCAGTCAATCTCTCTTCGTAAGATTAGCCCTCCATTCCAGGCAGCATTCTGGTAAATCTCCTCTGAACCCTCTCCAAAATATCCACATCTTTCCTATAACAGGGCGACCAGAACAGGACACAGTATTCCAAGTGCGGTCTAACCAAAGTTTTATAGAGCTGCAACAAGATCTCACAGCTCTTAAACTCAATCCCCCTGTTAATGAAAGCCAAAACACCATATGATTTCTTAACAACCCTGTCCACTTGGGTGACAATTTTAAGGGATCTATGTACCTGCACACCAAGATCCCGCTGTTCCTCCACACTGCCAAGAATTCTGTCTTTAATCCTGTACTCAACTTTCAAGTTCGATCTTCCAAAATGCATCACTTTGTATTTATCCAGGTTGAACTCCATCTGCCACCTCTCAGCCCATCTCTGCATCCTGTCAATGTCACGCTGCAGCCTACAACAGCCCTCTATACGGTCAATGACACCTCCAACCTTTGTGTCATCTGCAAACTTGCTAACCCATCCTTCAATCTCCTCATCCAAGTCATTAATCAGAATTACAAAGAGTAGAGGCCCAAGAACAGATCCCTGTGGAACACCACTCACCACTGACTTCCAGGCAGAATACTCTCCTTCCACTACCACTTGCTATCTCTATCGACCAGCCAATTCTGTATCCAGGCAGCTAAATTTTGCTGTATCCCATTCCTCCTGACTTTCTGAACGAGCCTACCATGGAGAACCTTATCAAATGCCTTGCTGAAGTTCATATACACCACATCTACCGCTCGACCCTCATCAACTTGTCTAGTAACATCCTCAAAGAACTCAATAAGGATTGTGAGGCATGACCTGCCCCTCACAAAACCACGCTGACTGCATTTAATCAAGCCATGCTCTTCGAGATGGTCATAAATCCTATCCCTCAGAATCCTTTCTAACACATTGCAGACAACAGACGTGAGACTGACTGGTCTGTAATTGCCGGGGATTTCCTGGTATTAGCGTTTTGGTCAGGGATTAGGGTCAGAAACCTCCATTGACAACAGGATGTCATGAAACAGAGTTATAGAGGTTTTTAGCACAGAAAGAGACCCTTCAGTCCACCTCATCCATGCCAAACAGATATCCTAAATTAGTCCAGTTTCATTGGCCAGCACTAGGGACATCCCTCAAAACCCTTCCTATTAATATACCCACCCAAATGCCTTTAAATATTGTCATTGCACCAGCCTCCAACATTTCCTCTGGCAGCTCATTTCCAACATGCAACACCCTCTGCTTGAAAAAGTTGCCCCTTCGGTCCCTTTTAAATCTTTCCCCTCAAGTTCTGGACTCTGCACCCCAATAAAAAGACCTTGTTCATTTACCCTATCCATGCCCCTCATGATTTTATTAACCTTATAAGGTCTCTCTCAGTCTTCAATGCTCCAGGGAAAACAGCCCCAGCCTATAGCTCAAACCCTCCAACCTGGCCTACAAACTTGTAAATCATTTCTGAACTCTTTAAAGTTGCATAGGATGGGAGACCAGAATTGCACACAATATTCCAAAAGTGGCCTAACCAATATCCTCTACTGCCACAACATGAGCTCCCAATTCCTATACTCAATGTACTGGCCAATAGTGGAAAACATATCAAACGCTTTCTTCACTATCCTATCTACCTGCGACTCCACTTCCAAGGAACCATGAACCTGTACTTCAAGGTCTCTTTGTTCAGCAACACTCCCCAGGACCTTACCATTAAGTGTATCGGATCTGCCCTAATTTGCTTTTCCAAAATGCAGCACCTTGCATGTATCTAAATTAAACTCCATCTGCCATTCCTTGGCCCATTGGCCCATCTGATGAAGAGCCCATCACACTCTGAGGTAACCTTCTTCACTGTCAACTGCACCTTCAATTTTGGTGACACTTGCAAACTTATGAACTGTACCTCCTATGTTCACACTTAAAAATTTATATAAATGATGAAAAGCAGTGGACCCAGCATCAAACCTTGCGGCCCACCACTGGCTACCGACCTCTAATCCCTACAGTCAATTGCTTCTGAAATATAATAATGTAGGATGCTCCAAATCAAAATGTGTCTTTAAATTCTGAGACTATACTTTGTAACATCACAACCAAATCGTAAATAAATTAGATACAAATCCTGACCGGCGGAGGATTTTGTGATTTTATTTCTGATTTCCGGCATTCCCAGGATATGATTGTGTGACGATACTATCAGGTCGATAGAATCATGACTGAGATTTTGGGCTGCAGTACCGTTCCCCGCCAGCCGGTGGCGGTCCTGTACCGTGTGCCTGAAAAAGCTCCGAGGGTCATCGCTCTATTTGTAAATTCACTGAAAAGTGAAAGTTAATTTTTCAGGAAGGAGCTGTTGTTGTGAACATGTTTACTCTTTTCGCGTCTGTTGGAGAAAGAAATGGAAAGACTTTGTAACAGAAACCTCCCAGGTATAGGGAAGGGGAGCCCCAGGTGCCAGACTGTTGGAAGCCTGTGGAATTCTCTGTCATAAAGTGGGTGAGCCTAAAGCATTGAATGATGTCAAGAAGATAGAGATGTCAGCCACAGAGATAGAAAAGTTCGAAGATTAGATTTGGGGATGCCAGTGTTGGACTGGGGTGTACAAAGTTAAAAATCACACAACACCAGGTTATAGTCCAACAGGTTTAATTGGAAGCAGTAATTTCGGAGCGCCGCTCCTTCATCGGGCGGTCAACCACTGGATGAAGGAGCACTGCTCCGAAAGCTAGTGCCTCCAATTAAACCTGTTGGACTATGACCTAGTGTTACGTGATTTTTAACTTCGAAGGTTAGAGTGTGGAACAGGAAGATAGCACAGCTAAGTACATCAATTAGTGAGATTTGAGATTTGTAGCTCCAGTTGATGTTCTGGATGTAGGTTTGCTCGCTGAGTTGGGAGGTTCATTTCCAAATGTTTAGTTACCCTACTAGGTAACATCTACAATGGGCCTCCAGGTGAAGCACTGCTGCTGATGCCTGCTTTCTATTTATATGTTTGGGTTTCTTTAGGTTGGTGGTATCACTTCCTGTGGTGATGTCATTTCCTGTTCTTTTTCTCAGGTGGTGTACATGGGTTCTGACTTGATGTGTTTGTTGATAGAGTTCCAGTTGGAATGCCATGCTTCTCGGAATTGTCGTGCGTGTCTGTGTTTGACTTGTCCTAAAATGGATGTGTTGTCCCGGTCGAAGTGGTGATACATACAGATTAGAGGGGAACCTCAAATATCCGAACAAGATGTGCGGGCACCAGAGCAATAGGTCAACACGTAAAATGGCAGTAATGCTAAGTGGAAGAATGGACAGGGAGAGGTTCCTGAACATGGTAGGAAAGGTGGTCCACTGGAGATATTCTTGTTTTCATGTGAGGAGTACAACTGGTAAGGCAGGTGACCTTAGAGCTTGGATTAATACAAATACAAAATACTATGATGTTGTAGCTATTACAGAAATGAGGTTTGAGAGAGAGACAAGACTGGCAGGATTTCAATAGATGTCAAATGTCAGTATACCTTTCCTTTGATAAAGGGGCCAAACCTGTTCACAGCATTCCATATGTGATCTGACTCGTGCTTTTAAGCAAAAACTTCCTTGCTTTCACATTCTCTTGGCAATATTCCAATTGACTTCCCATTGAATTTGTGATTCCTGCCCAAGGTCTCTGTGTGCTGTTGCTTTCTACAGTCTATTTTTTTCCATTTAAGAATAATATTGTGCTCTTCTATTCTTTCTACCAAAGTGCATGACCTCACATTGTCCCACACTATATTCCTTGTGACAAGTTTTGCCTACTCACTGAACTTCCTCTCTCCCTGTGCAAGATTTTTATGTCAATCTCACCACTTGCTTTTCCACCTACTTGGCAACATTACATTAATTTTCCTCAGACAAGTCATTGATATAGATTATTAATTGTAGCTCAGCAGTAATTCCTATGGTACTTCACTAATATCCATTTTGAAAATGTCCCTGTTATCCCAACCCTCTGATTTATTAGACAAAAGTGAGGCCCGCAGATTCTGAAGATCAGAGTCAAGAGTGTGGCACTGGAAAAGCACAGCAGGTCAAGCAACATCTGAAAAGCAGGGCAATCGACATTTCGGGCAAAAGCCCTTCAGTAGGAATGAAGCTGGGAGCTCGGGCGTGGAGAGATAAATGGAAGGGGGTATGGGGCGGAAGGGCGGTGTGGGATACAGGTAATTTAATGTTACTTTTGCAATTATAATTGCTTATACAAAGTAAATGAACTCACATCAGTGTGTAATTGTTTCAGCCAAGAGCTGAGTCAACAAGAATGGAAACTATATGGAGGAAATACATAATTTTTTTTGTATTAGCTAAAATTGTATGCAAGAAAGAAACGGGACTGCAAAACAATGGTAGATATTACATGCGACTAGATAAGATGCTGTGTGGGGAGGCAGTTAAGCTAGATACGCCTGTACAAACAGTAGGTATAAACATCTATTTCCCACTTTTACTGAAACACAGGAACAAACCCCAATTAAAAGGGTCTTAATGATCTGTATGAGAGGGGCAGCACAGATGGAGGGAGTAGATAATGGTAAGGAAAGGATATGCCTAACAATGACCTACAGCAGGATGAGGTCAAACGACCTTGTGAGGCCAGAAATCAACATTTTGTCACAGACAAGGCTGGATAAGGCAAGAGATAAACAGGAGTAATGGGTACCGGTCTTAGGGAAGTGGAGGATGTAAACGGGGCGGGGGGGGGAACAATGAAATAAAAAAAACAATAGGAACCAAATTATATAAGTATCGAGTATTTGTTGAATTCGGTGTGTGAGTCCCTTGCCTTGTACAGAAAGACAGACAGTGGACTTCACACCCTCTTGCAGGAGTTAAATAAAGGACACTACTGATTCAGATTTTGTCTCGGACTGAAATTATTGAAGTGAGTGAGCTTTGTTTCTCACAAGCGGGAAGGAAGATGGACAGATGGGACAGGACATGAGGGCGGTGCTGAGCTGGAAGGTTGGAACTGGGATAAGGTGGGGGAAGGAGATGAGGAAACAGGTGAAATGCACATTGATGCCATGGGGTTGGAGGGTCACAAGGCAAAAGATGAGGTGGTCTTCCTCCAGGTGTAGGATTTTAAGGGTCTAGCAATGGAGCATGCCCAGGAGCTGCACGGCCTTGGAAGATTGGGAGGGGGAGTTGAAATGTTCGGCCACAGGATGGTGGAGTTGGTTGGTGCTGGTGTCTCGGAGATGTTCTCTGAAGTGTTCTGCAAGTAGGTGTCCTGGCTCCCCAGTGTAGAGGAGATCGCATTGGGAGCAACGGATATAGTGAATAACATGTGTGGAAATGCAGGTGAAATTTTGATGGATGTGGAAAGGCTCCTTTGGGGCCTTGGACGGAGATGAGGGGGGAGATGTGGACGCAAGTTTTGTAATTCTTACGGTGGCAGGGGAAGGTGCTGGGACGGGAGCATGGACTGTTGGTGGCGGAGGGGAGGTGGACTTGGAGAGGTAATCGGGGAGGGAATGGTCTTTATGGAAAATGGATGGGATGGGGAGAGAAATATATCTCTGGTGGTGGGTGTCCATTTGTAGATAGCAGAAATGGCGGAGGATGATGTGATGTGTACGGAGGTTGGTGGGGTGGAAGGGAGGACCGGTGGGGCGGGGGAGGTTCTGTCCTTCTTGTTGTTGGAGGAGTGGGGTTCGAGTGCAGGGGTATGGGAAGTGAAATTCAGGTAGCTGTGGGAGTTGGTGGGTTTGTAGAAAATGTCAGATCCCGCGCCTCCTCCATCACCACTCCCTTACCACCCAACGCCTGGAGGAAACATGCCTCATCTTCCACCTTGGGACCCTCCAACCCATGGCCCTAATGTGGATTTACTTATTTCTCCTCCTCTAACCTTATCCCAGTTCCAAACTTGCGCTCAGCACCGCCCTCAAGACCTGTCCTACCTATCCATCTTCCTTCCACCTATCCACTCCACCCTCCCCTCTGACCTATCACCATTACCCCCACCTCCATCCACCAGTACACTCTCAGTTACCTTCTCCCCAGCACCGTCCCCTCCCCTTTGTCTCTCCTCCTCTGATTTTCTAGTTTACCGATTGTCTATCCATTCTAATATACTACCTCTATCTGATGAAGCTGCTTAATCTGTGGCACCTTACAAAGTACCTTCTCACAATCCAAGTTTAATTCCATTATCTGCTTTCCCTTTATCTATCCTGCATATAATCGCCTCAAAAAATCCGAGTAAACTTGTCAGGCATAATTTCCCCTTCATGAAATCAAGCTGACGTTGCTTGGTCATGTTATACTTTGCCATTGCATCTTTTATGGCTGATGCGAACCATTTCCTGATAGCAGGTTTTAAACTAACTGCCTAAGAGTAACCTGTTTTCCATCTCTTTCCATTTTAAAATAAAGATCTTATGTTTTCCCATTCTCTGGAACTTTTCCAGAATCTAAGATTCCTGGAAGATTAGTGCCAAAGCATCTTCTATCTTGGTAACTACCTCCTGCCATATGCCAGGCAGCACCCAATTGGGTCAAAGGGCTTTATCAATCTATGTTTAGATTCTATGTAGCATTTAGCTCCATTAAATTCCCAGGCAATGTTTCTCTCGTGATAGTTATTGTATTTATTTCTTCTCCTCTTGTCCTTGAATATTTAATATTATTTTGAATGATATCAGTGTCTTCTCACATGAAGACACTTTAAATTTTTTTTTCCCACTCAGCTGCCATTTCCTAATTCCTGTTTATTCTTTCCCCAGCCTCATTCTCTAAGGGACGTAACTTCACTTTTGCTTCTTCCTTAATTTTATATATTTGAAGAAATCCTTGTTGTCCATATTGACATTATTTCCAAGATTTCTCTGAACATTTATTTTCTTCCTCTTTAGATTTTAGTTTGTGATTTTTAAAACTTCCCAACTCTGGATTGCCACAGATCTTTGCCACATGATATATATTTTATCCTTTTCATTTGATGCTATCCTTAATATCCCTAGATAAACATAGTTTGCTTATCCCTTTCTAGAATACTCTTCTTCACTGGAATTTATTTTCCTGTCAGCCATTGACCATTTTCTTCAATGTCTGCCATTGTTTCTCAACCACTCTTTCTGCTGGATCTCCTTTCTCAGTCCACTCCAGCCGGCTCTGCTCTCATTCCTTTGTAATGACTCCGACAGTTGTTTTCAACCCATGTTCCTCCCTCTGACACAAAGATTCTGTGCAAGCCACCAGAAGTTACCATTAATTTGGTTACTTATTCAGAAATATCACAGATAAACAAATACTGAAACAATTACTTAAACGTTATTGCTCGCAGGAACCAAAATACGACTCCTCAAGAAAGCACATTAAACCTCACAACTCAACTATATATACCAATTATTGGTGGAATTTAGCTGTGATTCTCACCAGCAATGTCTGTCTCTGGATGTCCAGTGTTCAAACCTTATGCTGCGTTCATCTTTGAAGATTTTGGACTGAAAGATCCTGAAGATGAATCTTGTGGAATTTTATATCTTGTCGAGTTTCTGGTGTGACATCATTGATAACCATTTCAATCCATTCATCCACAACATTGATTCCCTCCTGCAGTCATGGTGTCCATAGATTGCCCTCTGAGCAGGAGTAGCTTCTCTGTTTTGTTTCATTTAGTTTTAACTGTTGTGCAAATCACAACTTTCCTGCAATTAACCCTGTTACCTCAGGACATTCCTTCTGCAGGCGTTCTTAATCACACATTGAGCATTAAGAAATACCAATGTCTACCTCCCTACAGTTTGAAAAGTAACCAGTTATCAAAGGGGAAGGCAGTGTTGATGTCACTGTAAGTGTCATCCATGAGTCCAGGCCAATGCTCTGACTAATGTGTCAGACATCCCTCAACTCTCCCACTGCAGAAACGACCAATAAAGAATTAAATCAGATGGACCACTGGCATTAATCCAGCCACTGGAAATGACAATGGCACACACAGTCCTGTCAACAAGCGAAACATTCCATACTAATGACTCAGGGCTTTGCCAGAATTGGGAGAGCTATTCCACAGAGTCATCGATCAACAGCCTGTTAATCCTCTGTCCGAGACAGCAACCTCATCATTCAACAGGACACATCACCAGAGGTTACAGTGCAGTGGTATAGAGGCAGGAATGAGTTGCCCTGGGGATCTTGGCAATGAATTGGGACCCCACTATGTCTCATAGGTACTGATTCAATCTGGCCAAAGAGTCAACTGGAACAATCACTGAGGGTGGAAAATGTACAGAAGGTATTCTAAGTCTGGACTTCAATGTCCATCACCAAGAGCTGGCTGGTGAGCACCATTATCCATTGAACTAGCTCAGTCTTAAAGGATCAAACAGTTTGACTTGGTCAGTGACAGATGGTGAAGGAACCAGCAAGAGCAAAACAGATAGTTAACCTCATCGCCACTGACCCAGCCGTCAGAAATACAACTGACCATGGTAGCATCAGAAGAAGGGACCAGAACACAGCTCTTTTGGAGAGAAAGTCCAGTCATCACATTGACAATCCCCTCTGTTGTGTTGTGCAGCACTATCACCATGCTGAATGGGATAGCTTTCCAAAAGATCAAAGAACTCAGTTCAGGGAATCCATGAGGTGGTGTGGGCCATCAGCAGCAGCAGAAGTATATCCAGCTCCAATCTGTGACCTCATGGCCAAACACAATCCCCTCATATTTCCAGAATTTTCTGTTTTTACTTCTTGAATGATTGTGTGTGATGAAATCACTGGGATTTGTTATGAGGATGTGAATGTATTTGTTAACAACATGTTCATTGCAGCTTAAGAGGAGGCAGGAGATTCAAATGAAATGTCTGTACATTGCAAAAGATTTACTTTGTAGATGTTGAGTTAGATATTTTTGTTAACTGGGGTTTTGTAGTGTTTTAATGTTAAATGCACATTTTACCCCCAAAATGAACCTACAAAGTATCTAAGTATAACAATAGACTCGGATTTTCTTGCAATGATTTCTTTGTTGATTTAAAAACAGACGTGAAACTGCGATTGTGCAGGAGGACCATTCCCCCCCTCTGAGAGTTTTCCACAAGTAACTTCCTCCTTTCTGCTTCCTGCATCCTTCAATGTAAAGACATGGCAGACCTGGTTTTGTTTTAAAGAATCAGCTCCAAGGCTTTCTATAGGTATGTCAGGAATAAAAGGATGACTAGGGTAGGTATCGGTCCAGTCCAGGATAGTAGTGGGAAGTTGTGCGTGGAGGCGGAGGAGATTGGTGAGACACTAAATCAATACTTTTCGTCAGTATTCACTCAGGAACGGGACTCTGTTGCTGGTGTGAATATTGAGTCACAAGTGATTAGAATGGATGGCCTTGAAGTATGTAGGGAGGAGGTTTTGGGAATACTGGAAAGGATGAAAATAGATAAGTCTCCTGGGCCTGATGGCATTTACCCTAGGATCCTCTGGGAAGCTAGGGAGGAGATAGCAGAGCCATTGGCCTTGATTTTTATGTCGTCATTGTCAACGGGAATAGTACCAGAAGACTGGAGGATAGCGAATGTGGTCCCCTTGTTCAAGAAGGGGAGTAGGGACAGCCCGAGTAACTATAGGCCAGTGAGTCTCACTTCTGTTGTGGGCAAAGTCTTAGAGAGAATTGTAAGGGATAAGATTTATGAACATCTGGATAGGAATAATATGATCAAGGATAGTCAGCATGGTTTTGTGAAGGGCAGGTCGTGCCTCACAAACGTTATTGAGTTCTTTGAGAAGGTGACTAAGGAGGTGGATGAGGGTAAAGCAGTAGATGTGGTGTATATGGATTTTAGCAAGGCGTTCGATAAGGTACCCCATGGTAGGCTAATGCAAAAACTACGGAGGTATGGCATTGAGGGTGCATTAGAGGTTTGGATTAGGAATTGGCTGGCTGGAAGGAGACAGAGGGTAGTAGTTGATGGACTAGGTTCATCTTGGAGTGCAGTTACTAGCGGTGTACCGCAGGGATCTGTTTTGGGACCGTTGCTGTTTGTCATCTTTATAAATAATCTAGAGGAGGGGCTTGAAAGCTGGGTGAGCAAGTTTGCGGATGACACAAAGGTCGGTGGAGTTGTGGACAGTGAAGAAGGATGTGGCAGGTTACAGCGGGATACAGATAGGTTGCAGAGCTGGGCAGAAAGGTGGCAGATGGAATTCAATGTAGCTAAGTGTGAAGTCATTCACTTTGGTAGGAGTAACAAGAAGATGGATTACTGGGCTAATGGTAGGCTACTTGGTAGTGTGGATGAGCAGAGGGATCTTGGTGTCCATGTACACAGATCTCTGAAAGTTGCCACCCAGGTAAATAGTGCTGTGAGGAAGGCATATGGTGTCATGGGCTTTATTGGTAGAGGAATTGAGTTCCGGAGTCCTGAGGTCATGTTGCAGTTGTATAAGACTCTGGTGCGGCCTCATCTGGAGTATTGTGTGCAGTTTTGGTCGCCATACTATAGGAAGGATGTGGAGGCATTGGAACGAGTGCAGAGGAGGTTTACCAGGATGTTGCCTGGCATGGTAGGAAGATCGTATGAGGAAAGGCTGAGGCACTTGGGCCTGTTCTCATTGGAGAAAAGAAGGTTTAGGGGAGATTTGATAGAGGTGTATAAGATGATTAGGGGTTTAGATAGGGTAGACACTGAGAACCTTTCACCGCTAATGGAGTCAGCTGTTACTAGGGGACACAGCTTTAAATTAAGGGGTGGTAGGTATAGGACAGATGTTAGGGGTAGATTCTTTACGCAGCGGGTTGTGAGTTCATGGAATGCCCTGCCAGTAGCAGTGGTGAACTCTCCCTCTTTATGGTCATTTAAGCAGGCATTGGATAGGCATATGGAAGTTATTGGGCTAGTGTAGGTTAGGTAGGATTTGGTCGGCGCAAAATCGAGGGCCGAAGGGCCTGTACTGCGCTGTATTTTTCTATGTTCTATGTTCTAATGTCAGTCATGCTCAGTCCTGTGACTGTTCTTGTGGAGCACGTTTTTACAAGTTGGGGAATTTGAGATGACAGATAATAATGATTTGTGGGTGAGATGATGAACAAAATGTAAACAGGTTCAGGAATGGAACAGAAAGTCCACTTCTCAAAGTGATCAGGCTCAGTGGAAAAAGCAAACTGAACAATTAAAGTATGTTAGAGACCATAGGATTGTAAGATAGGAGCAGAATTAGACCACTCAGCCCATCGATCATGACTGTCATGTTTATCAGCCACATTCGATTGCCTTCACCCACTAACCTTTGACTAGTTATGAACTTACCTATCTCTGTCTAAAACACACTCAATGACTTGGCCTCCACTGCTGTGGACCCTGTTGTGCAATGTGTTCCACAGATTAACCACTCTCTGTCTGAAGAATTTCCTCCTCATTTCAGTTCTAAAGAGTCGTCCCTTTTCCTCTTCAAAAATCTCCCCCTTTCACTTTGTGAATGTGATTAATTACAGATTCACAGAATTGTTCCAGTGCAGAAAGTGGCCATTCAGCCCATTATGTTTAGCACTGCTCTCTGAGCATTTTAACTCAGTGTCGATACCTTCTCATTTCCTCATAACTCTGTACATTGTTTAATGTGCAAATTTAATCTTCCTCCACCACACCCCCAGGCAGTATACACCGGGTCTGAGCCACTCACTGAGTCAAAACCTTTCCTCTCACTTTGAATTTGCTTGTTTTGCAAATTCCTTTAAAACAGTGGCCCCTGGCTCTTCGGCCATTCAAAGCTGGGACCAATGTTCCTTGTCTACTCTTTCCAAACTGTTCATTATCTTGAAGACTTCCATTAAATCTCCTCTTCGATTTCTGCCCCCCAAGGAAATTAGCCCCAACTTGTTTAATCTTTCTTCACAACTGAAGGTTCTTGTTTCAGGAACCATTCTTGTCAATCTCTTCTGTTCTCTGTCCAGTGCATTCCCATTCTCTTCATTACATGGCACCCAGAACGGCACACACCACTTCAGCCAAGCTCTAACTCCTGTCATATACAAGCTCATCATCCTTCTCCTGCTCTTGTACTCTGTGTGCTTTTTCTTGGGTTAAAGTAAGTTATTTCCCAGCTTGTGGTTTGCGGGTTATTGCTCAACAAGAAAGCTGTGTTTTTGTGCTGTGTTTCAAAACCTTCAGCTCACTGGCCCCTAGTTTCCTGCTCTCTGTGAATATTCTTCCTTGGACAGAGATGTCACATTAGTGATGTTCCAATCTCCTGGAATCTTTCCAGACCCTTGGAAAATTTGGGAAGGTTCACGCCCGTCGCATCCACTATCTCTGCAGCCACTACATTGAAGACCCTGGGAGACAGCCCACCAGGTCCAGAGGACTTGGGATATTCGGTTTTCATGGTTTTCCCAGTACCTTTTGCCCAGTCATTGGGATTCTCAGCAGTTTCACCCTCCCCCAAACCTCTATCAAGGATTCGAAATATTTTTGAGATTTCAGTTGTGTCTTCTCCAGTGAAAACAGACACACGTATTCTCTACCTCCGCCAGTTCCTTGTTGCTGATGATCTATTCACCAGACTCACCCTCTGAGGGACTTCAACCCCTCTCACTGAACATTAGATTAGATTACTTAGTGTCGGCCCAACAAGTCCACACCGACCCTCCGAAAAGCAACCCATCCAGACCAATTGCCCTACATTTACCCCTTCCCCTCACACTATAGGCAAGTTAGCATGGCTAATTCACCTAACCTGCACATTTTAAGACTCTGGGAGGAAACCAGAGAACATCCAGAGGAAACCCACGCAGACACACGGGAAAATGTGCAAACTCCGCACAGACAGTTGCCTGAGGTGGGAATAGAACCTGGGTCTCTGGCGCTGTGAGGCAGCAGCGTGAACCATTGTGCCACTGTGCCGCCCAGAGTAAAGGTGGGCTTTGGACTGGAGGAAGTAGACAGTGATACAAATAAAAATCCCATGATAACGAGAGAAATGGTCCAAATGGAGCCTCGATTAAAGTGACTGTTGTTGTGAGTATTTCAAACCAACACCAGACACAGGCTTTTTTTGTTCATACATCAAGTTGTCCCTTAGGTCCTTTTAAATTTTCCCCTCTCACTCTAATCTGATGCCCTCTACTTCTAGACTCACCCACCCCAGGGAAAAGACCTCATCTATTTATCCTATCTATACTCCTCATGATTTTATAAACGTCTATAAGGTCACCCATCAGCCTCCAAAGCTCCAAGGAAACAGCCTCAGCCTATTATGTCTCTCCCAATAGCTCAAACCCTCCAACCCTGGCAATATCCTTGTAAATCTTTTCTGAACTTCTTTCAGTTTCACAACATCTTTCCTGTAAGAGGGACAATAGAACTGCCTCCAACAGGGACGGAGATCATGAACAAAGGACAATGACAACAATGAGACATGATCAGCATCATCGGGTCATAGAGTCACAAAGATGTACAGCACAGAAAGAGACTTTCATTCTAACTCATCCATGCTGACCAGATATCCCAACCCAATCTATTCCCACCTGCCAGCACCCAGCCCATATCCCTCCAAACCCTTCCTATTCATATACCCATCCAGATGCCTTTTCGATGTTGCAATTGTACCAGCCTCCACCACTTCCTCTGGCAAATGGCTAGTTCTTTCTGTATTCCATGAGATCTAACCTTGATAACCAGTCTCTCACAGGGAACCTTGTTGAACACCTTACTGAAGTCCATATGGATCACAGCAACTACTCTGCCCTCATCAATCCTCTTTGTTACTTCTTCTAAAAACTAAGTTTGTGAGACATGATTTCCTATGCACAAAGCCATGTTGACTATCCCTAATCAGTCCTTGCCTTTCCAAATATATGTACATCGCATCCCTCAGGATTCCCTCCAACAACTTGCCTACCACCGATGTCAGGCTCACTGGTCTATAATTCCCTGGCTTGTCCTTACCATCTTTCTTAAACAGTGGCACCACATTAGCCAACCTTCAGACTTTCAGCACCTCACTTACGACTATCGATGATACAAATATCTCAGCAAAAGGCCCAGCAATCACTTCTCTACCTTCCCACAGAGTTCTAGGGTACACCTGATCAGGTCCTGAGGATTTATCCACTTTTATGCGTTTCAAAACATCCAGCACTTCCTCCTCTGTAATATGGACATTTTTCAAGATGTCACCATCTATCTCCCTTCATTCTATATCTTCCATGTTTTTTTCAACAGTAAATACTGATGCAAAATGCTCATTTAGTATCTCCCCCATTTCCTGTGGTTCCACACAAAGGCCGCCTTGCTGATCTTTGAGGGGCTCTAATCAGTCCCGAGTTACCCTTTTGTCCTTAATGCATTCATAAAAACTCTTTGGATTCTCCTTAATTCTATTTGCTAAAGCTATTTCATGTTGCTTTTTCCCTCCTGATTTCCCTCTGAAGTATACTCCTACCACCTTTATACTCTTCTAAGGGTTCACTCAATCTATCCTGTCTATACTTGACATATGCTTCCTCCTTCTCCTTAACCAAACCCTCAATTTCTTCAGGTTATCCAGCATTCCCTATACCTACCACCCTTTCCTTTCACCCTAACAGGAATATACTGTCACTGAACTCACATTATCTAATTTCTGAAGGCTTCCCACTTTCCAGCCGTCCCTTTACCTGTGAACATCTGCCCCTAATCAGCTTTTGAAAATTCTTGCCTAATACCATCAAAATTAACCTTTCTCTAATTTCGAACTTCAAATTTAGATCTTCAACTTTTAAGTTATTTCTTTCAGAAATGGAAGAAGTCATTGTCACAGGGATTCCCTGTTGCTGCTCTAACGCTGTTTATTCCTCATTCTGCTCTCCACCTCCACCACTTCATCTGTCAGCTTGTTCCATTAGCAAACCAACTTCTGGGAGAAAAAGTTGACTCCGCAAGTTGCTTTTGAATCTTTCTCCTCCCCATAAACTGATACCCTCTAGTTTTGGATTCCCCTGCTATGAGGAAAGACCTGGTCTGTTCGCTCTATCTGCGCCCCTCATGATTTTATAAACTTCCATAAAGTCACCCCTCAGCCTCCTATACTCCGTGTCGATCCAGCCTCTCCTTACATCTCAAACCTTCCGGTCTCATTTTAATTGTTTTTGCACCTTTTCCAGGTTAATACCATCCTTCCTATGGCAGGGTGACCAGAATTGGACGTAGTCCTCCAAATGTGGCCATACCAATGTCTTGTACACCTGTGACATGACGTCCCAACTCCTGTCCTCAATGCACTGATGATGAAGGCAAACATACCAAACACTGCCTTCACCATCCTGTTTACCTGTGACACCACTTTCAAGCAAAAGTGTACCTTTTCCCCTGACCTCTCTGTTTGACAACACTTCCTATGGTCCTACAATTAACTGTGTCAGTCCGGCCCTGGTTTGTTTTACCAAAATGCTACACTGACATTTATCAGAATTAGACTCCATCTGCCATTCCTCGACCCACTGCCCCAGTGATCGAGATGCCATTGTACCCTCAGATAACCTGTTTCACTGAACCCGCTGTGAACCAAAACCACAGTGTAAAAGGTTTCTGGTATCATTTCTTTTATCGCTTATTTCAAACTGTCTTCTGTTTTCAATGTTCCCTTATTAACTCCTGCCAAAATCGTGATTTTCAAAACTCCATCAAATCTCCTCTTTTCCTCCTCTTCTCCAACAGAAATAGTCCCAACGTCTCCAATCTCTCCATGCAGCTGAGGTTCCTTGCCCCCTTTGGCTTTAGAAGTTTCCACACCATTGAGGTTACACCGACTGGCGTGCAGTTGCTGTGTTCATCCTGAAACCCTCTTTTGAACCAACGTTTAAAATTCTCCAGTTGTCTGTCCCCACTGTTTGAAAGGAGAGGAAGATTACAGCCAGTGCCTCTGCAATTTCCATCATTACTTCCCTCAGCATCCTTCAACACATCAGCTTGGAACTGATGGATACGAAATCTGATTATGGTCAGCCTTCCCACTGTCTCCCATTATTAGTTTTTAATCTCATCAGCACATTCAATTTTAAAAGTTCTTTCCAAGAAGTTGACGAGCATTTATTGCCCATCCCATTCCTAATTGCCCTTGAAGTAAGTGATTTGCTCAGCCATTTCAGATGGCAATGAAGGGCCAACCATATTGCTGTGTGTCTGGAGTCACATGGAAGGCAAGGGTGGCAGATTGGTCCCCAAAAGGACATTGGTGAAACCGGATGGGTCACCATGACTAAGACAAGCTTCACTCTCCTGATTTATAAACTGAATTAATATTCTCATGAGATTTGAACCCAGATCCCCCACTGGACATTGGTGAGGCCACTTTGAGAATATTGCTCTCAACTCTGGTCTCCCTGCTGTAGGAAAGATGCTGCTAAACTTGAAATGATTCAGAAAAGTTTCACAGGGATGTTGCTGGGAATGGAGGTCTTGAGCCACAGGGACAGGCTGGGCCTTCCCTCCCTGGAGCGGCAGAGGCTGAGGGGCAACTCTACAGAGGAGCACGGAGAGGGCGAATAGCCAGGGTAAGGGAGTTCAAAACTAAAGGGCATAGGTGCAGGGTGTGAGGGGGAAGATTCAAAAGTGGTCTGACGGGCAATTCCCCCCATGCAGAGGGCAGTGTGTGTAAAGGCTGAGAAACCACCACCAAAAATAAAATGTAATTGTCTTTCAGTGAGTTATGTACCAACAGAGATCGGGGGGAGAGAATGTAGGGAGAATATTTTTCACTCAGTGTTGGGAGTTTGGGGTCTGCTACTCATTGCCTGAAAACGGAATGGGGGCAGAAACCTTCAAGGTTTAAACATACTGGGAAATGTCCCACATCTTACAGGGCCACATCCCAAAAGGGGGAAGGTGGGATGACACTGGCGCTCACTTTTCCAGTTTCTCCGTCAGTGACCGGCTGAGTGGCCTCTCGCTGGACACTTTCTTTCACATTTTCTGTAAATGCATTTTCTTTCACAACTTCCCTCCAGAATTTCTTTCATTCCAATAACCCACATTCCGGCTCATCTCGGACCAAAACATTCCCAATGTTAGCGAGGGGTCCTGTTTTCCCCATACGTGGGGGGGATGAAGAAATGATTTCAGATTAAAATATTCCTCACCCGGTGACTGTTTCCGAAATGCTGCAATTGTAATTTCTCCCTGAAGTTGTAAACTTGTTCCGGAAGCTGCCATCCTCTTCCTTTCTGTAAACGGTCAAAGGTGAGACATCGCAAAGTTTTCTCAACAGAAATCGCGTCGCTTTCAAGTGCCGTTTAATTCCATCTTGGGGAGAGTTTACCCGAGGGAGCTGCTCCAGTCACATCCAACCGACGGCGAATTAGTCCGAGACTCTGCGATGGACGGTGCCGGTGGATACAGAAAGGAAGCCCTGTATAAACTATCACCATCTCGGTGCTGCCTGAGCTGAATGTGTTCAGCAGCGCAGGGACATTGGAATTGAAAGGGGTTTGAACAGGAAGTGCTGAGGGTGAACATGGATTCCAGACAGCAGGGAGAGAGTTTGACCGAGGAGGTAATCTGTCCCATTTGTCTGGATTTCTTCACCGATCCGGTTACACTGGAATGTGGACACAACTTCTGCCGCTCCTGTATCTCCCAGAGTTGGGAAAAGCAGGAGATAAACTGTGGACAGGAGTTTCCGGACAAATCCCTCAGAGACAACCAGGCCTCAGCGAATCTGGCCGAGAAAGCTCAAACATTAAATGTGAATCCACAAGAGAAGGAAAGTAAACATCACTGTGAGGAACATCAGGAAGAACTGAAGCTGTTTTGTGAAACTGATAAGAAATTGATCTGTGTGATTTGTAGAGATTCCCGGGAACATAAGTCTCACAACTTCATCCCAATTAAAGAAGCTGTTGGAATCGACAAGGTAAAAGAAAACACATTCCATCCCCTGATTATTTCATCACATTTTCATGATCTAATACTTTTTTTTCTGATTTTCTCTCCCAATCCCAGGATTGGGTGAAATCTTCCTTGGAATCTCTCACAGGGAAGAAAGCGGCGGCTCTAGAAATGGAATGGCAGCAAAAACAGAAGATTTCAAAAATTCGGGTAAAGTCCCATGGAGATCAGCTTCAAAATTTGTTTTGTTCATTTTTTTTTTGCAGAAACCTATTGTATTTATATTTCCCCTGACAGGAGGAATCCAGCAGCCTGCAGACCCACATCAAATCCGAGTTCACTAAAATGCACCAGATGCTGACTGAGAAAGAGCAGAGTTTACTCCGAGATCTCAGGGAACAAGAGGAAAACATTCTCAAACCAATGGAGCGAAATCTCTGTAAAATTCAAGATAATTTAAATTCTCTTCAGGAGAAACTCTCAACGTTGGAGAAACAGTTGGAACAAAAAGACAGAGTGGTATTTCTGAAGGTGAGGGATTATATTTCAGATTAGTTCAGTGAAAGTGACTGTGAACAGTCCCAACATGATGCAGTCACCCATCCTCCTTCATTCCCCCGTCACTATCTCCCTCTGCTCCTTTCTCTCTCATGGTTTTCCCTACTTTTCTGTTTATACATTTGTGTCAATTGCACTGTGTGACAGTGGATTCCATAGCTCCATCACTTTCTTGATAACAATCTTTCTCCTGAACTCCCCATTGGATTTATTTGTAATTAGATTATGTTCATATATTCCAGTTTTCAGGTTCTTTAGAAATGGAAACATCTTGACTAAATCTATGGGATCAATTCCTTTCATAATTGCAAACTTTCAAGTCAGATGTTTACTTCAGTAAAATACATTAATGTTTCCTTCAATCCTTTGCAGTTGTTTGAATTTTTTTTACATTCTCCTGCTCTTCAATATCCTTTGTGTTCCATCCTCTTTCTATTCCATGAGTGCAATAATCAGAATTGACAATGCTCAGCAGGTTGTAACACTGTGAGTGCAATTACTGCTTTTTAGATATAGACGGTCAGTCTCTGTCAACTCAGATTGGTGTTCTGTTTGTTTCAGGAGGAAGCATCTTGGGAGAGGAGGTAGGACATGTACTTTACTGAAACTCAGTAAAATTACTCAGGGAAGTGTTTGTGATGAATTTACAACAATTATTTTGTTTTGTTTGCAGGATTCATGATAATAGTAATGAGCTCTCACTAACAGATGGTGCCCTGTCTACTGAAAAATTCAACATTGTTTTACCATTTCCCGTGTGGAACGAAATGCTGGAAACTATTAAACCTGGTAAAGCTCAGATAAGTTCCTTTGTCCTGATTCCTATTTTAAAATTTGGATTGTTATGTGTATAAATATTAATGACAGTATAATTAATGCTCAGTTATAAAGAAAGCTGGATAATAATGGCTTTCACTGTCATTGACATCGACACAGTATTGGGTTTGGAGCTCTCCCAAAACTGAAGTCAACAGGAATTGGGGAAAACTCTCCACTGGTTGGAGTGAAACTGAGCACAAGGGAAGATGGCTGTGATTGTTCAAGGTCAGTCATCTCAACTCAAGGACATTTCTGTAGGAATTCTCAGGGGAGTGTTTTTGCCTAGAAATCTTCAGCTGCTTCCTGAATACATTTCCCCCTAATCCTGGGGAGGGGGAGCAGACAGTGATATTCTCTAATAATAAAACAATATTCTGCCCCATTTGAGAAAGAAACCAACACCACAGTGAACCTGCACAGTTACTGCCTTTGCTGTTTGAATTCATGTATCACTGGACATCGGAGTGCGTCTGGGAAAATTAAGTTAAAAACCACACAACACCAGGGTGTAGTCCAACAGGTTTAATTGGAAGCACACTGGCTTTCAGAGCGATGCTCCTTCATCAGGTGGTTGTGGAGGACACAATTGTAAGGCACAGAATTTATTGCAGAAGTTTACAGTGTGATGTAACTGAAATTATACACTGAA
This sequence comes from Hemiscyllium ocellatum, assembly GCF_020745735.1. Classification (NCBI taxonomy): domain Eukaryota; kingdom Metazoa; phylum Chordata; class Chondrichthyes; order Orectolobiformes; family Hemiscylliidae; genus Hemiscyllium; species Hemiscyllium ocellatum. Next base: position 9,438,860 of record NC_083435.1, read on the forward strand.
AAATACCTTGATTGTCTGTTGAGTCTTTCAGTTGTCCAAAAACCACAATAGTTTCACTTCTTTCATGTGTAAATCACAAAACCTTTTCTTAAAAGTTGCATTCTCAGGTTAACTGTAACAATTGGTGTTAGCTAGACAATATGTTGAAGGTGTTAGCCCCCTGTATTCTCTGTCTGTGTCATGATATTTAGATTGATTCTAATCTAAAAAGTGAGTTTTACATGAATTCATGCAGTTTTTGAGCAAAGTACAATGTAACTCTGCAAGTACAAATTCACTCCACAAAATATATGTATATGTGTGCATGTCGGTCTGTGTGTGTAGTCTGTCTGTCTGGGTTTGGGGATTGTGAGTGTGAGAGAGTGTATATATGTGCACTAGTTCGTAGCACTGTGTGTGTGTGTGTCTGTGTCTGTGTGTGTGTCTGTCTGTCTGGTTTGGGGGGGCGGGGTCTTGAGTGTGAGTGAGAGTGTAGAGTGTCTTAAGTCTCTGAGAGGATGCATGTGTGAGTGTGGGAGTGTGTGTGTCTGTCAGAGTGTACGTGAGTGTCTGTGTGCGTGTCTATGTATATGTGTGTCTGTGTGTATGTGTGTGTGTATAGGAGTGCCTGGTGTGTACGTGTGTAGGTGTATGTAGCTGATAGCTAAGTTCCATACCCATAGGGAGGGCCTCAACCGGGATCTTGGGCTCATGTCACACAAGTGACTACCATTACACTATACACACACACACAGAAACTCCTACACACACACACACACACACGCACTCCTATACACACACATACACATGGACACACATATACATAGACACTTACACACACCCTTACAGACACACACACACTCCACACTCACACATGCATCCTCTCAGAGACTTAGACCACTCTACACTCACGCACACCTATACACTCTCTCACACAGACACTCATAACCTCCCACCCCAGACACACACATGCACTCCCATACTCACACATGCACCCCTTCACAGACTTAAGACACTCTACACTCACATACGCACACATATACATTATCTCTCACACTCCCGACCCAGACACACACACACACACAAACACGGTGCTACGAGCTACTGTGGGCAGGAATAGGAGGATAGAGCAGATGATTGCATGGCTGAGGAGCTGGTGTATGGGAGAAGGATTCACATATTTGGATCATTGGAATCTCTTTTGGGGTAGAAGTGACCTGTACAAGAAGGACAGATTGCACCTAAATTGGAAGGGGACTATACTAGCAGGGAGATTTGCTAGAGCTGCTCGGGAGGATTTGAACTATTAAGGTGGGGCGGAGTTGGTGGGGGATGGTGGTGGGGGATGGTGGTGGGACCCAGGGAGATAGTGAGGAAAGAGATCAATCTGAAACTGGTACAGTTGACGACAGAAGCTAGTCAAACATTCAGGGCAGGCAGGGACAAGGTAGGCCTAATAAATTTAACTGCATTTATTTCAATGCAAGGGGCTTAACAGGGAAGGCAGATGAACTCAGGGCATGGTTAGGAATATGGGACTGGGATGCCATAGCAATTTCAGCAACATGGCTCAGGGATGGACAGGACTGGCAGTTTAATGTTCCAGGATACAAATGCTACAGGAAGGATAGAAAGGGAGGCAAGACAGGAGGGGGAGTGGCATTTTTGATAAGGGATAGCAATACAGCTGTACTGAGGGAGGATATTCCTGGAAGTACATCCAGGGAAGTTATTTGGGTTGAACTGAGAAATAAGAAAGGGATGATCACCTTATTTGGATTGTATTATAGACCCTCTAATAGTTAGAGGGAAATTGAGAAACAAATTTGTAAGGAGATCTCAGCTATCTGTAAGAATAATAGGGTGGTTATGGTAAGGGATTTTAACTTTCCAAACATAGACTGGGACTGCCATAGTCTTAAGGGTTTAGATGGAGAGGAATTTTTTAAGTGTGTACAAGAAAATTTTCTGATTTAGTGTGTGGATGTAGCTACTAGAGAAGGTGCAAAATTTGACCTACTCTTGGGAAATAAGGCAGGGCAGGTGACTGAGGTGTCAATGAGGGAGTACTTTGGGGCCAGGGACCATAATTCTATTAGTTTTAAAACAGTGATGGTAAAGGATAGACCAGATCAAAAAGTTGAAGTTCTAAGTTGGAGAAAGGCCAATTTTGATGGTATTAGGCAAGAACTTTTAAAAGCCAATTGGGGACAGATGTTCACAGGTCAAGGGATGGCTAGAAAATGGGAAGCCTTCAGAAATGAGATAATGAGAATCCAGAGAAAGTATGTTCCTGTTAGGGTGAGAGGAAAGGCTGGTAGGTATAGGAAATGCTTGATGACTAAAGAACTTGAGGATGTGGTTAAGAAAAAGAAGGAAGCGCATGTCAAATGTAGACAGGATAGATTGAGTGAATCCTTAGAAGCGTATAAAGGCAGTAGGAGAACATTTAAGAGGGAAATCAGGAGGGAAAAAAGGGGACATGAGATAGCTTTGGCAATTGGAATTAAGGAGAACCCAAAGGGTTTTTATAAATACATTAAGGACAAAAGGATAACTAAGGAGAGAATAGGGCCCCTCAAAGATCAGCAAGATTGCCTTTGTGTGGAGCCACAGAAAATTGGGGAGATACCAAACAAGTATTTTGCATTAGTGTCTAATGTGGAAAAGGATATGGAAGATATAGAATGTTGGGAAATAGATGATGACATCTTGAAAAAAATATCCATATTACAGAGGAGGAAATGCTGGATATCTTGGAATGCATAAAGTTGGATAAATCCCAAGGACCTGATCAGGTGTACCCTAGAACTCTTTGGGAAGCTAGGAAAGTGTTTGTGGGGCCTCTTGCTGAGATATTTGTATCATTGATAGTCACAGTTGAAGTGCCGGAAGACTGGAGGTTGGCTGACATGGTGCCAATGTTTAAGAAGGGTGGTAAGGACAAGCCAGGGAACTATAGACCAGTGAGCCTGACATCGATAGTGGGCAAGTTGTTGGAAGGAATCCTGAGGGACAGAGTGTACATGTATTCGGAAAGACAAGGACTGATTAGGGATAGTCAACATGGCTTTGTGCATGGAGAATCATGTCTCACAAACTTGATTGAGTATTTTGAAGAAGTAACAAAGAGGATTGATGAGGGCAGAGCGGTAGATGTGATCTATATGGACTTTAGTAAGGCGTTTGACAAGGTTCCCCATGGGAGACTGGTTAGCAAGGTTAGATCTTATGGAATACAAGGAGAACTGGCTCAAAGTTAGAAGACAGAGGGTGGTGGTGGAGGATTGTTTTTCAGACTGGAGGCCTGTGACCAGTGGAGTGCCACAAGGATCGGTGCTGGGTCCTCTACTTTTCGTCATTTATATAAACGATTTGGATGCGAGCATAAGAAGTGTAGTTAGTAAGTTTGCAGATGACACCAAAATTGGAGGTGTAGTGGACAGTGAAGGAGGTTACCCCAGATTAAAACGGGATCTTGATCAGATGGGCCAATGGGCTGAGAAGTGACAGATGGAGCTTAATTCAGATAAATGTGAGGTGCTGCATTTTGGGAAAGCAAATTTTAGCAGGACTTATGCACTTAATGGTAAGGTCCGAGGGAATGTGGCTGAACAAAGAGACCTTGGAGTGCAGGTTCATAGCTCCTTGAAAGTGGAGTTGCTGGTAGATAGGATAGTGAAGAAGGCGTTTGGTATGCTTTCCTTTATTGGTCAGGGTATTGGGTACAGGAGTTGGGAGGTCATGTTGCAGCTGTACAGGACATTGGTTGGACTATGGTTGGAATATTGCGTGTAATTCTGGTCTCCTTCCTATTGGAAAGATGTTGTGAAACTTGAAAGGGTTCAGAAAAGATTTACAAAGACGTTGCCAGGGTTGGAGGATGTGAGCTATAGGGAGAGGCTGAATAGGCTGGGGCTGTTTTCCTTGGAGTGTTGGAGGCTGAGGGGTGACCTTATAGAGGTATACAAAATTATGAGGGGCATGAATAGGATAAATAGACAAGTCTTTTCCCTGGGATGGGGGAGTCCAGAACTAGAGAGCATAGGTTTAGGGTGAGAAGGGAAAGATATAAACGAGGCCTAAGAGGCAACTTTTTCACACAGAGGGTGGTACATGTATGGAATGAGCTGCCAGAGGAAGTGGTGGAGGCTAGTACAATTGCAACATTTAAGAGGCATTTGGATGGGTATATGAATAGGAAGGGTTTAGAAGGATGTGGCCCAAGAGCTCACAGGTGGGACTAGATTGGGTTGGGATATCTGTTCAGTATGGGCGGGTGGGACCGAAGGGTCTGTTTCTATGCTGTACATCTCTATGACTCTGTAACTCCTCAAATACTAAACATACTGAAACTGACAGATCCCAAACATCACCCCAACAGGAGCTCCACGTCTCCTGAAACTGAAGGAAGTGGTGGGGGCATTCATCAGAGTCCAATTAACTTTCAGATTCTCTGAAAGATCCCTTGAGTCTCAGTTCTTTCAATTATTTTATTCAAGCAAATGCAGAAGAGAATGCCCTTTGATCAGGACAAAACACAATCCCTCTGATTTTATAACAAAGACTATATACTTTATTCTTTTTGTAATTAATGAGATTGATTACATTATCAACTGGTCCACATTGACAGCTGTCCAACTGAGACCCTGCATGCAGTAATCACAGAGTCATACAGTTATTTATACAGCATGGAAACAGACCCTTCAGTCCAACTCGTCCATGCTGACCAGATGTCCTAAACTGATCTCCCATTTAGCCTATATCTCTCTAAACCTTTCCCATTCATATACCCATCTAGATATCTTTTATTATATTTTAAAAATGTTTTATTGAAAAACATTTTCTTTACAAAACGATAAAATTACAAAAATATGAAAATATAACATTAAAACAACAATAACAGTAAACAATAAACCAGCTACTATACTACTCTACAAAGAACTCACAATTACACTCATTACACATCAATAAATAAATAAGTAAATAACTAACTCTGCTCAGAGTATCAAGATCACAGCTCTCAACCTTCGAGAGCAACAGTTATTAAAACCGCGTTTGTTCAAAATGTTTCTTGTCAGGACATTAGGCTGATTAAACCAAACCATCATGTCTCGACAAAAGCCCCAAATTAAAGTGGCAGACAGATCTGCTTCTAAATAATTCAAGAAGGGCTGCCATGTCTTATAAAAAATGTCCATTTTCTATTGCACCATGTTTGTAAGAAAGTCCAAGGGAATGTGTTCCATAATTAACTTATGCCACCCCAACAGACCCGGGGGGGTCTCAGACACCAAGCACATCAGAATGTTCTTCCTTGCACAAAAAAGTGAGGATGATAAAAAGCTTTCACCCATGTACTTCTGAGGGAGATAAATGCGGCAAACGCAGAAGAAGAGAAACCGGGTCCACCTCGACTTCGGTCCCAAGACCCTCTCTATTACACCTGCCGCAGCACTCCAGTATGGATGGAGCCTGTGGGAGGACCACAGACAATGAGTGAAGGTACCCGTATTTATTTTACACTTGGGGCACATTGCTGTTTCAATTTCGCAGATGATCGGGGGTCAGACGAAACCTATGAAGAAACTTTAACTGCATGGCATGGGTTCTATTACATAACAAAATCCTCCTTGTATTCTCACAAATGTTCTCCCACGTTTCTGGAGTGACCTCCACTCCTAACTCTCTCTCCCAGACCTCCCGTAATCGCTCGGTGTCACCCGAGGAACGTTCCCCCCAACAAGTGATAGAGGTACTCACTGAAAGAGTGCTCTTAGCCTGGAGCACCCTCTTTTCTGTATCAGATCTAAAACTCTCAGCCAGAAGCATAGTTGCTTTTCGGATAAAATCTCTGATCTGAAAAAAACGGAAGAGATCCCTGCTCAATAATCAATTCTTCCGAGTTATTTAATCAAATAACATTAATGTTGCATCTTCAAACACATCACCCAAACAAGAAACTCCCCTATCTGCCCAGAATGTAAACCCAGGCCATTGTCCCTGGCCAGAAACCTCGAATACCAATTCTGGGAATATGGAAAGATGTCTTAGACACATTGCCCTCCATCTGTCTCATTGCCCTCCATGCTTTCACAGTATTAATAATTATTGGATTGTGACAACATTCTGTAATAGTCCTCATTTTGTCCAGAAACAACAGTTTAATAAGAGGATACTTTGCCTGAAAGGCCTCAATGTCCCACCATTTCGATGCCAAGTCTCCACAGGCCCAATCACTCACAAAAGACAGAAGGGAGCTCAACTGATATTTTCTGCCGTCCGTGAGATCCACTCCTCCCAACTCCTGGGGCATTTGCAATTTCATAAGATTAAAAAGAGACCACTTACGGTGGCAAATAAAAGAATGAAACCAACCGTTCAATTTCCAAAATGTTTGTCTGGTAAAAAGCAAGAGAAACATCCTCAGGGGGGTATAATCAGTGGGGAAGATCTTAATAACACCAAATCAACCTAGCCATGATATTGGAAGGCCCCCCCCATCTTTGAATGTCTGTTTAATTTTGCCAAGGAAATGAACAAAATTAGCCTTGAATAACTGATCAAAACCACGGGTCCCAGCGAGGCCCAAATAAAGAAAGCCTCTGTGTGCCCACTTAAAGGGGAACCCACCGTCAATGTCCGGTGTTCCCCTCAGACTGCCCAATAGGCATTGCCCTGATTTTGAAAAATTGATCTTGGAACCTAAGGAAAAGCCAAATGATTAATACGTTGTATCAGATCCAGCACCGAAACTGCCGGGTTCAGAAACCTTATAAATATTGTAATTATACCCACCTTCACGGTTTTCTCTGGCAGCTCATTCCATGCACACACCACCTTCTGTGTAAAATCGTTTAAAGCTTTCTCCTCTTACCTTATGTATTCTAATGTCCTCTGACACATTAGGAATGTTTGAGGACTCTGGGTCTATACTCGATGGAGTTTAGAAAGATGAGGGGGATCTAACTGAAACATACAGCATACTGAATGGCCTGGACAAAGCAGATGTTGGGAAGATGTTTCCATTGGTAGGTGAGACTAGGACCCGAGGGCACAGCCTTAAAGTAAAGGGCAGACTTTTTAGAATGGAGTTAAGGAGAAACGTCTTCAACCAGAGAGTGGGGAATCTATGGAATTCACTGCCATAGAAGGCTGTGGAGGCCAGGCCACTGAGTATATTTAATACTGAGATAGACAGGTTCCTGAGGATCAAGGTGATCAAGGGTTACAGGGAGAAAGTGAGAAAATGGGATTGAGAAACATATCAGCCATGATTGAATGGTGAAGCAGACTTGATGGACTGAATGGCCTAATTTCTGCTCTTATGTCTTATGGTGTTCTAGTCTTACAGTTTTGGGCTGAAAATGTGTTGTTGGAAAAGTGCAGCAGGTCAGGCAGCATCCAAGGATTCCTGAAGAAGGGCTCATGCCCGAAACGTCGACTCTCCTGCTCCTTGGATGCTGCCTGACCTGCTGCGCTTTTCCAACAACACAGTTTCAGCTCTGATCTCCAGCATCTGCAGTCCTCACTTTCTCTTACAGTTTTGGACAAAGCAATCAAAAGGGGCAAAGCTATCTGTTACCCTCTCTAACCAGGACAGAAGAGATTGAAAGGATACTGGAGTGGGAGGAGGGTCCACTTATTCGTGTTTAATGTTGGGACCAAGAACAAAGAGGAGACAAGAGACTTCATTTGAAGAATATCAAGAATTAGGAACTAAATTAAAGAATACGACCTTAAGGGTTATATTCTTGGCATGACTACCTGAGTCACATACAAACTGACAAAGAGGTAAGAAAGTTAGTGAAGTAAATGAGTATCTAAAGGATTGGGGCAGGAATGAAGGGTTCAAGTTCATGAGGCACTGGCATCAATATTGTAACAGGAATGAACTGCACCATTGGGACTGTTTCCACCTGAACCAAGGTGGGATCTGGATCCCTGCAGGTGAAATAGGTGGTCACAGGAGTTTAGAAGAAGGAAGGGCCCAGGAGAGGTTATTAAAGTTTCCAGAAAATGTAATAGGACACAGAGTTTGGAAAGGATCAGGAACCTAACTTCAGCCACACAGAGTTAAAGGAACCAGAACGAGAAGGTGGTATGGTCACTGAGAGTGGAGGAGACAAAACACAGGAAGTGAACTTGGACCACAGATTAAAATGGGTTGGTGGAATGTTGTAGACATTACAGAATTGTGGCTGCAATTGGGTCAGAGCTGAGAATGAAATATCTGAGGATAGATGTCCAATCAAAAGAACAGACTGATTGGCAGAGGGGCTGGGGTTTTGGAATTAGAAATGCAATTAAATTTATAAGAAGAGATGTAAAGACGGGTGATGTAGAATCTGTGTGGAAAAAACCACCCCAATGGAAGTTACGTACAGGTCCTCTAGGAGTAGTCAGGCTGTCGGGGAGAAAATAAACCAGGAGATTGAAAAGGCATGTAAGAAAGGCACTCTTCTAATAATCATTGGGATCTTCAATATTTGGGTGAACTGGGAAATCAAGTTGGTCGTGGATCCCAAGAAACGGAATTTGTTGAATGTCTAAGACATGGTTTTTTGGAGCAGCTTGTGGTACAGCGCGGTCAGGAAGAGGCAATTCTGGATTTGGTGATGTGCGATGAGGCAGATTGGATTAGGGAGTTTAAGGTGAAGGAACCCCTTAATGGGGGGGGGAGTCATTGCAAAATGATATTATTCGCCCTGTAGTATGCGAGGAAATCACATGTTACACTATTAGAATTGAATAAAGATAACTGGAAAGACATGAAGAGGAGCTGGCCAGAGATGATCTGAAGGTGGACCTCGCATGGAAGATGGTGAAGCTGCAATGGCAGGAACTTCTGGGTGTAACTGGGAGGCACAACAGAAATTCATCCCAAGGAAAAAGAAACATGCTAAGGCAAGGATGTGGCAACCATGGCTGAGGAGGCCAGTGAGGGACAGGATAAAAGCCGACAATGTGGTAACGCTTAGAGGGATGCCAGAGAAGGGGACGCCTTTAAAAACCTACAGAGGATAAGTGAAAAAACAACAAGGGAGAAGAAGTTGAAATATGAGGGTAAACTAACTAATCATATTGAAGAAGATTGCAAGAGTTTTTGTTTAGATGCATAACAGGTAAGAGATGAATAAAAGGAACATTGGTCTGCTAGAAAATGAGGCTGGAGAAGTAACAATGACAAAGAAATGGGAATGGAACTGAATAAGTACTTTGTATCAGTCTTCACGGTGGAAGGCACCAGGAGTATACAAGAACTTCATGAGAGTCGGGGGAGGCTTAGATGAGTGGAAGTGCATGGTAAAATAGGGCAAAGTTAGTATCAAGGGAAGGTCATGCCTGACAAATCTGCTAGAATTCTTTAAGGAGGTAACGAGCATCTTAGACAAAGAAGAGTCTATGGATGTTATCAATCTGGACTTCCAGAAGGTCTGTAACAATGTGCCACACAGGAGGCTGCTGAGTAAGAAAAGAGCCCATGGTGTTTGAGGCAAGGTACTAGCATGGAGAGAAGCTAGGCTGTTTGGCAGAAGGTAGAGAGTGGGGATAAAAGGGTCTTTCTCAGGCCAGCAGCCAGTGACCAGTGGTGTTTCACAAACGTCAGTGTTGGGACCACAACTTTTCACTTTATATATTAACGGTGTAAGTTTTCAGATGAGACAAATTGGAGGGACGGGTAACACGAGGAGGGGGGAAGCTGCAGAAGGATCTGGACAGGTTAGGAGAGTGGGCAAAGAAGTGGCAAATGGAATACAATATGGGAAAGTGTGAGGTCATGCACTTTGTAGGAAGACTAGAGGCATAGACTATTTTCTGAATAGAGAGAAAATTCAGAAATCTGAAGTGCAAATGGACTTGGTGTCCTAGTTCAGCATTTGCTTAAGGAAAACGTGCAGGTTGAGTTGGTAGTTAGGAAGGCAAACACAATATTGATATTTATTTCGAGAGGACTGAAATATAAAAGCAGGGATGTACTTATGAGGCTTTATAAGTCTCTGGTCAGACCACATTTGGAGTATTGTGAGCAATTTTGGGCCCCATGCCTCAGGAAGAATGTACTGGCCCTGGAGAAGGTCCAGAGGTTCAAGAGAATGATCCCAGGAATTAAAGGCTTAAAATACGAGGAATGTTTGAGGACTCTGGGCCTATAATCAGTGGAGTTTAGGAAGATCGGAGAAACCAATTTACAGAGTACTGAATGGCCAGGACAGAGTGGACATTGGGCAGCTGTTTCCATTGGTAGGAGAGATTATGACCCAAGGGCACAGCCTAGGAATAAAGGGAAGATCCTTTAGAATCTTCTTCAGCCAGAGTGTGGTGAATCTGTGGAATTCACTGCCACAGAAGGCTGTGGAGGCCAGGTCATTGAGTATATTTAAGATTGAGATAAATAGGTTCTTGGTTGTCAAGGGTATCAAACGTTACAGGGAGAAAGCAGGAAAATAGTGTAGAAAAGCTTATTAACCATGATTGAATGGTGGAAACAACCCTCCCTCCTCACTAGAGGAGGGGGGACATGAACCTGTCCCCACAGTTCATCGTAACTGGACCAGATCCCTCAGGGGCTGAGTTGGGTGTGGCCGCTCAGGACTTGTCGAAGCTACAAGAACTGGAGGGTGACAAGGTCTTGTCTGTGGTGACTGGGGACTGAGGTGGAGGTTAATTACCCTGAGGGCACCCTGGATGGTCGTGATGAAGGAACAGGCCTCCTCTCTCCCTCCCAGGCCTTTATGTCAGGCACCACCCCAACCCTGATTGGGGAATGTTTTCCCAGATACGTGGAGGGGTGACCCAGCAATGGGAGTGAAGCAGATTTCTGAACCCCTGTCCACCAGGGGTGCCTCAGATTTTCATCAACATTTTAATAGAGTCTGGTATAGTCCAAGACTTGAACATTCCTGCTGTTGACCCTGGAGATGAGATCAAGGCAAGGGTGTGCCTGCACGGTTGCCCCAGGACAACAGCTTTCACCCACCCCGCTCTCTAAGTTGGGTTTCAACTTAAACTGTTTTAACTGCTGGTGGTGGTACATACTGCAGCCGTGAAGACATCTATTGCTAACCTCAATGTTAACGGCAGCGGGAATGCTCAGCACAGACTCTGTATCCTCTCCCTCCTCAGGGAATGGAAGTACACGGTGAGCCTCCTGCAGTAAACCCAGACCATTTCAGGAGATGAAGCTACAGGGCTCCTGGACAGGCAGGGAAGTGTCTTCATGAGTCACCTGACTTCCAATTCTGATGGGTGGCTATCTTGTTGGCCCCTTTTTTCCCAGCTGGAGATCATGAGGGTCAAAGAGCATGTGCCAGGCCGTCTGCTCCAGCTCCTGGTTTGTTTCCGAAGCACTGAGCTTCACTTTGTGAACATATATGCACCTTGGATGGAACCTGATCAGACCTGCTTTTTTGGGGAAGTGTCTATTCTTCTTAGCTCCATCAGTGATGGTGAACCTATCCTTCTCAGGGGAAGATCTCAATTGTACCCTTGGGGAGGGGTCCGTGGTGATATCCAGAAGAGCTCAGCATTGGTGGAGAAGTTGAGGGACTTGTGTTATGACACGGGGTAAACCCCTATGCTAATTTAAACCAGCAAGACAGAAAAGACAGGCTGTAAACTGTTAAAATTCAAAAAGCAAAGAAGTATTCCAAAAGTCACTATTTAAAGAAAAAAATTAAGAATTTGATTCTTTAAGTTTAACAGACAATATTAACTAACAACTATTGACAACTCCTTTCCCTTAAACCTCCCACTCTACAATATTAGTCCATACAAAAATCCAGATGAAGATTTACAAAAAAAAAATCACATTTCAAAACCAGTCAGCTTTGCCGAGTTTCCTCTGCAGATATTCTGCTGTAGATTCTCTCCAGGTCAGTTTCTATGTTCTGCTGTACAAACATCTTTCACAGACAGGCACTTTTCAGACAGCTCTTAAACTAGCAGCCTTCATCTGTTGGTCTTTTGGTAGTTCTCTCTCAACTGTTCAAAAATATTTGGTTTTATACCACAGAACATCAGATTGTTTAATTGGTTTTAATATCAAAATACAAAATTCAAATTTGACTGGAGTTTGGTATCTTGGGGCATAATTTAAACAGATTGGCCAAATTTGAATTTGTTTTTGTTCCGTAGCAACCCAGCTACTCCAGCTGTTTCAACCAAGTGTAATATTGTTACCTTGTTCCAGACACTCTGTACTTCTCTAAGTCCTTGCTAGCTTTTCAACACTTTTAAAAGTACATACACCCACAACTTCATAACTCTTCCCCAGAAACAAATGGACCATCATAATGAAAAAAATTGTTTCATTTATTTTGTCTCAAACCATTCACTACATTATCATGACATACATATAACTTTAATCTAAGTTCATATTAACTTCTTCCCACATCAACATAACATTGAAAGATGTATCTTGTCTACTTTATCAGTTAAATCCATGATAATGCATTTGTGATTACATTCTTACGACCCACAACATGTGTGGCATGTAATTTAAAAGTCTGTAACATAAGAGTCCAATGAAATAGTCGCATTTTCTTGTCTTTAAAGCTTTCCAAGAATGTAGAGGATGATGATCCATGTACACCATCGTCTCTGACACATTGTCCATGACATACACATTAAAATGTTGGAAGACCAGTATCAAACTCAAAAGTTCTTATTAAACCGTGGAGTATTTCTCTGATAGATGTCGAGTTTCTTCAAAAAGTAACTAACTGGCAATTTAATGCCATCCTCATCTTCCTGCAGCAGTACAGCTCCAGCTCCTATGTCACTAGCATTGTTGGAAACTTTAAAAAGTTTTGAAAAGTTTGGTGTAGCTGAAACTGCTGCAGTGGTTAATATTGCTTTCAAATAGTCGAATGCCTCCTGGTATTGTTCTGTCCACTGAAACTTTGTGTTCTTCTTCAGCAAATCAGCGAACAGTGCCACTACACTGCTGATGTTTGTAACAAACTTCTAATAGAATCTGCTCCTAAAAATTGATGCTCCTGTTTCTTTTAGGTTGGTTGTGGAAATTCCTTGACGGCCTCATCTTTGCATTCTGTGGGGTCAACCTTCCAAACTTACTAAAGATTACTACATCGTCCAAACAGACTGTGCAATTTGTTAACCCAACCACCGCTCCATTTATGAGTCTTTGGAATGTGGTGGGTGTGTTCTTCAATCCAAAGGGCATCACTTTAAATTGATATAGCCCATATGAGGTTACAAACGCAGAAATTTCTTTCACCATCTCTGATAAAGTTTCCTGCCGGTAACCACGCAGTAAGTTCAATTTGAAGACGTAACTGGCTTATCCAACTTATCCAATACAGTCTTCCAATCTTGGAATTGTATAGAAGTCTGATTTTGTCATGATGTTGACCTTCTGATATTCCATGCAAAATCGCTGAGTCCCGTCTGGTTTGGGAACTAAGACGATTGGCAAATTCAACTCGCTCTGGCTTGGTTCAATGATGCCCTTGTCGAGCATGGCCTCCACCTCTATCTGGACTTGTCTGACTTTGAGAATTCAGTCGTTAGGGGTGTTTTATTGGAGTAGTATTCCCTACAGCTACTTCTTGTACAACAGCATCAGTCCTCCCCAGCTGATTCTTACATATGTCCTTGTACTACAGCAACAAACCTTTCAACTGTGTTTTATGCTCCTGAGACAGGTAGTTTACTAAACTATCCCACTCCTCAAGGACGTCTTTATTTTTTTAATCTATTTTGAGACACCTCAAAATCCGTAACATCTGGATTTGATTTCTCACTCTGCGGGTCACTAACTAACACCTGTTTCTCTGGTTCTTTCTCTCTTGTGTAATACGGTTTCAGCATGATCACATGACATACCCAATACCGTTTTTTTCCTATCTCTCATCTTTATTAGATAGTTCACCTGACTCAACTTTTTCACAATTTGACAGGAACCACTAAACCTGGCTTTGAAGGAATCTTGTATCACTGGTTACAGTGCTAACACGTCATCCCCTTGGGAAAGCATCAAAATCTCAGAGTTGTTATCTGCCACGTGCTTCATTCTATGCTGTGCCCTCTTTAGGTGCTGTTTAGTGAACCCACCTACTCAATTTAATTTCTCACTCACCACCGATACATAATCTATTTGTGAGATCTCTGACTTTGGTCCTGTCAATTTTTCCTAAATTAATTTTATCCCAATCATTCTTGTAATCCTGACAATATGCTCTCAACATGGTCTTCAAGGTCTGATGCCATCTTTCCAAAGCTTCCTGGAATTCAGAATGACATGCATTATCCTAACCTCCTTAAACAGCCTAGCAGTAAAATTTGACTCTTGATCTGACTGAATCTCTCTGGGTAGCCCACACCCTGTGAAGAAAGCTACTAACTCCTCTACCATCCATTTTGCCTTGATACTCTGTAATTTAATTTTTCCTCCAGAAATCCGGAAGGCACATCCTTTAGGGTTAACTCATACTGGTTCCCACTTTCAGTTCTCGAGAGGGGACCTGCACAATCAATTATTACCCACAAGAAAGGATTGTTTCGTAGTGTAGGATCTCCCCTTCTCCCAACTTCTATCCCTCACAGGATGAAAGTCTGGCTGGAAGCTTATCTTATGCACCAACATGTACTCACCTGCTAATTCTGCTGCCCTTCTCACTTCCTGAAATTTCTGTTCCTCCACATGAATTCGTACTATCTCTGGAAGTGAGGTTTTAAACTCCTCCAGTAGAATAATCTCTCTCTTAGAGACTCAAAGGTCCTAATTATCTTCAAGACTCGCACCCATCTACCAAAATGACTATGTTTAATTCTTTCAAACTTAACATAATCTCACCTTGTTCCTTCTTTATGTTTCTGAACTCTTGTGAAATGCTTCTGGTACCAAATTGTAAGCACTTCAAAGAGCCTATTTGACCTCTTCATAATCTCTTGACCTCTCATCTGACAGTACGGCAAATACCTCACTAGCTCTGCCTACCAGTTTCCTCTGAACTAGGATCACCGATAAATCCTCAGACTACTCCATCTGCCTAGCAAATTCTTCAATGAAATAAAGAAGGTTTCAACACCTTTGTCATCAATATGTGGCAGAGTTTTGACATATTTGTCTGCATCAGTACCTTCTCTTTTAATCTCCATTCTGTTAACTTGATTTTGTGAAGTTGCAACTTCTCAAGTTCAAATTTTCTCTCTTTTTGTGTCTCCTTTTCTTCTCTCTCCCCTTCTCTCTCCCTTTCTTCGCTCTTTGCTCAGCTCAGAACCTTCTCTCTTTTTCCTCTCTCTCTTTTTCCATTCTCTCTCTCATCTCTCTCCCTCTCTCTTTCCTCTCTGTCTCTTATTTTTATCTTCTAACTCCTCAATTCTAATTTAAGATTTTCTACCTCTACTACACTTGTCTGTTTCCCTGACAAACCTAAGTGTTTGAGTAACTCCCTTACAATGTCAGCTTTACTTTTGTCCTCGATTAAACCCAAATCTAACTTATTTGCTAATTCTAAAAGTATGGCCTTTTTCTTTCCTTCTAAACTTCCTTGACAAATTTGAGAATCACTTTCAAATTCCAGAACCTCTTTTGCAATTTGAAGAACTATTTCTCTCACTTTTAAATTAACCAACCACAAGTCACCAAAATTAAACAAATTGTCTCACCAATGTTTTATTTAAAGGTCTGGAATAATAACCTGCAAGTGTTTAAATCTACTGGGCTTTCTCATACCCTAAATCTATTCAAATCTGTCTAAACCTGTTCAAACCATGAATCTGAGACACAAACTGTTCAAATCCTGGTGACGAGCCCCCAGATTGTTACAACACAGGGTAAACCCCTCTGCTAATTTAAACCAGCAACATAGAAAAGATTCACCTTGTGTCCTAACACTTGGTTAAGACCTTTGACTTGGTCTTGGTAGATGTCTGGTCAACTCTCCGTCCCAATTCTTTTGCCTTCCCCTTTGTGAGGTCTAGGGTCGAAGTGTCCAGAATTGACCACCTCTACATTTCCAGGACGTACCCATCCTGTGTTCCGGAAGGTCTCCATGTGACAGGAACTGCTCTCTGATCACAACCTGGTGTCGAGAAGGGAGCTTGTTCCGTTCAGCATCAGAATGAGGTCGGCGTACTGGCCCTTTAACAACCTCCTGATGGAGTGACTTATTTTGTCACTTCCAGACCAGCAGGAGAAGCGGGGGGTGGGGTGGGGGGGGCTTCTTCTCCCTGAGGCTACAGTGGGATGTGGGCAAGGCTCACGCCCATCTCTCTGTCAGCAGTTCACATGAGGGTCAGTGAGGAACAGGCAGAAATCAAAGATCGAGGGGTTAGAGAAGGAGTTGCTCCGCCTGGAGTCACGACTCAGTCAGCCCGATGTGGACCCGGCCCTGTGGGGGGTGTATGAAGAGAAGAAGGCCGCGCTTCGGGATCAGCAGCTCACCGGGTCCTGGGGTGTGTATGTGAGATCACGGATCCAGTTCCTTCATGATTCCAACCCCTGGTTCCCCTTCTTCTACTCGCTGGGAAAAAGGCCCAGGATCCACCAGCAGCACCTTGTTCCAATGGCAGATCCCTCGTCTTGGATCTGGAGGGAATCAGGGCCCAGGTGAAGACCTATTATCGGGCTCTCTTTTCTCCGGATCCATCCAGTGAGGAAACTCGCAGAGTTCTGTGGGAGGAGCTGTGTCCGGTCAGCCCCGAGGGCACCGAGAGCCTCGATGCCCCTCTGAGATTGGAGCTGACCCGTGCCCTCGACCGTCTTTCCAGGGACAAGTCCCCGGGGCTGGACGGGCTGACCGTGGGGGTTCCTCGGGGCATTCTGGGATATCCTGGAGGAATGTATCATGATTGGAGAGATGTCCCTTTCCTGGTGCAGGGCCGTCATCACTCTGTTGCTTAAGAAGGGGATCTCCATTTGTTAAAGGATTGGTGCCCGGTCTCCCTCCTCAGCACAAACTACAAAATCTTTACCAGGGCACATTCGACTCCCCTTGGCACCTCGGGACTCTCAGCGTTCAGGTTTGGGACATTTTGTCACCAGTATCTGATGAAAGGTTTCAGGCTGGGGCTGTACTCATTGGAGTTCAGAGGGACAAGAGGTTCTTTCAGGTTTGACTCTGCATAGGCCGGGGCTGGAGGGGATTTTTCTGGCTTACACCGACACTGTGCTCCTCATGGTCACAGACCCAGCTGACCTGCGGAGGATGTGCGAGTGCCAGGTGGTGCAGGTTCATAGTTCCTTAAAAGTGGAGTCGCAGGTAGACAGGGCAATGAAGAAGGTGAAAGTGAGGACTGCGGATGCTGGAGATCAGAGTCAAGATTAGAGTGGTGCTGGAAAAGCACAACAGGTTAGGCAGCATCCGAGGAGCTGGACAATCGACATTTCGGGCAAAAGCCCTTGAAGAAGACATCTGGCATCTGCTCAGTGCCTCGAGTAAAGGAGTTAGGATGTCATGTTGTGGCTGTACAGGACATTGATTCGGTCACTTTTGGAATACTGCATTCAATGGACTCCCTGCGATAGGAAAGGTATTGTGGGACTTGAAAGGGTTTATACAAGGTTGACAAGAATGTTGCCTGCTTTGGGGCGTTTGAACTAGAAGGAGAGACTGAATCAGCTGGGGCTATTTTCCCTGGAGCGTCGGAGGATGAGGGATGACCTTTTTCAGTTTTATAAAATCATGAGGAACATGGATAGGGTAAACAAACAAGGCTTTCTCTCGGGTAGGGGAGTCCAAAACTAGTGGACATTAGTTTAAGGTGAGGGTATAAAGATTTAAAAGGGATTTAAGGGTCAACATTTTCACGAAAACCTGCCACCTGTGTATGGAATGAGCTGTCAGATGAAGTAGTGAATGCTGGTACAATTACAACATTTAAAAGGCATTGAAATGGGTAGATGAGTAGGAAGGGTTTGGAGGGATATGGGCCAAGTGCTGGCAAATGGAATCAAATTAATTGAGGATATCTGATCAGCAGATATTTGTTTCCGTGCTGTACAATTCTATGACTCTAAGTTCTTCAGTCTTTTTATTATTTCTGTTTCCAGAGAGGGAGGGGGTTTGTGAGGGTGAAAGCAAATTCAACCCATTTTTTAACACCCAGGAATGAAAGAAACTCAAAGCTGACAACTCAAAGCAATGTCCATGTCAAAATCCCATGTGAACATTGTACATCAGAAACAGGAGCAGGAGTGACCCCGAGAGCTTGCCCTGTCATTCATAAAGATGGCGGCTGATCTGATTGCGACCTTAACTCCATTTTCCTGCCTGACTCCCACAACCTTCAACTCCCTCATTGATCAAAAACCTGTTTAACTCAGCTTCCAATATGTTCAATGAACTGGGCTCCACTGCTCTTGAGGGGGGAGAGAATTCCAAAGATTAATGATCCCGAGACACAAAATCCCTCTCCATCTCCATGTTAATTGGCAGGGCCCTTACCCTTTTAGGGGTAGATTCTTCACACAGCGGGTTGTGAGTTCATGGAATGCCCTGCCCGTATCAGTGGTGAACTCTCCTTCTTTATGGTCATTTAAGCGGGCATTGGATAGGCATTTGGAAGTTATTGGGCTAGTATAGGTTAGGTAGGATTCGGTCGGCGCAACATCGAGGGCCGAAGGGCCTGTACTGCGCTGTATCCTTCTATGTTCTATCTATGTTCTATTACTTTGAAGCTCTATCCCTGGGTCCAGGTTCCCCCACGATGGGAAACAGCCCCTCAATGTCTACTCTGTCAACACCTTCACCATCTTATACATTTCAATAAGAACCTCTCATTCCTCTAAACTCCAATGAGTACAGCCCCAGCCTGAAACCTTTCATCACAAGGGAACTGCATCATCCCAGGAACCCACCGAGTGAACATTCTCTGACCTGTCCCCACTGTTTCAATAAAGCTCTTTCCCAATGACCCCGACCTCAGTCTAACCAGGGCCATCTGAATTCCTTTCAATGACATTGGATTTCAAGAGATTTATTTAGTAATTTGAGATTTGTGGGCGGCACGGTGGCACAGTGGTTAGCACTGCTGCCTCACAGCGCCTGTAGACCCGGGTTCAATTCCCGACTCAGGCGACTGACTGTGTGGAGTTTGCACGTTCTCCCCATGTCTGCGTGGGTTTCCTCCGGGTGCTCCGGTTTCCTCCCACAGTCACAAAGATGTGCGGGCCAGGTGAATTGGCCATGCTAAATTGCCCGTAGTGTTAGGTAAGGGGTAAACGTAGGGGTATGGGTGGGTTGCGCTTCGGCGGGTCGGTGTGGACTTGTTGGGCCGAAGGGCCTGTTTCCACACTGTAAGTCTAATCTAATCTAATCAGATTCAGCATTTCCAATTCCAATTTTGTGAAAACACATTTCTCTCCCCCATGATATTGGAAAATAATGAATGACAGTGGGACTCCCACAAACAGGAGCTTGTTCTCACTGAGGCAGCTGGAGCTATATCCCATTGGGTGTCAACTGAGAGATAAACCTTGAACCAACATCCCCCCCCGCCCCCAACACCGACACACACATCCCCCTCTCCGTCCTCCCCCCGCACATATCCCCCTCCCCCCCACACACACACACATCCCCCTCCCCCCACAGACACACACATCCTTCTCCACCTCACCCACACACATCCCCCCCTCTCCCACCCACACACAAACACCTTTCCCCTCTCCCTTCTCCCCCATGTACACACTCCCCTCTTACCCCCTATACATACATGTCTTCCCACACATATCCACCCCGACACCGACATCCCTCTCCCACCCACACACATTCCCCTCCCCACACCCCTTTCCCCACAAACACACATCCCCCTCTATCCCCGCGCACACATCCCCTCCCCCGCACACATTCCTGCTCTGCCCTCTCCCCCACACACATCCCCCTCTACCCTCTCCACCCGCACTCGCACATATCCCCCTCTCCCCCACACACACCCCTTCCCCCTGCGTGCACATCCCTTCCCCCAGCAAATATCCCCATATTCCCTCCTCCCCACACACTTTCCCACTCTCCCCACTCCCCCGCACACATTCCCCTCTCTCCTCTCCCCCGCACACTTCCCCCTCTCACCCGCATACAACCACCCCTCCCCTTCTCTGCGACACACATCCCCGTTCCCCCAACACACATACACCCCTCCTCCCGCCACAAACTCTCTCACATACACACACATACCCCCCCCCCACAGACACACACATCCTTCTCCACCTCACCCACACACGTCCCCCCCCCTCCCACCCACACACAAACACCTTTCCCCTCTCCCTTCTCCCCCATGCACACACTCCCCTCTTACCCCCTGCACATACATGTCTTCCCACACATATCCACCCCGACACCGACATCCCTCTCCCACCTACACACATCTCCCTCCCCACACCCCTTTCCACACAAACACACATCCCCCTCTACCCCCTGCGCACACATCCCCTCTCCCTCCCCCGCACACATTCCTGTTCTCCCACACACACACCCCCTCCCCGCCACGCACACATCCCTTTCCCCCTGCAAATATCCCCCTCTCCCCTCCTCCCCACACACTTTCCCACTCTCCCCACTCCCCTGAAAACATCCCCCTCTCCCCTCTCCCCCCACACACACCCACCCCTCCCCATCTCTGCGACACACATCCCCATTTCCCCCACCTTCTCCTCCACTCCCTCCCACTGACCCATACCCAGGGACTGTCTCTAATTCTGTTTTCCTCCCAGTCTCTGTGACCCTGGATGTGGAAACAGCAAATCCCCAGCTCTCCTTATCCCCCCACCATGGACATATCCCTCTCTCCCCCCACCACACACACCTCCCCCTCTCCCTGCACACGTCCCCCTCTCCCCGCAAATGTCCCTCTCTCCCTGCACACGTCCTCTCTCCCCACACATGTCCACGCGCACACCACTCTCTCCCCTCTCCCTGCACACGTCCCCTCTCCCATGTGCACATCCCCCTTTCACCTCTCCCTGCACACGACCCCCTCTCCCCGCACACGTCCCCTCTTCCCTCTCCCAACGCACAAACCCTCTCCCCCCACACACATCCCCCTCTCCCCCACACACATCCCCCCAACCGTCTCACCACACACATCCCCCGTCTCCTCTGCACTGCACACATCCCTCCACTCCCTCACCACACACATCCCCCTCTTCCCTCTATCCCGCTCACATCCCCCCACCCCTCTCACCACACATGTCCCCCTCTCCCCTGCACACATCCCCCCACCCCCTCACCACACACATCCCCCTCTCCCTGCACACATCCCTTCTTCCCTCTTCCCCCACGCATGTCCCCTTCTCCCCTCTCCCCTGCACACATCCCCCCACCCCCTCACCACACACATCCCCCTCTCCCTGCACACGTCTCCCTCTCCCCATGCACGTCCCCTTCTCCCCTCTCCCCGCACACATCCCCCCATCTCTCACCACTCACATCCCCGTCCCCTCTCCCCGCACACGTCCCCCTTTCCCCTCTCCCCGCACACGTCTCCAACTCCCCTCTCCTCGCACATATCCCACTCTCCCCCCTCCCCCCCTGCACACGTCCCCCTTTCCCTCTCCCCGTACATATCCCCCCTCCCCTCTCCTTGCACATTTCCCCTCTCCCCTCTCCTCGCACATATCCCCCTCTACCCCACACACATCCCCCTCTCCCCTCTCCCCCACACACATCTATCCCTCCCCATCTCCACAACATGCACCCCGTTCTCCCAACACACACACCTCCCCCCCCCCCCCCCACATCCCACTGACCCATACACAGGGACTGTCTCTAATTCTCTGTTTTTCTCTCCCAGTCTCTGTGACTCTGGATGTGGAAACAGCAAGTCCCCAGCTCGTGGTGTCTGAGGATCTGAAGAGTTTGCGATTGATTCGGAACCGGAGGAGTCTCCCTGACAACGAGAAGAGGTTTTCAAATCCGAACAGTCTCTGTGCCCTGGGATCAGAGGGATTCACATCGGGGAGACATTACTGGGAGGTGGAAGTGGGGGGGAATCAGGGCTGGAGTCTGGGAGTAGCCTCAGAGTCTGTGGAGAGGAAGAGATGGGTCAGTCTGATCCCGAAGAATGGATTCTGGACCATGGGGCGGGATGAGGATCAGTTTTATACAAACACCTCTCCACCATTACCTCTCTGTGTCGGTCAGATCCCCAGGAAGGTGGGAGTTTATCTCAGTTATGAATATGGGACAGTTTCATTTTACAACGCAGACACCAAGTCCCACCTTCACACCTTCACTGGGAATAAATTCACTGGGAAACTTTATCCTTTCTTCGAGGTTTGGGGTTTAAACAAGTTTCTGAGAATCAGCTGTTAAAGGGCGGGGCCTCCCTGACGTCACAATGACCCCCGGGTTTAGGGTCTGGGTCAGAGATTGGGGTCAGAAACCTCCCATTGACAACAGGATGTTACTGAATGTGTTATTGAATTGTGAGATTATACTTTGTATCATCACAACCAAACTGTCAATAACTCAGATACAAATATAAATGTCAGATGGTGAAAATTAAAAGTAAATTAAATATCTTGTGTCTCCCCTTCTTTCATTTACTCCCTGCTTCAGTCCCATCCTCCATCTCTTCACCTGTTTCCCAGTCTGGAGCTGAGATTTCTGTGTTTCCATTTCTCATTCTGCACCCGGAACATGAAATCCTGAGGGAGAAATCCAAACACTGAAGGGTGACAAAGCTGCATTTACATAGCATCCTCTATTGAGCTTCTTGTATTTTTGGGGAAGGAAGCTAGACACAATCCACTCTCTCCCAAGATATGTTGTATCCCGATGTTTAACTGCCTCTTAACTCCAGTTCTCTGTGCACAGATGCTGTCTGACCTGCTGAAGATTTGCAGCATTTTCTGATTTTATTTCTGATTTCCAACGTCCTCAGGATTTGGATGTGTGTCACCGCCATCTGTGGTGGCGGTCCTGTACCATGTTTCTGAAAAGGCTCCGACACCAAAGCTATGGCCTGTGCTTGAGCCGACCCCACAGGCCAGGTGGAGGTGGAGGTAGGGGCGGGATGGGTCATGAATCCAGTCAGGGTGACTGTAAAGAAGGTGGAGGAAGGATCACCATTTGACTGGATCTTCTACCTGAAGAGAATCCTCCTGGATTGCTGCGGGTTCTATCTTCTATTTTCTAACTGCAGGATTTCCCCAGCGGGGGCTACTTTGACATGACCTTCAGGAGTGTGAAGTAATGGGAATGTCTCCTGAAGGTAATCGAGGAGAAAGGAGGTGAGGGTCCCCACTCCGTCTGTCTGTGGCTCCATTGTTCATTCTCCGTGCACAGAGGAGCAGTGTCACGTTCACCCTCCCCACGTTATCCCTGTAATCTCCTCCTGTCTCACAACCCTCGGAGGTGTCTGCACTCCTATAATCCGGTCTCGGAATCTGACATCCCCAATTTTACCTTCTCTACCATTGGCCGTCATACCTTTAGCTGCCGATGAAGTGAAGCTGACAGAGAGTGGAGGGTGACATGTGCCTCTCCAGTCAGAGGCTCAGACAGACTGACAGTGAGACATCAGAATAGTGTGTTGCCTCCCTGGAGCCAGGATCAAGGATATCTCGGAGAGGGTGTAGAATATTCTCGCAGGGGAATGGGATTAGCAGGAGATCATTGGACATGTCAGAAGGGAAAAGGGTGAGATTCGAAAGGGAGAATATTGGAAGTTAGGCAGCAATTTTAAAAGTAGGTCCTCGAGAGCAAGAATATCTGGATTACTCCCGGTGCTACAAGCTAGTGACGGGAGGAATAGAAGGATGGAGCAGATGAATGTGTGGCTGAGGAGATGGTGCAGAGGAGAAGGATTCACATTTTTGGATTATTGGGATCTCTTCTGGGATTGAAATGACCTGTACAGGAAGGATGGATTGCACCAGAATTGGAAAGGGACTAATATACCTGCAGGGAGATTTACTGGAGCTGCTCAGGGCGATTAAAAAAACTAGTTAGGGGAGGGGACCCAGGGAGATAGTGAGGAAAAAGATCCGTCTGAAAGTGGTACAGTTGGGAAAAGGAACAAGTTAAACAGTCAGAGCAGGCAGGAAAAAAGCAGAGAACAAGGTAGGACAGATAAATTAAACTGCATTTATTTCAATGTAAGAGACTGAACATTGAAGGCAGATGAACTCAGAGCATGATTAGGAACATGTGACTGGGATATCATAACGATTACATGTCTCAGGGATGGACAGGACTGGCAGCTTAGTGTTCCATGGTATAGATGCCATAGGAGAAATAGAAAGGGGGACAAGAGAGAAGGGGGAATGATGTTTTGATTAGGGATAACATTACAGCTGTATTTAGGATATTCCTGGGAATATATTGAGGGATGTTATTTGGGTGGAACAGAAAAATAAGAAAATGATTATCACCTCATCGGGATTGTCCTATAAACCCCTCCAATAGTCAGAGGGAAATTGAGAAACAAAGTTGTAGGAAGATGTCACTTATCTGTAAGAGTAATAGGGTGGTTATGGTCAGGGATCTTAACTTCCCAAACACAGACTGCCATTGTGTTAAGGGCTTGGTTGGAGAGAAATTTGTTAAGTGTGCACAAGGAAATTTCCTGATTCAGTATATGGATGTATTGAGTGGAGAAGGAACAAAACCTGACCCAATATTGGGAGATAAGGCAGGGCAGGTGACTGATGTGTCAGTGGAGAGCACTTTTGGGCCAGTGACTATAATTCTATTAGTTTTACAATAGACGTGGAAATGGGAAAGGATAAACCAGATCGAAAAGTTAAAGTTTAAATTAGAGGAAGGCCAATTATGACGGAATTTGGTAAGAACTTACAAAAGTTGATTGGGGGTGGATATTTGCAGGTAAAGCGACAGCTGGAAAATGGGAAGCCTCTAAAACTGGGATAACGAGTGTCCAGAGACTGAATGATCCTGTCAGGGTGAAGGACAAGGCTGGTAGATGTAGGGAATGCTGGATAACTAGAGAAACTGAGGTTTTGGTGAAGAAAAAGAAGGAAGCATTTGTCAGGTACAGACAGCAGAGAGCGAGTGAATCCTTAGAAGAGTATAAAGGCGGCAGGAGTACACTTAAGGGGGAAATCAGGAGGGAGAAAGGGGACATGGGATGGCTTTGGCAAATAAGGTGAAGGAGAATCAAAAGGGATTCTATAAATACATGAAGGACAAAAGAGTAACAAGGGAGAGAATAGGGCCCATAAAAGATCAACAAGGTCACCAATGTGTGGGACCACAGGAGATGGGAGAGATATTATTTCATCAGTTACTACAGGGAAGGATATGGGAGATAGAGAACTTGGGGAAATAAATAGTGACTTCTTGACTTCATACAGTGGAGGAGGTGCTGGACGTCTTAAAGCACATAAATCCCTGGGACCTGATCCAGTCTATCCTCGAACTCAAGGGGAAGCAAGGGAAGTGATTGCTAAGCCTATTGCTGCGATGTTTGTGTCACCGATAGCCACAGGCGAGGTGTCAGAAGACTGGAGGTTGGCTAATGTGGTGGCACTGTTTAAGAAAGTGGTAAGGAAAAGCCAGGGAACTATAGACCAGTGAGCCTGACATCGGTGGTGGGCAAGTTGTTGGAGGGGATGCTGAGGGACAGGATTTATATGTGTTTGGAAAGGCAAGTACTCATTAGGGATAGTCAAGATGGCTTTGTTACAGCTGCAGAGAAGGTGCAGAGAGAGCGATCGACATTAACATTTGAGTGCCTGATGATATATCTCATCCCATTTCCAATTTCATTCGGCCAAGATCAGGTCTGGTCTGTAGTGGGTGTTCAATCCCACAACCTCTGTTTGATGCCTCCATCCCAAGATGAATATTAACCCCAATGGGTTTGTGGTACCATACAAGGACTCGATATGTTGGTCATCACGTTCCCTGTCCAACACTTAGCACAGATTTGCTCTCCACAATGAAGAAAATGTATTCTTGCATTGGAAGCTGTCGAGTGAAGGTTCATGAAATATTCCCTGGGATTGGGAGGTTGCCTGTGAGTCAAGATTAGAGTGATGCTGGAAAAGCACAGCAGATCAGGGAGCATCCGAGAAGTAGGAAAATCGACATTTCGGGCAAAAGTCCTTCATCAGGAAGGGGATGAAGGGGGAGTAAAGTCTCTGGAGTTTAGGAGAATGAGGGATGACCTTATTGAGACATTGATGTTTCTAAAGGGAGCTTGACAGGGTAGATATTAAGAGCTTGTACCTGCTATTCAGGAAATCGATGAGACGGGGACACCAGTGTCAAGATTAAGGGCCAAACATTTTACCAATTTCCTCAAAAGTCATTTAGGTGGCGACTAATTTCATAAATAACGTTGTTTGATTTGGTGGGCAATCTAGAGGCAGGATTACCTGGCAGAGCTGAGAAAGCAGAGCCAATGGAAGGATCAGCACAACACCTGGGGTTAGGGGAATCACGGGAGAAGCGGATTCTCCAGGGAGTGAAACAGTGGAATCGGGTGAGATGCAGTTCCAGTGAAGGCAGTTGGAGCAGACAGAGAGAATGAAGAAACTAGAGAAGGCAGAAAAAGATAAGGTGGAGCAGAAAATGAGAAAGAAAGAGCAGAGAAGGGTAAGGCAAAGGAGATGGAATTAGGAAGCTATGATATCGAACTGAAAAGACAGGAAGTGGAAGACAAAACTAGATTTGGAAGTGAATGGGAAACAAAAGTGAAATAATATGAATATCAGTTTAACATAATGCATTTGGAACAAGAGACATCAAATACTAATGTAGTACTGAGAGTTGTGGAGGTGCCATCACTGAAAGGGTTTAAAGTGGAGGTTGATAGATGTTGTAATATCTGGGAGTTGATGGCTATGATGAACTGCCATTAAAATGGAGCTGAGCTCTGGGGCAGATTACCCATGATCCTGTTGAATGGCAGTACAGACCTGAGGGGCTGAATGGCCTATTAACTCTCGTATTTCTTATGTTCTTATTTTCATATATCAGGTCCTTGCTTTTCAACCTCTCTTCCTCCATCACAACAAATATCTTTGTTTCCTGCCGTAGTTGTGGGTATGTTCACAGTGAATCACTGTGGGAAGTTGATTCACAGACATTTCCTCCCCTGTCTAGGGGACATCTTCAGGAACCTCCTGTGACTTGCTGCTGTACTGTGTCTTCTGGAATTTATTTAGTTCTGTTTCTGCTGTTTCCAGTTGCCAGTTCTGGTTGTTCATTGCCATGGCCGGTATATTGCCAGTTATCTGCCTGTTTGAGCTATATCGTGTTTTGTGTCGTCTTTGCATTTTACAAGATTCCTTGTAAAACTAGTAAATCTTGTGACATAAAGAATTTATCAATCTCTGCCTTGAAGACTTTTAGTGTCCCGGCCTCGACTGCACTCCGTGGCAATGAATTCCACAGGCCCACCACTCTCCGGCTGAAGAAATGAAGAGCCATACACACAGATGACAAGCACCTCAATTTCGACTGGGCCAACACAACAATAACAGGACAAGCTAAACAGAGGACTGCCAGAGAATCTCCAGAAGCATAGCACTCATCCATGGACTCCATCGACAAACACATAGACCGTGGCCCAATATACCGGCCACTACAACAAACAACCGGCACCAGCAACCAGAAGCAGGAACGGAACCAAATAAATTCCAGAAGACACAGCACAGCAGCGCTTCACACGAGGATCCAAAGCCCTGAAGATGTCCCCTAGACAGGGGAGGAAACGTCTGCAAATCCAGTTCCTAGCTCGGTGAACATACCCACAACTACTGGAACTGGCATCCGAGCTACAAATCTTCACACAAACCTTGATCTTCATTTCCTGTTTTGGTTCACACTACACACTTCAATTCAAATGTAATGAATGAGATCAAAATGATGGAGCCAAGTGATAAGGATTTCTTGAGGGGAAAAAGAGGAATTTTGTTCCCAATGGCCCTGAGAAAATAATAAAAATGTACCATCAAGCCTAACCACAGACAAGAAGGGACAGGGTGTCTGACCCAGACAGGAAGCTGAAGTTTCATCTTTGAGTGTGAGAATTACCTGAATCCTGTCTGTTTTGCTGTTGTCTTGTTTGTTTAGCAGTAGAAAGGTTTGTAGATATCCTGGAGTTCTTGGTGAATGGTTGTTTTTTCCAAGTTGCTTTTCCACTGGGCACTGACTTTGAGTTTGACAGAGAGAACCCCCTTTAACTCTTTCACTTCACAAGGTGATATCACATGGTGTTGGTGGGAATTTACGAGTTTGGATGGAGGATTGGCTGACAAACAGAAAGCTGAGTGTTGGGCTGAATGGGTCTTTTTCTGGTTGGCACGATGTCACCAATAGTGTGTCACAGACCCCAGATATCTCCAATCTTTATGAATGACTTAGAGACAGGATAGAAGGAATTATGGACAAATTTGCAGATGACACTAAAAAGTGGGAAAATATGTTGTAATGAAGAAATAAGAAATATAAAAATGGATCTATATAGATGAGGTGAATGGGGCAGACTTTGACAGATGAAACATGAACACATGTGAGGTTATCCATTTTGGTCAGAGAAATAGAAAGGCAACTTCTTATCAAAACAGAGAGAAATTTCCGAGTGCCTCAGTGCAGAGGGATCCGGATATCCTTGGGCGTGAATCGTAGGAAAGTTGTATGTAGGTACAGCAGGTAACAAGGAAAGCAAATGGAATCCTGACATTTATTACTAAAGGAATAGAGTATCAAAGTAGGCGAATGTTGTTAATGAGACCACACCCTGAGGATTGTGCACAATTTTATTCCCCATACTTGGGGAGGAATATAATTGCTCTGGAAGCAGATCAGAAGAAATTCACCAGATTGATTGCAGAGATGAAGGTTTTGTTTTATGAGACTGAGTAGGTTAGGCCTAAACCCTCTGGTGAAGAGGAGATCTAAGTGAGTATGTGAGATGATAAAGGGGATTGAGAAATTAAATGTAGAGAGGATGGTTCCTATAATTAGAGATCATAGTTTTTAGGACAAAATATACTAGTTTTAAAACAGAAATGAGGAGAAATTGCTTTTTTCAAAGAGTCGTGAATATGTGAAATTGACTGCCCCAGAGTACAGTGCATGCTGGGACATTGAGTAAATTTAGGGTAGGGACAGATTTCTAATTAACAGGTTAAAGGGTAAGAAAGAGGAGGCAGGAAGTGCAGTTGAGGCTGACATAGGATCATGACTGATCTCAATAATGGTGGACAGGCTTGAGGTTCTGAATGGCTTATTCCTGTTCCTAGTTTTAATGATCTTTCTGACAATTCCAGTTTCCTTCTCTCTGCTCTACTGCAAAAAACTTTGATCTTTCAGTACAAATTCTGTGTCCTATGATCCTGCCCCATGAGCTCCCTGACAAAGGAGCAGTGCTCTGAAAGCCCAAGTAAACTTGTTGGGCAATAACCTGGTGATGTGCGATTTTTAGCAAAAAATATAATTGCTGTTGAAATATAGTTCAGTGTGTGTACCAGAGTGTAGATCCATCAAGCCAATGTTATCAAATTTCAGACAAGTGTCAATTTCGGAAAGTTCCATGGATGGTATCATTCTGTGAGTTGGAGTGAGGCTTTCACACAGTTCACCATAGCTCATCATTACAAATGGACTGTACCTCCTAGGTGCCTCACTCACACCATTGTCCCGTCACACTGGTGAAGGTGCTCCCCATTGTTGGAAGCTCCCAGAATTCCCACATTAAAGCTGGGCCATGCACCAGACCAAGTGCTGCCAGCCAGGAGCTGGTTTTCACAGTGCATGTAGTGACAGGGGAATGAAAGAAATGTTTCTGGGGGCCCACAGGTGACCCTTCATTGTAAACTCCCATTCATAAATGCATTGCTGTTACACATCATCTTGTCTCTGATTGATTCCTGTACCTACAGCTACAAAGACAGTCAATCTACACAGGCTGCACACCCTGAACACCATACCATCTTTCAACTCTGTCCAATGGACTGTTAATCTTTCCCTAACACACAGCATTGCATTACATTATCACATAGACATAGAAACATCGAAAATAGGAACAGGAGGAGGCCATTTGACCCTTTGAAATTAATTCACTTTTCAGTTGAACCTTTGGTGGTCATTCAACTCAGTCCTCTGTTCTCACTTTCTCCCCACATCCCCTTTGATCCCTTTAGCACCAAGACACATGGCTAATGTCTTCATGAAAACATTAAATACTTTATCCTCAACCACTTTCTGAGGCAGAGAACTCCCCAGGCTTAGCCTCCTCTGGATGAAGAAATTTCTCTTCTTTTCAGACCAAAGAACAATACAGCACAGGTACAGGCCCTTTGGCCCTCCGAGCCTGCGCTGACACATTTTGCCCTTCCATACTAAAACTGTCTTCACTTACAGGATCCATATCCCTCTATTCGCTTCCTATTCATGTATTTGTCCAGGTGCTTCTCGAATGCTACTGTTGTGTCTGCTTCCACCATCTCCTCTGGCTGTACATTCCAGGCACTCACCACCCTTTGTGTGAAAAACATGACTCACACATCTCTTCAAAACATTCCCCAAACCCAGCCCCTTCATCTTGAATCTGTGCCTTCTAGTAATTGATCTTTCCACTCTGAGAAAAGCCCTCATATTTTCCATTCTATCTGCCATTCACAATTTTAAAAACTTCCATCAGGTCACCTCTCAACCCTACGTTCCTGTGAAAACAAAGCCAGTTTATCCAACCTTTCTTCATCGCTACAATCCCCCACACCAGGCAACATCCTGGTAAACCTTCTCTGTACTTTGACTGTGACTCTGCTGCTGCATTCTTGATCATCATCCTTCCTGTAATTATCCTGTCTTGTCCTGTTAGAATTTTATAGGTTTCTATAACATGCACCTCATCTGAGCTCCAGGGAATATCGCCCTGACTGATGTCACACATCCAACCTGCCATCCCAGGATTCAGTCTGGCAAACCATATTTTAATGCCTCCATAGGCAGAACTTCTTTCCTCAAATAAAGAAACCAAAACCACACAGATTACCCCAGGTGGTCTCACCAAGGCTCTGTACAGCTGCAGCAACTCATCCCTGTCCCTGTACTCTATCCTCTCACTATGAAACTAACTTGTCATTTGCCTCCTTCACCTCCTGCTGCACCTGCACACTTACTTTCAGCGACGGGTGTACAAGGACATCCAAGTCTCATTGCACATCCCCTTTTCCCGATCCATCGCCATTCTGAATATAACCTGCTTTTCTGTTTGTGCTGCACAGAGGATAACCTCACATTTACCCACATTATATCTCATCTGCTGTGCATTTTCCCACTCACTCAACTTGTCCAAATCACACTGAAACATTTCTGTATCCTCCTCACAGCTCACCCTCCCAACCAAGTTCTCACTGTTCAATGTGAGAGCTTCACATGGTGGAAAACCTTTCAACGATAACAAAGTTAACTTTTATTCAGTAACAACAAAAATAAAGTTAAAACAAAGAAAAAGCAGCTGTGTTTCTTCTGGGAACAATCAGGAACAACTTGCCTTTCAGTCAACAAGAAATTTACAGCCAATGGATCATCACTGCACTGAGCTCACATCTGTTCAAGCCGTGTATCAATTCAGTCCTGTCTGCTTTGTTGCACTGCTCTATTGTGCTGAAGGGGATGTTCCTCCTGCTCAGTGTCCTCACCCTCCTCTTTGGAAATCTGCTGCTGCTCCCTGAGCTCTCCAACATCCATCACATTCTCCTTTCGCTTGCTCAAGTTGTACAGGGCTTAGTTTAGATTAGAGTGGTGCTGGAAAAGCACTACAGGAGCAGGAAAATCAATGTTTCGGCCTTTCATCAGGAATCATTCCGATTATGCAGCACACTCTATCTGGTCAATATTGCATGACCTGCCCCCAGACCGATCCAAGCATTGGGACATCATCTTCAGCAGACCTGCTGTCTGCTCCACAATGGTCCTGGTTGAATAATGTTCTGCATTCTAACTTTGTTTGGCTTCAGTCGGGAAGTTGTTTGATGGAGTCATCAGCA
This sequence comes from Hemiscyllium ocellatum, assembly GCF_020745735.1. Taxonomy (NCBI): domain Eukaryota; kingdom Metazoa; phylum Chordata; class Chondrichthyes; order Orectolobiformes; family Hemiscylliidae; genus Hemiscyllium; species Hemiscyllium ocellatum. Next base: position 9,470,775 of record NC_083435.1, read on the forward strand.
GTGTCCCCTGTCTCCCAGTCACCAGCTAGCAAGGTAACTGGCTGTTGAAACTATGCACAAACATGAGAGTCCCCAAAAACATCAGCTTCATGACAACCTCTAGGGTACCCGGCATAGACTTCGTCGATGTGGGACTGATAATCACAGATGAGTTGCACATTGATAGCATGTTGATAGACTCTGCTCTGTTATGTCATGGCTTGCCTAGTGCTGCGTGTGTACAGTCTATAACACCCTGCACCTGGAAAAGTCATGTTTGTTGCCACTGCCTGGGTTGTAGGACTGATGCTGACATTTTGTGTTTCACAGGGAAACAAGCTGAAGCAATGTGATCTGGGACAAACTACATCAGTAACAGCCTTGGTACATTTCTGACACAAGTCACCAGTAAATCTTTGGAAATGGTCAGTTCCATAGAAATGAAAGAAGCTCTCACCTTGGTCACTGTGATAGGATGGTCACCGACCTCCCCATCGACCTCACACCCTCCCCCCACTCCACCTCAGGTTGCTGATCAAACAGCAGTAGTTGGTATAGTTCTGTGATGGTGTCCTAGGAACAACTGGGAGAGCGTGAGGCTGTGATTTGGGATTGATGAGTGAATCTGAGGTTGTGATTGGATGCTGAATAGAGAGTATGAGGCTCAAGTTGGAGAAGGGGTGGATTGAGTGAGGCTGTGATTGGAGAATTAGGTGGAAAGTGCAAGGTTGTGATTGAAGAATCATCAGGAGAGAGCAAGGCTGTCCTTGGTGACTTGCCAGAAGAAGGGAACTTGTGTTTGGATGGTGAGCCAGAAAGATTGAAGCTGTGTTTGGTGGATCAGTGCAGAGAATGAGCCTGTGACTGGTGGATCATTGCAAAGCGTGAGCCTGTGATTAATGGATCAGTGCAGAGCGTGACCCTGCGATTGGTGGATCACTGCAGAGACTGAGCCTGAGATTGGAGAATCAACACAGAACGTGAGCCTGTGATTGGTGGATCACTGCAGAGAAAGAGCCTGTGATTGGAGAATCAGTGCAGAGAGTGAGCCTGTGATTGGTGGATCAGCCGGTGAGAGCAAGTCTGTAAATCAAGGAACAATGAGCGTTCTGCCAAGGGTCAGTCCCAGGACCGGGTTAAGATGTTTTGGGGAGGTGGGGTAGTGGATCTGAGTATTCGACACCCCTTTGACCTCAGTGAGAGTGAAGCTGGTGGCCCCTTGGGGAACTGAGACCAATAAGCTAGGAGTGGAAAAGCAGCTGAAGTGAAGGAGAAAGGGAATGGGGGAAGAGGTGCTGCCCAGGGGATCAGATGATGGTGAATCCAACTGTTGGACACTCCCTGGTCTCAGAAGGTGTACAGCTCACAGTCTCCCCTTACACCTGGGAGGAGGGAACTACAGGCTGGAATCCATTACAAACCCAGCGATGGAGCTTCACCTCCTACCTATGGATCAACATTCCAGGCAGCAGCTCCCCAGCTTCCGGCAGCTCACAGCTCACTTACCCACTAACTCCCTCTGCACTATTCCCCACTCACTCTACCCACTAACTCCCTCTGTACTATTCCCCACTCATCTACCCCACTAACTCCCTTTACGTTATTCCCCATCCATTTATTTCTTCACTGCCCCACAATCTTGCCTCCAAGTTCCCTCAGACGCTGACTGATCTTTCAGTTCCAAGTTTAGAGCATTTGTATCTTCGATAGTCACAGGGGAGGTGCTGGAAGACTGGGGGTTGGTAAGAAGGGTGGTAAGGACAAGCCAGGGAACTATAGACCAGTGGGCCTAATGTTGATGGTGGGCAAGTTGTTGGAAGGAATCCTGAGGGACAGGATGCGCATGTATTTGGAAAGGCAAGAACTGATTCGGAATAGTCAACACGGCTTTGTGCGTGGGAAATCATGTCTCACAAACTTGATTGAGTGTTTTGAAGGAGTATCAAAGAGGACTGATGAGGACAGAGCGGTAGACGTGATCTATATGCACTTCAGTGAGGTGTTCGGCAAGGTTCCCCATGGGAGATTGGTTAGCAAGGTTATACCCCATGGAATACAAGGAGTACTAGCCATTTGGATACAGAACTGGCTCAAAGGTAGAAGACAGAGGATGGTGGTCGAGGGTTATCTTTCAGAATGGAGGCCTGTGACCAGTGGAGTGCCAGAAGGATTGGTGCTGGGTTGATTACTTTTTGTCATTTATATAAACGATTTGGATGTGAGCATAAGAGGTATAGTTAATAAGTTTGCAGATGACACCAAAATTGGAGGTGCAGAGGACACCAAAGAAGGTTACCTCAAATTAAAATGGGATCTTGATCAGATGGGCCAATGGGCCAAGAAGTGGCAGGTGGAGTTTAATTCAGATAAATGCGAGGTGTTGCATTTTGGGAAAGCAAATCTTAGCACGACGTATTTACTTAATGGCAAGGTCCTAGGGAGTGTTGCTGAACAAAGAGACCTTGGAGTGCAGGTTCATAGCTCCTTGAAAGTGGAGTCGCAGGTGGACAGGATAGTGAAGAAGGTGTTTCGTATGCTTTCCTTTATTAGTCAGAGTATTGAGTATGGGATTTGGGAGGTTATGTTGCGGTTGTACAGGGCATTGGTTGGTATATTGCGTGCAATTCTGGTCTCCTTCTTATCGGAAAGAAGTTGTGAAACTTAAAAGGGTTCAGAAAAGATTTACAAAGATGTTGCCAGGGTCGGAGGATTTGAGCTACAGGGAGAGGCTGAATAGGCGAGGGATGTTTTCCCTGGACCATCGGAGGATGAGGGGTGACCTTATAATAGTTTATAAAATCATGAAAGGCATGGATAGGATAAATGGACAAAGTCTTTTCCCTGGGATGAGGGAGTGCAGAACTAGAGGGCATAGGTTTAGGGTGAGAGGGGAAAGATATAAAAGAGACCTAAGGGGCAGAGGGTGGTACATGTATGGAATGAGCTGCCAGAAGAAGTGGTGGAAGCTGGTACAATTACAACATTTAAAAGGCATTTGGATGGGTATATGAATAGGAAGGGTTTGGAAGGATATGGGCCGGGTGCTGGAAGGTTGGACTAGATTGGGTTGGGATATCTGGTCGGCATGGACAATTTGGATTGAAGGTTCTGTTTCTGTGCTGTACATCTCTATGATTCTATGACTCTGTGCCAGAGTTTGGACCCAGATTGTGATTCTAGTTTCTCTCTCCATGGGGAATTAATGATCTCTGTATTCCCAGCCTCTCCCTCTCAGATTCCCAACCTGGATTGTGTGTGTGTGTGTGTGTGTCTTTGGGTGGATGGATATTTGGGTGGGTGTTTCGGTGGGGACAGGAGTTCAGGTGATGTATGTCTGTGAATGGCCTCTAGAGGAAGCAGTTTACTTTGTGCATTCAGGAGTTCAAAGTTAAGAATCACACAACACCAGGTTATAGTCCAACAGGTTCATTTGGAAGCACTAGCTTTTGGGGCGCTGCTCCTTCATCAGATGGTTGTGGAGTACACAAATGTTTTGCTGTAAATTCTGTGTCTTACAATTGTGTACTCCACAACCACCTGACGAAGGAGCAGCGCTCCAAAAGCTAGTGCTTCCAAATAAACCTGTTGGACTATAACCTGGTGTTGTGTGATTTTTAACTTTGTACACCCCAGTCCAACACCGCATCTCCAAACCATTCGGGAGTTGGTTGTGGTCACGTGACAAATGGGAAGTTTGGAGGATTTTGTGATCTTACTGGGTCATTTTCCATTCCTGGTTTAAGGTGAGGAATCTAATGCTGCACTGTGCTCTCCGCTGATATCCCCGGCCTCTGCCAACTGCTCTGGGTGAAAACTTTTTGAATGCCTTGTGAAAAAAAAACCTTTCTTCCTGCATAAAGTTCACCCCCTCTCTCCCTCATTATCCTTTAAAACATGATGTGAAGGAACCGGTATTGGACTGGAGTGGACAAAATTAAAAACCACACAATGGTACTTCCTGGGAGCGGAGAAATTATGTCATTATCAATGAGGATGAGCACCTCGCCAAGACCTTCCCTCTGCCTCCACTTCATACCTTTAACCAACCACCAAACCTTAAACAGACCATTATCTACAGCAAACTACCCAGCCTTCAGGACAACATCATACAACCCTGTCTTGGCAACCACTGCAAGATGTATCAGAATGTTGACATGGATACCACCGTTACACATGGGGACACCACCCACCATGCATGTGGCAAGTACTCATGTGACTCGGGCAACGTTGTCGATCTCATGTGCTGCAGGCAGGGATACCCCAAGGCATGGTGCATTGGTGAGATCAAACAGATGCTAAGACAACAAATTAATGCACATCACACACCAATCAACAGGCAGGGGTTTTCCCTCCCATTTGGAAACACTTCAGCGATCAGGGACATTCAGTCTCAGACCTTTGGGTGACCATCCTCCAAGGCGAATTTCGGGATATGCAACAACGCCAAGTGGCTGAACAGAGGCTGTTAGCCAAGTTCAGTACCTATGACGATGGCCTCAACCAGGACCTTGGGTTCATGTCACACAACAAGTGACCCCATTACACTTTACATTCTCTTTGATACACACACACAGGCACATATACACACACACACACACACACACACACACTCTTACATACTCACACACACATACATACCCTCTGTCATACACACACATACACTCCCCCACACACACCCACACGCACACCCTCTCACAGGCTTATACTTCATCACATCCATACACAAGTGCACACTCACACTTTACCAAGCATGCACCCAAGCAAACACACTGTTTCTCACGTGCACCCACACCCATGCACGCACTCACATGTGACCCTCACACTCTCTTTCCCATGCACACACACACACACACACACACACACACACACACACACACACACACACACACACACACACACACACACATATAAATCTATGGGGTGAATTTGTATTTGCAGAATTATATTTGCAGATACATTCCATTTTTCTCAAAAAGTGCAAAAACCGCAGGCAGTCAATCCATGTAATATTTTAGAAATTCTCTTTGGAAATAGAACCAGTCTGACTCAAGATTGGGACACAGACAGACTCCAATCTCACACCTTTAATGCATTGTCTGATCCACATTTTTTGATATAAAACCTGAAGTTATCTCAAGAATGTGACTTAAAAATTTTTGGGATTTACATATTAATGAATCAAAACCTGTAAACCATTTCAAAAGATGAAAGACTTTACAGCAATCTAGGTTTGTTCGATATGCCATTTTAGTTGCATGATACTGTGATCTTTTGCTCTCAATCCTGTGTCTTATGGTCCTGCTCCACAGCTACCTGATGAAGGAGCAGTGCTCCGAAAACTAGTGCTTCCAAATATTCCTTTAAAACTCTCAACCAAGATTTTAGTGACCAGCCCTATTAACTCCTCAATCTCTAGTTTCGTTTGATAATAATCTTGTGGTGTACTTTGATACATGTTACTGCACTGACAGCATTTTATAGATAGGAATTATTGCTCAATACAATCGCAAGATCAAAGGTTGAAATTTAAGTTGAATACGTACCAGAACACTGCCAAAGTAATCCAGTAACTACTATTGTGTCTCAGCTTCCACATTTTAAAGGTCGCTATTCGCTTCCACAGAGCTTTTCTTATCTCCCAGGTTTCCGAGGCAGACATGAAAGTGTGTAGAGTGTGGATTAGTGAGTTTATTCCATTGTCACATGTATCTGGGGGATACAATGAAAAGTGTTTTCTTGTCATAATCTGGCACCATTTTAAGTTACAAAAGCTTAAAAATAAAGTACTTAAATAGAGTTCATTCTCATCAACCAGGTCCCAAACATGGCTCCATAACTAATATAACGTCTCTGCAAGGTCCCTGCTCCAGCTCTGCTGCAGCCAGGAGGCCCCGCTCTGCCATTGCTGCTGCCAATGCCTTACCGCCAATTCCATGAATCCACACATCAGGCCTATGAAGCCAGGAGTCCTCATTCTGGTACCGCTACCCTACTCTGCCCTCTACGTGATGTCAGTATGATGAAGAAAAACATAAAAAGGTGAAAAGGAGAGAAAATGACAAGAGTACAGCTGGAGGAGATAAATAGGCCTCACGTCACCATCCTGAATAGCTGGTCTTGCTCTCCCCTCCATGCTGCAGGGCATGCCCTCTCCTTGGTGCCCCTGGGCTCACACTCTCCTCCATGCTGGAGGGCTTACCCTCCTCCACATTGCCAGGGCAGGATTGCTCTCTCTTGCTGCCAATGCTACTGCACATGCGCGGGAGACCAGGCCAATTCATAAAGATGGTCGCCAAATCCCTGTGTCTTGTGCTTGGAGCCGTGAAACTGTTTGGTGTAATCAGCAGGACCGACAAATCATATAAGTATTTCCTTGCCACAAATCTGGGGCTTTCTTATTGTTAATATATCCCTTAGCCTCGCAAAAGTACTCTGGCTTTCTCTAACTTTGTCTAATTTCTATTTGTCATCTTCTGGTAATCATCATTTGTCCAAAATCAACTAAAGGCTGCAGCATGACGCATCCACTTCAATTTCCACTCGAGTTTCTTCCAATGTTTTTGTTCTGATTACAATTGTTCCAGTCCTTTCAGTGTTCATGCTGAATCCATATTCGAAACTTCTGGGGCTGAAATAATGCTCGCTGCTCCACCAATGAGTCTCAGGCTCAGATTCTTCATATCAGTGTGTCCCAAATGTAAACAGTCCCCTCTTGGTCATCCTCCCCATCAATCCCTCAGGCTTTGACCTTCTGCCGGTCCCCTAAAGCTGGTTTATTGAAGTCTTTATTTGCCCACTTTACTCCCCACACCCCCTGATCACCTCCCCCTCTTGAGCCCCGGGGGTATAGAGTCAACAAGCCACATCTCATGTTGCATAGTCCACCAGTGGAAGCCAGGGTGGAGCTGAATGTCAATGACACCACCCCTCCACCCACATTACCCAACATTACCCCTTTCATTTCTATGTCCTATTGTCACTCCCCGTATGCAATGAGTTGCCCCTCAACAATTACAATTATCTCAGCATCTTGCCTCCAATGCCCACAGTGAGATTTCCCAGCTTCCCTCTCACACCAGTCAACCCTGATAAATGACCATTTGACTTGGAGTGGATGGATCCCCGAACTGACAATGGCCCATCCCTTGAGTGACTTCCCAAAGGGTCTCGCACTGTGTACATTTGTGTTGTCAATTGTGTGCACTGGCAGTTTTCCCAAAACTGTACACAGTTCTCCAGATGCAACACTTCTTCAGCTCTACGTTGAGCCATCAGACTAGATGATATAATCAAGGCCAAATAGAGGTTGTTCCAATGGAGACTGTTTTGATTCCGATGTGACTTTAACACTACCCTAAGCAAGGTCATTATTTTATGAGGATTTCTGAACTATTTACACTGCCTGATGAAGTATATCTTATCAGCATCTCAACAAACCACAGCCAGTGTAAATAAAGGCCAGGCTGATAAAAGTTATAAACTGTTCCCTATTACTGCAGCAATAACCTGACTGTACTCTCCACAATGGGGCAATCCTGCAATGGAATATTAGTGTCCACTTTGCCTTCAACTAGCTCATGCGTGTCAGCATAAAAAACCGAAAAGAACTGCAGATGCTGGAAATCAGAAACAAAAACAGAAATTGCTGGGAAAGCTCAGCAGGTCTGGCAGCATCGATGCAGAGAAATCAGAGTAAATGTTTTGGGTCCGGTGACCCTTCCTCAGAACACCTCCATATTCTCGGTGATCCCGAACTCCCAGTTACCTGCCACCTCAAGACCCCAGTGTCCCCATACCAACATTTCTGGCTCAGGCCTGCTGCAGTGCTCTGGTGAGGCTTCATGCAAACTGCAGAAACACCACCTCAACCCACATCCATCTTCCGCTCCCCCCCACTGTTTTTGTTGTGAAACTTGAAAGGGTTCAGAAAAGATTTACAAGGATCTTGCCAGGGTTGGAGGATTTGAGCTGTAGGGAGAGGCTGAACAGGCTGGGACTGTTTTCCCTGGAGTGTTGGAGGCTGAGGAGTGATCTTGTAGAGGTTTACAAAATAATGAGGGGCAAGGATAGGGTAAATAGGCAAAATATTTTCTCTCAGGTCGGGGAGTCCAGAACTAGAGGGCATAGGTATAGGATGAGAGGGGAAAGATATAAAAGGGACCTAAAGGGTAACGTTTTCACACAGAGAGTGGTACGTGTATGGAATGAGCTGCCAGAGGAAATGGTGGAGGCTGGTAAAATTGCAACATTTAAGAGGCATTTGGATGGATATATAAATAGGAAGAGTTTGGAGGGATATGGGCCAGGTACTGGCAGGTGGGACTAGATTGGTTTGGGATATCTGGTCGGCATGGACGGGTTGGACCGAAGGGTCTGTTTCCATGCTGTACATCTCTATGACTCTATGACTCTATAACCCTGTGGCCTGCATGTGACTCCATACCCACAGTAATGAGGTTGGCTGTAAACTGACTCTGGGATATTAGGGATAGGCAATAAGTGCTGAAAAAGGCAGTAATGTCCAAATCCCAGAAACAAACCTTGGCTCAGTGGTTAGTCCGACTGCTTCACAGCACCAGGGATCTGGGTTTAGTTCTACACTCGGGTGGCTGTCTGTGTGAAGTTTGCGTGCTCCCCTGTGTCTGTGTGGGTTTCTTCTGGCTGCTCCAGTTTCCTCCCACAACCCAAAGATGTGCAGGTTAGGTGGACTGACCATGCTAAATTACCCAAGTGTCTGGGGATTGCATGTAGGTGGATTAGCCATGGGAAATACTGGGTTACAGGCATGGGGTGGGTTTAGGTAGGATGCTCTTTGAAGGGTCAGTGTTGACTTGATGCACTGAGTAGCCTGCTTCCATACTGTGGAGATTCTGAGATTCTGAAGGAAACATCCAAGATTTTAACCCTTAGGAACTCCTGGAGTTAAGCAGATTTACTGTCAACCACAGCCATCTTTCTTTGTGTGAGCTGTGAGACACCCACACCTATACACGCACACACAGACAGACACACACACAACACACACAGACACGCATAAATATACACATACACTCTCATTCTCAAATAGATAAAAATGGGTGTTCTGAACAGAGGAAGATTGGGAAACCAGTCAGTGTATTCTGTTCACAGGATTTACTGAGATGACTCTTGTTCTGATCAGAATGCTGTGTCTCAGTCTTCCTTCTCCGCAAGCTCACAATGGTTTGCAGGAGGCACTGGGTGGCTGGTTAGTGTTTATTAAAAACTCCCTGGCTTTTCAGTTAAAAGGCACAGCTTGCAGCAGCTGCTGAGGAAACTAAACTGGTTTTATTTCGGATTTAATCGGCTTTTACAGCAGAGAACAGAGACAGCTCCTGAGCAGGTGGGTGTCTGTTGGTGTCTCACTATCCTGTTTGCAGCCCCAGCTCTTCCTGATGAAGACCTTATGATCGAAACGCTGATTCTTCTGTTCCTCGAATGCTGCCTGACCGACTGTGCTTTTCTGGCACCACACTTTTTGACCTGCATTCCCAGGATATTCAGTGACTTGAAAACCAATCACAGAATTGTTGTCAGGCAAAATGCCTTTGCCATTAACAGCTGGTGACCAATCTGCAGACCAATGACCTACTTGTTGCCATCCGAATCTTTATTTAATCAAGCTCCTTGGCTCCAGATTTGGAAGGTAGAGTTAAAGAAGCCTTGGCAAGTATTGCAGTGCATCTTGTAAATGACACACACTGTGGCCATGTACAGCAGTATTGGAAGGACTGAATGTTTATCATGGTGTCTGGATGCTGGTAAGGCAACCTGCTTGTTCCTGCTTTAAATATTCTGATGTTTGAAGGAAAGATGTTGGAGCTACACTCATCCCATTAATTGGAGAGTTTCCCATCACACTCTTGACTTGTACCATGTAAATGATAGACAGATTTTGGGGAGTTTCTCACTGTAAAATTCTGAACCTCCAGCCTGTTTTTGTAGCTGCAGTGTTTCTGTGGATGTTCAGGTTAACTTTCAATGTGATGGTAGGATCTAGAACAGTGGGGGGTATTTTGAAATGATGATGTGGGGGAAAGCCAGATATTCTCCTCTTATAAATTGTCAGTCTCTGCCATTCGGTGGTGAAAGTGTGATTTACTACGTTGTCAGTCCAAGCATGAACATTGCCCAGATCCTGCCACATACTGACACAGGTTACTTCAGTATCTGAGGAGGTGCAAATGGGACTGAGCTCTGTGCAATCATATGTGAACATTTCCATTCCCATCCTGTGACCGAGGGATGTTCATTGATGAAGGGGGTGAAATAGCTGTTCGTAAGACACTGCTCTGAGGAACTGATGGGTTCTTCTGGTGGAATGCTTGTGTCCCACCTCTGGTCCAGGAGGACTGTGTTCAAACCCTCCAACTGCAGGGGTGTGTAATGATGTCCCTGAACAGGTTGTGTAATAATGTCTACTCTGAGGAGGTCCTCAAGTGAAATGTAGTGACCTTCAACATCTATTTTCTTTGTGTGAGCTGTGAGACAGAAGAGAATCTCTCTCCTGATTGCCATGGAATGGGTCTCCTTGGACCAGCCTCAGTCAGAAGCTGCCATGACACTGGGGCCAGTTACTCCCACCTTCTGGAATTCTGCTCTTTAGACCAATGATCTAATGAGATCAGAGGTAAAGTTGGTTTGGTGGAATCTAAACATAGCGTCAGTGAGTAGGATATTGCTGAATGAGTGCAGCTTGCTCTCTCTATGAATGGTTCCTGCCATCACTTTACTGAGGATCAAGAGGAACCTGATGTGCCAGTGATTATCCGGATGGGATTTGTCATGTTTCTGTTATATGGACAGGACACACCTGACAGAAAGAATAGAAGAGAAAAGAATAGAATAGATAAGACAAGCCTTTATTGTCACGTGCACCGGAGTGAGTGCAGTGAAAAGTTGTAATGTCATCTCTTAGCACCATCTTAGGTACAGGGTACATTAGTACAGATACTTTAAATATTGTTGAAGAATTGAAAGAATAAAAAAGAGTGAACATGGGAATACAGGGTTTAAAAAGTCCAGAATTTTAATAAAAAGTATCTTTAAAGTACTCAAGTTATAGTCCTTTCTCTTTGAGTCTATGCCCACCAGGATTCAGACCACGATGCCTTGCTGCCTCTACACGTTGGTGTCTTGTCCTAGACTCATCTCCAGGACTCGTCCTCCCAGCCAGTGTAAACACCATGGTTACAAGAACATGCCAGAAACTCGAAACAAACTTCTCAAAGCCTGTCCACCATCTACAAGGCACAAATCAGGAGTGTGATGGCACACTCCCCACTTGCCTGGATGGTAACAACACTCAACCTTGACGCTATCAAGGACAAAGCAGCCCATTTGAAGATCATCACATTGACAAGTATCCGCTCCCTCCACCACAACACTCAGTAGCAGCAGTGTGTACTATCTACAAGATGCACCACAAAAATTCACCAAACGTCCTCAGGCAGCATCTTCCAAACCCATAACCACTTCAATGCAGAAGAACAAGAGCAGCAGGTACTTGGGAACACCACCACCTTCATGTTCCCTCTGAGCCTCTCACCATCCTGTATCGCTGTTCCTTCACTGTTGCCTGGTCCAAATCGCAAAATTTGCTTCTTGATGATGTTGTGGGTAAACCCACAGCACATGGACTGCAGCGGTTCAAAAAGGCAGTTCACCACCACCTTCTTAAGGGCCCAGTCAGCAATGCCCACATCCCACATCGTGAATTAATAAAAGAAATCACTGAGAGGTGTTAATATGTGAAAGGCAATTGTGGCAATCCTGTCACTTACAGGGTTAAAATGTAAACTCTCCCCCTCCTTCCAGCCCCTCCCTCTGCCAACATTCCTTGGACTTTCATCTCAATGGATTTTCACCTTCCGTAACTTCTCCTTCAGAGTTCTCACTGTGTTTTGCCTGATCTCTACCCTACATTTCATGTTGACAAAGAACAGTGAGTGGGAAATAGATTGGTGCTCAATAATAATTTCTTGAGTCTTCAGTCAAATTTCCTCAGGATTCACTGAACTGAATGTGTTTACAAAAGCAATAACAGCAAAGTAAAAGTGGTTGGAACCAGGAAGTGCTGAGGTTGAACATGGATTCCGGACAGCAGGAAGAGAGTTGGACCAAGGAGGTAATTTGTCCCATTTGTCTTGATTTCTTCACTGATCCAGTTTCACTGGATTGTGGACACAACTTCTGCCACTCCTGTATCACCCAGAGTTGGGAAAAGCAGAAGATAAACTCCTGCCCGGAATGTAGACAGGAGTTTTTGAAAAGAAACCTCAGAGGCAATCGGGCCTTAGCGAATCTGGCTGAGAAAGCTCGAAAGTTAAGTCTGCATCCGCAAGAGAAGGAAAGTAAACATCACTGTGAGGAACATCAGGAAGAACTGAAGCTGTTTTGTGAAACTGACAAGAAATTGATCTGTGTGATTTGTAGAGATTCCCGGGAACACAAATCTCACAACTTCATCCCGATTAAAGAAGCTGTTGGAACCTACAAGGTAAAAGGAAACAGATTTCATCCCCTGATTATTCCATTACATTTTCATGATCTAACTCTTTAAGTTTCTTATTTTCTCTCCCAATCCCAGGATCAGGTGAAATCTTCCATGGATTCTCTCACAGGGAAGAAAGCGGCGGCTCTAGAAATGGAGCAGCAGCAGAAACAGAAGATCTCCCAAATTCAGGTAAAATCTCCCTGAGTTCGGCTTCAACATTAGGTTCAGCCATTTGTGTTTTTTCATGGAAAAATATTGTTTTTTTTTTAGATTACTTATAGTGTGGAAACAGGCCCTTCAGCCCAACAAGTCCACACCGACCCGCCGAAGCGCAACCCACCCATACCCCTCCCCCTACATTTACCCCTTTCCTAACACTATGGGCAATTTAGCATGGCCAATTCACCTGACCCGCACATCTTTGGACTGTGGGAGGAAACCGGAGCACCCGGAGGAAACTCACACAGACACGGGGAGAACGTGCAAACTCCACACAGTCAGTCGCCTGAGTCGGGAATTGAACCCGGGTCTCAGGCGCTGTGAGGCAGCAGCGCTAACCACTGTGCCACCGTGCCGCCCACTGTGCCACCGTGCCGCCCGTGTTGATGTTTCATTTCCCAGGAGGAATCCAGAAATCTTCAGACCCACATCACATCCGAATTTGCTCAAATGCACCAGATGCTGACTGAGAAAGAGCAGTGTTTACTCCGAGATCTCAGGAAACAAGAGGAAAATATTCTCAAACCAATGGAGGAACATCTTCAAGAACTTTAAGAGAATTTAAAGTCTATTCAGCAGAAACGCTCAAATTTGGAGAAAAAGCTGGAACACACAGACGGAGTCATATTTCTGAAGGTGAGGGATTATGTTTCAGTGAAAGTGTGACTGTGAACAGTCCCAACATGATGCAGACACCCATCCTCCTTCATTCCCCCGTCACTATCACCCCCTGCTCCTTTCTCCCTCATGGGTTTCTCCACTTTCCTGTTCAATACATTTGTCTCAATCACACTGTGTCAGTGGATTCCACATTCTCGTCACTTCCTTGACAAAGAATTTGGTTCTGAACTTCCCTTTGGATTTATTTATTCCATAATTACTTTTACAGATCCATATTTTCAGATTCCCTCCAAGTGGAAGCATTTTCATTGAATCCAGCAAATCCACTCTGTCATCTTTTCAACATCTGAATCAGATCTTCTGTTTTATGGAGTCGTTTAATACCACCAATTAACTTTTGCACTTGTTGCTTTTTAAAATATTTTCTCCCAGTCTTCAGGATCCTTAGTGTAATATCCTCTTTCTATTTTATGTTTACAACAATGAGAACAGGGGAGATGGTGGGTGTAGTGGTAATGCTGCTGGACTAGTTTTCACAGATGGTGAAAGTTAACTTCAACAAAAAATACCTGACATTTTATAGAAAGGATCACCTAATGGTGACCATGTAAACATTGTCAATTGTTGTAAAACTATTTGATTCACTAACATCTATCAGGGAAGACAAGATAATCTATTGTCCTTCCCTGGTCTGGTCTCCATATGCCTCCAGACCCAGCAACTTAGATCACTTTTGGGATGGGTAAGGAATGTTAGTTAAGCCAGTGACACTCATATCCCATGAATGATTTTTTAAAAAATTGACAGCTCTTAATAAGATGTAACAATGTGAGTGTGCTTGCTGCTTTCTGGATATAGACAGTCAGTCTCTGTCAACTCAGATTGGTGTTTGGTTTATTTATGCATTTCAAGACATTCAGCACTTCCTCCTCTGTAATATGGACATTTTTCAAGATGTCACCATCTATTTCCCTACATTCTATGTCTTCCATGTCATTTTCCACAGTAAACACTGATGCAAAATACTCCCCCATCTCCCGCAGCTCCACACAAAGGCCGCCTTGCTGATCTTTGATGGGCCCTATTCCCTCCCTAGTTACCCTTTTGTCCTTAATATACTTGTAGAAACCCCTTGGATTCTCCTTAACTCTATTTGCCAAAGCTATCTCATGTCGTCTTTTTGCCCTCTTAAGTATACTCCGACTGCATTTATACTCTTCTAAGGATTCACTCGACCTATCCTGTCTATACCTGACATATGCTTCCTCCTTTTTCTTAACCAAACCCTCAATTTCTTCAAGTCATCCAGCATTCCCTATACCTACCAGCCTTTCACCCTAACAGGAATATACTGTCTTGTCTCATTTCTGAAGGTTTCCCATTCTCTAGCCATCCTTTTTACCTGTGAACATCTCCAGTCAGCTTTTGAATGTTTTTGCCTAATGCCATCAAAATTGGCTTTTCTCCAATTTAGAACTTCAACTTTTAGATTATTTCTTTCAGAAATGGAAGAAGTCATTGTCACAATCAATAGCCCAGACAATATCCACCCCATCATGGAAGGAGATACATCCTTCTAAATTCGGATCGATTTGGGAGCCAGGGAGACCATTTCCCCTAAATCCCTTAGTGTTTCAAACATGCCTGCTTTCCCCGTCCTGTGAAAGGCCTGGTCTGACTCCACCACCTGTGGGAGACCCTACTGGGAAAACTCCTCTCTCACTCCGATCTGGGCAACCTAGACAATTCCCCCCAATAACTCCATGTGGTAGTGAGTCCCACAGTCCCATTCTGGGAAAATGCGGTGCCCATTGAAGTGAAGGAGACTCTCATGGAGCCTCCCCCTGCCCCCCTCTCTGGGAGAGGGAGATCCAATCTGAGGGAGAATTGCTGCTGTGTGTCCAGTTTGATGGAAACCCTTGGGGTTGAATTATCCCCGGGGGGATGGGGGGAATTCCTTGGACTGCCCGCTGTATCGTCAGAGGCTGAGGGGTGACCTTATAGAGGTCTATAAAGTCATGAGGGGAATGGATAGGATAAACAGACAAGATCTTTTCCCTCGGTGGGTGAGTCCAGAACTAGAGGGCATACGTTCAGGGTGAAAAGTGAAAGATCTGAAAGGGAACTAAGGGACACCTTTTTCACGCAGAGTGTGGTACGTGTATGGAATGAGCTGTCAGAGGAAGTGATGGAGGCTGGTACAATTACAGCATTGAAAAGGTATCTGGATGGGTATGTGAATAGGAAGGGTTTGGAGGGATATGGGCCAAGTGCTGGCAAATGGGACTAGGTTAGTTTAGGATATCTATTCGGTATGGATGAGTTGGACTGAAGGGTCTGTTTCCATGCTGTATATCTCTATGACTCTATGAGCAGAGCTTTATAGAGCCTCAGAAGTACATCTCTGCTTTTATATTCAAGTCCTAGTTGATTAATGAGGGAAGGATCGTAGATGTCATATATATGGACTGTGGTAAGGCATTTGATAGGGTTCCCTATGGTAAGCTGATAGAGAAGGTGAAGTCGCACGGGGTCCAGGCTGTTCTAGCTAGATGGATAGAGAACAGGTTCAGCAACAGCAGACAGAGAATATTAGTGTAGGGGAGCTTCTCAAACTGGAGATTTGTGACCAATGGTGTTCCACAGGAATCTGTGCTGAGATCGCTGCTGCTTATGATGTACATAGATGATTTGCAGAAAGTGTGGGTTCCTTCATGAGCAAGTTTGCAGATGAAACCAAGATTGGTGGAGTAGCAGATAGTGAAGGGATCTGTCAGAGAATACCACAGAATACAGACAGATTGGTGAGTTGGGCAGAGAAATGGTAGATGGTGTTCACTCCGGACAAATGCGAGGTGATGGATCTTAGAAAATCAAATTCCAGAGTGAACTATAGAGTAAATGGAAAAGTTCTGGGGAAAATTGATGTCCAGAGAGATCTTGGTATTCAGGTCCATTGTTCCCTGAAGGTGACAACATACATCAGTAGAGTGGTTAAAAAGGCATACGGGATGCTTTACTTCATCAGACGGGGTATTGAGTACAAGAGTTGGCAGGTCATGTTACAGTTGTTTCAGACTTTGGTTCGGCCACATTAGGAATACTACGTGCAGTTCTGGTCCCATCATTGCTGAAAGAATGTGGACCATGGCTAACTATGAAGAGAGGTTAAGTAGATCAGGATTATTTTTGTTGAAAAAATGGAAGTTGAGGAGGGCCCTGATTGAGGCCTACAAAATCATGAGAAGTATACACAGGATGGACAGCAAGCAGCTTTTCCCCAGAGTGGAGGATTCAATCACTAGGGGTCACATGTTCAAAGTGAGAGGGGCAAGGTTTAGGGGAGATATGTGTGGAAAGTTCATCAGGCAGAAGGTTGTAGGTGCCTGGAACACATTGTTAGTGGAGGTGGTAGGGGCTAGTTGATTAATGAGGGAAGGATCGTAGATGTCATATATATGGACTGTGGTAAGGCATTTGATAGGGTTCCCTATGGTAAGCTGATAGAGAAGGTGAAGTCGCACGGGGTCCAGGCTGTTCTAGCTAGATGGATAGAGAACAGGTTCAGCAACAGCAGACAGAGAATATTAGTGTAGGGGAGCTTCTCAAACTGGAGATTTGTGACCAATGGTGTTCCACAGGAATCTGTGCTGAGATCGCTGCTGCTTATGATGTACATAGATGATTTGCAGAAAGTGTGGGTTCCTTCATGAGCAAGTTTGCAGATGAAACCAAGATTGGTGGAGTAGCAGATAGTGAAGGGATCTGTCAGAGAATACCACAGAATACAGACAGATTGGTGAGTTGGGCAGAGAAATGGTAGATGGTGTTCACTCCGGACAAATGCGAGGTGATGGATCTTAGAAAATCAAATTCCAGAGTGAACTATAGAGTAAATGGAAAAGTTCTGGGGAAAATTGATGTCCAGAGAGATCTTGGTATTCAGGTCCATTGTTCCCTGAAGGTGACAACATACATCAGTAGAGTGGTTAAAAAGGCATACGGGATGCTTTACTTCATCAGACGGGGTATTGAGTACAAGAGTTGGCAGGTCATGTTACAGTTGTTTCAGACTTTGGTTCGGCCACATTAGGAATACTACGTGCAGTTCTGGTCCCATCATTGCTGAAAGAATGTGGACCATGGCTAACTATGAAGAGAGGTTAAGTAGATCAGGATTATTTTTGTTGAAAAAATGGAAGTTGAGGAGGGCCCTGATTGAGGCCTACAAAATCATGAGAAGTATACACAGGATGGACAGCAAGCAGCTTTTCCCCAGAGTGGAGGATTCAATCACTAGGGGTCACATGTTCAAAGTGAGAGGGGCAAGGTTTAGGGGAGATATGTGTGGAAAGTTCATCAGGCAGAAGGTTGTAGGTGCCTGGAACACATTGTTAGTGGAGGTGGTAGGGGCTAGAGCAACAACGTCATTGAAGATACATGAATGGGGAGGGAACAAAAGGAGCTTTTTAAAATAGGTGGCAGGTTTAGACAGAGGAGCTGAATCGGTAGAGGCTTAGAGGGCTGAAGGGCCTGTTCATGTAAATTTCTTTGTTATTTGCTCATCTCAGAATAAATGCCAACATTGCATTTGCCTTCCCAACTGCTGACTCAACCTACAAGTTTGACCTTGAGAGAATGCTGGACTAGAACTCCCAATTCTCTTTGCACTTCAGACTTCCAAATGTTCTCCCCATTTAGAAATAGTCTATGCTTCAATTCTTCTTTGGGAACAGGAAGAACAGCCTGAACTTCAGTTTGACCTGCTATGATCGGGGTAATATAGACCTCTTTATCATATTCCATAAATGCAATCTTGTGGGTGGCACGGTGGCACCGGGGTTAGCACTGCTGCCTCACAGCGCCAGAGACCCCGGTTCAGTACCCTCCTCGGGTGACTCTCTGTGTGGAGTTTGCACATTCTCCCCGTGTCTTCATGGGTTTCCTCCGGGTGCTCTAGTTTCCTCCCACAGTCCAAAGATGTGCAGGTGAGGTGAATTGGCCATGCTAAATTGCCCGTAGTGTTAGGTGAAGGGGTAAATTTAAGGGAATGGGTCTGGTTGGGTTGGTGTGGACTTGTTGGGCCAAAGGGCCTGTTTCCACACTGTAAATAATCTAATCTAAGAGATGCCTTTTGTTTGTTGATTACAGTAAAACACGACGGCTGGAGGAAGAGTGCCTCATCTTCCGCCTAGGAACCCTCCAACCACAAGGGATGAACCTAGATTTCTCCAGTTTCCTCATTTCCCCTCCCCTCACCTTGTCTCAGTCAAATCCCTTGAACTCAGCACCACCTTCCTAACCTGAAATCTTCTTCCTGACCTCTCCGCCCCCACCCCCACTCCGGCTTATCACCCTCACCTTGACCTCCTTCCATCTATCGTATTTCCAACGCCCATCCCCCAAGTCCCTCCTCCCTACCTTTTTTCTTAGCCTGCTGGACATACTTTCCTCATTCCTGAAGAAGGGCTCATGCCCGAAACATCGATTCTCCTGCTCTTTGGATGCTGCCTGACCTGCTGCGCTTTTCCAGCAACACATTTTCAGCTAGTAGCCTAGATCCCAACTTAACATTCTGGAAACGTAGTTTCAAAACCCTCCCATAGCAGATGGTGAAACTTGAATTGAGTAAAAATCTGGAATGCAAAAGTTAATCTAATAGTGATCATGTAACAATGACAATTGTGAAAACTCAACATGTTTGATAATCCCCGAGGGAAGGAAATCTGCAGTCCTTATCTGGTCTTTTTTCTTCATTAGGACATGGGTGTCACAGGCTGGCCAGTGTTTATTGTGTATCCCTCGTTGCCCTTGAGAAGGTGGTAGTGAGCTGCTGTAGTCCATGTGCAGTGGGCTGACCCACAATGCTGTTCGGAAGGGAACAGTGAGTGGCTTAGAGGAGAACTTCCAGTTTATGGTGTTCTATGTATCTGCTGCCTTTATCCTCCCAGATAAAAGTGGTTGGGACTTTGAAAAGTGCTCGTCATCTTGGACAAATTTCTGCAGTGTGCCTTTAAGATAGTACACTCTGTTGCTACTGAGAGGTGGTGAAGGGAGTGGATGCTTGTGGATATGGTGCCATATAAGTGTCAAGAGTGTGGTGTTGGAAAAGCACAGAAAGTCAGATGGCATGTGAGGAGCATGAGGACTCATTCCAGAAATGTTGATTCTCTTGCTCCTCAGATGCTGACTGACCTGCTGTGCTTTCCCAGCACCACACTCTCCAGCATCTGCAGTCCTCACTAGTGCCAAACAAGTGGGCTGTTTGCCCTGCATGGTTTCAAGCTCTTGTTGTAGCTGCACCCATTCAGGCACATTTTTATGTGTGAGTTCAGATCCACAGTAATATGCTTAGCTTGTAAATATCCTCTAAAATGGCTTAAAGAGCAAAACCGTCCAATGGTAACTAGAGGTTGGGTACAAATACTAGCCTTGACAATAAAACCACTTTACCATACAAAACAAAATTCCCAGGTTAATCTTTAAATCCAGGCCCTATTAGTGTTCTTCCTCAGGTACTGCCTATAGTCTCAGCAATGGCTACTGGTGTTTTTGCGTCTACAGAACTGATAGGCAATTTGGAGGAACTTCTGTCGCAGGGAAGCTGTCTGGTAAAGTCCAAGCTTTTGTCTTAGTCATTTTAATTTCACTTTGTATCTGACACCTTCACAGAGTTCACAACAGAAGAAGTGAAAGTAAAGTAGGACATTCCCTTTTCCAGGAATGGTGAGCAGATTCCAAAGATCTGGATACAAAAAAGGATTGGAGAGAGGAGGCTGAGTTTCTGAAATTCAGGAGCATTGCTGCCAAGATCAGCAATACAATGTAGAACACGTTCCAATCTACCTGACAAGGGCAGAAATGCTATGAATTAACTGCTCATTTCTGATTTCTCCAGCTTTCTGAGTAATATACAATACGTTGAATAACTCACTCCCTTCCATCACATGCTTCACTAATCACAAGGATACACTATACTACTTCCATCCTCATTCCAAAAACACAGTCAGTTTTCTCACCTTTACTAAATTTACAGAATCCACTAATAGCATGAAGGAGCAGCGTTCTGAAAGCTAGTGCATCCAAATAAACCTGTTGGACTATAACCTGGTGTTGTGATTTTTAACTTTGTAGGAACAGTCTTATGATTCCTTCCCCTCTTGACAGTCCAGTCATTTGCTTTTCATTGAACACCTTCCCATCCCACTCACATCTTGTTTTTACCCGAACTCTCTCCACTAGGAATGCATGCAGAAGCATTGCTGCCAAGATCAGCAATACGTTTGCACTTCCCTTTTCAATAACTATCTCTCAGTCTCTTCTTTAACTGGAGAAACATGGCACGCAACACAAGAGATGAATAAGTTTGAGAGGAACACCCAGCAACAAAGCTCTCCCCCACTTGGAACACAGATGAATTCTTTTCCTCAGTCTGTTCCCAGTTGCTTTATGTAATGTTTACGATTTCCCACATTAGACTTTGATGAGATTGCCAAATTAGCGTCTGTTTTTGTCAAATTAGTGATCGTCTTGTGCCCGGAGCCTATTATTTATTAAATTGCAAAGGTACTCTTTATTCCTGAACTGTGAAATATGAAATAAGAAGATGCCAGATGATGGCTGGCGCCCATGGAACATGCCTTGCAACCTTTTCATTTGTAGAACAAGGAAAATCAAAAAAAGATTAGCAGAAAAAAAATATTTAATGTAACCTTCCCTTTCCTGCTGATATTGCCTGTACATGATACTCACAAGCAACAGGCGGCTCTGATTAAATGTATCTGAAAAGTAACTGACATTTCCAGATATCTGATAGCTCTTTATGTCCTATAATCCCTGTGTAGCTTGGAGGAGAAGTCTCCGGTTCTTAGAGTTTTATTGTTGATTCTGATCTTCTCAAAATAAAATTGAAAATGTTGCTGTTATTCTTTGATCATCTTCCAGTCTACACCCCTGCCAGTCTCCAAGGTGAAATCCTTCAGCAGAGGCCCCTCCAGTTCTCACTGTGGACTAGAATGATGAAAGCAGAGAGAGTAATAGCTGGCTCCAGAAAACAGTCAAAATTCAGCTACTATGTGATCAGACTGAAACTAGCTCCTATTATTGATGGGAATCACTGATTTTATCTCCTGTACAACATGCCTAGTAGCTCAAGAGAAACATCGAGCTGAATTTTACTAGCAATCAGTGCCAATTTTGAACAGTTCCATGCATGTTTCTCTCTGTGCATTCCAGAAAGTTGTCTCACCCCATTCTCCGCTCATTATGTCTTTATGGCACTGCACTCACCAGCAGCACAGAACTTCACTGTGGCTTGAAACCACGGGCGTTTATGCACTGTCACCATGTTTAAATCCCACTTCTGTGCCAATTCATGCACTGTCAGCCAGGAATAGCCCTTCACTGTTTGCGGCATGAAGAATAGCCCCAGAGGTGGCCAATGGGGTCATGTTGGTGCTTGAGTTTGCTGACTGGGGTCTAGATGCCATGGTGAATGGGATACAGCAGAAATGCCTGCTGTGGATTGGCAAAGGAGGCCACAATACTTGAATCGGCCAACCTGGTCTGGAATTGCCATGACGGTCAGTGCGGTCCATAGTCTGGAGAGAAGGCCAGAGTGCAGGAAGAATTTTATTGATTTCCTACAAGGGTAAGTGCCCCCACCTATTCATTATTACTGCACACACTTATTACCAAAGCTCCATGGTCCGTCACTTCCATCAATGTTTTCAGCAGCTTCTATAAACCACCATCCACTCCACCCACCTCAGGCTTTGACGACTAACCCTTCTTCCCCTTTGCACCTCATATTCATTGACCCAAAGCTCTGAGGTCAACAGCCTCCACTGTAGGACAGGCTCCTACCACTCCAGGTAGCCCAGAACTACACCTAAGTGTAGTGTAAGGGAAAGGATTAAGTCCAAAAGCACACAGGTGACACAGGAGAAACTTCATTACAAATACATTTTCCCATTTTTAACCATGTTCAGTTTTCATCACCTACTCCCTAAATGACTTTCATTTTAGCTGCAGCTACAAAATGGAAGCATACAGACTAGCCATCCTTAGTGCCACACTACATTACATTTGAATCAATGCTTGAAGGGCTTATGCCCAAAACGTCGAATTTCCTGTTCCTTGGATGCTGCCTGACCTGCTGCGCTTTAACCAGCAACACATTTTCAGCTATTCTTTTCATAGTGCTTGGTTGTTATTGAATGAGGGAACACAACTCAGTTTTTGACCTGATTCAATTGTAGCTGAAAATGTGTTGCTGGAAAAGCGCAGCAGGTCAGGCAGCATCCAAGGAACAGGAGAGTCAACATTTCGGGCATGAGCCCTTCATCAGGAATGAGGAAAGTGTGTCCAGCAGGCTAAGATAAAAGGTAGGGAGGAGGGACTTGGGGGAGAAGCGTTAGAAATGCGATAGGTGGAAGGAGGTTAAGGTGAGGATGATAGGCTGGAGTGGGGGTGGGGGCGGAGAGGTCAGGAAGAAGATTGCAGGTTAGGAGGGCGGTGCTAAGTTTGAGGGTTGGGACTGAGACAAGATGGGAGGAGGGAAAATGAGGAAACTGGAGAAATCTGAGTTCATCCCTTGTGGTTGGAGGGTTCCTAGGTGGAAGATGAGGCGCTCTTCCTCCAGCCGTCGTGTTGCTATGGTCTGGTGCTGGAGGAGTCCCCGGATCTGCATGTCCTCAGTGGAGTGGGAGGGGAAGTTGAAGTGTTGAGCCACGGGGTGGTTGGGTTGGTTGGTCCAGGTGTCCCAGAGGTGATCTCTGAAACGTTCCGCAAGTAGGTGGCCTGTCTCCCCAAAATAGAGGAGGCCACGTCGGGTGCAGCGGATGCAGTAAATGATGTGTGTGGAGGTGCAGTTGAATTTGTGACGGATATGGAAGGATCCCTTGAGGCCTTGGAGGGAAGTAAGGGGGGAGGTGTGGGCGCAAGTTTTGCATTTCTTGCAGTTGCAGGGGAAGGTACCGGGAGTGGAGGTTGAGTTTGTGGGTGGTGTGGACCTGATGAGGGAGTCACGGAGGGCGTGGTCTTTTCGGAATGCTGATAGGGGAGGGGAGGGAAATA
Organism: Hemiscyllium ocellatum; assembly: GCF_020745735.1. NCBI lineage: Eukaryota > Metazoa > Chordata > Chondrichthyes > Orectolobiformes > Hemiscylliidae > Hemiscyllium > Hemiscyllium ocellatum. Next base: position 9,494,185 of record NC_083435.1, read on the forward strand.
TACCCCTGGTGATGGGGTCCGTTTGGAGGTGGCGGAAATTATGACGGATGATACGATGTATATGGAGGTTGGTGGGGTGGTAGGTGAGGACTAGTGGGGTTCTGTCCTGGTGGCAATTGGAGGGGTGGGGCTCAAGGGCGGAGGAGTGGGAAGCGAGGGAGATGCGGTGGAGGGCATCATAGATCACGTCTGGGGGGAAATTGCAGTCTTTGAAGAAGGAGGCCATCTGGGTTGTATGGTATCGGAACTGGTCCTCCTGGGAGCAGATGCGGCAGAGACGAAGGAATTGGGAATATGGGATGGTGTTTTTACAGAGGGCAGGGTGTGAGGAGGTGTAGTCTAGGTAGCTGTGGGAGTCAGTCGGTTTATAGTAAATGTCCATATTGATTCGCTCGCCCGAGATAAAAATGGAAAGGTCTAGGAAGGGGAGGGAGGAGTCTGAGACAGTCCAGGTAAATTTGAGGTCGGGGTGGAAGGTGTTGGTGAAGTGGATGAACTGTTCAACCTCCTCATGAGAGCACGAGGTAGTGCCAATACAATCATCGATGTAGCAGTGGAAAAGGTGGGGTGTGGTGCCAGTGGAGCTGCGGAAGATGGACTGTTCCACATATCCTACAAAGAGGCAGGCATAGCTGGTGCCCATGTGGGTGGCCATGGCTACTCCTTTGGTTTTGAGGAAGTGGGAAGATTGGAAAGAGAAGTTGTTCAGAGTGAGGACCAGTTCAGTCAGTCGAAGGAGGGTGTCAGTGGAAGGGCACTGGTTGGTACGGCAGGAAAGGAAGAAGCGGAGGGCTTTGAGTCCTTTGTGATGGGGAATGGAGGTGCACAAGGACTGGATGTCCATGGTGAAGATAAGGCATTGGGGACCGGGAAAGCAAAAATCATGGAGGAGGTAGAGGGCATGGGTGGTGTCCCAAATGTAGGTGGGGAGTTCTTGGACTAAGGGGGACAGGACCGTATCAAGGTATGTAGAGATGAGTTCGGCGGGGCAGGAGCAGGCTGAGACAATGGGTCGGCTGGGGCAGTCAGGTTTGTGGATTTTGGACTGGAGGTAGAAACGGGTGGTGTAGGGTTGTGGGACTATGAGGTTGGAGGTGGTGGATGGGAGATCCCCTGAGGTGATGAGGTTATGGATGGTCTGGGAGATGATGGTTTGGTGGTGGGAGGTGGGGTCATGGTCAAGGGGGCAGTAGGAGGAGGTGTCCGCGAGCTGGCGTTTAGCCTCAGCAGTGTAAAGGTCGGTGCGCCAAACTACTACCGCGTCTCCCTTGTCTGCCGGTTTGATAGTGAGGTTGGGGTTGGAACGGAGGGAGTGGAGGGCTGCATGTTCCGAGGGTGAGAGGTTGGAGTGGGTGAGGGGGTGGAGAAGTTGAGGCGGTTAATGTCGCGGCAGCAGTTGGCTATGAAGAGATCGAGGGCAGGTAAGAGGCCAACACGGGGTGTCCAGGTGGATGGGGTGTGTTGGAGGAGGAAGAAGGGGTCGTCAGAGGGTGGGCGAGAATCCTGGTTGAAGAAGTAGGTGCGGAGGGGAAGGCAGCAGAAGATTCAGTCGTAAGGTACATGAGGTATTTGATGAACAGACAGTAATTGTGATCGCAAGAATGAGAACTTCTGCCTCACCTCTATCCTCACATTTCCCATGAAAGACACCTTTGTATATATGATGAAGATACTGACATTTTACAGTCCAAGGTGTGAAGTGAATTTGCACAGGCTATGAAATCTTGGAAAGTGTTCACAACATGTGGAATTAAAGTGCATCTTCACAGCTCACCTAACATTACTAATGCTTCACAGCCATTGCAAAGATTAACATGCAATGTTGAACAAACGTTAAAGATTGTTTGTGGCCTGTACTATATTCTAGGCAGTAAGTCAATGCATGAGTTCCAATCCAGAATTCTGCATTAACAAATGTCCTTTATCTGTACATTGTCCACTTAATGCTATGCACTGGCAGGACATCATATCATTCCCAAGTCAATCTCCCTCTCTCATAGATCAAACAAAACAGTTATTCTGCCTCCTCTGCGGGTTGTGTCGGCCATTTTTCTTTACCGTTGTGTATTTATGGTTTTGATGAGGCTGTGTTTCATAGAATCCCTACAGTGTGCAAGTAGACTATTTGACCCACCGGGTTCACACCAAAACTTGAAGAACATTCCACCTAGACGGACCCCATCCCCTTAACATTTCCTATGACTTTGCCTTCACATCCCTGGACACTATGGGCAATATAACATGGCCAATCCACCCAACCTGCACAGCTTTGGACTGTGGGAGGAAACCGGAGCACCCAGAGGAAACCCACACCGGCACGGGGAGAATGTGCAAACTCCACAAAGACAATCGCCCGAGGGTGCCTCTCTAAATGAATCATTGTCTCAACCTGTCAGTTTAACTGATACCCCAACACCTTCATCTTCCCTTCTGTCTTCTTGTCCCTCATCTCCCTAGTTTAACTTCTGACTCCCAGGCATATAGTTTAGTTATGCCAATCAAAGTCAGGTAATGTCCTCTGATTAAAGCCTGGGTGACGGTGATATTCAATGACTTCCCCCGCAGTACCCCCTGCTTTTTCATCTTCTGCCATCTCTCACTCTTATATAGTGAGTCAGCCCTGTCTGTCACAATGATTACCTCCTCTGTATCTCACTTTGCTGCTTCCAATCCTCATAATTGACATCTGCAAATTGCCCACCAGAATAGTGGTTATTGATAACTCCTGATAACCGTGTTGATGTTCAGAGAAAAGTGGCTCAATTGTGCCCCTACCACCAAGGCCTACTGTGGTAGACCATGTACCAACTCCAATAGCACCCAATGAGCAGTCAGCTCTGAGTCTTTCATCTTCAGCAGAATCAAATTGAAGGAATGTTTGGAAATAGAAGACAGCCACCATCTAAGTCACAAAGCAGCTTATGATCCATAGACAAAACCCAACTGTTCAAAAGAAGCCTGGGAGGCAAAAGGAGGGGAAATGGGTGTTATGAGAATGACTACATAAGCAGTGAAGAAGATTGTCACCTGGTGAGGCATGAGCCTCTTGTGTCTTAACAAGCACCGTACACATCATTTACAGAAAGTCACCCAAGTATATTTGAGAACTCAGAGAAATAGCTGATTGAGAGATGAAACCATCTTCAGATCAACACAGGGAGCGGTGATAATTATGTTGATCACAAACACTGAGCACTGGTGTCATTGGAAAGGAGCTAGCCTACTGTGGTTGCCCCATTGGATAGCATAGGACATGCTCAAATCAAGAATGAAGGTGATTCTAAAGCAAGAAGAATGGTATAGAAGCACAACTCATGCAAGTTCCTTTTCCAATGAACACCTCATATGGAAAACTTAGAGGAGCTATCTCACTTCTCTCTCTTCTTCCAGAAAGATAATGTAACTCTGAGTCAGTTTGTTGCTTGAAGTGAATCAAGAAATCTTGAGTGACATGCCATAGGAATATATTGGCTTCTCTGAACCCTTCTGACCTGTCGATCTATGCATATCAGAGTGCTTTGGCTCATGGTACACAATCATGAGTATCTTGCAAGTCAGTTTTGAGATGCAAAGCATTGGCAACATCATGGTGATCTCCCTAGATGGCCCCTCCGAGGATGAGTAGAAAATAGAATCAGCTGTAATATGTGTCACCAAGCAGGTGAAGAAGTGGGAAGACCATGTGTTCAACCATAAGGTCAGAATCAGTGATCAGACCATGTCTGAGGAAGCAGCAACCTCTTAGGTTGTATGTCCTCCAGAGAAGCTTAAAGTCAAACTGAAACACAACATGATTTTAAAAAAAGTATGGTCTTTAAGGAAGAAATACATTTGTAGTACCCCGATAAAATCACTAGAGTCATAGAGTCATGGCGATGTACAGCACGGAAATAGAACCGTCGGTCCAACTTGTCCATGCTAACCTGTTATCCCAACCCATCTAGTCACACTTGTCAGCACCTGGCCCATATCCCGCCAAACCCTTCCTATTCATATTCCCATCCAGATGTCTTTTAAATGATGCAATTGTACTAGCCTCTACCACATCCTCTGGCAGCTCATTTCATACATGTACCACCCTCTGCGTGAAAAAGTTGCCTCTTAGGTCTGTTTTGTATCTTTCCTCTCTCACACTAAAGCTATGCCCTCTAGTTCTGGACTCCCCCACCCCAGAGAAGAGACTTTGTCTATTTATCCTATCCATGCCCTCATGATCTTATAAACCACATTAAGGTCACCCCTCGGCCTCCGACGTTCCAGGGAAAACAGCCCCAGCCTGTTCAGCCTCTCCCTATAGCTCAAATTCTCCAACCCTGGCAACATCTTTGCAAATATTTTCTGAACCCTTTCAAGTTTTACAACATCCTTCTGATCGGAAAGAGACCAGAATTGCACACAATATTCCAACAGTGGCCTAACCAATGTCCTGTACAGCCGCAACAGGACCTCTCAACTCCTGTACTCAATATTTGACCAATAAAGGAAAGCATACCAAATGCTTTCTTCACTAACATACCATCCTGCAACTCCACTTTCAGGGAGCTATGAACCTGCACTCCAAGATCTCTTTATTCAGCAACACTCCCTGGGTCCTTATCATTAAGTGTATAAGTCCTGCCAAGATTTGCTTTCCCAAAATGCAGCACTTTGCATTTATCTAAATTAAACACCATCTGCCACTTCTCAGCCCATTGGCCCACCTGATCAAGAACCCATTGTAATCTGAGGTAACCCTCTTCGCTGTCCACTACACCTCCAATTTTGGTGTCATCTGCAAACTTACTAAGTGCACCACTTATGCTCGCATCCAAATCATTTATATAAATGATGAAAGGTAGTGGGCCCAGCACCGATCCTTGTAACACTCCACTGGTCACAGGCGTCCAGTCTGAAAAACAACTCTCCACCACCCTCTGTCTTCTACCTTTGAGCCAGTTCTGTGTTCAAATGGCTAGTTCTCCCTGTATTCCATGAGATCTAACCTTGCTAACCAGTCCACATAGATCAAATCCACTGCTCTGTCCTCATCAATCTTCTTTGTTGCTTCTTCAAAAAACTCAATCAAGTTTGTGAAATATGATTTCCCACCCAGAAAGCCATGTTGACTATCCCTAATCAGTCCTTGCTTTTCCAAATACATGTACATTCTATCCCTCAGGATTCCCTCCAACAACTTGCCCATCACTGAGGTCAGGCTCACCGGTCTATAGTTCCCTGGCTTGTCTTTATCGCCCTTCTTAAACAGTGGCACCACGTTAGCCAGCCTCCGTCTTCTGGCACCTCACCTGTGACTATCGATGATACAAATATCTCAGCAAGAGGCCCAGCAATCACTTCTCTAGCTTCCCACAGAGTTCTCAGGTACATCTGATCAGATCCTGGGCATTTGTCCACTTTTTATGTGTTTCAAGACATCCAGCACTTCCTCCTCTGCAATATGGACATTTTTCAAGATGTCACCATCTATTTCCCTACGGTCTATAACTTCCATGTCCTTTTCCACAGTATACACTGATGCAAAATAGATCAGTGCAGGAGAGAGAGAGAGAGAGAGAGAGAGAGAGAGAGAGAGAGAGAAAGAGAGAGAGAGAGATTAATAAGACACAAAAATGTCAACAAACCAGGTTTTGTTGTTTAAGGAGAGACCACGGTGTATTCAAACTTACACGGTTGGCAAGCAAGGTGTGATTTTTTTTCTCTCACTAAACTGTGAACAGACTGATTGCTGAAAAGTTTAAAATCGAAGATCTGGAAAGATGATGATTGGTTGTAATTTTTGCACTAGTGTGTAATTGTATGAATACCTGAGTCTCCCAGTTTTGTATTTTACAAATCGTTTGCACAGTTATTGTGAACAACTTAAATTTTTCATGAGACATAAGCCATTTAATGAATATTCATTATACATTGCATTTTCTTTATGAGGTGGAGAGGACGTTGATTTCCATTTGATGTTTGTGCCATCTTATCTATCTCAAGAAGGAAACCTTAAATAAAAGCATTAAGTGAGGCAGCTTTTCTTCTCATGTAAAGAACTCAAGCAAAAGAAAATGCATTATTTTCAGCCCTACTTCTGGTGTTCTGGAAGTTTATACAGGAGAAGTTTATATTGGGTATGCTGAGTGTCCAAGTCTGGATGTGGTGGAGTTGCCATGGATCAGAGAAGGACAAACTGTAAAAGCAATTTGAGATTTTGTCTAAACAAAAGTAATTATTTGAAATGGATTCCTTAACTGAGTTATATCCATTTTCAGTGGGAGTTTTTCCTCAATCGGTGGTATATTTTCCATAATAAGACCAGAGACTACAACCAGTAAATAATGAAGGCAGGATGTAGAAACTAGTTTTGCATTCCCTAAAATATAGGAGATAAAAGAGTGATCTAACTGAGATTTTTAAAATGTTTAATGGATTTACTAAGGTAGTTAAAGATGGATCCACTATCTAGGACGTAGCATTAAAATTAGTTAGGCTAATGTCAGAAAGAATTTCTAAATGCAAAGGATATCCTCAACTCTCTCCTTTAAATGGAGGCTATGTTGTTGCTAATTTTGAAAAGCGAGATGGATAGGTCTTTCTAAAAGCAAAACACTGCTGAAAATCTGAAAAAAAAATAGAAAATGCTGGCAAAACTCAACGAATCTGGCCAAGTCTGTGGAGAGAGAAACAGAGTTGATGCTTCAAGTCTGATATGACTTAGAGTCATAGAGTCATTGAGATGTACAGCATGGAAACAGACCCTTCGGTCCAACCTGTCCATGCCGACCAGATATCCCAACCCAATCTAGTCCCACCTGCCAGCACCCGGCCCATATCCCTCCAAACCCTTTCTATTCATATACCCATCCAAATACCTCTTAAATGTTGCAATTGTACTAGCCTCCACATCCTCTGGCAGCTCATTCCATACACGTATCACCCTCTGCGTGAAAAAGTTGCCCCTTAGGTCTCTTTCCCCTTTCACCCTAAACCTATGCCCCCCAGTTCGGGACTCCCCCACCCCAGAGAAAAGACTTTTCCTATTTACCCTATTCATGCCCCTCATAATTTTGTAAACCTCTATAACATCACCCCCTCAGCTTCCGACGCTCCAGGGAAAACAGCCCCAGCCTCTCCCTGTAGCTCAAATCCTCCAACTCTGGCAACATCCTTGTAAATCTTTTCTGAACCCTTTCAAGTTTCACAACATCCTTCCAATAGGAAGGAGACCAGAATTGCACGCAATATTCCAACAGTGGCCTAACCAATGTCCTGTACAGCCGCAACATGACCTCCCAACTTCTGTACTCAATACTCTGACCAATAAAGGAAAGCATACCAAACGCCTTCTTCAATATCCTATCTACCTGCGACTCCACTTTCAAGGAGCTATGGACCTGCACTCCTAAGTCTCTTTGTTCAGCAACACTCCCTAGGACCTTACCATTAAGTGTGTGAGTCCTGCTAAGATATGCTTTCCCAAAATGCAGCACCTCGCATTTATCTGAATTAAACTCCATCTGCCACTTCTCAGCCCATTGGCCCATCTCGTCCAGATCCTGTTGTAATCTAAGGTAACTCTCTTCACTGTCAACTATACCTCCATCTTTGGTGTCATCTGCAAACTTACTAACCGTACCTCTTATGGTCACATCCAAATCATTTATGTAAATGACAAAAAGTAGAGGGCTCAGCACCGATCCTTGTGATACTCCACTGGTCACAGGTCTCCAGTCTGAAAAACAACCCTCTACCACCACCCCCTGTCTTCTACCTTTGAGCCAGTTCTGTATCCAAATGGCTAGTTCTCCCTGCATTCCATGAGATCTAACCTTGCTAATCAGTCTCCCATGGGGAACCTTGTCGAACACCTTACCGAAGTCCATATAGATCACATCTACTGCTCTGCCCTCATCAATCTTCTTTGTTACTTCTTCAAAAAATGCAATCAAGTTTGTGAGACATGATTTCACATGCACAAAGCCGTGTTGACTATCCCAAATCAGTCCTTGCCTTTCCAAATACATGTACATCCTTTCCCCCAGGATTCCCTCCAACAACTTGCCCACCACTGAGGTCAGGCTCACCGGTCTATAGTTCCTTGGCTTGTCTTTACTGCCAACCTCCAGTCTTCCAGCATCTCACCTGTGACTATCGATGATACAAATAACTCAGCAAGAAACCCAGCAATCACTTCTCTAGCTCCCCACAGAGTTCTCGGGTACACCTGATCAGCTCCTGGGGAGTTACTCACTTCTAACTGTTTCAAGACATCCAGCACTTTCCTCTCTGTAATCTGGACATTTTGCAAGATGTCACCATCTATTTCCCTACAGTCTATATCTTCCATATCCTTTTCCACAGTAAATACTGATGCAAAATATTCCTGTAGTATCTCCCCCATTTTCTGTGGCTCCACACAAAGGCCGCCTTGCTGATCTTTGAGGGGCGCTATTCTCTCCCTAGTTACCCTTTTGTCCTTTGAAAGTGAAGAAAACTAAAAAGTTTCCAATGAAGAATCCAAACTGGACTTAAAACATTAACTCTGTTTCTCTCTCCACAGATGCTGCCAGACCTCGATAGATTGTTTTGTTAGGCAAGGGTATTAAGAGTAATGGATCCAAGCCAAGTAGATGCAGTTAAGATATAGGTCAGATGTAGGTCAGTTAATGGGAGAACGGGTTCAATGGTTTGAATGCTTGAATATGCCCTAAGGCCCACTCTCCAAATCATATTCCTCTTTCACAGGACAGAAAAACAGTTTTGAGAAAAGAAATCCAGTAAAAGCAGGACCAAAAATGTTGTTTACCCACTAGATCAAAATTAAATAATTATTTAATCACTTGTAATTGACATGATGCGTTCATCATAGGCTTATTAACATCACCAGTGCTCTGCATTATCCAGGACAATGCCTGAAGGCTTCATTTCCTGCCTGTACTATTTTTAGGGCACCAGTTAATGAGTTTACATTAAACTCCTGTCTGTGCTATTTTAATACAACCATTAGCCAGGTTATTTTAAATAAAAATAAAACTTGCACTCAGAGGAAATTAAACCCACTATAGTTTTACAGTAGAATGTTAAACAATGGCATACCATCAAGAAATGCTTCAGGATAGTTAGCAGGAAAGCTTGAATTAAGGTTCAGATCTATAAATATAATTTCCTTCCATTTATTGCCTTATGTTTAAAAGAACTAACATTTCAAATATGAAATCTGAATGCGTGATACCACTTAATGCAAAACACATTTTATTTCTGTTCATTGCGCACTTTCTTATTTTACAATTGCCAATAAGTATTCAAAGCAATAAAATACACAAGAAAGTATGTAGCTATCACTATCTGTATAGGAAGTAGGTTTTGTAAAGTCAACGACTCCTATACAACAAAAACTTCAAAAGAATTCAAACATAAACATTATTTTGAATGATTTTTGTGTAGGCAATATTTAACAGGTAGCTCTATATTGATGCACTCTGCAGCAAGGTAAAACTTCATGAACAAAACTCATTAAAACATTTTTGTGAGTTAGATCATCCACTCAGTATAATGCTGAGTTTTTTTAGGCCTTTTTTCAAGATGATGATGAAAAGCTTAAAAAGATGATGGACTCAGAATAATGCAAGATTTGAAACACAATCGAAATCCAGTAAGACCATGTAATCAAATGGGAATAAAAACAGTACCCTCAAGAAACTCTGCAGGTTTGGCTGTATCTGTAGAGCAAGAAACAAAGCTAAAGTTTTGAGTCCAATATGTTTCTGTTTAGTAAGATGGTAAGAATTTTTCAAGTTGGTACATGTGGCCAGAGGAGGTGGTGGAGGCTACATTTAAAAGGCATTTGGATGGGTATATGAATGGGGGTGGGGGATTGGCGTTTGGAGAGATATGGACCAGGTACTGGGACTGGATTGGGTTGGAATATCCGGTCGGCATGGACTGGTTGGACCGAAGGGTGTGTTTCCATGCTTACATCAATATGACTCTATTAATTTGCAGAAGTGTATCAGTAAGCAGTTTGTGCTTTCATGTCTCCAATTGCTGGTTCTTTATACCATGTTTCCAGGGCTGAGAACTTAACATGTCTATAGTTACCTTCAACACCTCTTCATATTCAAATCACTATATATTGTTGTATGGGGCAACATTACATTATTCATGCAGTTCCTCTCATTCAGATGGCGCACTCAGTTTCTCCAGCAGGCAGCACTGCTGGTGATCTGATAAAACTCCACAAATAAAAGACAAGCTTTAATAAGAGCTAAAGCTTAAATTCAAACCAGCTTCTCTTTGATTTGATGTTTATACAGCTGTTCCATAACATCATCACCCTTTGGTTCATTGTCTTCCCTCCACTGCCATTTTCTTCCTCATCTTGCACTACTATACATTTCTCTCTAGGCAGGAGATTGGATCTTTACCCACAATCCTCTGGAAATGACAAGCTGGTGGCAAGACTACAAACTAAGAGGAAAAGATCAGAGTTCATCTCTTCCTTCCTGGCAACCTTTAATTGAAGGCTAATATGAAAGTAATCTCCATCTGAATAAATTCAAGAGAAAGAAGCTGGACCAAAATACATTTTTGTGACATGTTGATTTGGACATTCGAGTGTCACGGTTGCCTAGTCTAGCATTCTTCATAAATAACCCTGAGGAAACAAAAGCCCGTGAGTAGGTCTGTGCAAGTTCTTTTACTCTGGGCTTCCATAATGACTATGATTCTAGATATGTTCTAAATGCAATTCATTGCTTGTGCTAATATTCAGACATAGGAGTAAATTACAATAATTTGGCTGAAAGCTTCCTTTACTTATTTGCATGCTGTGATCAATCTGTACTTGAATCTAATCAGTTCATCAAGGTGCTATTTCACTTCTCTTTGTTTCTCATTGTGTTGACTGTCAGGACAAACACTATTATTCTTATGCTCAGGGTTTATACATTCAGTGCGGCATGTGCCCTTTCAAGAGACATATGCTTGTTACTCAAACACACAATGTCCTTGTGTTTCAAAACTCCACCCACTTTCTCCTCCAATGGTATTTATTGCAATTTCCACTCAGCCCAACACTTCCCAATGCTTTTGAATGTCTTCAAAATAGGTGTCCATATTTGGTCTCCACCATATATTACATGCCCAATGCAGCAAATTTGCTCATCGGCAGTTTCGTCTTGCAGCCATACAGCTGTATCACCAGGTTGACTGATTTCTTGTCTCCCCTGAGCTGATTATTACAAAATGACTTTGCTCTGATTCTGGGCCTCCTAGCAAGGCCTAATGGATTTCATTTGGTCAAATTGGGTAGCATTCACAAGCTTTGGCCAACTAAATTCAATCATGGCTACATCTTTATACCTCAGATTTATCATTAGAGCAATGTCAAGGCAGCTGTGTGATGTGTGAGCACTGAAACTAAAGTCTATCAAATTTAGCAATTTGAAATTGTACAGTGAGCACTTTTGGAACTGAATCTTTATTGAAGAAAAAGCTATGCACTGGTTGTCCTGTCACAATACAACATTTACTTTCTACTGCAAGTTTCTTTTTCAATACTTTGTAATAAAACTGGATTAGTATAACCTTACCGATTTCTCCTCTATTTAACTAAACTTCCATCTAGTTGTGAAGTCACTGTAGGTGGGCCTATCAATCTAAATCCTTTTGTCCTTCACAATCGCTCCTTTCCCACATGTTACTAGTCACCAGATAGCAGTCTCTGTTGAGACATTGTTTGCACATAATTTGAATCTGTTATTCTGCCGCACTTTTAACGGTACAATGCTGCTTACAGTTTTTCCTCTGACCTCCACCTTGGCAATATATTTTGAACTTACCTTCAATACTCTGATGAATGGATTCCAGTGTCAAAAGTATCCTTTCTTTTAAATTGTCTGAGTCATAGCCGATATATAGAGTCAGAACTGCAATACTCTCTCATTTGTAGTTCCCAAATGACCCATTTCCAATATTGAAAATGTCCAGATATTTCCTTTTCACCCACTGTCCCCATATTTGTTATGTAAGACAGTCATCCTTCACTTTATAGCTGATACAAACACCAAGTGATTAGGTATCTTAGTAGCCTGCCTGCAATATTGAAAAATCTGTTGTTGAGTTATCCATGCAGCAGTGCATAATGCTGTGTAAATCTGCTGGGCTGCGCAGAATCTTGCCGTTTTGAGATCAACACGATTTGGCTATTTCTGCATTGAGTCTCTTTCTTTACTAGCATCATAATTCTGTGCATTTCCTGAAGTTTACACAAGAAAAGCTACCATCAGCAATGCATCAACCACCTTACCCAATTAGATTTCTAATGAGCCTTCTCGTTTCTTGGATGTAGCAATGCCCAGTCTTCTTTCCTCATGAACCAATCAACTCCTTGCTTGCTCCATTCCCGCATTTTCCAATCGGAGGACATAATTTCTCTGTATCGAATGTACCAAATTACTTTACCACTGTGATCACCTCAATTAAATCATCCCTCAATCTTCTAACATTCAAGGGAAGTCAAGCCTTTTGGATAGAGTTTGCCTTCATCATTTAGTTATTCATTGTAGTAAATCTGCTCTACTTTCCCGACAAGGCCACTACATGTTTCCTGAGTTGCAATACCCAAAACTGAAATCTAGAGAGCCTTTGAAGTATACCCACAAAAGCAGATACAATCTTGTCTTGAAAGCTTCATCTGAAGGACCATATTGAATTGGAGTTCTAGCTTGGCTATGTAGATGAACTACTGCCCAAATATTAAAGTCAGGAAAGGATAAAGGGGAAGTTCTGACAGGACTTTTTGAATGTGGGAAGAGATGAATTTCTGTGTTAAATTCAAATTTCAGGAAAATGCCAGTCAATTGCTTCTGTAATGGCCATAATTGGCTTTGTGTCACTCCTATCATCTGGAAATACAACCTGTCCTTGTAAAGGTGGAAATGCAAACATCAGGGAGCTGGCCTGAGACAAATTCTCTGACCCTCTCCTACCCCTCCAATCCTACCTCCAAGGGCTCGAGAAAATTTCACCTCCCCCTTTCAATTATGAAAGAAGTGATTTTAGCTGTGTTACTACTAGTCTGGTAATCCAGAGACAGCTAGTTCAAACCCTACCATGACATTGTAAGAATTGTTGTGCTCTCCTACAAGTCTGAAAATAAGAAGCTGATACCAGTAAAAGTAACAATGAAACAATGGCTGAATTGCCATTACTAGGTTGATTCACTAATCTTTTAAGAAAGACAAGTGTCCACCATTCCCTGGTTTGATGAATATGCAACACTTAATCAGCCTCTAGCAGCCTGAAAACAAAAAATGCTGGAAATCACAGTGAATCAGGTAGCAGCTGTGGAGAGAGGGTAAGCTAACATTTTGCATCCAGATGACTCTTCATTAGAGCATCATTCTCTGATGAATGTTATCTTGACTTGAAAGGTTAGCTTGCTCTCTCTCCACAGATGCTGCCTGTCCCACTGTGATTTCCAACATGTCTTTGGTTTTCAGTACAGATTCTAACATCTGCCGTAATTTGCTACTCTTTAGTCGTCTAGTAGCTAACTTAATTGTACTGAAACTGCTTTTAATAGGAAGACCTGGCAACACTCTCTAAGCATAATGGGATGGGCAATAATTGCCAGTCATACCCAATGATGCTGTCAGCCCAAGAACAATAATGCAAAGCTTTTGCTCTATGAATGGTAGATGAATCCGTTCACATATAGAACTTAATATCATGATTTAAATTTTAATCCTACATGACAAATGGACAAAAGATGACAACAGAAGTTGTGAATAAAAGATGAAAGTTATCTAAGCTTTAGGATTCTCATTTGCATTTCCAAGTAAGGTCTGCATAAATTTATTGTTCTTCCAATAATTTAGTCACAACTAAAAGGCTATTGACTGCATTGTTATTAATATCAAATACTTAAAAATTGTTACATTAATTATGCTAATTTGCTTGCAGTTTTATTCACAAAGTACTTAGCTCGCAGGACAGGAAAGCTCCTAACAAAATAATTTCACCACAAAGTGCTCAATAATTCTTAAAGATGTAAAGTATGTTCAGATTATTAGGGCTTTTAGAATCAGCATATTTCAATGAAAGACATTTTACATTGATTTGAGTGTCAATGGTGATTAACAATCAAAACTGCTTCAAAAGTACTGCAGCACACAGTAATCACCCTGCAACTTAGTGGCAGTGATAGTCAATATAACTTTTGTCAATAATTCCCTCCAAATAATTTGTAATGCCATTGTAAACCAATTTTAACTCTTTTAATTCAATTGACAGATGCATTTTAAAAATGTTTTAACAAAAATCAAATTGTGTTGTCTTGTTCGGAAGTAAAATTTGTCATCGATTATAAGCATTGTGAGAGTTCAGATGAATAGATTTATAAGTTATCCTTATATTCAAGGTAAAGGGGAGATATAATATTAACATCTCCACAAACTGACAATTTTACACTTTGTTGTTTTATTTTCTGTTGATAATACAATTTCTCTGATTTTGAAATTAATGTATTTCAAAGTAAAGTAGTTTTATTGATTTGAACATGAACTACTGTCCACATCCGATCCCATATTGAAAATGGTTCACCTATCATCCCTGTTCCGGCTGATCAACACTAGCTCCTTGTTTCCTACTCCTTCCATTTTAATGTTCTTACTGTTATTGTTTAACTCCTTCATAATTATTCTGGGCACTGCCATCCATATGTTCTTAGAATGTGGGTTCTTTAGAGACTTACACCGTCTATTGTGTGCGAAGGTTGCTATCTTCCATCGAATAAGAAGAGTCTTGAAGGGTAATGCATCTCTGAATCTATTTACAGGTTTTAAGAATACGTTCTACTATACTACAAGACAGTAGATCTACCTTCCACAAGATCCGACTTTAATCTTCCACAAAGTCCCCTTAACATCAAAGTGAACAACACTTATAGCATAAACCAACTATTAACGCTTTCAAATCCATCCAGACCCATTTTCAACAATAAATTTAATCCATCACAGACAAGACGGGAATTACGTCATTTTTACTAATCTTCTCTTCAGTGCTTGACAGTGCTGACTTTAATTTGTTTTCTTATATTATTTCTTCTCCTTTTTGAAATAATTGTGAGAGCAACCCAAAACGTTACATCTGATTGGGAAGTGCAGTTTGTAAAAGAATTGCAATACCCTCTCTTTAGAAATAATTCAAAATGATTTATTTTTCAACCAGGTAGTTAATTTTCACATGCATGAGCAAACAGGAAGCTGGAAGAGAAAGGGGGAAAATGAAGTTGCAATTATGAATTGCTTGAAAACAAAATAATGACTGTCCAGCAATTCAATATCCAGTTGGGGTGCTTTTACTTATCAGCATTGAGATATTCCTTTCCCAGGAGCTCAGATGTATTTGAAACGCAGTTGAAGGTGCAGCAGTTGTAAACTGATCATTTGTTTACTTTCCAGCTGAAATATCGGATTATTTTCAGAAATCGGGTTTTTAAGAGAGATTGAAACCAAAGGCAAATGGTGCCCATGCCGAGAGCTGCCTTGCTGTTTTCTCTTTCACTGCTAAAATCAGGCAAGTGAAACAAGCCAAAGATTTTAAATAACTGTTTCAGTCATATGACTGAGGATCACAACTAAAACACTCAGATAAATTTGATGACCCCTTATCAAGAAACTACTGCATTCTGTAACCGATGAATGTTGTGCTATTGGCACCGTTTCCAACATAATGAGTTCCGATAGTTACCTTTCAAACCAACCTGGTAGGGAGAAACACATTGTCGGCAACTTGTTTGTGTTGGCTTGACTAGAATGTCTATACAGTTGAAAGAGTGGCATTCCAAGAGGAGATATAAGGTTTGATTCCTTGGTTTCTTCGTTATGAATGAACTGTGCATTCCAGAAATGTGAACTATTTGCATCAAGGGAGTGGAAGCCATATTGTCTAACTGGCATAGTGTTGATGGTTTAAAAATGTTTAAGCAAGATAATTAAGATCTCTATCTTTACAATGTATATAGCCCCAATCTGTCAACCTTTCCTCACAAAAAAATCCCCTCTACAACTGGTATCAACCCAGGGAACTTTCTCTAGACTACCTGCAATGCCTGTCTATCATTTCTTAGACAACTGGACCAAAACTGTGCACAGTTGCCCTTTTCCCTGTCAACCTCCCTGCCGTTCTTTAAGACACTCCTTAAAAATGCATTATTTAATCAAGCTTTTAGTCATGCTTAATGGTGTTAACTCATTCAATACCTATTCACAAATAACACTAGTGCAGACTTTAAAATTGGTGGAAAGATAGGTTGTGAGAGGGATCCAAACAATTTACAGAGAGATATTGATAGGTTACGTAAGTGACAAAGTTGGCAAATGGAATTTAATGCGGGAAAATGTTAAGTTCTTTTTGGAAGAGAGAATAAGGAATGGAATATTATGCAAATAGAGAAAAACTGCAGCAAGCTGCAACACAAAGGATGGTGGGGACATTTCTGTATGAAACATGCTAGCACACACATGTAGCAGGTAATCAGGAAGGTGAATAGAATGTTTCAAGGAGGTTGGAATACAAGGGTGGGGAAGTCTCACACAACTGTACAAAGTGTTGGTGAATCTGGAATACTGTGAGCAGTTTTGATCCCTTATTTAAAGATAGATATCATTTCTCTGTAGGCATTCAGAGAAGGTTCACTAAGATGTATAGGAGTTAGAAGGTCATGTTGCAGCTGTACAGGACATTGATTAGACCACTGTTGGAATATTGCATGCATTTCTGGTCTCCTTCCTATCAGAAAGATGTTGTGAAACTTAAAAGGGTTCAGAAAAGATTTACAAGAACGTTGTCAGGGTTGGAGGATTTGAGCTATAGGGAGAGGCTGAACAGGCTGGGGCTGTTTTTCCTGGAGCGTTGGAGGCTGAGGAGTGACCTTACAGAGATTTACAAAATTATGAAGGTCATGGATAGGATAAATAGATAAAGTCTTTTCCCTGGGGTGGGGAAGTCCAGAACTATGTTTAGGGTGAGAGGGGAAAGATATAAAAGAGACGTAAGGGGCAACTTTTGCTAGCAGAGGGTAGTATGTGTATGGAATGAGCTGCCAGAGGAAGTGGCGGAGTCTGGTACAATTGCAACATTTAAAAGGCATTTGAATGGGCATATGAATAGGAAGGGTTTGGAGGGATATGAGGAAAAAGTGAGATCTGCAGATGCTGGAGATCAGAGCTGAAAATGTGTTGCTGGTTAAAGCTCAGCAGGTCAGGCAGCATCCAAGGAACAGGAAATTCGACGTTTCGGGCATAAGCCCTTCCTGATGAAGAGCTTATGCCCGAAACGTCGAATTTCCTGTTCCTTGGATGCTGCTTGACCTGCTGCACTTTAACCAGCAACACATTTTCAGCTTTGGAGGGATATGAGCCAGTTACAGGCAGATGGGGCTAAACTGGGATATCTGATCGGCATGGACGGGTTTGTTTCCATGCTGTACATCTCTATGACTCTATGATTCTATGATCCCTGATATGGAGAGATTGTCTTATGAGCAAAAGTTGGATCTCTACTAACTGTAATTTAGAAGAAAGAAAAATTATCTCATTGAAACATACAGGATTCTTAAGGTGCATGACAGAGTAAAAGCTGAAAGCATGTTACTCCGCGTGAGACAGTCTAGCACCAGAAGGCATAGTCTCAGAATATATTTAAGACTGAGACAAGGAGGGATTTCTTCTCTAACAGGGGGTTGAGACTCTTCAGAACTCCTTGCAATGGAGAGCTGTGGGGGGAGAGTTCTTGTGCATATTTAAGGCTGAGATAGATAAATTCTTAGTTAGTCAGGGAATCAAGAGTTATAGGAAAAAGGCAGAAAAATGGAGATGAGGAATGTCAGGTCAGCCATGATCGTACTGCATGGCAGAGCAGGCTCAAGAAGCCAAACAGCTGAATCCTTGTTCGATTCCTTATGGTCTAATGGCCTTATCCACATATTGAGTTAAATTTAATATTTTTGGTTCAACATACATGTTTTTCTGATTACATGTCTGTGCTTATCCTTGGGACATGTTCCCATGTAAAAGTACTTAATCATTAAAACCTTCATTTTTGGGAGGAGCGAGAGAGAGAGAGAGAGAACACCAGGGAGCTGCTGTGAAGGTACATTTCTCACTTAAAAGGAACTTATCTCGCGTGTCAGCAGCCCTCATTTGCAACAGCGGTAGGAGGGGTGAGAGGGAGGAACTGAGTGGGAGCGGGGAGAGTGAGGGGCTGAGTGGGAGCGGGGAGAGTGAGGGGCTGAGTGGGTGTGGGGAGAGTGAGGAGCTGAGTGGGAGCGGGGAGAGTGAGGAGCTGAGTGGGAGCGGGGAGAGTGAGGAGCTGAGTGGGAGCGGAGAGAGTGAGGAGCTGAGTGGGAGCGGGGAGAGTGAGGGGCTGAGTGGGAGCAGGGACAGTGAGGAGCTGGGGGAGTGAAGAGAGTGAGGAGCTGAGTGGGAGAGGGGGAGCTGAGGGGGAGTGGTGAGAGGGAGGAACTGAGTGCGAGCAAGGAGAGTGAGGAGCTGAGTGGGAGCAGGGAGAGTGAGGAGCTGAGGGAGTGAAGAGAGTGAGGGGCTGGGTGCGATCAAGGAGATTGAGGGGCTGAACGGGAGTGGGTAGTGTGAGGAGCTCAGTGGGAGCGGGGAGAGTGAGGGGCTGAGTGGGAGTGGGGAGAGTGAGGAGCTGAGTGGAAGTGGGGAGAGTGAGGGACTGAGAGGGAGCAGGGAAAGTGAGGAGCTGAGTGGGTGTGGTGAGAGGGAGGAACTGAGTGGGAGTCAGGGACAGTCAGGAGCTGAGGGGGAGTGGTGGGAGTGAGGAACTGAATGGGAGCGGGGAGAGTGAGGAGCTGAGTGGGAGAGGGGGAGCTGAGGGGGAGTGGTGAGAGGGAGGAACTGAGTGCGAGCAGGGAGAGTGAGGAGCTGGGTGGGAGCAGGGAGAGTGAGGAGCTGAGGGAGTGAAGAGAGTGAGGGGCTGAGTGGGAGCGGGGAGATTGAGGGGCTGAACGGGAGTGGGTAGTGTGAGGAGCTCAGTGGGAGCGGGGAGAGTGAGGGGCTGAGTGGGAGTGGGGAGAGTGAGGAGCTGAGTGGAAGTGGGGAGAGTGAGGGGCTGAGAGGGAGCAGGGAAAGTGAGGAGCTGAGTGGGAGCGGGGAGAGAGGGGCTGAGTGGGAGCGGGGAGAGTGAGGGACTGAGTGGGAGTGGGGAGGATGAGGAGCTGAGTGGGAGTGGGGAGAGTAAGGAGCTGAGTGGGAGCGGGAAGAATGAGGAGCGGGGAGAATGAGGGGCAGAGTGGGAGCGGGGAGAGTGAGGGGCAGAGTGGGAGTGGGGAGAGTGAGGGACTGAGTGGGAGCGGGGAGAGTGAGGGGCTGAGTGAGAGCGGGGGAATGAGGAACTCAGTGGGAGCGGGCGAGTGAGGAGCTAAGTGCGAGCGGGGAGAGTGAGGAGCTGATTGGGAGCAGGAAGATTGAGGAGTTGAGTGGGACTGGGGAGCGTGAGAGGCTGATTGGATGTTAAGAGAATGAGGGGGCTGAGTTGTAGTGAGGACTGTGAGGAGCTGAGTGGGAGCGGGAAGAGTGAGGGGCTGAGTGGGAGTGGGGAGAGTGAGGGGCTGAGTGGAAGTGGGGAGAGTGAAGGGCTGAGTGGGAGCAGGAAGAGTGAGGGGCTGAGTGGGAGGGGAGAGAGTGAAGGGCTGAGTGGGAGTGGGAGAGTGGGGCTGAGTGGCAGTGGGGAGGGTGAGGAGCTGAGTGGGAGTGGGGAGAGTGAAGAGCTGAGTGGGAGTGGGGAGAGTGAGGAGCTGAGTGTGAGTGAGGAAGTGAGGGGTGGAGTGGGAGCGGGGAGAGTGAGGAACTAAGTGGGAGTGGGGAGAGTGAGGGGCTGAGCGTGAGCGGGGAAATTGAGGAGATGAGTGGAGGCGGAAAGAGGGAAGGGCTGAGTGGGAGCGGGGAGAGTGAGGAATCAAGTGGGAGCAGGGAGAGTGACGAGCCGAGTGGGAGTGGTGAGAGTGAGGAACCGAGTGGGAGTGGGGAGAGTGAGGAGCTGAGTGGGAGTGGGGAGAGTGAGGATCTGAGTGGGAGCGGGGAGAGTGAGGAACTGAGTGTGAGTAGGGAAGTGAGGAGCTGAGTGCGAGCGGGGAGAGTGAGGAGCTGATTGGGAGCGGGAAGAGTGAGGAGTTGAGTGGGAGTGGGGAGAGTGAGAGGCTGATTGGAAGTTAAGAGAATGAGGGGGCTGAGTTGTAGTGAGGACTGTGAGGAGCTGAGTGGGAGCGGGAAGAGTGAGGGGCTGAGTGGGAGTGGGGAGAGTGAGGGGCTGAGTGGAAGTGGGGAGAGTGAAGGGCTGAGTGGGAGCAGGAAGAGTGAGGGGCTAAGTGGGTGTGGGGAGGGTGAGGAGCTGAGTATGAGTGGGGAGTGTGAGGAGCTGAGTGGCAGTGGGGAGGGTGAGGAGCTGAGTGTGAGTGAGGAAGTGGGGGGCGGAATGGGAGCGGGGAGAGTGAGGAACTAAGTGGGAGCGGGGAGAGTGAGGGGCTGAGTGTGAGCGGGGAGATTGAGGAGCTGAGTGGGAGCGGTGAGAGTGAGGAGCTCAGTGGGATTGGGGAGAGTGAAGAGCTCAGTGGGATTGGGGAGAATGAGGAGCTGAGTGGGAGTCGAGAGAGTGAGTAGCTGAGTGGGAGCGGGGAGAGTGAGGAGCTGAGTAGTAGTGGGATGAGTGAGGAGCTGAGTGGGAGTGGGAAGATGAAGGAAGTGAGTGGGAGCGGGGAGAGTGAGGGGCTAAGTGGGAGAAGGGAGAGTGAGGAGCTAAGTGGGAGCAGGGAAAATGAGGAGCTGAGTGGGAGAGGGGGAGTGAGGGGCTGAGCGAGAGTGGGGAGAGTGGAGCTCAGTGGGAGCGGGGAGAGTGAGGGGCTGAGTGGGAGTGGGAAGACTGAGGGGCTGAGTGGGAGCAGGGAGAGTGAGGAGCCGAGTGGAAGCAGGAGGAGTGGGGGGTTGAGTGGGAGCGGGGAGAGTGAGGAGCCAAGTGGGAGCAGGAAGAGTGACGAGCCGAGTGGGAGCAGTGACAGTGAGGAGCCGAGTGGTAGTGGGGAGAGTGAGGAGCTAAGTGAGTTTGGGCAGAGTGAGGAGCTGAGTGGGATTGGGGAGAGTGAGGATCTGAATGGGAGTGGGGAGAGTGAGGAGATGAGTGGGACTGGGGAGAATGAGGAGTTGAGTAGGAGTGGGGAGAATGAGGAGCTGAGTGGGAGCGGGGAGAGTGAGGGGCTGAGTGGGAGTGGGGAGAGTGGAGCTCAGTGGGAGTGGGGAGTGTGAGGAGCTGGGCAGGAGTGGGGAGAGCGAGGAGCTTGAGTGGGTGCGGGGAGAGTGGGGAGTTGAGTGGGACTGGGGAGAGTGAGGAGCTGAGTGAGAGTGGGGAGGGTGAGGAGCTGAGTGGGAGTGGGGAGAGTGAGGAGCTGAGTGAGTTTGGGGAGGGTGAGGAGCTGAGTGGGAGTGGGCAGAGTGAGGAGCTGAGTGGGAGTGGGAAGAGTGAGGGAGAATGAGAAGCTGAGTGGGAGTGGAGAGAATCAGGAGCTGAGTGAGAGCGGGGAGAGTGAGGGGCTGAGTGGGAGTGGGGAGAGTGGAGCTCAGTGGGAGTGGGGAGTGTGAGGAGCTGGGTGGGAGTGGGGAGAGCGAGGAGCTCGAGTGGGTGCGGGGAGAGTGAGGAGTTGAGTGGGACTGGGGAGAGTGAGGAGTTGAGTGGGAGCGGGGAGAGTGATGAGCTGAGTGAGATTGGGGAGAATGAGGAGCTGAGTGGGAGCGTGGAGATTGAGGGGCTGAGTGGGAGCGGGAGAGTGAGGAGCTGAGTGAGAGTGGGGAGCGTGAGGAACTGAGTGGGAGTGGGGAGGGTGCGGAGCTGAGTGGGAGCGGGGAGAGTGAGGAGCTGAGTGGGAGCGGGGAGAGTGTGAGGAGCTGAGTGGGATTGGGGAGAGTGAGGAGCTGAATGGGAGTGGGAACGGTGAGGAGCTGAGTGGGAAAGGGGAGGGTTAGGAGCTGAGTGGGTGTGGGGAGAGTGAGGAGCTGAGTGGGAGTGGGGAGAGCGAGGAGATGAGTGGGAGAGGCGAGAGTGAGGAGCCAAGTGGGAGCAGGGAGAGTGAGTGGCTGAGTGGGAGCGGGGAGAGTGAGGAGGTGAGTGAGAGTGGGGAGTGTGAGGAGCTGAGTGGGAATGGGGAGGGTGAGGGGCTGAGTGGGAGCGGGGAGAGTGAGGATCTGAGTGAGAGTGGGGAGCGTGAGGAGCTGAGTGGGAGTGGGGGGAGTGAGGAGCTGAGTGGGAGTGGGGGGAGTGAGGAGCTGAGTGTGAGCGGGGAGAGTGAGGAGCTGAGTGTGAGCGGGGAGAGTGAGGGGCTGAGTGGGAGTGGGGAGAGTGAGGAGCTGAGTGGGAGCGGGGAGAGTGAGGAGCTGAGTGGGAGTGGGGAGAGTGAGGAGCTGAGTGGGATTGGGGAGAGTGAGGATCTGAGTGGGAGTGGGGGGAGTGAGGGAGAATGAGGAGCTGAGTGGGAGTGGGGAGAATGAGGAGCTCAGAGGGAGTGGGTAGAGTGAGGAGCTGAGTTGGAGTGGGGAGAGTGAGATGAGTGGGACTGGGGAGAGTGAGGAGTTGAGTAGGAGTGGGGAGAATGAGGAGCTGAGTGGGAGCGGGGAGAGTGAGGGGCTGAGTGGGAGTGGGGAGAGTGGAGCTCAGTGGGAGTGGGGAGTGTGAGGAGCTGGGCGGGAGTGGGGAGAGCGAGGAGCTTGAGTGGGTGCGGGGAGAGTGAGGAGTTGAGTGGGACTGGGGAGAGTGAGGAGCTGAGTGAGAGTGGGGAGGGTGAGGAGCTGAGTGGGAGTGGGGAGAGTGAGGAGCTGAGTGAGTTTGGGGAGGGTGAGGAGCTGAGTGGGATTGGGGAGAGTGAGGAGTTGAGTGGGAGTGGGAAGAGCAAGGAGCTGAGTGGGATTGGGGAGAGTGAAGAGCTGAGTGGGAGCGGGGAGAGTGATGAGCTGAGTGAGATTGGGGAGAGTGAGGAGCTGAGTGGGAGCGGGGAGAATGAGGAGCTGAGTGGGAGCGGGGAGAGTGAGGGGCTGAGTGGGAGCGGGAGAGTGAGGAGCTGAGTGAGAGTGGGGAGCGTGAGGAACTGAGTGGGAGTGGGGAGGGTGCGGAGCTGAGTGGGAGCGGGGAGAGTGAGGAGCTAAGTGGGAGCGGGGAGAGAGTGAGGAGCTGAGTGGGAGTGGGGACGGTGAGGAGCTGAGTGGGAAGGGGGAGGGTTAGGAGCTGAGTGGGTGTGGGGAGAGTGAGGAGCTGAGTGGGAGTGGGGAGAGCGAGGAGATGAGTGGGAGAGGCGAGAGTGAGGAGCCAAGTGGGAGCAGGGAGAGTGATTGGCTGAGTGGGAGCAGGGAGAGTGAGGAGGTGAGTGAGAGTGGGGAGGGTGAGGGGCTGAGTGGGAGCGGGGAGAGTGAGGAGCTGAGTGTGAGCAGGGAGAGTGAGGGGCTGAGTGGGAGTGGGGGGAGTGAGGAGCTGAGTGGGAGTGGGGGGAGTGAGGAGCTGAGTGGGAGTGGGAGGAGTGAGGAGCTGAGTGGGAGCGGGGAGAGTGAGGAGCTGAGTGTGAGCAGGGAGAGTGAGGGGCTGAGTGGGAGTGGGGAGAGTGAGGAGCTGAGTGGGAGCGGGGAGAGTGAGGAGCTGAGTGGGAGCTGGGAGAGTGAGGAGCTGAGTGGGAGCTGGGAGAGTGAGGAGCTGAGTGGGACCGGGTGAGTGAGGAGCTAAGTGCGAGCGGGGAGAGTGAGGAGCTGATTGGGAGCGTGAGAGTGAGGAGTTGAGTGGGAGTGGGGAGAGTGAGAGGCTGATTGGAAGTTAAGAAAATGAGGGGGCTGAGTTGTAGTGAGGACTGTGAGGAGCTGAGTGTGAGCGGGGAGAGTGAGGAGCTGAGTGTGAGCGGGGAGAGTGAGGGGCTGAGTGGGAGTGGGGAGAGTGAGGAGCTGAGTGGGAGCGGGGAGAGTGAGGAGCTGAGTGGGAGTGGGGAGAGTGAGGAGCTGAGTGGGATTGGGGAGAGTGAGGATCTGAATGGGAGTGGGGGGAGTGAGGGAGAATGAGGAGCTGAGTGGGAGTGGGGAGAATGAGGAGCTCAGAGGGAGTGGGTAGAGTGAGGAGCTGAGTGGGAGTGGGGAGAGTGAGATGAGTGGGACTGGGGAGAGTGAGGAGTTGAGTAGGAGTGGGGAGAATGAGGAGCTGAGTGGGAGCGGGGAGAGTGAGGGGCTGAGTGGGAGTGGGGAGAGTGGAGCTCAGTGGGAGTGGGGAGTGTGAGGAGCTGGGCGGGAGTGGGGAGAGCGAGGAGCTTGAGTGGGTGCGGGGAGAGTGAGGAGTTGAGTGGGACTGGGGAGAGTGAGGAGCTGAGTGAGAGTGGGGAGGGTGAGGAGCTGAGTGGGAGTGGGGAGAGTGAGGAGCTGAGTGAGTTTGGGGAGGGTGAGGAGCTGAGTGGGATTGGGGAGAGTGAGGAGTTGAGTGGGAGTGGGAAGAGCAAGGAGCTGAGTGGGATTGGGGAGAGTGAAGAGCTGAGTGGGAGCGGGGAGAGTGATGAGCTGAGTGAGATTGGGGAGAGTGAGGAGCTGAGTGGGAGCGGGGAGAATGAGGAGCTGAGTGGGAGCGGGGAGAGTGAGGGGCTGAGTGGGAGCGGGAGAGTGAGGAGCTGAGTGAGAGTGGGGAGCGTGAGGAACTGAGTGGGAGTGGGGAGGGTGCGGAGCTGAGTGGGAGCGGGGAGAGTGAGGAGCTAAGTGGGAGCGGGGAGAGAGTGAGGAGCTGAGTGGGAGTGGGGACGGTGAGGAGCTGAGTGGGAAGGGGGAGGGTTAGGAGCTGAGTGGGTGTGGGGAGAGTGAGGAGCTGAGTGGGAGTGGGGAGAGCGAGGAGATGAGTGGGAGAGGCGAGAGTGAGGAGCCAAGTGGGAGCAGGGAGAGTGAGTGGCTGAGTGGGAGCAGGGAGAGTGAGGAGGTGAGTGAGAGTGGGGAGGGTGAGGGGCTGAGTGGGAGCGGGGAGAGTGAGGAGCTGAGTGTGAGCAGGGAGAGTGAGGGGCTGAGTGGGAGTGGGGGGAGTGAGGAGCTGAGTGGGAGTGGGGGGAGTGAGGAGCTGAGTGGGAGTGGGGGAAGTGAGGAGCTGAGTGGGAGCGGGGAGAGTGAGGAGCTGAGTGTGAGCAGGGAGAGTGAGGGGCTGAGTGGGAGTGGGGAGAGTGAGGAGCTGAGTGGGAGCGGGGAGAGTGAGGAGCTGAGTGGGAGCTGGGAGAGTGAGGAGCTGAGTGGGAGCTGGGAGAGTGAGGAGCTGAGTGGGACCGGGTGAGTGAGGAGCTAAGTGCGAGCGGGGAGAGTGAGGAGCTGATTGGGAGCGTGAGAGTGAGGAGTTGAGTGGGAGTGGGGAGAGTGAGAGGCTGATTGGAAGTTAAGAGAATGAGGGGGCTGAGTTGTAGTGAGGACTGTGAGGAGCTGAGTGGGAGCGGGAAGAGTGAGGGGCTGAGTGGAAGTGGGGAGAGTGAAGGGCTGAGTGGGAGCAGGAAGAGTGAGGGGCTGAGTGGGAGCAGGAAGAGTGAGGGGCTGAGTGGGAGTGGGGAGGGTGAGGAGCTGAGTATGAGTGGGGAGTGTGAGGAGCTGAGTGGCAGTGGGGAGGGTGAGGAGCTGAGTGTGAGTGAGGAAGTGGGGGCGGAATGGGAGCGGGGAGAGTGAGGAACTAAGTGTGAGCGGGGAGAGTGGGGGGCTGAGTGTGAGCGGGGAGATTGAGGAGCTGAGTGGGAGCCGGGAGAGTGAGGAACCAAGTGGGAGCAGGGAGAGTGACGAGCCGAGTGGGAGTGGTGAGAGTGAGTAGCTGAGTGGGAGCGGGGAGAGTGAGGAGCTGAGTAGTAGTGGGATGAGTGATGAGCTGAGTGGGAGTGGGAAGATGAAGGAAGTGAGTGGGAGCGGGGAGAGTGAGGGGCTAAGTGGGATTGGAGAGAGTGAGGACCTGAGTGGGAGCAGGGAGAGTGAGGAGCTGAGTGGAAGTGGGGAAGTGAGGAGCTGAGTGTGATTGGGGAGAGTGAGGGGCTGAGTGGGAGTGGTGAGAGTGAGGTGCTGAGTGGGAGCGGGGAGAGTGAGGAGCTCAGTGGGAGAAGGGAGAGTGAGGAGCTAAGTGGGAGCAGGGAAAATGAGGAGCTGAGTGGGAGAGGGGAGAGTGAGGGGCTGAGCGAGAGTGGGGAGTGTGGAGCTCAGTGGGAGCGGGGAGAGTGAGGGGCTGAGTGGGAGTGGGAAGACTGAGGGGCTGAGTGGGAGCAGGGAGAGTGAGGAGCCGAGTGGAAGCAGGAAGAGTGGGGGGTTGAGTGGGAGCGGAGAGAGTGAGGAGCCAAGTGGGAGCAGGAAGAGTGACGAGCCGAGTGGGAGCAGTGAGAGTGAGGAGCCGAGTGGTAGTGGGGAGAGTGAGGAGCTGAGTGGGAGTGGGGAGAGTGGGGAAGAATGAGGAGCTGAGTGGGAGTGGGGAGAATGAGGAGCTCAGAGGGAGTGGGTAGAGTGAGGAGCTGAGTGGGAGCGGGGAGAGTGAGGAGCTGAGCGGGAGTGGGGAGAGTGAGGAGATGAGTGGGACTGGGGAGAGTGAGGAGTTGAGTAGGAATGGGGAGAATGAGGAGCTGAGTGGGAGCGGGGAGAGTGAGGGGCTGAGTGGGAGTGGGGAGAGTGAGGAGTTGAGTGGGAGCAGGGAGAGTGAGGAGCTGAGTGAGAGTGGGGAGCGTGAGGAACTGAGTGGGAGTGGGGAGGGTGCGGAGCTGAGTGGGAGCGGGGAGAGTGAGGAGCTGAGTGGGAGCGGGGAGAGTGAGGAGCTAAGTGGGAGCGGGGAGAGAGTGAGGAGCTGAGTGGGAGTGGGGACGGTGAGGAGCTGAGTGGGAAGGGGGAGGGTTAGGAGCTGAGTGGGTGTGGGGAGAGTGAGGAGCTGAGTGGGAGTGGGGAGAGCGAGGAGATGAGTGGGAGAGGCGAGAGTGAGGAGCCAAGTGGGAGCAGGGAGAGTGAGTGGCTGAGTGGGAGCGGGGAGAGTGAGGAGGTGAGTGAGAGTGGGGAGTGTGAGGAGCTGAGTGGGAATGGGGAGGGTGAGGGGCTGAGTGGGAGCGGGGAGAGTGAGGATCTGAGTGAGAGTGGGGAGCGTGAGGAGCTGAGTGGGAGTGGGGGGAGTGAGGAGCTGAGTGGGAGTGGGGGAAGTGAGGAGCTGAGTGGGAGCGGGGAGAGTGAGGAGCTGAGTGTGAGCGGGGAGAGTGAGGGGCTGAGTGGGAGTGGGGAGAGTGAGGAGCTGAGTGGGAGCGGGGAGAGTGAGGAGCTGAGTGGGAGTGGGGAGAGTGAGGAACTGAGTGGGAGCTGGGAGAGTGAGGAGCTGAGTGGGAGTGAGGAGAGTGAGGAGCTGAGTGGGATTGGGGAGAGTGAGGATCTGAATGGGAGAGGGGAGAGTGAGGGAGAATGAGGAGCTGAGTGGGAGTGGGGAGAATGAGGAGCTCAGAGGGAGTGGGTAGAGTGAGGAGCTGAGTGGGAGCGGGGAGAGTGAGGAGCTGAGCGGGAGTGGGGAGAGTGAGGAGATGAGTGGGACTGGGGAGAGTGAGGAGTTGAGTAGGAGTGGGGAGAATGAGGAGCTGAGTGGGAGCGGGGAGAGTGAGGGGCTGAGTGGGAGTGGGGAGAGTGGAGCTCAGTGGGAGTGGGGAGTGTAAGGAGCTGGGCGGGAGTGGGGAGAGCGAGGAGCTTGAGTGGGTGCGGGGAGAGTGAGGAGTTGAGTGGGACTGGGGAGAGTGCGGAGCTGAGTGAGAGTGGGGAGGGTGAGGAGCTGAGTGAGTTTGGGGAGGGTGAGGAGCTGAGTGAGTTTGGGGAGGGTGAGGAGCTGAGTGGGAGTGGGCAGAGTGAGGAGCTGCGTGGGATTGGGGAGAGTGAGGATCTGAGTGGGAGTGGGAAGAGTGAGGGAGAATGAGAAGCTGAGTGGGAGTGGAGAGAATCAGGAGCTGAGTGAGAGCGGGAGAGTGAGGGGCTGAGTGGGAGTGGGGAGAGTGGAGCTCAGTGGGAGTGGGGAGTGTGAGGAGCTGGGTGGGAGTGGGGAGAGCGAGGAGCTCGAGTGGGTGCGGGGAGAGTGAGGAGTTGAGTGGGACTGGGGAGAGTGAGGAGTTGAGTGGGAGTGGGAAGAGCAAGGAGCTGAGTGGGATTGGGGAGAGTGAAGAGCTGAGTGGGAGCGGGGAGAGTGATGAGCTGAGTGAGATTGGGGAGAGTGAGGAGCTGAGTGGGAGCGGGGAGAATGAGGAGCTGAGTGGGAGCGGGGAGAGTGAGGGGCTGAGTGGGAGCGGGAGAGTGAGGAGCTGAGTGAGAGTGGGGAGCGTGAGGAACTGAGTGGGAGTGGGGAGGGTCCGGAGCTGAGTGGGAGCGGGGAGAGTGAGGAGCTGAGTGGGAGTGGGGAGAGTGTGAGGAGCTGAGTGGGATTGGGGAGAGTGAGGAGCTGAATGGGAGTGGGGACGGTGAGGAGCTGAGTGGGAAGGGGGAGGGTTAGGAGCTGAGTGGGTGTGGGGAGAGTGAGGAGCTGAGTGGGAGTGGGGAGAGCGAGGAGATGAGTGGGAGAGGCGAGAGTGAGGAGCCAAGTGGGAGCAGGGAGAGTGAGTGGCTGAGTGGGAGCGGGTAGAGTGAGGAGCTGAGTGAGAGTGGGGAGGGTGAGGGGCTGAGTGGGAGCGGGGAGAGTGAGGATCTGAGTGAGAGTGGGGAGCGTCAGGAGCTGAGTGGGAGTGGGGGAGTGAGGAGCTGAGTGGGAGTGGGGAGAGTGAGGAGCTGAGTGGGAGCGGGGAGAGTGAGGAGCTGAGTGTGAGCAGGGAGAGTGAGGGGCTGAGTGGGAGTGGGGAGAGTGAGGAGCTGAGTGGGAGCGGGGAGAGTGAGGAGCTGAGTGGGAGTGGGGAGAGTGAGGAACTGAGTGGGAGCTGGGAGAGTGAGGAGCTGAGTGGGAGTGGGGAGAGTGAGAAACTAAGTGGGAGCAGGGAGAGTGAGGAGCTGAGTGGGAGTGGGGAGAGTGTGGAGCTGAGTGGGAGAGGGGAGAGTGAGGTGCCAAGTGGGAGCAGGGAGAATGAGGGGCTGAGCGGGAGTGGGGAGAGTGAGGAGCTGAGTGGGAGAGGGGAGAGTGAGGTGCCAAGTGGGAGCAGGGAGAATGAGGGGCTGAGTGGGAGCAGGAATAGTGAGGGGCTGATGGGAGCGGG
The DNA here is from genome assembly GCF_020745735.1 of Hemiscyllium ocellatum. Classification (NCBI taxonomy): domain Eukaryota; kingdom Metazoa; phylum Chordata; class Chondrichthyes; order Orectolobiformes; family Hemiscylliidae; genus Hemiscyllium; species Hemiscyllium ocellatum. Next base: position 9,523,385 of record NC_083435.1, read on the forward strand.
AGAGTGTGGGACTAATGGGAGCGGGGAGAGCGAGGAGCTGAGTGGGAGTGGGTAGAGTGAGGAGCTCAGAGGGAGCGGGGAGAGTGAGGAGCTGAGTGGGAGCGGCGAGAGTGAGGAGTTGAGTGGGAGTGGGAAGAGCGAGGAGCTGAGTGGGATTGGGGAGAGTGAGGAGCTGAGTGGGAGCGGGGAGAGTGATGAGCTGCGTGAGATTGGGGAGAGTGAGGAGCTGAGTGGGAGCGGGAGAATGAGGAGCTCTGTGGGAGCGGGGAGTGTGAGGAGCTGTGTGGGAGTGGGGAAAGTGAGGAGCTGAGTGGGAATAGGGAGAGTGAGGGGCTGAGTGGGAGCGGGGAGAGTGACGAGCTGAGTGGGAGTGGGGAGAGTGAGGAACCAAGTGGGAGTGGGGAAAGTGAGGAACTGTGTGGGAGTGGAGTGAGTGTGGAGCTGAGTGGGAGTGGGGAGGATGAGGAGCTGAGTGGGAGCAGGTGAGTGAGGAGTTGAGTGGGAGTGGGGAGAGTGAGTGGCTGTGGAAATGGGGAGCGTGAGGGGCTAAGTGGGAGTGGGTAGAGTGGGGAGCTCAGAGGGAGTGGAGTGAGTGTGGAGCTGAGTGCGTTGGGGAGGGTAAGGAGCTGAGTGGGTATGAGGAGATTGAGGAGCTGAGTGGGAGTGGAGTGAGTGTGGAGCTGAGTGGGAGCGGGGAGGGTGTGGAGCTGAGTGGGAGTGGGGAGGGTGTGGAGCTGAGTGGGAGTGGGGAGAGTGAGGAGCTGAGTGGGAGTGGAGTGAGTGTGTAGCTGAATTGGAGTGAGGTGAGTGAGGAGCTGAGTGGGAGCGGGGAGACTGAGGGGCTGAGTGGGAGCGGGAGACTGAGGAACTAAGTGGGAGCGGGGAGAGTGAGGGGCTGAGTGGGAGTGGGGAGAGTGGAGCTCAGTGGGAACGGGCAAAGTGAGGAGCTAAGTGCGAGCGGGGAGAGTGAGGAGCTGAGTGGGAGCAGGAAGAGTGAGGGGCTGAGTGGGAGTGGAGAGAGTGAGGAACTGAGTGAGAGTGGGAAATTGAGGAGCTGAGTATGAGTGGGGAGAATGTGGAGTTGAGTGGCAGCGGGGAGAGTGAGTGGCTGAGTGGGAGCGGGGAGAGTGTGGGACTGAGTGGGAGCGGGGAGAGTGAGGGGCTGAGTGGGATGGGGGAGAGTGAGGAGCTGAGTGGGAGCGGGGAGAATGAGGGCTGAGTGGGAGCGGGGAGAGTGTGGGACTGAGTGGGAGCGGGGAGAGTGAGGGGCTGAGTGGGATTGGGGAGAGTGAGGAGCTGAGTGGGACTGGGGAGAGTGAGGAGCTGAGTGGAAGCGGGGTGAGTGAGGAGCTGAGTGGCATTGGGGAGAGTGAGGAGCTGAGTTGGATTGGGGAGAGTGAGGAGCTGAGTGGGATTGGGGAGAGTGATGAGCTGAGTGGGTTTGGGGAGTGATGAGCTGAGTGGGATTGGGGAGAGTGAGGAGCTGAGTGGGAGCGGGGAGAGTGAGGAGCTGAGTGGGAGTGGGGAAAGAGAGGAGCTGAGTGGGAGAAGAGTGGAATGAATCAATATATTTGGGCAGCAGCTGAACCCAAGACACTACACGTGTATTGTCTCCCACCTGCCTCCTCGTCTAACTAAAAACCAAAAGACTTGGTGCTGCGTTGATTCGGTAAAGATATTTCTATTTTTTAAAATTGTGTGTTTGGTTCAAAACTTTTGTTTTGTTTCCTTTCTAGTTTATCTTAGTTATAACTATGTTCAACGTAACATTAATTTGGCAGGAGATCTCCGACCCGTGTTGTGCTCCTCTTGCTCCATGTGGGAGTTCAGGGACACGGCTCATGCTCCTGACTCTCTCATGTGCAGGAATTGGGTCCGGCTGCAGCTCTTGTTAGACCGCGTGACGGATCCGGAGCTGTGGATGGATTCACTTTGGAGGATCTGTGTAGCTGAGGAGGCCGTGGATAGCACATTTAGCAAATTGGTCACACCGCAGATTGGGATTGCTGAGGGAGAAAGGAAGTGGGTGACCAAAAGGCAAAGAAAGAGCAGGAAGGCAGTGCAGGTGTCCCCTGCGGTCTCCTCCCTCCAAAACAGGTAAAGCATTTTGGAAACTGTTGGTGAATGCAGCACTGGCCAAGTTCATGGCACCGTGGCTGCCTCTGCTGTACAGAAGGGCAGGAAAAAAAAGTGGAAGGCCTATAATCATAGGGGATTCAATTGTAGGGGGAGTAGATAGGCGGTTCTGTGGTTAAAAGCAAGACTTCCAAATGGTATGTTGCCTCCCAGATGCACAGGTCAGTGATGTCTCTGATTGGTTGCAGAACATTCTGAAGGGGTGGGTGAACAGCCAGCTGTCGTGGTGCATGTGAGCATCAACGATATAGGTCAAAAACAGAACGAGGTCTGACACAAAGAATTTCGGGAGTTCGGAGCCAAGGCATCAAGAAGGACCTCAGAAGTAGTAATGACAGGATTTCTACCAGTGCCACGTGCTAGTCAGAGTAGAAATGAAAGAACAGGCAGAATGAATGTGTGGCTTGAGAGATGGTGCAGGAGGGTGGGGTTCAGATTTTTGAGACATTGGGACTGGTTCTGGGGGAGGTGGGACTATTACAAATTGGACAGTCTACACCTGGGCCGGACTGGAACCAATGTCCCGGGTGCTTTTGCTAACGCTGTTGGGGAGGGATTAAACTAATGTGGCAGGGGGATGGGAACCAAATGAGGAGGTGAGTGGACAGGAAGGAGGTAGTAACTAAAGCCTGTAAGGAACTAGACCATGAAGTCAGCAGGGAGCAGATGATGAATGCGAAGGGACAGGTAGTCTGAGATGCATTTGTTTTAATGCAACAAGTGTAGTAGGTAAAGCAGATGAATTTAGGGCTTTAATTAGTACCTGGGAGTATAATATTATTGCTATTGGTTGAGGGAAGGGCATGATTGGCAACTAAGTATCCCAGGATATAGAGGTTCTCACCTACCACCCCACCAACCTCCGCATACAACATATCATCCGCCGTCATTTCCGCCACCTCCAAATGGACCCCACCACCAAGGATATATTTCCCTCCCCTCCCCTATCAGCGTTCCGCAAGGACCACTCCCTTCGTGACTCCCTCGTCAGATCCACACCCCCCACCAACCCAACCTCCACCCCCGGCACCTTCCCCTGCAACCGCAGGAAATGTAAAACTTGCGCCCACACCTCCACACTCACTTCCCTCCAAGGCCCCAAGGGATCCTTCCATATCCGCCACAAGTTCACCTGTACCTCCACACACATCATCTATTGCATCCGCTGCACCCGATGTGGCCTCCTCTATATTGGGGAGACAGGCCGCTTACTTGCGGAACGCTTCAGAGAACACCTCTGGGCCGCCCGGACCAACCAACCCAACCACCCCGTGGCTCAACACTTTAACTCTCCCTCCCACTCCACCGAGGACATGCAGGTCCTTGGACTCCTCCACCGGCAGAACATAACAACACGACGGCTGGAGGAGGAGCGCCTCATCTTCCGCCTGGGAACCCTCCAACCACAAGGAATGAATTCAGATTTCTCCAGTTTCCTCATTTCCCCCCCCCCCCCCCACCTTGTCTCAGTCGGTTCCCTCAACTCAGCACCGCCCTCCTAACCTGCAATCTCCTTACTGACCTCTCCGCCCCCACCCCACTCCGGCCTATCACCCTCACCTTGACCTCCTTCCACCTATCCCACCTCCATCGCCCCTCCCCCAAGTCCCTCCTCCCTACCTTTTATCTTAGCCTGCTTGGCTACTCTCTCTCATCCCTGATGAAGGGCTTATGCTCGAAACGTCAAATTCCCTATTCCTGAGATGCTGCCTGGCCTGCTGTGCTTTGACCACCAACACATTTTCAGCCAGGATATAGATGCTTCAGGCAGGATAGAGAGGGAGGTAAAAGGGGTGGAGGAGTTACATTACTGAGCAGTGAGGATATCATAGCGGTGCTGAAGGAGGGCACTGTAGAGGACCTAAGCAATGAGACAGTATGGGCAGAGCTCAGAAATAGGAAGGGTGCAGTAACAACGTTGGGGCCATACTACAGGCCTCCCTACAGCGTAAGATAGAAGTACAAATATGGAGACAGATTATGGAAAGATGTTGGAGGAACAGGGTGGTGGTGATAGGAGATTTTAATTTTCCCAAGATTGACTGGGATTTACTTAGGGTTAAAGGTCTAGATAGAGCAGAATTTGTAAGGAGCATCTAGGAGGGTTTTCTACAGCACTATGTAAATATTTCAACTCGGGAAAGGGCCATACTGGACCTGGTGTTGGGGAATGAGCTCGGCCGGCTGGTTGAAGTTTCAGTCGGGGATTACTTTGGGAACACTAATCACAATTCCATAAGTTTTAGAACACTCATGGACAAAGATGAGAATGGTCCTAGAGGAAGAGTGCTAAATTGGGGGAAGGCCAAATTTGGCAGGAGCTGGGGAATGTAGATTGTGAGCAGCTGTTTGACGGTAAATCCACAATTGTTATGTGGGAATCTTTTAAAGAGAGGTTGATTAGAGGGCAGGAGAGACATGTTCCTGTGAAAATGAGAAATAGAAAGGGGAAGATTAGGGCATCATGGATGACAGGTGAAATTGTGAGACTAGCTAAGAGGCAAAAGGAAGGATTCATAAGGTCTAGGTGACTGAAGACAGATGAAGCTTTGGAAGAATATCGGGAATGTAAGACCAATCTGAAATGAGGAATTAAGAGGACTCAAGGGGGTCATGAAGTATCTTTAGCAAACAGGGGTTAAGGAAAATCCCACAGCCTCTTACTCGTATATAAGGAGCAAGAGGGTAACTGGAGAAAGGGTTGGCCCACTCAAAGACAAAGGAGGAAAGTTAAGTGTAGAGTCAGAGAAAATGGGTGAGATTCTTTATAAATACTTTGCATCGGTATTCACCAAGGAAAGGGACATGACGGATGTGGAGATTGGATATAGATGTTTGATTACTCTAGGTCAAGTGGGCATAACGAGGGACGAAGTGTGGGGTATTCTAAAGGCATTAACATGGATAAGTCCCCAGGTCTGGATGGGATCTATCCCAGGCTAGTGAGGGATGTGAGAGAGGAAATAGCTTGGGCCTTAACAGATATCTTCGCAGCATCCTTAAACATGGGTGAAGTCCCAGAGGACTGGAGAGTTGTTAATGTTGTCCCCTTGTTTAAGAAGGGTAGCAGGGGTAATCCAAGTAATTACAGACCTATGAGCCTGACTTCAGTGGTAGGGAGGCTGCTGGTGAAGATACTGAGGGATTAGATCTATTCCCATTTGGAAGAAAATGAGTTTAACAGTGATAGGCAACATGGTTTTGTGCAGGGAAGATCATATCTTCCCAACTTAATAGAATTCTTTGAGTAAGTGACAAAGTTGATTGATGAGGGAAGGGCTATAGCTGTCATATACATGGACTTCAGTAAGGCATTTGATAAGGGTCCCCATGGTAGGCTGTTGGAGAATGTGAAGTCACATGGGGTCCAGGGTGTACTAGCTAGATGGATAAAGAACTGGTTGGGCAACAGAACACAGAGAGTAGGAGTGGAAGGGAGTTTCTCAAAATGGAGACCTGTGACCAGTGGTGTTCCACAGGGATCTGTACTGGGACCACTGTTGTTTGTGATATATGTAAATGATTTGGAGGAAGGTATAGGTGGTCTGATTAGCAAGTTTCCAGATGACACTAAGATTGGTGGAGTAGCAGATAGTGAAGGAGACTGTCAGAGAATACAGTAGAAAATAGACATATTGGAGAGTTGGACAGAGAAATGGCAGATGGAATCCAATCTGGACAAATGCGAGGTGATGCATTTTGGAAGATCCAATTCTAGAGCGAACTATACAGTAAATAGAAAAGTCCTGGGGAAAATTGATGTACAGAGAGATGTGAGTGTTCAGGTCCATTGTTCCCTGAAGATGGTAACGCAGCTCAATAGACTGGTCAAGAAGGCATACAGCATGCTTTCTTTCATCGGATGGGGGATGAGTGCAAGAGTTGGCAGGTCATGTTACAGTTGTATAAGGCTTTAGTTCAGCCACATTTGAAATACTGCGTACAGTTCTGGTCGCAACATTACCAAAAGGATGTGGATACTTTGGAGAGGTTGCAGAGGAGGTTTACCAGGATGTTGCCTGGTATGGAGCTAGCTATGAAGAGAGGTTGAGTAGATTAGAATCATTTTCATTAGAAAGACGGAGGTTGAGAGGGGACCTGATTGAGGTCTACAAAATCATGAGAGATATAGACAGGGTGGATGGCAAGAAGCTTTTTCCCAGAGTTGGGGAATTACTAGGGGTCACAAATTCAAAATGAGAGGGAAAACATTTAGGGGAGATATGTGTAGAAATTTCCTTACGTCAAGGGGGGTGGGTGCCTGGAAAGCATTGCCAGCAGAGATGGTAGAGGCAGGCGCAATAGCATCCTGTGGGATGTGGGTTGGCGCAGGCTTGGAGGGCTGAAGAGCCTGTTCCTGTGCTGTAATGTTCTTTGTTTTTTATTCTAACTGTATAAATGCAAGCTGTTTGCAATTTTACATATATGTCAGTTTTATTTCACATTAACACATTTCATTACATATGAGATAGAGACTTTGAATTTTTTGATATTAGTGATGATGCCAAACTACATTTTGGAATCGTTACTTTTGGCTTATAATGCCGGCTGCATTCATTGCTGGTTTCTTTTAAATCACAAATGTTTATCAATTTTTCAATTTGTGTTCATGTTCAGCTGCTAATTGATAGTACACTGCAGAAACTGTTCAATTTTAATTGCCATAGAAAAACAGGAAAACATCGCAGATTACACATAATATCTAATCCAAATCTTCTTCTAAGAACCAGGTGAATGATTTTTGTTTCCCAAGATGGAATGTAATATTATTTTGTCTTCTATTTTGCTGAAGTTAAAATGTTTCCACAAAAAGATTTAGTGAATATTTCTTCACCACAGATCACAGTTGCACTCTTGAACACCAACCACAAAAGTGCAGGCTTTGAATCCAATCTCCACTCTGACCCAAGATTACTATGTGAATTTACAATTTATTGAAGAGAAATATCCAGCTCAGTTTAATTAGGTCCTATTTGTCCAGTAAGAAAGTTGAGGGCAGTACACAGTGTGAATGTAAGGATTTCACTATTTGTATAACAGCACCTTAATTATTTAAAACCCAAACAGTTGCAAATATACATTGTGCACTCATATGTTAAGGCAATCTGTCTTAAGCAACGACAGTAGATGGATCGTCATTTTAAAAAAAAAACAAAAAAAAAATTGTATTTAAAAGGTAGCACTGTTAAAATTGATAAAGACATGTTACTTTGCATACAGTAAGCTGAAGTCCTAGATGGTTATCATTCTTTATTCTTACTACCACTTAGAAACAAAATGACACACAATTGAAGAATAATTTCTGCAAAGACCAATCATGCCATTCCAAATATTCTTACTTAGACAATTTCATTTATTGATTGATGGTCTAATCCTCCAAACTGTACTGTATTTTTTTTATTGACCTTTTCACTAATTAGCAAGATACAGAGATGGCTGGCCAATTTCAATAGATCCTCCAAGCAGTAATTCTCTTGTAGTAAGTACTGCGGTTACTCCTTTAGTTAATTCTCAACTAATAGAAACCTTTGAGTATAAGAGTGGAACCAAAACATATTAATGCTTTTCAGGTTAGCTACAGTTCATGTATCAACGCAAAGCTGCTCCATTCCACAATCATACAAATCATGTACTGTGACTTGTAAACTAAATTACTCAAATTTTGTGATGTGTATTTTAGTTAGTTCTGTAAGGTACAATTCAGCAGTGAACCTTTTTTGTGTAATATATGCAAGTACATCCAACATTTAACTTTCTTACAGGAACATGATGAATAGGTTTTTTTCCTGCTAGTTGCAAAACAGAATATCAAAAATGCAGATTAGACACATATTGGTTCCCCTTATGAACAGTAATGACTGCTTCTGGTTCAAAATGTAAAATTACTCAATGGCAATTACTTGAACATAGAAGTAGGTAAAAAGCACACCCTAAGAATTAACTTTGTCCACCCCAGTCCAACTCCGGCACCTCCACATCTTTTATTAACAATATATGCAGGTATGTCCAATATTTTACCATTTACTTTCTTTCACAATTACGCGTAAAATGGTAAAATCCTTCCCAATTTACACTGAGGTAGACTAAATCCAAATAGAGTGAAGCAAAGTTTAAAATCTTTGTGAGCTTGATTTCTAATCTTGCTAATTTTAGCAAGATATTTAAATATGCCCTGAGCTCTTTTAATGCTCAAACTTGATAAGATTGTAGATCCAAAAGAAGAAAATACATACATGTCCAAAACCTTTCTCTTTTCAGCTGAGAGTATTGTAGAATAGCGAGTATGGCTTGGGTCTTTTTGCATCAAGTTGATTTGTGTCTGTCGCAAAACAGGTATCTGTCAGGATGTATTGCTAGGTATCTGAAATGTGTCAATTGAAAACAAATTAGATCACAAAACCTCAACTTCTTTTCTTCCATTTGAAATGCAAAAACTTTGCCTTAATCTACTGAATACCAAACTTTCTTAGCTCTCAGACTGCTTACTTAAGAAAGTTTCAGATGTGGAGCTGCACCACATAAGGTAATGATGATCTTTCAACAGCAAATGAATGATGGATATTTAGAGAGATCTCAAAATACACAAGTACTTTCCCGACCACGGTTTACAATTTAATTTTCAGCAGTCTGATGGCTCAGATTGCCAGTGGACAATCTCAGGGCAGTGCACTTTTGGCTGCAATGACTTTTTAATTAACACTTTGCTGACAGCTGAACAAACATGCATCTGTAGTCAAAGGAAGTTAAACTAATGACTGGTCAGATTCATTCATAAAGCTTACAAGCTCCACTTCTCTGGGTTTGCCTGCAGGGATAGTTTAACTGGAAGCTAGAGGAAGTCAGAAGTTGGGGGACAGTACTTCATGTCTGTTTATTTCCTCCTGCATCTGACTACAGCCCTTGTTGTCCATTCTGACCTGTGAACCCACACAGGTCACAAGGTCAGAAAATGCAGCACATTTTGATCACAGTCATGGCTGCTTCCCTTGTATCTATCAATAAGGGTATTGTCTGCACATTCAATTAAGTGTCATTGAGTAATTTTGCATTTCAAACCAAAAGCTATCATTATAGTTCATAAGATGAAGCAACACGTGCTTAACCTGCATTTATGATGTTCCACCTTTTCAGAATTAGCAGGAAAATACCATTTAACACGTAATTGTGAAAGAAAGTAAATGGTAAAATATTGGACATACCTGCAAATATTGTTAATAAAAGATGTGGAGGTGCCGGAGTTGGACTGGGGTGGACAAAGTTAAAAATCACACAACACCAGGTTATTGCCCAACAGGTTTATTTGGAAGCACTAGCTTTCGGAGCGCTGCTCCTTCATCAGGTAGCTTTGGAAAAGCATCATAAGACACAGAATTTATAGCTTTAAGTATAATCTTTTGCTATAAATTCTGTGTCTTATGATCCTCTTTAGCAGCACACCAAAAGCTAGTGCTTCCAAATAAACCTGGTGTTGTGTGATTTTTAATGTTAATACAAGAGCTATTGTTGAATTATACATTGCAAAGCTAACTGAATGACACGTCCAGTACCTGTAGTCTCATGCATTAAGTAAGTAAGGATTAAACTGGTTAATGCTCTAATACAGGCATGGAAACTGCTGTGTGTAATTGACCAATGCCTGTTCATTGTATTGTAAGCAGTTTGTTAAACTGGTGCTGCCTGCTGTTTTAAATGATTGTTCCTTTTAGCTGACACTACCTGTGCCTTTAATTTACTGAACTCATTAGGAGGAGGCCTGATAACGTGAATGGCTATTACTGTTTACAAGAACCTCTTATAGGGGACATGGCTGCATGAAGTGCTGGAATGGTGATGTTGTAGAATGAGGAATGACTAAAAATGTCAGTTGGCGAACACCAGAGGTTTTTTTTTCACACAGAAGCATTTGATGCAAGTTACAATGAGGAAAAGAGACATCCAGGATAGACAGGGGGCCAGGAGACAATCCAGATACATGATCAGAAGTTAGTTCGAAAGGTAGCTGCAGAGGTCAAAGCCAAGAGTATGGTTCTGCGAACATGGACAGGTGCAGGAAAAGCTTTCATGATCTGTCACATGCTACCAAGTTAAGTGCACCCTATTGATCAGTGCTGAACCCTTCAATTCATTTGTGTGACCTCATCCTCACACATGTATCACCATACCCAAAACTCTTAGTTTTACACCAACCACCAATATTTCAACTACGACACCCACATACTGTGGAACGTTCACTCACACATCTCCCTATCTCTTGGTGGAGGAGCCCACACATTACAGGAGGCAGCAGGAAAGAACTGGAGAAGAACAACCACATTTTCACGCCCAGGGGAGAGAATGTGTTGGGGATACTATGGAAGAGCTTCAAGGGTCACTTCTCAACCACACAGTCTCCTCTGACCCACAAACAATTTGGTGTAAATGTGCCCTTCTTATCCTGTCATGCTCAACTCACACTGAGTTCTGTTCACCCATTATCCTGTCTTCATTTACCTGCATTGGTTCCCCATGAAGCAACACATCAACTTTAAAATCCTGTGGTGTCCCTCTCCATCACTGTGATCTCCTCCAGCCAGAGAACTCTTAGAGATACCTGTACTCCTCTAAATCTGACCTTTTGAATATTGTTGGCTTTTGATCACCCAACCACTGAGTGTCATTTCTTCTGTTGTCCAGGCCTGTAAGGCCCTCTGTTCCCCATATCTCTACCTTATTTCAGAAGGTCTTTAAAACCTACCTCTTGCATTAACAGATTTTGTGGTTCAATGTTTCAGGCACCATTAGGGCAGGATATGAGGAACCCAGTGGGTGGCAGGAACAGAGGTAGACAGAGGATGGAAATACTGGCACTGGGAAGCAAGTGGTTTCTTGAAGCAGTAGTGGCTATTTTAAGGGACACAGGTTAATGGCCAACAGGATTACCCAGCTCCATGTAATCGGTAGGCAATTAGACCACCTGAGTTTCTTGTTGGCTCCGACTAAAAAAGCTTGGTTCAAATCATCCAGGTAACATCCTATATCTCACACTGGTGACAGATCAGATGCATGGTTGTCACATGCCAGCCTGTCAATTAACCCAAACCAACACTGGTTGCAAAAGGAAACTATCAGGTGAAATTATAAAATGTTAGCGAGAAGGCGTCTCAATGTTGAATCATCCTTCCACCATCCTGGTGTGTTTCTCAACATGGAAACCTCTGATTATCCTCCTTGTTTTGAGACCCCACCCAGCACCTTTCATTGGAAACAGAACCTGCCTGTATGATTTAAGGGGGCGGGGAACGGGGGGAAACCCACATGTAAATCCCAGTGAGTGATTATTTTCTTTTGGGGAATTGGTCCAGTCCTAACCTTTGTTCCCCATGTTATGCACTAAGCCAGACCACTTCAAAATATTTTATAGAGGTAGCCTAGACCCGAACCTTTTCTTATTTTAAAGGATGTTCCAGGTGCGATGCAGCTGGTCAAACCACTCGGTTTTAAGCAAAACAGAATTTATTTAAACATTACAATTAAAACATGAAAGAAGTGAAAGTGGAATTTAGAATAACTTTACTATTGGAAAACTTCATCGACCCAATACAGCAACTTAACTAAGGGACTGTTCCAATCCAGTAACATCCCTTAAACACACCCTTTGGCAAGAAGGTAAAGTGAACATGGATTCTTACAGGCAAGATGAAACAACTTCCAAAGGGATTTCAGAGAGAAAGTCAGTCAGGAAACATCCATTGAAGCTTGTACTCTTTCAGTATCTTGTCACTGCCACAGCTAAACCAAGCTAGATAAAACCTGAACTGGTAGAACTGGCCATTCCCCTGCCATTGTTAAACCAAGGACAAAATAACCTTTTTATAGTGACAACATCATCACACCCACTGACAGAGAGAAAAGTAGCTCAAAGAGTCACATAGAATCCAGAATTCAAAAGGTTTAACAGATTTAGAATGTTCTGAAGATGGGTCTCTGGACTTGGAATGCGAACTCTGTTTCTCTCTCCACAGGTGCTGCCAGAGCTGCTGAGTTTTCCCAGCTATTTCCGTTTTTGTTTCAGATTTTCAGCATCAGATGTTCTTTATTTTTTGTTTGTCAAATCTATTCTGTCTCCCTTCTGATATAAAAGAGCTGAATCTTCCATTGTTGTTTAACAAGTACTTTTCTAGTGATGAAACTATCACTGTTAATCCTAAAGGCCAAATGTACTAAAGGCCAATGCATATACAGAACTCGACTTCTAGATATGTAATGATGATTCAATGATTAGTGTGCAGAATCGGCAACATGAGCTAAGCAGTGGGCCGAGTAAAGTAAATGCAGATCTAATTTTCTACCTCTCAAAGTTAAAATATACCTGCTTTGGATCAGTTCATCAGCAAACCAAAAAAAGTACCATCAAATGCATTTGATGTTTTAAAATGTATTTCTTAAGCAATGGCAACGACAGTATTTATCATCATGAGGTGAACCACCTTGATTGGGATGCTCGAGTCTCTGCAGTGAAGGTAATTCTACGGTGCTACTTGGTCCACGGTATCAGGATTTTGACCCATTGACAAATGTTTCACTTTCCCACACCTTCCACTCTCAACAAAATGCAGAATAAAGTTGACAGTCCTGCATAATAGGCTCACTCACCGACATTAATTTAACTGACCAAGTGAGTTGCTCAGATACCCTCCATCCAGCATTCTCAGTGCTTTTAGTGAATTACTCAAAACAAAACGACAATCCATTGCACTTAAAATCCTGAAATTGCTATTGAAGATCTAATCTTTGGAGACAGATTAATAGAAGATTAATTACAGCAACACAAATTCACAAATTCAAGGTCAGATCAAGTTGATCTCTTCTTTGGATTACTTTAATAAATTGTGAGAATCTCATGTATTACTTTTTTCTCCCCTTCATTTTAGTTTTTTTTAATGTCAACTTATTCTACTTGGAATGCAGCAATTCATGGCCCATCTCTAACTGCCCTTGAGAAGGTGGTGTATATATATATATATATATATTACTAATAATGTGAACATTGTCCATGTGGTGTAGAGAGACCCACAATATCATTGGGGAGCATGTTCTACAGTTTTGAGCTGATGATACTGAGGCAGCAATGATACATTTCCAGTGTGTGGTTGAATTGTTTGCACTGTGTATTACCCTCTGGATGATGGGGTGGGGTGCTGGAGCTCTTGACAATGCCATTGACCAAGCAAAGCTCCCTTCAGAATTTGCTCTTGAAGTTGTGCCCCTGATCAATATGAATCCAGCAATGTATACCAAAACAGATGAACCAATCACAGACTAACATTCTGGCTACAGGTGAGACTTTTTAGGTCATGGATGAGAATGGTTTGTGAATTGGAGAAGACATCCAGGAGTACGATAACATGCTCAGTTCTGTTAATACTGGGGTCAAGGACAGTTAAAAAAAAAACCATTGCAAGTACCTCCAGAGGTGTCTAGGTGACTATTCTGGGGTGAAGTCACTTCCTTAGTTTGGCCATAGTACACCTCTCACAATTTCAACAGGAATTATCAATACCAGCAGCCATCTTGGGGCAGTAGCATTGCTCTACATTCAGGGTGATCATCTTTTCCAACAAATGGAATCTGACTTGCATGTGAATTGCTCGCAACACCCCACACTTGAGGGTGTTGGGAAGGATGAGTTACTTCACCTCTCTTTCCTTATCATGAACCAGCCAATACAGGACTCCATTTTCCTCCTTGATCCTTCTCCAGCATCAGCTTCCATTCCTTTTGTGAGTCCCTCAGCACCTGGTGCTGGCTTGGTTTATATCTAATGATGTCCACATCAATCAGTTCAGGTCCCGAGATTCTCTTTTGAGAGAGATGTCAAAGGTGAAACCCCACCAGACCCTACCTGCCTGTACTTGGTTTGCATCTTACTCCTCAGTGCATTATTAACACTAGGGAAGCAAGGAAGGAATGCTGTCTTTGACTTGAGACATCAGCATGGCATCAGCCATAGCCCCATCGCTGGTCAAGGGTGGGTTCCCTCTCAGGGCCAGTTTTCTGACTAAGGGCATCAATATCTCCATTTGCCTGACTTCTCTGTAGCTCCGAGGTTGGTGGACATTTGAAAGAGGTTGAAGGGGTTGTTGCTGTGAACATTTCAAACTCTACACCAATGAGAACATCTCTGAGCATCTGAGAAACAGCCCATCACCAAGCCAGCAGCTCACCTTTCACATTGGAATCATTCTCCATATTCCTCTCATTCGGCTTGAGACGCTGACTGAGATCAGCAATAACGGTTCCTTTCTTCCTTGAACCTGTAAAAGTATCACACTGGATTAAGGAAACTAGTTTCCAATACAAAAGGAAGTTGGAAATCTGGATAGCCAAGGACAGGCTGAGACAAGGTTTTCCGTCAGGGTATGGAAGGAGTCTTCAAGTGGTTTGTCCAACTCCCTGTAAAGCTCCACAAAGTATCATGCTTCATATATCCTCTCCCAACCAGTGCTGCAGTATTTTCTCATAGCCTCAGCAAATCATGGAATGGTGCACCTCACACAGACATCCTATAGCAATCAGGTAGACAAAGGACCCATACAGGCTGTCCCAATCTTAGGCCAGGACCTCTCCTCAAACCACTCAGATATGCCTTTCATAGGGAGCAATGCTTTCCTTGCTTCAAACACGCCAGAAGTACTGTACTTCTGTCTAGAACAGTTGGCACTTCCCTGGTTTGACTTTCAAGGTTAACTGAGACAAGTGGGCTAAGAAATGACTAGACTTGCAAGAGGCTCCTCAAATGTTGAGCTGAAGATCAATACCTCATCCAGGTATACCAGAAGGGATCAGAGAGTAAGGTGACTGAAAGCTTTATCCATCATAGATATGAAGGTGGCAGGGGCATTATAAATCCCAGGAGATATTCTTCCATACTCATATTGAGCTCTGGAATGCCACCTTTTCAATGTCATGTTCAGCTACGGGTAGCTAGTTATAACCACCGGCCAAATTGAAAATGCAGAAATAATTTATACTTTTGAGCATTTGTAATGCTTCCTCAATCTAAGGTAGAGGCTGAGGCTGTCTTTGCATTAAGTGTTCAGTAATCAACACAGATCCTCAGTTTTCTATCTTTCTTCCTCATGACGTCAATGGGAGAAGCAAATGGATTTTTGCTGACTCTCAGGTGACACCTTACTCCAAAGCCATCTGAGTGTAGTCCCCAATTCCTCCCTGTGATGAGGTGGGATCCTGAGGTAAGGAAGCTTTACCGGGTTGTCATCTTCAGTCACAGTCCAGTTGCTTATGAGATCACAATATGCAATGTCATCATCATCTGGACAGAAAGTTGCCCTGTACTTGGTGAGTGTAGAAACTAGTTGCTTCTTCTGGGTCTTTTCCAACTCACCAATGTCCATCTTTGAAATAATGCTAGAGAAGTCTCCTTCAGTCAGCCCGCTGTCCATGACAGGGGCAGATTAAAGAATACCAAAGAGCATTCCTGGTTGGAGGTAAACATCTTTCTCACTGAAATTAGCAATCTGTGTGGGCACCCTCCCCTTTTCCTCTATAGTGACAAGATGGCTCCCAGAGATACCACCAAGTGAGAGCTCTGCTCTATGTGACACATGATGCTTCAGCAAGGCTAAAGATGTCAACCATCTGGAGATAACTGGCACAAGTTGATTGGGGGCAGATGTTCGCAGGTAACGGGACGGCTGGGAAATGGGAAGTCTTCAGAAATGAGATAACGAGAATCCAGAGAAAGTATATTCCTGTCAAGGTGAAAGGAAAGGCTGGTAAGTATGGGGAATGCTGGATAACTAAAGAAATTGAGGGTTTGGTTAAGAAAAAAAAGGAAGCATACGTCAGGTATAGACAGGATAGATCGAATTAATCCTTAGAACAGTATAAAGGCAGTAGGAGTATACTTAAGAGGGAAATCTGGAGGGCGAAAAGGGGACATGAGATAGCTTTGGCAAATAGAATTAAAAAGAATCCACAGGGTATTTACAAATACATTAAGGACAAAAGGGTAACTAGGGAGAGAATAGAGTCCCTGAAAGATCAGCAAGGCAGCCTTTGTGTGGAGCTGCAGAAAATGGGGGAGATACTAAATGAGTATTTTGCATCAGTATTTACTCTGGAAAAGGATATGGAAGATATAGAATGTAGGGAAATAGATGGTGACACCTTGAAAAATGTCCACATTATAGAGGAGGAAGTGCTGGATGTCTTGAAACACATAAAGGTGGATAATCCCCAGGACCTGATCAGATGTACCTGAGAACTCTGTGGGAAGCTAGAGAAGTGATTGCTGGGCCTCTTGCTGAGATATTTGTATCATCGATAGTCACAGGTGAGGTGCCGGAAGACTGGAGGTTGGCTAATGTGGTGCCACTGTTTAAGAAGTGTGTTAAGGACAAGCCAGGGAACTATGGACCAGTGAGGCTGACGTTGGTGGTGGGCAAGTTGTTGGAAGGAATCTTGAGGGACAGGATGTACATGTATTTGGAAAGGCAAAGACTGATTCGGGATAGTCAACATGGCTTTGTGCATGGGAAATCATGTCTCACAAACTTGATTGAGTTTTTTGAAGAAGTAACAAAGAAGATTATTGATGAAGGCAGAGCAGTAGATGTGATCTATATGGACTTCAGTTAGGCTTTCAACAAGGTTCTCCATGAGAGACTGGTTAGTAAGCTTAGATATCGAGGAATACAGGGAGAACTAGCCATTTGGATACAGAACTGGTTCAAAGGTAAAAGACAGAGGGTGGTGGTGGAGGGTTGTTTTTCAGACTGGAGGCCTGTGACCAGTGGAGTACCACAAGGATCGGTGCTGTGTCCTCTACTTTTTGTCATTTATATAAATGATTTGGATGCGAGCATAAGAGCTACAGTTAGTAAGTTTGCAGATAACACCAAAAATGGAGGTGTAGTGGACAGAGAAGAAGATTACCTCAGATTACAACAGGATCTTGATGGGCCAATGAGCTGAGAAGTGGCAGATGGAGTTTACTTCAGATAAATGCGGAGTGCTGCATTTTGGGAAAGCAAATCTTAGCAGGACTTATACACTTAATGGTAATATTCTGTGGAGTGTTGCTGAACAGAGAGACTTTGGAGTGCAGATTCATAGCTCCTTGAAAGGGGAGTCTCAGGTCGATAGGATAGTGAAGGAGGCGTTTGGTATGCTTTCCTTTATTGGTCAGAGAATTGAGTACAGGAGTTGGGAGGTCATGTTGCAGCTGTACAGGACATTGGTTAGGCCACTGTTGGAATATTGCATGCAATTCTGGTCTCCTTCCTATTGGAAAGATGTTGTCAAACCTGAAAGGGTTCAGAATAGATTTACAAGGATGTTGCCAGGGTAGGAGGATTTGAGCTATAGGGAGAGGCTGAAAAGGATGGGGCTGTTTTCCTTGGAGCATCAGAGGCTGAGGGGGTGATCTTATAGAGGCTTACAAAATTATGAGGGACATGGATAGGGTAAATAGGCAAAGTCCTATCCTTGGGGTGGGGGAGTCCAGAACTAGGAGGCATAGGTTTAGGGTGAGAGGGGAAAGATATAAAAGAGAGACCTAAGGGGCAACTTTTTCACACAGAGTGGAACGTGTATGGAATGAACTGCCAGAGGATGTGGTGGAGACTGGTACAATAGCAACATTTAAGAGGCATTTGGATGGTTATATGAATAGGAAGGGTTTGGAGCGATATGGGCCGGGTGCTGGCAGGTGGGACTAGATTGGGTTGGGATATCTGGTCGGCATGGACGGGTTGGACTGAAGAGTCTGTTTCCATGCTGTGACTCTAAAGACTATAAGCTTTCAAGAACAGTGAGGGTGAAGGCAGGTAAAAGAACAACCAAATTCCCCACCATTTTGTATTTATTTATTCATTTTGTGGGATGTGGGCATCACTGGCTGGCAAGAATGTATTGCCCGTCTCATTTGCCCTTGAGAAGGTGGTGGTGAGCTGCCAATCAGACAGTCCTCGGTTTCCATTCAGATAGATACACTTTGAATGTGCATGGCAAGGTCAAAGACTCTTGTACCCTTATCACTGAGTTTGAAATGCACTGCTCATGGTAGTCATAGAGTCATAGAGATGTACAGCATGGAAACAGACCCTTTGGTCCAATCCATCCATGCCGACCAGATATCCCAACCCAAGCTAGTCCCACCTGCCAGAACTTTTCCAAGGCCGCCTGAATATCTTTCAATGCATTCTAACCAACATCATGGATATTGCCTTCCTTCTACTGGAGAATGGATGGGGTGACAAGTAGCCAGTCACCTCTGAGGACAGACAGGGGGAGCTCAATGTAGTTGTGGGAGGAATGTTTGACCCTGCAAAGCATGACCCACAGGAGGGAACAGCCTTCAACCAACCTGCA
This sequence comes from Hemiscyllium ocellatum, assembly GCF_020745735.1. NCBI lineage: Eukaryota > Metazoa > Chordata > Chondrichthyes > Orectolobiformes > Hemiscylliidae > Hemiscyllium > Hemiscyllium ocellatum. The sequence goes on from NC_083435.1 coordinate 9,541,895, forward strand.
CTCTGAGATAGATGCTGTCCAAAAACACTGGTGAGTAACGGTCGATAATTAGGCTCGACTATTCTATCTTGCCAAATTGTAAGCGCACTGTAGAGCAAGTCCCTGATGCTGTACGTCAGAGTGAGCCTCTTCCTGAAGGAAACTCACCCGTCTCTCTATAACACTGGGTGAGGTGTGCATTCTGTGTGCCTGACAGTAGGGTTGGCCGTGGTTGTTGAAGGCTGCTTCATTTGAAGTCTCCAGTTGAACGTCACTTTAGAGCATCCCTTGGCTGGGATCAGTTGCGAGGTTTACTGGACAGATAGTACAGCAAGGACCAGATCTGCATTTGTTGTGAAGCAATCTGTTTCACCCTTTGCTTCATCCCCACTTGCATGGACAGTCATCTCCCTGATGCCAGCCACTTGCCTGGTCAGAAAAGTTCAATCTGTCCCCAAGACCCTGTGCTTGAAAGAAAGATAATTAGGATTTATCAGTATTAAGCCTTTTCAAGTCTACTCGGATGTCCTATCCTTCATTCCTGTTGCTAGTTGGTCCCTCAGTATCCTGTGCTGAAAATGTATTGCTGGTTAAAGCGCAGCAGGTCAGGCAGCATCCAAGGAACAGGAAATTCGATGTTTCGGGCATAAGCCCTTCATCAGTATCCTGTCCCCTCAGTATCCTGTCACTTGTAGATTGGTAGGAGGGATTGAGCAGGACAATGTGGTTGGACATCTTCACCAGCTGCAGGAATATTAATGCCAAATCCTCCCCTTTGGCTTGTTTGATCTGATAAAATCCCTGCTTTAGGGGTCGGGCAGACACCAACCTATCCATGGAGACAGCACAATGCACACGTGCGAGAGCCAGCATGATAGTGTTGGTGAACGCCTCCAACCTTCGATCCAGTTTCTTGATTCTCTCTGACAAACCCGCCTGCTGCTTTCTGTCTGTTTGGACTTCTGAATGAAGTTTTTAAAGGCCAACACAGTGGAGTCCTCTCCTTCCTGGAGCTGAGCAGGTACCTCATATCTGTCAATCCTCTTTTGCCAATGACCTGAGGCACTTCTTCTTCAGCCAGCTGTGGAAACATTTAGGTGACATACTCACCCAGGTGCCAGTATAAGATTAGATTACTTACAGTGTGGAAACAGGCCCTTCGGCCCAACAAGTCCACACTGACCAACCGAAGTGCAACCCACCCAGATCCATTCTCCTACATTTACTCCTTCACCTAACACTATGGGCAATTTAACATGGCTGATTCACCTAACCTGCACATTTTTGGACTGTGGGAGGAAACCGGAGCACCCGGAGGGAACCCATGCAAACACGGGGAGAATGTGCAAACTCCACACAGTCAGTCGCCTGAGGCAGGAATTGAACCCAGGTCTCTGGTGCTGTGAGGTATCTGAGCTGGTGGAAAGTACAGGGGGCAGCCTTGCCCTAATGTCTGAGGGCTGTCCGTTTTCTTCTCAGACATGGAGGATGAGCTGAAGTCCTGTGGGCGGAGACTGGGCAGGTGCTACTAGTGCCTGCAGGGGACAAGACAGGGAATTATCCCTTTAGGGGATGGATGGGGCAAACATTTCCCCTCATCAGAGAGTCTAGGACCAGTGGCCAGAGTCTCAGAAACATGGGGCACCAGACTGAGGTAAGGAGGACTTCTTCTGTCAGAGGTTTGAGGGTCATTGAAACTGCTGCCACAGAACGCTATGGGGACAGAGTCTTTGCGTACATTTAAGGCTGACATAGATAGATTTAAGCCTGACTCTGTTTTGAGTCAGTGAGTATACAGGAAATAAAGAGGGCATGAAAAGTGAGGAGTCTCGGGGATTAGGAAGGGGCGGGAGTTTGAAAGCAATTGAAGGAAGATTCTATCTGCAACAGTAATAGATTATGAGACTTGAGGGGAGTTGCATGTAGTGGCAGAATGAGAGGGAGAGTGCAACATAGCATAGACAAGATGGCGGTACTTATCCATGCAGAGGGCGGAAAGTCGTTAACGTTCTCACAGCATGGCTTGGCGTTCCTCCAAACCATGGGCACTGTACTTACTCGCCTGGCAGCTTCAGAGCAGGCTGGCAAGGTCTGGTGGTCCTGAAGGGAGAGGAGAGCATCCAGGCCTCCAGCTTGCCAGCTTGCTATTCTCAGCCATATCCTTTTGAACGAGCAGCAGACAGCAAGTGGCACTTCCTGGCTGCAGCTTTTGACCCGGGTTCACAGCTGGGTTTTAAATAGGGTGCTGGCAGCATGCACTACCAGCAATATGTACCTCCACTGCTGCTGAGCTCAAGATAGAGCATACATGGTGTGGTTGGGAAATAGTGCATGCATGGTGAAATGAGCAGTGGAGAATTCCATGAGATTGGCAAAAGTGAGAACTGCAGATGCTGGAAACCAGAGTTTATATCAGAGTGGTGCTGGAAAAGCACAGCAGGTCAGGCAGCTTCCGAGGAGCAGGAAAATCGATGTTTTGGGCAAACGCCCTTTATCAGGAATAGAGAATATTCCTGATGAAAGGCTTTTGCCTGAAACGTCGATTTTCCTGCTCCTGGGATGCTGCCTGACCTGCTGTGCTTTCCCAGCACCACTCTGATCTAAATTCCTTGAGATAACTCACTAGAGCTCACAGAGAGAATGCCCCCATGACACTCTCTGAAATTGACATTGAGCTGATGTTTGGTGAAATTTACTCCCATAGAGTCAGCGAATGGATGGAGCAGAGAAAAAGGCCATTCAACCCATTGTAGACATGCCAGCTAACTACACTTAGCAAACCATTTAGTGCCACATACTTCCCCACCCCCACTGCCTCTTCCCTCTAACCTGAAAACCTTTCCTCTTCTGGTAATGGTCACATTTTCTTTTCAAAGCCGCGACTGAGTCTGCCTCCACCACCCTCTCAGGCATCGCAATACATGCATTGAAAATGCAGTTAAGAATATTGATCGGTTTGTCTGCATTTATAACGGACAGACCACTAAAATGCAGTTAAGGCATTTGAAATAGGACTGCACACTGTCACTAAAATGCATTCAATATTGTACCTCGTTCTTTCATCCAATATTTCTTTTGACATTCACATCAATGCATTAATAAGAGATCTTGCCTTTGTCTAACAAACTCATTTGTCTGAATATGTAACAACCCATTGTTGTTTTAAAGATCATCCCCTCACTACAATTCTGCTGAATTTCTGGTGACTAGGTTTTACAGAAAGCCTCAACACCTATTAAAAACAATTTGCTAATTCATGCAATTTGCCGTAGGAGGACAATGTGAAAAATTGACTATTTCCTGACTGCTTTTGAACACTTCACTCTGAAGTGATTTGTTCATTTATATCCTGCTGGTATTATCCAGCACAAATGGGGCTTTTAAGACAAGCCTGCAAGGCAATTGTTTTCCCGTTACAATGCATTACATTAGGTAGCCTGTGCGCAGTATGGAGATGGTGATTGATGGTGTACACTTATAAGTGGGCAGTGGATAACCTTGCCAATTGAATCTCGTCAGCAGTAAATTCTTACATGGGCATCTTGCCACATTTAATCTTGGGTTCTCTTGTTCTTTCACCTCTCTGTGGGCCTCTCCACTCAGGTGATTTACTGAGCATCTTTCCAGTTTGGTTTCTATCTATGACTGATTTGTCTGTTTGTCCCTGGCAAAAGGCCAGTAAAATGGATTGCAATTTGATGCAAGTGTCTGCCTTCAGTCTCAGTAAGCTCACAGCACTGTTTACACAGAAGTGTTTTGCACAGTAAAAGGTACAGCAGGAAGCTGGCATGATTTAATATAGTCTCAATGTTATTATTAACAAAAGTCTGTGTCCATTAAATCACAATATCCATGTTAATTTTATGTAAATAAATAGAATACACTATTACAGCCAAACCAAAGCTGAATATAGAGTCTGTGAACCTACAACTATGACAATTACCATACATTGTGGTGTCCGAATCAACCTGGATTAACAGACAAGATCATTGTTCCGGACCCAAAAATGGTACTATTGCACACACCTTGGGTATAATGTTGACTCATACCCCTTTTCAGCCATGACATCTTCTACTCCCATTAGTAGCCAACCTCAATATTTCAGCCTCTGTATTATTTGACTAACAGGCACCTTCTAACTGGCTGCAAGGTGTTCAAGCAGACAATGCAGGCTCTGCTGTAAGGGTACGTGGGCATTAAGACAAATCAAGTCTTCGTGTTGGGTGCTAATAACATTTATGATGATGATAACTCATCCTCATACCAGCAGGTCATCTTTTGTACTTGGTATATCAGTTGTGCTGAGTTTTTGAGGGATCTTTTTGCAAAGCTTTACTCACACACCAACATCAGTTCACTAAACCTCCTAATAGATCAAATTGTAATTGTTCTATTCTTCCAGCACAATGTACTCGTAAGTGTAGCCAGAATAGGTCTCCCTGCCTGCATGGGCGCTGCAGAAGGCTCTTGCTCTGAACCACTTTCAGATGACTGACCGTCAGCTCAATACGAGGACCTGAGAGAGACTTATTTTGAGCTGAAGAACCTGATTGTTATTTCCCAAATAATCTATCCTTGGCTACAGTCTCATTCACACTTACAAACTGTCCCTTCGCAGTATGAACAGGACAGCCTCCACATGAATGCCAGGAGGATTTGGAGATGCTGGTGTTGGACTGGGGTGTACAAAGTTAAAAATCACACAACACCAGGTTATAGTCCAACAGGTTTAATTGGAAGCACTAGCTTTCAGAGCAACGCTCCTTCATCAGGTGGTTGTGGAGGACACAATTGTAAGGCACAGAATTTATAGCAAAAGTCTACAGTGTGAAGTAACTGAAATTATACATTGAAAAATACCTTAAATGTTTGTTGAGTCTTTCACCTACTGGAATGACCATGATAGTTTCACTTCTTTCATATATAAATCACAAAACTTTTTCAAAAGTTACATTCTCAGGTTAACTGTAACAATTGGTGTCAGCCAGATAATATATTGAAGGTGTGGGCCCCCTGTGTTCCCTGTCTGTGCCTTAATGTTTAGACTGATTCTAATCTAAAAAGTGAGGTAACAGTCTTACATGGATTCATGCAGTTTTTGAGCAAAGTACAATGTAACTCTGCAAGTACACATTCACCCCACAAACGTATATTTTGTGTGTGTGTGTGTCTGTCTGTCTGGGGTGGGGGTTTGTGAGAGTGAGAGAGAGTGTATATGTGTGTGTAGGTGAGTGTAAAGTGTCTAAGTCTGTGAGAGGATGCATGTGTGAGTGTGGGGGGTGTGTCTCTCTGTAGGAGCGTGTAAGTGTGTGTATAAGAGTATTTGTGAGTATGTATAGTGCAATGGTGGTCACCTGTAGTGCGACATGAACCCAAGGTCCTAGTTGAGGCCCTCACTAGAGTTACCGAACTTAGCTATCAGCCTCTGCTCGGCCACTTTTTGCTGCTGCCTGTCCCAAAGTCCGTCTTGGAGGATGGTCAAATGTCCTGGACCGCTCCCTCCCAGTATGGAAACACTCACACACACTCCTACAGACACACACACTCCACACTCACACATGCATCCTCTCACAGACTTAGACACTTTACACTCACATACACACGCATATATACTCTCTCTCACACTCACAAACCCCCAGCCCAGACAGACAGACACACACATGCACACACCCACACACACAAAAACCCACATGCACACATATACATTTATGTTTGTGGGGTGAATTTGTACTTGCAGAATTACATTGTACTTTGCTCAAAAACTGCATGAATCAATATAAGACTCTGTTATCTCACTTTTTAGATTAGAATCAGTCTAAACATTATGGTACAGACAGGGAACACAGGGGGCTAACACCTTCAACACATTATCTGTGCTGACACCAATTGTCACAGTTAAACTGAGAATGTAACTTTTGAAAAAGGTTGTGATCCACTACCAGCGCTCTGAAAGCTAGTGTGCTTCCAATTAAACCTGTTGGACTATAACCCGGGGTTGTGTGATTTTTAACTTTATGACAGGAGGAGTCGGCTCTCTATATAAATCCCTTCTTGGCAACCATGTTGTCAGCCTGCTTATCTCACATCCTGCCTCAGATGAAAAGCTATTTTCCCCAGCTCACCATCATGGGTAGACAGGCAGGAGGCTGAAAGAACACAAAGGGTGAACCTGGGTACTGCAGATACTGGAGATTAGAGTCAAGATTAGTGTGGTGCTGGAAAAGCACAGAAGGCCAGGCAGCATCCGAGGAGCAGGAAAATCGACATTTTGGGCAAAAACCCTTCATCAGGAATGAGGCCTCATCTTGACTGGAAGAACACAAATACCATCATGAAGCCAAAAACCACCCCACATTAGCTGTGGCTACAAATTCTATCCCACGCTATCTCGTCCATCCTTCTTATCCAAGATGTTTTAATATTATCAATCCCCTCGAGGCAAGCATTCACAACTTTTGGGACCTTCTGGGACCTTTCTGGAAAGAATTGTTTAAAGTTTTAGATTTGTATAGACATCTTCTCAACTGCAAAGTTAACAATCAGTTTCATATGAAAATGCACATCTCTTAGGACCTGTGGACTAGTTCACAGCCCAATATCTGATAGATCATGGGAATAAAATCCTGGCTGTATATTAGCACAATATTTGATCAGTACCCAGAATTGGTTGAGCAGAAATTTACTCCAATGAAATAATTTAGACAATAGAAGCTATTCTCTTTAGTTTCTGTCAAAAACTCCATTGTGTTCCCATTGACTTACTCAGACTCATCCAGACGGAACATAAATTTGGGGTTATGTTTGACCCTGAGATGAGATTCATGACACATAACTGCACTATTCCTAAGACTTTCTATTTTGACTTCAGTTTTTCAGTTGCTGAAGAATCTTCCCAAAGTCTTTATTACTTCCATACTTGATTCATGGAATGCTGTTCGGCCACCCATCTTCTAGTCCTGACTAGACATACTCCATACTCCACAACTACCTAATGAAAGAGCAGTGCTTCAAAAGCTAGTGCTTCCAAATAAACCTGTTGGACTATAACCGGGGTTGTGTGATTTTTAACTTTATACACCCCAGTCCAACACCTGCACCTCAAATCTAGTCTTGACAGATGTGAGGTCATTACCCCTGCCAATTGTAGACGGTATGTATTTCTGTGTACCTTTATCATAGAGTCATCATCATCATCATTAGCGGTCACTCTCAGAGTGCTCACTAGGTGGCTGTACAGACTGAAGCAGCTTTTGTAGGTTCTGTTACATTTGGGGCAGAAGGTGACCATGGGAAGGGGTGGGTGGGACATTGGGTGTGGCAGCACACTTGTTTCACTATTTTCACTGGCTTCTGCTTTTTCCCTATGACAAGTCTCAAGGTGCTTGATGCCTTCCCAAGTGCTCCTCATCCACTTTGGATGGTGTTGCACCAGTGCTTCCCAAGTGTCTGTGGGAATGCTTCACTTCACCAGCGAGGCCTGGAGGGTATCCCTGAAGCACTTCCTCTGTCCACCTGGGACTCACCTGCCATTTTGGAGCTGGGAGTAGAGCACTCGCTTGATCAAGTGTGGTCAGTGCCTCAGTGCTGGGGATGTTGGCCTGGTCGGGAACACTGGTGTTGGTGTGTCATTCGCAGGAACTTGCCCCGACATCATTCATAGAGTAAATGGGAATGAAAATCACCATTTGCTTTGCAAAGGTTTAATGAGAAAAGGTAAACCAAGCTGCAGGAGAAGATGAGAAGGGGAAGGTTGGGCAAGTACATTTTAGCTCAAAATGATTTGCTTTAAGGAGTATATTAAAGAGAAGGTGAGAGAGGTTGATTAGATTACTTACAGTGTGGAAACAGGCCCTTCTGCCCAACAAGTCTACACCAACCCGCCAAAGCGCAACCCACCCATACCCCTACATTTACCCCTTACCTTTAACTATGGGCAATTTAGCATGGCCAATTCACCTAACCCACACATCTTTGGACTGTGGGAGGAAACCGGAGCACTCGGAAGAAACCCACGCAGACACGGGGAGAACGTGCAAACTCCACACAGTCAGTCGCCTGAGGCGGGAATTGAGCCCGGGTCTCTGGCGCTGTGAGGCTACAGTGCTAACCACTGTGCCACCATGCTACCCACAAAGAAGTGAAGAGGTTGAGGAGGGATTTTAATCATGATAACAAGGCGTTTGAATGAAAGGGAAACAATAGGAAGGTAAGTGAAGGAAGGAAGAAGACTGATAACATTAACTGTGGCATGAATCTGTTGCCAACAAGACCCTGGAATAAAGAACAGCATGAGGAGGCCAATTTCATACCATTTTATCTCCAGGTGATTTCTGGCAATTCACAATGCTGCCCAGCATCAGTGTGAAGCTAGTTCACCGAAAGAGTTTATAGTGTTTTATACTTCCTGGAATTCTAATCGATGGAAGGAGCAATGCCATTCCTCACTGGAGAGGTAGTTACACCTCAATTGCTGGAACTACACCTATTCCCATGTGACAAATTGCTCAGAGTCCAGGCTTCAAAGGTAAACACAAGAGGGTCCTAGCACAGACAGCAGTGAAGGCCCTCCGGAATGGAGTGGTGCTGGAAGAGACCTTCTAGATAGAGCACAGGGTAACCTGATCAGGATAAAGGGACTGACCTTACTCCACTTACAGACCAAATGATGGGCTCCTCACCTCACCCCATCCCAGATCTCCTCCCTCTTCAGAATTATGGCTGGGAAACTGGTTCTTGATAGTTGGTTGCAGTAAGGCCTCATTGGGTTAAGGAGAAAGTGAGGATTGCAGATGCTGCAGAGTCAGAGTTGAAATGTGTGACGCTGGAAAAACACAGCAGTTCAGGCAGCATCTGAGAAGCAGGATAGTCAACGTTTCGGGCATAAGCCCTCATCAGGAATGCCCGAAACGTTGATCTCCTGCTCCTCAGATGCTGCCTGACCTACTGTGCTTTTCCAGAAGCACCCTTCTCAACCTTCATTGGGTTAAAACAAGCAGGCCTACCCTAAGGCTCACCCATACTTCTGGTAAAGTTACTGACAGGTCAGTGTTAGGTGAAAAGGCACTCAGGGAATTTCATAGGCCCACTCATCCGTGCACCCTGCAGGCCTCAGGCCTGTGAGATGGCGAAACACATTCCTTGATAACATCCCAACATGCCTTTCAGCACCATGCCATCCAGCTCAGAGCAGAAACAAAATATAATAAACAGGAATCTCAATCCTGAAAACAGCCATACTGGACCTTTAATTACATGCTGGAAAATGACCTTCTCTCTATGTCTATTTCTATAAGATAGAATCATATTGACATTACTGTTGTAAGTGCTTCCAGTTCCAGGCAATTTAATAAATCTTATTAACAATTATTTTTGTTCATAATATTTTAATTCTATTCAAGGATGTGCCTAAAATTGTTTGCTGAAAATGTGTTGCTGGAAAAGCGCAGCAGGTCAGGCAGCATCCAAGGAGCAGGAGAGTCGACATTTCGGGCATGAGTTCTCCTGCTCGTTGGATGCTGCCTGACCTGCTGCGCTTTTCCAGCAAAACATTTTTAACTCTGATCTCCAGCATCTGCAGTCCTCACTTTTGCCTAAAATTATTTGACAAGGTAAAGGGAAATGTTTTTTCAACCTCCTGTACTTTCTCCATATATATGCTTTGGGAAAGTGTCCCAGACATGTACGCTGATCCACTGAATATGCAACATGCTGAAAATGTGTTGCAGCAGGTCAGGCAGCATCCAAGGAACAGGAAATTCGACGTTTCGGGCAAAAGCCCTTCAACAGGAATATGCAACATACCAGCGTACGAAAGTTATTAGTTACAGATAAGTTCATTGAGTACAAAACGATTACAGGAGCAACTCATCTTCTGTTAATGGAACCACCTTCATGTTTGTTTGAGTGTATACTTTGAGACAGTTCCTTTCAGGTCAGACAATCAGGTGTTAAATTTCCTTCCTCTAAGGTCCCACTCAGTTCCAGGCACAATTCACTTGTGTAATGAAGGTGCAGCCATGAATTTTGAATATATCCCAATGGTCTGGCTACCTTACACAACTGTGCCCTGGGATTTCCTCCATGGTCACATCCAGAAGTAAAACTAGTGCCCATTCAAATGAAGTCAAATCACACTCAAAGTTCCTGTTGATATTATGAGAAGATACCATGGGCACCAACAAGAATGGCCAAAAGGAAGCATCAATCTTACACCATGTATTTCTTCTTTAAGCATGAACATTGAAGATTCAACCTTTAAAGTTAGAATTAGGGCATATTGGACACCATGTTAAAGAACTTGAAATCACAAAAGCTTTTCAACTTTTAATGTGACTTACACTGAAGTCATAAGCATATGTCAAAGGCAAAGAAAATTACATCAGATCTCAATGAAGAGATTTTGGAACGTGTTCGAAGAAAAAACAATAAAACATGAGAAAAAGACTTTGCTTCCTGCTGCTTCTCGAAATCTGGTCCTAATTTGAAGAGAAACTTCAAGCGAGACCAATTACAGAAAACGCGAAGACGAATCTATTTAAAATGAGGGAAGGGCCAGTTTAATGTCTGGAAATGGTTCAAGCAAAGGGGATTGATTGCTGGCTTTAATGATTGTGAGGATCTGGGGTACAGCCAAACTTTATGACTGTTTTTACGAGATTTGCACCTTGCTTACCCATGTCAATTGTATCTGTAACTGGGTAAGCATAAGTAGAGAATTTAACACCTAGTTGCCTAATCTGACAGGAACTCTCTCAAAGTCGACATAACAAACATGAAACATTACCTGAAACATAATTAAGCAGTGGAGCATCTGCAAGTATTTATATGACTGATTTCTAAGGTAAGTCATAACCGCTCCTCAACCCCTTGCATGTAAATGTCAAAATACTAATATGTGCAAGTTAGTTTAGTATAAGGCAATTTTATGGAAATTCTCAATCTTTTTGCAGAATTAATTAAAAACAGAAAAAGTAAGTTTATCTTGTTGAACTGTTTCAGAGGACTTTACGACAAAAATATGAATCTTGTTACAGTCCCACTGATTAGGAATGAACCCTACATCATAATATTCCCATCTTCACTCCTGGCCAAACAATTGCATAACATCAGGAATTTCAAGCACAACTTATGTCCAGAGACAATTAGTCTTTCACAATCTTTTGCACTTGCTTAAAAAATATTGCTGTAGAAGATGGCCCCATACATAAAAGTGGCCAAACATACGAGAGATATTGAAACAGGAGTAGGCCATTCTGTCCATCAAGTCAAACTCCAACAGGATTGTGTCTAATCCTCTGTCTCAACATAGTACTCCTGCTCTCTCCCCTTACCCCTTGACACTTTAGGCTTCTATAAATCTATTTCTTTCTTAGTTATAGTCAATGATTTGGCTTCCGCAGCATTTAGTGGTAAATATTCCACAGGTTCACCACCCTCTGAATAAAGAAATTACTTCACATCTTAGTTGGAATAGGACTGAGACTGCAAGCCCTTGTTGTGGACGTCCCAACTTGAGAATTCATTATTCCTGCTTTAGGTCTATTCAGCCCTGTTCAGATTTTCTACATTTCAATGAGACCCTTTTTCTTTTAAGTGCCAGTGAATACAGACACAGTTAACACAGTCTCTCCTCACATGACAAACCTGCTATCCCAAGAATCAGTCTGGTGAACTAATAATGATTGAATGAATTACGATTGCAAGTTCCCATTTTGTTGATAATTATGCCTGTTTGCAAACCTTTAAGCTGATTCTTTCAGAATCAACACCAATAAGAATGTATTACATACATTTCATCTACTAACAATCTGACAACGGACGTCAATATAACTACCTAAGGTTTCCGTCCATTTTAATAAAGCTATTTCCAGTTATTTAAAATTGGGTTAATCACAGGAAATGGGTTAGACATACCAGTAAAATGTTTTAATAAAAAACTACCTCAAGTTACTGTTTTGAAATTTGTCAACAATTTTTTGAAATGAAAATACCTTTTAAAAAATGCTGATCTGGTTCACAGAAAAGTTTATATCAGAGCTGTCCAAACAATTTTTCAAGGTGACCCTCATTAAACACTTGAACTGAATAGGTCCTGAGATGGCTAGCACAAACAAAACCACAGTAAACAGCATAGTAACATTCAATATATCATTTGTAAATGCTGTGAATCATAGATTAACATTATAAGTTATATAAAGATCTGAGTTTTTAAACTACTTTGCAAACCATCAATATTTTGTAGGTTTTGGGCAAGATGTTCAAATTCCCTGGTGACAGCTGACTAAGTGAAGCCACTTTTCCCCTCCACCCCAGTTGTAATTAGCCCTTCTGTATGTTATAGACACAAGCAAATGCGCACACACATTCAAGTCACCTTTGCAAATCAACTCAAAATCATTTGCAAGGCAACCCCTCTTCCAATCCCTGTGGCTCACATACCTCCTCGTCCCAACATTCCTTACCCACCCAGCACACACCTGTCCCTCTTCTCAAACTTACTCCCTGGTACAATCGCTCACTCTTTTTCCAACCTTCATCTTCTCACTCCCTTGGTCAGCAGCCCCCTTAGCATTTCTCCCTTTCTGTCTAGTCGAGAATGCCTGCAAAACAGAGTCACAGACTCTCAGTCATGACAGACAGGCAGGAATATAAACAGTGTGACATTTGAAGTCACCACACATCACTGTGGTTCAGTCACGTGACCTCTCACACTCAATCAGGCACTAAATTATACTTACCTGCCTCTGCCAGTATAGTTCACAAACATCTGACACTTTAGCACTTGTTGTTAAAGTGCAAACTGAAGTTAAAGTGTATTTGAGCTCGCCCTTGTTGTTTGACGACATTGATCTATTGGATTCAGAGCTATCCTGTCAGAATCTCGAGTAGTTATCCTCCCCTCCACAGATGCCAATTCTTTTTTTATGAAAAATATACTTCATTTGTAAATTATCTTTATATACATATATAGTCATTAAAGCAGTTCATTTCTGTATATGAAGAAAACAAACATCAGAGTTTGACTCCATCCAGCAAACAAACCAATGGCATCTCTTACTTGTAGGACATTACATTTACATATATCTGAGGCAGCGAGAGGGCCTGATATCTGAGTGAACCCACATTTAACTTCGGCAGAAAGAGTTTAAATGGTGATCTTTCCCCACTGTGTCCTCTGCCTTTGAGGAGGCAAGCTCAAAAAACCAAATGTAATCTCTTTGACCACATTTGTGTCACAATCCATCATTTAAAAACCACTGCTTTAATGTAGTGACATGCAAATGAACTTCAGGGAAAACTACAAGGACAAAAAACACTTCTCAACACTAACATAACTATTGGCACACTTTGCAGCTGGATTGGTGAAAAAAACTCCACCCTGATCACTTCAGATAAAAAGACAAGGAACATCTCCTCAGTTTAATGGTTATGCAGCATATCCATTCATCAAAGAAATTCACCATCCAATCGTTTGTGTATCCAAATATTCTGATGATTCCTCCCATACAAATGGACTCACTATTTTAGCAACAAAAAACCTGACTGTCTGGTCTGGAAAGGACAGAACAAAAAAACATCCACCCAGACTGCCTGTCATTTGTAACTGAATATTCCTCAAGGAGTGAGAAGATAGGTTTGCAGTAGGACAAAATGGCTGGGATTAAATGATGGGCATCACAATAGAGAGCTGAAAATTACTTTGGTTGTAATGTAAAAATATTGTCAGTTCAAAATACTCCCAGCGCATTCTAACATTATTCAACTTACAGTGTTGAATTTCAAACACTAATTAAAAATATTTGCAATACATAAGCCTTTTTAAATCAAAATACAGGGTCAGTGATTTTACAAACTGCATCAGAGAAACTTGTCCCGTGAATCATTCCACATTGTGTATTAATTTAATTTAGGAGTGTAATTTGTACCTAGCACAGGTCTTGCAACATACTATCACTTCTTTGTGTAGAAGTTGACTGTTGAAGTATTTCAAGCAGATTTGGTACACGGATTCTTTGTAGTCTGGTCGAACAGGAGATTCCCCCAGCCTATGTTGCAGTGATCCCTGTTCCCTTCATGCTATTACTTACAGATCTAAGGGTTCTAAGTTGCACACCTATACGTGAGCATGATCACGAATGGCCACAATGAATTTGTTGCATTGAGTTTTTTGAGAAGGTGACCAAGCATGTGGTTGAGGGTAGGGCAGTTGACGTGGTGTGCCTGGACTTCAGTAAAGCCTTTAACAAGGTTCCACATGGTAGGCTATTGGAGAAAATGTGGAGGCATGGGATTGAGGGATTGGATTAGAAACTGGCTTTCTGTAAGAAGGCAGCGAGTGGTCGTTGATGGAAAATATTCAGCCTGGAGTCCGGTTACTAGTGATGTGTCACAAGGATCTGTTTTGGGACCACTGCTGTTTGTCATTTTTATAAATGACTTGGACGTAGGCATAGGTGGATGGGTTAGTAAATTTGTAGATGACACTAAAGACGGTGGAGAGAAAGAATGCTGCAGATTGCGGAGTGTCTTGGATAAACTGCAGAAATGGGCTGAGAGGTGCCAAATGGAATTCATTGCAAATAAATATGATGTGATTCACTTTGGGAAGAATAACAGGAAAGATTGAGTCAATGGAAAGATTCTTGGAAAGTGTGGATGTGCAGAGGGATCTTGATGTTCACGTACATAGATCCCTGAAAGTTGCCACCCAGGTTGATAGTGCTGTTAAGAAGGCATGTGTAAGGGGTTATTGGTAGAGTGATTGAGTTCTGGAACTGTGATGTCATGCTGCAACTGCACAAAATACTAGTGCGGCCTCACTTGGAATATTGTGTACAGTTCTGGTCGCCCCATCACAGGAAGGTTGTGGAAGCATTGGAAAAGGTGCAGAGATTTACCAGGATGTTGCCTGATCTGGAGGAAAGGTTTTATGAGAAAAAGCTGAGGGACTTGAGTCTGTTCTCATTGGAGAGAAGAGGTTAAGAGGAGATTTAATAGAGACTTACAAGATGATCAGAGGATTAGATAGGGTGGACAGTGAGAGTCTTTTCCCTAGGATGATAATGTCAGCTTTTACGAGGGGACCTAGCTGCAAATTGAGGGGTGGTAGATTTAAGACAGGTATCAGAGGTAGGTTCTTTACTCAGAGAGTGGTAAGGGCATGGATTGCCCTGCCTGCCAATGTAGTTAATTGAGCCACATTAGGGACACTTAACCAGTCCTTGGATAAGCATACTTGGATGAAGGGATACTGCAGGAGGATGGGCTGAGATTAGTTCACAGGTTGGCGCAACATTGAGGGCCGAAGGGCCTGTTCTGCATTGTATATTCTATCCATTTTGGACCAAGGTCAAGACAGCAGTTACATACACTATTAGTTCTTGTTGGAAAAGCACAGGAACATTTTGAAACAAAGAACAGAGATGCTGCTGGACAATTCCGATCACGAAATGGAAAGTCACGGCGATAGTATGCTGAGGTCATGGCAAGAGTTGCTTTTGTCTCTTTACTCCACTGAGTCAATCACTCATCCCCATTATACGTCGGAGATTTTTTTCAAGTCCATCAAGTCACACTGTAAAACCACTTATCTCCATAATTTTACTGAGTGAATTTACTCAGTCCATCAATCCAAATGCAATCTAGCATTTTTGTTCAGTCAAGTTAGAGACACTGCAGCCTATCAGACTGGGTCTCAGGCTCAATGTCTTCTTGTGAACAGTCCAGTCACTCATTTCGGCAGTTCCAAAGGCAATTTCCATATTTTTTTGTACGGAGTCAATCACAGAGATCCAACATTGATCTCAATTATCCTTAGTTAAGTAAATCATTAAGTCACATTGTCAATCATTGCATTTTCTTTTTTAAAAATTCAGTCCATCAGACTCAATATTGATCTCAGTGATTTTTCAGTGAATCAGTCTAGTCAGTCACTTAGTTGCAAGGTTTCTGCTTGTGGCAACAATTTTTCTAAGTAATAAAATCAGTTTGATGTTGAATTTTTACACTTTCTGATCAAAGAACCAAGTCACACAACCTGAACAGCAGAAAGTTTTTCTCATGTTCTAGTTAACTTTATTCTATAATTGAAAGTGCACATAAATGGATAAGGTAAGTTTGCAATCTTATTACAGTCTACAGGGCATTGCTGTGTGCAAAACGTAGTCATCTATGTCAGAGTGGCAGCATTTCAAAGGAGTTCACTTTCAGTGACATGCTGAAGAATGAGGAGGATGGCTGTTGGAGTGGGGAGTGAAGTATGAGGTAGGGCGCACTGGGCATCGATTTTACGATCACTACTGTTCCAATTTAGATGAATAGTCAGAAGCATATTACAAATTGGTCCAGTTTGCACATGGCATCAAATCACAAGTCAAAATAGATTTGGATAAGGCAGCTCAGGATTTATAAAACATGTATGCATACATAACAATGCTGAATGGGCATTTGGAATGCACAAAGAATATTCTAGAAATATTAGCGACAAAGATACTCCATGAACAACCTTGTGCTCACCAAGCAGGAAGTTGAAACAAAACAAAGACTCACAAAATGTAGTGAAAAGATGCCAAGAGCAAACTGTGCAGTGTTAGAAAGGCTGCACCTTGAATACTGTGTCCACTTCTGACACAAGGGAGGAGACCTTGTGTTGGGCCTAAGTACAGAAAAGAGCCCAAGGGCTGAATTGTAAACTTAAAAGTGTGAGTTTTGATAAAAAACTGAAAAAATCTTGAGCTTCCTGCAATGAAAGGAATTTCTACGAGACAATTTATAGAACTGCATGAAATAGTAAACACAATGGGAAAAGTCAACTGTCTTGAACAAAATTGTGCGAAATTGACAAAAAGATTCACATCAGTTAAAGAAGAATAAAAGTCATGTAGTTCTCTTTATGCAGAATGATCGGCATTTTGAATGGCATCCTGGATACAATGGGAGAGATGTAAACTAACAATTGGCTACTGCAAGAAAGGACTTTAGTACCTTTCTGAGTGGATAATATAAAATGGGCCAACTTCTCTCATAATCTTACTTTAGGCTGTTTCTGTAAGACACAATATAACTATTTATAAATACTTAATTTTTTCCATTATCTCGTCTTTATCTAATTTAAGAGTGCCATCACTCCAGGAGTAATGTTTGCATGTTTACAATGTAAAGTTATTTTTCACTGATCAGATGAGACAGAATTTATTTCTGACCCATTACTGGAGGAATTACAGTTTTTCTAAACTCTTGAGATTATTTTTAATCGCTTTTTTCCATTTTGATATTGTGTATTGCAAAACCTGTATACATCTCTTCCCATCAGCATCTGTTCTTCAACAAAATAGTAGTTCAGTTGCCAATAAAAAGCACCAGACTTCAAATCTGGGATGAAATTAGTCAGGCGGGTCTTGTACAGCAGGCAATACTAAAACTGTGATGCGCTTTGACAAGATACTGGGTCGAATCCATTACTTGTAATTATTTTATATTAAAATATGTGTGTAGTTGGCTTGTAAATAAAAATATTTATTACCATGGTGTAGCTGGAGAAATACCAGAACTCTTTGATCACCACTTTTATTGCCAAAAATGGTCTTAGGCTATTGCTTTAAGTTAATAAACCAGTCCAAACAGGACTCACATTTTTTTAAAAAGTCACAGAACATGCACTCCCTAGTACTGACTTCAGACATTAGTAGCCTATCACAGCAACCTTACCAATATGTCTGGCATTAACTTTACTGACACTCTTATTAATATATCAAATACACAATCTAAAATACTCAATTGCAAAACCTAGCAGCAGAGAACATAGGAGAAAGTGAGGACTGCAGATGCTGGACATCAGAGTCGAGAGTGTGGTGCTGGAAAAGCACAGCAGATCTGGCAGCATCTGAGGAACAGGAGAATCTGCTCCTTGGGTACTGCCTGACCTGCTGTGCTTTTCCAGCAGACAACATAGGAACTGATAGCGCTAACTTTTTTTCTCTCAGATAGATGAGTTGCAGTCTGATTCTGACTAATGTGTCAGGTTCCCCCACCTGCCATTAGTGCACATGGACCCCAGGAGAGATTGCCCAATTCGTTATGGTTTAAGATGGGATAACACAAATCATAAACCTTTCAGGTGATGACGGATGAACTGGCTGCCCTTCTTTATTCACATGTCCACTTCAATTGATCGCAACAAAGTTAATCGATAAATGGATCCCTTCCCTTGGGTATACCTTCTTCCTAGACCCAAATGAACTGATATTTTAAAGGAGAAAGGGAGGACTGCAGAAGCTGGAGATCAGAATCGAAAGGTGTGGTGCTGGAAAACCACAGCCGGTCAGGAAGCATCCGAGGAGGAGGAGAGTCGACATTTCAGGCACAAGTTTAGATTAGTTTAGATTAGATTCTCTTCATCAGGATTGTAGGGGGGGGGGGGGGGGGGGGGGGGGGGGGGGGAGGGGTTCATGAAAAGGGGCTGAGAGATAAATAGGGAAGTGGGAGTAGTGGAGGGAGGAAGGTTGCTGGGAAAGTGATAGGTAGATGCAGGTGGGGGGGGGGGGTGGTGATAGGATCCAATTTAACTCCGCTTTCTTTAGTTAACAATGAATATGTTCATTAATTACTAATGCAAGAATAAATAGTAGCACAACACATGTATGTACAGATTAGAAATAAGGGGTGAGTCGAAACAGATAAAAGCGAAATAATGCAGATATGCAGATTAGTCTCTGAATTGTGTGGAAAAGTGGACAGTTGAACAAAGGAGGTTATTGGTACCATTGACATTGGTAAGTTGAACAGTTGGTTTCAACATGTTTAACTTTGCAGGTTTTGTTCTGATTCCTTTCAACTGCGACTGAAGTCTAGAATTCAGGATGAAGGAGAGACCTTTTGTTATCCTGTTTTCGTTTTGCCTGGCTGGCTTTTAGCATTCAGAATGAGATGGTCTGTAGACTGATTTTCACAGCACAGCACAAGCTCGTAGACACGTGTGACCTCAGTCCCACTAGTTCATACAGGATCGTTCAGTTTAACTAACACACACCAGTAGAGTTAGAAGTGTTTTTTTAATCCCCTATTTTTGCATATTCTTCAAAAGTGAAAAAATCACAAAATATGCCTGTAGCTTGAGATATAACCTGCAGGGGTTGACTTGCTAGTGAGCAGGAGGTCATCAACACTTATTATCTTCGTTGTCACATCACAGCCCAGTCAGTTTTGAATTGCTTCTTCCCCCCTTGTTGTCCAAAGTTTCCTCTGCATCTTTCCATGTGATATTCCATGGCTCTCTCTCTCTCTCTCTCTGTCCAGGCGGCAACTTAATTTATATCCACAGCCTACTTTTTGGCTGCATCAGCCCTCTTTTAAGAGAATTCATTTTTAGGAATTCTGAGGTGAAAGTGTTCATAGTACTTTGGGACTTTGACCGGTGGCCATCCATTTCAATGATGGCAAATTTTTTCTCAAAGCAGGTATCTGCCCTAATGACACACTGATCAATGGGTGAGCTACCGAAAGCGGTCAGAGGTTGCAGAGAGATGCGTGTTACGTCTGGAGACTGATGATTAGATCCTTGATCCAATTATAATCCAATCCCCAAACTTGGTAGGCGGCTATCTTTATCTAAAATAGGCTGTGATGCCAGAAATGCAGTTAAGGTTTTGGGAGAGGGAGGAAACAGGAAGAGATACACTGCTTCTCCTCATCCACATCGAGAACTGTAAAAGCACTTATTTCTCAAAGCTGTCCTCACAGCCCTTGAATTCCTGTGTTTCGGAGGCCTGGTAGAGATTAAACCAATGAAACAGCTCAAATGTGAGGCTCTCAGCCTGACTATAATCTTGCAAGAACAACCCACCCTCTGAGAGTGTCCTTTACTCTACCCACCTCCAGAAGTGGCGATAATAGACAACAGACAATAGCTACAGGAGTAGGCCATTCTGCCCTTCGAGCCAGCACC
This sequence comes from Hemiscyllium ocellatum, assembly GCF_020745735.1. Taxonomy (NCBI): domain Eukaryota; kingdom Metazoa; phylum Chordata; class Chondrichthyes; order Orectolobiformes; family Hemiscylliidae; genus Hemiscyllium; species Hemiscyllium ocellatum. The sequence continues at coordinate 9,561,816 of NC_083435.1, forward strand.
AGCATTCATTATGATCATGGCTGATCATCCTCAAGATTCAAGATCTGTTGGAGCTGGTTTTGAAATTTTTGAAACTTATATACTTGCCCCCGATCTGTCAATTTTTCATGATTTTGTTTGCATAGAATTAAGTTTTCAATAATAACCAAACAAAGGGATAACAAGAATTTCAACCTAATGATTATAATCAGCAATATTTATGTCGGGGTTCAATGTGCAAAGCTAGTAGAAGCAGCCAGTATATTTTGTTCCTCCTCTTTAACATACACAACCACTTGATTGACTGGGATCATCTAATTCAACACAAATGAAGAACTGAATTTGAAGGTGTTCTGGCACGTCTGGTTTATCATCAGGTCAGGCAGCACCTTTCTCAACTACAGCTTTTATATACAGCTTAAGCATATTCTTTTACCTTTATCCATTCAAATCAATCCCCCTTTGATGCAACATTATTCAGGCAAAATGCTTTTCCCAGTTCAGATGTAAAAATCAAGTACAGCTTAATGGACATACAAAGAATACAAGGCACATACATCGTGAAAACAGCCTTTGAAATCAACAGCTTTTGAAAGTTACAGCATGATTTTCAAAGCACTACATGAAACGGTAGCAGGAGTAAGTGTCTGTCTTGCTGAATATGTACATACTGATCTTTCCTATACTTGCCCCCATAGGGAAAAAGAATCTCAGTGTAATATACAGAGTAACTTCCATGTCTTAGGGGAATAATTCAAGCAGGCTTTTTGTGACAATGTTGCACATAGTATTATCAATAAGTGAAGGTGAAACTCACAAATAAAGGCCAAAAGCTGTGAATTAAGGGTCAGAAAAAAAATGCAATTTTCACTTTGCAAAAAAAGATTTGCTTTGTTTCAATCTCATCGTGGTTTTATATCTGTTCATGCAAGTTCAGAAGATATCCTTAAATAGCTCCACAAGGCTCTAACATGGCAATTATATATTTTTTGTCTGCTGGATACATTTACAGACAAATCAGACAGATGAAATTACAAAGATAGCAGAAATCCTTGCTGCATTGTGATAGAAGCAATTAAAATTGCACACTGAAATGACAAAGAACATATTCAAGTGTAAATTCCATAGCATCTTAATATTGAAAATGCCAATGGCTCAGTTTCTTTTGGATAGCTCAGTATCTTCAAATGTAATAACGAGCCTGAATTACCTTGATATTCTGGACAACTTACTCTTAAGAATTCAAGTAAAACAAATGATATCTCTGATAGATTTTCAACAAATAAACTCCCGTGTGAAATGTTTCATATTGAACCAAAATTTCTTTTCAATTTCAAGTCAGTAAGAAGAGTATTCCATCAAAAGTAAAATTCTTCCTTTGGATGGTGCCATGATGTCCATGTAGATACAGAGTTGTTCCCATCCAATTTCCTAATGGATGAATATTGTAATTGTACATAATTTCAGATACAAATTGTGATGGTTGCATCAGGAAGAAGTTTGAGTATAAGAGGAAATTTGAAAGGATATGTCATCAGAATGGAAGCTCAGGTGAGATAAAATCCTTACCATCATAGCAATATATACGAAACATTTCAATCCATTGGCAGGCATGGCCAAGACCGCAAAGGGAAAAGGCAAAGAGTCAGGCAAAATTAAGCAGGAAAGAAGCTCAAGATGATTGCGTAGTCTAGCACTCAATCCCTTATCTAATGGTTATTCCAGTGGAGATATCTGTTGCATGAGGTGGTTACAAACGTAGGTTAGTCATTCCATGATATCAACAGCAAAGGGCTGCCTTGTATCAAGCAATAGAGGGAAGGAGGAGACAGATTTCAGGCCAATAATTGTTACTTACTGAACCACCATGATGTTACTCCATAACTCTATAGTTGCATTTGGGACATCACACCTGGAGTATTGTGTATTGTTTTGGTCCTCAGGAGGGAGGTTGTTGGACTGGAGGCAGTTCAGAGGAGGCTCACTAGGTTGATTCATGAGTTTGCCTTACGAAGAGAAATTGAGCAGTTTAGGCCAATACTCGCAAGAATTTAGAAGAAGGAGAGGAGATATAATTGAGGTATATGAGATGCTAAAGGGGATTGACAAAACCGATGTCGAGAGAATATTTCCTTAATGGGACAATCTACAATGAGTGGTCATAGTTTTAGTGTCAGAGACTTAGAACAGAGATGAGCAGAAATTACTCTTCTCAAAATGTCATGAATCTGAGGAATTGTAATAGATGCAAGGAGGAGGTAGGCAGACTTTTAATTAATAATAGATTAAAGGATTATGGAGAGTGGGCAGGAAGGTGGAATTGTGGCCAAATAAGATCAGTCATGATTGTGTTAATTTGTGGAACAGACTTGCGAGGCTGCATTACCTACTCCTGCTCCTAATTCTTATGCTCTTATGTTCTTATTGTATTTGGTACAGATTTGCCCCCAAAACTCTGATTTTCTGGATTATCTGTGCCCCACAATCACTCGGGTACAACAATATCTTGCGATATGCTTGGTGGGGTTGTGACATACATGGACGATCAAGCTGTGCCGGTCACTAGTTACTCCAGGGTGCTTTCCTTCCAGCTTTTCATCTTAAAATGGTGAGCTGCAATTTGGTCACTTCCAGAGAAGCAGTCAGCGATGGTGATTAAAAAACATCAGGCGCTCACAGATTTTCTTTGTGCCTTTGGATCTGCTTCCCAATTCCGAAGAGAAAGACAGTCAATGACCTGAAACCTAAGGTTAACAAGCAGCTTCCAGTCTGCTTCAATTAAATTTATTATTTATGTAAGCACAGGGAGAAGACACACTGAGATTTTCTGGCCTTAATGTGACACAGGTCTAACTAAGCGGGAGTGACCCTGTGTTTTTTAAACAGCATGTACTCTGACTTGCTATAAGCAACACAACCGGAGATCCATTAGCCTTCTTTAAAAGATCAGTTCACTTCTTTTCTTCATGGCTAGTAATATAGTTCCTTGGAACTGAAGACTGGTCTTGTGCCATTTTCTACATTGCTGTATGACCAGCCCAAATAAGAAGTGGTTCCATCCGTCGTGATGTGCCCCATTGTATTTGTGAAGAGAGTTTGTTAACTGTGTGTGAAATTATGTTAAAACTAATAAGCTGATCACTGAAAGTAAATATTGACTCCTCCGGGATATGCCTCATTGAGGAAGCTATTCAAAAAGCTTTCAGGTGGTTACAGAAGAAGTCCACTTATGGAAAGCACTATTAGGCTGATGGCAGGAATGACAAAGCAATGAAAATACCTTATTACTCAGGTGATCTGTGGAGCCTGGTCATGAGAGGAGGATGAATGTTCCCACAGAAGAGAAAGAGAAAGAACATGACAGTCATCTATGCCATTTGAGAATAGCCTGTCAATGTGCCACTCCACCTCATCCAATGTCTCCATTATTTAGCAGAGAACAATTGATCTTATTTTATTTTGAAAGCACTAATTCTGAAGACAATGCCTTTCATAAAAGCTGGAGAAACTCAACAGATAAAGCAGCAGAAATATTAAGTTAACTTTTCGAGTCCAATATGACACTTTCTCAGAAGACCTGCTGAGTCTCTCCAGCAATTCCTATTGTTATTTCCAGCATCCACGGCTTGCTTTCAGTTCTGCTATTTCCATTACTTGGTTACTTTCATGCAATCTTGACCAAAGGGTCTCTCTGAAGTCTCAGAATATGATGGTTCCACCACAATTTTCCTGAAATCAGCCAAGCCAGCAGAAATAAATTAAGGAATTTCAAGCACCAGTTACATTACAAGTGACAACTTGAATTTCCACAGATATTTGCACTGATTTAAATAAATCTTACACTGAAATCTAGGCCCAGTGTGATAATGATGGGTTTTGGAAGTGGTCAAGCAATACTAAAATTGCAATAATAGTCCTTAGACTGATGTTAACAAATAACTTTTGATATTATAAGGATGGATTTATTTTCCCAGCTGAGGCAAAGCTTTTTTTTTCAAATTTTAAAGAGCCAGGGATTAAAGTGACTTCACAGTTCCACAGACCGTGTCCACCCTTGATAAACATTATTGTCTACATGCAAAAATCCCAAAAGTTTCTCCAAAAATTCCACCTGATCGCTTCAAAGGTGTCTGGCAAATTTAGTCTTTTTTTTGTCAACTTAATAATACCTACAAAGTAGCATTTCAGGAAGCTGGGTGATGAAAATTTCTTCTGCATAAAGGAAGATGCATTTTGAAATGTGATGCTGCATCTGTGATACACAGGCTGGCTGCAGGAAAGGGGCATAGTGGGACCTCTGGACAGAGACCCCATTTTGTCTAAAATGCAGAGCCTTTCATTTCTATCAACATTCAGGCCTTTATCTTGATACTTTTTTTTCCAATTATCATGTCATAATTGCAAACACAAAATAAAAAGATATCATTTTATCAGCTTAGATATTGCACAATGTGTGTGGCACATCATTTGTATCAAAAAGCATGCCATATTCATTTCCTAAATGAGCATTTCTAGTTTTCTACATCAATAATCCTCACATTTTATGAGTAGTTAATGATTGCTCAGGCCTTTACTTGGAACTGGAGTGAAAACTCTCTCTCTCTCTCGTTTCAGTAGGAAACTCCCACAATCATTGGCTCAATTTAGACCTAGATTCTGTAAGTAAGAGAACTTGTTGCTATCACCTAATTCCAGAGACCTCATGAAATAATGGAACAGTTGATGTGTATATTAATTAAGATTTAATTACATTTGAATTGGCTGTATAAATATGGAGACTAGTAATCAGTAGGAGGTGAGTTTTATGTAGTGTGATTAACTGAAATACAACTCTCTCATAAAAGAATGGACCTGAATTCTGTTTATATGCAATTTCTGTTTTGAACGATAACATGCAAACCCTACAACCTCTGTAACTCTAAGTTTTCCAACTCGAACATACAGTTTTCCTTCTTCTCCTTACAACTGGTGATCATATCAGCAATTGTTATGAACAATCCCACAGGGGCTAACACAAATCATTAAGTTTCTGATTGAGGAGGGATAAACTGTCTCCTCTTCATCTAGTTGTCACAACAAGGTTAATTTAAAGGGTTCCCTTGCCCTGTGGTCTCAAACCAAATGAACTTATGCTTTAAAAGGAACCAATGTCACCAGTGTTCTTCAGTTAACAAAATGACGTGTTTACTGGTTTCTAAATATTGAAGAAACAATAACATAACACACATACAAAGATTAGGAAAATGAAGTGTATCCAAAATAAGGGAAAGGTTGAAAAGAGTGAATACTGAAACATTAACTCAGGAGCACCCGCTACAGATACTCTTGAGTTTCTCCAGCATTTTCAGTTTTCCAGTATTTCATTTTTATTCTTAGTTTTGTAGGCTGTACGTTGCTTGAAATTCTTTTGTGTTGGTTCCTTTTGGCAGTGGCTAAGAGTCACAAAGAAATCTTGTGATTCTTTACCTGCAGTGCAAGGGTGTTAATAGTTGTTCTCAAACTGTGACCTTCACCCTGCACTAGTTGATGCACTGGTATGTCAAGTTACGAGCACACACAGACCTGAGGTTGCAGTTAGATTTTTTTTGTCTATCAATAGGAAGATAAAACACAAATATATTGGCAGGAGTTTGCCTCCAGATGAGAAAGGGGTGGGTAGTCAGCATCTAATTATGTCTTTATTTTTAAGCATTCTCTTTGAAGTGTCCCTGACTTTGTACAGCTGTTACAGTCCTTGGGTCTACAAAGGACTCTCCTAGACAGTCACTGAATTTACATTAGCAGTCATCTTTTAGCTGAATTAGCCAAAAAAAGCACATGTTGGAATTAAAAGTTCACTCTCTCCTCTTTACCATTGGCAGCTGATACAGTGTTTCATATATATTATATATATATGATGACTTGGAAGGTCTTTCTTTTAAGAAAACAGAACTATGCTATCATTAAATATAATAAGTTTAATTGGAAGCACTACCTTTCAGAGCACTGCTCCTTCATCAGGTGGTTGTGGAGTACACAATTGTAAGACACAGAATTTTGCTATAAGTTCTGTGGTGTTACTGGCTTGACAAACATTTATTACCCTTCCCTCATTGCCTTTCAGACTGTTCTGATTAATTGCTTTCTTGAACCAATGCAATCTTTGGGACTTACACCCACAATGCTGTTAGAGACGGATTTCCAAGATTTTGTCCCAGCAATAATAAAAGGAGTGAAGGAACAGCAAGATAGTTCCAAATCAGGATAGTATGTGTCTTGAGAACATCTTTCAGATGGTCACGTTCCCATGTTAGTTAGCCTACTAGGTGACTAAAGTCATGGATTTGGAATGTGCTGTTGAGGGAGTCTAGATGAATTACTGCAGTACATCCTGTAGATGGTATGCATTGCTGCTGTTGTGTGTCAGTGGTGAAGACAGTGAATGATAAAGATGGTGAATAACATATCAATTAACCCAATTGCTTTCTCCTGGATGGTCGTGCTTCTTTAGTGTTACAATTTAGTTCCTGATGCTGATAATGAAGGTGTCACTGGTCATTATGCTATTGAATGGCAAGGGGAGATGATTAGATTCTCTATTGATTGAGCTCTGGCATATAAATGGCAGTATCATTTATGCGACATATCAGCCACAGTTCAGGTTTGCTGCATGTGAGCAGTAACAGCTTCAGTACCTGAGAAGTCATGTATGGTGTTGTAGTACATTATTCTGCAATCATCCGTGAATGTATTGACTGAACATCTGCACATCAGACTTACGTTAGAGGAAAGATCATTAATGAAATAGCTGAAAAGATTGGATTTAAATGGTTTCTCTGAGGACCTCCCTGCTGTGGCGTCCTGGGACTGAGATGATTGAATTCTAATGACCACAACAATCTTCATACATGCTAGGTTTGACTCCAACCAGTAGAGAACTCTCTCCCCAGTGCCCAGTTTTACCAGACTCCTTGCTGCCATATTATGTCAACTGTTGCCTTGATGTCAAATACAGTCACTCTCACTTCAGAACTCCAATCTGTTGTCCACATTTGAGACAAGGCTGTAATAAAGACAGAATTTTTGTGGCTCTGACAGAATCAAAACTGAATATCAGTGAGTAGGTTGTTATTAAGCAATTACTCATCCTTAACTTGCTGACAACCAAGAGAGATGATGGAACAGAACTTGGCTGGGTGGGATTTGGCCTGACACACCTAGGCAATTTTCCATATAGCTGGGTAGAGGCCAGTGTTGTAACTGCAGTAGAACAGTTAGCTGGGGCAGTTAATTGGAACACTAATTTTTCACCTATTGCTAGAATATTGTCACGGCCTCCAGCCTTTGTTTACTATCACAAGGATTGACTCAAACTAGCTGAAGATTGGCATCTGTGATGCTGGGGACCTCAGGAGCTAGCTCCAATTTCTTTTCTTATTCACTTGTGGGATGTGAGCATTGCTGGCTGGCTAGTTGCCCTTGAGAAGGTGGTGGTGAGCTGCCTTCTTGAGCTGCTGCAGTCCACTTACTGTGTGTTGACTCACAGTGCCCTCAGGGAGGGCATGCCAGGATTTTGACCCAGAGACAGTGAAGAAATAGTAATATCTTTCAAAGTCAGGATTGGGGGTAGCTTGGAAGAGAACTTGTAAGTGGTGGTGTTCCCATGTATCTGCTACCCTTCTCTGTCTCGATGATAATGGTCATGGATTTGGAAGGTGCAGTCTGAGGATCTTTGGTGAATTTCTGCAGTGCACCCTGTACATAGTACACACTGCTGCTACTGAGTGTCAGTGGAGGAGGGAGTAGATGCTTGTGGATATGGTGCCAATCAAGCTTGTTGCTTTGTTCAGGATGGTGTCGAGCTTCTTGAGTGTTGCTGGAGCTACACCCATCCAGATGAGTGGGGAGTATTCCATCACATTCCTGACTTGTGCCTTATCGATCGTGGACATGGTTTGGGGGAGTCAGGAGGAGAGTTACTCGCTGCAGTATTTCTAGCCTCTGTCTTGCTGTTATAGCTACTGTGTTTAAGTGGCAAGTCCAGTTTGAGTTTCTGGTCAATGGTAACCAGTTGATAGTAGGGGATTTAGTGATGGTAACAGCATTAAATGTAAAGGGATGGCAATTAGATGATCTCTTATTGGTGATGGCCATAGCCTGGCCTTTGTGCGATGCAAATATTGCTGCCAATTGTCAGCCCAAACCTGGATACTGTCCAAATCTTGCTGCATTTGAACATGGACTGTTTTGGTACCTGAAGACTTGCGAATGGTACTAAACATTGTGCAACCATCAGCCAATATCTCCACGTGTGACCTGACAATGGAAAGTCCATCTACATCTGGGTTTAGAACAGTTAAGTTGCTCAGCAACAAACTCAAAATAAGCGTCTGCTTAAATGGTCACCCAGTTTTAATGGAGGTCAATTTCAGTGATCGCAGAACAAGTCTTTAGCAAAATTTGCTCTTGTCTCTTACCCTTAAGTTTGTGGAAGATTCGACTAGACTGTGAACCTATACCGGGGAACTTTTACAGATCAAGGGTAAAACTTTGTTTGAAGCAGTTGGTTCAGTTATCACTAATTATAGTAAAAGACTCTGGCCCAAGCTTGATGGGATGAAATTGGTTGAAAAAGATTCACCTAGACGGGCTCAAACATTTTTTGATTAGAAATGGCTGCCTGAGGGAAGTCCTAATTATATGGCCGGATGTTTTTCAGGAAGGTGGTGGGGACTATCAAAGGAGCCCAGGCCACCTTGCTTATTGACCAGGAAGCAATTTATTATTCTGCAAGGCCTGCTCAGTGCCATTTGCCATGGGCACAAGTAGAAATCAGAAGCCTGGAAAGCAAATGAATCATCAAACCAGTCCAGTTTGTGGAATGGGGAGCACCAATCACACCAATTGTGGAGTTCAACCAGTTAATTCGCCTTTGTGGGGATTTTAAACAAATGGTAAAGTGCTTTTTAGCAACTGGATAAATACCCAATCCCTCATAGACAGGGTTTATAAGCAAAGCTGGCAGGAGGTTGACCTTCACGAAGACGGGCATGAGCCATGCATACTTGCAATTGTAGTTAGATGAGGTATCCCAGAAGTATGCGACAATTAATACTCATAAGGATCTGTACCAATATATGAGACTGTCATTTGGGGTATCTATGAGGTCCACTTTGCAGACCTCATTAAAATCACTACATCAGGATGTCTTTGCGGAGTCATTGACCATCGGAAACAACAATGTGAACTGCTCCATCCAGTTTCATTCGTTGCATCAGGCCAAGTAATGTGTTTGATAAAATCAAGTGGAGGCCATCTTGAAGGACGTTTCAGAGTCAGCCACATTGCTGTGGACCTGGAATCACAGGTATGAACCATATTCACATGTGGGCTAAACCAGGTAAGAAGAACAAATTTTGCTCCCTGAAGTTGGATTATTACAAAAATTATCAATCCTTTGTCATTACTAACCCAGTGAAATTTCCACGACACCACAACCTGCCCTTGTACAAATATGAAATATGAGATGTAAAATGACATATCCAATGTTTTTATGTCCCATAATCTGACATAGTAACAGAAGGGTAGCTAGAATTCAAAGAATAGAGCGCATCAGTGGATTTCAAACCTTCAAACTAAGTATAACAGTTATATTACAAATATTACCAACTTTTAAGGGGATCAACACCATTTCAATCCAAGTTAAACCACAATGTGATTTATAAATGGTAACTATAGCAACTATTGCATTAGCAGTGATGTTATATTTCTCTAATACTAGACAATGGTATGTTTTTGAAAAATATTCTCAACCTGATAGGTTTGAGCCTCCTTTTTACCATTGGCAATGTTATTGTCTAACTGAACGAGCAGAGGATGTGTCCAACTCTGTTTTTATCCACAAAACTACATAATGCACCATCTCTTCTGAATGGACGCAGGAACCAGATTTGTAAACTATTTGCAGTTCTTTCTAAAAAGAAATTATCCAGTTTACTGCTATTAACAGTGCTGCCAACTAACAGTTAAGAAGGAGCTATCGGAATATAAAATCAGTGTAAACTCTGGCTTCACTCCACACAGTTGGAAGGCCATCAATTCAAAGCAGTAATACGAGTGCGCCCAGTGCAGACCACCGAGACACATAAACTGTAAGATCTTGGAAGAATGATTCAGTATTTGAGCCAACTTTCTCAAACTGGCTATATGCGGGTAAAATTTAAATGATGTTATTACTGGAATAATGGACAAGCCAAATGCTGATAACATTCCAAACAATGCATTGTGGTTAACAGCTTCAGCTATCCTACAGAGCTTGGGGGAGAATTACTGCCATTAAGGACTGGGAAAAAGTAACAAAAAAAAGGACAAAAAGACTGAAAACTAAGCCAGGCAGATGGACTGAATGAAAGAAGGAAACAAAGTAGTGGAGAAAGGTTGGCAGAGGTAAGTTACCACACTGAACATTATAATCTAAAATACTGAAATACAAAAGTTGATGTCTCCATATTTCTGTAGCTGCTTCATTTTAAATGTAGTGGTCACAATGGTTAGCTGAGAGAAGCTAAATATAATCTTGATTGGTAAATATTAGTAACAGAGTAGCAACAAATGCTGAGCTCTTGAGAATGTCCTGCTTTACCTAGAGAGACTCAGCAAACAGATGTGTTTTTCATTATGCTGTATTGCAGATGCTGCAGAACATACAAACCCAAAAACTCATCAACATCTGTGGCTCACGTCCTCTGTGGAGACACTATGATAGGAGTTCCTAGCAGAGCTTGCACACCATGTCAACCTATTCCTGCCAGATCCTTAAAATTTTGTTCTGTTTGAGCAACAGAAACTTGAAATTAATGGGGCTGATTTTAACTCAGAGCAGGATTTTAACAGCCTCCTGTGATGGATTAGGCCGTATTTTCCTTTCACAAACACAGAGAAGCTCAGAAGGTCTGGCAGCATCTGTGGAGGGAGAAACAGAGTTAACATTTTGAGTCCATTGTAACTCTATTTCAGAATTGACTAAGTTAATTTGGACTCAAAGTAATACTCTGAAAGAGCAGGCATACCGGACCCCAAGCATTAACTCTGTTTCTCTCCCCACAGAGGCTGCCAGATCTGTTGAGTTTCTCCAGCAGTTTCTGTGTTTGTTTCAAACTTCCAGCGTCAGAAGTACTTTGTTACTATTCGAATCTAGTTAATTTTGCATTGATCTAAATAGCAGCCTGTACATGATGCTGTCGATTTTATACACACTCCCATCCATCCCTGTCAAGTATCCTTTTACCGTAAGCGACTAAATCTACTGAACCTTTGAAACATTAACATCACGGTACTTGCAAATCTGAACAGTACATTCAAGCCAAGCATTTTTGTGGCTTGAATGTTGATATCTTATGCTAAAGCCATGACTGCTGTAAAAGTATACAACTTAAGCCATGAAAACATTTCCTGTGGTTCTCGACAGCTTGGGTAAAAATAATCATCAACATTCAAGTCTTCTGTCTCTGTGCAGGAAACATTGTCAACAACAGGTCCTGGAAATGAACGAGGATGATGAGATACAAAGCTAAGTTTAGTGACGCTCACAGTATTGTGCTCAAGCTCGTCCCTTGATATTAAACTAATCACTTCTCCATCTTGCTTTTCTCTGCGCTCCATCTATTCCACAGATCTCAATTGTTCATTTGCAGTTTGCCAAGTCAAAGAGATGTTCAGTTAACCTTTATTGAAAATAAACCAGGGAACACCTCGTATTTCTGCAAGGAGGTTTTATAACACATACTGCAGGTTAAAAGGAAATTGCACAAAGCAAAATGAAAACTAATATAGTAGAAACAAAAGAACATTTGTATTCAATTGTTTAAGAAGTCATGGAGCTTTAAAAAAATACTGGATAGTCTAATATATTGCATTAGGGAATGCTAAAAAGACAGCCATGCTGCAGAAACCTTCTGCCTTGCACTTATTAGGACAAAAGCAAGAATTCCAACTTTGTAAGTTATCACAACAATTTAGACTAGAAATTAAAAGGGCACTAGTTGGTTGGCAACTCACCTGTAATTGGCCAAGGCACTACCATCATTGCTTTGACTACAGAATAAGTTGAATGTCTGTGATTCTCCCAATAATAGAAATTGTTTCTAAAAGAAACATTTGAAAATGTACCAAGCAATGGTAGGTTCATATTTGAATATGATCGTTTCACCAGAAATAGAATTGAAGCTTCTTCTGGCAGATGAAGTCCATTTATTGGACTGAATATTAAACCAAACAAACCTCTCATCATTGACACTTCATTTCTGATGACAGGCCACATGCAAAACATTAACGTGTCTTTCTCTTCGCTGCTGTTTGACCTGTTGGATGTTTCAAACATTTTCCCGTTCTTCGAGATTTCTCAAATGTCTTTTTTTCTCCATAATTGAAACCATTTATTCACATTTCTGAACCTTAAAACTGACAAATCTTCCTGTAGCCATGACACACTGATCTCCAGGAAACGAATATACAAGCTCTGCATGATCACTCAGGTATGATTTTGTTTCTCTGCCCTCCCAACGACCACACTTTTTAGATGAGAGCTGGATGTTGGCTTTGGCCCAGAACATTCATCCTGTTCAGGTCAACATGACTTTCCAGCTTAAAAATGTACTCATCCATAATGTATAGATACTCCCATTACACTCTGGGTGCATATAAACATAGAGGAGCCTATCTGTGATAATTAGTGTACAGTTTTGACTTGCATTTGAACTTAACTGAACCCAGACAGCATTTGATTATAATTATTACTTCAGAAACTGAATGATTTACACATGCAATACGATTTTTTTTGTGTTATCTCAAAATCCATAATCTGCAATTTGAGATATTTGATGATCTTTGCATGCACTGAATAACATGTAACCTTTTGCCAGTGGGAATTGCCAGTCACCATAACAGAATAACAACCTCCCTGGGATTGACAGAGGAAGGTGAAGATCAATGCAACTTCCTGCAGCTTGTTATTTTATAGATTAGCTACATTTTTCCACTTTTTTTATGCCTGCAATGCTTGTTTAATTGCCACAAGTTCCTGTGCTAATATTTTTATCTGGAAGTAATAAAAGATGTCATTGTTCATGACAAACATAAAACGTATGCTGTGCAGACTGCAATCTGCACAGCCAAAATATGATGTAGTAGGAAAACTGGATATCAGTTGTGATAATTATAGATTTCTTGGAGCAGTTTTCCATGAGAGTTTTGAACCATGTGATCTGCTGTAAAATAGAAGACATGTAGATAAAATAAATAACGGGTAAAATTAGACAGAGTGTAAAGGATACGAGTCTATAAAGGGTATGTGTCTAAAACAGGTACTGGTATAGAGGGACCTGAGTGTCTCTGTTCATTCATCATTGAATATACCAACAATAGGCTGACAGAATAGTTAACCAAACATTCAATATCCTAGTTTTGACTAATAGGGGCGCAGGGTACAAAAGCAAAGAAATTATGTTGAACTTGGTTCTGCATCAATTGGACTATCAAATCCAATCCTGGATTTCACATTTTATGAAGAACGTAAAGACATTGGAGTTAGTGCAGGGAAGGTTCCCAAAAATGTTTCCTGGGTTGGAGAATTTCAGCTATGTTGATAGATTGGAAAAGTTGGCACCACCTTCCTTGAAAACTTGAGATGAGATTTGATATTCAAACTGAACATTGAAAATCATGAGGAATCCAGACAGAGTAGCAAGGGAGAAATTTTTTCCCATTGGTGGAAAGATGGAGAACCAGAGGACACAGATTGAAGGCAATTGGCAGAAGAAGTAATGATGATATGCGGAAAAATGCTTCCATTGAGCAAATGGTTAGGATCTGGAGTGCACTACCTGACAGTGTGCTGGAGGAAGGTTCATTCAAAGCATTCAAGAGTGAATTGGATTGTTGTCTGCAAAAGACCAATGTATTGAAAAGACCAAGGTGTGGCACCCGGCGAATTGCTTCTACCGAGAGCTAGCACAGACATCGCCTCCCTCTGTGCTATAACTACTCTGTCGTTCTGTGACATGAACCACTTCAGTGATTGCTATTTTGTATTTTCTGCTCCAACTCTCAAACCATCTTTCATGAATGTCGTACGTTGCAGAGACAGGGTTGCCAGTTTCCTCCTCCCTTCCAACATACCCCCTGCTTTCCTGAGGCATGGGCACCTTACTGCATTATTACTCCTCACTCCAATGTGCATGCAGTCACCTTCCCACAAGGTTCATGGACCAGAACAGAGATAGTGATCCTTACCATTCTCCCTTTCCCACCCCGCCCCCTAGCGCATAGTGCAATGTTAATGATAACTGTAGCTAACTCAGACAGACAAAATGAAGGAACCAAACACTGGAGCCACTTTTCAAGTCAATTATTCCAACCCACTTCTTTTGGTAACACTTTTCTAAATGAGAACACTCTCATTATACACACTTTATCTTGACAAAGCGTGCAGTTTTTAACTTGCTACTTAACAGTTAACATTAATCTATTACTGAGTACAGCTAATAATTCGAATAAAAATCGTTGCTTGGCATTACTGTCTCCTGGCCCTTAAGTATTTAAGTAGTCTGTGGTTAAAAATTATATCGTGCTAATTTCAAAGCAGATCTATAGAAGGAGAAGGATGCTAATTGCTTCCATCACTGTTTTAAAAAAGCAAAGCACATCTTGCAAACATTCCCATGAAGGGTGATATTTCTTTGTTGCTGTCCATTAGGCTTTAAAAAGGTAATAATGCAGGAGCAATAAACTCAAAAGTGGCAGCAGCAGTAACACTCAGCAGATGGGTGAAACTTTTACATTCCTCTTGCCAACAGCCTCACTTTATCGAAAATGGAACATGCTGAACAAACCAAAACACATTCAAACTGCTCATTGTGTGATATGTACTGTAATCCTTCTGCTGCCTTTAGATTTTTGTTCATTTGGCTTGCTATGACAATTGCGAGTCATCATAACGGGTGACCTCCACTGTTCGCACTGCTGGTGGTGAAATATGACCCACATTCTTTGGAGGACTACACTCAAAACGATCTACTGCTTTCTGTAGTTTGGTGTTAAATGATTAAAACGTAAAAAGCTCATTTCCTTATAACATGTTCTCCAACAGGAGAAAGTTGGCTCCGATCTCAAATTATTCCCAGCAAGTGATTTCCCTTTGGTAACTAATTGATCTAAACCATGCAGCATACTGTGGGACTCAATTAGTGACTTGTACAACGTGCAGTAATAACGTTTTAGGGACTAGAGCAAACATGATTATATAATTGGCAAACATGTCATTGGGGACAGTTTAAGTGCGGGGATACCTGCTGTTAAAGATGACGCCACCAGCCTAATTTTACCTTTTATGACAGGGCTATTAACACATTCTGAGGTTTTTGTGAGGTGACTAGGAGTCATTAACAGGGATTAATGATGCAAAGTGCAGGACAGAGAGAGTAAAAGGTCGCCTTAGTTCACTGGAACTCTAAAAGGGGAAAGGAAACTGAGTTCTTTTACCATCTTTGTAATTTCTTGCAATAAAATGCGTAACCAAACTTTCTATTCTGCATGTTGGGTGGAACCGAATGCACTAACAGATATTAAAGCTAAGTGCCTTTACAGCTGAAGGAATTTAACAAAGAAAGGAACTTGTGCCAAGCTACTCCTTTAACAGCTTTCTTCAAAATATATCAGAGCACAAAGTGGACCACATTTTGGAGTGAACTTACTGATTGTGTATATATATATATATATATTATATATATTATATAGCCTTATTGATCATGATAACAATCTTGAACACAGCAAGATCCCACAAAAGGACACAGTTCAGTTTTTAATAATATATTTTTACAAAGAAAAAATAGATTTTTAAATATTACAAAAAATACAAAACAATGCAATTCAAAACAGTACAAAAATAGTACAAAACTAAACCCAAATAATAAAAAAAATTCCCCAACCCACCCTCCTATACGAATGTATAAACATATATAGAGAAGTACAAAATTAAAAAAAACTAAACTAGCTATTTAACTAACTAAATAAATACCTAACAACAAACAAGTAAATAGTAATAACTCAGCCCAGCCAAACAAAACACTCATACATTCACAGTTCCTCCTCCCTGGATATTGGACTCATGAAACACAATCGTGACGGCGATATAAAAGCCCTTGATAGTGTGGCAGATAAATCTGTGTCCAGGTATTTTAAAAAGGGTTGCCATGTCTTGTAAAAATTCTCAGTTTTGTGGTGTACCATATTTGTGAGAAAATCCAGGCAAATATGCTCCATAACAATCTTCCGCCAACTCGACAGGCCTGGGGGGGTTTTCTGATATCCAACCTAGCAAGATATTCTTCCTTGCACAGAATGTAAGAATATTGAAAAGTTTTGCCTTATGCGAGTCTACAGGAAATACAATGGGTAGGCCCGAAAGGAGCGAAATAGGGTCCTTCTCCACCCCTACACCTAAAATCCTCTCCATTGCACCCACCACAGCGCTCCAATATGTTTGAAGCCTGTCACAAGACCAAAGACAATGGGAAAGAGTACCCGTACAGACCTTGCACTTGGGGCATGCTCAAGATACACCAAGTTTAAATTTTGACAAACGGTCTGGGGCTAAGTGGACCCTGTAGAGAATCTTCAACTGTAAAGCATGGATCCTATTCCTTGCATTCCCCCAAATATCATCTCATGCCTCTCAACATCCAGCTCTCTTTCCCACATCTTGCAGAGTCGATCAGACTCATCTGAGGTGGCACCCCCCATTTGGTGATATAGAGTACTGACAGAGAGTGTGCTCTTAGCCCTTAGTATCCCTCTTTCTGCATCAGATTTGTAGGGATTAGTCAAAAGTGTGGTCCTTTTTTGTATAAAATCCCTAACTTGAAAAAAACGAAAGAGGTCTCTATTAGGTAACTTGTATTTCCGTACTAATTGATCGAAGGACATCATTACATCTCCCTCAAATAAATCACCCATGCAAGATATACCCCTAGCTGCCCAATGTTTAAATCCTGAATCTATCATCCTGGTTGAAAATTCGCCATGCCCACTAAAGGTGTAAACAGAGATGTTTTGTCAATATTACCTTCCCTCTGCTGAATTGCCCTCCATGCTTTAACAGTATTGATGACTATTGGGTTATGACAATATTCCCTAACTGTCCTCACCTTGTCCAAAAACAGCAAACTGGTAAGGGGGCACCTTGCCTGGAGGCTTCGATATCTAGCCATATTGAAAGAGGGTCCCCACAAACCCAATCACTTACGTAGGTCAAAAGCGAGCTTAATTAGTAAGTTTTAATGTCTGGCAGGTCTACTCCTCCCAATCCGTGGGGCAACTGCAGTTTGGATAATTTAATGAGGGGCCGTTTACGGTGCCAGACAAAGGAGCTGAACAAACTGTTCAGTCTCCTGAGTGTTTGTTTATTGAAAATCAGGGGGAGCATCCGTATAGGGTATAGCAAACGAGGGAGAATATTCATCTTATTAAGCGCTATCCGACCCAACCATGAAACTGGAAGTGCCTCCCATCTTTGGAGATCTTGTTTAATTTTTTTCAAATAATTGAGTAAAATTGGCTTTGAACAGCCAGTCCAGAGCTGGAGTAATGAATATGCCCAAATACACAAAACCCCCCTGTGACCACCTAAATGGGAATCTATAGTCACTCTCAAGAGCCAACTCTTTCGTAAGACCATCATAGGCAAAGCCTCTGATTTAACAAAATTAATCTTATACCCTGAAAAAGTGCCAAACGTGTGAATGCATTGTATCAGGCAAGGCACTGAAACTGCTAGAATAGTCAAGAAAATTAGAACATCATCTGCATACAGTGAGATCTTATGTAATTTTGACCCCACTTCTGGAACTGATATATTGAGATCCCTACGAATGGCCTCTGCCAACAGTTCAATCACCAATGTAAAAAGTAATGGTGAAAGGGGACAGCCCTGCCGGCTGCCCCTAGAAATATTAAAATTGCTTGATTGCACCCCGTTGGTAATGACCGCAGCGAGAGGTACACTGTAGAGAACCTTTACCCATCTTATGAAAACTTCGCCCAGACCAATCCCAGTCTAGAGTATAAAAAAGATACGGCCACTCAACTCGGTCAAATGCCTTCTCTGCATCTAAAGAAATCACCAATCCCTGTATTGACTGCTGTTGGCATGCTTGAATTACATTAAGCAGCCTCCTAACGTTATTGGATGATCTGCAACCCTTTATGAAACCCGTCTGATCCTCTTTAATAATGGAGGGTTACACAGTGTCCAGCCTTAACGCAAGAGCATTAGAGAAGATCTTAAAGTCCACATTTAAGAGCGAGATGGCCCTATATGAAGCACAGTCTTCCGGATCCTTCCCTTTTTTAAGGATAAGTGAAATATTGGCCTCTCTCAGAGATAGTGGGAGATAAACATGACTATATGAATCATTAAACATATTCAGCATTGGGCCTGACAGTATACTTATAAATTCCTTATAGAATTCACTGGGAAGTCCATCAGGACCGGGTGCCTTTCCACTCTGAAGCTGCCTCACAGCTTCCTGCACTTCTTGCTCTGATAATGGGGCATTGAGAAAGGACTGTTGTTCGGGAGTCACACCCGGGAGCTTCAGATCTCTAAAAAAGGATTCCATTTTGGCCTGCCCCTCCTCACAATTCTCAGACTGATATAACTTAGAGTAGAATCTCTGGAACGCCACATTAATCTTTTTAGAATCACATGTTAGGTTCCCAGACCCTTCCCTAATCGCTGTAATAGTTTGTGGGGCACTTCTCTTTCTGGCAAGGTATGCTAAGTATTTCCCTGGCTTGTCACCATGCTCGTATAACTTTGCTTTGCAAAAGCCAACTCCTTCTTTGCCGTCTGCGTGAGCACGGAATTTAGCGCAGACCACAGTGCCGTAATCCTCTGTAGTTTGACCAACGAGGGTCTGTCAAAATAGGCCTTCTCGGCTGCCTTCAACCGTGTATCAAGGAGATGTTGCTGCTCACCCTTCTGCCGCTTCCTACTTGTGGAATATGAAATAACTAACCCTCTGGCATAAGCTTTGGCAGTTTCCCAGAGAACAGATGAGCTATCAACCGAGCCTATGTTGATGTCTAGGAATCTCCAAAATTCCCTAGAGAAATACTCCACAAACTTGTTGTCCATGAGAATAAAGGGGTTCATTCGCCAGTACCTTGAATCCACTGTAACATCCTTAATTTTAACCATGAGGTACACTGGAGCATGATCAGAGATGCCAATATTACCAATCGTACAGGATGCCACCAGATCCAGAGTTACTGCAGGGGTCAGAAAAAAATCAATCCTCGTGTGACATCTGTGCAGATTGGAGAAAAATGTGAAATCCCTACCTGTAGGGTGGAGATACCTCCAGACGTACACCAATCCTAATTCCCCACACAAACCCAATAACTGTTTAGTTTGTGCCGAGGGGTATCGAGGGGCCTTTAGGCAACCTGTCTACTGTGGGGTCCATGAGGCAGTTAAAATCTCCCCCTATAATGATGTGCCGAGACTTGAAACTTATCAGTTTAGAAAAAGCATCTACCAAGAATTTAAGAGGATGAGCTGGGGGACAATAAACATTTAAAATGCCATATTCTTCCCCATTTATCAAGTCTTTAAGAATTACAAACCTCCCATATGTGTCTTTGACATATTCCAACAATTTAAATGAGAGATTTTTCCTTACCAATATAGCCATTCCCCTACTTCTGGTAGTAAATGATGAAAAATAAACTCAGTCAAAGCCATTCTGCTGTAATTTCAGATGTTCCTTGTCATCCAAATGTGTCCCCTGTAACAAAGCAATATCCACCTTCTCCTTTCTAAGACTCAAGAGTACCTTCTTCCTCTTAATTGGTGAGTGACTTACCTTGATATTCCAGGTACACCATTTAATCAAATCATTAGCCATAATCTTCTGCAATTACATTTAAATTCCAGAGAGGAGGAACCCGAACCACAAATTGCTGAGTCTTAGCATCGCATGGTCCACCAAATATAAAAACTACATAAACTAAAACCACTACATTTAACAAACATACAAAATTATTAAAAAGAAAAGACAACAAAAACCAGAAAACAAACCAACATATAAAGCGCCAATAGCACTGAGTAGGGGAACTCACCCCCTGCCCAGAGGGGGCAACTACCCACCCCGAACTGCCCATAAATAGGCATCTAACCATCTCAACCACCTTCACTTCTCCCAGCTAGAGCCGCATCGCAAGCACAAGCTAAAAAGAATAAACACCCCATAGAATATCAATATGAATAAAAAAACATTCTTTTATTAAAAAAAGGGGGAATAAATACCCCATCCATCCTTTGGTATGTCCTAACTTAGAAATTTAAAATGTACATCTTAACCACCGCCAGACATTGTATGAACCAAATTATTATCAATAGAGGAAAAAAAAGGGGAAAAACAAAGTTCCATTTCTTTTACAGAATGATAAACGCTTACCCAAGCAGCGATATTTATACATACTACAATTGTTTAAATTAGATTAGTTTGTCCACAAAGTCTCTTGCCTTCTCTGATGTGTCAAAGAGATGCATGGATCGATCTAAGGTGATCTGAAGCACTGCCGGCTATCTCAGGGAGTACTGAATCCCAAGCTCCTTCAGTCTTCTCTTGACACCATCATACGATTTTTGTTTCTGGATCACTGCCACTGAAAAACCCTGAAAAAACATTATCTCAGACCCCTCGTAATCTTCTGCAATTACATTTAAATTCCAGAGAGGAGGAACCCGAACCACAAATTGCTGAGTCTTAGCATCGCATGGTCCACCAAATATAAAAACTACATAAACTAAAACCACTACATTTAACAAACATACAAAATTATTAAAAAGAAAAGACAACAAAAACCAGAAAACAAACCAACATATAAAGCGCCAATAGCACTGAGTAGGGGAACTCACCCCCTGCCCAGAGGGGGCAACTACCCACCCCGAACTGCCCATAAATAGGCATCTAACCATCTCAACCACCTTCACTTCTCCCAGCTAGAGCCGCATCGCAAGCACAAGCTAAAAAGAATAAACACCCCATAGAATATCAATATGAATAAAAAAACATTCTTTTATTAAAAAAAGGGGGAATAAATACCCCATCCATCCTTTGGTATGTCCTAACTTAGAAATTTAAAATGTACATCTTAACCACCGCCAGACATTGTATGAACCAAATTATTATCAATAGAGGAAAAAAAAGGGGAAAAACAAAGTTCCATTTCTTTTACAGAATGATAAACGCTTACCCAAGCAGCGATATTTATACATACTACAATTGTTTAAATTAGATTAGTTTGTCCACAAAGTCTCTTGCCTTCTCTGATGTGTCAAAGAGATGCATGGATCGATCTAAGGTGATCTGAAGCACTGCCGGCTATCTCAGGGAGTACTGAATCCCAAGCTCCTTCAGTCTTCTCTTGACACCATCATACGATTTTTGTTTCTGGATCACTGCCACTGAAAAACCCTGAAAAAACATTATCTCAGACCCCTCGTAAATTAGGCCCTTTGAATCCTTCCCCTGGAGTCTGGAAGCCTCCATGACTGTCACCTTATCCCGGTAATGATGGAACCGCACCAGGAAAGGACGAGGGTGTTGACCCAGACCCGACCTCCGTGCTGCAACCCGGTGAGCCTTCTCTATCTTCAATCCTCTCATACCAGTCTCCAAGTCAAGGAATTTCTGAAGCCAATCTTCAACAAATTCCGCAGGCCGCTCACCTTCCTTATCCTCAGGCAGACCGATGATCCAAATGTTTTTTCTCCTGCCCCTGTTTGCAAGATCATCCACTTGGTCATGCAAATTACAAACCTGCGTCTTCAGGGCTTGGATCTCTTCCTTGAATGATCTGGCATCAGCTTCCACCACTGTGACCCTGTGCTCCACCTCATTCGTCCTCTTCTCCAGGTCTCCCAGCTGCTGCTCATGCTTCTGCAGCATGAGAGAGACTGGAGCCAGCTTCTCTTCAATCTGTTTCCCCAACATCTCGCGAGATTTTGAGAGCTGATTCACCAGGTCCTGGAGAGTAATCTGCTCTGAGGCTGCTGCAGGCTGAGCTGCAGGCCCGACCTCAGATGCTCCTCCTCCCTTTTGAGGCATTTCTGGACAGCTGAAAATACAAGCAAGTCAATTTTTAAATGTTTCTTGAGGCTCCACAATCTTTTCAACACCCCAAGAAATCCTGATGACCTGGGTTGGGTGGGTTAAAAGACCGTCCTGCTCCTGCTGCGATGCGAAGCTTTGCAGTGTGATCTTCTCAGATCGCCGCCATCTTAGATCCTCCCACAGCTCAGTTTTTTAACACAATGGTGAATGGGAAGGATGTTTAGCCAAGACACTGGGAGAAGTGCCTTGGTTTGTTTTACATGCAACTAAATATAATAGCATAGCTCAACTGCAGCATCTTTAGCAATGTAACGTACCCTCAGTCAATTTCAAAGAAGCTGAATGTGCCTCCTTCAATATAAGTGAAGCCAAAACAGTTGGTTTTCTTTTAGCTATTTAATACTGCATGACCTTTGTTTAGTTTTACAGTCATTACAAATGTTACATCCTTGAACTGACTTAAAAGCAGGACTAGTTATGGCAGATTCTGATAGAAGCAAATATATAACAAAAACAATGTCAGAGCTGTTTTATTGTGGGTTTGTTTCTGATAGAATTAGTACTGTGGAAAACCTGGAATCGCTAAATGGCATGTGACATCAAGAGGCAGAAACAATTTGTGTGTTTGGAGACCTGGCCTACCTTTCAAAAGCATCATACTTTAATAAAATCTTTGTAACTCTTCACTTCAGGGATTGTTTTGACACAGGGCGAGTTGTGATATCAGGATAATACCTGGCTCCTGACCATGCACTGACAGCCGGCAGGATTGAAGTGGTATCTTCCTAGCGACGCCATGTCTACTGTCCAACGAAAGACATTAGAAAACATCTGCAAGCTACCCATTTGCCAGCACTTCCCCCATATCCCTCAAAACCCTTCCTATTATTATACCCATCAGGATGCCTTTTAACTGTCTCCACCACTTCCTCTGGCAGCTCATTCCATACACACACCACCTTTGGGTGAAAACATTACCCCTCAGGTCCTTTTTACATTGTTCCCCTCTCTCCTTAAACCTCTGCCCTCTAGTTTTGAATACTCCCACCCTCAGAAAAAGATCTTGGCTCTGTACCATATCCATGCACCTCAATCTGGATACTGTGAGCAGTTTTTGTCCACTTATTCAGGAAAGGTGTCACTTTGTTGCAAGCAGCTCAGAGAAGGTTCATTAGGATGGTGCCTGGTATGGAGGGGTTGTCTCATGAGCAAAGGCTCAGCAGTTTAGGACTCTACTCACTGGAACTTAGGAGAATGAGAGGTGATCTCATTGAAGCATATTGGACTTTGAAGGGACTGGACAGGTACATGCTGAGAGGATGTCTCCTCTCACCTTGTGGGTGGCACGGTGGCACAGTGGTTAGCACTGCTGCCTCACAGCACCAGAGACCCGGGTTCAATTCCCGCCTCAGGCGACTGACTGTGTGGAGTTTGCACATTCTCCCCGTGTCTGCGTGGGTTTCCTCCGGGTGCTCCGGTGTCTTCCCACAGTCCAAAGATGTGCAGGTCAGGTGAATTGGCCATGCTAAATTGCCAATGTGTTAGGTGAAGGGGTAAATGTAGGGGTCTGGGTGGGTTGCGGATCGGTGTGGACTTGTTGGGCTGAAGGGTCTGTTTCCACACTATAAATAATCTAATCTCATGGGAGAATCTAGGACAAGAAGGCCATAGTGTCAGAATAAATGAGTGCCAATTCAAAACTGAGCTGAGGTAGAATTTTGAAACTCCCTGCCACAGAGGTGTGGGGTGAGAGCCCTTGTGTATATTTAAGGTTGAGATAGTTGCTTGATCATTTGGGGAAACCAAGTGGGGATAAGGCATAAAATGGATGGAAGGAATGTCAGATCAGTCATGATCCTATTGAATGGTGGAGCAGTTCAAGGGGCCGAATGGCCTACTCTTCTTTGGTATGGTCTTATTTGTCACCTGTACCAGTATGAGTTGCTATGTAAAGACGGTTTGGAGTAGTTCACTGACAGCAATCAAGTTTTTTGCTCTGTCCTAGTCCCATCTAGTGATTAGTGATAGAGGATACATCAACATATGTTCCTGGATAACAAGAAGGTTTATTGCATGATAGCAGTAAGTACAATTCATTTGATTAGGCGTAATTCCTAGGATCCAGGGAGTTGGTACAGGTACATCTTCTCTCCTCACAAAAGCTAGAGTATAATGCCTTGCTGCACATTGTAGACAGTGGAGACATCAGGATAATGGGTAGAACCAACTGAACCATGAACTTATATCATGCCAATCAGTGAGGCCTATTCTGTACGTCGCATATGAATATACAAATATATGAATTAAGAGCAGGAGAAGGTGACCCACTCTCTTGAGCCTGCTCCACCGTTCAATTAGATCATGGCTAATTGTATTATTAGCAGGCACTACATATGCCTGCTAATCTCGAGTAACATTTCATCCATTTGTTTCAAGAATCCATCTACTTACATTGAAAAAGTATTAAAGGAGCTTGTGTCCACTGTCATTTGAGGAAGGAAGCCCCCTGCACCCACAATGAGCAATGCTTATATTTGTAACAGTGACCGCTAATTCTAGTTTCATCCACAAAAGGAAACAACGATTCCCTATTAAAACTGCTTGGGCAGCTCTGTTTCTTTCATTGAACATTTTCCCGATGACAGATGTTGAACTAACTAGCTTATAGTTTCTTGTTTTCTGGTTCCCTTTGTTTTTTGAGTAAAGGAGTTGGATTCACTCCCTACCAATCTAAAAAAAAATCTGCCTTGAGTCTGTGGAACTTGACAAAATTAGAATCAAATATCCAAGTCATCACTTCTTTTAAGATCATGGGATGATGTCCATAAGGATCCAAGCCGCAGCTCAAGCAATGTACCACTTCTCTGGTGATTGTCATTTTCTTGAGATCCTCCCTTCCATTTCAGTCACACCTAAGTACATAACCATTAAAAACAGTTGGTTTGTTATGGAATAATTTGTAAAGAACTAAATTCAGGCCACCTCATTTTAATTTGCCTTATTTCAGTACGTGACAAGAAGCTGCAGAATGTCCAAGCAGACACAGAGGAAGAGTTGAAAAGTGTGGCGCTGGAAAAGCACAGCAAGTCAGACAGCATCCGAGGGGCAGGAGAGCATTGTTTCGGGCATAAGCCCTTCATGTGAAATCTGGAGGGGGAAGAAATCAAAGTAATAATATCAGGACCCCAATGAGTCACAATGTCATTTTATGTTACTTTTCACAAGAACATTGATGGTCTGCCTTCAATTCACTGTGAAAGGATGAAGACCAATTGGCATTATAATTTGCATAATTTCCACAGGAATGCAGTCACGAGAATATTTTCATTTGCACTGAAGTGCTAGCTAAGAGGTTTATTTGAAATAGAATTGCTGAAAAATTAATAAAGTTTCAAAATTTAAGAGAAGCCCAGATTGCTGGGATACCTACTACCCTAGCACACTTTTAGGATTACACATGTGATGATAGCACATCAGTTCCATTGTGCTGGACCATGCAAGGATACCGGTTACCATCCACAATCACAGATATTCACTGTTATGTACAGCAAGAGAAATGCTTCGCTGTCGTGTCAATTTAGGACCTATATCCCAACCCCTGGATCAGGAGGCTCAGCGGGAAAAGGAGCAGCTCCCCTTCTAGAAGGCCTCTCAGTTAGGCAAAAAGAGCACAAAATGTAAAGACCGAAAGGAAATGAGAAATCAAAGAGTATATCCATCAAGTGTTATTCATCCGCTTAAGATCACACGGACAGATGATAGTGGAAGGGAATTTCCACATGCCGACGACCACAGAAACAGGAGGATTGACTGAATGGGTGAAATTTTAAAAATGTCTTTAATGCATTTCTTTAATTTTCTTCAGCCTCAAGAAAGTGTAAAATAGAAAGGACCAACACACTTGGTGTAATATAAATCTTAGCAGGAGTGGGAATTGCAGATGCTGGAGATCAGACTCAAGATTAGAGTGGTGTTGAAAAAGCACAGCAGGTCAGGCAGCATCTTAGGAGCAGGAAAATCAATGTTTTAGGCAAAAGCCCTTCCTTAGGAATGAGGGCTCATTCCTGATGAAGGGCTTTTGCCTGAAATGTCTATTTTCCATCTCCTCATTATAATAATCTTGGTCAGACTGAAAAAAAACTTTGAGAGAGGTTTACTAGTGTTGTCCACCAACTGGAGATATCACCCTGTGGCCTCCTTTCCAGGTCTTGCCTAGAAAAAAGGGTGCCAGGGTGGAAAGGATGCCCTGTCTGAGTGTTGCTGTCCATTCAGACATTGGTAGCTGTACCTTATTTGTTGAGGGGCACTGGGATGCAGTGACGATTGCTGGTGATTCACACAACAGCCATCCAGAATTGCCCAGGGATTCAGCAAAAGATTAGGTATTGGCTCCCAATGGGCCATCTTCTCCTAACGCTGGGTCTCTCAATCAGGCAGTAAATTACTTTGAGCAAAGGTCCCTAACTCCCACTGCATTCCCTGACCCAGAGCTCAGTTAGGAAGCAAACCCCATCAGGATTGCTTTTAAGACTTGAGAAGTGGTGACGGCCACAGTCAGTGCTGGGTGAATATCAGTGGGAGTGGATTGCCCTATTAAGGACCTCAGTTGGTAACCAGTTGGGAAGACTTTTCATAATCTTTCCCAAACTCGGCTTAAATCAAGGTACAGATGGGAAGGCTGCCACGTACTCACCTAAAACACCTCCTGCCCAGTTAAATGCACCCCTGCCACAAATCTTACCCCAGGGTGACATTGGATTCTGCCCTTTCAATTGTGCGTTTCACATATTCACTCATCTTCCACAAAATGTGGATCATTGATAAAATAAACTGACTGAGCAGAAACCGACTTCTTTTTAAAGCTGTGGTTCTTTGTTCACCTCTTTGTACACAGGCAGCAGCCAAAGTGAACTATAGGAGGTTGTCCACCTTTTTTTTGTCAGCTCTGCCTTCAATTCACTGTGAAAGGATGAAGACCAATTGGCTTTATAAAATAGAAATAGCTATCAATGTTTTAAAACCAATTATGAAGCACAGCTAGAACGTGTGACTTTGTGAATGGTGGCAAAATTCCCAAAACAATATTGAGTTCAGTCAAAGAAACATTGATGCAGCATAGGATGTTTGAATTGTACTGAATTCTGAATGTGATAATATTTCCCCAAATTGATTAATTTTGTACGAACACGTATGTTTCAGCATAAGTGTCCCTGGCACTGTGAGGCAGCAGTGCTAACCACTGAGCCACTGTGCCACCCCAGATCTTCCCTAAGTTTGTAATACACCCTCTTACTTTAGCTGCGGTAAGATTAAGCAGTGCGTCTGATTTCCATAGAAAAAATTCAAACAAAATCAAATGGCACAGCTCTGAGGTGCCAATGAACTGTGTCAAGTAGCAGATGCAAACTTGTGGCGATCATGGGTTACTGCCTTCTGCATAGCAAACTCAAACTAGTGCAGGAGTTGGGAGGTCATGTTGCAGCTGTACAGAACATTGGTTAGGCCACTGTTGGAATACTGCATGCAATTCTGGTTTCCGTCCTATCGGAAAGGTGTTGTGAAATTTGAAAGGGTTCAGAAAAGACTTACAAGGATGTTGCCAGGGTTGGAGGATTTGAGCTATAGGGAGAGGCTGAACAGGCTGGGGCTGTTTTCCCTTGAGTGCGAAGGCTGAGGGGTGACCTTATAGAGGTTTATAAAATCATGAGGGGCATGGATAGGGTAAAATTACAAAGTCTTTTTACCTGGGGTGGGAGAGTCCAGAACTAGAGGGTTTAGGGTGAGAAGAGAAAGATATAAAAGAGATCTAAGGGGCAACTTTTTCACACAGAGGGTGGTGTGTGTATGGAATGAGCTGCCAGAGGAAGTGGTGGAGGCTGGTACAATTGCAACATTTAAAAGGCATCTAGATGGGTATATGAATAGGAAGGGTTTGGAGGGATATGGGCCGGGTGCTGCCAGGTGGGACTAGATTGGCTTGGGATATCATATCGGCATGGACAAGTTGAACAGAAGGGTCTGTTTCCATGCTGTACATCTCTATGATTATGAGTCTATTTAGCTCCAAGCTGTTCGTGAGAAAAGAGAGGCACCTGCAGAAGCTAGAAGTAGTCACAAAGCTGTTAGTGCACAGGAACAGAGAGATGCTAGCAAATATACATTGTCCACTGATCCATAAGATACAGCAATGTGACTCAAACATCCTAGAGAGAGCAGAAAGGTAACATTTAAATTTTTGCCCTTCTCGTATCCATAGCAGTTGTTTTAAAACATTGCACATATGAAAATGGATTTTCATGCATTTGTAACATAATCAAAGAATTCCAGGTCTTCAGACCGGAATGCCAACTTTTATACTATAATTGAAAGAACATTGGAGCCACAGTTTAAAAAGCAGCCAAAATGTAATGGTGCTGTCATTTCTCCATATTAACTTCATTTTAAACAAGGGAGCTACACAGAGGTTCCGGTTGCAATACAATGGGAAGGGGATATGCAAGACAATGCACACAGCGGTCAGATGGAGCAGTCTTGTAGGTCTCCCATAATAAATTAGGATAACAATCGCATCGAATGGTAATGGGTCTTTCTTTCTGCTTCTTAAGTCTGACTCTTCTTTTTCTGATTGCCTTGCTCCAAGAGAAAGCAAAGTTATATAGAGGAGGCATTCACTCCACCACTATACAGGACATTGATTCGGCCACTTATGGAATATTGTGTTCACTTTTAGTCTCCCTCCCATAGGAAAGATGGTATAAGACATGAAAGGATTCAGAAAAGATTTGTAATTACGTTGTCAGGGTTAGAGGGTTTGATCGACAGGGAGATGTTGAACAGGCTGGGGTTATTTTTCCCTGGAGCATTAGAGGCTGAAGAGTGAACTTATAGAGGTTTATAAAATCATGAGGGGCATGGATAGAGTGAATAGTCAAGGGGAGGTGAGTCCAGAATGAGAGGGCATAGGATTAAGGAAGAGGGGTAATTTTAAAAGGGTCCTAAGGGGCAACCTTTTCACACAGAGGGTGGTACGTGTATGAAATGAGCAACCAGAGGAAGTGGTGGAGGCTAGTACAATTGCAACATTTAAAAGGCATCTGGATGGGTATATGAATAAGATGGGTTTAGAGGGATAAGGGCCAAATATTGGCAAATGAGATGAGATTAATTTAGTCTATGTGATCGGCATGATCGAGTGGACTGAAAAGTCTGTTTCTGTGCTGTATAACTGTATAACTCTATACATCACGGTACCTTGAGAAAGATCAAGGTTCTGCATCTTTAGAATGGTTTGTGGTGCAGGGCTGGTCTCATTATGGTAATGGATAGCTAAAGGGACCAATATGTCAGGGATTGTCTTTATCTCAGGAAGGCCACCCAGTGATTTATTTTTCCAGAGAGCTGATGCTTTGGAGTTCCTTAAAGCAAAAGCATCATGGCAGTGAGAATTGACTAACAGTGTGTTGTTAACTGAAAACCAGTTATAAAACAAAAAATTTAGAACATAGATTATAGACCATAGATCAGCACAGCACAGGAACAGGCTCTTTAACCCAGCATGTCTGTGCTGACAATAACGCCATTCTGAAAGAATCCCATCTGCCTGTATATAGTCTGTATCCCTCTATTCCCTGCCTGTTCAGGTGTCTGTCTAAATGACTCTTAAATGGTGGCTCTCCTATCCGCTTGTACCACCTTCCCTAGAAGTGTATTCCAGGTGCCTACCACCATCTGTGTAAAAAACATGCACATCTCCCTTAAACCTTTTCCCTCTCACCATAAGCCTGTGCCCCCTAATATTTGAAATGAGATTGGATTGAATTGATTTGGAGATGCCAGTGTTGGACTGGGGTGTACAAAGTTAAAATTCACACACCACCAGATTATAGTCCAACAGGTTTAATTGAAAACACTAGCTTTCGGAGCACTGCTCCTTCATCACCACCTGATGAAGGAGCGTCGCCCGAAAGCTAGTGTGCTTTCAATTAAACCTGTTGGACTATAACCTGTTGTTGTGTGATTTTTAACTTTGGATTGAATTGAATTGAATTGAACTGAATTGAATTGAATTTATTGTCATGTGTACTGAGGCACAGTGAAAAGCTTTGTCTTGCGAGCAATACAGGTAGATCGCAGAGTTAAGTAGCATAGATAAGTAAATAATAGGTAAACAGCGGCAAAAATAAAAACACAGGTACAGGTGAATGTTAAGGGTTTGTTGGTCCATTCAGTATTCTAACAACAGTCGAGTAGAAACTGTTTCGAAACCGGTTTGTGCATGTGTTCAGGTTTCTGTTCCTTCTCCTTATGGTAAAGGTAGAAAGAACATTGCCAGGGTGGGATGGATCTTTGAGAATGCTGGTGGCCTTTATTTGACAGCGGGCCTGGTAGATGGATTCTGTAGATGAGACATTGGCCTTTGTGATTGTCCGGGCCGAGTTCATCACTCTCTGTAACCGTCTCCGATCTTGGATGGTCCAGTTGCCATACTAAATAGTGAGGTAAAAACAATGACTGCAGATGCTGGAAACCAGATTCTGGATCAGTGGTGCTGGAAGAGCACAGCAGTTCAGGCAGCATCCAAAGTGCAGTGAAATCGACGTTTTGGGCAAAAGCACTTCATCAGCAAGCCTTCATTCCTGATGAAGGGCTTTTGCCCAAAATGTCGATTTCGCTGCACTTTGGATGCGCCTGAACTGCTGTGCTCTTCCAGCACCACTGATCCAAATACTAGATAGTGATACATCCAGACAGAATGTTCCCTGATTGTTGTCTGTGTATCAAGAGGAAACATGAATGAATGGAATACATCCTGTCAGATGGGTGCCATCTAAGATTCTTTGCATTTTTGGGAATCCTATCACTTGGTAAAATGGTAGTGCAACATCATGCTGTTCCTTCCTGTATTTCTGACAAATCGTATCTCAGCACCTCTGGCATCAATGTAGCTTCAGAATATCTTCGAGTTGCCTTAGCCATCTTGTGCCATTATTCAGTGCTCCTCTTGCTAAAGTTCTTCTTTACAGCCAGCAGCACCTTTACCCAACACAGTGCTACTCACCAAATGTTCTTTAAGCAGTGCAGGTCAGTTGTCAGTGCAGCTAGCCTTGGAAGAAAAGGGCCCTCTTCAAAGGTATGCAGTCTCTCGGCAAAGTGCTTAGTGCTGGCTGCATGCAACATTCAGAGACAAGAGCAGGCAGCAGCAAGTCTGTACGCTGTTGAAGGGGAATAGTTAATAGAGTATCACAACTCCCAAGCCCAATTTTAAAGTTATCATACTTCATACCTATGTGTTTCAGTCAAAATTCCTCAATCTAATTTTTTGAGAAGAGGCACACTTGCTTCTGTTCACACAGTTTTAAGGTGACCTGTAGAAGGCGCCATGCTATTTTGGAGTTTAATTTTTTTGTAAACCTCAGTGTAAAGGCATGAGAAAGTCAGTGGGCAAAAGGTAATGTAATGAATTGTCTAGCAGTACACATTCATAGATTCATTGAGTCATAGAGAATGGAAACAGATCCTTCGGTCCAACTAGGCCAGGCTGACTATGT
The DNA here is from genome assembly GCF_020745735.1 of Hemiscyllium ocellatum. NCBI lineage: Eukaryota > Metazoa > Chordata > Chondrichthyes > Orectolobiformes > Hemiscylliidae > Hemiscyllium > Hemiscyllium ocellatum. The sequence goes on from NC_083435.1 coordinate 9,593,500, forward strand.
TCTCAAATGAAACCAGTCCCATTTTCCTGCAATTGGCCCATATCCCTCCAAACTTTTACTATTCATGCACTTATCCAAATGTCTGTTGAATGTTGTAACTGTACCTGAATCCAGAATGTGATGCTGGAAAAGCACAGCAGGTCAGGCAGCATCCGAGGAGCAGGAGAGTCGACATTTCTTCAGGAATGTGGCTTGTGAATCAAGGGGGTAGAGAGTTAAATGGGATGGGGGGATGGGGCTGGGGGGAAACTAGCTGAGAGTGTGATAAGTAGATGAAGGTGGGAATAATGGTGATAGGTCAGAGAGAAGGGTGGAGTAGTTAGGTAGGAAGGAAGAGAGACAGGTAGGATGGATCATGAGGGCAGTGTCGAGTTGGAAGGTTGGATCTGCGATAAAGTGGGGGGAGGGAAAATGAGAAAACTGATGAAATCTACATTAATCACATGTTGTTGGAGGGTCCCAAAGGGGAAGATGAGGCATTTTCCCTCTAGGCATCAGGTGGTGAGGGAGTGGCTATGGAGGAGGCCTAGCACCTGCATGTCCTTGGCAGACTTGGAGGGGGAGTTAAAGTGTGCGGCCACGGGGCGTTGGGGTTGGTTGGTGCGGGTGTCCCTGAGATGTTCTTTGAGGTGTTCTGCAAGTAAGCGTCCTGTCTTGCCAATGTAGAGGAGACCGCATTGGGAGCAACAGATATAATAAACGACATGTGTGGAAGTGCAGGTAAATCTATGAAGGATGTGGAAGGCTCCTTTGGGGCCTTGGACAGAGATGAAGGGAGAGGGTTGGGTGGAGGTCTTGCACTTCTTGCAGTGGCAAAGGAAGGTGCCGGAAGGGGAGGGTGGGTTGGTGGGGGGGGGGAAACCTGTTCGGGGGAGTGGGGACCTAACAAGGTCGTCGCGGAGGGAACGGTCTTTATGGAAAGCGGATGGGGTGGGAAGGGAAATATATCTCTGGTGGTGGCGGAAATGGCGGGGGATGATGCGATGTATACGGAGGTTGGTGGGATGGAAGGTGAGGACTAGGAGAGGGGTCTATCCTTGTTGAGACTGGAAGGGTAGGGTTTGAAGGCAGAAAGTGGATGAGATGCACTGGAGGGCATCATCGGCTACGTGGAAGGGGAAATTGTGGTCTTTGAAGAAGGAGGCCATCTGGAGTGTTCTGTGGTGGAACTGGTCCTCCACCACAGATACAGCAGAGGCGGAGAAAGTGGGAATAAGGGATCGCGTTTTTATAGGATGTAGGGGTGGGAGGAGGTGTAGTCCAGGAAGCTGTGGGAGTCGTTGGGAGTAGAATATTTCTGTGTTGACTCGATAACCGTTGATGGAAATGGAGAGATCGAGGAAGGGGAGGGAGGTGTCCGAGCTGGTCCAGGTGAAACTGCATCCATCAATTTCTCTGGCAGTTCATTCCACACTTGAACCATTCTCTGTGTAAAAAAGTTGCCCCTCATGTCCTTTTAATAAACCTAAAAAAAATGCCCCCTAGTCTTGAACTCCCCTACCCTAGGGAAAAGATCTTTATTATCCACCTTATATATGCTCATTGTGATTTTATAAACCTCTATAAGGTCACCCTTCAACCTATTACACTCCAATGAAAAAAAATCATTGCCAACAGCAAATTCTGAGCCATTGCAATTAATGAGCATACTTTGACTGTCACACTGCCCATGTCACTGCCTACGATTCAAAAGCACTTCATTGGTTTCAAAGCACTCAAGTCCATTCTGTTATTGCGTAAGGCATAATTGCACGTCTTTCATTCTCCTTCCTAGCACAGTTATCTTTTGCAAATCTCTACGGTCATTGCTCCTCAGTTGAAGATATCAGACCAAACATTTTGTGTGAAATATTAACAAGTGGTCACTCGGATTCTATGATGCTGCCTCACTTACCATGTTCCATTCTCCCCCATCCACTTCTCCCTCCAAGCTGTAAGTTCACTAATATCTGAAAAAGGGAGGTGAACAAATTGCATAAAGTAAGTGGCAAGAGTCAACAAAACCCATAATAGAAATAATAAAAGTTTAACAGCAGCAGTTAATGAATAAGCTTATCTTTTAAACTGGCTGCAGGGTGATGCAGTATTATTCCAACATTGTTAAGGTGCAGCACAGAACAGGTAGCAATTAGACTTAATGAGATGCATGGCACCCCTTTAAAACCTTTCATAGGATGTGAGCATCACCAGCATCCCCTCAGCAGAATAACTCTGAAGAACTCTTGAACCACTGAAGTCCGTGTGATATCAGAACACCCACAGTGCTTTTCGGAAAGGAGTTCCAGGATTTTGATCCTGTGACAGGGGGAAAAAAAATAAATGGGCAATACAGTTCCAAGTCAAGCTGACATAATGCTGTGAAGGGAATTTGTAAAATGGTGATGTCCCCAAACACCTGTTAGCCCCCTTCTTCAAAGCTAGAAGACATAGTTTTGGAAGGTGTTGAACTTTCGTTGAGCTGCTGCAGTACATCTTATCAATGTTACACAGTGCTGCCACTAGCAGTGGTGAAGGGAGTATGTGCTTAAGATGTGGACCAAATGAGCTGTTTGGTCCCAGGTGGTTTCAAGTTGCACTCATTCAGCCTAGTACACTGCATTCCTGACTAAATCCTTGTAGATGGTAGACAGGTCATAGAGAGTCAGGAAGGGAATCGCTCACAGTAGTGCTCCCAATCACTGACCACCAAGCCAGATTAGATTAGATTACTTACAGTGTGGAAACAGGCCCTTCGGCCCAACAAGTACACACTGACCCGCCGAAGCACAACCCACCCATTCCCTTACATTTGCCCCTTTACCTAACACTATGGGCAATTTAGGATGGCCAATTCACCTAACCTGCACATCTTTGGACTGTGGGAGGAAACCCACGCAGACACGGGGAGAATGTGCAAACTCCACACAGTCAGTCGACTGAGTTGGGAATTGAACCTGGGTCTCTGGCGCTGTGAGGTTACAGTGCTAACCACTGTGCCACAGTGCCGCACTTATTTAAGCATGTTCACCCAAAAAGTAATCCAGGCTGTATTATGGGTGTGATTGAGTGTAACACACAATTACCTTATTTTTTGCCTTCATCCACACAATCAGCATCCTAAGTGGAATGCAGTTCAGGATTTGGAATAAATGCAGTTGCAACTTTTAAACACATCACTCGGTTAATATAGAAAGAAAGTATTTTGCATTTCAGAATCAGCAATGTAAAGCCATACAAAGTGTTTTCTACTTTGGAAATGGCAGACGGACAGAAAGCACTACAAACAGGATTCTCCCTTCAAAAATGTTACATGTAGAGCAGGGATATTCTGACATATATGTGGCAAAGTTTAGTGTAGGAATCTTCTATATTCACAGGCCTTTCTGGAGAGAAGCCACAGGTCTTTCATAAGAGCTAGGACATGAACAGCTGAAATAGGAGAACTGAAAAGTAGTGTCAGTTTCTGTGACAAATTGGTTCCTCAAGAAAGAAAAATGTGTTGTAGCATGGTTACTAAATTATAATTTTCCTCCCCGAACTATTTTGAGGTGAGAAACATAATTCTAATGGGATGAACCTATGAATCAAACTCATGTCATTGATTTGAAAAAATATCCCCTAAAGGTGCTGAGATTCTAACAGAGATAATGTTCTCAGGTGTGAATAGAACGAAGCAGGATGCAAGGCTTAACTGGATACAAGAGCTGCTAAGCAATTTTCCATTCTAACTGATTGCTTTTCATACATGGTTGCAGGCAAACATTTCTGCAAGATATATCAAAAAAAGCAGCAACAAAAGTGAATCTAACCATCACCCCTTGACTGTCAATGGCTGACTCCCCCACCATCAAAAACATGGGAGTTACCTTTGTCTAGAAACTTTAACTCATGGTACTATGGCTGCAACAGCAGGTTAGAAGTTAGGAATTCTGTAGCAGGGAGCTCACCACTTGACTCTCCCAACCTATCCATTATTTACGAGGCACAGGTCAGGAGTCTGATGAAAACTCCCCACTTACCTGGAGAGAGCACTTCCAACAACACTAACGGATTTTGACGCTATCCAGAACAAAGCAGCCCGCCTGACTGGCACCATAACCACTCACTTCCTCCTTTGGCACACATTAGCAGCAGTGTGGACCATCTACTAGTTACAAAGCAGAAAGCTCTTTAGAAAATATCTTCTTTGCCAATGACAGTCCAGGATGACTAGGGCAGCAGACATGGGAAGTCTTCATCAGCTTCAAGAAAACCACCATCATCCCAGTGCCAAAGGACAATCATGTGGTGTGCCTCAATGACTATCTCCCAGTGACTCTGACATCATAATTATAAAGTGTGTCAAAAGGTTAGTCATGGCTCACTTCACCTCCACCCTATCAAGTTGCCTTTATCCTTTGCAATTTGCTAAATGGCTCAACAGGTCCACAGCAGATGCCATCTCCCTGGCCCTATCCTCATCCCTAAAGAACCTGGATAGCATGAATTCCTACAATGGGCACTCCTACGTATATTGACTACAATTCTGCCTTTAACACCATAGTTTGAAACAAGCTCATCTCCAAACTGTGAGACCTAGATTTTGGCTCCTGTCTCTGTAACTAGATCCTCAACTTCCTGACCCATGGACCACAATCAGTCAGAATAGGCGTCAACACCTCCTCCACCTTCAATCTTCAACATTGATGCCCTGCAAAGCTACATACTCAACCCCTTACTATGCTCCCCGTATACTCACAACATTCTGCCCCATCTTCACTTGCTGATGACATCAGTGTTGTAGGTCAGATCTCAAACAACAAGAAAGAATATAGGAAAGAAATTGAGTCATTAGTGGCAGAGTGTAAAGACAACAATCTCTCCATCAATGCCAACAAAATGAAGGAGCTGGTCATTCACTTCAGGAAGTGGAGTGGAGGACATGTCCTTGTCTGACTCAATGGTTGATATGGTCAAGAGCTTCAAGTTCCTGGGATGACAATCACCAAGAATCTGAGCTGGTCCATCCACATTGACGTGACAGTCAAGGAAACTCAGCAATATCTCTGCTTCCTTAGCAGACTAATAAAATTCACCATGTCCACAAGAAGTCTTACCAAGTTTTGTGGATGCGCCCTTGAACGCATTCTATCCAGATGCATCACAGCGTGGTATAGCAACTGTTCTGCCCAACACCACAAGAAACTACAGAGAGTCATGAACACAACCCAGTCCATCACACAAACCAGCCTACCATCCATTAACTCCATCTATACTTCCTGCTGTCTCAGGGAAGCAACCAATATAATCAAAGACCCCTCCCACCCCAGTTATACTCTCTTCAATCCATATCTGTTGGGCAGAATATATCAAAAGTTTGTATACGTATACAAGTAGATTCACGAACAGTTTCTTCCTCACTGTTATCAGACTTTTGAGCAGACCTGTCAAATGTTAATTCTGATCTCTCTCTTTCTCTCATTCTGTGCATCTTGTCTGCTGCTGCAACACTGTATTCTGCACTCTGATCTGCTGGTCTAATGCACTTTGTATGGTGTGATCTGCCTGTGTAACACGAAAACAACACTTTTCACTGTACCTCGGTACATGTGACAACAATAAGTCAATCAATCAATCATTCCAGGAATAAATTTTTAAAACATTATACAATTGACTGTAATGGTCAGCTCTGCACATATTCTTTTACAACAGCATCACTTATGAAACATCACAGTCAATCCGCAAGATATCTGGACTATAATCATCAAACACACAAGACAGGACTCCAACCCTCATCCGACACTCTCAATAAAAATGTAATAACTCTTCTCTTGCCTAATTTCTGTCAAAATGATATAGGCTGAAGAATTTTTGTGATGGCAGAAGTTCCATCAATGGGGCCAAAAGTAGGCGATGACTCCACTTTGTGAGCTGCAGGATCTGGGACTATGGTTTTAGCTGCAGAATATAATCTGTTGGCTACAAGAGGCTCCAATCCTTAATGCTGTAGGTCCAGCAGAGTGATACCAGCTCAGCAGTGGCCTCAGCTAAGGCTGCATCTGCTGGATGTGAGTGCAGCAATGGCCACATGCCCTCGATTAAAGATAATTGGGACCCATTGGCCAGTCAGGCAGAGCCAGTGAAGGAGAGGTCCTTGCAGATAGGCTATGTTATTGCCACTGCCACTATGGCACTCCCCCTTGGATCAAAGGTGCCCAGAAAGGTAGGTCCTCCCAATGGGTAGCCACCAGAGTTACACTGACAGTCTCCCCATGAAGCAGAAGCCTTCCTGACATCAGAAACAAGTTCAGAGACAGGAAGTGGCTCTTCAATCCAACTCTGTGTGCTGGTCCATCGGTTGCTTCTCCCCACTGCTACAAAAGGACATGGTGGTACAAAGACATTTCAATGGCTTCTTGTATCATTTTCCCAGCTTCCCTTTGTCATAATTCATCCCCAAAGGGCTTAATAAAATACAGATCAAACTTATCAAAAGAAATCAAAAACATTATAATGATTGACAAGATTAAAGTGTTGATACATGTATTTTCCCATGTTGGAACATCATGGCTTCTGCTGTTCTGGGCTTTCAGGTGTGACAGTTCCTCCTCATTTCTTGTCGTTAATTGCAACACAACAACAACGACATTGATCGTAGTTCTGGCCAGACCCACTGATCACAGTTCCTGTGAACCTGTGTGGACAATCAAGGAAACAGCACAGGTCCCCAATAATTTGAAGAGTCAGCATTCACATCACACAATGATGAGTTTTAGCTTAGTCCTCCAGACAGCAGGGCAGGAAGACTTGGACAAGCAGGGCTATGGGTTTCCTCTACATGGACATTTGATATAATGAATGCATCACAAACCTGTGTTACGCAGATACAGCTGGATAACGTAAATGTGTTTACTCACGCCTTGTCTCCCAACAACTCATATCACCCTGAAAGGCAGCATTGCATAAGAGCATCTGAGGCAAATACTTGCAGTTCAAGATGAAAGGAAATCCTTCCAGGGCATAATATAAGTTCCATGTGTCACTGTTCTCTTTCTCCCAACATTAATGCTGCAAAATCTGGCTTCTTTGGTGAAGACATTGATGCTTTATTGGGATGTTACTCCATTGGTGTCCCCACCTGAGCAGATATTACTCATGTGAAGCCTTAGTGTTATCATGTCAATGGCATTGCAATTGAGTCCTCAGGCAACGTCCACATATATCCACTTCCAGCAGTGTATTGTGCAGGAGCAGAAACCCTGAAAACATGCCAGCTGGTGGCACTGCCATCCCAACCAAGACCAGATAACTCTCATATTGAGTGTTCTTGGTCTGGGTTGCTCAGATGCCTACTGGCTAAATTCATGAAGAGATCAGAGGAGCTAGCCCATAGACACAAGCAGCCACACCATTTTCTGCACTTCAAAAGGATGTGGAGGCACTGGAACGGGTGCAGAGGAGGTTTACCAGGATGTTGCCTGGTATGGTAGGAAGATCTTATGAGGAAAGGTTGAGGCACTTGGGGCTGTTTTCATTGGAGAAAAGAAGGTTTAGGGATGACTTGATAGAGGTGTACAAGATGATTAGGGGTTTAGATAGGGTTGGCCATAAGAACCTTTTTCCACGTATGGAGTCAGATATTACAAGAGGGCATAGCTTTAAATTAAGGGGAGGTAGGTATAGGATAGATGTTAGGGGTAGAGTCTTTATTCAGCGAGTCTTGAGTTCATGGAATGCCCTGCCAGTAACAGTGGTGGACTCTCCCTCTTTATGGGCATTTAAACGGGCATTGGATAGGCATATGGAGGAAAGTGGGCTAGTGTAGATTAGGTGGGCTTGGATCGGCGCAACATCGAGGGCCGAAGGGCCTGTACCGCGCTGTATTTTTCTCTGTTCTATGTTCTATGTTCTATGTTCTAACCCTAGCCTTGCTTTTACTTTAACTGCGAAATTTCCTAATATGGATTCTATTTTGTTAACCTGTTACATTAAAATGACAAAGTAAACTAATTCCACTAGCTAATGCAACAAGTCCCATTTATTGAACTTGTCTGAAAGTCAGTTGAACTGAGACAATGAGACTTGCATGTCAGCTATCAATCACTATGGCCACGTGGCTATGCATTATTCTTATGTTGTACTTGAGTGGGGGCATGCAGTCACCTTCAAAATATTAGTCATGATACAGCAGCAGAACTGAAGTTCTGATCTGAAAAACAAACTTCCTTTAGATAAATACTTTCAATAAGGTGCATTCTAGTTGGCCTTGGGCAATGGAAAATAACAAAACCAAGACAGAGTTTCTGCTCTCACTTGTTACCCAGTAAACTATAGGTAAGAACCAGAGCAGCGTCAGCTATGATCTTCTCCAGGGTCACATTGTCTGTCAGTACTATAGGGCAGCACAATGGCTAGCACTGCTGCCTCACAGCAATAGGGATGCAGATTTGATTCCACCCTCAGGTAACTGGCTGTGTGGACTTTGCACATTCCCCCCTTAACTGTGTGGGTTTCTTCCAGATGCTCCAGTTTCCTTGCACAGTCTACAAAGATGTGCAGGCTAGGTGGACCAGCCATGGGAAATGCAGGGTTGCAGGGATGGTAGGAGGGTGCTGCATTAACAAAGCTCCATGCTCTTTGGAGGGTCGGTGTGGACTCAATGGGCTGAATGGCCTGCTTCTACATTGTATCGATTCTATGATATTCACGCCATACATCCATGAGAGTGATTGGGCAGAGTGCCAACTAATTGGTATTTTGTGAAGAATCATACTGGGCAGACTGTTTGGACAAATCTAGACATCTCTCTCAGTTCCTAACATTTCTGTGCAGTTGCTAGTGTAGGGTATATTAATTAGTACTAACCCTCAGGTGTTACAGACATAATATCTGGCCAAGGAACTAAACTGCTGATTTTAAGTTGGATCTTTGTCAATCCCATTCTACAAAAGGCCATTATAAAATAGTAGAACCAGAGCTAACCTGGACTATTCCATCCTCATAAGGAAAAACCTTAAAGGGAGGGAATGTTGAAGCATATCTGCCTTTGCCCTTCCCAAATGGAACAGTTGAGCCTAAATTCCCAGTCTCTGTACTACATGGTCATTGACAAGAAAGTTCTGAGAATTTTATGAGGTTAGCTATGAGGACCTCTCTGCCATTGAAAGCAAAGAATCCCATTTTCCAAAAAGGGTGATGAATGGAGAGAAAAGACTCTCACTAGAGAATGACAATAGGCCTATTTACATCCTCAGTATTCCATCACCTCGGGTATGGGCCAAGTGCTGGCAAATGGAACTAGACTAATTTAGGATATCTGGTTGCATGGATAAGTTGGACTGAAGGGTCTGTTTCCATGCAGAACATCTCTATGACTTTGCTGAACTGACAGTTTCTCATTTTCCAACCTATTTGATAGAAACACGAAGGTAACAATTTCCAACATAAAAGTTAGATTGGTAACTTCCAATCTCTAGGGCACTTTCCATGGACAATGGCAACATGCAGCTTCCCCCCACTTCGACTAGGTCATACAGTCCCCTGACAGCAAAGCAAGGTGCTAAATACTCTCTGTCTGACAGGTCAGAGGCAAATAAAATGAACCATGAAGGGCAGTCACAGATTGCCACTGACAACCCAGTTCACAACCAGTCTTTAGTAATAGTGCCAGCAGACCAGGAGGTGGTGAGTGGGAGAAAGGACAGGGGCATGGAGCGTTGTTAATGTGGCAAGTTTGGGAAGACAGTCAAGAAAATTTACTCGGGCCTAGAGAGACAAACCCTCCATGAAACTAATCAAAAATGACCCGAAGTGATGAGCCACAGCCTCTACTCTATATAGACCATAAGACCATAAGATATAGGAGTGGAAGTAAGGCCATTCGGCCCATCGAGTCCACTCCTCCATTCAATCATGGCTGATGGGCATTTCAACTCTACTTACCAGCATTCTCCCCAAAGCCCTTTATTCCTTGTGACATCAAGAATTTATCAATCTCTGCCTTGAAGACATTTAGTGTCCCAGCCTCCACTGCACTCTGTGGCAATGAATTCCACAGGCCCACCACTCTCTGGCTGAAGAAATGTATCCGCATTTCTGTTCTGAATTGACCCCCTCTAAGGCTGTGTCCACGGGTCCTAGCCTCCTCGCCTAAAGGAAACAATTTCCTAGCGTCCACCCTTTCCAAGCCATGTATTATCTTGTACGTTTCTATTAAATCTCCCCTTAACCTTCTAAACTCCAATGAATACAATCCCAGGATCCTCAGCCATTCCTCGTATGTAGACCAACCATTCCAGGGATCATCCGTGTGAATCTCCGCTGGACACGTTCCAGTGCCAGTATGCCCTTCCTGAGGTGTGGGGACCAAAACTGGACACAGTACTCCAAATGGGGCCTAACCAGCGCTTTATAAAGTCTCAGTAGCATAACGGTGCTTTTATATTCCAACCCTCTTGAGATAAATGACAACATTGCATTCGCTTTCTTAATCACGGACTCAACCTGCATGTTTACCTTTAGAGAATCCTCAACTAGCACTCCCAGATTCCTTTGTACTTTGGCTTTACGAATTTTCTCACTGTTTAGAAAATAGTCTATGCTTTTATTCTTTTTTCCAAAGTGCAAGACCTCGCATTTGCTCACATTGAATTCCATCAGCCATTTCCTGGACCACTCTCCCAAACTGTCTAGATCTTTCTGCAGCCTCCCCACTTCCTCAGTGCTACCTGCCTGTCCACCTAACTTCGTATTATCGGCAAACTTCGTTAGAATGCCCCCAGTCCCTTCATCCAGATCATTAATATATAATGTGAACAGCTGTGGCCCCAGCACTGAACCCTGTGGGACACCGCTTGTCACCGGCTGCTATTCCGAAATAGAACCTTTTATCCCAACTCCCTGCCTTCTGTCAGACAGCCAATCCTCAATCCATACCAGTAGCTCACCTCGAACACCATGGGCCCTCACCTTGCTCAGCAGCCTCCCATGTGACACCTTATCAAAGGCCTTTTGGAAGTCTAGGTAGACCACATGCACTGGGTTTCCCTGATCTAACCTACTTGTCACCTCTTCAAAGAATATATTTTCTTCATTCACAGCATATGGCTAGTCCAGCACTTATTGCACACAACTAATTGCCCCAGAAGGCAGTTAAGAGGGTCTGGGCTCAGATGGAGGCCAGGCCAAGTAAGGATAGTAGTTTTCTTCCCTAAAGAGCATTAATGAGCCACATAGGGTTTTCCTGATTCATTCCTGATGAAGGGCTCTGGCCCGAAACGTCGAATTTCCTGTTCCTTGGATGCTGCCTAACCTGCTGTGCTTTAACCAGCAACACATTTTCAGCTCTGATCTCCAGCATCTGCAGACCTCACTTTTTACATAGGGTTTTCCAACAATCAACAATGAGTTTGTGGTCATCATTAGACTCTTAATTCCAGACTTTTGCTGAATTCAAATTCTACCATCTGCCCTAGAGAGATTTGAAGCTAGATCCCCAGAATAATACTTGAGTCTCTGGATTGACAGTCCTATGATCAAATCACCAGACTGTCATAGCCCTGGTTTTCCTTAAATGCTAAAACAGATGCATTAGAATCTTTTTAGGCTGAGGCGAGGTGGTGAATCTGACAGGCATTTTACAACAGTTTCCAGGCAATTTCACTGCATGAAATTCAAGGCATCCAGTATACAACAGCATGTAGTAAGAAAAAGCTGCTGTTAACAATGAGACACAATGACTGTGACAATGCGATGCAGAAATTCCTGATGAAGGGCTTATGACAGAAACATTGATTCTCCTGCTCCTCCGATGCTGCCTGACCAGCATCACACTCTCAACTCTGATCTCCAGCATCAGAGTCCTCACTTTCTCCCAGAAACTGTAGTAGATTTGCCATTTAGCAGAAACTATCATACGTTTAACAGTGAGAAGATGAACTTCTGGTGAGGCTGGGAATGTGCTCTGTGCCCTTTGCAAATTCCAAATACAAGGGCAGGAAACAAGAGAGACAGCAGGAGGTATCTGTGAAGCTGAGAGGACAATTTCAATGGGACAAAAAGGCAACCATGAGAAATGACATTATTTCAACTGCTGTGGCTGTACAAGCACAAATCTTAGAATCAGAGAATGGCTGCAGCACAGAGAGGCCATACGGGCTGGTGAATCTGTATTGGTTTTTTGAAGGAGCTAAATGAAACCCATTGTTAAAGGGGAAAGTCTCAAAATCAATGTTGTAAAAGGCAACAGAGTTACTTTCTCTGCTCCCATCTACTGCATTTAAAGGCAGCAGGACTTGTAATACAAAATGGGTGACCAGCCCATTGCCTCCCCACCCATCCTTGTTCACCAAATTCAGAGGGTAAGGAAGGCATCAGGCAGCCAACGAGACCTACAAGGATCTCTCTCTGTCTCCTCCGTAGGAGAAAGGCAAGCAGCCCGGCAGCATGAAAGGCAGGAAGGTGGATTCACTCCTTTTGGGGTCCTCACTGCTCACAGGAGCAAACCATGAGGATGGTAATTGCTCACCCATCCTCAATTCTTCTCTTCACAGTCTCTAGGCTGGCCCACAGACTTTACCCCACTTGCTGGCGTTTATCAGGCAGGATCTTGACTAACCTCTACCTTGCCTCCAGGTTCTCTTCTTCTCGAAAGCTGCCTCCTATCGTCTGGCTCTATTGGGACCACCAAGGCGCCAGTCAATCTGATTGGTCGGCAGGCCGCTTGGACAAGGATTATTCTCCCTGAGCGGAAACAATCCCACTCGGACCCCATTAAACTTACCCCTCAGCACATCACTGTTGTTGATCAGCTGGATTCCCAGACAGCAATATTCCTACAGAAATTTAATTCACCCCCAACAATATAATCCACGCCACCAGATTTAGTGAATGGTAAAATCATGGGAAAAAAAAGGTCTACAGATACATGTAAGATGGTATTTTTGACATTGCAATGCATTTTTATTTGTGAGAAAAATTAAAACAACATCACATGTTGCGATGTGCAAGAATTATGTTTATTAATGAATAATAGTTTCTCATCTCTTTGGTTCAGTCAGTTGCATTCTTATCTCTGAAGTAAAAGGTTCGAGCTTCAAACTCCATTGCAGTATCTATACACAGAAGAGATAGGAATTGTGAAGGGGTCAGCAGTATCTGCAAGGGGGTGATATGAGAATGTAATGGATGGGAAGAGGGCCATTGATGGTCAGCGGATATCAGGGTTCAAGAAATGTAATAACATACTTCCGAGCTCTTCATTCAAATAGTGGATGAGGTTATTTTATGAAAAGGGAAATATGGTAAGCAATGCTTAATATTTCCTTTGAAAATGGAAACCTCCGGCAATACGGTCCTGGACCAAAGTCATTGCATAGAAGTTGGCACAGCGATCTCCATATAAGTGACCCCTGCATATCATGCTTATATTCTGGGGAGGCAGGGTAGCAAGTCAGGCTGCTAACCCTGAATGGAGATCAAATGAGGCCATAGAGGCAGGTAGGTGTTGAGGTGGGATGCTTAGAAGATCCACATCAGTTTGCTTGGGCTTATCCCAATGGTATTATAGGTCCCCTTATAGGTCCCCTATCCCTCATCTTTCCTACCACCTACACCCCTCCTCTGTCCCATGCAACTTCAATGCTCCTTTCATACACCCATGTGACCTCCACCCCTCCTAAACCAACTCACACAGTACACACAGTTTATAGAAACAAACAGACAATTTATTCAAAGTTGTTTCTTCATGTGGCCTCATTATGGACATTAGCAGAGCTCCAAGAATCATGAGTGGATTAAGTGAGCTACGTAGGTTGAAGTAGTGTTAGCTTTGATTGATTGACATCTCTAAGAGATTAAAATAAATTAATCTGTCTTGTTTTATCTCAATGTCTATGTATATTTGGATGGGATTAAAAGGTGTGAAATGGGGTAAAAGTAAAAGTATATACCAATGAAAAGGAAAGACTGTAGAAAAGGGGTAATTTGCCATGGGTGTCTATGGAAATAAGGGAGACTATCAAATTGAAAATCAAGACATACAAAGTGGCCAAGAACAGCATGAAACTAGAAGGTTGGGAAAACTTTAAAGGTCAACAGAAAGCCACAAAAAGAGCTATAAAGAAAAGTAAGATAGAACATGAGAAAATACTAGCACGGAATATGAAGACAGATAGCAAAAGTTTCTATTAGTATATAAAATGAAAAAGAGTGGCTAAAGTAAATGTTGGTCCTTTAGAGGATGAGAAGGGGCATTTCGTTATGGGATATGATGGATAAGCAAGGTATTGAACAGGTATTTTGTGTCAGTCTTCACAATGGACGACACAATTAACATGCCAGACATTGACAAAGAGACAAAGGTAAGTGAGGACGTGGAAACAATCATTATCACAGAAGAGGTACCATTGGACAAGCGAATGGAGCTGACGATAGACAAGTCTCCTGGCCTTGATGGAATGTATCCCAGAGTACTAAAAGAGATTGTGGAAGAAATAGCAAGTGGAATTGTGGTAATTTTCCAAACTTTGCTGGACTCTAGGGAAGTTCCAGCAGACTAGAAAACAGCAAATGTGATGCCACTGTTTAAAAAGGGAGGTAGACAAAAGATGGAGAATTATAGACTGGTTGCTTAACCTCTGTAGTGGGGAAGAACCTTGTGTCCATAAACAAGGAAGAAACAGCAAGTCATCAAGACAGAAATTTTCTCATCGGGCAGATGCACCATGGGTTCATAAAGGATAGGTCATGTGTAACAAATCTTTTGGAATCCTATGAAGACATTACAAACAAGGTAGACAACAGAGACCCAGTAGATATGGTGTACCTAGATTTCCAAAGGCCTTCAACAAGATGCCGCACAAGAGGCTGCTACATAAAATAAAGATGCATGGCATTTCAGGCAATGTATTAGCATGGTTAAAGGTTTGGTTAACTCACAGGAAGCAAAGAGTGGGGATAAATGAGTGCTATTCTGGTTGGCAATCAATAGTGGTGTACCTCAGGGATCAGTGTTGGGACTGCAATTATTTACTATTTATATGGATGATTTGGAGTTGGGGGAGTTTGTCAAAATTTGCAGATGACACTAAGATGAGTGGCAGAGCAAAGTGTGCAGGGGACTGTAAAACTTTGCAGAGGAACATAGATACTTTAAGTGAGTGGGCAAAGGTCTGTAGTTGGAGTACAATGTTAATAAATGTGAAGTTATCCATTTAAGTAGGAGTAACAGTAAAAAGGATCATTACTTGAATGGTAAAAAGTTGCAGCATGCTGCTGTGCAGAGGGACCTGAGTGTCCTTGTCCATGAATCACAGAAGGTTGGTCTGCAGGTACTACAAGTAATTAGGAAGGCAGATGGAATTTTGTCCTTCATTGCTAAAGACATTGAGTTTAAAAACAGGGAGGATATGTTGAATCTATACAAGGTGCTGATGAGGCCACACCTGGAGTTCTGTGTGCAGTTTTGGTCTCCTTACTTGAAAAAGGATGGACTGGCACTAGAGGGGGTGCAGAGGAGGTTCACGAGGTTCATTCCAGAGTTGAGGGGGTTTGCTGATGAGGAGAGACTGAGTAGACTGGCATTATGTTCATTGGAATTTAAAATAATGAAGGGGGATCTTATAGAAACGTATAAGGTTATGAAGGGAATGGATAAGATAGATGCATGGAGAATGTTTCCACTGGCAGGTGGCGAGAGGGCGGGTAAGTGGAGCTGAGGTCATGAAAAGATCAGCCATGATCTTATTGAATGGCAGAGCAGGCTCGATGGGCAGGACGGCCTACTCCTGATCCTAGTTCTTACGTTCGTATGTTCTAAAGCTTCTGTTAGTAAAGCTAAGATGGCAGAGTTTGGTCAATGCTTTTTTGAAATATTGTAGGCACAGCAGATTTTTCAAAGTAGACTTTTGAATTTCACGAGCATTTGAAGGACTGGTCACACTCCAGAGCTTGTGCAGGGTGAGAGGCAGAGACCAATTATGAGATGCCTATCTACACAATAGAACCTGCTAAATCTGGAGGCTCGGGTGTGAACCTGCCACCTGCACTTTTATTCCACACTCATAAAAATTGCCAGAACCAGGAAGGGGAGCCAGGAATCTGGAATCAGGGCCTAACCACAATTTTAAGGCATCCAGACTTGGCTTGACTCCACCAATCTCCAGACGGTTGTCTTAATTATATGCTCAGATCCTGGATCCTGAACTGCTGGCACTCAATAAAATAAAGTTACCTTACAATGTTTAAAGTATTCCACAGCAAATCAATGGACTCCAAAACTAGGTGGCACAATGGCTTCGTGGTGAGCACTGCTGCCTCATTATGCCAGGGGCCCCGGGTTTGATTCCCACCTTGAGCGACTGCCTGTGTGGAGTTTGCACATTTTCCCTGTGTCTATGTGGGTTTCCTCTGTGTGTTCCAGTTTATTCCCACGGTCCAAAGATGTGCAGGTTAGGTGAATTGGCCATGCTTAATTGCCCACAGTGTCAAGGATGTGTAGGCTCAATGGATTAGCCATGGGAAATGCAGGGCTATAGGGTGGCGGGGGAAGGTGGGTGTGTCTGGATGGGATGCTCTTTGAAGGGTTTGCTTCCACGCTGTAGGATTCTATGATTCTGTCCTTACCAAAAACTTTCAATGAGATTTTCATGAGTCTAACATAGCAGCCCAATCCATTACCATAGTCTGAAAAACTATTGACTCAGGTACATATCAACAGCACCTATACTGATTCCAAAGGTGTGCTGTGACTCACTAGATCAAAGTCACACCTTCCCATTCAGCAGCCAGTTATGTTATTAACTAATTAAGCAGATAAGCTGTGAATATTAACCGGAACCTGTTGAAATGTTTACTCGACTATTATCTGAAATTCTGCAAATGATGTCAATGAAATTTTTGAATAGTGTCATTATTCTTTGATAGCACAATACTAAAAGGACTTTATTCAACCAGTTTCAAGGTTTGATATTACTCTTCCTGTAAACAAGGATTTTTTTGATGCAATTCATGTGGAAGCAGAAAACATCTTAGCTCCTGCAACCTAGTCACGATATTGACATATAGGCCTAGATATTAAAACCTTGCCCACCTGTTAAACCCCAGGACTGTTGTGATGTAGGAAACACAGCAACTAATTTATATGCAGTAGCTTCTACAAATTATCTAATAATTTACCAGACAGCTATCTTTTGAGGGATTGAGGGATAAACACTGGCCAAGAGACCAAGAACTTCCCTGATCTTGTTTGAAGTGGTGCCAAGGAATCTGTTACATCCACCTCCAAGGAGGGAAAGGATTTCTACTTGATATCTCAACCAAAACATCACAGCTCCTCAGAAATAGGAGCAGGAGTAGGTAATTCAGCCCCTCAAGCCTGCTCCACTATTTAATACAATCATGGCTGATTTCACCTTGGCCTCAACTCCACTTTCCTGCCCACTCTCCATAACCCTTCAACGCATTGCTAATTTAAAAAATCCATCTATCTCCTCCTTAAATTTACACAATGTTCCAGCATCCACCAAATTTTGGGGTCGTAATTTCACAGATTCATGTCCCTTTGAGAGAAGGAATTTCACCTCATCTCTTGTTTTAAATCTACTTCCCCTTATCCTAAAACTATGACCTCTCACTCTAGATTGTCCCATATGAAGAAACAGCCTTTACACGTTGACATTGTTCAATCCCCTTTAACATTTTATATACCTCAATTAGATCTCTCATTCTTCTAAACTCCAGAGAGTAAAAGCCTAAAATGTTTAATCTCTCTTTATAAAACAAACTCCCTCATCTCTGGATTGACTGTAGTGAGCCCCCTCAATACTGCATTGCAGACTTAGCCTGGATTTCTGTGCTCAGGGCCTGCCTAAGCCTCCAGCCTGCCAATGGATGCCCCTAGTAAAAAGTGAGGTCTGCAGATGCTGGAGATCAGAGCTGAAAATGTGTTGCTGGTTAAAGCACAGCAGGTCAGGCAGCATCAGGAAGAGCGCCTCATCTTCCGCCTGGGAACCCTCCGACCACAAGGAAGATGAGGCGCTCTTCCTGATGCTGCCTGACCTGCTGTGCTTTAACCAGCAACACATTTTCAGCAATGGATGCCCCTACTCAAGTTTGATAATGACCCTCCAATTCCCCTCCCCCTCCCAGTAGTTTAGAACTGAAAAATGCATTTAATCCAATTTACCAAGGCTCGTATTCAGCCTGGTAAGCTAATTTAGCAATCCCAAAATAAACATGTCAAACACTAGGATCAGGGATTTGAAACCAGCAGGCCAGTTTGTTTTTACTTTATTCATTTGGTGGGATGTGAGCATTGCTGGCTGGCCAGCATTTATTGCCTGTCCGTCGTTGCCCTTGAGAAGGTGGTGATGAATTGTCAACATGAGCTGCTGCAGTCCACCTGCTGGTACTGGTACCTTTGGGGGCATCCCATCTGCCTCCACTTCTGGTCAATTATTTTGCCTCCAGAGTGTTTGATGTTCATGTTGATTGGTGGATTCACGCTCAGAGCCTGATTTCCTGATTTCTTTTGCTGGCTCGGCAGTTCCTTTTTTTGTGTCCCCCTTGTGGGCCCTCCCTCCTCCTTTGAAACTCTCTATTTAAAGCCTACGTCTTTGACACAGCTCATGTTTACCCCTCTGCTTGTCTCCTTCAGACCTTTTCCATTTTTGTTAATATCTGATTACATGTCTGAGAAGCACCTTGAGACATTTTCTTGAATTATCAGAAATCCAGTTGTAGAAGTGCAGGAGTTAACAAAGCAATCAGACATGTAGAAGACTTTTCTCTGCAGACGTGTTCCAAATTATGGCGATTACTATATCTCTCAGACCGTTATGACTGTGAAATGTGTGTCATGTATTCTAGTGAAAGCAGAATATCTTAATTGTACTTTTTAATAAACCCCACAAGCCTGATCTACTGTACACGTCCTAAATTTTGCCCATTAGCTCAACAGACCAGGAGTTTATGACAGTAATTAATATTCTTTCCCATGTGTACCTCATCAGTTTACCCTGCTGTCTGATATTGCAGATTACGGCACACATGAGCTCACCTTTCGATTCTCAGAAAGTCTATTCATGCTGGTGGAACTGATCTTTTGCACTTGGCATGAAAAACAAGCATCTGGAACGCACCTGAAAATTTACTGGATAGGAAGGAAATAGCTACTGACCACTGGTGACACTGGAAAAAGAGCTGAGGGGAGGTATGATTCTGGACTAGGAGGATGCAATCATTTTTTAAAAATTTGACCTTTCCGGACTTAACTCCAGAACAGGTAGCGGTCTTGAATGCTCCCCTAACAATTCAAGAAATACTTGACGCAATCAGGCAACTTCAGAGCAGTCAGGCACCTGGCCCAGATGGCTTTCAAGCTGAATTCTATAAAGAGTTTACAGGAATATTGGCTGGCCTACTCTGGACATGTATAACTACTCATACAGTCAGGGCTGTCTCCCGATTTCGCTGAAAGAGGCAAAAATCTCTCTCATCCTTAAAAAAGGAAAGGACCCAGAAGATTGTGCATCATACAGACCAACATCCTTGCTAAATATAGATTTTAAAATCCTCTCTAAAATGTTAGCATTGAAGCTAGAAAGGGTATTGCCACATATCATTAAGGAGGATCAGATGGGGTTTATTAAGGGCCGTAGATCATCCAATAATGTTAGAAGAGTTTTGAATGTGATTCAGGCCTGCTATCAGGGAAAGATACCAGGAGTAGTAGTCTCATGAGACGCGGAAAAGGCATTCAACAGGGTTGAATGGTCATATTTGCTTTACACATTGGAAAGGTGTTTACCAAATGGGTCTCAACATTGTATAGTGATCCCAAAGCAGTTGTGATTACCAATGGATTAGGCTCGGATAGCTTCAGTGTGGGTAGGGGCTGCCATCAAGGATGTCCTTTCTCACCATTGCTGTTTACGCTAATAATTGAGCCACTAGCAGAAGCTATATGGGCTGACCCTAATATAACAACCCCGAGGATTGGTACAGGTAAATATAAAATTACCTTTATGCAGATGATGTTCTCTTATTCCTCAGTAATCCCCTGATGTCCGTACCTCGCTTAATCCAAGTTATTAATACATTTAGTGCATTCTCAGGCTATAAAATTAATTTCTCAAAATTGGAGGCTATGCCAATGGGTGGCCTTGCTTGTATATCCCACTTATTGGACGGATCCCACTTTCCCTTTCGGTGGTCCCTGGAGGGTTTCTTATATTTAGGCATTTTTATTGCCCCAGTATTTGGTCAGTTATGCCAAGGCTAATTTTGTGCATTTACTGGAAAGGATAAGGCAGGACCTCCAGCGGAGGGGAGATCTTCCAATTTCCTGGCTGGGGAGAATAGCACTAATTAAAATGAATGTCCTGCCCCGTCTCCTATACCCTATGAGAATGCTCCCGGTGATGCTGCCGAGGCTGGCACTATGTAAATTATATGGCTGGTTGGGTTCCTTTATCTGGAATCATAGACGGCCCCTCATTAAGCTGAGGAAGCTACAGCTTCCACAGGCAAGGGGAGGATTGGACTTCCCAGATTTTAGGAAATATCAGTTAAGTTCCCTATTAAGTTACATAGCTGATTGGGTCTTGTCTGACCCGTCATCAATCTGGCTGGACATCGAGGCTTCCCAAGTAAAATGCCCACTTATTAACCTTTTATTTTCAGACATTACGGATCACTGTAAAAACCCCATAATACGAAACACAATTAAAGCTTGGAATACAATGTGGCAAAATGAGGGCAACTCACATAAAGCATCTCCCTATGCTCCGATAGTGGGAGCATGGGGATTTCATCTGGGGTTTACAGATGCCACTTTCAAACTCTGGAGATCCAGGGGTATCTCATGTTGAGGGAATCAGTTGAAAGAAGGGGTCCTGATGTCTTTTGAACAGCTGCGTTAGAAATTTGGATGACCTAATGGAGATTTCTTTCGATACTTCTAAATTCGAGATTACATACAGAAGAAGACTACGTTACTAGATAGTCTTTATAAATCAGATAGAGAATGTAGAGTGCTACGGCCAATGGGGGTATCTTCCATCAGTACTATTTATCATTTACTACATGATGAAGTATCGGAAGATATGGACAATCTACTTCGGCGTGTCGGTGTGGACTTGTTGGGCCGAAGGGCCTGTTTCCATGCTGTAAGTAATCTAATTTCAATCATAGCAATAAATGAGGAAAATGAAGAAATAAAAAGTTCAGAACATCAGTCTTTCTGACCCAGTCCATGCCAGCATCCAGCCTCAGGGGAGGCCCCGCTGTTTGTGCCAGATCCACCAACTGAGGAGTCGGCCCACTTTAGGAACCATCTCTTCCCCCAACAGGCCCACTTCACTGATACAGCTGAACCCAGACTCACCCAACAACAAAGTGTCCCTGGCTCTGCCATCTTGAACAGTCTGCTGCCACCAACACTGCCCTCCCCAATCACTGGAGGAGCTTTGCTGCTGCTGCTGTCATAGGCCCCAAACCCCTGGAGAATGACCTTATTGTTGCTGCCATTGGCCCTGAATGGCAGGCGAATGCAGTCAAAGCCGCCGGCCTCCTCTCACTGGGAGAACATCCTCCCTGCTGTACCATCCTATCTCCAGGAGGTCTGCCACTCCACATATAGCCCGCTCTCGCTGCTGTGCTGGTGCTGCCAACCAACCACCACAGAAAAGAAGAAAAAAAAGACCAAAATGAAAGGAAAATGAAGTGAAAGAAAAGAGCAGAAGTAAAAGTAACTCAAAGGGGGAAAGCAGATGGGAGTAGGACAAGAGCTGAACACAGCCCTGTAACTCTGCCGCCATCTTACACCGGAACTGACACCTACTTCGATATTAATTCAACTGAGGTGATGTCTGAAAGTTCCAGGAGACGCAAATACAAATTCAATGTTAGCTCAATGCAACACCTTAGCGAAGCCCCGTTCTCCTGTCCTAGTGACCAGGACTTGGGGCCTTTCCTGTCCTCTCTCTCTCTCTCTCTCTCTCACGCAATGCCTCTATTGTACACAGATAAAAGGTGCGTCTTTAACTCTGAATTATTTTTCTGAACAAACAATGAATATTGTGCTAAGCTTTATTTTTATTAAACATGCTCATTGGTCCACTGACTGAGAAAAAAAAGGTGAAACACTGCCCCTGACAAGAAAGTTTCGAAAACCCTGATGTATCCCATCTCTCAAACACCATCGCCTCCTCTCTGTCAAATTCCACATAAATCTACCCATGTTTCCTTTGCAAATTTCTGAATGTTTATCTGCAAGAATCTCCGGAACACCCACACCAATCAACCCCACTGCCCTGTGGCACAACATTTCAACGCTCCTTCCCACTCTGCTGAGGACATGGAGGTCCTGGGCCTCCTTCACCGCCGCTCCCTCACCACCAGACGCCTGGAGGAAGAACGCCTCATTTTCTGCCTTGGAACACTTCAACCCCAGGGCATCAATGTGGACTTCAACAGTTTCCTCATTTCCCCTTCCCCCACCTCACCCCAGTTCCAAACTCAGCACTGTCCCCATGACTTGTCTACCTGCCTATTTTGTTTTCCACCTATCCACTCCACCCTCCCCCCCGCCCCCAACCTATCACCTTCATCCCCTTCCCCACTCACCTATTGTACTCTATGCTACTTTCTCTCCACCCCCACCCTCCTCTAGCTTATCTCTCCACGCTTCAGGCTCTCTGCCTTTATTCCTGATGAAGGGCTTTTGCTCCTCGGATGCTGCCTGAACTGTTGTGCTCTTCCAGCACCACTCATCCAGAATCTGGTTTCCAGCATCTGCAGTCATTGTTTTTACCCCTCTGCAAAAATCTATCTGCAAAACTGACATCGAGAACAGCTGTCTTTACTCTGTCACAGTTATCCAACTGCTCCTCTGAAAGACATGACGACACCTTGAACAAACTTTGGATGAACAAAGGCTAATTTACTTCAGGCTACTTCAGTTTTGTGGCAACCTTTGTAAATGACCCAGAGTACACTACTTCCTCCTTCCTCACTAAACTGGGTACCAAGTGAATACCCTCTATGACAAGTATGTCCATCGTTGGATAAAGGACCAAAACTGGATACAGTAATCCAGGCGAGGTCACAGCAAGGCTTTATTCAACTGCAGCGAGATATCTTTACTTTTGAACTCAAATCCCCTCGCGATGAAAGCCAACATACCATTTGCTTTCCTAACTGCTTGCTGCATCTGTATGTCGACTTTTAGTGATTTATGAACAAGGATCACATTATTTTCCTGTCGGATTGTTTGTTTCAGTTGCTTTCTCATGAATAACAAAATCATAGTGTGGAAGCAGGCCATTTGGTTCATCATACCCACACCGCCCCTCCGAGGAGCATCCCACCCTGCCCTATCTCCCTTCCCTCTCCCTGTAACCCTGCGGTTCTCATGGTGAGTCCACCCAGCCTGCACATCTTTGGACTGTGGGAGGAAGTGCAGCACCTGGAGGAAACCCATACAGACAAGGGGAGAACGTGCAAACTCCACCCAGGCCAGTCACCTGAGGATAGAATCAAGCTGGTACATTTCTGAAAGTCAAGTATTAGTGTGCATCTTTGATGAAAACTCGACATGAGTGAATCATCTAAAGAGAATATAACTTCAATTTACATAATGTTTATTATATCTATCAAATGAGAAAATAATGTTAATGTTCGTTACTCCTGTACTGGTATCACAACAAACACCCCAGTATTGCAAAAATGAAATTGTCTCTTGATACAAATCTCATCCAATAATTCACAGAAAAATGACCAGAATTATGATGTGAAAATCTCAAATCTCCGTTGTAAAAGAACACCAGAGTCATTTAATAAAAATGACAATGACTCAGAATGGCTGTAAATCAGTGACGAGGACATTGTTCTGTGACTTATTGAAAACCAGGACATTAAAAACAGAATGGACAGCCTGAATCAGTGCAAGTAACAGCACTAAAGGGTGACTGGGAATTTTAATGGTCAGGTTACAATGACCCTTACCGTTCACTGTGTCCTGAATCACAAGCAGTAACAGCACTATGTGGTGAACACCTCTCATCTTCAGATCTCAGCAGAAGAAGAATCGCCTGAGAGGGAGAGAAGCGATTGTCTCTTTATTTGTCACCAATCTCATGTTACATCAACAGTGCATTCAGATCATTGTTAACTGATTCGTCCAACGCCTCCACCAATTCTATGTTGCTAATATTTGTGCATTATTGTTCCTGTCCTTTCTAATTCTTTAAATACTGTGAGTAATATCTCTAGAATCTTCTAGAAACTACCATGATTGGCAAGCACCTGAATAATAATCCTGGATAAAGATGAGCCAAGACATGAGGTTTGATATGAATGCTACGCATTGGGTTGTCACTGTTACCCTCAAGGTTGGGTGCCCACAAAGACCCGAGAAACTGAGGAACAAAGATCAGTCACTGGGCCCTTAGAATCTGCAGTGGCCATGTCAATGGATCAAAGCGTATTATCTAAGATTTTCCTGTCTGATCCCAATCGTCCATAAGTTCTTCACACCCTTTGAAGAGATCTGCTATGGGTTAACAGGAGAGAGAATTCCAAAAAGAAACCTACTCTGCAACAGTTGTTGGAGTAATACCAGGATTGTCACTGGGAACAGTCTGCGCAGGCCAGTGTCACTGTGTAACAGACTGGGAGAAGTGTGCTGCAGGTCAGTGTCACTGTGTAACAGACTGGGAGGAGTGTGCAGCAGGTCAGTGTCACTGTGTAACAGACTGGGAGGAGTGTGCAGCAGGTCAGTGTCATTGTGTAACAGACTGGGAGGAGTCAGCAGCAGGTCAGTGTTATTTTGTCACAGACTGGGAGGAGCGTGCAGCGGGTCAGTGTCACTGTGTAACAGACTGGGAGGCGTGTGCTGCAGGTCAGTGTCACTGTGTAACAGACTGGGAGGAGGGTGCGGCAGGTCAGTCTCACTGTGTAACAGATTGGGAGGAGTGGGCAGCAGGCCAGTATCGCTGTGTTACAGACTGGGGGGAGTGTGCAGCAGGTCAGTGTCACTGTGTAACACACTGGGAGGAGTGTGCAACAAGTCAGTGTCACTGTGTAACGGACTGGGAGGAGTGTGCGGCAGGTCAGTGTCACTGTGTAACAGACTGGGAGGAGTGTGAGGCAGGTCAGCGTCACTGTGTAACAACAGACTGGGAGGAGTGAGCAGCAGGTCAGTGTTACTTTATCACAGACTGGGAGGAGTGAGCAGCAGGTCAGTGTCACTGTGCAACAGGCTTGGAGGAGTGTGCGGCACATCAGTGTGACTGTGTAACAGACTGGGAGGAGAGTGCAGTCGGTCAGTGTCACTATGTGACATACTGGGAGGAGTGTGCAGCAGGTCAGTGTCACTGTAACACACACTGGGAGGGGTATACAGCAGGTCAGTGTTACTTTATAACAGACTGGGAGGAGCGTGCAGCGGGTCAGTGTCACTGTGTAACAGACTGGGAGGCGTGTGCTGCAGGTCAGTGTCACTGTGTAACGCACTGGGAGGAGTGTGGAGCAGGTCAGTGTCACTGTGTAACAGACTGGGAGGAGTGTGCAGCAGGTCAGTGTCACCGTGTAACAGACTGGGACGAGTGTGCAGTTGGTCAGTGTCACTGTGTAACAGACTGGGAGGAGTGTGCGGCAGGTCAGTGTCACTGTGTAACAGACTGGGAGGAGTGTGCAGCAGGTCAGTGTCACTGAGTAACAGACTGGGACGAGTGTGCAGTCGGTTAGTGTTACTATGTAACAGACTGGGAGGAGTGAGCAGCAGGTCAGTGTTACTTTATCACAGACTGGGAGGAGTGAGCAGCAGGTCAGTGTCACTGTGCAACAGGCTTGGAGGAGTGTGCGGCACATCAGTGTCACTGTGTAACAGACTGGGAGGAGTGTGCAGTCGGTCAGTGTCTCTTTGTGACATACTGGGAGGAGTGTGCAGCAGGTCAGTGTCACTGTAACAGACTGGGACGAGTGTGCAGTCGGTCAGTGTAACTATGTAAAAGACTGGGAGGAGTGTGCAGCAGGTCAGTGTCACTGTAACAGACTGGGAGGAATGTGCGGCAGGTCAGTATCACTGTGTAACAGACTGGGAGGAGTGTGCAGCATGCTAGTGTCACTATGTAACATACTGGGAGGAGTGTGCAGCAGGTCAGTGTCACTGTGTAACAGACTGGGAGGAGTGTGCGGCAGGTCAGTGTCACTGTCTAACAGACTGGGAGGAGTGTGCAGCAGGTCAGTGTCACTGTGTAACAGACTGGGAGGAGTGTGCAGCAGGTCAGTGTCACTGAGTAACAGACTGGGACGAGTGTGCAGTCAGTTAGTGTTACTATGTAACAGACTGGGAGGAGTGTGCAGCAGGTCAGTGTCACTGTGTAACAGACTGGGAGGAGTGTGCGACAGGTCAGTGTCACTGTGTAACAGACTGAGAGGAGTGTGCGGCAGGCCGGTGTCACTGTGTAACAGACTAGGAGGTGTGAGCAGCAGGTCAGTGTTACTCTATAACGTACTGGGAGGAGTGTGCAGCAAGTCATTTTCACTGTATAACGGACTCGGAGGAGTGTGCGGCAGGTCAGTGTCACTGTGTAACACACTGGGAGGAGTGTACAGCAGGTCAGTGTCACTCTCTAAATGACTGGGAGGAGTGTGCAGCAGGTCAGTGTCACTGTGTAACAGACTGGGAGGCGTGTGCTGCAGGTCAGTGTCACTGTGTAACAGACTGGGAGGAGTGTGCAGCAGGTCAGTGTCACTGTGTAACAGACTGGGAGGAGTGTGCAGCAGGTCAGTGTCATTGTGTAACACACTGGGAGGAGTCAGCAGCAGGTCAGTGTTATTTTGTCACAGACTGGGAGGAGCGTGCAGCGGGTCAGTGTCACTGTGTAACAGATTGGGAGGAGTGGGCAGCAGGCCAGTATCGCTGTGTTACAGACTGGGGGGAGTGTGCAGCAGGTCAGTGTCACTGTGTAACACACTGGGAGGAGTGTGCAACAAGTCAGTGTCACTGTGTAACGGACTGGGAGGAGTGTGCGGCAGGTCAGTGTCACTGTGTAACAGACTGGGAGGAGTGTGAGGCAGGTCAGTGTCACTGTGTAACAACAGACTGGGAGGAGTGAGCAGCAGGTCAGTGTTACTTTATCACAGACTGGGAGGAGTGAGCAGCAGGTCAGTGTCACTGTGCAACAGGCTTGGAGGAGTGTGCGGCACATCAGTGTGACTGTGTAACAGACTGGGAGGAGAGTGCAGTCGGTCAGTGTCACTATGTGACATACTGGGAGGAGTGTGCAGCAGGTCAGTGTCACTGTAACAGACTGGGACGAGTGTGCAGTCGGTCAGTGTAACTATGTAAAAGACTGGGAGGAGTGTGCAGCAGGTCAGTGTCACTGTGTAACAGACTGGGAGGAGTGTGCAGCAGTTCAGTGTCACTGTAACAGACTGGGAGGAATGTGCGGCAGGTCAGTATCACTGTGTAACATACTGGGAGGAGTGTGCAGCAGGTCAGTGTCACCGTGTAACAGACTGGGATGAGTGTGCAGTTGGTCAGTGTCAGTGTGTAACAGACTGGGAGGAGTGTGCAGCAGGTCAGTGTCACTGTGTAACAGACTGGGAGGAGTGTGCGGCAGGTCAGTGTCACTGTGTAACAGACAGGGAGGAGTGTGCAGCAGGTCGGTGTCACTGTGTAACAGACTAGGAGGTGTGAGCAGCAGGTCAGTGTTACTTTATAACACTCTGGGAGGAGGGTGTAGCGGGTCAGTGTCACTGTGTAACAGACTGGGAGGAGTGTGCAGCAGGTCAGTGTCACTGTGTAACAGACTGGGAGGAGTGTGCGGCAGGTCGGTGTCACTGTGTAACAGACAAGGAGGTGTGAGCAGCAGGTCAGTGTTACTTTATAACGGACTGGGAGGAGTGTGCAGCAAGTCAGTGTCACTGTCTAACTGACTGGGAGGAGTGTGCTGCAGGTCAGTGTTACTTTATAACACTCTGGGAGGAGGCTGTAGCGGGTCAGTGTCACTGTGTAACAGACTGGGAGGCGTGTGCTGCAGGTCAGTGTTACTTTGTCACAGACTGGGAGGAGTTTGCAGCAGATCAGTGTCACTGTGTAACGCACTGGGAGGAGTGTGCGGCAGGTCAGTGTCACTGTGTAACAGACTGGGAGGGGTGTGCGGCAGGTCAGTGTCACTGTGTAACAGACTGGGAGGAGTGTGCGGCAGGTCAGTATCACTGTGTAACAGGCTGGGAGGGGTGTGCGGCAGTTCAGTGTCACTGTGTAACAGACTGGGAGGGGTGTGCGGCAGGTCAGTGTCACTGTGTAACAGACTGGGAGGAGTGTGTGGCAGGTCAGTGTCACTGTGTAACAGACTGGAAGGAGTGTGTGGCAGGTCAGTGTTACTTTGTCACAGACTGGGAGGAGTGTGCAGCAGGTCAGTGTCATTGTGTAACACACTGGGAGGGGTATACAGCAGGTCAGTGTAATTTTATAACAGACTGGGAGGAGCGTGCAGCGGGTCAGTGTCACTGTGTAACAGACTGGGAGGCGTGTGCTGCAGGTCAGTGTCACTGTGTAACGCACTGGGAGGAGTGTGTGGTAGGTCAGTGTCACTGTGTAACAGACTGGGAGGAGTGTGCGGCAGGTCAGTGTCACTGTGTAACAGACTGGGAGGAGTGTGCGGCAGGTCAGTGTCACTGTGTAACAGACTGGGACGAGTGTGCAGCAGGTCAGTCTCACTGATAGTGGTAGTGAATCCAAGCAGGAGGTAATGATGATGTCCATGTCCTGGGAGGTCTGTATCTCAGAGTCTCCACAATCTGAGATCCGCTCCACTTCTCACATACCCCCATCCTGGCTGTTGGGATTCAGGAAATGGACAGCGGAGAGATAGATCTGCTCATGCTTCACAGAATAATGATGTTGTACAGGGAGCCCATTCTGCCCATCATGCCTTCACCAACTCCATCCCTGCGTCTGGTTCTATTATCCAGGGCCTATCTCCTGCCCTTTCCCAATATCCCTGCTCACCATTACCATTCATACCATCATCCTGTACTCTCCTGAATTCCTCAACGAAACCTGCCTCCACCAATTTCCAGACAGCACATTCCACACTCTCCAACTCCTCACTTTGTTTGTCCATCACTCCCTTTGTCCAAAACTCTCAACTGTACCCACTCAATATTTACTCATTGGAGGTTAATGTGAGTGCATCAACACTCTTTAAAGACAAGACTAATACAAAGGTGTAATGTCGATGAAGAAATGCGGAACATAAACCTTCTGCTTTCAAGGTTTGTTCTCCGAGATGTAAACACTCAGCTATCTCCAACATTGAATTATTTCTCTTTAAATAAAAACCCCAGTGGGTCATGTTCTGTCTCATGGCCCTCACTATGTTCCTCCTTTTTACTTCCGTCTCCCTTTCCAGTCTCTGTGTTTGACCCTGAGACTTTAATGTTGCAGATTGCCTCTCCCTCCTGTTCCCTTATACTGACAGGAGCCAGCTCCAGGCTCTGTTCAGCTGATCAGAGACATTGGAGAAAGTTCTCACCTTTTCCCGGGACAATCCCCAGCGGCTCCCCGTTCAACTCCTTGGATTTGATTGGGATCTTTCAGCGGGAATAATATCCACCCGATCCCACTGGGAATGACCCCTTCCTGAAATGAAAGAGGGTTTGGGACTCACCTCTTACTTTCCCACAATCTGACCGAACACTTTCCGCTTTTTCCCGACAGATGTGTAAAAAGTAAAGACGTTCACAACAGCAGCCCCTCCCTGAAAACAATTACTTTCGTTTTTGACTGAATTCACTCTTTGGGTTTTGCTGCCTCCTTCGGCCCAATGTGTAACTGCAGGGAAATTACACAGATCAGGTGAAGAGGGAATGGGATACGGTCGTTCAAAACTAAGGAACACAGATTTTAGGTGAGAGGAGAAAGATTTCAAAGGGACCTGGGGGGCAACGTTTTTACACAGGGCCTGGTTCATATTTGGAATGAACTGTCAAAGGAAGTGTCAGACTCAGTTGTCATATTTGGAAAGGTACATGAATAGGAGAGGATTGGAGGGATATGGGCCAAAAACAGGTCAATGGGAATGCTTCAGTTTGGGAAACATAGTTGGCATGGACAAGTTAGACTGAAGGCTCTGTTTTCATGATGAATCACTCTATCGTTTCCCAAGCCCCTCACATTTCTCCATCCTCTCTCATCACCTTCCCTACTCCTCCCGACATTACCTCCCTTTCCATGCACCCACTTTGTCAAAGAGATGTACAGCACGGAAACAGACAGTTCAGTCTAACTCATCCATGCAGACCAGATATCCCAACCTAAACTAGTCACACCCGGCTCATATCCCTCCATGCCCTTCCTATTCATACACCCATCCAGATGCCTTTTAAATATTGCAATTGTACTCACCTGAACCACTTCCTCTGGCAGCCCATTCCCCACACACACACCAGCCTCTGCATGAAAACGTCCCTTAGGACTCTTTTGTATCTTTCCCCTCTCACTCTAAACTTATGCCCTCTAGTTCTGGACTTCCCCACCCTATGCATGCCCCTCGTGATTTTATAAATCTCTATAAGGTCACCCCTCAGCCTCCGATGCTCCAGGGAAAACAGACCTAGCCTATTTAACCTCTCCCGACAGTTCAAATCCTCCAACCCTGGCAACGCCCTTGTAAGTCTTTTTTGAACCCTTCAAGTTTCACAACATCCTTTTCTATCACCACTTTCCCTACTCTCCTCTAATACCTTCCCACGTCTCTCCCCCTCACCTCTCCATCCCCCTCCTCTCTCAGCATCCTCCCCACTGTCATCTACCTATCCCATCCCTTCTCTACCACCCTCTCCTCTCTCACCATCCTCCCCAATATCCTCAATCTCACTTCCCCTCTATCTTCTTCTCCTCCCTCAACATCTTCTTCATTCCCCTCTCCTTTCTCACCTATATGCCTTTTTCACTTCTCTCCCCTCCCTTCTCACCACCCTCCCCAGTTCTCGCTATCCCCCTTTCCTCCCAATCTCCAGTCCCTCTTGGTGTGGAATTGTTGAACTGAGGGCAAAAGCTGTAAAGTTTGAATTGAAAGATGAGGTTTGATTTCTCGAGCTTTCATTGAGCTTCACTATGTTGTGGTGATTCTATCAGAGTGACTGTTGTAGTTTGGGTCCAGTCACTATGCATACACTTCCTGCAAGTACTTGTTGGAAGATTGATTTAGTGAAGGCTTAGTAAGGTCTCGTCCTCGAACACATCAGAATTTTGTTTATTCATGTGTGGAATGTGAGTGTGGCTGTCTGGCCAGTATTTATTACCCAGCCCTAGGGACAGGAACAGCTCATTCAGCCCTGGAGCCTGTTCAATGAGATCATGGATGATATGGGGTTTAAAAGACATATTAAAATCTCTCTCTTTAACAAAGCCTGTGGGAATTTGATCTAATATTCTTTGAGGTGGCTAAATGCCATATTTTGTCTTATAATGTTTCTGTGAATGCCTTGAGATGGTTTGTTAAATTAAATTTGTGTCTGTTGGTATGAGTCAGGCACTAGGTTGAAGGAGTCTCTCAGTCAGTCAACTTTGAACATAAGTGGTAAATGTCAGGAACCTATAACAGTATATCATAGTTTAAAAATTGTCAATGTAAAGAGGTTTAATCAGTATTAAAATAAATGGTGTGATTTTTGGTCAGACTTGGCCCGCTGACACCCAAATCTCACATTTACATTCTGCACTTACCCTTTGATAGGAGCAGTCAGAATGCCTGCCCATGTTGCTGAACCTTTAACTTACAGAATACAGCAACTGATTGCTGTGAGACTGGGGCATTGTCTGCCATGGTCAGATTGTTCTGAACAGTGAAGGACCTGTCAGAATGTAAGTACAGCTCTGCATTTATGAAGGTGCACTGACTGGAATCTCCTGTTAAAAATGGGAAGCTGTTTTTTGACATTAAAAGGAATGAGTGGAATGGTAATGTGTTTGATTGCTTCTCCTCTAGACTTCTGACCCAGAGTTCAGTTTTGCAGATCCAGCAGTTAGTGGATGAAGCAGATACTCCCGAAGCTCCCGATACCTGAAATCCTGTTCTTGAGAATTTCTTGGTTAAACCTGAAGTAGTGGACTGTGACCAATTCTCAGGAATTTCAATCCAAGTTCACTGGAAATTTATCATCAATCTGCTGCTGTCAGAAATTCAGCTTCATCAACAAGAAATTCAGCAGATGTGAGAAGTCATCACATTTATCTTCTGTATCCAGATACATTGGACACAACAAATGTCTTTTTCCTTTTTTAAAAAACTACTATCATCTCTGAAGGCACTTGTCTTGTTTTTGCTGTGTCCTTGTGTGGGACTTAGGAAGTATAAGTTTAATTCCAGACCACAGTTTAGGTGCTAACCAGAGCTTGTCATTTCCTTTTTTAATTCACGAGTGGGACATGGGTGTCACTGCCTGGACTAGCATTTATTGCCCATGTCTAGTTGCCCTTGAGAAAGTGGTGGATCCACCCACTGCAGTCCATATGCTGTAAGAAGACCCTGAACGTCTTTACAGAAATAACAGAAGAGAGTTCCAAAATTTTGAACCAGTGAAAGTGAAGGAATGGCAGTATATTTTCAAGTCAAGAATATGTTTTGTTTGTAATGTAAGGGACGACATATTTTCCTTTTAGGGTACAAACTGGAGTGGAAGTCAGACATCGCTGTGTTTATAAAACAGTTTTGCAACGTGTAAATTAAATGACTTCCATTGAAAGCTGTACAGATCTCTGATACTTTTGCGACCAGAAAGGTCATTACATTGCTGCGATGAAGAGTTTGGATCAAAGAACAACTGCTTGACACTAGCCTTCTGATTGGTCCTCGTGCAGGTTGTCATAGGAACATGTGTAATGCAGCCAGGGAGATATCCGAACCTTTACCAAGGGAACAGCTCCTTCACTCTCCCTTTTCTGTATGAGACACCCTTAGCCCTGAAAAGAGAAACTCTCTCCCTCATCACTGAAGAGGTGACAAGTAGGTTAGACCAGGGAAACCCAGTGGATGTGGTCTATCTAGACTTCCAAAAGGCCTTTGATAAGGTGCCACACGGGAGGCTGCTGAGCAAGGTGAGGGCCCATGGTGTTCGAGGTGAGCTACTGGTATGGATTAAGGATTGGCTGTCTGACAGAAGACAAAGAGTTGGGATAAAAGGTTCCTTTTTTGGAATGGCAGCTGGTGACAAGCTGAGGCCGCAGCTGTTCACATTATATATTAATGATCTGGATGAAGGGACTGGGGGCATTCTAGCGAAGTTTGCCGATGATACGAAGTTAGGTGGACAGGCAGGTAGTACTGAGGGAAGTAGGGAGGCTGCAGAAGGATCTAGACAGTTTGGGAGAATGGTCCAGGAAATGGCTGATGGAATTCAACGTGAGCAAATGCGAGGTCTTGCACTTTGGAAAAAAGAATAAAAGCAAAGACTGCTTTCTAAATGGTGAGAAAATTCATAAAGGGATCTGGAGTGCTAGTCGAGGATTCTCTAAAGGTAAGCATGCAGGTTGATTCCGTGATTAAGAAAGCGAATGCAATGTTGTCATTTATCTCAAGAGCTGAAAATGTGTTGCTGGTTAAAGCACAGCAGGTTAGGCAGCATCCAAGGAATAGGAAATTCGACGTTTCGGGCATAAGCCCTTCATCAGGAATGATATCTCAAGAGGGTTGGAATAAAAAAGCACCGTTGTGCTTCTGAGACTTTATAAAGCTCTGGTTAGGCCCCATTTGGAGTACTGTGTCCAGTTTTGGTCCCCACACCTCAAGAAGGACATACTGGCACTGGAGCATGTCCAGCGGAGATTCACACGGATGATCCCTGGAATAGTTGGTCCCAGGATCCTGGGATTGTATTCATTGGAGTTTAGAAGATTAAGGGGAGATTTAATAGAAACTTACAAGATAATACATGGCTTGGAAAGGGTGGACGCTAGGAAATTGTTTCCGTTAGGCGAGGAGACTAGGACCCGTGGACACAGCCTTAGAATTAGAGGCGGTCAATTCAGAACAGAAATGCAGAGACATTTCTTCAGCCAGAGAATGGTGGGCCTGTGGAATTCATTGCCGCAGAGTGAAGTGGAGGCCGGGACGCTAAATGTCTTCAAGGCAGAGATTATTAAATTCTTGATGTCACAAGGAATTAAGGGCTACGGGGAGAATGCTGATAAGTGGAGTTGAAATGCCCAGCAGCCATGATTGAATGGCGAAGTGGACTCGATGGGCCGAATGGCCTTACTTCCACTCCTATGTCTTATGGTCTTATGAGAGACCTTCAAAAGCCTGCTGAAAAGAAAGTGATCTTTCTTTGTTTGCGATGAGTGGAAAAGACATTCCAGGGACTTTGAAAAGGAAGAACTGTACCTACCAGAGAAGGTGCAAAACTTGACCTACTCTTGGGAAATAAGGCAGGACAGGTGACTGAGGTGTCAGTGGGGGAGCACTTTGGGGCCAGCGACCATAATTCTATTCGTTTTTAAATAGTGATGGAAAGGATAGACCAAATCTAAAAGTTGAAGGCCTAAATTGGAGAAAGGCCAATTTTGACGGTATTAGGCAAGAACTTTCGAAAGCTGATTGGAGGCAGATGTTCGCAGGTAAAGGGACACCTGGAAAATGGGACGCCTTCAGAAATGAGATAACAAAAATCCAGAGAAAGTATATTCCTGTCAGGGTGAAAGGGAAGGTTGGTAGGTATAGAAATGCTGGATGACTAAAGAAATTGAGGGTTTGGTTAAGAAAAAGAATGAAGCATATGTCAGGTATAGACAGGATAGATCGAGTGAATCCTTAGAAGAGTATAAAGGAAGTAGGAGTATACTTAAGTGGGAAATCAGGAGGGCAAAACGGGGACATGAGATAGTTTTGGTAAATAGAATTAAGGAGAATCCAAAGGGTTTTTACAAATATTTTAAGGACAAAAGGGTAACTAAGGAGAGAATAGGGCCCCTCAAAAATTTTGGTCCCAGGAGGATCAGTTCCACCACAGAACACACCAGATGGCCTCCTCCTTTGAAGACCGCAATTTCCCTTCCAACATGGTTAAAGATGCCCTCCAATGCATCTCGTCCACATCCCGCACCTCCACCCTCAGATTCCACCCCTCCAACCAATACAAGGACAGAACGCCCCTGGTGCTTATCTTCCACCCTGCCAACCTTCGCCTAAACCAAATCATCCACCAACATTTCCGCCACCTCCAAATGCATCCCACCACCAGGGATATATTTCCTTCTCCACTCCTTTCCACCTTCCGCAAAGACCATTCCCTTTGTGACTACCTGGTCAGGTCCATGCCCCCCAACAACCCACCCTCCCATCCTGCTCCTTCCCCTGCCACCGCAGGAATTGCAAAACCTGCGCCCACACCTCCTCGCTCACCTCTATCCAAGGCCCCAAAGGAGTCTTCCACATCCATCAATGTTTACCTGCACATCCACCAATATCATTTATTGTTTATCATCCATTGTTCCCGATGCGGTCTCCTCTACATTGGGGAGACTGGATGCCTCCTAGCAGAGCGCTTTAGGGAACGTTTCTGGGCACCCGCACCAATCAACCACACTGCCCTGTGGCCCAACATTTCAACTCCCCCTCCCACTCAGCTGAGGACATAGAAGTCCTGGGCCTCCTTCACCGCCTCGGAACACTTCAACCCCAGGGCATCAATGTGGACTTCACCAGTTTCCTCATTTCCCCTTCCCCCACCTCCAAACTTCCAGCTCAGCACTGTCCCCATGACTTATCTTATCTGCCTATCTTCCTTTCCACCTATCCACTCCACGCTCCTCCCTCACCTATCACCTTGATTCCCTCCCCCACTCATTATGTATTTGGAAAGGCAAGGACTAATTTGGGATAGTCAACATGGCTTTGTGCGTGGGAAATCATGTCTCACGAACTTGATTGAATTTTTTTGAAGAAGTAACAAAGAGGATTGATGAGGGCAGAGCAGTAGATATGATCTAAATGGACTTCAGAAAGGCGTTCGACAAGGTTCCCCATGGGAGACAGATTAGCAAGGTTAGATCTCATGGAATACAGGGAGAACTCACCATTTGGATACAGAACTGGCTCAAAAGTAGAAGACAGAGGGTGGTGGTGGAGGATTGTTTTTCAGACTGGAGGCCTGTGACCATTGGAGTGCCACAAGGATCAGTGCTGGGTTCTCTACTTTTTGTCATTTACATAAATAATTTGGATGCAAGCATAAGAGGTACAAATAGTAAGTTTGCAGATGACACCAAATTTGGAGGTGCAGTGGACAGCGAAGAGGGTTACCTCAGATTACAACAGGATCTGGACCAGATGGGCCAATGGGCTGAGAAGTGGCAGATGGAGTTTAATTCAGATAAATGCGAGGTGCTGCATTTTGGTAAAGCAAATCTTAGCAGGACTTATACACTTAATGGTAAGGTCCTAGGGAGTGTTGCTGAACAAAGAGACCTTGGAGTTCATAGCTCCTTGAAAGTGGAGTCGCACGTAGATAGGATAGTGAAGAAGGCGTTTGGTATAATTTCCTTTAGTGGTCAGAGTATTGAGTACAGGAGTTGGGAGGTCATGTTGCGGCTGTACAGGACATTGGTTAGGCCACAGTTGGAATATTGCGTGCAATTCTGGTCTCTTCCCTATCAGAAAGATGTTGTGAAACTTGAAAGGGTTCAGAAAAGATTTACAAGGATGTTGCCAGGGTTGGAGGATCTGAGCGACAGGGAAAGGCTGAACAGGCTGGGGCTGTTTTCCCTGGAACGTCGGAGGTTGAGGGGTGACCTTATAGAGATTTACAAAATTATGAGGGACATGATTAGGATAAATAGGCAAAGTTTTTTTCCCTAGGGTGGGGGAGTCCAGAACTAGAGGGCATAGGTTTAGGGTGAGAGGGGAAAGATATAAAAGAGACCTAAAGGGCAACTTTTTCACACAGAGGGTGGTACGTGTATGGAATGAGCTGTCAGAGGATGTGGTGGAGGCTGGTACAATTGCGACATTTAAGAGGCATTTGGATGGGTATATGAATAGGAAGGGTTTGGAGGGACATGGGCCGGGTGCTGGCAGGTGGGACTAGATTGGTTGGCATGGACGTGTTGGACTGAAGGGTCTGTTTCCATGCTGTACATCTCCAATACTCTATAACTCTAACATGAGAGCACATCAATGAGATCACATTAAATAATCAAAATCATGTGCGAGAATTCAACCCAGCTTTATGGTCTGGACTTTGATATACAGAATGTGCTCCCTTGTCTATATTTCTCCACCTGTTGTATTTGTGTCAAACTGTGTCTTTGTCTGTCATTCCTTTGAGTTCTCACATGCACATTCATGAATAAAGAGGTAAGCTTTAAATTGCATTGTAATGAATGGAAAATCCACTTTTCTCTTCTCATGCATAAAAGATGAAGTTAATTTACAATAAATGGTTATTTTTTCCTGTAATGTCAAAACTTGGTGTGAATTAATTTTAACCTGAATCAGAGTCAGTTCGACAAACTGGGCATCTTGATGATTTAATTGGATACTGACACATTTGTGATGGTTCATGGAACATTTACACCCTGACTGAGTTCAGCAAAGAAGCCTGGTGATGTTCTGCTTATTTTTGTTAGAAGTACAAAAGAGAACCAATTGGGTATTTTGAATTTAAACAAATGATGTCACTGGAGAAGTAGTGGGGTGTGGATTATCAGTGTATTTACCCCTCAGTCATGACATTCAATTATACAATTAATACTGTACAAGTAAAAACAAAATACTTAAGATAGTTGCAAGTTGCAGAATATGGAAATAAGCATCAGCTCAGGCAGTATTAACTAGACAGGAGACCAGGACCAGGAGTAGTTAATGTTCGGAATTAACACGGTAACTGAGTTAATAGACAAATTGTAGTCGACACCCCCACAGTCTGCACTGGAGATGGCAGAGACAACCAAGACAAGGTCCATCAATTTCTCAGCAACACATCCAGAAATTAGTGACACCCTGTGTCATAAAATCTCATTCAATTCTTTTCCCCTTTCACAAGAGGGTCTTCAAGATCCAGCATTGGAAGCAAATACCTATTCTGGACTTCCTTCACCCTGCACTCAGCTGCACTGTGCTTCTTTCTTCTGACCCCCATTCAAATAGTATGGAGTCATCAAACTCCCTGGGAGCTAATTGCCTGCTGTCTACTCATGACAGTACTTGTGTTGCCCGAAACCATTTCTTTCCTTCAACATTCCTAGTTCCAAACTGCAGCTAACCATTTCCCCCAGCAAACAGAGATCGAAACCAGAGAATCTTCTTACTCTCTCCCCAGGACCATGATGATAGAACCTACTCTGGGCTATCCTCACCCAGACCTCTTGATTATTCTTCATTTAGAATTTCTTCTTTGATATGAGTTCAGTAACACTTTTATCATAATTTAACTCCAAGTTCCAAATAAAACCATCTCCCTCAACTGTATTTCTTTATAAGCAGCTTCGGCATGACATCTTTGGCTCTTCAGCAAAGCAAACCTACCTACCATTTTATGATCTTCCTTTCCTAGATGTTAACCTCTTAAAGAAACTTTGCCCTGACCTTTCAGCTGTAATGGAATTCAAGATGCTTTTCTTGGCAGTTATCCCATTTTTTAAATGCAAACTTAACTCCAGAGTAAAAGCTATCCAGTGAAACATGAACCATGAGCTACATACTCACTGCACCCTGAAGGAAAAGGGTCACTCAGCTCGAAACATTAACTCTGATTTCTCTCCACAGATACTGCCAGACCTGCTGGGCTTTTCCAGCAATTTCTATTTTTGTCTCAAAATCTCTTTCAAATGATTTTGTTAAGTGTGACATTGCTTCCCACATCAGGTCTTCATTCTTGATATTGTAAATCCAGCTCATTTACTTTTTAAGTACATTGCAAAGCTGGCCCTCATCTGGTTCCAGACTGGCAGGCACAAGCCCCACTAACCACCTGCAAACCAATGTCAGACTCAGTTGAAGTGAAGTCACCAGTAACAGGGATGCCTTTATAATCTGTACAAGTAAAAACAAAATACTTAAGACAGTTGCAAGTTGCAGAATATGGAAATAAGCATCAGCTCAGGCAGTTTAACTAGACAGGAGTCCAGGACCAGGAATAGTTAACGTTCAGAAGCAGATGGATGGCAAATCCACCAGTTACCAACTCCTGATGATCCCCAGCCTATCAGTGGTTCGCATGGAGGGAAACCTCCTCCTCACTGTGAAGCTGACCAAGCACATATTTACATTACTTAAAGCTTTGACAATCAGACAATGTTTTGTAAATAGGGATGATCCCAGATTCCTTTCTTCCTATTAAACTGTAAAATACTTTGAAGAAACTTTCAGGTTAGAAACGTTTCACAGAAACAATGCTAAACTGGGCAGATTCTCAGCCATTTGTCACAGTGTGTTGTACTGAAGAAAGGATAAACTTTCTCTGTGAATTTACACCCAGTGAAAGTGTACAAAAAAATCTTTGTATCTGCACTGTAAAATGAAACAATCCCAGACTCATAGCTGAGATAAACACCAATTTTCCTCGGAATCTCACCAGCTTGGATATCAAATGTGGTTTCAAAGTTTGCCTGAAATTTATTCTCAGTCCTCCCAATTGTCCAAAACCCATTCTTTGGTGTCAGCTGGATTTCTCTCTTCCTCTCCACAGTCTCTGTGGCTACTCCCACAGTCCAGTGCTGATTCCCCTCCACCTCCACCTCCCAGTAGTGTGAGCCTGAAGTAAATCCCTCGGATCCAAGTATTGATTCACAGACTGTAAACCTCTCTTCATTGTCATGGACACTCAGTGCTGTCTGGGTCAATCTCACGTTCTTCTGATCTTTAGATACCTCAAGCTTTGGATTTGCTGTTTCTGTATCCAGGGTTACAGAGACTGAAAATACAAAGGGAAAAATTAGTAAGGCTCAATTAAGTCAATCGATAATAACAAAGAAAAGTTTATTGTATCAAGAATCATATTCAGGAGAGCAAGAACGTGTAATCTGTATCATTCCTGGCTGATACATCGATGCCTGAAAGTACTTTACAGAGAGGAAACAATGAGTGAAAAACAGGATTTCAACAGGACGCCTTTTAAAAGGACTGTAAAAATGTAGAGACAAATTTGAGGGGAGAATGTCAAAGGGAAGATTGTGATGAACAAAAGCTGTCTCGAAAACTTAATTTGTGAGGGTGGAGAAAGCAAAGTTCAAGTTGATGAAAACTGGAGTCTTTCTGGGGGTAGTGGAGTTACAGAAACATAAAATGGTCAGTTCTGGGAAAACTGATGGAATGTAAAATGTTCCGATGAAAAGTCACTGTGCTAGAGCCTGGAGCTTTACCTTCCCTTTACCACAGCTGTTTACTGATCTGCGGAGTATTTCCATCAGTTTTTGCTTCACCTTATTGTAATAAAAAAATTGATGTTGAGATCCAAACATCTGAGGTACTATAGTCCATGAGCAGGAGAATTACACACCCTGACCTTTTCACCTCATGACCTTACATCAAGATAGCTCTGATACAGGATCCAATTCCACCAAATATGGGAACCATCGCAATCTTCTCACAATCCTCTGCAAAGTGAGTGAAGGTATTTTTGACGAGCTAACAAGTAGTACTAAATATAGCAATGGCCTGCTCACCAATGCTTAGTTTCAGCATATTAGGATGGCTCAGTTCCAGACTTTAATGCAATTTTTCTTCAAATGTGGACAAAACACTGAAATGCAGACGCAAGGGGACTGCAACTGTACTTGACATCAAGGCAACATTTGACTAAGTGTGGTGCCAAAGAATCCTTGCAAAATGGAAGCCACTTGGAGTCAAGGGGGCAGAATTGATCACTGCTTGGACTCATTTCTCGTCCAAAGGAAGATGGTTGTTGTTGTTGGAAGTCAATAATCTCGGTACAGAACATCACTGCAGCAGCTCCTCAGGAAAGATACTTTCTAATCAATCTGCCCAGAAATGTGATCAAACACCTCCTCCTAGGCCCAAACATCTTCAGCTGCTTGGGGTAAAATATTCAGCACCATTCACCAGTCCTCAGATACTGAAGCAGTCTGCATCTTTATGCAACAAGACCTGGACAACATCCAAGCTTGGACTGTCAAGTCACATTCATGATAAAGAAGTGCCAAGCAATTGCCTACTTTTTTCCTCTTGACATTCAACAGCATTGCCATCATGAAAGCTCATCAACTTTATGCAGGTGGCCACTGGCTACAAATGTAACTGGATCAGCCAAATCAATACTGAAGCTACAACACCAGGTCAAAGGTTGGGAATTCTGCAGTCAGTATCTCATGGTTTGACACTCCAAACCACGGAGAATGCAGTAGTCAGTAGTCTGGTTGATGCCTTGCCTAGAGAGTGCCAACAACACTCAAGAATCACAGTATCATCTGGGATGGGTGTGATAGAAAGAGAAGGAGCCATGTCTTTATTGGGTAGCCCTTGACACTCTGTACTCAGTTTGAAGAAATGTGTGGGACCTGAAAAGGTCAGGCACCAGGAAGGGCCTGAGAGTGTAGGTATTGTGAGAAATTTCCAGAAACCTTGTATAACCTGAAGAAATGGTTTGTAATGGTTTCAGCACAGCTGGACATTGAATGTGAGCCTTTCCTTAAGACCAACATGCTATCAAGGATCTCCAACACATGGGAGAATCCAGCGATGAACCGGATTCCTATAAACTTCTCACACTGATCATTGAGATTGGAAACCCAGAGGTAATGGCTGGCTCTCTTCAGTGTATCTTTGATGGCCTTCTTGACTCAGTGATGAGTCCCAGAATGGGAGATCCTGTATATGTCTCCAACAGCATTGCCATCATGAAAGCTGTACTCATCTTGGTGTGATCCTGAACCAGAATTAAAATGGAGTACCATTCTCTTTCACCCTGCTCCTTGGGCAGAAATTCCATAACTTTGAAAACACATGCAAACAGATTCAAGAACAGCTTCTTCTGGCTGTGACCAGATTTATGTATATCCTGATGAAGGGCTTTTGCCCAAAACATCGAATTTCCTGTTCCTTGGATGCTGCCTGACCTGCTGCGCTTTAACCAGCAACACATTTCAGCTCTGATCTCCAGCATCTGCAGACCTCACTTTTTACTACTACATGTGACAATAATAAATCAAACTATAGATTTGGGGATATATGGGTGCAGCTCCTCATTCATCATAGTGCATGATACAGTGACCATCTTCCTGCAGAGACACAGTCTTTGATACCTTTGCTGCTCTGATATTGTCAGGTCACTGGGCCTCTGACGATGAGCCCTCACTGGTGCACACTGCTGTTTGCACTCTGGTAGTGTGTACCATTTACTAGATGCACTGGATGTACTTACTGAGCTTCCTTCTACAGCACCTTATAAAAGTCACAATTGCATTGGTGGTGGTTATTTAGCCAACAAGTTGATGAATGGCTTTACACAGAGTTGGCAATCAGTCCTGTTCCCCTACTTTAATCCCCAAACCTTGCAGCTTTACAGCCATCATGTGTCTATTTGATTTCCTGCTAAACCCCTGACC
Source organism: Hemiscyllium ocellatum (assembly GCF_020745735.1). Lineage (NCBI taxonomy): Eukaryota > Metazoa > Chordata > Chondrichthyes > Orectolobiformes > Hemiscylliidae > Hemiscyllium > Hemiscyllium ocellatum. Next base: position 9,636,035 of record NC_083435.1, read on the forward strand.
TCCACCACCGAGGAAGACATTGGAAGCAGACGCATGGGGTCATCACCACCCAACAGCTACAAGGCTCCTTCAAACTCCCACACCATCCTGAATTGGGACTATACTGCTGTTCCTTCACTATTGTTGGCTTAAAATTCTAGAAATTCATCCCAACAGCTTCGTGGGAAAACCGACACTACATGGACTCCACCAATTTTAGAAAGTCGCACAACACTACCTCCTCAAAGACAATAAAAGAATAGATCACAAATGTACACATTCCAAAAATAAATTAAAATACAGCTAAAGATGACTGGACCATGAACAATACCTCAAGGAGCTTCTGTAAGTTCCTCAAACTAAATTAAATCAGCAAGAGACCCGGGGTCACAGAGTGGAAAGGATGAAAGAGACAGAGACTGAATGATATTAATTATACCCATTAAAAATCAAATTCTTTGATTTGAAAGCTTGCATCATCATGCAGATTGGAAACTGCATCCATGCTGCTCTTTACCTGCCATTCATTCCCATCGATTGTTACTGGAGAGTGACAAGAGAAGGTGATCAAGAGATAAAATCCTTTGTTATCACAAGAGGATCTTACCTTTACACTTAGAAATGTTCTCCCAATCTGAAATCAGAAATAATAAACCAATAAAATGGGAGAAATCAGCATGTACTTAAATCCACACAAGAAAACGGACTGTGATTGTTATTTAACTGCTGGCTGTGAATTGGACATTGTTACTCTCAAAGTGTTAGTCATGTTATTCCACAGTCTGGGTGGCAAGGAAGCAATTTCCTCATTCCAGTCTTCAGCCTTTTTAAAATCTATTTCACGTGTCATGTCAATTGCAGCCGTTACATTTTACATCCTCCTCCTGTGTGAGGGTAGAGTGCAGGGACAAGTCGGTTGGTATCATCAGTAATAGCCACAGCAAACAAGTGCCAGACAATGGCCATCTCTGAGAAATGGTATCGAACCAGCTCCCTGACATACAACACTATCACCATCACTGATTGTTAACCAACAACATTCTGGGAGTTGACCATTCAGCAGAAACTTAACCAGATTAACTAATAAATACTGTGATGATAAGAACAGGGAAATCTGAGGTGAGTAACTCACTTCCTGACTGCCGAGTGTCAGTCTACAAGTTAGGAATGTGATGAAATACCTGTCACTTGCCTGGAGAGGTCCTGTTACAACAACACTGCGAAAGCTTGACCCGGTGTAGGACCAATCGGCCTGATGGTTCAGAACTCCACCCACCACCATTGCAGTGAGACAGCAGAGTGTCCCACCTATAAACTGCACTGTGGGAACTCACTGCACCATCAGTGTTCTCTGATAGCTTCCTACAACCTGTACCACGTCAATACACGTGGTAAAACAGAGTCATTGAAACACCATTCCTGACCATGCACCATACTGATTTGGAACTAGGTCACAATTCCTTCTCTGTCACTGGGTTAAAATCCTGGAACACCTTTCCTTCCAGTCCAGTTCGAGATGGGACCTGCAGCTTCTTATTCACCATTCATGGTCTACATAATAAAACCCAACCCCATCTGGTGTTTCGGTGACCCCCCCCGGGGGTGGGGTTCCCCACACAGCTTGGGAAGTGTTGCTCCAATCTTGACTATGACAATACACTTCAGGTTGCTCGCCCAGATTTTACCTTCTATAAACTGGAGGTGGTCATGGAGAACTCTGCTGCTGCGTCTTAACTTGCACCAAATCTCACACTCAGCTCTCAGCCCTCTACTTACTGACCCACACTGGCATCAATATAAAACAACCTTTCAAGTCAAAGAGTAGAGCGTACCTGAATCACTGACAGATTTCCACTGAGCTAAAAAAGAAATCAAACTGTTAATACACTTCATTGATATAGTTGTCACAAACCTTAAAATATTGACAGAGACATCAGTATGATACCGACTCAATGTGATCCCAATGTGATACCATGGTACCTGCAGCTGTTTAAGATGGCAGCTCATCACCACCTTCTCAAGGGCAACTGGAGATGGCAATAAATGCTGGCCCAGCCAGCAAAGCCCATTTCCCACGAGTGAATTAAAATAATATGGATCTCCATATTTGAAGTGGTTTGAGTGTTGGCACTTTAACCTAACAGGTGTTAGCCTCGGTTCAGTTGTATCTCTCTCACCTCTGAGTCAGGAGGCTGTCGATTCTCCTCCAAAGACCTCAGATGTAACCAAGCTGACCGTCCCAGTGCAGTCCTGAGGGAGTGCTGCACAGTCAGAGGTGCCATCCTTCAGGTGAGATGTTGAAGCTAGATTTGTCTGCTTCCTCAGGTGGACATAAAACTTCCCCATGGGACTACTCTGAAGCACAGTGGGGGTTATCCCTGGTCAATATTATTCATGAGTCAACATCACAATTCTGCCATCCTTATCCAGTCTGACCTACAAGTAGCTCCAGGCCACCAGTAGTGTCACTGACTCTTAACTGCCGTCTGAAATGGTTAGCAAGCCCCTCAATTGTAACAATCATAGAATCCTCACAGTGTGGAAATAGGCCATGCAGCCTAACAAGTCCACACCAACTCTCCAAAGAGGACCCCACCTGGATTCACTCCTGACCCTATCCCTGTAAGCCTGATTGCCCATGGCTAATCCATCTAACCTACGCATTCCAATGGGAAATTCAGCATGGCCAATCCACCTAACCTGCACACATTGGACTGTGGGAGGAAACTGGAACACCCGGAGGAGACCCATGCAGGTGCAGGGAGAACATGCAAACAACAGACAGTCGCCAAGGCTAGAATTTAACCTGGGTCCCTGGTACTGTGAGGCAGTAGGGCTAACCACTGAGGCACCATGCCACCCATGTTGGCAGAGGGCCTGGTAGAGGTAAGATCTATGAAACTTTTCTCTTCAAGAAAGGAAATACTTTAAAGGTGTTAGGAAATAGTTTATCTCAGTGTCAGGGTTTTTGTGTGAAAGGTCCACACCTGAAATGTTTGTTTAGAACCAGGAAGGAGTTATTTGAGGTTGAGAATGTTTAAGATCAGTTGTGTGACTATCCAAGGAAGAGTTATCAAAGACAAGGATTTGAAAGGAATTGTGAAGTGAAGCATTGACATGATACAGAAGGGATTCTCCGTGGTGTCGGAGTACAGTAAAATAATGCTGTTGGAATCAATTGTATTTTTAATTGTTCGTTTCTAAAACTTTCAAATTGTGTTAAATCTAAATACCCTTGTTGGTTCCTTGCTCCCATCTTTTCAGAGTCATAGAGCTGTACAGCATAGAAACAGACGCTTCAGTCCAACTCGTCCATGCTGACCAGATATCTTGAATTAATCTAGTCCCATTTGCTAGTATTTGGTCCATGTCCCTCTGAATCTTTCCTGTTCATACCCATCCAGATTCCTTTTAAATGCTGTAATTGTGCCAGCCTCCACCATTTCCTCTGGCAGCTCATCATCCTCTGCATGAAAAAATTGCACCTTCGGTCCCTTTTAAATCTTGCCCCTCCACCTTCAATCAATGTACGTTGGGTTTGGACTCCTCCACCCCAGGGAAAAACCCTGGACTATTCACCCTATCTATGCCCCTCATGATTTTATAAACCTCTAAGCTCTAGGGAAAATAGACTCAGCTTATTCAGCCTCATCCTTGTAAATCTTTTCTGAACCCTTTCATGTTTCACAACATCCTTCCTGTAGCAGGAAGACCAGACCTGAGTGCAGTATTCCAGAAGTCGCCTCATCAATATCCTGTACAGCCACAACATGACCTCCCAATTCCTATACTCACTGCGCTGATCAATAAAGGAAAACGTACCAAATGCCTTCTTCACTTCCCTGAATACCTGGAACTCTACTTTCAAAGAGCTATGAACTTGTACTCCAAGGTCTCTTTGTTCAGCAACACTCCCCAGGACCTTACCATTAAGCCTGTAAGTCCTGTCCTGATTTGACTTGCCAAAATGCAGCACCTCACGTTTATCTAACTTAAATTCCATCTGGCACTCCTAAGCCCACTGGCTCCTCTGATCTAGGTCCTATTGTACTCTGAGGTAACCTTCTTTGCTGTCCATTACACTGTCAATTTTGGTGTCATCTGCAAATTTACTAACCAAACCTCATATGTTTACATCAAAATCATTTACAGGGCAACCCCTACATCTGTGTAATCGTTATCCGCGGTTTCAGTTACCCACGTTAACCTTGGTCTAAACATACAATAAAGAACCTTCTGGAACAAGAGGGCTGCCAGCAAGGTAAATTTCCCATTGAAATGAATGGGTTCACTCCTATCCGTGATTTCAGCCTTCCGCGGTAGACCGTGGAATGTATCCCCCTCAGGTTCAGTGGGACTTCTCTATATTAATAACAAAAAAGCAGTGCAGCCAGTGTCCATCCTTGTGGCACACTGCTGGTCACAGGCCTCCAATCTGACATGTAATTAATTATTTTATCATCAGAACCAAAACATCAGTACTGCATCCTTCTATTTCAGTGAATGACCACCTCATTAAATAAAAAGAAATAAACTATGATCTATCAAGCTGGACTTTAGTCTGTGATTTCATTTGTTCCGTAATAACATCTAAGCAACATTTATCCTAAACAGTGCAAATTTTGCAAAGATGTATGGTGAATTATGCACAAAATAATCTTCAAACAGATTGTTTAACAGGCATTATTTAGCAGGATTGATGTACCGTCTACACACCGAAATAACTAAGCCCTGAGCTGTATTACAGATATTTCATCATTTCTTACCATATTGTACAATCATCTTGTCCTGCTGCAGTTCTGAAAGAAATTCAACAAATACAAATATTAAAAATGATTTGATTAGTCTGATGTGCTTTCACTGACTACAAATATGAGTAAATAGCATTCAATCCCATATGAAACAAACCAAGATTGGCACTTCCACCAGTGCAGACAAAGAGTGGAGCTGGAAAAAGCACAGTAGGTCAAGCATCAGAAGAGAAGGGGACTCAACGTTTCAGGTCGGAACCTTTCATCAGGACATTTCTGCACTGTAATACTCATTAAGCTCCGTTACCTTTTAGGTGGTAAAGTGTTAGACTGCGCTGCAGTTCACGCTGTATTATACCACCTAATTGGTTTACTTCTATTGAGAATTAGAGAGGAGGTAGATGAATAAATTAAACAAAAAGTATTGAAGAAAAATTGGAAACAATAATATCTGACAAAAAAACTTTAAACGGAGGGCTCTCTTAGACATGCTGCTGCCTTCATTAGTACAGTGATCTCCTCCCCTCCCACTGAGACCAAGCTTATAAGGACTGAATTATTATAAATACAATGGAACCCAAACAACAGAAACAAAAACCCTGATTCAGTTTGAACATTTTTCTGAAGTCCTGAATCTATGTTGTCCATTGTCACTGAGTCTGAGACTGTACCTTTGATATTTCTGAATTGTTTCACAAGCCAAATGATCCCAGCGATTAAAGTAATGATGACAAGACAGAGGATCAGAGATAAAAACACCAGCCAGCCTGAGACAGAAGGGAAGAAACCATCTGGAAAGTAAATGGCAGTTAATTAGATTCTTATAATTTCAGATACATTCCACAGGAATCATGACAAAGTTTAGCACATTTTCAGGTCTACGATCCCTGAGCTGAAGACTTGGCTCTCTATCAACTGAATGGTAGTTAAACTCACCCATATCATTCTCTTATCCTCGAGTCACTTGGATTGCATTAATTACAGATTTTGCACAGACTGCTCACTGCACGGCTAACCCAACTGGCCAAAGCTGGCTCCTTTAAATATGTGGATCAAAAATAGACTGTTATTGGACCCAGGTGATGATGCAGGGGTAATGTCACTGAGGCCCAGGATAAAGCTCTGGGGATACAGGTTCAAACCCAGCACAGCAGTTAATGGAATTTAAATTCAACAAATGAAATCTGGAGTTTGAAGCCAGTCCCTTTAATGGCGACTGGGAAGCAAACATCAATTGTTGTAAAAATCCAAGTGGTGAACAAAAGTCCTTGAGAGGAGGGAAATTGGCCATCTTTGCCTGACCTGGCCTACTTGTGATTCCAAACCCACAGCAATGTCCCCTCTAAAATGGGTGAACAAGCCATTCAGTTCAAGGACTGTTATAGACGGACAAAAATTAAAGAAGTCTGTCAATTTGATGTAAGAAGCCAGCCTTATTCGAACTTTGCCACATTCTTTTGTGCTAATATCAATTTACAATACTGTGTTTTTGTGCTATGTGCAAACAGACGAAAGATACCAAGATGAATATCATCTAATCTAGCAGCACAAACAACTTGGTGTAAATTACTCTGTGGTCTGCCTGCATTTTTCAATCTTTCAGGACAAACAGCTGTCAATAACCGTGTACGTTCGAGGCCGCTGGACAACATACTGGGAGCTCGGAATATCCATTGTAAAGCCCAAAGGAAAAGCACAATAGTCTAAGACACTCTCACAAAAGATTTGTTTTTTTAAAAATCAGCCTCTTCAAAGGTTTTCTTGCACACCTCTCGAGTAGGTGGGACTTGAAACCAGACCTTCTGGCTCAGAGATAGGGACTCTACCACTGTGCCACATAAGGCTGGATCCCATGTCAAATCCCTCAAGTTTTCTGCACCAGACAATGTTTCACATGAAATATAAATGTGTGCTGTAAATATCAACTCAAATTGTAAATGTAAAGAGGCACCTCAGAGTGGGACACTGCAGTCAAAAGTGAACTCCATGCACCATTAAGTTCTAACTGCTGCGTAATTTGTTTTTATGGAGTTTGTGAACAGAGTGTTTATTTTGAAAATAAAACTGTATTTTATCATGAACCGACCTGCTATCTGGATTGCTGCTTCTTGTTCTTCTTTCAACAGCTTGTTCTGTATGAGACACTTGAAGCTGTTTGTTGCATCTTTTGTTACAGCGACACTGCTCTGGACATTGACAAGGCCATTCGAGTCACGTTGGTAATTTATTTCAGACTGTGCCGTTAGGTTCTGGCCATTCTCACCAGTCCATGATATCTGTGGCTGTGGGAACCATCCATTGGATTTACACATAAGCTCAATTCCATTTTTATGGTAACCATCGATCTGGATCCAGTGCTCACGCCCCAGTGCTACAACAATCAATGAACACTCGTTTAAACAGCTTAGAAACAAATTTTAACCCACATGTGAGTTCATTTACTGTTATTGAATGATAAAATAGTCTTAGTATTTCTGTGACATGATTCATACGAAGTGTACTGAATTTCATCACAAAATACATTTTTATCTAATGATCCGACAATTAAAACAAAAAGGAACACAAATGCATCTGAGAGATAGTAAGAGGAGGAGTTGGGCTGATAGGGGACCGTAAAGGGATCGATCCCAAAAATGGAAGTTGATGGTGAAACTCAGCAGGTCTGGCAGCATCTGTGGACAGAAAGCAGAGTTAACGTTTCGAATCTGATGACTCTTCATCAGAACTTTGTTTCAAATCTCCAGCATCTGCAATTCTTTGTTTTATAATAAATGGATCTGTGCCTGGAAGCAGGAGGTGTGGCTGAGTTATTTTCTGAATATTATATTTTAGTCTTTGACCAAGTAAAAGATCCTAATGAAGTCATAGAGCGAGGAGAGGTAGTTCAGACATTGGATGAGCTAAAAATTTATAAAAGTTGAACTATTCAATAGACTGGCTGAACTTCAGCTGGTAATTCACTGTGACCAGATGGAATAGATTCAAAATTACCGAGGGAAGGGGTTATGACATAATCCTCCAGTCCTGTTCGGCTACAGTCAAGGTTCCAGAGAATTGAAGATGTGCAAATTTCATACACCTTTCCAAAAACACCTTTTAAAAAAGATAACTCCAGCAACCATAGGCCAGTTTATGTAATTTTTGTGACAGGAAAGCTTTTAGAACTGAAAATCTCAGAGAAAATTAACAGTTACTGAGCTAACTATGGATTAATTCAGGGTGGTGCTGGAAAAGCACAGCAGGCCAGGCAGCATCCAAGGAGCAGGAAAATCACTGTTTCAGGCAAAAGCCCTTTGATTAGGAAAACCTCTTCAAGGCAGGCATCCTTGCAAGAGGATTCGCAGTAGGGTTAAAACCAACTCGGTAAAAACAAGAACTGCAGATGCTGGAAACCAGAGTTTAGATTAGAGTGGTGCTGGAAAAGCACAGCAGGCCAGGCAGCATCCAAGGAGCAGGAAAATCGACATTTCGGGCATTTAACTCTACTGCGAATCCTCTTGCAAGGATGCCTGCCTTGAAGAGAAGGGCTTTTGCCTGAAACGTCGATTTTCCTGCTCCTTGAATGCTGCCTGACCTACTGTGCTTTTCCAGCACCACGCTAATCTAGACTCTGGTTTCCAGCATCTGCATTCCTTGTTTTCACCCAAGGATTAATTCAGCTCGGCCAGCTGTATTTGTACAGGAAATCAGCATTTAACATTACTAACTCCGAATAATTTACAAAAAGAGCCCTGATAAAGGCATTACAATGGTAGCCCTGTATATGGACTTTCATAAGTTCTGGGAATAGCTCAAAGTTCATTTTGACCTAACGCAGATATTAGAGGGAATTCAAAGTGTCTCAAATGTTGCTCAGTTTCTAAAACTGTGGCAAGTTTTGCACTTGGCATTTAAATTAACTTTATCTTTAATTGATAGGCTCCTTCCCAGTCAGGGGTACATGAGCACGAGGCAGCCGCACAGTGATGAGGGGACTGGTTAGGCCTGATAAGCAGGAGCTGATTCATGCCTCTGAAATTCTTGCTACATTAAACACAGGAGACTCCTATTAGTGCACAAAGTTGGTTGAACATAGCTTCAGGGAACTTCACTTCGAAGATTTCTCAGTGATGTACAAGGCACCATTCGGATATTTGAAACTAAAACAAGGAGTGCCCTGAGACAGCCACCAAATAACAGTATGACCCAAGAGCTGAGGTCTGGAGGCATTAATGTAGCCAGCAGGTTGGTGATTGGTTCGAAGTTCTTTTTCCTCTAAAGTTAGAGCAGTCATTTAAATTATGGCCAATGTAACTGAAGCCCTGCATTACATTTATAGTTTAATAAATTAAGATCATTCAGTGATGTATTAGTGTTACTGAAATACATGATGGAGACAGCAAGATGCCTGGGGTCCAGCTGTAACGAACACCAGGGTGATCTACAGTGACCACACCTGCAGGAAGGGCCTACAGCTCAGGGAACATAGCCTCAGAGGTGATGAGCGGAAGGTGAAACTTCAAGCTCTGCAATGGATCAGGGAGGAAGAATGGAACTTTGACACTGTCCCAGGAAGCAGCCATATCTCATTAGTCAGATACTTCCGATCTGGTGCATGGTGAGGGACAGAATGATGAAAAGGGTGGGAAATGAGGCAGTTTTATCATCCCGAAGGTAACAGAGGAGGAGGAGGAGCCTCAGTCCATGCGCCTGTCCAACAGCTTTGGAGGTTGTTGCAGGGGCTTCAGGAAGGGTGAGGAAACTGATGACAACACCCAGGATGACAGTACCATCCAATGGGGGCACAGTGAGATACGATTAATTCATGATCGCATTTCAAAGGATTCTCTAGCTAAGAGTGATCATAACACTACAGAATTTCACACTTAGATTGCGAGCGAAAAACTAGAGTCTTAAATGTAAAGGCATTTACAAAGGAATGAAGAGAGAATGGGGTGAAGCAGACCATCTGCAACACATTAAGATAATTATGGCAATATCAAATTGAACCTAAAAACATAAAATGCTCCAAAGATTCACAGGAAGACTGAAGGTCAAGAACATTTTAGAAATGAGCAAAGAATAACTATAAACAAAAGGAAAATTTTGAGTCCAAGAGAAATACAAAAACCGAGAGTAAGATCTTCTATAAATTTACACTGGAGGGCAGCACTTCTAATTGTCAATGTAGCCTGGCGTTCGTGCCCTTCAAACTACAGAGGAAGGAAGTTCTTCCATATTGGAACACAGGTTTGGCCAGTCATGACTGTCCTTGAGTATCCATCTTGGGGATCAAGGGATAGGAATTTGGGAATCATCTTCCCATCCCATATTAAAAGGAAGAGTTGGAGGCAGAAAGTATTCTGGTGATTTAGCCAATTCATCCATTTTGCTGCAGCCATTTTCTGAGCAGCAATGGATTTAAGCTTTAATGAGAAATGTCAAAATTCCACGATATTTTATTCATAGTCTGTGCAGACCTGTTTTGCACTTCATGTATTTACTTATCGATAATTTACAAATGAAATCTACCTCTGAAATTAAAAAAGTAAAAAAAATTGTCTATCTCAACTTTTACCATATCCAGGTATACCTTCCCCTGTTAGAAGAGTAGTAATACCGACAGATTTTTTTCAGTGCATTATGAAATGCACAATGTGCAAGTATTTTTAACTGGATAAATAACACGTTTCATAAAAAAGCACTTGGATTTTGACTGAAATACCAATTTAATTTGATACTCATTTGTCATTAATGTGTTCACTCACCTCCAACTTTCAGCTCAATTGTAGTTTCTTCAAAGTTTGTCTTATCATCAACGGTACACAGGTATTTCCCCTCATCAGACACCCTCGTGTTTTTTATTCGAAGAGAAACATTGCCTTTGGATACTTCATCTTGAAACAGTTCAGTCCTTTTCCTGTATGCCTGATGTTGAGCAGCAGTGTCATCTTGACCGTTTCTGTACGCGTGAACTGGTAACCGAATGTCTGATTTAAACCAGCGCACCACCATGTTGTTGACAAATACCTGTGGCACAAGGTAACACTCCAGGACAGCATCTTCCCCCACAATGGCTACCACAGGATGGCTTGGGCCACTCACTCGGAATTCACCTGCAGAGTTAATGTCTCATTAAACTGCTCCAAATTTCAAATGGATCAGTGATTAAACTTCAAAATCACTTTGTTATTAGAGACTACAATTTTAATAAAACAGCTATGAGCAACACCTTGAATTTATTTTCCTATGTAAATGTATTTATGATCCCATATATCTACACCGTGGGTGGCGCAGTGGTTAGCACTGCTGCCTCACAGCGCCAGAGACCCGGGTTCAATTCCCGCCTCAGGCGACTGACTGTGTGGAGTTTGCACATTCTCCCCATGTCTGCGTGGGTTTCCTCCAGGTGCTCCGGTTTCCGCCCACAGTCACAAAGATGTGCGGGTCAGCTGAATTGGCCATGCTTAAATTCCCCGTAGTCTTAGGTAAGAGGTAAATGGAGGGGTATGGGTGGGTTGCGTTTCGGCGGGTCGGTGTGGACTTGTTAGGCCGAAGGGCCTGTTTCCACACTGTAAGTAATCTAATCTAATCTAATTTATTATCCCTAGATAGCTGTACTCATTTTCCTTTGTATCTGTACTTACTGCACTATGGACCGTATTTATTGCACTATATAGCTGTTGAGCAAAAAGATTTATTTTTCAAAATCATTGTTTTTATTACCATAAAGATCAACAAATCAGAATTTACTGAAATACCCCAGTGATAAATAAGGTAAGATTTCACTTGATCATCTTGAATGTAACCAAAACAAGCAGTAATTTGTTGCCAATTAAACTATAATTCACATATTATGTAGCTGATACAACAAAGATCAAGCTCACAAATTGGCAATTTCCTCGGTATAAATGGTACAAATCTCAGCCACAAAGTGCTTCAAGCCCAAGATCTCCTCAGGTAGAATTCCAGGTCCTTCTTTAGGGATTTACCCACCGACCTTCATCTGGCAACGGATCCCAACTAGAGTTTTCTGGGCACAGATATGACAAGAACAGTGTATTCGGGATCTCCCTCTTTAACAACATTGTGGGCCTACTGACAGGATGTTGACTGCACAAGTTCAAGAAGGTCGTTCACCACCACCACCTCCTGAAGGACATCCAGAGGAGAGTAGTACACACTGGCTCAGCCAGCAATGACCATGTCCCCTGCCTAAATAAAGGAAACGGCCTGTCTCAGTCTGAGACTGTGTCACCTGGTTCTAGACCCCTAGCAGGAGAAACATTCCTTCATCCTTCCTTGTCAATCTGTCCTGGAATTATTCGTGTCTGAATGAGGTCACTGCAGAAAATATAGGTCCATGATCTTTTCTCATTGGACATTCCCTCCATCTCAAGAATGTGTTTGGTGAAACCTTGTTTCACTCCTTCTGTGCAAGTATCCTCCCTCAGAATCATAGAATCCCTACAGTGTGGAAACAGACCCTTAGACCCAACAAGTAAACACCAACGCTCCAAACAGTAACCTACCCAGACCCATTCCCCTACCCTATGATTCTATATACTTCGGTCAGGAGACTACAGCTGGCCATGTGGACCCAGTCAGAAACCTGATCAAATTCCTGCCAATGTCCACTTTCGACCAAGCCAGCGGTGAATATAAAACTTTTCCTCTATTTCTGCTACCACTTCCAGTCAGAACGTCTGCCAACTGAACCAAGTCCACTTCACACAGCCTTTCCCTACTCCAACATCACACAGACTACATTGTCACACAATGAACACAGTAAATAATGTCCGGTTTAATAAATTTGCGATGGGTCTAGTTTTCTTTAATTTATATGTTTCTCTTTACATCTGAGTATATCTGAGGCTATTGCTCAGTCATGGATAGCCAGTCAATCCCTTCTGAAAGTAAACAAGAATTGAATGTTGCAGCTGATGTGGAGAAAAGCAAATATTTCCAAAAACAGCAGAACAAATCACAGTCACAGAATCCTTCAGCACAGAAGGTAGCCATTCAGTCCATCGCGCCTACACTGACGTATTACCCAGTGTCAATCTCCTGTCTTTTCCCCATATTTTTCAAAACTATTACCATCCAAATAATCATCCAATGCCCTCTGGAATGTCTCAACTGAACATTCCTCCACCACACTTCCAGGTAGTACGTTCCATAGTCTAACCAGTTGCTGCGTGAAGATGTTTCTTACATCAGTTTTGTCTAATTAACTAATGTGCCATTTCTAAACTGCTACTTCTTAAACAAACTTAACCATCAGAAAGTTCCTTACAGATTATTGATTGCCTACATTAAATAATTGTGGTCATGAACCCAAAAACCTAATATCGTTCAATGCCTTCACAAACATTTTATGGTCAAACCATATTTTTGGAAAATTGCACTGTATTGTGTATGTCATTCCCTAAGTTCATAAAATCATCTTAATATTTTGGGAAGGGGCTTGAACAGCTTTTGACTATTTATAAAGAACATAAGAACTAGGAGCAGGATAGGTTAACCGGTCCATTGAGCCTGCTCTGTCATTCAATACGATCATCGCTGACCATATTGTGGACTCAGCTCCACTTCACTGCCTGCTCACCCTAACCTGATTCCTTTACTGTTCAAAATTTTATCTTTGCCTTAAAAACAATGAAGTAGCTTCAATTGCTTCACTGGGCAGGGAATTCCACAGATTCAGAACCCTTTGGGTGTAGAAGTTCCTCCTCAGCTCAGGCCTACATCTGCTCCCCCTTATTTTGAGGCTGTGCCCTCTCATTCTAGTTTCACCTGCCAGTGGAAACAACTTCCTTGCTTCTATCTTATCTGATCCCTGCATCATGTTTTATAAGATTTCCCCCTCATTCTAAAGAATTCCAATTGAGTATAGTCCCACTCTCCTCAATCTCTCCTCACAAACCAACCCCCTCAACTCCAGAATCCACTGAGTGAACTCTCTCCTGTGTCAGGAGATGCTGAGGAGCTGGGAAAAAGGCAGTAATTTCTGAGGATGAGGGCACTGTCAGGGACAAATATCACCGAGACCATGATAGCGCTATTCATCACCGAGTGCCAGGGCAGACAGATCCTCATTGATACTCATTCTTAATATGTTTGTGTTGGGTGAAGATATCAGTTTTGTTGATGTCTGTTGCTGCAAAGACAAACAGCCTGGGTGTTTCCTGATAAAAAAAACAATATTTTGATTTGGTCTGTCTTTGCCCTTCCTAATCTTCACCAAAAGATTCCTTCCCCATTGGGTTTGAACATTTCACATCATCTGCTGTTCCCACCTTCAGGAATGGAGATTTTGCGTGTCCTGATGACAACTGGGAAGACAGTCACAGTCCATTCCGAGAGTGTCGTAACATCGAATGGTGTGAACAGAGGTTGGCTTGAGGCTTCATTCATGATCCTGTGTCCGAGAGCTGCACACTCAGTTCTCTTAGAGTCAGGATCATGGCTGAACTGATGTATGTTACTTCACCTTCCTGTCTTCCCCTGACCTTGACTCACATGTCAGTAAAACATATATCCAACTCAGCCATGAACATCATTAAATGTTCAGCTTCAACCACCTTCTGGGGAAGGAAATTCCACACTCTAAATGACCCTTGAGAAACAACAACATTCCCATCACCTTCTTAAAGGGAAGACTCCTTAATCTTAAACAATGTCCCTAATTTCAGTCTCTCACATACAAGAGAAGACATCAACCAGGGATCTGCTCTATTCAATCGCTTCAAGAACTTTAATGCTTCACAGTCATTGCTGTCATCTGTTATGAATTCATTTTAAGGAAAAGCCAAACTCTCTATTTGTTAAAATTGTGAAAGATTTTAAAGATATTATTTCCTCTGAACTACCCTTTGAACCTATTCTCTGTCACGAATCCAAAGCAAAATCACTGACCAAAGCGTCAGTTAAGGTCCGAAATGTTCACTTAATAATACAGTTCCAACTTCACACCAGGATTGTGTGTTGTATCTAATCAATACTGATTCATTGTTAATGTTCCTTACCATAGACAGAGCATGGAATCCCAATCAGTAAAACCAGAATGAGGTGAACTCCTTCCATCTTTGTGAAGTCTGTGCAGATTAACCTGGTCTGATACACAAACAAAATATAGCTGTCATTAGGGTCCTTCAATGTTTGCTTCAGAGTATCAACATTTCATTGCTCAATACCCAGCGTGTCAGAAACTCTATGAACACATTCTCCTGTCCAGGTTAACACAATTCTTTCACATTGATCTTTTTCATTTCATCAAAAACATGTGTCCTTTCAGCCGAAAAATATCTGAGAGCAGCAATGAGACATGGAAAGGCTCTCAGCATCATCTAAAATGAGCAGGCAGCAGTGGAGAGGGATTGATGGATTCAGAGAGTAAGAGAGCTTTGGAGTTTAGGCCCCGGGAAGCTGGACTCTCTGCTGTCGATGGTATGGACAGAAAACCCGAAATGGGAAAGCGGAGAATCGGCGCAGCACAAGTAAAACTCTTCAATTAAAGTTTATTTCAGCAAAGTGGCATCACAACTATCTCCAGGATTGAATTATTTCTCTCTAAATAAAAACCCCAGTGGGTCATGTTCTGTCTCATGGCCCTCACTATGTTCCTCCTTTTTACTTCCGTCTCCCTTTCCAGTCTCTGTGTTTGACCCTGAGACTTTAATGTTGCAGATTGCCTCTCCCTCCTGTTCCCTTATACTGACAGGAGCCAGCTCCAGGCTCTGTTCAGCTGATCAGGGACATTGGAGAAAGTTCTCACCTTTTCCCGGGACAATTCCCAGCGGCTCCCCGTTCAACTCCTTGGATTTGATTACGATCTTTCAGCGGGAATAATATCCCCCCGATCACAAAGGAATGACCCCTTCCTGAAATTAAAGAGGATTTGGGACTCACCTCTTACTTTCCCACAATCTGACCGAACACTTTCCGCCTTTTCCCGACAGATGTGTAAAAAGTAAAGACGTTCACAACAGTAGCCCCTCCCTGAAAACAATTACTTTCGTTTTTGACTGAATTCTCTTTTTGGGTTTTGCTGCCTCCTTCGGCCAAATGTGTAACTGCAGGGAAATTGCTCATTAAACAATAATCCACAGAAAATTAATAACTTTGATAAAATTAATGGTCACCTCAATAAATGTCTTTAGTTGATGAAGTCTGCGCGTATATATTTCACAGCGGGAACAGAATTATTTTCCAGGCTACACTTTGAATTCCAGCCTCTGACTGTTCTGAGGGATCTGTATTGAGGCAGAGTTTGAGAACCTACCTGTCACTCCACAGCATTGAACCTCAGTCACTAAACCTGTAAGAGAAATTCACATCCTCACAACACTCTGTGTGAAGGGGTTTCTCTCACTTGGCTCTAAATCTCTTGTCTTTAATCTAACAGCACTTGATTCCCTGGCAATTGGAAACACTTTGCTGCCTCTCCATAAACCGCATTAAAAAATTAGCAACATTAGAAAATTAGTGAAACAACTGCACAGAGTCTGGGTCCCATCACCAAGTCACCCTTCACCTACTAGTGCACAGTACACTGGCTGCAGCCAATCAGCACAGAGTCAGGACTGAACTGAGGGTGTTTTTAGAACATAGAACAGTACAGCACAGCACTGGCCCTGCAACCTTTGATGTGCCGACCTTTTAATCCTACTCTAAGATCAAACTAACCAACATAGCCTCCATTTTACTATCATCCGTGTGCCTATCCAAGGGTCATTTTATTGCCCCTAATATGTCTGACCCAACCACCACCATTGGCAATGCATTCCATGCACCCATCACTCTGTTAAGAAACAACATCTGACATCTCCCCTAAACCTTCCTCCAATCACCTTAAAATTATGACCCCTTGTGATAGCTGTTGCTGCTCAGGGCAAAGTCTGACTATTCACTCCACCTGTGCCTCTCATCATCTTGTACACTTCTATCAAGTCACCGCTCATCCTTCTTCACTCCAGTGAGAAAAGCCTTAGCTCCCTCAACCTTTCTTCATAAGACATGCCTTTCAGTCTAGGAAGCATCCTAGTAAATATCCTCTGTACCCTACCTAAAGCTTCCACAATCCTTCCGATAATGAGGTGACCCGAACTGAACGCAATGTCAAAGTATGATCTAACCAGGGCTCTATACAACTGCATCATTATCTCGTGGCTCTTAAACTCAATCCCTCTGCTAATTAAAGCTAAAGCCACATTGCCTTCTTAACAATCCTATCAACGTGGTGGCAACTTTGACGGATCTGTGGATGTGGACCCCAAGAGTCTAGGTTAGAATGGTGGTGAAAACACAAAGCAGGTCAGGCAGCATCCAAGGAGCAGGAAAAGTGACATTGCGGGCAAAAGCCCTTCATCGGGAATGAAGGCAGGAAGCCTGTCTGGTGGAGAGGTAAATGGGAGGTGGGTGGGGTTGGGAAGAAGGTAGCAATGAGTACAATAAGTGGATGGGGATGGGGATGAAGGTGATAGGTCAGAGAGGAAGATGGAGCTGGAGGGTGGGAAGGAAGATTGGCAGGTAGGACAGCTCATGAGGATGGTGCTGAGCTGGAAGGTTGGAGCTGGAGTAAGTTGGGGGGAGGGGACATGAGGAAACTGGTGAAGTCCACATTGAAGCGTTCCAAGGCAGAAGATGAGATGTTCTTCCTCCAGGCATCAGGTAGGGAGGAAGTGGCGGTGGAGGAGGCCCGGGACCTGCAAGTCCTCGGCAGAGTGGGAGGGGGAGTTGAAATGTTGGGACACGGGGCGGTGGGATTGCTTGGTGCAGGTGTCCCGGGATGTTTCCTATAGCGTTCTGCGAGAAGGCATCCAGTCTCCCCAATGTAGAGGAGACCGTATCAGGAGCAACGGATACAATAAATGCCACTGGTGGATGTGCAGGTGAAACGTTGATGAATGTGGAAGGCTTCTTTGGGCCCCATAAAAAAGCTAAGTGCAGAATGGGACTTGCAGTGATAGTTTGAATTAGAAGCTGAGTTTCTGATCCTATTGCTGCTATTATGAGGTTGCTGTGTATAAATTACCTGTTGTTATTTATAGAACAAAGATAACACTTCAAATAATGAAGCACTTTGGGTCCTTCAGATGTGATAGGTGGTATAACAGTGCAGGTTCTGTTCTTTTGACCTTTGGTTTGTGGCTGACGAAGATTATTGAAAGCCTTCCCTTGTTCAATCATGGTTTCCTGATCATGTGACAAAGAGGTCATCGGCAATCAACAGGATCCTATTTTGAGGAACTGCTTTTGTAGTCCCCTTTTCTATTTTAGAACTTACCGGATACCATTAGCCTGATGCCAACATGAAGGGCAGGGAAGATGAGCAGCATCGAGAGACCCACTGTCAAAGTGAAGGGAAGGGCAGGGATTCTCGAGTCTGAGGGGAAAAGAGACTTCAAAAGGCAACAGAGAGCCCAGGGACACTGCTGAAAGGAACAGAGCAAGACACAGTGACTCAGAGAAAGGTTCCTGAAACCTCGATATGAATGTTTGCTTGCTGGAACAGAAATTAATACTGTTGACGCTGCCACTGATTAGTGCACAATGAAAAAAAAAATCAGCAATGAATCCCCTTTTCAGCAAGATTCAGGAGAAAAAAAATACTTAGTTTTCCAAAACATCTGCAGGCCATTCAGCCCCACTGTCTAAGCTGGTGGTCATGCTCCACATCTGCCTCTTCCTTATTTACCAATCAATCGTTCCACTCCTTTCAGCAGGTCCACTCCCTGTGGAAGCAGTTTCCCCACTCACTGGGGAAAGCAGTTCCTTCTGTTCTCTCCATTTACTCATCATCATTTCATAATGACCTCCCTTATGCCTTATTTATTTATCTGCTGTCTCATATATCTGGAAAGGTACAGTGAAAAGTCACCATAATTTGGCGCAATTTTGAGTTACAAAAAGAATAGAAAGATGTTATGTAAGTAGAGTTCATCTTCTGCAGAAGGGTCTTCAAACACAGCTCCATGGCCTTTGCAGTGAAATGTCTCTGGCCTCAAGGAGTCCCTGCATTTCAGGCCTACTGCAGTCAGAAACCCTAGCCTTGGGCACAGCCACCAATACAGCTGGTGATCCACTGAGTCTCCGAATCCAAGCTCTGGGCCTAACACAGCCCCTCTTCAATGGGACAAACTTATCCAGCATTATCAGCAAATACTCCCTAAACAACCTCCACATTTCTGTCGTGCATTTTCTTGAGTACATCTATTACCAATTTAGGTGCCCCAGGTCCTGCCTAATAACATTGTACTTTTCCGATACTATCTGCTCTTATCTCTCTCCATCAGTCAGGGAGTTGTGATCATGGTCACTGAAATGCTTTCCCACCGAGAGATCTGACACCTGGCCTGGTCTGTTGTCAAGCACCAAACCCAACATGGCCTCCCTTTTAGTCGGCCTATATCTACATATTGCTTCAGGAACCCTTCCTAGGTGCACCTGAGAAAAACAGCTCCATCCAAACTATTTGAACTAAGGAGGTTCCAATCAATATTAGGGAAGTTAAAGTTACCAAAGACAACAATGCTGTTACTTTTGCACTGTTCCAAACTCTGCCTCCCAATCTGGTCCTCTATGTTTCTGTTCTTATTGGGAGGTCTGTAAAAAACTCCCAATAAAGTGACCGTTCCTTCCCTGTTTCTGACTTACACCCATACTAACTATAGGCAAACCCTCCTTGTCCACTTCCCTTTCTTCTCTCCTGTTTTTTTTGTTATATCAATTAGTTCTGTAGTCATGTCATATTCATCTTGAAATGTTAACTCTGGGTGAAATTTTCTTCTCTTGAGATTTAAGACCCCAAGTTTTGTCACAATGGAGAAACTTGCTGAAATAGCGACAAAGAGGCTGGTACCCTGTCACCCTTTATGTGCACAGTACACTGGCTGTGGCCAGCCAGCTCAGAGTCAGTCCCCTGAACTGAGGAGGTTCTCATCTCTTGTTTATTTATTTTTTCTTTTCTTTTTGTCTTTTTAAACCAAAAACAAAATCCTGGTGTATATGCTGGCTGTAACCAGTCGGCTTAGAGTCAGTCCATAACTGAGGAGATTGTAATCTTCTGGTTCTATATCTCTTTTCTTTTTTTTTAACTTTCTTTTTTAACACCAGAGTGGCCAATGACAAGCAGTGCCCTTCTCTCGCTTCTGGTTATGCATTTTTTAAATTTCTTGAAACAGTACAAAATACAAACAATAAGTTAACGATAAACAATAAGCAGTGGTTCGCAAAAAAAACCAGACTTTACAGGGGAAGGGACAACAAGGCCAAAACCCAAACCCCATGGTTTAATCAGGTTTCAGGAAAATGAGGGCAAACCTCAAATCCCACCTTCCTTCAACATAAAGGAAATAGTAACAAACACAGACAAGACAGTTCAATCCAATAAAAAAAAAGTGCATAGAATACAGACTCCTTCAGCAACCCAGTCACCCGTCCCTCCCACCTTCCCGCCACTCAAAGGCAGCTGGCCCCTATGCCCCCTTCTGGCTCTCGGTCCTTCCAGCTCCAGTCCACCCCTATGCAGTGCTTGGCTCTTGCATACCCCAATGCACTATCCGGCCTATGGATTGTCCCTACACACCTTCTGGCCGTCTCTAGGACAGCCGCCCTGCACTTTCTTTGGTACAACAGCACTCAGGACAGCCTACCCATTTTCTGGCTCTCACGGTGACCAGCATCGGGGTGGCCTCCCCACTTTCCGGTTTTTGAGGCAGCCTACCCACCTTCCAGTTCACAGGTCGGCCTACCCACCCTACAGCTCACAGGGTGACTGCTTTCGGGATGACCAATGAGCTTCCCAACTCACAGTAAGGTCTGCCAGACCCAGGGACACACAAAACAGTGCAGGTGATAAACCCAACAACCAAAAAAACAGAGTCACTTACCAAAATCAGAGACCCCTCTGGTACACACAGAGTCCATTACCAAGAATAATGTCCACTCCAGTTTGCAGAGTCCATTGTCAGAAACACAGTCCACAACCAAAGGCAGAGTCCACTCCTGAAGGCAGTAAATGCACTCCCCACAATGGACACACATATGTGCAGTCTCCATAGATGCCTGGTCCATCCACAGAGGACAGGGCCCACGCACAGGAACGCAGTTCATTGTAAAGGTGCGGTTAGCTCACAAGGGCTTGGTCAACTCCTCAAGGCAGAGTCTATTCCAAAGGCAGAGTCCACTCTAGCCTGCAGCAAATGCTCACCTACCAACACACACTGATGTTCAGTCTTTTCAGAGGTCTAGTCCACCCACAGAGGGCCAGGCCTACCCACAGAGAAACAGTTCATTTGGAAAGGTGCAGTTGATTCACAGGAGCTCAATCCAAACACCAAACATTGAAAACACATGCAAAAGGAAAATGCAGACCCTAAAAACCAGAATGCAAGGGCTAAGCCCTGCCACAAAATCAGCATAGACCTTTCTCAAAATAAAACACAAAAAAAGAGTGACACGCAGGCTGTAACCAGCCAGTGAAACAACAGTCCCCTAATGAGAACTGAATTATACCTGTAACACATTGACTGTGAAGATCAGAAATCCATCCTCAATAAAGGAATACCAGGAACAAACTGGTTGTGTCGATCTGCCAGTTTAGGAATCAGGCTCCCAAAAACAAAAACTAACAAACGGATACTGGGTGTGTGTCCAGCCAGCTCAGAGTCAGTCCCTGAGCCAAGGAGATTCTAATCTCTTGGTTTTTTTTTGTTATTTTTGTCTTTTTCGCTCTTTTTAAACCAAAAATCAAACCCCAACGTACTCAATAGTTGTGACCAGACAGCTTAGAGTGAGTCCATAACTGAGCAGATTCTAATCTTCTGTTTTCTTAATCTCTTTTTGTTTTTTCAGTGCCCAGTGGCAAGCAGTGAAGCAGTGCCCTTCTCTCTATCCTGGTTATATATATTTTTCCTTCTTATATTTTTGTCTTTTTTTTTCTTTTTATAACCCCCACAGTAGTGTGTAACAGCGATAGTGCTTGTGTATTCCCCAGCCCCATGTTGTGTGTGTGCAGTTGGAGGACACCGTGAAGAACAAGTGCAGAAATCTTTATTTACATTCCATCAGCAGGAAAAAAGGAAATTCCTGAGTGGCCAGTGACAATCAGTGCTCTTCCCTCTCTCCTGGTTAGATATCTTTTCTTCTTTTTTATTGAGTTTTTTTCTAAAACATAAGTGACAGCTCATTCAAATAACCTGTCTGCCAGTCCTTCCCGCCAGAGACCAATGTATGGCACTGTAAAAGGAACTTAAGGTCAACATTCCCTGCTTTTGAACAAATTGCAAATCCATCAAGTGATAAGGAAAGTGTAACAAGGTCAGCTAGGTGCACCTCATAGAATATTCATTCATTTTGTAGGAATAAACACCTTTCTAAAGTATAGAAAAGTTAAATTAAATGAGATTAATTTTATTTTAGATTAAAAAGTTCCACCATCTGCATGATTAACATTCACAAGATTTTGAAACTGATAACGAGCCAAACGCCTTACTTCCAGTAAATGTGGCTTTCCGAAGTTTGAAACATTGTGGATGAAACATCTCCACAGAGGCCGGCATCCTATCATCAAATCCCCTTTATTTACATGTGGAGTGTCCTTGACACTGATCCAGCTCCCTCAGAGCCAGCTCTCAGAGTGAACACAACCTCTGACCCTCCCGTTTATATATATTTTTTCTTCTAAAGGCACAGTGAATGAACAGCAAGTGCATAGAATATTATTCATGTTCCACCACCAAGAAGAAAGCAAACACCTGAGTGGCCAGTGATAAGCAGTGCCCTTCTCTCTCTCTCTCTCTCCTAGTATATTTTACCACAAAGATACAAACACCTTAATGTGCAAATTCTCATCTGTTACCCTTATCTGACTCCCTTCTGACTCCCAGTTCTGGTTACATTTTGTGTCAGAATGTTCAGAAACATTCCCCTCGAGTGAATGGCACACACACTGATTTCTTTCTGTCACATTTTTATTGCAGCTCAGATGTTTTTGTGTATATAAAAATAATTGAGCTACAATGGCTCAGGAGTGCTAATTCCTTTTTATCAGGATATTCTTTTCCCCACGTTTCTTCAACCAGTTTGAGAAAATTTCTGATGTTTAAATTCAGTTTTCCATCTCCCACTTCATCCTCCTTGTTACACAACCCATCTACACAGTAAAACCCTACAGTACATGAGGCACAACACAGTTTATTAGTCACTGAAAGATAGGAAATTAAATTACTTTTCCTAATACTCATGATAATATTTCTGTATCTTTGTAGGACTGAAACTTCAGAAATCATTCATAGAATGTGGTAAGAATTTATTATTAAAATGTTCACAAGGCAGAAGGAACATGGACTTTGGAATGATTACAAGTAGAATTGAACATGTTACATTTTAAACCTTTTGTTATCAGTTGTTAACGTATTTCAATGATGTGACTAATACAATGTGAGACTAAGTATGTAAGTTAGCTCACTGAGCTGGAAGGTTTGTTTTCAGACATTTTGTCACCATGACTAGGTAACATCACCAGTGAGGGTCTCTGGTGAAGTGCTGGTTGTATGTCCTGCCTCTATTTATAGCTCTTGGTTTCTTAAGGTGGATGATGTCATTTCCAGTTTTTTTTCCCCAAGGGAAGGTGGATGGGACCTCAGTCAATGTGTTTATTGATGGAGTTCTGGTTAGAATGCCATGCCTCTAAGAATTCTCGTGCGTGTCTTTGTTTTGCCTGTCCTCGGATGTGTGTGTTGTCCCAGTCAAAGTGGTATCCTTCTTTGTCTGTATGTATAGAAACTAGTGATAGGGGGTTGTGTCTTTTGGTGGCCAGTTGGTGTTCATGTCTCCTGGTGGCAAGTTTGCTGCTAGTTTGTTCGATGTAGTGTTTTTACAGTTCTTGCATGGTATCTTGTAAATGACATTAGCTTTGCTGGTGGTATCTAATAGATCCTTTAGATTCATTAGTCGCTGTTAAAGTGTTTTGGTAGGTTTGTGGGCTACCATGATGCCAAGGGGTCTGAGTAGTCTGGAAGTCATTTCTGATATGTCTTTGATGTAAGGTAATGTAGTGATAGTTTTTGGTTGCATTGTGTCTGCTAGTTTGGGTTTGTTTCTGAGGAATCAGTGGATTGTGTTTATTGGGTATCCGTTACATACTTATCATCAACCTGAGCTTCAAATCTTCTCAAACATCGCTAACAATGTGAGGCTCTTCACTTTAAGATACTCACTCAGGCCTAGTTTATTTTGACCCAATAATTACAGGAGAAAACAATTACGACTTACTTGAAAGAGGTAGTTTATTTTTATCTATAAACTGATTGAAATTAGACATGGTTTGAAAATGATCATGGAAGAAAATTTACAGAATTAACGTGTTGAGAAGGAAAATGAGAAATTAATTTTAAAAGATTTCTATTGTTTGAATTCCAGCAAATAAATGCTTCAACAATATCAGCATCATGATGCTCAAACATATTTCCAATAATTAGTTTCTTATGTGTTTGAGATAATATATGATCCTGTCTGATATTGAAAACATTGTGTACAATGACAATCGCTGAAAAAAACTGAACTATAAGAACGTAAAGTTTGTTTCAAAGAAGTCGCTGACAAGATTATGTCCAAAAGATATTCTGAAATGTGATTATTTGTTTCAGTCTATTTCAAATTATTTTCAATTGACACGTAAATTGTGGATTTCAGCAAAACCTTTGATAAGGTCCCAAATGGGAGACAGATCAAGATGGTAAAAGCACATGGGATCCAGGGTAACTTGGCACAATGGATCCAAGATTAATGGAAGGAGACAGAGGGTGGTGGTAGAAAGCTGTTCTCATGACTGGAGGCTGCCGTCCAGTGGCGTACAACTGGATCAGTACTGAGTCCATTATTGGTTGTGATTTATATAAATAAGAGAGGTGAGAATGTTGGGCGTTGGTGGGGGTGCAGATGGTACGAAGATTGGCTGGTTGGTTAATATTGAAGAAGAAAGGTCTCAGTTTACAGGAGGATATGGAGGTGTTGGGCAGATGGGCAGATCATTGGCAGAGGGGATTTAATCCTGCAAAGCGTGAGCTGTTGCATTTCAGAAGAAGCAACAAGTCGAGGGAGTACTCACTGAATAGTGAACACTCGGAAGCTGAGAGGAACAGAGGGATCTTAGGGAGCTGGTTCACAGATCCCTGAAGGCAGCAGGACAGGTTAATAGGGTGATTAAGGCAGCACATGGGACACTTGTCTTCAACAGTTGTGGCAAAAATCATAAACGCAGGGAGGTCATGTTGTAGCTGTACATGACTGGTTAGGATACTGTATGCAGTTCTGGTCAGCTCACCATCGGAAGGATGTGAGTGCCCTGGAGTGGGTATAGAGGCGGTTCACCAGGATGGTGTCTGGGATGGAGCATTGCAGCTATGAAAAGAGGCGGGGTAGGTTTGTGTCGTCCTCTTCAAACAGAAAAGGCTGAGGTGGGGACCTGTTAGAGGTGTATAAGGTTATGAGGGCACAGGCAGGGTGGGAGAGAAACAGTTCCCCTTAGTTGAAGAGTTAATAACAAGGGAAATAATTTTAGGTATGGGGCAGTAGGTTTTCGGTGTCTTTGAGGAAGTCCCTTTTCACCAGAGGGTGGTGGGAATCTGGGATACACTGCCTGGGAGGGCAGGAGAGGGGGAACCTCACAACCTTTAAAAACTATGTCATAACATTCAAGGCTATAGGCCAAGAGCTGGAATGTGGGATCAGTGTAGATAGGATGGTGCAGAATCCATCGGCTGAAAGGACTGTATTACTCAATAACCAATACATGGACTACATTTACTTTTTTCTGCAGCTTTCCCATTCAACCAGACTCCGTGACAGTTTACAGTGTGTGGTGGCTCTGTGGCTAGCACTACAGCCTCACAGGATCAGACTGTGTGACTGTGTGGAACTTGTATGTTCTTAGATTACTTACAGTGTGGAAACGGGCCCTTCAGCCCAATAAGTCCACACCGACACTCCGAAGAGCACCCCACTCAGACCAATTCCCTTACCTTTACCTTTGCACCTAACACTAGGGGGAATTTATCATGGTCACTTCACCTAACTTGAACATCTTTGTGATTGTGGGCAGAAACTAGAGCACCCGGAGGAAACCCACGCAGACATGGGGTGAATGTGCAAACTCCGCATAGACAGCTGCCCGAGGCGGGAATCGAACCCGGATCCCTGGCACTGTGAGGCAGCAGTGCTAACTACTGAGCCCATGTAGGCATAGGTGTCCCGATGTCTGCATATGTTTTGTCTGGGTGGTCCAGTTTCCTCTCAAAGTCCAAAGATGTGCAGGTTCGGTGGATTGACCATTCTAAATTGCTCATAGTGTCCAGGGATGTGCAGTCTCAGGAGATTAACTGTGGGAAATGCAGGGTTAGAGGGAGAGGATGGGGTGGTGGGTCTGGGTAGAATGCTCTTCAGGGGTTTGGAGTGATCTGTGAAAAATGGTTATGAGAGCAAACTATTGTCTGTCCATAATCAACAACAAAAGCTGCAGTTTCAGCTTGAGAGCAGAAAGGGAGGAGTTAAAAAGGAAGACAAAAAGTGTCCATAACAGAATGAGAAAGAACTTGCTCTGACAAAGTTACATTTTATTTCTCAGGGCTTCCCAAGCTTTTCATTGTCAATGGATTACTTTTGACATGTGATTGACATTGTTAAGCAACTTTTATACTGATCATAATATTGACTTGTTTAATCTGTTTGAAAAGGAAAAGTTGTATTGAATTTATAAACAGAAAATGTGGCAAAATTGGAATGATTCTGCTAATTAAAATTATTAAAAATATTGACTAAATTCCTTTCTATTTATAAATCATTGGAAAGCTCGTGTTGAGCTGAATGTTTGAATTATACAATGTTACTACACAGCAGGAAGCCATTATGTTAGTCCTGTCTGTGCTGACTCTCTGCCGGGGAAATCACCCTTGCCACTCATCTGCTTTTTCCCAGCAACCCCACAAACGTACACTGCTCAAATAATAGTCTAAATCTTTTTTGAAAGACTTGATTGCTTCTGCCACCAGAGTCTCAAACAGTGAATTCCAGATCCAGATTCCATGTAAAAAAAAGATTTATCTTTGATTTATGAGGAAAAAGAGATGTTCCTTAATTCTCCAATCACCTTGAACTGATACTTGCTGGTTCTCAATCATTTCACCAATGGGTTCACTTTCTGTTCGCATCAAAAATAACACATTGACCATTTGATCCCTACCTCATTGCCCTGTAAGGACACTGCCACTGGCATCAATAGCAGTTTAAATGATGGATCATCATTTAGTGTTAGCAGTGCAGTAGTACAGGTTTCCGGTTGTCAAAGGCACTCTGATGTTTTGTCCATTCAAAATGTTTATCTTTGACAAACTTGTCAAAGACTTTAATACAGTCTCAAAATTGAGAATGAACTTCGAATAAAATCCACTTGTGCCGAAATTCTGTAAAGCTTTGCATTTTGCCTCACGAATGAGAAATTCAAAGTTGTTTTTGTTTCTTGGCTTTGTCCCACAATTTGACTCAGATAAAGTCCCTTCTGCTTTCGCAAATTCACCTTTCAGCCAAGTTTCTCAAAGTTGGTTCATTGTAACCAATCAAGTCATTTATTCAAGTGTTGCAAATGTTTGTCTAGGTTTGACAGAACAGAAACAATTTATCAACAAATATGACATGGCTGTACAATTCTTTGATGATCTCATTGTTTAATTATTGAAATGTTGCAGATGTATTTAAGTCCATTCCAGTGTTACAGAAGTCACAAAAGCTAATATTTCTTAGGTTCTACCAGTCAGTACAACTTGCCAATATCCTTTCAACAAGCTATTTTTTGTCACTTAATTGCTGAACACTGTACAAATGCTTTTTTGGACAGTTTGATTATTTTTCTGGGACACTTGACATATAGAATGGAAGCGTCATTTCTGAGCTTTGATTTTTACATTTTTGTTTTATTAAATTAAGTGTTTATTCCATCTCATCTCTATATGTTTGTTCCTATGGATCCATTAGGGGCAACTGTAACAAGGGACTTTGTTTATCTCAACTACTGAGACATTCCTGACACAAAGCTCGAATCATGATCTTTAAAGTTTTACTCATCTCTCCAATGCCCCTGTGGATTGTCAACAATAGACATAAATTGTTATATTCCCAAACTATTCATTATTTCTTTGAATATTTGTGACATAAAATTTGAACTTTGTTTTAATTGTACCTCTCAGCTTGTGAAAAAAATTGAATTTACATTTCCATTACCATTTTTAGACAATAGACAATAGGTGCAGGAGTAGGCAATCCTGCCCGTTGAGCCTGCACCACCATAGTTGTCCTTAAATACACTGCCTCAGGAAATTGTGTTGAAACATCTGTGTATGTTAAGAGATTCTTTGGCAGTTTTGGTTTTAGATGGGTGTCCTACAGTTCTTTGAAAGCTGCTATCAGAATTAAAGGCCCAGGTTGAGTTGGTTGTTGGGATTTGTTGTTCCATCACATGGGTAGCATGTCTCTGAAAATGTCACCACGTCATAATGCAATCCTGGCCAATAAAAATGGTTCAATATGTTAACCTATCCATTTCTACTGCCTCAGTAACCTGCCACTTGAATTTTGTGAGATACTTGTAAAATTTGGTTTCAGTACTCAGGTGGAATTACAGTGTATTCCTCATTGGTTGGTGTTTGAGGTGGGCTTCATTTCCTCATTAACATTTTGTCTTATAAATAATAAGTCAGGCTTTGGTCCTGATTCGATTTTTGTGAAGGTTATTAATGTAGTTCTCTCAATTCAGGATTTGTCTGTTGCATTTCTATTGAAGATTGGCTAAACATGTCACTTTCATTCTCATTTCCTTCCTCTTTTTCATTTTGGTTTTTGTTTTAAAATAGCGTCAGATAACTGCATTTCAATGTCACCTCTCTCATATTTAATTCTGATCTGAGATCTAGTCACAACACAGTCAGAAAACAGTCAAAGATTTGCTTCCTGTACCATCTCAGTTTCTTTTATTTCTGTTGCATTTCCAATCCATTGAAAAAATCAGGTCATTCCCCAAAGTAAAATCAATTCTTTCTATCAGGAGCTATTCCACTATTCTGACCGTTGTGATACCAACTGATAATATCACTGGACAAGTCAGATGCCAGACTGGAACCCTGCTTGACTGATCACAATTTTTTTTGGAATGCTGCAGATGTCGAGGTTATTAAATATGCAAAAACAGCACATATCCTGCTGAATGGGAAAGATCCAAAAACCCAAAAAGTGCTACAAAGAAGCTTCTAATAGCTACTAAAGGGATAATGAAAGGAAACTTGTCAGGCTTATCAAAATCAATGAGAAGAATGTAATAGTTACTAAAAGGAAAGAGGGCGGTCAGGACTAGTGTTGACCCATTGAAGACTGAAAGTGGCAATATTGTGGGAAAGTGTTGAATAATTTCTATGCCTCAATATTTACAGTAAAGGACGATAGCTTGCCAGAAGTTTTGAGGAAATTAAGAGTGAATTGAGAACAGGGACGAAGTAAAATTAATGTGAGTAAAACATTGGTAATGGGGAAATTAATCAAATTAAAAAGGGACAAATCTCTGGGACCTGAAGGGTGTTAAAGGAAGTAGAGGAGTACATTGTCAATCCCTCATTATAATCTGTCAGAGTTTCCCAAATATAGGAACCATCCATCTGAATTGGAAAATTGAACATGTCATTCCGCTTTTTAAGCAGGATGAAAGAAGAAATCTGGGGAATTAGAAACCAGTTAGCACTACATCTGTGGTGGAGAAATTGTCAGATTCTATAATCAAGGATGGGGGAACTGAACATATTGAAATGTTTCAGTTAATCAGGGAGAGCTAACATGGATTCATGACAGGTAGGTCATACCTGACAAACTTCACTGAACCTTTGAAGAGGGATGAAAGTTGTAGAAAGAGGAATGTTGATGGATGTTGTTTATAGGGACTAACAGAAGGCATTTGTTAAAGTTCTGCAAAACTAAGGACTATTAACTTTGATAAAAGGCCATGGAATTGAGAGCAAATTACTGACATGGCTGGGAAATTGGCTAGGAGACAGGTAACAGAAAGCAGGGATGATGGGTGGGCCCTCTAATTGGCAGGATGTGACCAGAGGTGTCTCACAAGGATCTGCTTTATGGCCTCAATTATTCACATTATTTATTAACAACTTGGATAATGGTGTGGAAAGTAATTATCCAAATTTTCTGATGATACAAAGTTAGGTGACATTATAGACAGTGTTTGATTTGATTTGATTTATCATTGTCACATGTGCCGAGATATAATGAAAGGATTTGTTTTGCGTACTACCCAGACAAGTCATTCCTTGACAGAGTCAATGTTTCAGGCAGAAAGTTCTTGATGAAGGGCTTATGCATGAAATATCGATTGTCCTGCTCTTCAGATGCTGTCTGACCTGCTGTGCTTTTCGAGCACCACACTTTTCGACTGGTGAGCTTTCTTCAGTGTGATGTCGATGTGTATGGATCAGGATTGATTGCTGATGGTAATTACTCCTCGGAACTTGAAGCTGTCTCAAACCTTTGCCTCAGCACCATTGATACAGACAGGGGTGTGTCTGCCACTCGACTTCTTGAAGTCGATGACCAGCTCCTTAACTTTGCTGACATTCAGGGAGAAATAGTTGGCTTTACACCATGCCACGAAGATGTCTGACTCTTTCCTGTACTCTCTCCTGCAGTGGTTTGAGATCTGACCCACTATGGTGG
Source organism: Hemiscyllium ocellatum (assembly GCF_020745735.1). Classification (NCBI taxonomy): domain Eukaryota; kingdom Metazoa; phylum Chordata; class Chondrichthyes; order Orectolobiformes; family Hemiscylliidae; genus Hemiscyllium; species Hemiscyllium ocellatum. Next base: position 9,666,511 of record NC_083435.1, read on the forward strand.
TGTCATCAGTAAATTTGTGAATGGAGTTAGTGCTGAATTTGGCGCCACAGTTGTGAGTGTATAAGGGGGTGAGCATGCAGCCGGTGTTCAGGATTATCGTGGAGGAGATGCTGTCACCTATCCTTACTGATTGGGGTCTCTGGGTCAGTAAGTCGAGGATCCAGTTGCAGAGGAGGGAGCAGGGTCCTAGGTCTCAGAGTTTGGGGATTAATTTTGTTGGAATTATAATGTTGAAAGTGAAACTAAAGTCAATAAATAGGAGTCTGAGATAGATATCCGTGTTATCCAGGTGTTCCAGGGGTGAGTATAGGGCCAGGGAGATGGTGTTTGCCATGGACCTGTTAACCCAGTCTGCACAGGGTCAATCAAGACAATCGGGGAGGCTGGGGTTGATGCTGTGACTAACTTTTTGAAGCATGTTATAATAATGATGTCAGAGCCACCGGATGGTAGGCATTGAGGCACGTTGCCTGATTTTGCTTTTGCACCAGGAATGAGAACCGTCTTCCTGAAGTAAATGGGAACTTCAAAACTATAGTAATGAGAGATTAAAGATATCAGTGAATACTCCTGCCAGCTGGTGCATACAGGGTCTGAGTGCACAGTGGGGGACTCTATCCAGGCCAGTCCCTTTCCATCGGTTCACTCTCAAGAGACAGATCTAATGGCTGTAGCAGTGACCGTGGGTACAGGCCCACCCGAGGCTGTTGGGAGAGGTGATGTCATTTCACTGACCTTCTGTTCAAAATGAGCATCAAACACATTGAGCTCATCAGGGAGGGATGTACTGTTACCCGTGATTCTGTCTGACTTCACTTTGTAGTCAGTGATGTTGTGTAAGCCTGGTTACAAGTGATGGGGGTCTGTGCGATAAGTCTGGGTCTCAAGCTTCGTTTGGTATTGTGTCTTGGTGTTTCTGATGACCTTACCAAGGTTCTAAATACTTAGCAGAATAACAAAAATAAACTTCATCACGAAAGCGAAGACTCCTTGGCTGCAGAACCGACAATGAGATCCTACAATTAGAATTCTTAGTTTATTGTCACGGACTCACATGAGTGAAGTCAGAAGTTTGCAAAGTTGCCCCTTATGGCACCATCTTAGGTACAAAGGTACCAAGGTCCAGAGTCTTCGGAATAAATTAGAAGAATAGAGAAATAAAAGGTTCAGCATTACAGTCATTCAACCGGACCGAGCCGGGTCTTACCTCCAGTCCGCACTGGGCCTTGTTCCCAGGCTGTGACAGGAAGCTCCCTCTGCTCCGCATCAAACTTCAATGACCCACCGATCACTGAGCACTGGCACAGCTGATGACCCATCAGTGCCCGCTGTAGGCCCACTGCAGACCCTGCTCCATGCACCATGCTCCACCACTGCTAATGACACTCCAACACCACTCCGTGTATCTACTGAAGAATTGAAAATACACAGGAACTGATCCTTGCTCAATCTATACTTTAAGAACTGAAAAGACACAACTGTTTCCTGTTAACCCCCATCAGTAAGTTTCCAGTGACAGGCCACATCTGGACTGCGTGAACTATTCCATCCAATCATAGGACTCGTTTCAAATTAGATCTGCTGAATTCTGAAAATTCTTGCTTCCTACAATCCTAACCAATCCTCCAATCCTTGTTTCTACAAACTCCTTCCCCACTCTGAACCACATTCAGGTCAGAGAAATGAACCATTTGCCGTGACAAGACCCTGATGCTGCCTTTGGGAGGAATTGTGGGCTAGATTCAGGAATCTCTTGCAGTGTAAGGTCAGAGGGTTTTACCCATGGCCCCCAGCCAGTCCCTGTTACTGGGGCATTATTTGACATTGAATTGACACAGAAAATATGAGGAATCACGAGGAGTGTCTGAAGGGCATGAGTAAACATTGAGCTGGCAAGGGGAGTATCAGAGGGGGCATAGGAATTGTTTTCAGAGATGAGTTGACAGGAGAGTATGAGGGGCCATGTGGATTAGGAGAAGGAATGAAAGAGTTCAGGAATAGAGAGCCCCTGGTTGTATAAACAGCAGGGGGGAGGAAGTCCCAGAGAACCAAGGCAGGGTCTCTAACCAGCCCCCCTCAGCACTCGCCTGTCACCTTGATGACCCAGGGTCTGTTTCCAGGATCAGTGAGCCCCACTCTGTCCCAGACTTTCCCACTGCACTCAGCACCCCCCTCCCCCCACCAAACCCCGTCCCCAACTCCCACACCCTGACCCACCACTGTCTTTGGAGAGAACAATTGCACAATTCAGGGTTCTTCTTACTGAAGGGAGTCCAGAAATATCCTGACTGGAGCTACCTGCCTCAGTAACGGTTGTGAAAATTTGCTTCTTACCTTCCCATTTGTAATGAGCAATGCCACAGAAGGTCTCCAAGCTGTATTTACCACATTTCAAAATGTCTGTAAAAACCTTTGTGTGGAATTATTTATGCTTCATGTCACAGCAAGTTATTCAGTTTATTTATTATTTCTGTTTTCAGAGTGGAAGAGAATTCGTGACTGTGAAGGTAAGATTTTAACTTAAAAATGTTTACACACACACACACACACACACACACACACACACACACACACACACACACACACACACACACACACACACACACACACACACACACACCTCTCCATACACACAACACCCACTCACACATTGCCCCCACAAACATGAATCTCTCTTCCCCCCTGAACACACACACACATTCTCCTCCCCAGACACACATTGCCCCACCCCAAACACCATACATCCTCTTTCACAGAGGTACACACATCACCACCCTCTACAAATGCACACATTCCCTCAACAAACACACACACACACACTCACACCAACCACCCCACCCCTACCCAAATCTACGTAAACATCCCCCACACACCATAAAACTATAAGATACAGAAGCAGAATTAGACAATTCGGCCCATTGAGACTACTACACCATTTGATCATGGCTGATACGTTTCTCGACCCTATTCTCCCTCTTCCACCCTGTAACCTTTGACCTCATTACTAATCATGACCTCTGTCTATCTCTATTCAAAATACATGCAATGACTTGCCCTCTGTGGCAATGAGTTCCACATATAAACCATCCTCTGGCGAAGAGATTCTTCCTCATTTCAGTTCTAAAGGACCGCCCCTTCACTCTGAGGTTCTGCCGTCAGGACCATGTATCTCCTACTCGTGGAAATATCTTCTCTAAGTAAACTCTACTCAGTACAGATCCAGAGTCCTCACCCACTCCTCATATACTCACTTTTATTCCCTGGGATTATTCACGTAAACCCATCAGATCATGTGGATCAGTTGGAGCAGCAGTAAGAGGCAATGGGGAATTTACAGGAGCTGGGGATGTGATGGATGGCAGTTGCAGGAAGGGGGTGAAACTGAAGATACAGTCAGGGAGATGGGTTCCAGCCAGGAAAGGCAGGAGGGGTAGGCAGGTAGTGCAGGAGTCTCCTGTGGCTATCCCCATCTCAAACAGGGATGCTGTTTTGGAAAATGTAGGGGGTGGTGGACTCTCAGGGGAATGTAGCACTGACAGCCAGGTTTCTGGTACCAAGACTGGCTCCAATGTAACGAGGGGTAGGTCAGGTTCCAAGCGTTCGATTGGAGAGACAGACATTCCTGCAGTTAACAGCGAGAAATCAGAATGGTGTGTTGCCTCCATGGTGCCAGGATCAGGGTTCTCTCAGAGAGGGTGCAGAATATCCTCAAAGGGAAGTGGGACCAGCAGGAGGTCATTGTACACATTGGAACAAATGACACAGGAAGGAAAAAAGATGAGAGTCTGAGGGGTTAGGCAGGAATTTAAAAAAGAGGTCCTCGAGTGTTGTAATATCTGGATTATTCTCAGCGCTACGAGCTACTGAGGAAAGGAATAGGAGGATAGAGCAGATGAATGTGTGGTGAGGAGCTGGTGCAGGGGAGAATGGTTCACATTTTTGGATCATTGGAAGTTCTTCTGAGGTTGAAGTGACCTGTACAAGAAGGGTGCATTCCACTTGAATTGAAAGGGGACTGATATACTGGCAGGGAGATTTACTAGAGCTGCTTGGTAGGATTTAAACTATGTTGGGGGAGCCCTGAAAGATAGTGAGGAAAGGGAGCAGTCTGAGACTGCAATAGTTGGGAAAAGGAGTAATTTGAACAGTCAGGGAAGGCAGGAAAAAAGCAAAGAACGTGGCAGGACTGATAAAGTTCTAAATTAGAGGAAGGCCACTTTTGACGAAATTACGCAAGATCTTTCAAAGGTTTCCAGGTGTACCATTTCAGAATGCTGCTAACCATGATCCTTTACAATCACCTTTGACCTGCTGAGAGGAAGAATTCATCTTCCAATAATCTGAGCATACTCAAAAGGAGACTCATAGAGTTTATTTCCCAAAAAAACTAAACTAACTACAAAACACAAAAGGCCCTAACTGGGGTCACTACACCCTGCCCACAAAGGGCACTTACATTTCCCACACACACCTCTATCCCCCCACTTCCAGCTCAAGCTGCACCCCAAACCCAAGCAATGGGAGAAACCAAACAAAGGACACTGTAAACACAGGGGTATAACCAAAACAGTGAGCCCTCTGCCCACTCCCCACAATATATCAATACCACTCCAGCTCGGAGAGAAAAAAAAACACCGACAACAGCTTCTTTGGGAAAAGAGTGAAAGTACAAGAAATAAAAGCAAGACAAAACAAACCCCAGACACTGTTGTCCATGTCCATAAACACATCGACATGATTTTAAAGTGTCCAAGAAGTTCTTGGCCTGCTCCAAGGAATGAAACGACTGCACAGTCTCCTTGTACGAAATACAAAGCACCGCTGGGTATCTCATCGAATACTGAATACTGAGGTCATTTAAACTTCTCTTAACCTCATCAAATGATTTCCTCTTATGGATCACTGCTGCAGAAAAGTCCTGGAAAAACATTATCTTAGTTCCCCGATAGGTCAGGTCCTGCGGTTCTCTCCCCAACCTTCTGGAAGCTGTCATGACTCTCTGCTAGTCCCTGTAGTATTGAAATCAGATCAGAACCAGGTGGGGACACTGACCCTGACTGGATCTGTGCACCACAACCTGGTGAGCTCTGTCAACCTTCACCCGGTCTGCCTTGGCATCCCAGCCAAGAAATGAGGCAACCAGTCTTCAAATAAACTTGCTGGCTGCCCACCTTCTACACATTCCAGCAGGGCGATGACCCAGATATTTTTCCTCCTACCTCTATCTTCCAGGTCATTGACTTGCTGAGTCAGGGCCCGAGCCTGTTTCTCAAGGGCATGGATCTGCCCCGCTGAGATCTCAACCTCAGTCTCCAATACCGCGGTCCGCTGCTCAACATCTTCAACTCGTTTTTTCAGCACGGCTGAGATGGGCTCCAAGTGATTATGAGTCTCTTGGATCTCCTGGATCAGCTGTCAGATCACTCCGAATTTCTCCATGATGTTGTGCTGTGCAGACATTTCTATCACAGCTGGTGAGGGAGCTGCAGCTGCTGCCCCAGTTACAGTCTCAGGCCCGCCCACTGGTTCAGAGTGTCCCGAGTGTTGAGACTTGGCTGTTTGCTTCCTCTGAGTCATTCTCACACACTCCAAAAAGGTTTTAAACAGTTGTTTTATCGTTTAACAATAATTTCTTTATAAAAATAACTAAGGTGGGGGGTGAAAACATATTACTGCCTTGGGTTGGGGTGCAGAGCTCAACAAAGCTGATCTATTCAGATTGCCACCATCTTGAAGCCCCTAGTAAGTTTGGAGATGACTCTAAAATTGGAGGTGCAGTGGACAGCGAAGAAGGTTACGTCAGAGTAAAATGGGATCTTGATCATAAGGGTCAAAGGGCTGAGGAGAGCAGTTGGAGTTTAATTTAGATAAATGTGAGGTACTGCATTTTGGAAAAGCAAATCAGGGCAGGACTCTGCACTTAATGGGAAGGTTCTGGGAGTGTTGCTGAACAAAGAGACCTTAGATGCAGGTTCATAGCTCCTTGAATTTACAGTCACAGGTAGATAGGACAGTGAAGAAGGTGTTTGGTATGCTTTTCTTTATTGGTTAGTACATTGAGTAGAGGAGTTGGGAGGTCGTGTTCCGGCTGTACAGGACGTTGATTAGACCACTTTTGGAGTATTGCATGCAATTCTGGTCTCCCTGCTATAGAAAGGATGTTGTTAAACTTTATCACACAAAGTGTGGTGTGTGTATGGAAGTGATGGAGGCTGGTATAATTACAACATTTAAAAGGCATCTGGATGGGTATTTGAACATGAAAGGTTTAGAGGGATATGGGCCAAATGCTGGCAAATGGGACTAGATTTATACAGGATATCTGACCAACATGGATGGTTGGACCAAAGGGTCCGTTTCCCTGCTGTACATCTTTGTGACTCTAAGACTCCTCTGGCTCCCTTCAATCCAGCACATCTTTCCTTAGATATAGTGCCCAGGACTACTCTTGTATTCTCGCCCTCCTGACAGAATACCAACGTTAGACATTGCCAACATCCGAACCGCCAACTGAACCGACATTAATATTTAGTGAATTCCGAAATAGGACTCCAAAGTCTGTCTGTTATTCAGATTTCTGAAGCCTTTCTCTAGCTATAAAATTCGCTTTTATTCCTCCGATCAAAATGCATGGCCTCACACTTTCCCACATTGTATTCCATCTGCCACTTCTTTGCCCACCCTTGTAGCCTGTCTATGTCTTTCTGTTGACTCCTTGCTTCCTCAATACCACTTGCCCCTCCACTTAACTTTGTGTCATTTGCAAACTTCACAACAATATCCTCAGATCCTTCTCTGAGATCATTAATATTTTGTGTGGAGAGTTGTGGTCCCAACACTGACCCCTGCAGAGCTCCACTCGTCACTGGCAGCCACCCTGACAGAAGACCCCTGTTACATTCCCCCTGTCTGCCACCTGCCAGTCAGCCAATCCTCTATCCATGTCAGTGCATTGCCCTGAACACCATGGGTTCTTACACCTTGTCAGAGGCCTTCAGAAAATCCAAATAGATCATGTCTACTCAGTAATAGAATCCTAATAGAGCCACACAGCGTGGAACAGACCCTTCGGTCCAACCAGTCCATGCCGAACATAATTCTGAAATAAATGAGTCTTATCTGCCTGCTCCTAGCCCATATCTCTCCAAACCTTCCCTATTCTTGTACTTATCCAAATGACCTTTAAACATTGTCATTGTAGCTGCATCCACCACTTCCTCAGGTAGTTCACTGCACACACAAACCACCCTCTGTGTAAAAAAAAACACATCCTATATCTTTAAAATTTCTCTCCTCACATCTTAAAAATGTGCCCCCTATATTTGAAATCCTCTATCCTAGGGAAAAGACAACTACCATTTACCCTATCTATACCTCTTATTATTTTAGAAACTTCTCGTAAGTCACCTCTCATCCTCCTATATTCCTGTGAACAAAGTCCCAGTCTATCCAGCCTTTCTTTGTAACTCAAACCTCCCATACCCGGCAACATCCTGGTAAATCTCTTCTGAACCCTCTCCACCTTAACAATATCCTCCCCATAATTGGGTGACCAAAACTGGAGACAATATTCCAGAAGAGGCCTCACCAATGTCCTGTACAACCTTAACATGATTCCCAACTCCTTTCCCCAAAGGACTCAGCAATGAAGGTAAGTGCGCCAAACGCCTTTTTCACCACCCTGTCTGGATGTGACGTAAACTTCAAAGAATTATGTCCCTGCACCCCAGATCCCTCTGTTCTACAACGCTGAACCAATGCTGGACCATTAACTGTATAAGCCCGCCCCGTGTTCCTTGTACCAAAATGAAATACCTCACATTTATCCGGATTAAACTCCATCTGCCATTTTCCAGCCCCATTGAGCCATTTGATCAAAATCCCTCTGTATCCTTAAAGAACCTTCGTCACTGTCTACTGTGCCACCAATCTTGGTCTCATCCACAAACTTACTCACCTTGCCTTCCATGTTCTCATCCAAATCATTTATATAAACGACAAACAAAAGAGGACCCCGAACTGATCCCTGTGGAACATTGCTGGTCACAGGTCTCCAGTCTGACAAGTAACCCTCCACCATTGCTCTGTCTCCTGCCATTCAGCCAATTATGTATCCAATTGGCAAGGACACCCTGAAATCCCATGGGACCTAACTTTCCTAATTAGTCTACCAGGCAGAACCTTGTCAAAGGCTTCACTAAAATCCAAATAAACAATGTCAATTACTCTGCCATCATCAATCAAGTTTATGAGATATGATTTTCCTCACACAAAACCATGCTGACTCCCTAATCAATGTTTTCCCTCTCTAAATGTCCCTAAATCCTATCTGTGACAAACATTCCAACAATTTACCCACAACCGAAGTCAGACTCACAGGTCTATTGCTCCCTGAGGGTTACTCCTTATAACCTTTCTTAAACAAAGGTACAGCATTAGCCACCCTCCAGTTATCAGGCACCACACACGTAGTTAGAGATGATGCAAATATTTCTGCAAGGGGTCTTGTCATTTCCTCCCTTACTTCCCACAATGTTCTTGGATCCTGTAGACCAGCTCCTGGAGATGTTTCCACCATTATATTCTCTAAGACCTCTCGAACCTCCTCTTCTGTAAAGTAGCCTGTTTTTAAAACATCAAAGTTTATTTCTCTGCATTCTCCAGACTCCAGTATTTTTCTCCACAATAAAAAATATTCATTTCTTATCTCTCCCATCTCCTGGGGTTAAACACAAAGATGACCACCTTGATCTTTAAGAGATCCCAACCCCTCTCCAGTTACCCTCTTGCCCTTAATGATTTTGTAGAATCTCTTTGGATTCTCCTTAACTTTATCTGTTAATGCCACCTCACATCCCCTCTCGGCCTCCCTGATTTCTCTCTGAAGAATGTCCCGACACTCTTTGTATTGATTAAGAGATTCAATTGAACCATGTTGTCGATGTTGAAAATAAGATTCTCTCTTATTCTTGACTAGAATCTCAATATCTTTATTCATGCATTAGCAGCCTTACTGTTCACTCTAACAGGAACTAACTGCCTCTGAACTCACGTCATTACACTCTTGCACGCCTCCCACTTGTCAGGCGTCCTTTTCCCTGTGAGCAATCTACTCCAATCAACTTGTGAAAGTTCTTGTCTCACACCATTAAACTGTGCCTTACTCCAATAAAAATCATTAACTTTCATGGAAGGCTTATCCTTTACCGTGACCATTTTGAAACCAATAAAACTATGATCACTAGACCCAAAGTGCTCCCCCACTTTTACCTCACTGGCCCTCCTTTGTCTAACTTGTTCAGTCCCTCCTCAAACAAATCTAACAGATTTGTACGGCATGACCTTTCTTGATGAAGCCGTGCTATCTCAGCCCCAGTTTAACCATGTACTTGCCAAGTACTCTGCAATCTCATTCTTAATAATGAACTCTAAAATCTTACCAACGACCGAGGTCAGGCTAACAGCCCTATAGTTTATTGTCTTCTGCCTCCCTCCCCTCTTAAACAGGGATGGTACAATCATCATTTTCCAGGCCTCTAGGACCCTCCCTGACCCCAGTGAGTCCTGAGTGATCATCAACAATACTTTCACAGTCTCCACAGCTACTTCCTTCAGAACTCTGGGGTGTAGTCCATCCAGTCCGGGTGATTTATCCACCCTCAGACCTTGCAGCTTCCCCAGCACCTTCTCCTTCGTGATGAGCACTCACCTCTGCCCCTTGATTTTGTTGAATTCTGGTATGCTGCTGGTGTCGGCCACTGTGAAGACAGATGCAAAGTGCCCATTCAGTTCCTCGACTGTTCTTTCGTTCCCCATTAGTCTTCACCAAGTTTCATTTTCCCATGGTCCATTCTTGCCTCTCACCTTTCCAATATCTAAAAAAAGTCTTGCAATCTTTTTTTAAATTACGAGCTAGTTACTCTCATATTTCATCTTCTCCCTCCTTATTGCTTTTTCAGTTCTCCTCTGCTGGGTTTTCAAAGCTGTCCCATCCTCTGGCTTCCCACTCACCTTCATCATGTTGGACCCTTTTATGCTGCCCCTGACTTCCCATGTCAGCCGTGCCTCATCCTCCCTTTGGGATGGTTCCTCTTCCTTGGGATAAATTTCTGCTGTGCCGCCTGAATTATCCCAGGAAGCCCTGCCGTTGCTGTTATCCCATCTTCCTGCCTATTCTCCTCTGGCCAGCTCCTCCATCACATCTTTGTCATTACCTTTACTCGGGTGTAATCCTGTTACATCTGATTCAACCTGCTCCCCGCCAGACTGCAGGGTGAATGTGACCATGTTATGGTCTCTGCCCCCATGGAGTTCCTTCACCTCCAGCTCCCTAATTACGTTTGCCTCAGTACACACCAGGAAGGTTAGAATTGCCTGTTGCCTTGTAGGCTGTACCACCAGCCTCTCCAAAAACAAACATGATTCTTCAGATCTGCTACCAATTAACACATCCAGGACACCCCTCACGTACACACCTCAGCTCAGACACACACTCCTCCCTCCCCCACAAAACAAAACCCCATTCTTCACATAGACAGACAAAATCATCCCAAAACACACATACACAGGCCGCCACTCACTGGGGAGAGAGGCCAGCAAGAGGTCATTGTCCACATTGGAACCAACGACATAGGAAGGGAAGAGGTTGAGATTCTGAAGGGAGGTTACAGAAAATTAGGCAGAAGTTTAAAAAGGAGGTCCTCGAGAGTAGTAATATCTGGATTACTCCCAGTTCTATTACTCCCAGAGCTAGTGAGGGCAGGAATAGGAGGATAGAGCAGATGAATGCATGGCTGAGGAGCTGGTGTAAGGGAAAAGGATTCACATTTTTGGATCATTGGAATCTCCTTTGGGGTACAAGTGACCTGCACAAGAAAGATGGATTGCACCGAAATTGGAAGGGGACTAATATACTGACAGGGAAATGTGCTCAAGCTGCTTGGGTGGATTTAAACTAGTAAGGTTGGGGGTGGGGGGTGGGAAATGAGTCAAACAATCAGGGCAGGCAGGGACAAGGTAGGACTAATAAATTAAGCTGCATTTATTTCAATGCAAGGGGCCTAACAGGGAAGGCAGATGAACTCAGGGCATGATTAGGAACATGGGACTGGGATATCATAACAATTATAGAAACATAGCTCAGGGATGGACAGGACTGGCAGCTTAATGTTCCAGGATACAAATACTACAGGAAGGATAGAAAGGGAGGCAAGAGAGGAGGGGGGGTGGCATTTTTGATAAGGGATAGCATTACAGCTGTGCTGAGGGAGGATATTCCCAGAAATATATCCAGGGAAGTTATTCGGGTGGAACGGAGGAATAAGAAAGGGATGATCACCTTATTGAGACCGTATTATAGACCCCCCAATAGTTAGAGGGAAATTGAGAAACAAACTTGTAAGAAGATCTCAGCTATCTGTAAGAATAATAAGGTGGTTATGGTAGGGGATTTTAACTTTTCAAACACAGACTTAGACTGCCATAGTGTTAAGGGATGGAGAGGAATTTGTTAAGTGCATTCAGTATGTGAATGTATCTACTAGAGAAGGTACAAAACTTGACCTAGTCTTGGGAAATAAGGCAGGGCAGGTGACTGAGGTGTCAGTGAGGGAGCACTTTGGGGCCAATGACCATAATTCTATTAGATATAAAATAGTGATGGAAAAGGATAGACCAGATCTAAAAGTTGAAGTTCTAAGTTGGAGAAAGGCCAATTTTGATGGTATTTGGCAAGAACTTTCAAAAACTGATTGGGGACAGATGTTCACAGGTAAAAGGATGGCTGGAAAATGGGAAACTTTCAGAAATGAGAAAACGAGAATCCAGAGAAAGTATATTCCTGTCAGGGTGAAAGGGAAGGCTGGTAGGTGTAGGGAATGCTGGACGACTAAAGAAATTGAGGGTTTGGTTAAGAAAAAGAAGGAAGCATATGTCAGGTATAGACAGGATAGATCGAGTGAATCCTTAGAAGAGTATAAAGGAAGTAGGAGAATACTTAAGAGGGAAATCAGGAGGGCAAAAAGGGGACATGAGATAGCTTTGGCAAATAGAATTAAGGAGAATCCAAAGGGTTATTACAAATATATTAAGGACAAAAGGGTAACTTGGGAGAGAATAGGGCCCCTCAAAGATCAGCAAGGTAGCCTTTGTGTGGAGCCGCAGAAAATGGGGGAGATTCTAAATGAGTATTTTGCATCAGTATTTACTGTGGAAAAGGATATGGAAGATATAGACTGTAGGGAAATAGATGGTGACATCTTGCAAAATGTCCAGATTACAGAGGAGGAAGTGCTGGATGTCTTGAAAAGGGTAAAGGTGGATAGATCCCCAGGTCCTGATCAGGTGTAACCTGGAACTCTGTGGGAAGCTAGAGAAGTGATTGCTGGGTCTCTTGCTGAGATATTTGTACCATTGATAGTCACAAGTGAGGTGCTGGAATACTGGAGATTGGCTAACGTGGTGCCACTGTTTAAGAAGGGTAGTAAGGACAAACCAGGGAACTACAGACCAGTGAGCCTGACCTCCGTGGTGGGCAAGTTGTTGGAGGGAATCCTGAGGGACAGAATGTACATGTATTTGGAAAGGCAAAGACTGATTAGGGATAGTCAACATGGCTTTGTGCATGGGAAATCATGTCTCACAAATTTTTTGAAGAAGTAACAAAGAGAATTGATTAGGGCAGAGTGGTAGATGTGATCTATATGGACTTCAGTAAGACGTTCAACAAGGCTCCCCATGGGAGACTAGTTAGGAAGGTTAGATCTCATGGAATAGAGTAGAGATCTAGCCATTTGGATACAGGACTGGCTCAAAGGTAGAAGACAGAGGGTGGTGGTGGAGGATTGTTTTTCAAACTGGAGGCCTGTGACCAGTGGAGTGCCACAAGGATCGGTGCTGGGCCCTCTACTTTTTGTCATTTACATCAATGATTTGGATGCGAGCATAAGAGGTACAGTTAGGAAGTTTGCAGATGACTCTAAAATTGGAGGTGTAGTGGACAGCAAAGAGGGTTACCTTAGATTACAACAGGATCTTGACCAGATGGGACAATGGGCTAAGAAATGGCAGATGGAGTTTGATTCAGATAAATGCGAGGTGCTGCATTTTGGGAAAGTAAATCTTAGCAGAACTTATGCACTTCATGATAAGGTCCTAGGGAGTGTTGCTGAACAAAGAGACCTTGGAGTGCAGGTTCATAGCTCCTTGAAAGTGGAGTCGCAGGTAGATAGTGAAGAAGGCGTTTGGTGTGTTTTCCTTTTTTGGTCAGAGTATTGAGTACAGCAGTTGGGAGGTCATGTTGCGGCTGTACAGGACATTAGTTAGGCTACAGTTGGAATATTGCATGCAATTCTGGTCTCCTTCCTGTTGGAAAGATGTTGTGAAACTTGAAAGGGTTCAGAAAAGATTTACAAGGATGTTGTCAGCGTTGGAGGATTTGAGCTACAGGGAGAGGCTGAACAGGCTGGGGCTATTTTCCCTGGACTATCAGAGGCTGAGGAGTGACCTTATAGAGGTTTACAAAATTATGAGGGGCATGGATAGGATAAATAGACAAAGTCTTTTCCCTGGGGTCGGGGAGTCCAGAACTAGTAAACATCGGTTTAGGGTGAGAGGGGAAAGATATAAAAGAGATCTACGGGCAACATTTTCACACAGAGCATGGTACGTATATGGAATGAACTGCCAGAGGAAGTGGTGGAGGCTGGTACAATTGCAGCATTTATGACTCTATTGCCAACAAGCCCAGGATTTGATGTGTGACAGCGCCATTTGCTGCATGTAATGGTTACTGAAAGACATTGGGCCGCAGTACCGTCTCCCGCCAGGCGGTGGCGGTCCTGTACCGTTTGTCTGAAAAGGCTCCGTGGGTCATCGGTCAATTTATAAATTCACTGGAAAGTGAAAGTAAACATGTTAGGAGAGGAGCTGCTATTGTGTGTGTTTACTGTTCACACATCTATTGAAGAAAGGCGAAAATCTTCGATCAATTTCAGGATTAAGGATAGGATTCTTGGCAGTGTGGAGGAACAGTGGGATCTTAGTGTGCAGGTACATAGATCCCTTAAAATTGCCACCCAGGTGGACAGGGTTGTTAAGAAAGCACATGGTGTTTTGGCTTTGATTAACAGGGCGATTGAGTTTAAGAGCCGTGAGATCTTGTTGCAGCTGTATAAAACTTTGGTTAGTCCGCACTTGGAATACTGTGTCCGGTTCTGGTCGCCCTATTATAGGAAAGATGTGAATGCTTTGGAGAGGGTTCAGAGGAGGTTTACCAGAATGCTGCCTGGAATGGAGGGCTTATCTTACGAAGAGAGGTTGACTGTACTCGAACTTTTTTCATTGGAAAAAAGAAGGAAGATAGGGGACTTAATTGAGGGATATAAGATAATGAGAGGCATAGATAGAGTTGATAGCCAGAGACTTTTTCCCAGGGCATAAATTGTTAACACTAGGGGTCATAGTTTTAAGCTGTTTGGCGGAAAGTATAGAGCGGATGTCAGAGGCAGGTTCTTTACGCAGAGAGTTGTGAGAGCATGGAATGCGTTGCTAGCAGCAGTTGTGAAAGCGAGGTCATTGGGGATATTTAAGAGACTGCTGGACATGCAAATGGTCACAGGAATTTGAGGGTTTGTACATTAGGTTTACCTTACATGAGGATCAATGGTTGGCACAACATCGTGGGCTGAAGGGCCTGTTCTGTGCTGTACTGTTCTATGTTCTATGTAATTATTGGAAAGTAAGAAATGAGTCCCAAGTGCTGTTTAATTTCAGGAAGTGTTCATTCCCAGTGGGATCAGGAATTAACTAAGTAGAGGTGGCTGGACAGGTGATGTGCTGTAACTGTATGATGTGGGAGCTGGCTGATCCTATTGTGAACTGCAGTGACCACATCTACAGCAAGTATTGGTTGTTGGAGGAGCTCAGGCTCAGAATTGATGAGCTAGAGTCTGAGCTTCAAACACTGCAGCACATCTGGGAGGGAGAGAGTTACCTGGACACTGTGTCTCAGGAGGCAAAAGTGAGGACTGCTGATGGTGGAAACCAGAGTTTAGATTAGAGTGGTGCTGGAAAAGCACAGCAGGTCAGGCAGCATCCGAGGAACAGGAAAAGCCCTTCATCAGGACTGGGCAGGGTGGAGAGGTAAATGGGGGTTGGGGGGAGTGGGGTTGGAGGTGGGCCAAGGATAAAGGTAATAGATCAGAGAGGAGGGTGGAGTGGATAGGTGGAAAGGAAGATAGGCAGGTAGGACAAGTCATGGGGAAGGTTGGAACTGGGATGAGGTGGGGGAAGGGGAAATGAGGAAACTGGTGAAGTCCACATTGATGCCCTGGGGTTCCGAGGTGGAAGATGAGGCATTCTTCCTCCAGGCGTCTGGTGGTGAGGGAGCGGCGGTGAAGGAGGCCCAGGACCTCCATGTCCTTGGCAGAGTGGGAGGGGGAGTTGAAATGTTGGGCCACAGGGCGGTGTGGTTGATTGGTGCAGGTGTCCCGGAGATGTTCCCTGAAGCGCTCTACAAGGAGGCGTCCAGTCTCCCCAATGTAGAGGAGACTGCATCAGGAGCAACGGATATAAATGATATTGGTGGATGTGCAGGTGAAACTTTGATGGATATGGAAGGTTCCTTTGAGGCCTTAGATGGAGGTGAGGGGGGTAGGTGTGGGTGCAGGTTTTGCAATTCCTGCGGTGGCAGGGGAAGGTGCCAGGATGGGGGGGTGGGTTGTTGGGGGGCATGGACCTGACCAGGTAGTCACGGAAGGAACGGTCTTTGCGGAAAGGGGTGGGGAGGGAAATATATCTCTGGTGGTGGGGTCCGTTCGGAGGTGGCGGAAATGTTGGCTGATGATGCGGTTTATGCGAAGATTGATAGGGTGGAAAGTGAGGACCGGGGGGGGGTTCTGTCCTTATTTCAGTTGGAGGTTTGAGGTCGGAGGTGTGGGATGTGGATGAGATGTGTTGGAGGGCATCTTCAACCACGTGAGAAGGGAAATTGCGATGTGTTTCAGGAGACAGTCACACCTGGTTGGTTAAGTACCACAAATTCAGTCTGTGGCCAGGGACAGCAGGGTGTGACTGCAAGTGAGGCAGGTAGATGGATCTGGGGTAGAGCAGCCTCAGCTCCTGACCTTGTCCAACAGGGACGAGGCGTCCTTGTTCCCCGTGTGGATGAGGGAGGGTGAGCCAGCTGACCACCTGCACTATGGTACGGGAGGCCATTCACAAGGGGGAGAGCAAAAAGGTAAGTGGTAGTTGTAGAGGATTCTATAATTGATGGTATCCTTTAAACAGGATCGAGAGTCCTGCCCGGTATGTTGCCTGCCCAGTGCCAGGGTGCGGGACAACTCTGACTGGCTTGGAAGGACATTGGAGAGGGAGGGGGAGGATCCTGTTGTTGTGGTCTACGTCGGGATAAACAACATAGACAAGCCTAGGAAAGAGGACCTGGAGCTCGGAATCAAGCCCAGAGTCAGGACGTGCTATGTATCCCAGCGAGAAAAGCCACTTAACAGGGTCTGCAGCAACTCATCGCTGAGGCTGAAGCTGTGCAGTTGGGGGTCCTTAAAAGGCATCTACTCTATGGTCAGGGATTAGAGAATTAAACACCATCTGGTAAAGGAGCAATGAAGCAGGGGAAGTATTCTCTCCAACAGGCAAATACAACATAATTCCAAGCCACCCATAAAACTCTGTCAAAATCAGAACTGACTGCAAGACAGCAAGAATATGAAAGTATGTGTTGAAAACTTCTCAAAGAATCACAAATGGACAAGCATCGCTGAAGAAGCTACATATTTTAACTGATTAAAAATGACAATTACTAGAAAATTTAGGGAAACATTACCTGATTATAATTCAGATGGTACAGTGACTCCCTGGTTGGTACTGCTGCCTCACAGGGGCAGGGACTCAGGTTCAGTTCCAGCCTCGGGTGACTGTCTGTGTGGAATTTACTCATTCTCACCGTGGCTGTGTGGGTGTCCTCTGTATTCTCCGGTTTCCTCCTACAGTCCAAACTGTGCAGGCTGAATTGTCTATTGTGTTCAGGGATGTGTAGGTTAGGTAGATTTGCCATGGGTCAAAAAGTGTGGCGCTGGAAAAGCACAGCCAATCAGGAAGCATCTGAGGAACAGGAAATTCAATGTTGTTGAGCATAAGCTCTTCATCTGATGGCTCTCCTGCCCCTCGGATGCTGCCTGACTGGCCGTGCATTTCCAGCACCACACGTTTTGACTCTATTGTCCAGCATCTGCAACCCTCACTTCCTCCTGGAGCGGATAGGTGGGAAGGAAGATGGACAGGTAGGACAGTTCAAGGGGGCAGGGCCGAGTTGGAGGGTTGGATCTAGGATAAGGTGGGGGAGGGGAGATGAGGAAACTGGTAAAATCCACATGGATCCTGTGTAGTTGGAGGGTCCCAAGGCAGAAGATGAGGTGTTCTTCCTCCAGGTGCCGAGTGGCTAGGATTTGGTGGTGGAGAAGACCCAGAACCTGCACCTCCTTGGTGGAGTGGGAGGGGGATGTTGAACTGGTTAGCCACAGGGTGGTGGGGTTGTTTAGTGCATGTGTCTCAGCAATGTTCCCTGAAACGTTCCACAAGTTGGTGTCCTGTCTCCCCAATGTAGAGGAGACCACATCGAGAGCAACAGACACAGTAGATGAGGTGTTTGGATGTGCAGGAAAATCTCTGCCAGATGTGGAAGGATCCTCTGGGACCTTGGATGGAGGTGGGGGATTGGCGTGAGGGGGGAGGTGCTCTCACGAGGAACTTGAACAGTTCACCAACTTCATGGAAGTGAGCTGAAAGTTGGAGGTGAATGAACGCGTCTACGACAAATGAGTAACATTTTTTCAAATTGATATTTCAGTCAAAATCCAAATGATTTTATTCAGAGTGAAGTTATTTATCTCATTAAAATGTTTGCATATTATACATTTGATAATGAATGTACTTGCAGCACAGTAAAAATCTGTGGGTTCTCCTATTCCTGTAATGGGGAAGGTGTATCTCCATGAAGCTGATATAGTAACTGCATAAAAGTTGAGGTAGCCAGAAGATGTTTTGAGTTTTTGAATTTCAGAAGTATACTTTATTGGTAAATGATCCATTAGTAAACACAAAAAGTGCAAAACAGATCCGTACAGATTTTGCACTTTGATCCATTGCTACTCAGAACATAGCTGCAGCAGAATGGCTGAATTAGCCAAATCACAACAGCACTTCCTGCCTCCCAACCTTTCTTTTTAGTATGGGATTGAGAAGATGGTTCCCAAAATCCTACCCCTCCACACCCAAGTCATGACAGTCATAACTGGCCAAGTCTGTGTTCCATCTTGGAAAGGATTCCTTCCCCCATTGTTGGAATGGCACTAACTCCAGGCGACATTGACAGTTAGACTTGCTGCTCTCCAAAATGTAAATTTGGAGAAGTTCTTACTCTCCGTTTTTACGTTTCTTTCTTTTTTATCTCAGATTTGAAATGTTACAGTTTTTAAATAGTTATTCTTTGGTGATTTTGAAATATTCTTGACCTTCAGTCTTCCTGTGAATCTGGAGCATTTTATGTTTTTAGGTTCAATTTGAGACTGCCCATAATTACGTTATTTGCTGCAGATGGTCTGCTTCAGTCCTTTGGAAATGCCGTTAAGTTTAAGACTCTGTTTTTTCACTCTCAATACAATTATGAAATTCTGTAATGTTAGGATACTAGTGAGGGAGGATCATGTTGTTTTGTGGCCAGTTGATGTTCATGTCTCCTGGTCGCTAGTTTTCAGTCTTTTTGTCCAATGTAGTGTTTGTTACAATTCTTGCATGGTATTTTGTGAATGACATTAGTTTTGCTTGTTGTCTGCGTAGGGTCTTTCAAGTTCATTAGCTGCAGTTTTAGTGTGTTGGTGGGTTTGTGAGCTACCATGATGCCAAGGGGTCTGAGTAATCTGGCAGTCATTTCGAAGATGTCTTTGATGTTGGGGAGAATGGCTAGTCTCCTTACGTACAGATGAGGATGAACACCACTTTGATGGGGATAACACATCCATCCTAGGATAAGCCAAACAGAGACACACACGAGAATTCCTAGAAGCATGGCAATCCAATCGGAACTCTATCACATTGAGTTGGACCGCATTTCCAATCCCATGAGAAAAACGGGAAATGACATCACCACAGGAAATGACATCACCAATTCAAAGAAACCCAAACATATAAATAGAAAGTGGGAATCATCAGCAGTGCTTCGTCCAGAGACTCACTGAAGATATTACCTAGTAAGGTAATGAAATGTTTGAAGATGAACCTACCAGCTCAGCGAGCAAACCTACCTAATGAAGGGCTCCTGCCTAAAATGTCAATTTTCCTGCTTCTCAGATGCTGCCTGATCTGCTTTTCCAGTACCACTCTAACCTTGACTCTGATCTCAAGCATCTGCAGTCCTCACTTTCATTTAGCAAACCTACATCCAGAATCTATTGAATTGTTCGCCTTTTATTAAGTTTTAGCTCATCCAATGTCTGAACTACCTCTCCTCTCTCTATGACTTCATCAGGATCTTCTACTTTATCAAAGACTAAAACATAATACTCAGAAAATAACTCAGCCACACCTCCTTCTTCCAGGCACAGATCCCTTTATTATAAAACAAAGAACTGCAGATACTGGAGATTTGAAACAAAGTTCTGATGAAGAGTGATCAGAGTCGAAACATTAACTCTGCTTTCTGTCCACAGATGCTGCCAGACCTGCTGAGTTTCACCAGCAATTTCTGTTTTTGTGATGGATCCCTTTACGGTCCCCTATCAGCCCAACCCCTCCTCTTACTATCTCTCAGAGGTGTTTGGATTCCCTTTTGTTTTAGTTGTCGGATCATTAGATAAAAATATATTTTGTGATGAAATTCAGTACAATTCCAATGAATCATGTTGCAGAAATACTAAGACTATTTTATCCTTCAATAACAGTAAATGAACTCACATGTGGGTTAAAATTTGTTTCTAAGCTGTTTAAACGAGTGTTCATTGATTGTTGTAGCACTGGGGCGTGAGCACTGGATCCAGATCGATGGTTACCATAAAAATGGAATTGAGCTTATGTGTGAATCCAATGGATGGTTCCCACAGCCACAGATATCATGGACTGATGGGAATGGCCAGAACCTAACGGCACCGTCTGAAATAAACTACCAACGTGACTCGAATGGCCTTGTCAATGTCCAGAGCAGTGTCACTGTAACAAAAGATGCAACAAACAGCTTCAAGTATCTCATACAGAACAAGCTGTTGAAAGAAGAACAAGAAGCAGCAATTCAGATAGCAGGTCGGTTCATGATAAAATACAGTTTTATTTTCAAAATAAACACTCTGTTCACGAACTCCATAAAAACGATTTACACAGCAGTTAGAACTTAATGGTGCAATAGTCCTCCAAGGTGGACTTCGCAACAACGCAAAGTGGCCAAGCAGAGGCTGATAGCCAAGTTCAATACCCAACTGGGCCATTGGGTTCATGTCACATTACAGGTGACCCACTCCACTACACACTCTCTCTCGCACGCACGCACACACACACACACACACACACACACACACACACACACACTCTTTCATACTCACACACTCATGCAGACCCTCTTTCATACGCATGCTTTCTATCAGACACATACAGCCCCCACACTCACATCCATGTGCACACCCTCTCACAGGTTTATACTCCATCACACTCATGCACACATGCTACCAAGCACGTACTCACTCTACCAAGCACACACACGCACACACACTCCTACTTTGGAAATAGAACCAGTCTGACTCAAGATTGGGATACAGACAGACTGTAGCCTTGCACCTTTAATACATTGTCTGAGCTGAGATGTCACTTTTTTTTATAAAACCGTAAGTTATCTTAGGAATTTGACTTGAAAAGAAGTTCTGGGATATACATATGAATGAACCAAAACCGGGTTATATCACATCAGCTGTGTATGACACTATGATGCTTTGCTATAAATTCTGTGTGCTATGATCCTGCTTCACTATGTGCCTGATGAAAGTGCAGTGTTCAGAAAGCTTGTATTTCCAAATAAACCTGTTAGACTATAATGTGATGTTGTGTGTTTTTTTAACTTGGTGCACTTTTGGCTGCAGTGCCACACTCTGAGGTGCCTCATTCCATTTACAATTTGAGTTTATATTTACGATATACATTTATATTTTATGTGAAACATTCTCTGGTGCAGACAACTTGAGGGATTTGATGTGGGATCCAGCCTCTTGTGGCACAGTGGTAGCGTCCCTGCCTCTGTGCTAAAAGGTTTGGTTTCCATTCCCACCTACTCAAGAGGTGTGGAATAACATCTTTAAAAAGGCTGATTAAACAAAAACTCTTTGGTGGGAGTGCCTTTGATCGTGGTGTTTCTCCATTGAGCTTTACAATGGATGTTCTGAACTCCCAGACTCTCATCCTGGAGCTTCCACAATACAGGAAGTCCCCGGATTATGAATAAGTTCCATTTTTAAGTCTGTTCATAAGTCGAATTTGTATGTAAGTCGGAACAGCTACACACAAAGTAGTCGACCCTTTCGTTAGTACAAACCATTGGATGTAACTCGGATCTTTTTAAAATAATAGGCTTTACGGAGGTCGGTTCATAAGTCCGACATTCGTAACCCAGGGACTCCCTGTACACAGTTATTGTCAGCTCTTTATTCATAACTGATGTTAGCTGCACAGTCACCATTACAGGGACTGGCTTCAAATTCCAGAATTCATTTGTTGAATTTAAATTCCATTAACTGCTGTGCTGGGTTTGAACCTGTATCCCCAGAGCTTTATCCTGGGCCTCAGTGACATTACCCCTGCATCATCACCTGGGTCCAATAACACAGTCCATTTTTGATCCACATATTTAAAGGGGCCAGCTTTGGGTTAGCCATGCGGTGAACAGTCTGTGCAAAATCCATAGTTAGTGATATCCGGGTGACTCAGGTACAAGAGGGTGACATGGGCGATCTTAACTACCCACTCACTCGGTAGAAACCAAAGTCTTCAACTCGGGGACCATAAACCTGAAAATGTGCTAAACTCAGTCATTTTAAAAGGATGATTCCCGTGGAATGTATCTGAAATTATAAGTATCTAATGAACTGCCATTTACTTTCAAGATGATTTCTTCCCTTCTGTCTCAGGCTGGCTGGTGTTTTTATCTCTGGTGTTCTGTCTTCTCATCATTACTTTAATCGCTGGGATCATTTGGATTGTGAAACAATTAAGAAATATCAAAGGTACAGTCTCAGACTCAGTGACAATGGACAACACAGATTTGGGACTCCAGAGAAATGTTAAAACTGAACCAGGGATTTTGTTTCTATTGTGTTTCATTGTATTTGTGATAATTCAGTCATTACAGTTTTGGTCCCAGTGGGAGGGGAGGGTGGGGGAGGAGATCGCTGTTTTAATGAAGCCAGAAGCATGTCTAAGACAGCCCTCCAATTTACCTTTTTTCATCAGATATCATTGTTTTCAATTTTTTTTCAATACGGAAAAAAACGTTTTGTTTAGTTTATTCTTCTACCTCTTCCTGAATCCTTAATAGAACTAAACTAATTTGATGATATAATACAACATGAACTGCAGCACAGTCTAACACTTTAACACTTAAAGGTAACAGAGCTTGGTGTATGTTGCACTGGAGAAAATGTCAAGTTTGGTTTGTTTCAAATGGAGGTGAATGCTATTTCTTCATATTTGTATTCAGTGAAAGCAGATCAGTCCAATTAAATCATTTTTACTTTTAATTCCAGTTTATATTTATTGGAATTCTTGCAGAACTGCAGCATGTCAAGATGGTTGAACAATATGGGAAGAAATGATGAAATATTTGTAATATAGCCAAGTGTGGAGGTATTTCACTGTGCAGATGGCACATCTATCCTGCAAAATAAAGTCTGTTAAACTATCTGTTCGAAGATTACTTTGTGCACAATTTACCAGACAAATAGTGCCTTTGCAAAGTTTTCTCCATTTGGGATAAATGTTGCTGAGATCCCAGCTGATCTTATTACTGGCCAAATGAAATCACCGACTAAAATCCAACTTGATAGATCATCATTTGTTTAACTTCTTTTTATTTAGTGATGTGGTCATTCACTGAAACATAAGCATACAAAGCTGAAGGGTTGGTTCTAATGATAATCCAAGCTATTTACTTTTATATTTAACACAATTTGAAAGGTTTAGAAATGCACAATTGAAAATATAATCCTATTGATCCCAGCAGCATCATTTTACTGTACTCAGACATCACAGAGAATCCCCTCTGTATCACATCTATCGGCCTGACTTAATGGTTTCTTTCAACTCCTGGTCTATTGTGGCTCTTCCTTGACTGAAGCACAACTGAGCTGGAACGCACTCAGCTTCACATATTGTCTTCCTGGTTCGAAACAAACACTTCAGGTCTGGACCTTTCACATGAAAACCTTGACACCTGAGCTAATGGGGTGGCTCAGTGGCACAGTGGTTAGCACTGCTGCCTCATGGCGCCTGAGACCCAGGTTCAATTCCCAACTCAGGCAACAGACTGTGTGGAGTTTGCACATTCTCCCCGTGTCTGCGTAGGTTTCCTCCCACAGTCCAAAGATGTGTGGGTCAGGTGAATTGGCCATGCTAAATTGCCCATTGTGTTAGATAAGGGGTAAATGTAGGGATATGGGTGGGTTGCGCTTCGGCGGGTCGGTGTGGACTTGTTGGGCTGAAGGGCCTGTTTCCACACTGTAAGTAATCTAATCTATTTCCTAACCTCTCTAAATATCTCCTTTCTTCTTAGGAAGTGTTTCACAGATTTAACTTGTGGCAGCATCTCTGCCAACTGATTGTTATCACTGAGAGGCTTGCTCACCATTTCAGGGCAATTCTGAGGCAGTGACATTGCTATTGACCGAGAGCTACTTGTAGGTCAGACTGGATAAGGACAGCAGAATTTACTCTTTAAAAGAAGTTAGTGAAACAGATGGTTTTTACAAGAATCATTTCATGCCTTCGTGAGATTTTTAATTCCAGATATTTAAATATCAAATTCGACCGTGTGTTTTGAGTTTTGAAATATATTACTCGGCTGTCTGGATTACTAATGCACTGATGATACTATATCACCATCATTTACCTCATTTGGACCCTCCTTCCTTAACCTGTGGTGTATCAATCAAAGGCAAACTAATAAAACCAGAGGGCCCAGCGTGACTGAAATAAAATGAAGAACTGGATCACTGGAAACCTGGAGAAACCCAGCAGGTCAGGCAGCAGCCACGGAGAGAGAAACAGTTTTAATATTTCGAGCCAGTTACCCTTTGTCAGATGTGAAATTAGCTGAGAAATGGTGGTTTGAATATTTCAGTCAAAATGGAAATCTTTAGAGAGAGAGAGAGGGGCAGAATTTCTATTTGTTTCTGTTTACAATATGATTTGTTTCCAGTAAGAACTGATGTCCTGTGAATGATAACCACCTGTGAGTTTACTCTGTCAGACCAGACATGAACAACAGCACGGGATAGAATCCCTACAATGTGGAAACAGGCCATTTGGCCCAACTAGTCCACGCAGACCCTCTGAAGAGTAACCCACCCAGACCCATTCCCTTACCCTATCATTTTACATTTTCCCTGACTAATACACCTAACCTACACACCCCTGAACACTATGGACAATCTACGATGGCCAACTCACTTAATCTGCACACCTTTGTGACTGTGGGAGGAAACCAGAGCACCCGGAGGAAACCTGTACAGACATAAGGAGAATGTGCAAACTCCATACATACAGTAACCCGAGGCTGGAATTGAACTGGGTCCCTGGTGCTGTGAGGCAGCAGTGCTAACTGCTGAGCCACTGAGCCTCCCTAAATGGTCATCTGAGGAAAACATGATGGGGCTACCCAGGGAAATGTAGCATCCTCAGTCTGATCAGTGATATTATTGGAAGAGAAACTGTCTCATGAATAAATATAATTGTTTTTAAAATATGCAGTAACAATGATGTATATTCACCTGTATGAAAATAATGGTTTCATTATGAATAACATTCATTAAAATAATAATATTAGGATGTTCCAAAGCACTTTATAAACAAGGTGTATTGGAGGTTCACTCAATGGTGTAACGTGAGAAATTCTGTGGTTAATTTGTCTGCAGCAGTGTCCCACAAACAGTGTAATGCAATGTCTAAAATGTGATGTTGACTGAGGATTAATATTGACCAGGGACAACCCCCACTGTTCTTCAGAATAGTCCGATGGAATATTTATGTCCACATGAGGGAGCAGAGAAATCTAGGTTTAACATCTCACCTGAAGGATGGCACCTCTGACTGTGCAGCACTCCCTCAGGACTGCACTGGAATGGTCAGCTTGGTTACATGCTGAGGGCTTTGGAGGAGAATTGACAGCCTCCTGACTCAGAGGTGAGAGAGATACAACTGAACTGCAGCAGAGACACAGCAGCAGAGTTCTCCGTGACCTCCCATTTATAGAAGGTAAAATCTGGGAGACCAGCCTGAAGTGTATTGTCATAGTCAAGGTTGGAGCAGCACTTTCCAAATTGCGTGGGAAACCCCACCCCTCCCCACCCCAGGAGTCACCGAAACACCAGATGGTGTTGGGTTTTATGATGTAGACCATGAATGGTGAATAAGAAGCTGCAGGTCCTATCTTGAACCGGACTGGAAGGGAAGGTGTTCCAGGATTTTAACCCAGTGACAGTGAAGGAATCATGACCTAGTTCCAAATCAGTATGGTGCATGGTCAGGAATGGTGTTTCAATGACTCTGTTTTACCCGGATATCGATGTGGTGCAGGTTGTAGGGAGCTATCAGAGAACACTGATGGTGCAGTGAGTTCCCACAGTGCAGTTTATAGGTGGGACACTCTGCTGTCTCACTGCAATGGTGGTGGGTGGAGTTCTGAACCATCAGGCCGATCGGTCCTACACCGGGTCAAGCTTTCGCAGTGTTGTTGTAACAGGACCTCTCCAGGCAAGTGACAGGTATTTCATCACATTCCTAACTTGTAGACTGACTCTCGGCAGTCAGGAAGTGAGTTACTGACCTCAGATTTCCCTGTTCTTATCGTCACAGTATTTATGTAGTTAGTCTGGTTAAGTTTCTGCTGAATGGTCAACTCCCAGAATGTTGTTGGTTAACAATCAGTGATGGTGATAGTGTTGTATGTCAGGGAGCTGGTTCGATACCCATTTCTCAGAGATGGCCATTGTCTGGCACTTGTTTGCTGTGGCTATTACTGATGATACCAACCGACCTGTCCCTGCACTCTGCCCTCACACAGGAGGAGGATGTAAAATGTAACGGCTGTAATTGACATGACACGTGAAATAGATTTTAAAAAGGCTGAAGACTGGAATGAGGAAATTGCTTCCTTGCCACCCAGACTGTGGATTAACATGACTAACACTTTGAGAGTAACAACGTCCAATTCACAGCCAGCTGTTAAATAACAATCACAGTCCGTTTTCTTGTGTGGATTTAAGTACATGCTGATTTCTCCAGTTTTATTGGTTTATTATTTCTGATTTCAGATTGGGAGAACATTTCTAAGCCTAAAGGTAAGATCCTCATGTGATAACAAAGGATTTTATCTCTTGATCACCTTCTCTTGTCACTCTCCAGTAACAATCGATGGGAATGAATGGCAGGTAAAGAGCAGCATGGATGCAGTTTCCAATCTGCATGATGATGCAAGCTTTCAAATCAAAGAATTTCTGATTTTTAATGGGTATAATTAATATCATTCAGTCTCTGTCTCTTTCATCCTTTCCACTCTGTGACCCCGGGTCTCTTGCTGATTTAATTTAGCCTGAGGACATTGCAGAAGCTCCTTGAGGTATTGTTCATGGTCCAGTCATCTTTAAATGTTTTAATTTATTTTCAGAATGTGTACCTTTATTATCGATCATTTATTGTCCTTGAGGAGGTGGAGTTGAGCAACCTTTTAAAATTGGTTAAGTCCACGTAGTGTCATTGTTCCCACGAAGCTGTTGGGATGGATTTCCAGAATTTTAAGCCAACAATAGTGAAGGAACAGCAGTATAGTCCCAATTCAGGATGGTGTGGGGGTTTGAAGGGGCCTTGTAGCTGATGGGTGGTGATGACCCCATGCGTCTGCTTCCAATGTCTTCCTTAGTGGTGGAGGTCAGGGGTTTAGCAGGAAATTGAATGGACACATGATGGATGTAAAGCTGCAAGGTTTGGGGATTAATGTAGGGGAACAGGACTGATTGAATGGCTTTACACAGAGTTGGCATCAACTTGTTGCCTGAACAGCCACCATCAGTGCTATTGTGACTTTTATAAGGTGCTATAGAAGGAAGTTCAGTAAGTGCCTGCAGTGCATCTAGTAAATGGTGTACACTGCTACCAGAGTGCAAACAGCAGTGTGCACCAAAGAGACATAGAGACATAGACATAGAGATGTACAGCACAGAAACAGACCCTTCAGCCCAACCCATCCATGCTGACCAGATATCCCAAGAGGGCTCATCGTCAGAGGCCCAGTGACCTGACAAGTTGACTAAGTGACAGCCTTCGTCAACTTAGTGACTGACTCATGCCAATGGACATCACTCTTTAATTTAATAAACCATCTCAAGACTTTCACCGGAGCGTTATGATAAAATATACTATTTAGAAACTTCAAAGGGTATTGGATCAGAATCCCAAAGGCTTTTTTAAAGAGGGAGGTTTTAATAAGTCTCCTAAACTCCATATCAGTCATGATCTCACTGAATGATGGAAGAGGTTCGAGGGCAGAATGAGCTGCTCCTGTCCCTAGGGCTGGGTAATAAATACTGACCAGACAGCCACCCCTACATTCCACACAGGACTAAATAAAATTCTGATGTGTTTGAGGATGAGACCTCATTAAGCCTTCACAAAGCCAATCTTCCAGCAAGTACTTGCAGTCAGTGTAAATGTAATAACTGGACCCAGACCACAGCAGTCACTCTTACAGAGCACGGTGAAGCTCAAAAAATCAAACCTCATATTTCAGTTCAAACTTTACAGCCTTCACACTCAGTTTAACAATTTCTCACCGGGGGAGAGGGAGTGGGGCAGGAGGTTGGGAGGGAAGGGGGATAGAGGGAACTGGGGAGGGTGGTGGGAAGGAGAGAGGGAGGGAAGTGAGAAGGAGATAGAGGGGAAAGGGAGGCTGAAGCTATCGGGATGAAGAGGGTCAGACAGAAGAGGGTGGATAGATCGTGGAGAAAGGGTGGTAAAAGGGAGTGGGGAGGTTGGTAAGAGAGGAGAGGGAGGGTAGAGAAGGATGTTGAGAGGGGAGGGGCATGGAGAAGTAAGGGGGAGGGAAGTGGGAAGTGGATAGAGAGAATTCGGGAAGGTTGTGATAGAAGAGAGATGCACGGAGAGGGAGGTGATATAGAGAGGAGTAGGGAAGGTGATGGTGGAGGGAGAAGGATAAAGCTTGGAAACACAACCTTCGTCCAATGTGCCCGTGCCGACCAAGTTTCCAAAACTAAAATATTCCTATTTGCCTGGTTTTGGTCCATAACCCTCCAAACCTTTCCTATTCGTGTACCTACCAAATGTCTTTTAAATGTTAGAACTTGCTCTGGAAGTACATTCCATATGTGAACCAGGCCCTGTGTGGAAAAGGTTGCCCCTCAGGTCCCTTTTAAATCTTTCTCCTCTCACCTTACATCTATGCCCCCCAATATTGAACTACCACAGCCTTGGGAAAAGATCTTTGCAGTTCATCTTATCCATGTCCCTCATGATTTTATAGACTTTTATAAAGTCATCTCTCAATGTCATATGCTGAAGTGAAAAAGTCCCAGCCTATCCAGCCTCTCATTATAACTCAAACCTCCCCAATCCCGGTAACTTCCTGGTCAATCTTTTCTGAACCATCTCCAATTTCATCATGTCTTTCCTATAGCAGGGTGATCAGAACTGTACCCAGTATTCCAACAGTGGCCTCACCAACATCCTGTACAACCTCAGCATGATGTCCCAACTCCAATACTCAGTCGCGCGAACACTGAAAGTACATGTGCTGAACCACCCTATCTCCCTATGATGCAACTCGCAAAGAACTATATATCTGAACCCCTGGGTCTCCCCGTTCAACAACCCTCCCCAGGGCCCCACATTAAATGTATAAGTCCTGCCCTTGTTTGTTTTACCAAAATGCAGTACCTTACATTTATTCGAATTAAACTCCATCTGCCACTTCTGTTCCCATTGTTCCAACTGATCAAAATTCCCTTGTAATCTTAAATAACCTTCTTCATTGTTGTGATGATGCTGTCACTTTAAAAAGGTCATTTAGTACTTGGTTTCTATCAGGAGAGCTGGAAGGCAGAGGTGCCCAGAAGTCTGTGTTCACAATGGCAGGGAGTGGCCAGTTCTCCCCGTTCAGGTGATTTCTCTGGTTTGACAGTGAGAGGCCGATTGCAGCAGAAAAATGTTCCAAGCTTCAACAGATGACTCCTGGCTGGCTTCCTCTCTGAAATCTCTATGGGAGTTGTTCACTCCTGCCTGTAAGAAGCTGGCTTTGAGTTTACCTTTTGCCAAGGGATGTATTTATGGGATATTGTGGGAATTGGAACAGCTCTTCAGTTAACTGGCTGTATTGAGTTGGTTGGGTTTTCAAATAATAAGCTTATTCTAAATTCTGTTTTCTTTTATTAATGTTTCAACTGAAGTGTTTAAATAAATTCTGTTTGCTTCAGGCCAAGTGATTTGATCAGCTGCATCACTCCTTGAATAACCACCCCACATCTGCCTTTAAAATAAGAAAAGGTTATGCTCTGGGAAACCTTCTGAACATATTTTGCTGGGGTCTGGCCTAATCCCAAACACTGTTGTCTGCACCACTCGATGTTTGTCACCCACAAACATACTAACCATGCCTCCTAAATGCTCATCCAAATCGTTTGTATAAGTGACAAACAACAGTTTGAACCAACACCGATCAATGTGGAACACAGCTGATCATAGGCCTCCAGTCTGAAACACAACACTCCACCACCAAGCTCTGTCTCCCAGTGTCAAGTCAGTGGATATGGGAAGGGATGTAGATCCTGGATTAGTGGTGCTGGAAAAGCACAGCAGTTCAAGCAGCATCCGAGGAGCAGGTAGTCAGGAGTGGGGAGAGTCGTGAGAAAGGAGGGAGGATTGGAGGGGAGGTGAGAGAATGTGGGAATGGGGATAGAGAGGAGTAGGGAGGATGCTGAGATGGGGAGTGGGGAGAGGGGAGGGTGTTGAAAGAGGAGAGGGATGTGGAAAGTGAGGGAATGGGGTTGATATGAGATGGGAGAGAAGCAAAATGAGGGACATGGATTGTGATGTTTATTCTATTTTCCTTCTTTCCCCTTGTTTTCCCTTCCCTTTTTAGTCCTTTCTTTCACCCTAATAATTTCTTTTTTGGAAAGGGGGAAAAAAGCTTGGAATAGTTGTTCCTTTCTGATGGGAGATTTTGTGGATGTTCTTTGTTGTCTCTCTTTTTATGTTTGTTCTGTTTCTCTTTTAGTCACACATAGGGGTGACATGAAGCCAGGGATGGGTGGAGTGCTCATCCTGACTTGGTCTTTTTTCTGTTGATTGAAGGATTATCTCCTTGGTTTTTTGCTGGCCTTAGGCTGGGGCACAGTCTGGGTTTGAGGAGCTGTGAAGGAGGGGATGGGTAGGGTGAGTGCCTCCTATGGGCTGGGGAAAGAGTCTTCCATTCAAGGTTTTATAGTTGGGTTTCTTTGTAGTTTTTTGGTAGTAATAGTTGTTCATCATTATGATAGAGTAGTTTTTGTATATATAGTTCTTTGACTCTATCAGTCTTTATTTACTTTTGCTCGGCACTTTGTAAGCAGGGTTCTCCCTTCGAGGGGTTCAGGAGTCTTTGAAAGGTGATATGGCTAAGTGTCTTATTAAATGGTGCACCTGGAACATTAAGGGAAGTCATTCGCTTGGTAAAAGGAAAAAAAGTGTTTTCTAGCCTTAAGAGGGAAAGGATTGATATCACTTTGTTGCAGGAAACCCATCTTGATGATGGGGAATGCCTGAAATTACAACAGGGGTTTATGACCGGGTATTCTGTTCAACCTTTACTACTAAAAGTAGGGGAGTGGTGGTACTTACCCAGAAAAATCTTCCGTTCACATTATTAGAGCAGGTGAAAGATAAGCAGGGGTGGTTTGTGATACTTAAAGCCTTGATACATGGGGAGGAATATGGCATTTTAAATGTCTACTGTCCTCCAGCGCATCCCCTCAAATTTTTGATTATTGCTTTCTCTAAGCCGAGTGCTTTTGGAACATGGCACATTATCATAGGGAGGAGGGATTTTAATTGTCTTTTGGATCTGACAGTTGGCAGGATGCCTTGTGGGTCCCCAACTATTTCTTCACAGGCCATGCAAGTGGTTGTCTTATGCGAGGAGTTGGGGCTAATGGATATTTGAAGATATTGTCACCCTACCGGCCGGGACTTCACCTTTTTTTTCAAACCCTCATAAATGTCACACGAGGATTGATCTCTTTCTGGCTCCCTCTGCCCTTCTGGATTCGATTATGGGTTGTAAAATTGGGAATATAGCTATCTCCGATCACGTGGCGGTATATTTGGAGGTTAAGGCCAAGAGTGAAGGGCTCAGTTTGCAACATTGGCATTTGGACCCTTTTCTCCTTAAGGATTCCAAATTTGTGGAGTACTTTTTGAAGGAGTTTCAGGAATTCTTGACTATCAACTCAGGCACAGCTAGTAGTCCATCCATGTGAAGGCCTTTGCTAGGGGATTAGTCATTTCCTATTT
Source organism: Hemiscyllium ocellatum (assembly GCF_020745735.1). NCBI lineage: Eukaryota > Metazoa > Chordata > Chondrichthyes > Orectolobiformes > Hemiscylliidae > Hemiscyllium > Hemiscyllium ocellatum. Next base: position 9,698,329 of record NC_083435.1, read on the forward strand.
GGCTGGCTGTAAATGACAGAAGGGGGAACAGCAGCGTCTACTTGAGACACGGTTGAAAGCCGCGGAGGCAGCACATCTTGTGCGGCCTTCGGTGACTAAGCTATAGCAGATCACGGCCGTCCGGGCTGCCTTGGATTCAACACTGACACAAAACACAAAGAAAGAACTTGCTTTTGCTGGACAAAGGCTGTTCAAGTCTGGGAATAGGCCAGGGAAGTATTTAGTGTATCTGAATAGGAAAACGCATGCTCCCCAATCCATTACTGCAATCAGAGACAGCGCCGGGGTCCTTACATAAGATGCTAAAAAGATTAATGAGGCTTTTCAGAGCTTTTACTCTGAATTGTATCGGTCTGAAGGTTGCAAGGACAGGAGGGTTAAAATGGAGACCTTTTTTAAGAACCTGGACCTCCCAGGGGTAACCTTGGAACAGGCCTCTCTCCTTAATGCCCCCTTGACAGTTCAGGAAATACAGGAGGCAGCTAGGCAACTTCAGAGTGGGAAAGCGCCTGGCCCTGATGGTCTCCCGGGTGAGTTTTATAAGGAGTTTATAGTGATTCTGTCAGGGCCGATGTTGGAGATGTACAATCACTCCTATATGCATGAATGCCTACCACCATCTTTGAGAGAAGCTAATATTTCCTTAATTCTTAAGAAGGGGAAGGTTCCTGAGGATTGTGCCTCATTCAGGCCCATCTCTCTATTAAATTCAGACTTCAAGATTCTGTCCAAGATCCTGGCGCTGAGATTGGAAAGGGTGTCGCCCCATATTGTTAAAGAGGACCAGACAGGCTTTATAAGGGGCTGTAGGTCCTCTAATAATATTAGAAGGTTGCTGAATATGGTCCAAGTTTGTCAGCAACGATCGATTCAGGGTTTGGTGATTTCCTTAGATGCAGAGAAAGCATATGACCGGGTGGAATGGCTGTATCTTTTTTATGTCTTAGAACAGTTTGGGTTGGGTGGGGTCTTTGCTAGGTGGGTGGAGGTTTTATATTGCCTTCCTCTGGCCATGGTTATCACCAAAGGGATGAAGTCTGGGAATTTTAGGATTGGTTGGGGTAGTCGGCAAGGCTGCCCCCTCTCACCGCTGTTATACACATTGGTGATAGAGCTGCTGGCAGAGGCCATTCATCAGAACATCCCATAACCGCTCCGGAAGTGGGACTTGGATAAACTGCAGAATTGGGCTGAGAGGTGGCAAATGGAGTTCCACGCAGCTAAATGTGAGGTGATGCACTTTGCGAAGAGTAACAGGAAGGCAGAGTACTGTGTCAATGGAAAGATTCTTGGTAGTGTGGATGTGCAGAAGGATCTTAGAGTCCATGTACCTAGATCCCTGAAAGTTGCCACCCAGGTGGATAGTGCTATTAAGAGGGCATACGGTGAGTTTGGTTTCATTCATAGAGGGATTGAGTTCCGGAGCCGCAATATCATGCTGCAAAGTTAGTAAATATAAATATATTTACAAAACAAATTTAACCGGATCGATATATGCGACTGAAGGCAGGTATTAATACACAAACTCCTGCATAAAGTCAGCATCTGCTCAGTGTAGAATCAGGTAGGAGTCACTCACTGAGTCTCCGTCTGGCCAAGAGGATAGTCAGATACTCAGTTGTTACAAACAGTTCAGCTTCTGATCTACCAGAAGAACTATCTGGGATGGGTACCGTTCCAGCGGGAGTAATTGGGTACATGAATGGGAAAGGTTTAGAGGGATCTGGGCCAAATGCAGCCAAATCAGACTAGATGAATTTAGAATGTCTGACTGGCAGGGACCAGTTGGCCAAAGGGTCTGTTTCCGTGCTGTACATCTCTGACTCAAACTCATTTAACTTTAGCACCTCTGGTGTATGGAGGGAGGGAATCAGTCAGGAATCCTGTTCCACAGCAGCCATACCAACTGGGAAATCAGGGAAAGGAGCAGGATATGTCTCACATTGTTCACTTTCTGGGTCTACATATGCTGAATGGCCCCTCAAGGTCATCAATGTCACCAGTCTGTCCTCTCGCTGAGAACTGGAGGGAATCAGCCTGCGTTTGTAGAGCATGTTGAGATAATAAACCTTCCCCAAAATGTTTCATCGAGACGCAGTCAAACAAAGTTACACCAAGACAGAGAAAGGGGGAGTCAAGGAGAGAGAGAGATTCAGGGAGGATTAAGGAGGGAATTGTAAAACATTGAACTTTAGCTGTTATTGGTTGGGAGAAGATGTAGGAATGTACTATTGGCCACAATGTAAGGCTTCCAGAGAACTTGGAGAAAAATAGGACTATAAGTGTCTGAGATAGTGAGGCCATGGAGTAATTTATACTTGAGTTTTAGAATTTTTAATTGGAACCACAGGGGATTGCGAGCCAGTGTCGGCCAGTGAGCACAGATGCTAGTTTGTACCGAGTTTTAGCTGACCTGAAGTTTATGGAGGATGGCAGATGGCAAGCTGCACAGAAGGACCTTGGGATGGTCTAGTTTAGAAACAACAAGAAGCAATGATAAGGATTTGAACAGCAGATGGATTAATGTGGCATGTTATTCTAGTTAGGGATAAGGGTGATCTTTCTAACAGAGATGGCATAGGGTGAGAATTGCCACTGGATTCTGAAGAGGATGGCACTGACTAACTGATGGAGCTGAGAGCAGAGAGAGAACAATCGATTGGAATTCAGGGCATTGTCCCCTCAGCCTGTTACCCCACTCACTGAGATCACAACTAATCTTGATCTTAACTCGACAAACCTATTTTGGCTCTTTATCTCTTCATCGCTGAATAATAAATCTTTCCCTGACTCCAAGTTTCCACAATGTTTGTCGGGAAAGAGTTCTAGATTTCCAGTCCCCTTTTGATGAAGAAATGTTTTCTGACATTACCCTTGGACAACCTCACTCTCATTTTAATGCTGCTCCCCCTCATCCTGCACTCTCCCAGCAGAGGAATGGTCTATCTCCACCTCCTCTATTATACTAACTTAAACAGCTCAATTAGATTACCTCTTATATTTTGAATGTCAAATGAATGTAAACTCAGTATGTCAGCCCAACCTCATAATTAAACCCTTTTTAATGCAAGGAACATTTCTGGGGAATCTATAATGCTTTTCCTGTTGGGTTATTATCCTCCTTACTGAGGGGCAACTGAACACAACTCCCCGGATGGGGTCTAAACAGAGCTCTGTACAGCTGCACACAACCTTCACAAGGACACTGTTGTATTTGGTGAGGGGAAGTTGCAGGTTACCTTTTATCTTCGGGATGGTTGAGGAGCAATGAGCAGGTTTAGCAGAGGAAGCAGGTCCAGGAGAGTGTGATGTGATCATGTCAGATCTGGGGAAATGTGGAAAGATCAGTTGTACACCAGGTACACTCAAAACTCAAATCTCCAGAAACCAGGAGACTGACCGGGATAAAGGAAGTAAAGGCAATCTTTGGAAGAAGGCACTGGAGGTGAAAATGAGGAAGCAGTTAGCCCAGATCACTGGGGACAGGAGGACTGTGCTGAATGGAGGGTCAAAGAGCAAACAGCGGTGAACTCAAACACACTCCAATTCAACTGAAGGAATAGGGTTTGTGCAGAAATGGGAACTGATTTATCGATTTGTGACTCTCTCCAAATGTGACTGTTTATATTCAACAAACCTGCTTCGTTTGTGCCAGTAACGTTCAGAGTAATTTTTGATGACTTGAATTGGCAGCTGGATTAAAGGCCGTGGGTGACCAGGATTGGAAAGACTGGAGTACTCTGAGAGTTTAATATTACCTGACTGTGAATGGGTAAGGTGTCCCATCTTTCAGTTGGATTAGAATCAGATCTTACTTTGTTGTTATTTAATTTTATTTGTTCATAGACGTGAAATGTGAACGGCCAGGCCAGCTTTGTTTAATCAAGAACGGGATTTATTGCTGTCCCTAACTGTCCTGGTGAGCTGTTATCTTGAACTGCTGCAGACCTTCAGGTGCAAGAATACTCCATGTTGGGAAGAGAGTTTGAGGATTTTGACCCAGCGCCAGTGAAGGAACAACAGTATAGTTCCAGGTCAGGATTATAAATGCCTCGGAAGATGATGTTCCCATGCGTCTTTTGCCCGTGTCCTTCTCAGTGATCGAAGTCACATGTTTGGAAAGTGTTATCGCGGGAGCCTTGGTGACTTTCTGCAGTGCATCTTGTAGATGGTACACACGGCTCCTACTGAGTGTCAGTGGGGGATGGAGCGGATGTTGCAGCTCCAAGGTAGTGTGTCAATTGAACAGGTTGTTCTGTCCTGCACGGACCTGGTGCAGGAGTTAGAGCTAGTTCTGTTGCTCAACTCTTCAGTCCCATTGCTGGAATGTTGACAGGACCCAGGGCTTTTGCATTATTCAGGTTTTCACTTTACCTTGATGTGACATGGAGTGAATTGAATTGGTAGGAGACTGGTGTCAGTGCTACTGCAGCCCTCCAGTGTGGGTTGAGATGTAACATCCATTCGCCAGTTCTGGCTGAAGATGGGTCCGGAGGTTTCAGCCTTGCCTTAAGCACTGATGTACTGGGCTTCTCTGTCATTGATACGAGGGAGCCTGCAGCTCCAGTGAGTTGTTTAATTGTCCCCCACCATGACCACTGGATGTGGCAGGACTGTAGGCCTTTGGTCTGATATGATGGCTGCGGGATTGCTTCCTGGGACTATTGCATGTTTCCTCTGCTGTTTTTTATGGCAGGAAATTGTGTGCTGTAGCTTCATTAAGGCGACCCTTCATTGTTCGGTCTGCTTGATGTTGCTGAAGGCTTGCTCTCCTCCACCCTTTGTTGAAGCAGGGTTAATCTCCTGAGTGTGATGGGAGAGTGGGGAATGTACCAGGCTGTGACAATCCTGATTGTGCTCAAACACAGCTCTGTTGCTGATGACCCACAGCCCTCAGGGGTAATCTGGTCCCAGCCTGTCTCATTCAGCACAGTGATACTGCCACTCAACATCGTGAAGGGTGTCCTCAGTGGGAAGGAAGGACTTCATCTCACACAGGACTGCTTCTCAGACCAATATTGTCACCGACAAATGTGCCTGCCCATTGGATTGGTGAGAGCGATCTGAAGTAGATATATCCCTTTCGTTCTCCCTGTTTGCTGCAGATCCCACTGAGCAGCTGTGTCCCTGAGGACCTGGCCAACTTGGTCAGTCATGGAGCTGCTGAGCCGCTCTTGGTGATGGGTAATGAAGCTTCCCATCCACCACACCCCCCCCACCCCCTCCCCACTCTCCGGCCAGCACGCTCCCAGGGACAGTGATGGTGTTGTCTGAGACATTGAGGTGCAATTCTGTGATTATGATTCTGTCCAACTTTTGCTGGAATAGTTTTTGAGACCGTTCTCCCAACTTTGGCATCAGCTCCCAGATGGTTGTGAGCTGCCAGAGGAGGTGGTGAAGGCTGGTACAATTCCAATATTTAATAGGCATCTGGATGGGTATATGAACAGGAAGGGTTCAGAGGGATATGGGCCAAGTGCTGGCCAATGGGACTAGATTAGGTTAGGATATCTGGTCAGCATGGACAATTTGTTTCCATGCTGTACATCTCTATGATTGTGTTAGTAGAAGGGAGACTTGGCAGAGACAGGGCTGAGTTTCCTGCTGTCGTTTCTAGTGCCTTGTTGCGTCCAGTCTCATTTCTGAGTTAGAGTTTCTCCGGGGTCGATACAACTGAGTGACTGACAGGAACCCTCTTCAGAAAATTGTCCAGAGTCACATGTAGGTCAGGCTAAGGAAGGACAGCAGATTTCCTTCCCTAAAGGATATTAGTGAACCAGATGATTTTTATGACAATCAACAATGGTTAGTTTTTAATTAAAACTTCATTGAATTCAAACCAATGCCTCCCGAACCTTGAGCTGGTTCCTGGTCTAATGATATTACTGCTCCACCATCACAGAGATTATGGGCAGATCCTCTGGTCTGCTCTTTAGTCAGTAACAAGTCCAAGCAGTGGGATGTGGATGGGACTGTTGTGCCTGACTATCAGCTTCTCCTTTGTGGTTATGTCCATGGCCTGGTTTGTTTGGAGACAGAGCACACAGTGTCCATTGGGATGGGTCAGGCCTTCCATTAATGGTGGGAGCTCCAGGCTGGTGTACGTCATCCCTCTGACTTCACCGTCGTTTCAATGTTTACAGTTCCTTTGGAATGTTGATTTTTTTCTTGAAGTGTCCCTTCGGGACTGTCTGCCGTCATCCTTTTTTCCTTTATTCAAACTCATCGATCCTGTTCTGGTGATGGGCATTTCACTAACACCATGTGTAACGTTTGTGTTCTCCTGTGTATGGTGAGGGAGTAGGGGTGAGACTGCACAGATTCCCCCAGCCTGTCAGAACTCAATGTAAAAATGGTTTGCCCCTTCCAAAATTAAGTTCCTGTTTTGGGAAGACCTTGTGTTATTTTAGTTGATTCTATTGGTCTATTTTAAATATTGTGAGGTTGTTTGCTGCTTTATCGATCTTCTGTAAATGTTATATCTCTCATTAAATTCACTTATTTTCCTGTTAACCAAGCCAACCTGATTTGTCAGCGAGCTGTGTTCCTTTTCAGTGAAACTCCCAGGAGCCTACAGTGAGAGTCCTGTAGATAGTGCATTGGTCAGTGCCACTCTGGGCTGAGATACTTCTCCATCAATGGGATTGATATCATTCCCAGTTTACAGGGGCTCTGACATTTCCAATAAATCAAAGACTTGCATTGATGTCTCAACTCTCATGTGCACAAGGCATCCAAAGGCCCTTTAAAGGTATTTTCACCTTTCCACACCTGAACTTACACCAATCTAACATCACTATTTCTCCTTCACAAAGTTATTAGCAATAGCTTTGTCCTTGCAGTGGCCTCCACAGCATCTGTTCCTTTTGACCCTGCCACCTCAAAAATCTAAAACCCACCATTTACCAGCCCCCTTCCATTCTGAAGAAGAAGCACATTAGACTCAATATTAACTCGATTTCTCTCCTCACAGATGCTGCCAGACCTGCTGAGTTTCTCCAGCATCCTGTGTTTCTCATGAAATGTCTTTTGAAGTCACTATTGTGGGAAATCTGGCAGCCAAACCTTGCTCAGCAAACTTCAGGAGACCGTCTGAGGGAAGGGATAATATAATCTTGAAACAGAAAGTGCTGGAGAAAATCTGCAGGGTCTGGCAATGTCTGTACACAGGGCAGCAGAGTTAAGGTTAAGACAAGGACATTTCCTCAGTTCCAAGTAGATTAGAATCCCTACAGTGTGAACGTAGGCCATTCAGCCCATTGAGTCCACACCTACCCTCTGAACAGCATACCCCATTAATAACCTTAAATTTGCCATGGCAAATCGATATAACCTGCACAACCTTGGACTGTGGGAGGAAACCCATGCAGACACAGGGAGATAATGCAAACTCCACACAGATAGTCACTGTCTGTGGCTGGAGTCAAACCCAGGCCCCTGGTACTGGGAGGGAGAGGTGCTAACCACTGAGCTACCACGTGACCCAAGTACATTGGATTGGGATCATGCTTTAGTGCCTGACCATCCATGTTAATACAAATGAGCTTTTGGCATTGGCATTATGGGTATTATTTTCGAGGGACTGTGTGTGAAAAGCCATGCGCTGCAGTCATCAGCCAACTTGGTCACATTCCCAATGTTCCCTCATTAAAGGGGGGAGGGGCGTGGGTGGATGGTGAGTTTGACCTGAGGGTCACCTCATCTCAGAGTGAGGTTGAAATGGCGGGTTTTAGCTGGACACAGGAATTAAACTCACGCTGTTTGGTGTCATTCTGTGTCAAACTTGCCATTCAGCCACCTGAGTGAACCGACCCCAGCATTGCTCATGGCTAATACTAGGGGGTTAAATGCTGTTAGACTCACCCCGTCTCTTTCTACTTTCTACAATCCAGTCTGACAAATCTTTCCTGAATACACTTTAAGATTTCTGCCCCTTGAAGTCTTTCAGACTTTGTTTATTCCAACTTACATTGGGTACATTGTAATCCCCCTCACATTAATATCCTATTATCTTTACACTTCCCTGAGATTTAGCAACATACGTGTCTTTCTATCTTTCCCCGAATGTTCGCGGGCTCTGTGGGACATTCCCAGCAAAGTGATTGTCCCTTTTTTTGGTTTAACTTTCACCTATATGACCTCATTTTAGAAATGATTTGGAGATGCCGGTGTTGGACTGGGGTGTACAAAGTTAAAAATCACACAACACCAGGTTATAGTCCAACAGGTTTAATTGGAAACACACTAGCTTTCGGAGCGACGCTCCTTCATCAGGTGATAGTGGAGGGCTCGATCGTAACACAGAATTTATAGCAAAAATTTGCAGCAGTGATGTAACTGAAATTATACATTGAAAAATTGATTGTCTGTTAAGCCTTTCATCTGTTAGAATACAGTGATAGTTTCACTTCTTCATGTGTAAATCACAAAACCTTTTTTTTAAAGTCAGTACCTCTGCCTTTACAAACTCTCTTGAAAAAGAAACAAGGATCACATAACCTTGTTAAAGAGGCAGCATCGTCACAACTGTTTCAAGTAAATCTATACAACTGCTATTGGGATCTAATGTTAGCTTTAATTGATTTTCCAGGCACTATTGGGACATTTTACCTGCTGTGTTTGTGTAGCAGAAAGAAATGTATAACTGTTGTAATGAATGTCTTTGTTTCTTAGAAAGTAACCTTTGCCTATTCACTGTTTTAAAGGCAAATGAAGCAGGGCAGGTGATGGTGACAGAAAGAAGGTGAGTTTGATGATTGGTAGGATATTTACTTTGAAACTCTGCTCAAGTTTCAATTGGACCCAGTGCATGCAGTCAGTCTCATTCAGAGGAGAAGGAACAGGGTTAGATTGAGTCTGATGCACATTGAAGGCAATGACTGATCTTTTTTAACGTTTAACAGCGGAAGTTTTAATTAATTCAACAGTACATGTTGGACCAGCAACTTCACAGATGTAGCAGTGAGAATGAGTGAGGAGGTGGTGAAGTGGAATGGGCTGTGCTCAGTTTTCACCAGGAACTAGATTCATGATTTCAATGATATTGGGATGAGACAGCAAGTGAATTCCCAATTTTCTGTCCTTCCCTATTACTTTGTGTTATTATATTCTGCCGCAAGACTGTATATTTTAAAGGACCAAAGCATTTAGATCACTCAAACCTGTGAATTATTTCTTTCATCTCCAATGAACTGTTTCCAGTTCAATTTTTAAATCCCGGTTGGAGGACAAATGGTGCAATACTACCTCCGGGCCGCCCGAACCAACCAACCCAATCACCCCGTGGCTCAACACTTTAACTCTCCCTCCCACTCCACCGAGGACATGCAGGTCCTTGGACTCCTCCACCGGCAGAACACAACTACACGACGGCTGGAGGAGGAGCGCCTCATCTTCCGCCTGGGAACCCTCCAACCACAAGGTATGAATTCAGATTTCTCCAGTTTCCTCATTTCCCCTCCCCCCACCTTGTCTCAGTCGGTTCCCTCAACTCAGCACCGCCCTCCTAACCTGCAATCCTCTTCCTGACCTCTCCGCCCCCACCCCACTCCGGCCTATCACCCTCACCTTGACCTCCTTCCACCTATCCCACCTCCATCGTCCCTCCTCCCTACCTTTTATCTTAGCCTGCTTGGCTCTCTCTCTCTTATTCCTGATGAAGGGCTTATGCTCGAAACGTCGAATTCTCTATTCCTGAGATGCTGCCTAACCTGCTGTGCTTTGACCAGCAACACATTTGCAGCTGTGATCTCCAGCATCTGCAGACCTCATTTTTTACTCAATACTACCACTTGCTGGCATTAAGCGGTATTGCAGGTAATAATTTCCCAAAATCGATTCTTTTACGTGGTACAATATTGCCATCAGCTGGCCAGAAATGGGAGTGCAGCCCTATAATTTTGTTCCACCACTCAGGGACATTAGACCCGAAACGTTAACTTGCTGAGATTTTCCAGCCATTCCTATTTTTGTGTCTGATTTCCAGAATCCACAGTTCCTTGAGGTTTTTCTTTCTTGTGGAAGGAAGTTATTCTCTTGCTCAGTTTCTCGTGTCTTGTTTAATTTTGTATTTCCAGCATTTAAGAACTTTTAAACACAACGTACAGTATCTACATCGACTAATAATGCCTTTCAATAACACAGTGGGCTGACTGGCCTAATTCTGCCCCTTTAGCGTGTGGTAAAAACTGCAATGCACACTGCGATAGTTATTTAAAATTAGTCAAAGAACGAAATGGAAAAGGTCAACAAGACGACAAATGATCCTCTACCGCCATCAAGTGGCCTAAATCGGTTCTGCAAGGGAAATAAATTTGTGTAGCTCCGATTTCAGCCAGGAGGTGGCAGTCCTGCTCCATGCAAAATCATAGATTTGTGTTTAAAATGTTCTTTATTCATCTATTTTAATAAACGTCAACTAATAATAACTCTGGAAAACTATAATCAGCTAATTTGTGAATAAGGCAGTGATAATGTCTCTGAGGTAGTAATTAAAATGATCTGAAGAAGAGTCAATGGGCTCAAAACATTAACTCTGCTTTCTCTCCACAGTTACTGCCAAACTTGCTCAGCTTCTTCAGCAATTTCTATTTTTGTTGTAAAATGAAGTTGACTGGTTGCGTTGAACGGCAAAACGAACTCATACGTCTGAATGATCTGTTAAAAAATAATACAATCTGTAGAGCTTGTGAATTTAGGTTACCTGTTTTGATGACAAGTAAAGCTAAACTACGTTTCTTCAGAAGTGCAAAATTTGATTTGTGGAATTAAGACAAAACACTGCAAATCAGTTCTAAAGAAAAATAAAATATTGTCTGAAACATCAATTCTGCTTCTCTCCCTAGAAATCCTATCAGGCTTATTGAGAATTCCCAGCACTTTGAGTTTTATTTTTTAATTTGCAGTCTGATAACTGCACTGGAATAGGAAAACATGTTGCTGTAGTCTCACCAAACGCCATTAGGTGGCGCAACTGCACTATTTTTCGAAGAAAATCCTAATTTATTCTGGCAATACCACTTGTAGCCACGTGGTGGTGATATTGTACCGTCTAATTTCCATTCTCACTTTATTCCCGCAGAACTGCTGGCTCGATATTCCAGGGTATAGGATATTCAAGGAATACTGAAGGGGGGCAAAAAAAGAGACAAAAGATGTTGGAAATGAGGAGATGGTGTCGCAGTGTGGAACATCAGGCAGCAGGGATGGATGATATCTCAGAAGGTTTCTAAAATGATAAAAATTACACAACACCAGGTTATAGTCCAACAGGTTTAATTGGAAGCACACTAGCTTTCGGAGCGACGCTCCTTCATCAGGTGATAGTGGAGGGCTCGATCGTAACACAGAATTTATAGCAAAAATTTGCAGTGTGATGTAACTGAAATTATACATTGAAAAATTGATTGTCTGTTAAGCCTTTCATCTGTTAGAATACAGTGCTAGTTTCACTTCTTTCGTATGTAAATCAAAAACTTTTTTTAAAAGTTGCATTCTCTGGTTAGCTGTTAGCAGTGGTGATAGCTAGACAATATGTTGAAGGTGTTAGCCCCCTGTGTTCTCTGTCTATGCCATGATGTTTAGATTGATTCTAATCTAAAAAGTGAGACAACAGAGTTTTACATAAATTCATGCAGTTTTTGAGCTCAGAGTTCTACATAAATGCATGCAGTTTTGAGCAAAGTGCAATGTAACTCTGCAAGTACAAATTCACCCCACAAAATATATGTGTGCATGTGGGTCTTTGTGTCTGTCTGTCTGGGGGTTGTGAGTGTGAGAAGATGTGTGTGTGTGTGTGTGTGTAGTGAGTGCAGAGTGTCTTAAGTCTGTGAGGGGGTGCATGTATGAGTGTGGGATACTGGAAATCAGACACAAAAATTGAAATGGCTAGAAAATCTCAGCAAGTCTGACAGCATCTCTGGAGAGAAAACAGAGTTAACGTTTCGGGTCTAATGTTCCTGAGTGATGGAACAAAATTATAGGGCTGCACTCCCATTTCTGGCCAGCTGATGGCAATATTGTACCACGTAAAAGAATCGGTTATGGGAAATTATTCTGGATTAGTGGTGCTGGAAGAGCACAGCAGTTCAGGCAGCATCCCAAAGTGCAGCGAAATCGATGTTTCGGGCAAAAGCCCTTCATCAGGAATAAAGGCAGTGAGCCTGAAGCGTGGAGAGATGGGAATTTTTACTTGCAATACTGCTTAATGCCAGCAAGCGGTAGTATTGCACCATTTGTTCTCCAAACGGGTTTTATAAATTGAACTGGAAACAGTTCATTGGAGATGAAAGAAATAATTCACAGGTTTAGAGTGATTTAAATGCTTTGGTCCTTTAAAATATACAGTCTTGCGGAAGAATACAGGAAGTAATGGGGAAGGACAGAAAATTGGGAATTCACTTGCTGTCTCATCCCAATATCATTGAAATCATGAATCTAGTTCCTGATGAAAACTGAGCACAGCCCATTCCACTTCACCACCTCCTCACTCATTCTCACTGCTACGTCTGTGAAGTTGCTGGTCCAACATGTACTGTTGAATTAATTAAAACTTCCGCTGTTAAACGTGAATTGAAACTTGAGCAGAGTTTCAAAGTAAATATCCCACCAATCATCAAACTCACCTTCTTTCTGTCACCATCACCTGCCCTGCTTCATTTGCCTTTAAAGCAGTGAATAGGCAAAGGTTACTTTCTAAGAAACAAAGACATTCATTACAACAGTTATACATTTCTTTCTGCTACAAAAACACAGCAGGTAAAATGTCCCAACAGTGCCTGGAAAATCAATTAAAGCTAACATTAGATCCCAATAGCAGTTGTATAGATTTACTTGAAACAGTTGTGACGATGCTATCTCTTTAACAAGGTTATGTGATCCTTGTTTTTGTTTTATGAGAGGTTGTAAAGGCAGAGGTGCTGATTTGTCTGGAAATGGTGACTTTAAGCAATGGCAGGGGAGTGGTCAGTTCTCCCATTCAGATTTTATTTCTAGTTTGGTTTAGTTTTAGCGGTTGGTCAAAAAACCTGCTGAGGACCAAGAGAAGCAGCTCCAATGGAACGAAGTTCCCTGCTTCAACAGAATCCTTGTCTGACATTTCTGTCTGAAATCTCTCCTGCCTGTAAGAACCTGTGTTTGTATTTTTGTCAAGGAGTGTGTATATGGGATGTTGCAGGGATTAGAGTGGTTTTGTTAAGCTACGATATTGGGTTGGTTGGGTTTCAAATAAGTTATTTTAAATTCTGTTTTCTTTTGTTCCTGTTTCATCCATGGAGTTTAAATAAACCCAGTTTTGTTTAAAGCTGAGTGATTTGAGCGGCTGCATCACTGCTGTAATATCCACTTCACATCTGCCTTCACAAAAAATAAAAGGTAGAGTCTGGGGTCTGGGTTACCTTCTTCAAATACTTTGGGGGGTTCTGGCCTGGTCCATAACATCGAAGCAAGGTCCAGGATCTGGAGCATGTTAGATTTCAGCAAAGGAGGATAAAGGAGTTAATGATGAGGGGAGGGACTATGAGGCTAAACCTTCCAGAAGTATAGAAGGGAACTGTTGAAGCTTTTCTAACGGTTGGAAAGGAAAAGGTGAGTGAAGGCAGACATAGGTGCGAACAGTCTGAACAGGGAGAATGGATAATGGAGAACAGGAGATGGCAGTGCAGTGAAACAACTGCTTTAGTTCTGTCCACATGGAGGAAGACACAAAGAACTTCTCACAAAAGCTGGGGATCCAGGGATCTACTGAGAGGGAGGAATTGAAGGAGAGGTGGCAGAGGACAAATAATGGGACAGGAAGCTGGTAATTCTCCAAGACCTGATAATCACCATCCCAGGGTACATTGGAGGTGGCCATGGACATAGTGGTTTCATTGATTGCTAGAATCTAATAAAAAGGATCCACAATCAGCCAATTACAGCTGAGATGAAGGGAAACGTTGTCACTCAGTTAATGGTGAACTTGTGAAATTCTCTATCACAAAGGACTGTGGAGGCCAAGTCAGTGAATACATTTTACAAAGAAATAGACTGAACCTGGATACAGAATGCAGGGAGGGGTTTGGAGTGACAGTGGGAATATGGAGGTGAGACAGAAAATCATCCCGGGTCACTTTGAATCATGGCGCAGGCTCAGTTGCCCAGATCCCAAAAAAGAAAATGCTGGAAAATCTCAGCAGGTCTGGCAGCATCTGTAAGGAGAGAAAAGAGCTGATGTTTTGAGTCTAACTCACCCTTTGACAAAGCTTTGACAACGTGCCAGTTAGACTGGAACCGTCAGCTCTTTTCTCTCCTTACAGATGCTGCCAGACCTGCTGAGATTTTCCAGCATTTTCTCTTTTGGTTTCAGATTCCAGCATCTGCAATAATTTGCTTTTATCAGTTGTCCAGATAACTTTTTCCTATTTTCAATATTTCTATATTTCATTATCTGTAACTCTTAATATTTTTGTTGCCTCTGAATGGAACCATTTTCTTCTGTAGAAAAAGCCTAAGTTCTGTGAAGAAAGTAAAGAGAGAGATAGAGAGAGAGAGAGAGAGAGAGAGAGAATATAAAATAAAATGTACAATTCCAACAGGGCTGTATGTGCTGAGGGGCTTGTGTCTCTGTGTACACCAAACATTGAAGGTGATCGGGCAGATTGATTACACATTGTAGGCAGAATTTCCTGTAAATTTCAGAAATATACTTTATTCATTGAAAAAAATCTTTATATTTATATACATTATCACCAACACAGTTTGGTTCTGGACAGCAGCAGATCAAGGAAACAAACAAACATTGGAGTTTGACTCTATCCATCTCTTACTTGAACCAGACAATATTTAAATGCATTTGAGACACCATGAGGGTCCAATAACTGAATGCACTGTCATTTCCCTTCAACAGAGAGCCCTCAGACAGTGGTCTTTCCCCACTGGGCCTTGGCAGCAGCTGCCCCAGGCCTTAGTATGTCCCTGCACCTTGGACTGTGCCAGTCTGTAACACTCGGTCAGGGTCAGCTCCTTGTTCTGGAAGACCGGCAGGTTTCGGTCAGACCAAAGAACACCTTTCACCGAATTAATCATCCTCCAGGTGTAGTTGATGTTTGTCTCGGTGTGTGTCCTGGGGAACAGCCCGTAGAGCACAGGGTCCCGCAACACGGAGGTGCTCGGGATGAACCTCGACACAAACCCCACTGCAGTGGCCCATTCCAGAAGGAGATGGGTGACAGTCTCTACCCCCTTGCAGTCACTTCGAGGGCAGTGTGCGATGGCACAGACTGGCGGGGATACATGAAGGATCTCATAGGCAGTGCCCTTCTCACCACCAGCCGAGCCATGTCCTGGTGTTGTTGGAACATTCTGGTGGTGACGCGTTCTGCCAAATGGCTTTGACAGGCTGCCCAAGGAACCACGTGACAGGATCCACCCTGTCCTTTTCCCATAGGTTCTCAAGGACACCACGTGCTGACCATTTCCTGGTGGACATGTGGTCAAACGTGTTTTCCTTCATGAATGTGTCCATCAGGGACGGTGATAGGGAGTGGTCCAACTACTTGGGGAGTTCTGCAGCAGCGAGGCCAGGCCCATCCTTCACAACCCCGGGGACAGGGAGACCCTCAGTACGGATTGACACTTGGTGGTTGTGTACTGAGCGTTTACACACAGCTTGATGCAGCCGCACACAGAGGGGCAGAATGGCCTGCACATCAGGATGAAGGTGATATTGGGTAGATTCTTCCCCATAAATCCAGAGTGTTGTGCATGGTGCCCTGCAGGAATGGTCCATCTAAGACCCCCAAATGAAGTGGACGATGGTTCGGGTGACTGAAACAGTGCAGTTTTGGGAATGAGAAAGACCTGTGCCACATGCAACAACAGAGAGAGTGTGTCCCACCTGATGACCCGGCTTTTACCTTCAATGGAGAGGGAGTAGGAGTTCCCAAAACCCCAGTTTCTGCCTCAGTTTGGTGATATGCTCCTGCCCCAGTCTCTCTGAACCATATTCCCAGCCCCTTCAGGTAACCTGTCCTGGCAGTGAAGGGGAGTTACATAAAATAGTTAATCTATAAGTTTAAAATGACACACAACTCTCTCACCTGCTATTACAAATATTGTCCTCGTAAATTAATAAATCCAGAAAATGCCATATTCTTGTTAATTCTCCTGAGGTTAGTTACAAATTGGAATTTTTAATTACTCTACATAGAGTAAAAATCTTTCAAGGAAAATAATTTTATTTGTTATTCCTCTCTAATAATACTTATCATTGTCCCAATAATCAAGCTGTTTCTAAATTATCTACTCTCTTATATCTGTTAAAAATCACACAATACCAGGTTATAGTCCAACAGGTTTATTTGGAAGCACTAGCTTTCGGAGCGCTGCTCCTTGATCAGATGGTTCTTTATCATCCAGTACCTGATGAAGGAGCAGCGCTCCGAAAGCTAGTGCTTCCAAATAAACCTGTTGGACTGTAACCTGGTGTTGTGTGATTTTTAACTTTGTCCACCCCAGTCCAACACCGGCTCCTCTAAATGATAATATATTTTCTGAGTGTGGACTGGGCAGGACAAACATTAATAACTCTCTCAGAGATATCTGAAAGGAAACAGGATTTTTTAAAAAAGCTGAGAGATATTTTGGTTCTCATTTAGTCGGGGAGTGAAAGGTTCTGGGGAAAGGGCAGTAAAGTGGGTGTTAGGAATGTCAGATCAGTCATGATCCTGTTGAATGGTGCAGCAGGCCTGAGGGGCAGAATGGCCTGCCCATGTTCCTATTTCTTATCATCCAATGATTGAAACATTCCACCTTATGACAATTCTAAGTTCGGTGTGGTTCGGAGGTGGGAGGCAGTGGGGGGTTGGGTGGTGGGTAGTGCGGGTGGTCAGGGATTACTGATTGGTTTGAAAATAGGACTTTCTACCCAAGAAGTTTGAGAACTACTTGTCTAACCAGCCCCTCTGTTCTGTCAAAACTTTACCAATGTTTCAAGAAGGGCCAAGTCTGGCTGACAGCAGATCACTTGCCAGTGATATCCGTGCCCAAGGATAAAGTGTGTGATAGGGCAGGAAACAGCAAATCAAAGATACATTCCTGATTAGGATGGGCGGTAGCTCAGTGTCGAGCCCATTCTATCTTTGCACCATTTGCTAACTTTCTAATGTTCCTCACCTTTCAGTGCAGTTTATGGAGAGGCAGCAAGTGTTCCCAATAGCCTAAGACTCATGTGCTGTAAGATTCAAGACAAAAGATTTAGAACCAAGTGAGAGAAACCCTTTCACTCAGAGTGTTTTGAGATTTTGGATTTCTCTTACAGGTTTGGTGACTGAACTTCAATGTTATGGAATAACAGGTGGTTCTCAAACTCTACCCCAAGACTGATCCTTCAGAGCAGTCAAAGGTGGGAATTCAAAGAACAATGGATGTTGAAAATCAGAAATGTTAGGGCTGTCCATGACTGAGCAGCACAAGATGGCCGACAGTTGCCCTAGGCAAAAGCAGTAAAACATGGCTGACTGTGGTCTTCGGGAGTTTTGGGAAAATATTTGCTGAATATAGTCAGCATAAGTTGGAACAACGGTAGCAGTCCTGTAGCTCCCAAGATAACAGAATTGAGACTGTACACCAGGCTCACACATGATACTTAGATGAGAACATCGCATAAAAATTCTGCATTAACTTAGTGAATTTAAATTAGTCAATCCATTGCAATAGTAGATTTTAAATTCTTCAAATAACCATCAGTGTAGATTCTGAAGTCATTGTAGATTCACATGCACAAAAAAAAATTAAAAACATGAGAGATTTCATGAAGAATTTCAGACTGAAGGCCTTTGACCAGTGTCACAAGGATATGTACTTGGTCCAATGCTTTTTGTCACTTATATACATAATTTGGATGTGAACATAGAAGGTATGGTTAGTATGTTTTCAGATAATACCCAGTTTGGAGGTGTAGTGACAGCTAAGAAGGTTTCCTCTGAGACTGGTACAATTACAACATTTAAAAGGCATCTGGATGAATATGAATAGGAAGGGATTAGAGGGATATGGGCCAAGTCCTGGCAAACGGGACGAGATTAGGTTAGGGTATCTGGTCAGCATGGACGAGTTAGACCGAAGGGTCTGTTTCCGTGCTGTACATCTCTATGATCCTATGACTCGATGACAATAATTATGTGAGAAAGTCAATCTTAGACAGTGAAGAGCAGTCTCCATATCCTCATTATGAAGAATTGAATCACAGATGTAAAAACTAGCAGACACTGGAATGTGGGTTGATTGAACACATTGTAGGAAACCCAAGGATAAAGATGGGGGGTTTCATAAACACCGTGAGAGCATGAGAAATTTTGAAGTTGTCCCCAGGGTTACTCATCATAGATCGCACAGTCACGTGAATTATTGACTGGATGTAGATGTAATTAATAATGAACTGGTTGGACTGTAAGTATGAAAATGGGATTTAAATAAAATTTCCTCTGTTGACTGGAGAGCCCTCTGGGTTGTCAGAGGGTCTCCTCCCACCCGTGTAATTCCAATAAACTCTTTGATGCTGGAAGTGAACTCCCAGGTGGCCATTCCACCCAACGGAATCTAAAACAGAAATGGCTGGGATAACTCAGCAAGTCTGACAACATCCCTGCTTTCTGCCCACAGATGAGAGATACTGCCAGACTTGCTGAATTATTCGAGCCACCTACCCCTTCTTCAGGACTGGGGGTGGGTGAAGGGTTATACCCGAAACGTTGACTTCTCCACCTCCTGAAGCTGCCTGGGTTGCTGTGTTCTTCCAGCCTCCTGCCTCTCGAGTTTGGATTCCAGCATCTGCAGTTTTTTTTTGTCTCTAACAGAATTCAAAGTGTAACCTGGAAAATATTCCTGATCCCACCATGAAATAATTCACACAGATTTCTCTTCATCAGTGAAAGGCATGGCTTGAGGCGATCATTAATTTTATTAACTTTATTAATCTTCTCTGGATTACAGTTTATGAAGCAATTTCCCTGCAGTTACACATTGGGCCGAAGGACGGGGCAAAGTCCAAAGAGTGAATTCAGTCAAACACGAAAGTACTTTTTTTCAGGGAGGGGCTGCTGTTGTGAACGTCTTTACTTTTTACACATCTGTCGGAAAAAGGTGGAAAATGTTCGGTCAGGTTGTGGGAAAGTAAGAGGTGAGTCCCAAATCCTCTTTAATTTCAGGAAGGGGTTATTTCTAGTGGGATCGGGTGGATATTATTCCCGCTGAAAGATCCCAATCAAATTCAAGGAGTTGAACGGGGAGCCGCTGGGAATTGTCCAGGGAAAAGGTGAGAACTTTCTCCAATGTCTCTGATCAGCTGAACAGAGCCTGGAGCTGGCTCCTGTCAGTATAAGGGAACAGGAGGGAGAGGCAATCTGCAACATTAAAGTCTCAGGGTCAAACACAGAGACTGGAAAGGGAGACGGAAGTAAAAAGGAGGAACATAGTGAGGGCCATGAGACAGAACATGACCCACTGGGGTTTTTATTTAGAAAGAAATAATTCAATCCTGGAGATAGTTGTGACGCTTCATTTCCCTTACCTGAAATAAACATTAATTGAAGAGTTTATCTTGTGCTGAGTCCATTCTCTGATTCCATTCTTTCCCATCTCGGGTTTTCTGTCCCCACCATCGACAGCAGTGACACCAGGTGCATGGGGCCTAAACTGCAGAGCTCTCTCACTCCCTCAATCCATTAATCCCTCTCCACTCCCTCCGCTGCTTTCAGCTTATTCTGAAAATCTCTGCACATCTCTCTACACCTTTCAGATGGTTCTTCAGATGCCCCTTTGACTGAATTGATTTTGACTGAATTGATTTACAATCTATTCCCTGCTTTCATTCTCAATATCTCCATTTCTGAAGACCCAAGAGCCCTTGTAATTTTCTGACTGCTCTCTCAATGTGTCCAGTCACCATCAGAGATTAATCGACATAAACCCTCCCACTGGGCCCTGTTCCAGCTCACTCTACAGAATTGTGACATTAAGTTGACATGATAACCCCTGTTTTTCCTGTTTAAATACATCAGCTCATAATCCGCTGTCTTAAATTCAATGCGTTACTTGGCTGTCTGTTCTATCATTGAGGATGTCAGAAAATCACTTGTGAATGCCATCCATCATTGAAAATTGAATCAATGTCTGCCCTTGATAGAGACCTGTCTGTGCTGTGATGACAGGCTCCCCCTGAATGAATCCCCCACGTCTGACTGTATTTCCAACACAAGCCTCATCGAGGCTGTTCCACGCAGTTTGGCCTTTTTCACCAAATCATACCTTTTCCTGACCCTCTGTTCCTCGGGTCCTCTCTCTCCCACTGAGCATCTCATTTCTCATTTAAAACTTCATTCTTTCCCACCCTTCCAGGTAATTTTCTCACTGAGGGACATCCACTCTTTTCCTTCCTCAGTCTCTGCACCAAACAACCTCCCAACTTTCTGAGCAGGGATCCAATCACCCTGAAATATTAACTTTCCTTCTGTTTCCACAGATATTACCGGACAGAGTGAGGTTTTTATTTTCTCGTCATTGATAATTTAAAAATCTCAATTCCAACTGGAGTTAGAAAGTTTTACAGCACAGAAACAGGCCCTTTGGCCAATTAAGTCTAGGCCGATTTTGATTCCGTTTTCTAGCACTTGGCCTGTAGCCTTGTCTGTTATGATATTTGAAGTCCACATCTAAATTGTTCTGAAATGTCAGATGTTCCCTGCTCCTTTGAAGCAGTGAGTTCCAGGTACCCACAACTGTCTGGGTCAACAAAACCCTCAAATCTCCTCTAAACCTCCTCCTCTTACCCTTAAAACCTGTAAAAGGGGGAAAAGTTTTACCCTAGCTACCCAGTCTGTGCCCCTTAGAATTTTTAACTCTTCAATTAGATTTCCCCCTCACCTTTTTCTGCTTTGGGAAAACAACGCCCAATCTCTCCAGACTATCTTTCTCGTTGAATCGCTGCTGTCCAGGCAACATCCTGGTGGATGTCCTCTCACCCTCTGTAATGCAACTGTATCCTTCCTATCACATGGCGACCAGCATGACACACATTACTCCAGCTGTGGATGAACTAACATTACATACACAATGTCTGTATAACATTTTTGAGGGGGTGATGGCCTCATTGTATTATTGTTGGATTGTTAATTCAGGGACTGAGGGAATGTTCTGGGGATCTTGGTTTAAATCCCACCAGGGCTGGTTCGGGAATTTGAATTCAATGAAAATATGGAGTTAAGAGTCTAATGATGGCCGTGAAAACATTGATTTTTGATGGAAAAACCCATCTACTTCATTCATATAATTTTGGGATGGAAATTGTTATGTACCAGGTCAGACCCCCTCAAAATATTTCAAGACAGTATCCTGGACTCTAAATTTGCGAGTTGTTTTAAGCAGATGTGACATGGATATTCCAGGAGGGAAGCAGCTGGCCCAACTACTTAGTTTTAAACAAAGCAGAATTTATTTACAAGATTACTGAGTGAAACACCAACAAAAGAGACCAGAATACTGGATAACTTAACTTCTCTAAAAACCCAATAGATCATCCCAACTTAATGATGGCTGTTCCAAATACTTGCAACAATCCCCATTAACACCCTTTGGCACAAAAGGTAAAATCAAACGCAGGGTCTTCCAGGAGAGAAGTCAGAGAGAGAGAGGGAGGGTCAGCATGGACCTGCGTCTCTTGGGTCTAGCAGCTTCACAACCTTCTGACGGCTTTCAGAGAATAGACAGACCAAACCAAACCAGAGAAAAGCTGAGCTGGGAGAATTGGTTTCTCCACTTTCATTGTATAAGTATATTTTTATCTTAAAAGCCATTTTCCTGAGGCAGTATCTGTTAGTTCTAATAAAATTGGCACTCAAACACTTTGAAACTCAGATTTGTCAGAACCTGTGTCTTTTAACGCACTAGGTAAAAACAATGACTGCAGATGCTAGAAACCAGATTCTAGATTAGAGTGGTGCTGGAAAAGCACAGCAATCCAGGCAGCATCCGAGGAGCAGGAAAATCGACGTTTCGGGCAAAAGCCCTTCATCAGGAATATTGCCCAAAACATTGATTTTCCTGCTCCTCGGATGCTGCCTCAACTGCTGTGCTTTTCCAGCACCACTCTAACCTTTTAACGCATTCTCTGAAAAAACCCAACGACAACCTAGTCTTGTTAAATGAGCAGCATCATCCCAAAACTGCCATCCTTACATGGTCTGGCTTACCTGTGACTCCAGACCCACAGCAATATGGTTGACTCTTAACTGCCCCTCAGGCAATTAGTGATGGGCAATAAATGCTGGCCTAACTTGTAATGCCTTCATCTCATAAATAGTTTAAAAAGTGTGCAACATATTTATTTATTCATCATGTTCTCGCTCCTCTGAGCTCACTTCCATATGATTCTCCCTCAATCTCCTCTTCATGCAATCTCCTCAGCCCCTCTCTCCCACTGTAAATATAACCCTGTAACTCTCTTCCTGCAGTTTAACATGATAGTGATGGTTTCACCGCTCCCTATAACGTTCCTGGATGTACTTCCTGATCCAAGCTCCTCTGCAGTGTTTGTGAAAAATATCTCAATGAGGAATCGTCTGACCTTCTGAAACCAAAAGTAAGTTTTCAGTCTTCTTGGCTTAATTGAGAATAATTAGAAAAAGACACACTTTCTAGCGACATAAATAGGGACAAGTCAGGAATATTCTCCATGACGTTATGTGATAGAGCATTTTCAAACTTGGCTGAAAGTGCGCACTTCATTATTTTTATGGGAATTATTTTTTTCTAAAGGGTTACATCCCAGTTGAAATAGCAGGTTGCTAAAGCAAGTGAAATTGTTCACTTTTATTCTTGAATGAAATGTGACATGGTGGCTCAGCAGTCAGCACTGCTACCTCACAGTGCCAGGGACCTGGGTTCAATTCCAGCCTAGGGTGATTGGAGTTTGCAAACGCTGCATGGGTTTCCTCTGGGTGTTCTGGTTTCCTCCCACTGTCCAAAGATGTGCAGGCCAAATGGATTGGTCATGCTAAATTGCCTGTAGTGTCCAAGGATGTGCAGGTTAGGTGATTAGCCATGGAAAATGCAGGGTTACAGTGACAGAGTAGAGGGGTGAGTCTGTGTAGAATGCTGTTCGGAGAGTTGGTGTGGACTTGTTGAGCCGATTGGCCTGGTTCCACACTGGAGGAATTCTTCCATTGAGATGTAGGAGTTTAGAACATAGAACAGTCCAGCACAGAACAGGCCCTTCAGCCCATGATGTGCTGACCACTGCTCCTCATGTATGCACCCTCAAATGTCTGTGACCATATGCATGTCCAGTAGTCTCTTAAGTGTCCCCAATGACCCAGCCTCCACAACTGTTGCTAGCAACGCATTCCAAACCCTCACAACTCTCTGTGTAAAGAACCCGCCTCTGACATCCCCTCTCTACTTTCCTCCAACCAGCTTAAAACTATGACCCCTCGTGTTAGTCATTTCTGCCCTGGGAAATAGTCTCTGGCTATCGACTCTATCTGTACCTCACATTATCTTGTATACCTCAATTAGGTCCCCTCTCCTCCTCCTTTTCTCCAATGCAAAAAGTCCAAGCTCAGTCAACATCTCCTCATAAGGTAAGCCCTCCAGTCCAGGCAGCATCCTGGTAAATCTCCTCTGAACCCTCTCCAAAGCATCCACATCTTTCCTATAAAAGGGTGACCAGAACAGGACACAGTATTCCAAGTGCAGTCTAACCAAAGTTTTATAGAGCTGCAACAAGATCTCACTACTCTTAAACTCAATCCTCCTGTTAATGAAAGCCAAAACACCATATGCTTTCTTAACAACCCTGTCCACTTGGGTGGCACTTTTAAGGGATCTATGCACATGCACACCAAGATCCCTTTGTTCCTCCACACTGCCAAGAATCATATGCTTAATCCTGTACTCAGCTTTCAAATTCAACTTTCCAAAATGCATCACCTCGCATTTATCCAGGTTGAACTGTATCTGCCACCTCTCAGCCCATCTCTGTATCCTGACAATGTCCTGCCTACAACAGCCCTCTATCCTGTCAACGACATCTCCAACCTTTGTGTCATCTGCAAACTTGCTAACTCATCCTTCAATCCCCTCATCCAAGTCATTAATAAAAATTACAACAGGAGAGGCCCAAGGATAGAGCCCTGTGGAACACCACTCACCACAGACTTCCAGGCAGAATATCTTCCTTCTACTACCACTCACTGTCTTTTGTTGGCCAGCCAATTCTGTATCCAGACAGCTAAGTTCCCCTGTATCCCATTCCTCCTGACCTTCTGAATGAGCCTACCATGGGGAACCTTATCAAATGCCTTGCTGAAGTCCATATACACCACATCCACAGCTCAACCCTCATCAACTTTTCTAGTCACATCCTCAACGAACTCGATAAGGTTTGTGAGGCATGACCTGCCCCTCACAGAGCCATGTTGACTGCATTTAATAAAGCCATGCTCTTCCAGATGGTCATAAATCCTATCCCTCAGAATTCTTTTTAACACCTTGCAGATGACAGACGTGAGACTTACTGGTCTGTCATTGCCGGGGATTTCCCTATTTCCTTTCTTGAAGACAGGAATTACATTGCCTCTCTCCAGTCCACAGGTACGACTCCAGTGGAGAGCGAGGGTGCAAAGATCTTCGCAAGTGACGAAGCAATTGCATTTCTCGTTTCCCAAAGCAGCCGAGGACAAATCTGGTCTGGGCCTGGCGACTTGTCAATCTTAATGTTTGACAACATTTTCAGCACATCAGCTTCCTCTATCTCTATCCATTCCAACATGCACACCTGCTCTTCAAAGGTTTCATTCACCCCCTGGCTTCAAAGCCCCCTCCTGGCTCTCCTCAGACCATTTTTGAGCTCCTTCCTCACCTGACTGTAATCCTCTAGAGCTGAGCTTGACCCTAGCTACCTCCACTTTATGTAAGCTACCTTTTTCGTTTTGATGAGAAGCTCCACCGCTCTCATCATCCAAGGTTATTTTATCTTACCACTTCTTGCCTGTCTCAGAGGAACATATTTATTCATCACTTGCAACAACTGCTCCTTAACCAGTCTCCACATGTCTATAGTGCCTTTACCATGAAAGAATTGCTCCCAATCCATGCTTCCTAACTCATGTCTCATCATATCATAGTTTTTACTTCCCCAATTGAATATCCTCCCATTTTGCCTAATCCTCTCCTTCTCCATAGCTATGTAGAATGTGAGGCAGTTGTGGTCACTACCACCAAAATAGTCTCCCACCACAAGATCCGAGACCTGCCCTGGCTCGTTTCCGAGCACCAAGTCTAGAATGGCTTCTCCCCTCATTGGCCTGTCAATGTACTGAGTTAGGAAACCCTCCTGAACACACCTTACAAAAACAGCTCTATTCAAATCTTCTGCTCGAAGGAGATTCTAATCAATATTGGGAAAGTTAAAGTCACCCATTACAACAACCCTACTACGTCCACACTTTTCCAAAATCTGCCGACCTATGCTTTCTTCCATCTCCCTGCTGCTATTGGGGGGCCTGTAGTAAACCCCTAACGAGGTGACTGCTCCCTTGCTATTCCTAATTTCCACCCATACTGACTCGGTAGGCAGATCGTCCTCGACAATGGAAGCTTCTGTAGCTGTGATACCCTCTCTGATTAGTAGTGCTACACCCCCTCCTCTTTTTCCCCCCTCCCTATTCTTTTTAAATGCTCTAAACCTTGGAACATCCAGCCACCATTCCTGCCCCTGAGAAACCCATGTCTCTGTTATGGCCACAACATCATAGCAGCAGGTACTGATCCATGCTCTAAGCTCATCAGTTTTATTCCTGATACTCCTTACGTTAAAGCAAACACACCTTAACTGATCCCTGGTTCCTTCCCAGGAAAATTCTTCCCACTAGCTGGTCTACCTCTTGCAATTGCCTCATCTGCATCAACTCTCACCTCTGGTATACAGCTCAGGTTCCCACCCCCCGTCAAACTAGTTTAAACCCTCACAAACTACTCGAGTAAACCTTCCACCCAGGACATTGGTCCCCTTCCAGTTCAGATGCAACCCGTCCTTCTTGTACAGGTCCCACATTCTCCAGAAGGCATCCCAATTATCTACATATCTGAAACCCTGCCTCCCACACCAACTGCACAGCTATGTGTTAAGCTGCACCCGCGCCCTGTTCCTCGCCTCGCTATCTCATAGCACCGGTAGTAAACCAGAGAACACTACTCTGTTCGTCCTGCTTTGCAGCTTCCATCCTAACTCCCTGATATATATGGTCACTGCTTTCCTTCCCGGCTGCCCCTCTGGTTGTCGTCACTTCCTTCGCTGCTCCTGCTCCTTCTGTGAAAGGGAAAACACCGCTGTCCGCTACCCGGTAAGTAATTTTTAAAAACTGCCTTACCTTAGCTTCAGTCTTTGGGGTTCGTCTTACCTCCGCTGCTGCTCGTACTGTTATGGGCAAAGCTAGTGTTATTACTAATCCCTAATTGTCTTTGAACTGAGTGACATGTTAGCCTATTTGAGACAGCAGCGTAGAGTCATCCACATTGCTATGAGTCTGGAGTCACATGTTGGCAGGTCTGGGTGAGGACAGCAGATTTCCTTTCCTAAAGGATGTTATAAACCAATTTGGTTTTTGCCACAATTTGAGTTCACTGCCATCTTATCCTCCCTTCATCTCTTCTTCATCCAAACTCCCCAAGCTGAGGAACATGAGTCCAGTGACATCAGCACTGCACTTCCATCTTCTGAATGGCAATAGAAGAGAGCTGGTCAAAATATCTAATCTCCCAAGTTCAAGAATAGGTACTAGAGAACTGGTCAATGACAATGTGAAATGCTTATTCAAGAAATGGTGAGAGGGCAGTCAGGAGACAGAAGGGAACTGGCAGGCAGTGCCGGGAACCCGTCTAGCTATTCCCCTCAATAACAAGTAAACCGTTTTGGATAATGTTGAGGTGGGAGTGGGGGGCGACTTACCATGGGTAAGCCATGGGGTACAGGTCTCTGGCACAGAGCCTGTCCCTATTGCTTAGAAGGGAAGGGGTAAGATGAGCAGAGAACTAGTCACTGGGGACTCCATAGTTAGGGGGACAGATAGGAGGCTCTGTGGGAATGAGAGAGACTCACGGTTGGTGTGTTGCCTGCCAGGTGCCAGGCTCCATGTTGTCTCGGATCATGCTTTCGGGATTGCTGAAGGGAAGGGGGGGCAGCCTCAAGTTGGGGTCCACATAGGTACTAACGACATAGGTTGGAAAAGAGATGGGGATTTAAGGCAGAAATTCAGGGAGCTAGGGTGGAAGCTTAGTGCTAGAACAGAGTTGTCATCTCTGGTTTGTTGCCCGTGCCATGTGCTAGCGAGGCGAAGAATAGAGAGAGAGAGAGGAGTTGAACATGAGACTACAGGGATGGTACAGGAGGGAGAGTTTTGTATACCTGAATAATTTGGGCTCATTCTGGGTTCTACAAACAGGATGGTCTACAGCTGAACCAGAGGAGTACCAATATCCCGGGGGAGGGGATATTTGCTAATGCTCTTTGGGAGGCTTTAAACTAATTCAGCAAGAGGATGGGAACCTAAATAGTAGCTCCAGTGTCCAGGAGGTTGAGAGTAGTGAGGTCAGAAATGAGGGTCGCAAGAGTTCACTGGCAAGCAAGAAGGTGATCTGAACTGTGTCTACTTCAATGCCAGGAGCATCCAGAATAAGGTGGGTGAACTTGCAGCATGGGTTGGTACCTGAGACTTCGATGTTGTGGCTGTTTCTGAGACATGGGTGGAGCACGGACAGGAATGGTTATTGCAGGTTCTGGGATTTCGATGTTTCAATGAGCACAGAGAAGATGGTAAAAGAGGGATAGGTGTGGCCTTGTTAGTCAAGGACAGTGCTGCGGTGGCAAAAAGGACATTTGAGGACTCGTCTGCTGAGATGGTATGGGCTGAGATTAGAAACAGGAAAGGCGAGGTCACCCTGTTGGGGGTTTTCCATAGGCCTCCGAATCGTTCCAGAGATGTAGTGGATAGGATAGCAAAGATAATTCTGGATAGGAGTGAGAGTGACAGGGGAGTAGTTATGGGGTGACGTTAACTTTCCATGTATTGACTGGAAGTACTATCGTTCGAGTACTTTAGATGGGTCAGATTTTGTCTAATGTGTGCAGGATGATTTCCTGACACAGTATGTAGCTGCAAATGTGTTGCTGGTCAAAGCACAGCAGGTTAGGCAGCATCTCAGGAATAGAGAATTCGACGTTTCGAGCATAAGCCCTTCATCAGGAATAAGAGAGAGAGAGCCAAGCCGGCTGAGATAAAAGGTAGGGAGGAGGGACTAGGGGGAGGGGCGATGGAGGTGGGATAGGTGGGATAGCCCTTCCACCTATCCCACCTCCATCGCCCCTCCCCCTAGTCCCTCCTCCCTACCTTTTATCTCAGCCGGCTTGGCTCTCTCTCTCTTATTCCTGATGAAGGGCTTATGCTCGAAACGTCGAATTCTCTATTCCTGAGATGCTGCCTAACCTGCTGTGCTTTGACCAGCAACACATTTGCAGCTGTGATCTCCAGCATCTGCAGACCTCATTTTTTACTCTGACACAGTATGTAGACAGGCCAACAAGGAGCGAGGCCACATTGGATTTGGTACTGGGTAATGAACCTAGCCAGGTGCTAGATTTGGAGATAGGTGAGCACTTTGGTGATAGTGACCACAATTTGGTTATGTTTACTTTTGCGATGGAAAGGAATAGGTATGTACCAGAGGGCAAGAATTATTGTTGGGGGAAAGCCAATTAAAATGTGATTAGACAAGAGTTAGGATGCATAGGATGGGGAAGGAAACTACAGGAGATGGGCATAACTGAAATGTGAAGCTTATTCAAGGAACAGCTACTGTGTGGCTAAGCGAGGGAGCCATGGTTTATGAAAGAAGTTGAATCTTTTGTCAAGAGAAAGAAGAAGGCTTATGTTTGGATGAGATGTGAAGGCTCAGTTAGGACACTTGAGAGTCACAGGTTAGCCAGGAAAGACCTAAAGAGAGAGCTAAGAAGAGCCAGGAGGGGACATGAGAAGTCTTCGGTAGATAGGATCAAGGAAAACCCTGAAGCTTTCCACAGATATATCAGGAATAAAAGAATGGCTAGAGAAAGATTAGGGCCAATCATGGATAGTAGTGGGAAATTCGGCCCAACAAGTCCACACTGACCCGCCGAAGCGCAACCCACCCATACCCCTACATTTATCCCTTACCTAACACTACGGGCAATTTAGCATGGCCAATTCAACTAACCCGCACATCTTTGGACTGTGGGAGGAAACCGGAGCACCCAGAGGAAACCCACGCAGACACTGGGAGAACGTGCAAACTCCACACAGTCTGTTGCCTGAGTTGGGAATTGAACCCGGGTCTCAGGCGCTGTGAGGCAGCAGTGCTAACCACTGTGCCACCGTGTGGCCCACAAATTGTGGCCTCGAGTCCGAGCAGATGGGAAGCGCTCAAAGAATATTTTTTGTCAGTATTCACACTGGGAAAAGACAATGTTGTCGAGGAGAATACTGAGATACAGGCTACTAGACGAGACGGGATTGAGGTTCACAAGGACGAGGTGTTAGCAATTCTGGAAAATGTGAAAATAGATAAGTCCTCTGGGACAGACGGGATTTATCATAGGATTCTCTAGGAAGCCAGGGAGGAGATTGCAGAGGCTTTGGCTTTGATCTTTAAGTCGTCATTTGTCTACAGGAATAGTGCCAGAAGACTGGTGGTTAGCAAATGTTGTCCCCTAGTTCAAGAAATGGAGTAGAGACAACCCTGGTGATTATAGACCAGTGAGTCTTACTTCAGTTGTGAGTAAAGTGTTTGATAAGGTTATAAGATTTAGGACTTATAATCATCTAGAGAGGAATAAGTTGATTAGGGATAGTTATCATGGGTAGGTCATGCCTCATAATATTTATTGAGTTCTTTGAGATGGTGACCAAACAGGTGGATGAGGGTAAAGCAGTTGAAGTGGTGTATATGGATTTCAGTAAGGCATTTGAGAAGGTTCCCCATGGGAGGCTATTGCACAAAATACGGAGCCATGGGATTGAGGATGATTGTGCAGTTTGGATCAGAAGCAGGCTAGCTGAAAGAAGACAGAGGGTGGTAGCTGATGGGAAATGTTGACCCTCGAATTCAGTTCCTAGTGGTGTACTGTTTTGGATCCACTGCTGTTTGTCATTTTTATACATAGCCTAGATGAGGGTGTAGACGAATGGGTTAGTAAATTTGCAGATGACACTAAGGTCGTTGGAATTGTGGATAGTGCTGAAGGATGTTGCAGGTTACAGAGGGATGTAGATAAGCTGCAGAGCTGGGCTGAGAGGTGGCAAATGGAGTTTAATTCAGAAAAGTGTGAGGTGATTCACTTTGGAAGGAGCAACAGAAATAAAGAGTACTAGAATTATGGTAAGATTCTTGGTTGTGTAGAGAAATCTGTGTTTATGTGCAAAGATCCCTGAAAGTTGCCACCAGGTTGACAGGGTTGTTAAGAAGGCATACAGTGTGTTAACTTTTATCAGTAGAGGAACTGAATTTCGGATTATATATGAGTCTGATGTGGCCGTACTTGGAGTTTTGCGTACAATTCTGGTTATCACATTAAAGGAAGGATGCGGAAGCTTTGGAAAGTGTTCAGAAGAGATTTACTAGGATGTTGTTTGGTATGGAGGGAAGGCTGAGGGACTTGAGGCTGTTTTTGTTGTAGAGAAGGTTGAGAGGTGACTTTATTGAGATAAGATTAGATTCCCTACAGTGTGGAAACAGGCCCTTTGGGCCAACTGGTCCACACCGACCCTCTGAAGAGTAACCCATTTTCCCTCCAACTAATGCACCTAACACTATGGGAAATTTAGCATGGCCAATTCACCTGACCCACACATCTTTAGACTGTGAGAGGAAACCAAGACACAGGGAGAATATGCAAACTCCACACAGACAGTCGCCCGAGGCTGGAATTGAACCTAGGACCCTGGTTCTGTGAGGCAGCAGTGCTAACCACTGAGCCACCGTGGCGCTGTATAAGATAATAAAAGGGTTAGATAGGGTGGACAGTGAGAGCCTTTTTCCTTGGATAGAGATGGCTGGCACGAGGGGACATAGCTTT
This sequence comes from Hemiscyllium ocellatum, assembly GCF_020745735.1. Lineage (NCBI taxonomy): Eukaryota > Metazoa > Chordata > Chondrichthyes > Orectolobiformes > Hemiscylliidae > Hemiscyllium > Hemiscyllium ocellatum. The sequence continues at coordinate 9,729,467 of NC_083435.1, forward strand.
AAATTGAGGGGTGATAGATATAGGACAGATGTCAGAGTTAGTTTCTTTACTCAGAGACTACTAGGAGCGTGGAATACACTGCCTGCAACAGTTGTAGGCCCGTCAACTTTAAGGGCATTGAAATGGCCATTGGATAAACATGTGGATGAAAATGGAATAGTGTAGATTAGATAGGCTTCAGATTGGTTCCACAGGTCAGCACAACATCGAGGGCCGAATGGGCCTGTACTTTAATATTCTATGTTCTGTGTAACTATAGGCCAGTTAGTTTAACGTCACTGGTGGGTACGATTCAAGAGGAAACAATCAGGGAAAAATCAATAGTCACTTACAGAACTTTCAGTTCATTAAGGACAGCCATCAAGGATTTCTAACTGGTAGATCATCCTTGTTTCATTGATGTTTATTGTGGCTGAAGTAACAGAGAAGGTTGATGAAGGAGATGGGATGGATATTCACGCTGGGTCACAATGTTGTGGTTCATGGAATAGAAAGATCTGTATCAACATAATTACAAAATTGACTGGAGGTTGGGAAACAAGTGGTGTTCCCCAAGGGTCAGTGATAAAACCACTCAATAACTTGGATATTGCAGTTCAGAATAAAAATATATCAAAATTCGCTGATGTTACCAAACTCTGGCGGTTACAAATAGTGAAGATTATGCAAATCAATTAAAACAGGACATGTATAGTCTCTGGAGCAGGCTGACATGTGAAGGATGGGACTTACACAGAGAAGTGTGAGGTGATAATATAGAGAGGGACAACAGACTTAATGACACAAATTGTGTGGGGACAGAGGATCATGTAGTGCAAAAGCATTTATAAAATGTATACATTAGTGGGAGGTGGCCCAAGTCTAATTGCTCTTCTCATCAGTTCTTTGAAGGTGATAGCATGTCAGGAAGAATGAAAGGAAGAATGTAAGCAAAACATTGGAGATGAATTGAATTAGATTTATTGTTATATACTCGGATGACTGTGGTGAAAAGTTTATAAGTCACCACCTCGAGGGCCATCTTAGGTACTAAGGTACCTAGGTACAATCCTTAGCTACATAATAGAGAAATGAAGAAAAATCGTTACATTACAGCTATACACAGTATAACCATAGCTCAGAAAAACAAGTAGCAAAAGGACAAACATCACAGTCTGTCTGCGAAAGCTGTCCACAGCAGGTCAGTGCAGGGGGCCTCCATGTAGTCTGACCCCTGGCTGCCACCACACTCCACACTGAGCCGCTGATTGCTGGGATCCCTGCTTCTGGCTGCTGGTCACCAGTATCCCAGCTTCAGGTCACCGGTATTCCCTGCTCCAGCCACTGGCATCTCCCCCAACTGCCATCCCTGCTTCAGAGGCTGGGAGTCAGAGGCTGCCATTTTACCCGATGCTTGGGCATCATAAACAGAGGGATTTTGTACAGAGCTGAAAATGTGTTGCTGGTTAAAGCACAGCAGGTTAGGCAGCATCCAAGGAAAAGGAAATTCGACGTTTCGGGCCAGAGCCCTTCATCAGGAATGAGGAGAGTGTGCCAGGCAGGCTAAGATAAATGGTAGGGAGGAGGGACTTGGGGAAGGGGCGATGGAGATGTGATAGGTGGAAGGAGGTCAAGGTGAGGGTGATAGGCCGGAGTGGGGTGGGGGCGGAGAGGTCAGGAAGAAGATTGCAGGTTAGGAGGGCGGTGCTGAGTTGAGGGAACCGACTGAGACAAGGTGGGGGGAGGGGAAATGAGGAAACTGGAGAAATCTGAGTTCATTCCTTGTGGTTGGAGGGTTCCCAGGCAGAAGATGAGGCGCTCTTCCTCCAACCGTCGTGTTGTTATGTTCTGCCGATGGAGGAGTCCAAGGACCTGCATGTCCTCGGTGGAGTGGGAGGGAGAGTTGAAGTGTTGAGCCATGGGGTGGTTGGGTTGGTTGGTTGGTCCGGGCGTCCCAGAGGTGTTCCCTGAAGCGTTCCGCAAGTAGGCGGCCCGTTTCCCCAATATAGAGGAGGCCACATCGGGTGCAGCGGATGCAATAGATGATGTGTGTGGAGGTGCAGGTGAATTTGTGGCGACCCTTAGGACTCATAACAGCACAAAAGCCAGCTTCCACACTCAGACAACAACTCACTAGAACAAAGGACCCAATAGCCAGCACGAGCCAAACTAACGTAGTTTACAAAATACCATGCAAGGACTGCACAAAACACTATATAGGACAAACAGGAAGACAGCTAACAATCCGCATCCATGAACATCAGCTAGCCACAAAACGACACGACCAGCTATCCCTAGTAGCCATACACTCAGACAACCAGGAACATGAATTTGACTGGGAAAACACTACCATCATAGGACAAGCCAGACAGAGAACAGCCAGGGAATTCCTAGAGGCATGGCATTCATCCACAAACTCCATTAACAGACACATGGACCTGGACCCCATATACAAACCACTACAGCTGAAACTGACACCCAGAAGCGGCAAGAACATCCATCAACAGACACATCGACCTGGACCCCACATACAAACTACTACAGCTGAAACTGACACCCGGAAGCGGCAAGAACAAACCACTATAAATACCGGAAGAAACATCACAGCAGCGCTTCACAGGAGGCTCCAATAGCACTGATGATGTTCCCTAGCCAGGGAACGAAACGTTTGCAGCAAAAACTTCCAGCTCGGCGAACAGAACCACAACAACGGACACCCGAGCTACAAATCTTCAACCAGACTTTAAGTGGCTTACTATGTTAACATTTCTGTTCTGTAACTAATATAACTCTTCAAAAAATATGTTGCAAACTTTTCATTTCAGATGAGATACTTCAATCAGTTATTTCCAATAATGCAAGGAAGAGTCTTCATTTGTCTGTTACTGTTTGGTTTTCACACTGTGCTGTCAGGTAAGCAATGGAATTGTTACTGCACGTATTTCTGACACTTCATTTTGGAACAGGCATTTATTCACCATCTTCACCATGTCACTTGATGTCATCATTCAATCTGTTCCAGTTGCATTCAGCAGCATCTAATTGCACAACTTGATGTTGAGTAAGTTCCCAGAGAAGACCATGGAAAAGGGTGTACAGATACACCCTAAACCTGATCTTATCTTTTCTCTTCGTAGATACTGATGTCCTGCTGTGTTTTTCAAGCATTTTTTTGTTTCAGATTTCTATAATTAGTGGTTTTTCTTTCTTCTCATTATTGCTACCGCTCAGAAAATTGCACCAGCCTTTTCTTATTGTCCTAATTCCCCCTTTCTGTCCAGTTTATGTAAACTCATGAACACAATAAAGAATTTTTCAGAGAAACAGTTTGAAAATTTCGTCCCCTCTTTATTTCTGTGAGAAGTTCCTTGACCTGGCGTTTGGGTTTCTGCCAGAATCTGGCCAATGTGGCTCATTGCTAAATATACATTGTGTTGGATAAACACATTTTCTCTCCAAGTAACAAACAAATTTAACAATGAAAGGAATTTGTACAGAGTAAAGTCATGCAAATGGAAAATAAGTTAAATAACCAAATAATCTGTTCAAGGTATTTAATGATTGAGGAATGTTGCTGCAACATTGGAAAATATTTTTAAACATCTGTAAATAGTGTTGTGGGAGCCTTCACTCCCACTGGAACAGGCACACGACACTTTGATTAATATCTCATCAAAAAGGTGACATGCCCAACAATATAACACTCTCAGTATTCACTAAAGCTTCAGCTGAAATCATTGCTGAAGTACAACAGTGGGACTCCAATGTCAGAAAGTAGTCCATTTTCATCAGATTTGTGCACTGTTTCCAGGTTAAGATTTTCCATAATTTCAAATTATCACCTGTGTTTTCAAATACCTTTATTCCTTTATATTTCTGTAATCTCTCCCATTCACACCCAACATTCCTCCTCATGTATTTATAGGTGTACAGGTAATTTTTTGAAGTGTGTGGCCATGCGTGTGTACTAATTTAAAGGGGCCAGTATTTTGCTTTTGGACACATTCACATTACTGTGCATGTTAAAGGGAATACTGCTCACAACCTTTTGGGAGGTCTGTACTAATCTGATTCTGCTCTGTTTGGTATTCCCAAATTAAACTGCTTTATAATTGGTGGCAATACCTTCACCTACCTAGGCCATAATCTTTGTAACTCCTGTTAAATCTCCCTGACTCACTACCTTGCTTTACCCTTTAAAAACCTTTCTCAGAATTTGCTTTCTTGAACATGCTCTTGGCTGTCTGCTCTAATCTGTCTAATATGGGTGGGCCTCATATTTACATTTGTAACATTTTCTGCCCTGGGACACTTCTATATGATATAAACAAATGCTTTTATTTGAAACAATGAACAAAATTGAAGTGTACACACAGAGGCTTGTTCGTGAGTAATAAAGGGATAAACTGAGGAACAAAAAACAGAAATTGCTGGAGAAACCCAGCAGGTCTGGCAGCAGCTGTAGAGAGAGAAACAAAGTTAATGTTTCGAGTTCAGAACATCTGAAGAAGAGTCCTGTCAGAGTCAAAACATTAATTCTGTTTTCCTGTCTCCACAAATGCTGCCAGATCTGCTAAGTTTCTCCACCATTTTCTGTGTGTTGTTTTCAGATTTCCAGCATCTGCAGTATTTTATATTCTCAAAGTGAGGAATACTATTAAACTGGAAATAAATCAGTTTCATCCAAAACGTAGAACTGTGAGGAAGCTGAAATCACTGCTTCTTGTGCCTAAGAATGGCTTTACGGGGGATCCAAGATGGCGGCGACCCAGCAAGACTGAGTCCACAGTGCTCTACCCAAAACTTGGGAAAAGTGGGCTATCCACCCCCACCACACTCACTAAACCATTTATAATAGTTGTTAACCTTAAATAGTTACCTATTAGTACATTTAAATAGTCTAATACTAGCTGGAAAATGAGTAAAGGGAAGGGAACAGGCGGCTCTAAGAAAGCAGGGACCCCTCCCCCACCCTCTCCCTCTTCAGCTGCAACAAAGGTGTCTTCAGCTACTTCAGGAGATTTACCAATGAAGATGAGCTTTGAGGAGATGTTTGCCAGGTGGGAGGCGAAGATTGATGCTTTTATCGATGAGTCTCGGCAGAGCAGAGAAGCACTATCAGCCGAGCTGCAGAAGCAGGGCAGAGACATTCAGGAATTGGAGTGCCGAGTCAGAGAGGTGGAGTCGAAGGCCGCAGCCTCAGAGACTGGGATAAAATCAACAGCCAACCACGTCCGTTTTCTCGAGAATCGAGTCCAGAACCTAGAAAACCACATTGATGACCTCGAAAATCGATGTCGTAGAAAAAATATTCGGTTGTTGGGCCTTCCCGAGCAGGAAGAGGGAGGCCAGCTGACAGCATTCTTAGAGCATTGGCTGCCACAACTTTTAAATCTGCAGGCTGGATCAGGCCAGGTAAGGGTAGAATGGGCCTACCGGGTCACAGTACGTGAGCCCGGCTCAACCCAGCGCCCACGCCCGGTCCTGTTCCAGCTGCAGAGCTATAGGGAGAGGCAGATGCTCCTGGAAGCCTCAAGAAATCTGGGAAAAGATCCCCAAGCTATGACCCACAAAGGATCCAGGATCATGCTGTTCCAGGACTTCTCCCCAGCTTTGGTCCGAAAGAGGAAGGCATTCGATGAGGCGAAGAAGCGTTTAAGGGACTTAAATATCCAGTACTCCTTACGATATCCAGCGACGCTACGCCTTAGCCACGAAGGATCCATATATAACTTCGGATCACCGGAGAAGGCTAAGGAATTCTTGGAATCTCTTAAATAAGCTGTAAGAGATTGTGGACGCTGGTCTGCCTTTCCCATTATTTTGGTTTACATCCCTTCATCTTTTCTTATCTTTCCCCCTATGTGTGTATGTATATATATATGTTGGGGCGTTTGGTTAATGTTGATGGGGGGAGGTGGTTACCTTATTCTATTTTACTTCTGTTTTTAGGAGCGGGGTTGTTTTTCTTTCCCCTGTTATTTTGTGGTATTATATTTAAGTATTACGTGTTGAGATTGTAATCTTATAGTTATATATGGTATTAATATTCCCAAATATATTTAGATGTGGGTGTGGGTGGGGGTGGGGTGTTCACTGTTAACTCTAGCTTTATATTATATTTGAATTCTCCTCATTTTATTGAGGAACACCTGGGTCAAGGGTGGGGCACTGGTTGGAAGAGGGTAAGATGGACTGTGGGAGAGGAAGTGATGCTCCCTGGGAACAAGGGAGAAAATCTCCAATTCGGAATGTTTTATATTTTTTATACTTAGAAAGAGTTTTTTGTTATATTGTTTTGAGTGTATCAGAGAATCTTTACTTTTGTAAATCTTGTATGCTCCATGCTCGGGATGTTCTAGATAGGGTTTCCCCTCCCGAGGGGTCTCGGATCTGTCCAGATGATTATGGCAGAACAGTCGGTTAAGTGGTGCACCTGGAATGTCAGGGGGAGTAATTCGCCAGTTAAAAGGAAGAAAATATTATCAAATCTTAAGAAAGAGAGAGTTGATATAGCTCTCCTACAGGAGACACACCTGTCGGATAAAGAACACTTAAAATTACGACAGGGCGGATTTGATCAGGCCTTTTTTTCCTCTTTTAATTCAAAAAGCAGGGGAGTCGTTATCCTTGTCCGGAAGAACTTCCCTTTGAAAATTCTAAATCAGATAAAAGACGAATCTGGACGATATATTTTGATTAAAGCCCTCATAAATGGAGAGGAATATGGGATCTTAAATGTATACTGCCCCCCGGCACACCCCTTTAAATTCATAACGGAAGCTTTTTCAAAACTGATGGCCTTTGGTGCCCGTCATACAATTATAGGGGGAGACTTTAATTGTATTATGGATCCGGAAATAGACAGGATTCCCAAGAGTGCCGCTGGAGTATCTCCCAGATCTAGACAACTGGCGGACCTGAATAAAGAATTAGGATTGGTAGATGTATGGAGATGTCTCCATCCACAGGGTAGAGATTTTTCTTTCTACTCTAATCCACATAAATGTCACACAAGAATTGATATGTTTTTTGCCCCATTGATTTTTCTAAACTCTATAGCAACCTGTAAAATAGGTACTATAGCAATCTCTGACCATGCCGCTGTATACATGGAAACTAAGGTAAAGAACAATGGGACATCTGCTCGGCATTGGCGTATGGACCCCTTCCTGATAAAAGATAGCAAATTTTTAAAGTACTTCTCCCAAGAACTTAAAACTTTTTTAGAAATTAATACTGGTATGGCTAGCAATCCGTCAATGATGTGGGAGACCATCAAAGCTTATGCACGAGGTTTGATCATCTCCTATTCAGCGACCCAGAGGAAAATGAAGGGAGAGCAACAGCGTCTGCTCGAAGCTCGCCTAAAAGCAGCCGAAACAGCATACGCTGATAGACCTTCTATCACAAAATTGCAGAGGATTACAGCTCTTAGGACAGCTTTAAACACCGCGCTTACTCAAACGGCTAAAAGGGAAATATTATTTGCGAAACAAAGATTATATGAATATGGTGACAAACCGGGTAGATACTTAGCATTTCTTGCAAAGAAAAAGAAAGCCCCTCAAACTATTCCGACCATCAAGGAAAGTACAGGTACCCTGACTCATGATCATAAAAAGATCAATGCGACCTTTAAAGAATTTTATTCTGAACTATATAGATCGCAGGATTGTGAAGATAGGATTAGGAGGATGCAGTCATTTTTAAAAAATTTGACCTTCCCGGGCCTGACTCCGGAACAGGTGTCGGCCCTAAATACCCCTTTAACAGTCCAAGAAATACTTGAGGCAATTAGGCAACTTCAGAGCGGAAAAGCACCGGGCCCGGATGGTTTTCAAGCTGAATTCTATAAAGAATTTACAGGAATATTGGTTGACCCACTTATGGATATGTATAATTTTGCGCATAGTCAGGTCTGTCTCCCGCCCACGCTGAAAGAAGCAAATATTTCTCTTATCCTCAAAAAAGGAAAAGACCCAGAAGATTGTGCATCTTACAGACCAATATCCTTACTAAATGTAGACTTTAAAATTCTCTCAAAAATGTTAGCACTAAGACTAGAAAGGGTACTGCCATATATTATAAAGGAGGACCAGACGGGATTTATTAAGGGCCGCAGATCATCCAATAATATCAGAAGGGTCTTGAATATGATCCAAGCCTTTCATCAGGGAAAGATACCAGGAGTAGTAATTTCATTGGATGCGGAAAAGGCATTTGATAGGGTTGAATGGTCATATTTATTTTACACATTGGAAAGGTTTGGCGTTGGACAGGTGTTTACCAAATGGGTTTCAACATTGTATAATGACCCCAAAGCAGCTGTTATTACTAATGGGTTAAGATCGGATGGCTTCAGTGTGGGTAGGGGCTGCCGTCAAGGATGTCCTCTCTCACCATTGTTGTTTACACTGATAATCGAACCATTAGCAGAAGCCATCCGGACTGATCCTAATATAATGGCCCCGAGGATTGGTACAGGTAAACACAAAATTACCCTCTATGCAGATGACATTCTCTTATTCCTCAGTAATCCTTTAATGTCAGTGCCTCGTCTAATTCAAGTTATTAATACATTTAGTGCATTCTCAGGCTATAAAATTAATTTTTCAAAATCGGAAGCCATGCCAATGGGTGGTCTGGCTATGATACCCCACTTAATGGACGGATCCCCTTTTCCCTTCCGTTGGTCCCTGGAGGGCTTCTTATATTTAGGTATTTTTATCACGCCAGAATTTGATCAGCTGTATAGGGCTAATTTTGTACAATTAATGGAAAGGATAAGGCAGGACCTTCAGCGATGGAGAGACCTTCCGATTTCCTGGCTAGGGAGAATAGCATTAATTAAAATGAATGTTCTGCCCCGTCTCTTATATCCTATGAGAATGCTCCCGCTGATGCTGCCAAGGCTAGCCCTACGTAAATTATATGGCTGGTTGGGCTCCTTTATTTGGAACCATAGACGGCCCCTTATTAAGCTGAAGAAGCTACAGCTTCCACAGGCAAGGGGAGGACTGGACTTCCCAGACTTTAGGAAATATCAGTTAAGCTCCCTACTAAGTTACATAGCTGATTGGGTTTCATCTGATCCACAATCAATTTGGCTGGATATCGAAGCCTCCCAAGTAAAATACCCACTTATTAACCTTTTATTTTCAGATAAGAGGAAAATCATTACAGACCACTGTAAAAATCCCATAATATTAAACACAATTAAGGCCTGGAATATAATGCGGCAAAATGAGGGTAACTCACATAAAACATCCCCCCATGCACCAATAGTAGGCGCATGGGGATTCCAACCGGGGATTACAGATGCCACCTTTAAACTCTGGAGATCCAGGGGCATCTCATGCTTAGGGGACCTATTTAAAGATGGGATCCTGATGTCCTTTGAGCAGCTGCGTCTGAAATTCGGAATACCTAATGGGGATCTCTTTCGATACTTCCAAGTTCGAGATTATATACAGAGGAAGACTACATTAATAGATAGTCTTTATAAATCAGACAGAGAACGTAATGTCTTACGACCAGCGGGGGCATCCTCCGTTAGTACTATATACCATTTGCTACACGAAGGAGTCTCAGGAGACATGGATGACCTGCTTAAAACATGGGAGCAGGACTTGGGGCTAGAAATCTCTGAGGATATGTGGAATGACATTTGGGAAAATGCTAGAAGAATTGCTATCTGTAACAGAACTCAGGCTATCCAACTAAAGATACTTCATAGGGCCCATATAGCTCCGGCTCGACTGGCAAAATTTAAGGCAGGAGCATCTCCAATGTGTCCCAAATGCAAAATAGAGGTGGGTACTCTTGTACATTGTCTGTGGACTTGTCAGAAAATCCGCAGATACTGGACTAAAGTGGCAAATACCCTGACAGAAATTTTAGGAACGGAAATTAGGGTGGACCCTGTATCTCTCCTTTTGGGCTTTTCGAACCTCTCATCTCTGGATATGTATGGGAAGAGACTATTTTCTATTCTCTCTTTCTGTGCAAGGAAAAATATTTTGGTGAACTGGGTGGCTGAGGGCCCCCCTGGACTTTCAAATTGGCACAGATTAATTATGGAATATATCCCCCTTGACTTCCTCACAAATATGGTGCACCGAAAGACTGAATTATTTTATAAAATATGGCAGCCCTTTTTGAATTATATAAATGCAGATATTTCGGCTATCCTAACAAGGGCTTTTATTTAGTGAAGATTTCAGACCGGGCTGCTCCGGGGCCCCTTGGGAGAGGAATCCTGCGCGAATACGGGTTTTATTATATTTGATGTTTATACATTCCGAGCATGTAAGAGACTTAGGTATACACTCTGGTTAGTTATAGGTTAGATTAGTAGAAAGTTGAGTTTTTTTTTCTTTCTTTTTTCGTTTCTTTTTTTTCTTTTTTTGTTTTCTTTCTTTCTCTTTTCTTTGTTAAATTATGACTATTGTATATATGATTTAATTGTACATCAATGTTTGTATTTGAGAGTTTTGTTTATTTTTGTAAATTTGCAAAAATGTTAAATTTCAATAAAAATATCTACAAAAAAAAAGAATGGCTTTACAGCCAAAGTCATCATCTGGAAGGACTTCCATATTACGTTTTCCATTTCTTCTTCTTCAGAGTTGAGGATGACTTGCTTCCACTTCTCTGGGGTTCTGTGGTGTCTGAACAGTCCTGGAGCCACAGACTTTGCCAGAAGTGGGGCATGTCATGTTTGAGGAGGGTGGATGGGTCTCTCTAGATACTGAATGCTCTTTCTGCTGCTTGTACCTGGCCTCAGCATGCTCCATTCAACAACACTCAAGGGGGTTAGCGTCTTCATGGATGTTTCTTCTCCAGTTTGTGCATTCTAGGACAAACAATTCCAGTGTGTCAGTGGGGATGTTGCATTTGTTTAGGGAGGCTTCTGGGATGTCCTTATAGTGTTTTCTCTGCCCTCCTAGTGGTCACTCACCATGGTGGAGCTTGGAATAAGAAGTTGTTTAGGAGATACTATGATGGGCATACAGATAATGTGGCCCATCGCAATACATCGTAATTCATTTATTTTTGTGAATCAGAAATTTGAGATGATTGGTCAGGATTCCTCTTTTATCAGCCAATCTATTCATGTCAACTGGTTAGTGAACCAGTCAGTTTGTAAGAAATCTGTGGGAAATAGTTACAATTTCTTTTTACAATCTTTGTCTATTTTAGACTATTATATGTTTTCCAAATTAATGACTTCTGGTGGAATTATCAGAATTAAAAATGGGAACACATGCCCTATAAAATACCTCCCTAGAAATTAAATCTGTTCCTCTGGTAAGAGAATTGACTTTGTTTTCAATCTTGTATTTTGCAGAGATATTCGATGTGTTTGGACCGGATGATCCCATCACAGTCTCTGTGGGTAAAGATGTTGTACTAGAATGCCAAGTGGTCCCAGATATATCTCTGAACACCTTAGAGGTTCGATGGTTTACATCAGATTCAGCTTTACCAGTTCATTTATACACTGGAGGACAGGATCGGCCTGACGTACAGGACAAAGATTATCAAGGGAGGACAGAACTGTTTAAAGATGAGTTTCCCCTTGGAAATGCTTCTCTGAAACTGAAGAAGATAAAAGTGTCAGATGAAGGGAGTTACTCATGTTACATTGACTCCAAAACACACCATGATCAAGCAGTGATAGATCTGAACGTTGAAGGTTAGTCTTTCTCATTTTAAATCACTAATGGTCACTGAATATAACACAATATTTAGTTTAAAAATATTTTAAAATCATGAGTTGCATATAATAAGCTGAATGATCCTTGGAAATGAAAACCACAAAATATGCGCTGGAATACTGGTCATAAATAATTCAAACTGCTGTCAGGAGCTCAACCTGGAAGTGTTAGAGTGCAGATATAACAAGTGATTAGGTAGGCAATAGAAATGGACTGTTGTTCATTGCAAGAGAAAAGAGGTATAAAAGTGGGAATGTCTTGCTACAATTGTCCAGAACATTATAAGACCACATCTGGAATAATATGCCTAGTTTTGATCCCCTGCTGTAACAGAACCATTGATTTAGATGCAGTTCAGAGAAGGCTCACTCCACTATCACTCGGGATGAAGGATCATCTTTGACAGAAGGTTAAACTGGTTGGGTCTATGTCCATTGTGGAGTTTAGAAGAATGAGAGGTGATCTTATTGAAACACTTAAGTCTTGTGAGAACTTGACAGGGCAGATGCTGAAAGGATAATTCCAAATATGAGGGACTAGACCTGGGGGACACTATTTAAAATTAAAGATGGAGATGAGGAGAAATCTTTTCTCTCAGAGGGTCATTAGTGAATGAAATAAACCTCCTCAAAGTGGGGAAAACGACTTTGTGGAATTTGTACTTGACAAAGAAGCCAAATTGTAAATGGGGGATGGGTTTGTATCGAGGAAAGCAGGGTTGAGGCTATAATCCAATCAGCCACAACTTTACAAAGTGGTGGAGCAGGCTGAAAGGACTGAACAGCCTATTCCTAATCTTGTCATACATATGCTTCGACCCCTTTGTTGTTGGAAGTTTAAGTGCCGTTGCTTGTTTTCCTTTGATGAGGATTCAAATCCTCACAAGGCAAAGTTGGAGAGGTGATGCTTGCACTCACCAACAGAGCCCCAAAGCGGGTGGGTGGACAACGTTGTTAGGCAGGCTATGAAAGACAGTGATGGAGCTAAAGCACAAATTGTGCCTTCTTTATTCAGAGAAAAGGATATAGCCGCTCGATTGGTTCTGCAGCAAGTGGTGAGAGTGACCTCTGCATAGTCCTTATGGAGGCAGAGTCCTGCCTTCACATTGAAAATACCCTCCATCATGTTGTGTGGCACTATCACTGTGCTAAATGGGAAAGACTTCAAATAGATCTCACAACTCAAGACTGAGCATCCATAAGGCACTGTGACAGACAACAGCAGCAGAAATGTACTCCATACAATCTGCCGTGTTATGGCCCGTCATGTCCCTGACTCAACTGTGCCCGTCAGGCCAGGGGATCAACCCTGGTTCAATGGAGAGTGCAGGGAGGCATGTCAAGAGCAGCCCTATGCATACCTAAAAATGAGTTGTCAACCCGATGAAGCTACCAACCAGGATTACTGGCCTGTCAGGCAGCGTAAGTAGCAAGTGATAGAGCTAAGCAATCCCACAACCAGCAATCAAATCAAAGCTCTGCGGTCCTGCCACAGTCATAAATGATGGTGGACAGTTAAACTGGAGGAGCTGGCTCCAAAAATATGCCCATCCTTAACGATGGAAGAGCCCAACACATCATTGCAAAAGGTAAGTTCTATTCTAAGAAAGTTCTGTCTACAAACTGGGCCATCAACTTCCAGTTGCCTGCTACTTCAATAAACCACCATGTTCCCATGCCAACATATCTGTCTCTGGCAATCTGCAGTGCTCCAGTAAACCTCAGCATGAGCTGGAAGAACAGCACCTCCTTTTACATTTGGAAGCTTTATAACATTCTAGACTCGGCACGGGCACAGTGGTTAGCACTACTGTCTCACAGCACCAGAGACCCGGGTTCAATTCCTGGCTCAGGCGACTGACTGTGTGGAGTTTGCATGTTCTCCCCGTGTCTGCGTGGGTTTCCTCCGGGTGCTCCGCTTTCCTCCCACTGTCCAAAGATGTGCGGGTCAGGTGAATTGGCCATGCTAAATTGCCCGTAGTGTTAGGTAAGGGGTAAATGTAGGGGCATGGGTGGGTTGCGCTTCGGCGGGTCGGTGTGGACTTGTTGGGCCGAAGGGCCTGTTTCCACACTGTAAGTCTAATATAATCTAATCTAATCTAAACTCAATATTGAGTTCAACAACTTTAGTGCCTGAGGACTTCCATGTCCTTACCCCAACCTCCACACATCAAGCCTTGTTATCACATTGTCTGTCATTACACACAACCCATTGTTATTCTCTAATAATTTGCATTAACAGCTATTCATCCTCCCAGCCTGCCTGTTATCTACTCTGTTGTCTATTCAACTGTTCTTTGGGCTCTATCCTATCATTTGCTTTTTACCCCCTTGCCCACCTCATTTTCTGTGTATAAACCAAACATTTCCCTCGCTCTTCTGAGTTCCGAGGAAGGGTCATTGGACCTGAAACATTAATTCTGATTATTTTTCACAAATGCTGCCCAACCTGCTGAGCTTTTCCAGCAAGTTCTGTTTTTGGTTCTGGTTTCTAGCATTCATATTTCTTTCATTTTTTTTATTATTGTAAACTGCTTTAGCTTTTCACAGACCAGCCCCTCCCACTTGGAAACTATTTCTGATATAAATGCTTCTATTCAATCTCTTTGGACATGTTATCACCGCAATCTCTGGGGAAGATGGGATCTGAACATGGACCTTCAGGTTCACTACTGAAATCACTGACACTTCACCATCGCTGCAGTATAATTGTGTTATCACTGTAACACAAATCGTATCCAAATTTTTCCCCATTTAATAGGGTTGCTCTTTAACACAATTAGAACATGCACATTGACACACTCTTCTTCCCCACCTCACCGGTTAGTAAGATCATGATGGATCTGACTGTGATCTCAACTCCACATTCTTCAAGTCTTCCCTGATCACCTTTAATTCCCTTGATCGTCAGCAATCTATGTCCCTGTACCTTAGATATATTTAGTGAACCCATTGGCCACTGTTCTCAGGGGAAGAGAGTTTCAAAGACATAGCTCTGAGGGGAAGAAAATGCTCTTTGTCTCATCTTAATTCCCTTATTTGTCAATTTTTTCACAATGGTCTGCATAAAACTAAAGAAAATTTCTTCTAAAACTTTGACATTCTTTTTATCAAGATTGAGTGGAGTTGGAGTAGCACAGCAGGTCGGGCAGCATCCGAGGAGCAGGAAAATCGGCGTTTCCGGCAAACGCCCTTCATCAGGAATGAGGCAGGGAGCCTCCAGAGTGGAGAGATAAATGGGAGGAGGGTAGGGCTGGGGCGTAGGTAGCTAAGAGTACAATAGGTGGATGGAGGTGGGGGTGAAAGTCATAGGTCAGAGAGGAGAGTGGAGCGGATAGATGGGAAGGGAGATTGGCAGGTAGGACAGGTCATGAGGATAGTGCTGAGTCGGCAGGTTGGAGCTGGTGTGAAGGGGGGAAGGGGAAATGAGGAAACTTGTGAAGTCCACATTGATGCCCTGGGGTTGAAGTGTTCCGAGGGGGAAGATGAGGCGTTCTTCCTCCAGGCGTCGGGTGGTGAGGGAGTGGCGGGGGATGAGGCACAGGGCCTGCATGTCCTCGGCAGAATGGGAGGAGGAGTTGAAATGTTCAGCCATGGGGCGGTGGGGTTGACTCTTTTTATCAAGTCAACTACCTCGACAAGTGCCAAAGTTTCAGCAGGCAGAGTGCTTTTCAACTAATCTCCTTAGTTTCTGGGCTTCCCAAACCAAGGGATAACATTTCCCACTTTCTCCCATGAGGAATATCATGAAACCAGCTGAGTTTGAAAATCCATCACAAAGGTTTGTATGAAAGGCATCACTAAGAATAGTCTCTTTTATATTCGAGGGATAATCCAATGATAGCAACTTCAGCACATATTTCTCCAATTTAATGTTTTAAACATTTCTTTTTCCTTAAAATAATTATGACTTTTGGAAGTTTCATTTTTTTTAATAGGCTAAATCTAGATTAAACATCCACAATGTGTAACAAAAACATTTACCGATTTGTAAGTAATTTTCTGATAGTTCACTAAGTTTGTTAAGAAGCAGTGGCTTGATTATATTACAGAAGTTGTTTCATTAGATAAAGGAAGTATGCTAGTGGAGATGGTTCACTGATACCAGAGGACAAACAGACTGTCAACATGGAATATTTCAGTTTTGTTCATGTTGGGTGGTGCATCCTGGTCTCTCACTGAGGTGCTGAAGAACTCTTCCCTCGGTCTTCCTCTTCCTCTTCCATCTGTTTAGTGAGGCCTGAGTGATCAAGACTGTTCCCTGGGGACTGCCCAGTGAGAACTGCAAAGTCTCTTTGATGAGAACTCTCCAAAAGAACTCCCCCCTGCGCTCAGCACTTATGTTTTATCACATTTCTCAGGGCATGTAGTTTGTACTGTGTCTGAATTGTCTGAACCCTTTTTAGATTAGATTACTTTTAGATTAGATTACTTACAGTGTGGAAACAGGCCCTTCGGCCCAACAAGTCCACACCGACCCGCCGAAGCGCAACCCACCCATACCCCTACCCCTACATATACCCCTTACCTAACACTATGGGCAATTCACCTGACCCGCACATCTTTGGACTGTGGGAGGAAACCGGAGCACCCGGAGGAAACCCACGCAGACACGGGGAGAACGTGCAAACTCCACACAGTCAGTCGCCTGAGGTGGGAATTGAACCCAGGTCCCTGGCGCTGTG
Organism: Hemiscyllium ocellatum; assembly: GCF_020745735.1. Lineage (NCBI taxonomy): Eukaryota > Metazoa > Chordata > Chondrichthyes > Orectolobiformes > Hemiscylliidae > Hemiscyllium > Hemiscyllium ocellatum. The sequence continues at coordinate 9,745,853 of NC_083435.1, forward strand.
AGGCAGCAGTGCTAACCACTGTGCCACCGTGCCGCCCTACTGTGCCACCGTGCCGCCCTACTGGGGTTCAGTCGGCAACACATGGATCAGATAATCGTTTCCTTTGCCCCGCCCTCATCTGAGGTTAGTTTACCATTCTTCCTAAAAATAGATACTTCTTACGTATGAAAACGACACACTGATAATTGGGTGTGTTTGGTACCAGATGCTAGTCTTGGGCATCGTGCCCTCTATGTTTCTTGTAACTCTTCCCTTTGCTTTCATATGCTAGAATTTTGGGAAGTTAACTACTGTTATAATAGCTGAGAAATCTCATGCTACATAGTAAGTATGAGGAAAGTTCTTGAGGGATCCCAATATTCAAAGCAACAATGCACCTTCCACCAGATGTTAGTAACACTATGGGTCACCAGACCTCATTAAGAGTTCACAAGGAATTATGATGCTTCACTTAAGATGGCCTGGCCTTAAAGTCCCTCAAGAGCCAATTCCTCACGAACTGTCCCAACCACTGCTCACATTCTGATGGTTCACCTTCCTGTCCTGGGACAATACATCTCTTGCTTCTTGAAAACTGCAATCTAACATTTACACGTGGGCATAGCTCCAGATTTTCACAAGCAGTTGAGCTTGTTTTCTTAGCTCTAACCTGGTTTAATTGGATAAAACAATTATTCTGTGCCAGATTCCATCCCCCTGCTGACAGCTGAATGAATATTTGTTGGTCTGCACATTTTTCAGGAGTCCTGAATCCAATGCTTGGTTGCCATTTTATTCGTTGAACTTCTGAGTTCTGACTGAATGGTATAGTTGACTACAGTTAACAGTTATTTTCTGCACAGAGCTTACTTTGCTCAACATCCACCATCTTCTCCAACTAATGGTGTCACTCCAAACTTCTTTTCAGTGGTCTCTGAACTGGTTTTGAGTAACCAACTGAAAGCTTTCAATCAGCCCACCCTGTTCCTGGCCAAAACTGATCGTAGATAATTTTTGGAAACAATCCAATGTAGAAGCCAGCTGTGATGATTCCAGACTAGAATGTTCCAAGGTCAGGAACCACATGCGGAGGGACATAGTAAAGCTTGGGGCAGTTTCTGCAACAGTGCAATTGAGAAAAGCAGTATCCAAGGTATTTCAGACACAGTATACCAAGGTTCAGAAAATTCCTAAAGCTTCTCAGCCTGTATATTTAACTGAAATTAAACTTAAAAATAATATTAACTGTAATTGTCAATGTACTGAGTTACTGAGAATTCAAAGGAAATATTTGGTTTGCACCTTATGTAATGCCTTCTTAGAATGGTCATGTTCTTTACTTTCACAAATTTAATGAATAAGACATATTTTGGAAAAGGTCAGACAGCACAAATGTCCCTTTATCCAGAGCGTACGCTGCATTATATTGCCCCACAATAGACTGTACACTGGCTAAATGCAACTGGGCTGGGGCTTTTAGTAAAACTAACATTACTGGGTTCGGTCTGCATGCAAAGCTCCTGGGCATTCTCTGGCATCATACTGCTTCCTTTAGAATGGTGAAATGTCTGAAATCACCAAAAACAGATTGAAACAGTTTGAACACTCCCAGATGTAGGTGAGTACAGAGAGCACTAATGTTAGAATCTGAATGTATTTGTAATGGGGCAGCCATTGCGATCCATAAAACATAACACCAGTGCTGTTTGTGTACCTTAGGGTGGAATTAGAGATGGGCTGCAGAGTTCTGGAACAACACAGATGGAAGCTGGTGAAAGGTCACGAGTGGTGAGGAGAGTTTCTGGAAGGAGTTTGGTAACACTGAGAGATGACATTTTGGTGTTTAGTTGTGGGGTCATGGTTTGTAGGTTTCTGCCTCAGTCTGTCACAGGGTCTTCTGCCATACAGCCTCAGGGTTGTCTTTGTTGGTGTGTTTGATGTTGACTAAAATGGAATAGAGAGCTACTACTGAATAGTAATTTAAGGAAATAGAAACCATTGAGAGTACAGGAGCAGGTTTTGGTGAAGAGGTTGAGTGAAGGTGAGATGAAAGAGTGCAGAATGATTGAGGATAATATTAATGATCTGATTGATATTCATTGATATCCTCCTGGCTGAGAATCAAGGGTCAGAACTGGTGGTGATGGAAGACCAATTATTGGTGGTGATGGAAGATTATTGACCAATCGATATTGCATGTTTTAACACTAATGCAAAGAGTTAAAATTACAATCCATTGACTTTAATATTGGGCAGTCAATAAAGGAATAGTTAGCTCACTGTTAATACATAACAGCCTAAAATTATTATGCGCTATTGAAAATAAACATTTAGAGTTTAATATGAACAGTCTGAATGACTGAAGAAATTATACTTACAGAGATTGGACACCGGCCTTGGGTTCACGTGGAGGAAAACAGCAAAGAAGGACTTTGTGTTGTGTGTCAATCAGACGGATGGTATCCTGAGCCACTGATTCACTGGGTAAATGGGAAAGGAGAAGATGTGACAGCACAGTCTGAAACAGAATTCATTAAGGACTCCACAGGCCTCATCACCGTCCAGAGTCGTATTAATGTTACAAGTGATTCTGTAAACAGGTTTTCGTGTTTCATGGAAAACCAGTTTTTGAGCAAAATACAAGAGGCTCATCTCCAGATATCAGGTAAGTGTGAGTTCAGTAATAAATGTATGAACTATATTTGTCCTCTCCTGAAGACACTAACTCAGACTGAGTGTGGATCTACGAGCACTGATTAGTCTCGTAGGGACAGCTTTTTATATTTAAGCTCAAAAGTTTGAGAAGCTAATAGACCATCCACAACACTGAAGCTGGGCCTAATGTGTCCGAACCCAATGTCCTCATTTCATATTCCAGCTTTGGTCTCTGGATAGCAATTTGGACCAAGTATACTGAGTATTGTGGTTTTTGCTGAATGTTGTTATGACAAGCAAACATTTATTCATAATTTTACCTGGAATCCAAATGAATCCAAGTTCTATCAAAACAAGGAGAGTGCTATAGTGGCTAAGTGCTTAGCAGTGCTGCCTCACAGTACCAGGATTCCAGGTTCAATTCCAGCCTCAGGCAACTGTCTGTGTGGAGTTTGTGTATTCTCTGCGTGTCTATGTGGGTTTCCTCTGGATACTCTAGTTTTCTCCCACAGTTCAAAGATAAGCAGGTTAGGTGAATTGGCCCTGCTAAATTGCCGATAGTGTTTGGGGATGTGTCGGTTAGGTGCGTTAGTCATGGGAAATATAGGATAAGGTGATGGGTCTGGGTAGGATAGTCTTCAGAGGGTTGGTGTGGACTTATTGGGCCAAATGGCCCATTTCCACACTGTCGGGGTTCTATGAGTAAGTTCTTATTAACACTGGTATTACTTACCTTTTTAATCTTGATAGAAACAGCAGCTGAGATTGTTGGCTGAGAATTGATGAACTGATGATACTTTGAAGAAGAACTCGAATGTTTGTTTCATATTTTTGGGTCTTGCAGATCAAATACTGATTCTGTTCTTTTTAATCGTAGATGAGTTCTTCCCTAAAATCAATGTGGTTAACGTCTGGCTGGTAATTTTCTCGGTGTTTGTCGTCCTTGTAATTATGGCTATTGCTGTTGATGGAATGATCCACAGAAAAGAGGATAAAAAGATTAAAGGTAGGAGCAAAATAGGACTTTAGAACATGACATTTGTGTTTGTAAACTGAAGTTTAAATCTATAGACAACTTGGAAATGAATCATAATTGTAACAGATTCTTAATCGTCTGAAAATTATTCTGAAATGGAGAGAGTGTACTCTGAAGTGAAATTTTATCTTTATGCTTTCAGGAATAACCTCTTATTCAACATGCTGCTTATATGATAAAGATAGAAATGTTATGTAACCTGTCTGTGAAGCAATAAGCCTTTTATTAAGGTTTAGTTTTGGGATGTGAATCACCGGGCTAAGGCCAGCAACTGTCATGTTGTGGCTGTACAGGACATTGGTTAGGCCACTTTTGGAATACTGCATTCAATTCTGTTCTCCTTGCTATAGAAAAGATATTGTTAAACTTGAAAGGGTTCAGAAAAGATTTCCAAGGATGTTGCCAGGTTGGAGGGTTTCAGCTATAGGGAGAGGCAGAATAAACTGGGATTATTTTCCCCAGAGGGTCTGAGGCTGACTGGACAGCATTTATTGCCAGTCACTAGTTGCTCTTGAAATGGTGGTAGCGAGCTGCCTTCTTGAACCGCTGCAGTCCATGGGCTGTAGGTTGACCTATAGTGCCACCACAGAGGGAATTCCAGGATTTTGACCCAGCAACAGTGAAATATTTCCAAATCAAGATGGTCATTGGCTTAGAATGGAATGTGAAGGTGGTGGTGTTCCCCTGTATCTGCTTCCCTTTTCCTTCAAGATGGAAATGCTCATGGGTTTGGAAAGTGCTGTCTGAGGACCTTTTCTGAATTTCTGCAGTGCATCATGTCGATAATACACAGTACTCTTACTGAGCATCAATGGTGGAGTGAATGGATGCCTGTGGATGTAGTGCCAATCAAGTTGGCTGCTTTGTCCTGGATGGTATTGCGCTTCATGAGTGTTGTTGGAGCTGGATTCATCCAGGCAGGTGGGGAGTATTTCATGGCGCTCCTGACTCCTGCCTTAGAGATGATGGACAGGCTTTGGCAAGTCCAGAGATGAGTTACTTGCTACCTTATTCCTGGCCTGTGACCTGCTCTTAGAGCTGCTGTGTTCATGTGGTTAGTCTAAGTGAGTTACTGGTCAATGGAAACCCACAGGATATTAATATTGGGGGATTCAGTGATTGTAACACCATCGAATGTCAAGGACGGTGGTTAGATTGTCTCATATTGGCAATGGTCATAGCCTACTATTTGTGTGGTGCGAGTGTTACTTGCCACTAATCAGCCCAAGCCTGGCTATTGCCCAGATTCCTTTACATTTGAGTATGAACTGCTTCAGTATCTGAGGAGTCAGGAATGTTGATGAACATTGTGCAATCATTGGCAAACATTCCCATTTCTGACCTTATGATGGAGGGAAGATCATGGATGAAGCAGCTGAACATGGATCTCTGACACTACCCTGAGGAATTCCTGCAGAGATGTCCTGAAGCTGAGATGACTGACCTCCAACAACCACAACCATCTTCCTATGTGTCAGGTGTGACTCCAACCGGTGGAGAGTTTACCACTTGATACAGATTGATTCCAGTTTTGCTAGAACACCTTGATGCCACATTTGGTCACCTCTCGTCTAACTCCTGGAATCCAGTTCTTTCATTCATGGTTGAACCAAGGCTGTAATGAGATTAGGAGCTGAGTGGCCCTGGTGGATCCCAGACTGAGCGTCACTGTGCAGGTTATTGCTAAGCAGGTGCTGTTTGATAGCACTGTTAATGACACCTTCCATCACTTTATTGATGATTGAGAGTAGTCTGATGGGACAGTAATTGGCCGGATTGGATTTTTTTCTGCTTTTTATGTACATGACATACCTGGGCAATTTTCCATTTTGTTGGTAGATGCCTGTTGTAGCTACACTGGAACAGCTTGGCTAAGGGAGCAGCAATTCTGGAGCACAAGCATTCAGTACTATTGCCAAAATGTTGTCAGGGTCCATAGCCTTTGCAGTACTCAGTGTCATCAAGCATTTCTTGAAATCACATGGAGTGAATTGAATTGGCTGGAGACTGGTGTTTGTGATGCTGGAGGAGGCTGAGATGAATCATCCACTTGGCTCTTCTGGCTGTGAATGGTTCAGTCTTATCCATTGCTTTGTTGGTATGGGATGGAATAAGCAGGAAAGCAAGAAATGTTTTTGAGTTGAAAGTTGTGGAAGCCATATGGGTGCAGCTAAGAAATAAACAGTGGTAGAAGACATGCTCAGAGTACTCTTCAGGCTCTCTAACAGTAGCTATGTGGTGGGACAGAGAATAAACCAGGTGATAATGAGTGCTGTCGATCCCTCTTGGGATCAGACTATTCTGTATCTGGTGATGTATAATGAAGCAGATTTATTAAATGATGTCAGATCTAAAGATTCCATTTGAAACAATGGTCTTATTGAAAATTTTATTATTCAATTTGAGAGGGAGGAATGTGGGTTGGAAACATCTGTGCTAAGGTGAAGTAAGTAATTACAAAGGAATAAGACAGGGCAGGCTGGAGTGGACTGGGAAAGTAGCTGAGCAGCAAAGGTAGATGAGGAACAATTGCAGATGCTTAATAAAATACTTCATCGCAAACAATAAACACCTACTTCAGTGAGGAAAAAGAATTCTGGGAGGAAGATAAGCCTGTTACAATTAACAAGGGAAGTTTAAGACAACATCTAACTGAAAGAAAAATGCATGTAATGTGATGAAAATTAATGGTTAGCCAGAGGATTGGGTATGTTTGAAATGCCAACAAATGATGACTGAAATCAACTTTTGAGGGTAAACTTACAATTAATTTCAAGATGGACAGTAAGTGCTTCTTTCAATTTATGAAAGGTAAGAGAGAAGCCAAAGCGAATATATGCCCCTTAGAGAATGAGGCTGGGGAAATAATAATGGGAAGTGCAGGAAATGGTAGAGGAGTTCAATAAATACTTTGCATCAGTCTTCACCGTGGAAGGAACTAACATTTCTAAATACACAAGGGACAAAAGAGGAGGAGAGGAACAAATGTACCACACTCATTTAAAAAGGGAAGGAGTCAAAATAAGCACATAATTGACAAATTATCTTCACATGGAAAAATATTAGAGTCTGTTATAAATGATATATCAGCAGAGCATTTAAAATTAAATAATATGATCATGCAGATTCAGCATGGCTTCATGAAGGGGAAATCATGCCTGACAAATTTGTTAATATTCTTTGAGGAGGTAACTGGCAGGAGAGATTAAGGGGAAGCAGTGAACTTTGATATTTAGATTTTCAGAAGACCTTTCAGGTGCCCTACATAAGACTTCTTCATCAGTGCCCTTGGTGTTGGCAGTGATATATTAGCATGGCGAGAGGATTGGTTAGCTAATAGAAGATATAAAGTTGGGATATGGGGAATATTTTCAGGATGACAAAGGATTCTGGGTAATCCAAGATGGAGGATGGGAAAAATTTCTAGTTGTAAGAGCTGCTCCTTTTTTTTGAGGTATTTTAGGTGTTGGAGGTGATATCCTCAAATTCCAGGAGCAGCAATTACTGTTTTATATGCTGTTGCATTGTTTTGGAACTTTTTAATTCAAAGCAACAGCAGTTTAAAAGGGAGAAGAGCAGACAAAGGAAGCACATGATGAGGACAGTGCAAGAGAGAGAGAGAGAGAGAGAGAGAGAGAGAGAGAGAGTGAGTGAGTGAGTGAGTGAGTGAGTGAGTGAGTGAGTGAGTGAGTGAGTGAGTAAGAAAGAAAGAAAGAAAGAAAGAACCTGCATAGTTACCGCCTTTGCTGTTTGAATTCATGTATTGCTGGACATCGGAGTGCGTCTGGGAAAATTAACAAACTGTGAAATTCACAACTAACCTTGGAGGAACTGTTGGCTGAGGTTCACAGCACAGAATCAGATAAGTTAATTGTTGTTTTAAGTCTGTCCATGAGAAAGGCTGCAGTAATGGATTCTTTCTTGATTATATGTTTTTGGAGATAAGTCTCTTGATTGAACTTAAAATATAAGCAATAGCTATCAATTTAACCTGGGGCAGGGTTTGTAGAGGAATAAGACGGTGTTATTTTCTGGGTCTGTAGCTTGTGAAGGAGCAAAAATGGCCTTTGCAGTGATATGTACTTCCTGTCAGATGTGGGAGTTTAAAGAGAGTTTAAGGGTTACTGCGGATTATATCTGCCATAAATGCTGTTGGATGCAAATCTTATCAGATCGAGTGGATCGGTTGGAGAGACAGACAGAAGCAATGAGGAATTTGCAACAGCAACAGTATGTGATGGATGGCAATTATAGGAAGGGTAAAGTCTGAGATACAGTCACATAGATGGGTTAACTACAGGAAGGGTAAGAGAGGTAGGTAGCTAGTGCAGGAGTCTTTTGTGGATATACCCATTTCAAACAGGTATGCTGTTTTGGAAAATGTTGAGGGTGATAGATTCTCAGAGGAACGTAGCACGAGCAGCCAATTTTCTGGTGTTGAGACTGGCTCTAATGCAACGAGGGGTATGTTGGTTTCCAAGAGATCAATTGTGTAAGGGGATTCTGTAGTCCGAGGTACAGACAGACATTTCTGTGGCCAGCATAGAAAAAGCAAAATGATGTTTCCCTGGTGCCAGGATCAAGGATGTCTCCAAGAGGGTGTAGAATGTTCTCACGGGGGAGAGGGGCCAGCAGGAGGTCATTGTCCACATTGGAACCAATAGGAAGGGAAAAGGTTGAGACTCTGAAGGGAGATTACAGAGAGTTACGCTGAAATTTAAAAAGGAGGTCCTCAAGGGTAGTAATATCTGGATTACTCCCAGTGCTACGAGCTAGTGAGGGCAGGAATAGGAGGATAGAGGAGATGAATGCATGGCTGAGGAGCTGGTGTATGGGAGAAGGATTCACATTTTTGGATCATTGGAATCCCTTTTGGGGTAGAAGCGACCTTACAAAGAGGACGGATTGAACCTAAATTGGAAGGGGACTAATACACTGGCAGGGAAATTTGCTGAAACTGCTTGGGAGGTTTGGGGGGGTGGGGGGGGGGGGGGCTGTGGGGAAGAGACCCAGGGAGATAGTGAGGAAAGAGATTGATCTGAGACGGGTACAGTTGAGAACAGAAGTGAGTCAAACAGTCAGAGCAGGCAGGGACAAGGTAAGACTAATAAATTGAACCGCATTTATTTCAATGCAAGGGGCCTAACAGGGAAGGCAGATGAACTCAGGGCATGGTTAGGAACATGGGACTGGGATATCATAGCAATTACGGAAACAGGGCTCAGGGATGGAATGGGCAGGACTGGCAGCTTAATGTTCCAGGATACAAATGCTACAGGAAGGATAGAAAGGGAGGCAAGAGAGGAGGCGGAGTTTGCATTTTTGATAAGGGATAGCATTACAGCTGTGCTGAGGAAGGATATTCCTGATATACATCCAGGGAAGTTATTTGGGTGGAACTGAGAAATAAGAAAGGGATGATCACCTTATTGGGATTGTATTATAGACCCCGAATAGTCAGAGGGAAATTGAGAAACAAACTTGTAAGAAGATCTCAGCTATCTGTAAGAATAATAGGGTAGTTATGGTAGGGGATTTTAGCTTTCCAAACATCGACTGGGACTGCCATAGTGTTAAAGGTTTAGATGGAGAGGAATTTTCTGATTCAGTATGTGGATGTACCTACCAGAGAAGGTGCAAAACTTGACCTACTCTTGGGAAATAAGGCAGGACAGGTGACTAATGTGTCAGTGGGGGAGCACTTTGGGGCCAGGGACCATAATTCTATTCGTTTTAAGATAGTGATGGAAAAGGATAGACCAGATCTAAAAGTTGAAGTTCTAAATTGGAGAAAGACCAATTTTGACGGTATTAGGTGAGAACTTTCGAAAGCTGATTGGAGGCAGATGTTCACAGGTAAAGGGATGGCTGGAAAATGGGAAGGCTTCAGAAATGAGATAACAAGAATCCAGAGAAAGTATATTCCTGTCAGGGTGAAAGGGAAGGCTGGTAGGGATAGGGAATGCTGGATGACTAAAGAACTTGAGGGTTTGTTTAAGAAAAAGAAGGAAGCATATGTCAGGTATAGACAGGATAGATCGAGTGAATCTTTAGAAGAGTATAAAGGAAGTAGGAGTATACTTAAGAGGGAAATCAAGGGGGCAAAATGGGGACATGAGATAGTTTTGGCAAATAGAATTAAGGAGAATCCAAAGGGTTGTGTGGAAAGTCAGGAGGCATGGGATAGTGGGAAATTTGGCCAGTTGGATGGAGAACTGATTAACCGGTCAAAGTCAGAGAGTGGTGGTAGATGGTAAATATTCAGCCTGGAGCCCAGTTACAAGTGGAGTTCTGCAGGGATCAGTTCTGGGTCCTCTGCTGTTTGTAATTTTTATTAATGACTTGGAAGAGGGAGTCAAAGGGTGGGTCAGTAAATTTGCAGACGATACAAAGATTGGTGGATTTGTGGATAGTAAGGAGGGCTGTTGTCGGATACAAAGGGACTTTGATATGATGCAGAACTGGGCTGAGGAATGACAGATGGAGTTCAACCCTGTCAAGTGGGAGGTTGTCCATTTTGGAAGGACAAATAAGAATGTGGAACACAGGGTTAATGGTAGGGTTCTTAGTAAAGTGAAGGAGCAGAGGGATCTTGGGGTCTATGTTCATAGCTCTTTGAAAGTTGCCACTCAGGTGGATAGAGCTTGTAAGAAGGCCTATGGTGTATTAGCGTTCATTAGCAGAGGGATTGAATTCAAGAGTCGTGAGGTGATGTTGCAGCTGTACAGGACCTTGGTAAGGCCACATTTGGAGTACTGTGTGCAGTTCTGGTCGCCTCACTTTAGGAAAGATGTGGAAGCTTTGGAGAGAGTACAGAGGAGATTTACCAGGATGTTGCCTGGAATGGAGAATAGGTCGTATGAGGATAGGTTGAGAGTGCTATGCCTTTTCTCGTTGGAACTGTGAAGGATGAGGGGTGACTTGATAGAGGTTTATAAGATGATCAGGGGAATAGACAGAGTAGACAGTCAGATACTTTTTCCCTGGGTACAACAGAGTGTTACAAAGGGACATAAATTTAAGGTGAAGGGTGGAAGGTATAGGGGAGATGTCAGGGGTAGGTTCTTTACCCAGAGAGTGGTGGGGGCATAGAATGCGCTGCCTGTGGGAGTGGCAGAGTCAGAATCATTGGTGACCTTTAAGCGGCAATTGGATAGGTACATGGATAGATGCTTTAGCTAGGACAAATGTTCAACATAACATCGTAGGCCGAAGGGCCTGTTCTGTGCTGTATTGTTCTATGTTCTATGTTCTAAATATATTAAGGACAAAAGGGTAACTAGGGAGAAAATAGGGCCCCTCAAAGATCAACAAGGCAGCCTTTGTGTGGAGCCACAGAAAATGGGGGAGATACTAAATGAATATTTTGCATCAGTATTTACTGTGGAAAAGGATATGGAAGATATAGACTGTAGGGAAATAGATGGTGGCATCTTGCAAAATGTCCAGATTACATAGGAGGAGTGCTGGATGCCTTGAAACGGTAAAAGGTGGATAAATCCCCAGGACCTGATCAGGTGTACCCGTGAACTCTGTGGGAAGCTGGAGAAGTGATTGCTGGGCCTCTTGCTGAGATATTTGTATCATCGATAGTCACGGTGAGGTGCCGGAAGACTGGAGGTTGGCAAACGTGGTGCCACTGCTTAAGAAGGGCAGTAAAGACAAGCCAAAGAACTATAGACCGGTGAGCTTGATCTCGGTGTTGAGCAAGTTGTTGGAAGGAATCCTGAGGGACAGGATGTACATGTATTTGGAAAGGCAAGGACTGATTCGGGATAGTCAAGATGGCTTTGTGCGTGGGAAATCATGTCTCACAAACTTGATTGAGTTTTCTGAAGAAGTAATAAAGAAGATTGATGAGGGCAGAGCAGTAGATGTGGTCTATATGGACTTCAGTAAGGTGTTCGACAAGGTTCCCCATGGGAGATTGATTAGTAAGGTTAGATCTCATGGAATACAGGGAGAACTAGCCATTTGGATACAGAACTGGCTCAAAGGTAGAAGACAGAGGGTGGTGGTGGAGGGTTGTTTTTCAGACTGGAGGCCTGTGACCAGTGGAGTGCCACAAGGATCGGTGCTGGGCCCTCTACTTTTTGTTATTTACATAAATGATTTGGATGCGAGCATAAGAGGTACAGTTAGTAAGTTTGTAGATGACACCAAAATTGGAGGTGTAGTGGACAGCGAAGAGGGTTACCTCAGATTACAACAGGATCTGGACCAGATGGGCTAATGGGCTGAGAAGTGGCAGATGGAGTTTAATTCAGATAAATGTGAGGTGCTGCACTTTGGGAAAGCAAATCTTAGCAGGACTTATACACTTCATGGTAAGGTCCTAGGGAGTGTTGCTGAACAAGGAGACCTTGGAGTGCAGGTTCATAGCTCCTTGAAAGTAGAGTAGCAGGGAGATAGGATTGTGAAGAAGCCATTTGGTATGCTTTCCTTTATTCGTCAGAGTATTGAGTACAAGAGTTGGGAGGTCATGTTGCAGCTGTACAGGACATTGGTTAGACCACTGTTGGAATATTGTGTGCAATTCTGGTCTCCTTCCTATCGGAAAGATGTTGTGAAACTTGAAAGGGTTCAGAAAAGATTTACAAGATGTTGCCAGGGTTGGAGGATCTGAGCTATAGGGAGAGGCTGAACAGGCTGGGGCTGTTTTCCATGGAGCGTCGGAGGCTGAGGGGTGACCTTATGGAGGTTTACAAAATGATGAGGGGCATGGATAGGAAAAATAGACAAAGTCTTTTCCCTGGGGTTGGGGAGTCCAGAACTAGAGGGCATAGGTTTAGGGTGAGGGGGGGAAAGACATAAAAGAGACCTAAGGGGCAACTTTTTCACGTGTATGGAATGAGCTGCCAGAGGATGTGGTGGAGGCTGATACAATTGCAACATTTAAGAGGCATTTGGATGGGTATATGAATAGGAAGAGTTTGGAGGGATATGGGCTGGATGTTGACAGTGGGACTAGATTGGGTTGGGATATCTGGTCGGCATGGACAGGTTGGACCAAAGGGTCTCTTTCTGTGCTGTACATCTCTATGACTCTATGACATCGCGTAACTAGTGGAGTATCGCAGGGATCAGTGCTGGGGCCACAATTATTTGCAATATATATTCATGACTTGGATGACAGAAGTAAATATAACAAAGTCAAGTTTGCACCTGACTCAAACACAGGTGGAAAGAAATGTGGTAAAGATAAGACATAGAGTCTTTGGGGCAGAGACTGGTTTAGCAAGGAGGAAAATGGTGGCAGGTGGAATATAATATGGGAAAATGTGAGATAATGCACTTTAGAAAGGCAGGAAGCTGGAGGACCACAGCAAGCGAGGCAGCATCAGGAGGTGGAGAAGTCGTTGTTTCAGGTATAACCCATCTTCAGGACTCAGGACCACCTTGAAGAAGTTCTCTGCCTCCCTCAGACATGCAGTCAGTGAGCCCCTTTCTCACTGCCATAACGCCGTGACTTCCTCAGCCCTCCAGCTCTTCGACCACACAATGAAACAAACTCCATATTACAGCCACGTGACGTTCCTCAGCTGCTGACTTTGCAACCATCTCATTCCTCAAGGCCTATAGGTACATTTTAAACCCTCCAAATTTGGACCCACTTTTGATGCTCCATATTCCTCCAATGCCTCCACCAACAATTCTCTCTCCGGACTCTCTGCTCCACTCTGTTGGCTATGCAGAGGCACCTCCATCCTCTCTCCTCCACCTCAAGGCATCACTTTCCCAAAGGTGTGGAGGACCTCGACTGTTCTACATCCGTCGGAGAATCCACCAGCTCAATAAACAGTTTTAAAGTTTCATATCCTATATAAAGAGTCCTGAAGAAGGGTTACACCCAAAACATTGACCTCCTGAAGCTGCCTGACTTGCTGTGTTCTTCCAGCCTCCTGCTTGTCTACTTTGTATTCCAGCATCTGCATTTTTTTTTGTCTCTAACAAAGGTTATGCACTTTGGCAGAAAAAAAAGGATCTAAATATGAATTAAACAGAGAAAGACTGTAAAAAGCTAGAGAACAGTGGAATTGTGGAAGTACTTGTCCTAATTTACAAAAAAAACTGCCACGAAGTTCAGGGAAATCAAATGGAATCTTGGCTTTGATTTTAAATGGAATACAATGCAAAAGTGCAGATGTTTTGCTAAATCTATGCAAAGCACTAGTCAGACCACAGTTGGAATACCGTATACAATATTAAGCTGTTTATCAAAAGAAAAATGCACTCATACTGGTGGCAGTCCAGCGACGGTTCAACTAGCTGGAGGTATATAGCTGATGGATAATGGAATGAGGAGAGGGTAAATAAGGTAGAGCTGAACTCATTAGAATTTATAAAAATGAGCAAGATTCTGAAAAGACTTGACAGATGTGAAAAAGCTGTTACCCTGTGTGGGAGTGTCCAGGACCAGTTCACATAATCTCTGAATAAGACTTTGATCATTTGAGACAGTGATAAGAAGGAATTACTTCCCCCAGTGGGGAGTAAATCTGTGGAAGTCCCTACTGCATTGTATTGTGGGTGTTGCATTGTTGAGTATATTCAAGGCTAAGACAGACAGATTTTTAATCAATGAAGATTAAAGGGAAAAGGTAGGAATGTTGAATTAAAGGTTATCAGATCAGCTATGATCTCGTTGGAGCAAACTTGATGGGCTGAATGGCCTACTTCTGTTCCTTCAACCTAAGGTGGGAAACGGTGCAAGTGAAGAAATTCCTTAATGAATGAGGAAGTGAGATGTTTAAAATCTGAGTTTAAAAGGAAGAATAAGTCTGTTGGATCTGGAATTCTTTTTAGTAAAAACTGATCAAGTCTTCATCTCTCACTCAATCATACAACTCTGTTTAGGGAAGTGTATGTATGCTGAAACCCACCCTTTCTCTCCTCTTCTAAGCTTCCACTTATTTAGTTTCTCTTCTGTCTCAGCCTGATATCAATTATCCCTTGTCTGCCTATCCTTCATATTTCTTTCTCTCTGGGCTCTTTCCCTACCTACCCATTCACCTCTCCCCTCCACACCTCCAACATAAGGTCCACTTTCTCCCAGCTGCTATCAGTTCTGATGAAGAGTCACTCAACTCAAAATGTTGCCTCTGCTTTCTCCAAACAAAAGCTGCCCGACCAGCTGAGTTTTGCCAACATGTTCTGTTTTTGTTTCTTGACAGGTCACTGTCTGACATAATTAAATTGTGTGTTCTCCATGACAACATCTCTACCAGAGTCCACTTGCAAACAATCCACGCTGTCATCTCAGAAGTATAAATGTTTTTGTCCCTTCACTTTGGGATCTGTTGTGAATTGTCCAGATGAGTGCAAGATATAAAACTTTGCAAAATGAGTATTAATTTAGTAATATCTAAATCAAAATATTGCTGAACGAGGTGCCATGATAGATCATTGGACACTGCAGTGATGGGTAAACAGGAGTTAATGTGAGGTGGGGGTCAAGGAGCAGAGTATTGGTTCAGTTCCAGATTATGGAAGGTGAAGAATGGGAGATGTTGTAAATGTGATTAGAGATGGGACTGTCCTAAGTCTTTGGAAACAGAACTGTTTATTCATTGATATAGATTGTGTACGGAGTGGGGAGAGATCCTGTTTATGTTAGAGCTAGTCCTTATATTGTCAGCTTGATTCCTGGCAGCTGATGCCTTACACTCTCCCTTCCTCCAAATGTTCATCTGGTCTCTGAATGTTTACCATTCCCCATGTCGCCATTTCCATTCATTACCATCTACTGTTCTGTCCATGTCTATATATATCCATTATTGAACTGTATTTTACTTGTTTATACACCAAGCGTCTTGTGGTGAGGCTGCATTGATCATGTACTCAGGCCCAGGAGGACTGGCAGGACTATCACCAGGAATATGCTTCCTCCTTAGGAACAAAAACGGACATTGGCCATTTCGTTCTCTGTGGAAAGGTGCCAATACTGGAATGCTTTGAGCTGCTGTTGCTGGTGGCATGAACTGTTTGCCACATTCCCCCAGCTATCGTTCAGTTAAACCGGGATATGTTTCCCCAGAGGAACAGGAGTTGATTGTTTAGCCCATCAAGTCTGTTTTACCATTCATGGTAGATCATGGCTGATTACCAACCTCCATGTCATTTTCTCACACCGTCTCCTTATCTCTCAGTGTCATTAGCCTCTGACTCTGTCGTTACCCTCCTCAGTGACTGATCTTCCGAAGGCTGTTGGGGTCGAAAATTCCTAACATTCACCATCCTCTTGGTGAACAAATTCCTCCTCATCTCAGTCTTAAATGACTTAGTGCTTTCCTGAGGCTATGTCTCCTGGTTCTAGGTTAGTGTTCAGGGATGTTCAGGTTGGGTGCATTAGTCCGGGGTAAATGTAGAGGAATAGGGTAGGGGAATGGATCTGAGTGAATTACTCTTCAGAGGGTCGGTATGGACCTGTTGGGCCTTATCATCCTTAAACACTTTCACCAACTCCAACTAGACCCCACCACCAAGAGCATCTTCCCCATCCCACTCCTCCCTGCATTCCACAAGGACTGTTTCCTTCGACAGTTCTTGGTTTGCACCACTCTCCCCAACAACCACCCCCAAACCTTCAGGTACCTTCCCCTGCAAACAGAAAAGATGCAAAACCTGCCAGTACACCATCCCTCTCGTCTCCATCCAGAGCCCCAAACAGTCTTTCCAGGTGAGACAGAGGTTCTATCTCCAGTGCTCCCAATGCGGTCTTCTCTACATCGGGGAGACCAAACTTAAACCTCGGGAATGGTTCACCGAGTCTCTCAGCCAGGCCCACTTGGGCCAACTGGAGCTCCCAGTCACCGCCCATTTTAATTCTCTTTCCCACTCCCTTTCCGACATGACAATCCTTAACTTCCTCCATTGCCACAACAAACCAAACTGCTAATTGGAGGGACAACACTTCATCTCCCGCCTGGACAGCCTACAGCCTGGAGGACTCAATATTGAGTTCTCCAATTTCAAATAACCTCCCTTCCCATCCCCAGAATAATCTCTCTTCCCACACATAACATTGGTTAGGCCACTTTTGGAATACTGCATTCAATTCTGATCTCCCTGCTATTGGAAGGATGTTGCGAAACATAAAAGGGTTCAGGAAAGATTTACAAGAATGTCCCCAGCCCCTACCCTCCCTTTCACTCCTCCCTGTAGCCAATCAGATTCATTCCTCCCATTGACCAAGCCGGTCGTACCCTCTACCTGTCTTCATTATCCCCACTTCACCAGCTTGCCCCCGCCACCCTTTGTATCTACAGCTCCACCTACACCCACCCCCGTTATACCCGAAACATTGATTCTCCACCTCCTCATGCTGCCTGGCTTGTTGTGTTCTTCCAGTCTCCTGCCTGTCTTGTTGGGCCAAATGGCCTGTTTCCACACTGTGGAGATTCTATGATTCTAGTCTCATCAGCCAGAGGAAAGATCTTATCTACCTTCACCCTGTCATGTCCTGTCCTGTGAGAATTTTGAAAGTTTCAATGAGGTCACTTATTATTCTTCAAAACTCTTCGGGTACAGAATCACTGTCCTCAATCCTCCCTCACAAAACAATCCCACCATCCCAGGGATTAATCTGGTGAACTTCCAAGTGCACCCTGTCCTTGGATAGTGAGATCAAAACTGCCCGCAGTACTCCTGGTGAGGTCACACCTGGGCTATGTACAAGTACGGTGAGACTCCTTTACTCCTGTGCTCAAATCCCCTTGTACTGAAGGCCAACATACCATTCACCTTGTAATTGCTTGCTGCACCTCAATCTAGCTTTGAGAAACTCATCAACAAGGGCACCCAGATCCCTTTGGGCACCTGTTCTTCCTAAACTCTCTCAATTTAAGAAATATTCTGCCTTTCTCCAAATTGCATACCTTTGTACTTAGTTACAGTGTATGACATCTGCCATCACCCCAGCCCATTCACTGGCCTATCCAAGGTCTCTTAAACCCTCCTTGCATCATTTCCGTAACATACATTCCCACCTAATTTTTTGTCATCAAAAAATTTGTAAATATTACAATTAATCCCCACATCCAAAATATTGACAAAGATTGTGAACATCTCTGGCCCAAGTACTGAACCTTGAAGTTCCCCACTAATAACAGTCTGTCATCCTGACAATGACTCATCTGTTCCTACTTTCTGTTTGTCATCCAATTCCAAATCCATACGAGTGAATTACCACCAATTCCATGCACTCTAATTTTATTTAGTTTTGTGCAAGATTATCAAATGCTTCCTGAAAATTTGAATATAAACATGAAATGCTGCATCTGGATAAAGTAAATCAGAGCAGGATTTATACACTTAATGGTAAGGTCTTGGGGAGTGTTGCTGAACAAAGTGCAGGTTCATTGTTCCTTGAAAATGGTGTTGTAGGTAGGTAGGATAGTGAAGAAGGTATTTGTTATGCTTGTCTTTAATGGTCAGTGCATCGAGTATAGGAGGTCATGTTGTAGCTGTGTAAGACATTGGTTAGGCCACTGTCGGAATACTGCATTCGATTCTGGTCTCCCTGCTATAGGAAGGATGTTGAGAAACATAAAAGGGTTCAGGAAAGATTTACAAGGATGTTGCTGGGTTCAGGATTTTGAGCTATAGGAGGAGGCTGAATAGGCTGGAGCTGTTTTCTGTTGAGTGAATGAGGCTGACTGGTGACATTATAGAAATTCAAAAATTCATGTGGGGCATAGATAGGGTGAATAGCTAAGTTTCCTTTCCCTCGGGCATGGGAATGCAAAATAGAGGGCACAGATTTAGCGTGAGAGGGGAAAGATATGAAAGGGACCAAAGGGGCAACATTTTCACACATAGGGTGGTACATGTGTGGAATGAGCTGCTAGAGGAAGTGGCTGAGGCTGGTACAATTACAACATTTAAAAGGCATCCAGATGTGAATGTGAATAGGAAGGGTTTAGGAGGATATAGGCCAAATGCTTGCAAATGAAATTAGATTTATTTAGGATGTCTGGTTGGCATGGACAAGTTGAACTGATGGATGTGTTTCCATGCTGCACATCTCTGTGACTCTATAACGAAGTGCTCCTTAACTGCCTCCTGCTGTTCCTCGCTGGTGGACGTAGATGTGGTAAAGAGCAGGAGGGTTTTAGAACACAGTTTGTTGTGACAAGAAGGTGGCTTTATTTTTACCTTTCAGTATTCTTAGTTATAGACTAATAGAGGTCCACAACACAGTAAAGGGAAATACGTCCCATCAAAGCTGCACCAGTCAAAGACAAACTCCGATCTGTTCTAGTCCGAGTTTCCACCACTTGGCCCATAGCATTGCATGCCTTGGCATTGCAAGTGTACATGTAAATCCTTCTTAAATGTTGTGGAGTGTCTGCTTGTGTCTCCCTTACAAACAGTGATTTCCAGCTTCCCATCACTGTGTGGGGGGAAACAGAATTTCCTCACTTCCTCTCTGAACCTCCTGCCCCTTATCTTAAATCTATGCCCCCCTGGGCATTGATTCCTCCACCAGGTGAAAAGGTTCTTCCCATCTGCCTTATCTGTGCACCAAAATAATTTTATATATCTCAATCCTGTCCCCCTCAGTCTCCTCTCCTCCAAGGAAAACAACTCCGAGCCATGCAATGTTTCTTCATAACTAAAACTCTCAAGCTTAGGCAACATCCTGGTAAATCTCCTCTACACCCTGTCCAATGCAATTATATCCCTTTAAAGATGAAAGTGAGGACTGCAGGATGCATCCCTGATAAAATGTAGATTCCATAACTGCACACAATGCTCTAGTTGTGACAAGCCAATGTTTTCTACAGTTATAGTGTCAGCTCCGTGCTCTTAAACTCTGTGTCACAGCTAATAAAGGGAAGTATCCCATGGCCTTCTTTATCACTTTTTCTTTACCTGTCCTGATACCTTAAGGGATTGGTGGACATGCACACCAAGACCCCTCCACCCTTCAGTGCTTCCCAGGATCCGATCATTCATCATGTATTCCCCTCCTTTGTTTGCCTTGCCTAATGCATCACCTCATGTTTATCCAGTTTGAATTCCATTTCCCACTGATTAGTTATCTGATCAACCCGTCTATATCCTCTTGTGGTCTGAGAATATCCTCGATACTATTTAGTGCCCCACTGATTTTTGTATCATCTGCAAATTTACCGATCAATCCACCTACATTCAAATATAAATCATTATAGAGGTATATAAAATATGAGGGCATGGTGAATAGCGAAAACTAAAATATGAGGGCATGGTGAATAGCGAAAATCTTGTTCCCAGGGTGAGGAAGTCCAAAACTAGAGGGCATAGGTTTAAGGTGAGAGGAGAACAGTTAAAAGGGACATAAGGGGCAGCTTTTTCTTATAGAGGTTGGTGCGTGTATGGAATGAGCTACCAGTGGAAGTGGTAGAGGCTGGTACAATAATAACTTTTAAAAAACATGTGGATGGGGTATGGATGGGAAAGGTATAGAAGGATATGGTCCAAATGCTGGCAAATGGGACTAGATTAATTGAGGATATCTGGTCAAAATGGACGAGGTGGATCAAAGGGTCTGTTTTTATGCTGTACATTTCTATGACTGTTCAAATATACCAGAAACAGAAAGGTGGGTGGGAGGGGGGATGGGGGCAACACTGATCTCTGCAGAATCCCACTAGACACAGAGAATCAGCCCTTGACCATCACCCGCTGCTTACTGCCATTCAGTTAATTCTGTATTCAATTTGTGAAATTTTCTGAGGTCCTGTGGTATTAGTGACCCTTGACAGACCTTTATGAGGTGCCTTGCTGAAGTCCAAGTAACTTTGAATGCATTGCTCTCATCTCCACACCTGGTCATCTCTTCCAAAAATTCAATCAAGTTGGTCAGCCATGATCCCACTTAAGAAACTGTACTGACTATTCTTGATTAATGTCTGCTTCTCCAAATGCAGATTAATTCTGTCCCTCAGAATTGCTTCCAAAAGTCTAAAGGTTTGACTGACTGACCTGTAATTTCCTGTTTATCTCTTGGCCACTTCTTGAATAACGGTACCACATAAACTGCCTTCCTATCCTGTCGCAAATATGAATTGAAGATTGTTGCAAATACTCAGTTTCCCCCCTTACCCCACTCAATCGACAGCTCTCCAGAAAATTCAAGTTTTTGTCCCTTTGACCGAGGGAGCAGTTATGACGATTACAGCTGAATGATTAATGAAGGTGAGTTGTTGTGTTGGTTTACATTGGGACAGTAGATTCAAAGATAGAGGTGAACGTATGATTGAGCAGTTTGGTAGTGAATGGAATGTTCTGGTGGATGAGAGGCCGAAAGCAGGCGAGATAGTGTTTTAAAATGTCAATGTATGTGCTAAGGGAGAGGGATTGGATGCAAACAGAGTGGAGTGAGAAGTGGAGAGGAACTAATCATAGGAGATCTGATCAGTGATTGGTATTTTCGAATTGGAAAGATTAAAATACTGAAATCAAAGTGATAAACAATTAATAGAAAGCACAGCTAAAAAAACTCAAGATCATGAATATATTTCTTAAATTTTATTATCCCATTCCTGCTCTTGCTTCATCCCTAATGGTGCATTAATTGTATTCAGCTGAAATTTTGTTGAAACCAGCTCATTTTATTATCTCAAGAACATGAGGAGAAAAGTGAAAAATGTCAATTGTAAATTCTGTCAAATCTTCAACTTGAGATTTTAGAATTTTAAAATCTTGTTCTGATCCCAGCTGATGGTTCTGCTGGTCAAGTCTGATCTGTGTTCTGTTTGTGTCTCTGATGTTGCTGTTATAGAGTGTGGCAGTAGCTGCAGAATCTCTCTCACTAACACATTCCTGTGTTCTTGTCTTTCAGAACTGGAGTGGTTCTGCACTTTGGAAGGTAAGCTGTTTCAGAACCATTTCAGGATTCTGATTTACAGAGATTGAAAAGGAAAATTCCAGTTTCACTGCATTGGGAATCTAGGAATTTTGAACAGAGAGGGTAAATTTTTATAAGGGTCTGAACAATATGGTCTGTGGTGTGAAATATGGCAGACCTGCATGAAAACGTTCCATTTCAGTGTCACTGCCCAGCATCAAATCGAGATTCTCAGGAGGCAGCAGTGTGTTGCCTATTAAAGAGGATTCTTGCTTGTGACCGACCTTATTAACTGCTCACCTCACCTCACTAAGATGCAGCTCTCTATCTCACCAAACCTGCCAGACAAATTGGACACTGAGAATTCTCAACATGGAGATGAGGACATGTACCTGGTGACTTCAGCTCACTGCTCACTCCAAAGGGTTCTCCGTGTTGGATATCAGACACCAACATCTCAGGGTATGCTCCATGGGCACCAGCCACATGTAATCCATGTCCATGATCATTGGCATCCAACATGTGCCAGCCTCTAAACACCCTCATGACACATCTCCACATCACTTACTTCAGCATTTCAGTGCTGCACCTTGGGATGCAATAGACGCTATCATTGTCATGCCACAGCAAGCACACTGTGCTCACAGAGACACACCCCCAGCTCATGGACTGGGCCAAGTTGTGTCTCTGGGATGTTCATTATTCTCTTGACACTTGTTAACTTTCAGCTGACCTGGATGTTTATAGCATCCCTGCTTTTTTGTTAAAACTGACTCCTTGTCCCTCCTCCAGAGACACCATGCACACAGTACTGCTGCTTAGCCCTGCCATTTAATGGAGACACAAAGCCAAGAAGATGGCCATGGTAGTCAGCAGAACACAGTCAAATCAGTGAAGGTGATGGTTCCTACTCTGGTGGAGTGGACAAGGTCACTGACCTGCAGGGCATTCCTGCAGATGCTGAGACTGTACTGACCCATGTGGCAACCTCTGACCGAGCAGGGTCTGGTGTCACGATCACCTCTGCTGGTCCTGGGAGAAGAGGGTGTACCACATCTGCATCACCCTATTCAACAGGACCTTCAGGTTAGCGTCCACAATGTGAAGCAGAAATCACCCCCATCGGCTATGTCTGGGGAAAATGTCAGGAACTGAGCAGGGCTGACAGTGCTTGTCTGGATACACTACAGCCTTGTAAAATGGCACTGGTAGCAGGAATCTTGGTCAATTCTGGGATATTCCAACAATGACAAGTTGCTTGGAAATGGTGTGTGATAGGATGAGGCTAGTAGTGATAGGGTGTGTTGTAATTGGGGACGGGAGGTGTGTGAGTGGAGAGTGGGTTTGGTAAGAAATGGGAGAAAACCTGCTGGATGTCACAAAGAGAAATACTTCATGAAATGTGATGAAACTGACTATTAACCAAAACAGTAACAGTAAGATTCAGCCCAACATTCTATAATCCTGTTTGTTTTTCCTGACGAGTCTCCACCAGTGACCTTGACTGTTTCACATTCATGTGAACTTGACCCCCGTCATGTTTAAACAACATCCCACTGCAGACCACAATGACCGGGTGTGCAGTGAATTAAATGTTGATCCGTCATCTTTGGGATTGGGTAGTTCAGTGAGTCAGATCCTGTCTTCTTACATTTTTGAAACATATTTCTGTGTTGAATGTAAATATTGTAATATCATATCACAGAACCATCAATCTCTCATTGTCTGTCAGTTATTCTCCAATATAATGAAATGCTCTTTCACTGGCAGCACTTGGTTAGCCAGTGGATGAGATGTGGTGGTTTTCTGGTGCCTCGAGTTTGATAATGTCCTTTCTTAATGATGATTTTTGCTATCGTTATGCAGTTGTTCTTTGCATGTTCTTAAAAAATATCTTTCATAGGGGAGGAGGGCACAGAGTGGTGGGGCAGTGGGGTGGGTGGGGCAGTGGGGTAAGTAGGGCAGTAGGGCGGGGCATTGGCATGGAGGGTAGGGTGGGGTGTGATGGGGCAGTGCATCAGGTGGCGTAGTGGGGTGGGTGGGCACTGGGTTGGGACGGGGCGGTTGGGGTGGTGGGGCAGTGGGGTGGATAGGGCAGTGGGGCGGGTGGGGCAGTGGGGTGGGTAGGGCAGTGGGGCAGGTGGGTCAGTGGGATGGGTAGGACAGGTGGGGCAGTGGGGTGGGGCCATGGGGTGGGTGGGGTAGGTAGGGCAGTGGGGTGGGTAGGGCAATGGGGCAGGTGGGACAGTGGGGTGGGTGGGATAGTGGGGTGGGTGGGCCAGGTGGGGCAGTGGGGTGTGTGGGGCAGTGGGGTGGGTGGGGCAGTGGGGTGGGTGGGGTAGTGGGGTGGATGGAGAAGTGGATTGGGTAGGGCAGTGGGGTCGGGCCGTGGGGTGGATGGTGAGCTGGGGTGGATGGGGCAGTGGGGCGGGTAGGGCGGTTGGGGCAGGGTGGGTCAGTGGGGTTGGTAGGGCGGTGGGGCAGTGGGGTGGGTAGGGCATTTGGGGCAGTGGGGTGGTGGGGTGGGACATAGGGTGGTTGGGGCTGTGGGGTGGGTAGAACAGTGGGGCAGGTGGGGCAGTGGGGTGGGTGGGGCTGTGGGGTGGGTAGGGCAGTGGGGCAGGTGGGGCAGGGTGGAGTGGGTGGGGCTGTGGGATGGGTAGGGCAGTGGGGCAGGGTAGGGTGCGTGGGGCCGTGGGGCAGATGGTGGGGATCTGAAGAATACAAAGTGAAAAGCATAATGTTCCAGATTGATGAAACTACACATGAATTTCATTATTACGCTATAAACTATAATATGTATGTTCCAGTCTCTTTTTTTAAAATTTATTTTGCATGTATTATCTGTTTTTAAACCTCAGATTTTTTCTTCTATATTGGAGTGTGGGTTTAGAGATGTTTTGCTGATTGGTTACTCTGCCTGAGGTAACACCCGAGCACAGTGGGATCCTCCCACTCGATTTCTCTTCCTTTCCCCGTTACCCAGTGAAAAACAGAATCTCCACACTGCATCCAGAATCTGACTGTCTCTCCATGTTATCACAAGGAATCCCTGCAAAACGTGGTCGGAATAGGTGGAAGGAACAGTAGGTTTATGGTTCGGTTCAGGTGTCAGGGCTTTCAGTTCCAGGTGTGTCATTGGGCCAGGGTGGAAATGTAACAATCACGGGCTGATCCCATGAGATCGAAATACTGTAAACACTTCCCAATATTCCAGTCCCAGTTTCCAATCTATACCTCTGTCTTTACATTGAATCTAATGAGATAATTATTTTGAGATGAACAGAGCTTTTGATCCAAAATATAATCAAAAGGTTCGGGAAATATTCAACAGGATGGGCTGCATCTTTGGAGAGGAAGAAACCTCAGGTCAGTGATCTTTATCTGAACTGGGAACAGAGATGTATCAGATGTTGGGAAAGTGCTGAGGCAGGGGGAGGGGGCAGTGGGGAAGGGGAAAGTGTGAAAGGAATGAAAGAGAAGGTTCATGATATAATGGAAGGCAGGAGTGATTCAGAGATGAAAGGGACAGCAGTGCAAGGAAAAAGAGACAGTAATGGGAAAAGTTGTTACATTTCCCTGGGAGAGTGCACTGGACATCAACCATTCCTGATGTCATTACAAAAGTTAAAGGTTTGTAAAAGTATGGAAAACTTCCCAATTGACCTGTTTTTAGACCCAGGTTGATAGGAGGCATAGACCAGCTTTCTGAAATTGACAATAATTACCTATTACAAGAAAACAGACTGTAGCTACGGGTAAACAATTATGAACCATTGGCACATAACTAATCCCCTTATAAACTATTCTTTAATTCCCCTCCCCACTCCAACCGACATATACAAACACATGCACACAGAGAGAAAGAGAGCAGAGATGATCATGTTCACACAGTTGCTGAGATGATTCTTGTGCTGATCTGAAGACTGTCCTTAATCTTCCTTCTTCAGATGCTTTCTCTGGATGGAAGGAGACCCATGGTGTCCAGTTCACATGTATAAAAGATCCTGAACTTATTCATTATAGTCACAACCTACAGAAACTGCTGAAGGAAAAGTAAACAAATACTTTTCAGTTTTAAAATAGGGTTTTGTTCCACAAACCCTATTTGTGGGCGGCACGGTGGCACAGTGGTTAGCACTGCTGCCTCATAGTGCCTGAGACCCGGGTTCAATTCCTGACTCAGGCGACTGACTGTGTGGAGTTTGCACGTTCTCCCCGTGTCTGCGTGGGTTTCCTCCCACAGTCCAAAGATGTGCGGGTCAGGTGAATTGGCCATGCTAAATTGCCCGTAGTGTTAGGTAAGGGGTAAATGTAGGGATATTGGTGGGTTGCGCTTCGGCGGGTCGGTGTGGACTTGTTGGGCCGAAGGGCCTGTTTCCACACTGTAAGTAATCTAATCTAATCAGAACAGAGAGAGCTCCTGAGCTGGTGAAGATCTGGGGTTGATGTCTCTATATCTTATTCAAAGCGCCAAACTGTTCAGCAATCTGAGAACCAATCCCATCATTGTTGGCATGCTTATGTCATTGAACTTGTCACTAATCCACCGCCCAATCAGCTACTTGTTACCGGCTGAGTCTTCGTTTATACAGAGCCTTTGCTCCAGCTGGCGATGTACCTTCTCTGGAAATGAAATCAGAAAATGCAGGTCTGGCACTGTCTGTGGAGGCAGAGAAACAAAGTTAATGTCTTGAGTCTATATGACTCTTCTTCAGAATGTCTGTGCTCCGAGGAGGGGTGATATCAGACTGGAAATGTTACGTTTGTTTCTCTATTCACAGACCTGCTGAGTTTCTTCAATCATTTCTCTTTTAGTGTGAGATGAAGTGTAAATGGAAATAGCAGAATCATCACCAACAGTCATCATCCAAAACACTGTAATGCAGCTGGGGATTTGATCTGAAATGGACCTGCAATATTGTGTCCCAAAGGCTGAAACTTTTCTGAGATGATTTGCTCCATGTTGTTAATAGTAGGTTTGGAATCCAGAATGATCGTTCAGTCTAAGTGAGGTCATTACTTGTTCCCAACCTGTGAACTAACAGTGATAGCTTTAACTGGTAGTCAACAAGAAATGTGAGATTTTAAATATTCTTGTTCCATGCAGGATACGACAAAGTGGAACTAGACTGTGGTAAGTGCAGAACTATATTATAATTCAATAAAACTGACCCTAATTAGTTAGAAATATTGATGTACGCTTCCGGAATACTTTGTGGCAATGTTCAAATGCCCATCTAATTGGAGCAATCATTTTTTTCCAAATGGAGGCATGGAATTTGGCTTTTCATATCTGCTGAAATATTTTATTAAAATTACTTATATATCTATATTCTGTCTATTAATTATACATTTCTGTATATATTTCATTGTCCATATTTTCACACTTATAAAGACATTCTGTTGCATGAAGGTTTTGATGGAACAATGCTGATAGAATACATCCAGGTTTCTGGACATGGTGAGGTCAAGAGGCTGAGACACCTTGTTGGTCTTGGTTTCTGACGATGAGCTGAGTGAGAGTGGGGAAGAAGGTTCTGTCGTACCAGCTCATGGTCTTTGGGGTTATTGTCATTTGTGGTAATTGTGTGGGTTGATGTCTCAGAGTGTCAGTGCTGATCAGTCCTGTAAAATCAGACCCGAGACTGCTTGATAGTTTCCCCAGTTCAGGAATTATACAGTTCTTGCAGGTTTGCTGAGTGGGAGGGTGGGTCTGTATTAGTTGCAGTCAATAACAAGAGTTGTGTTCAGTTGTTCATTGGGCAGTCTGGGTCAGCGCTGAGCAGCGTCCTCTGGAATTGCAGGAACAGTTCAGCTCCAATTGATCTCCTGCTGTTCACACAGTTCAGTTCATGGGCAGGGAATCAAACCAGCACATCTCAGGGAGGGTCATCTGGGTGGAAACTTTTCCTTTTGATGTTCTGCAACTGAATGTCAGGTTCCTCCGGGTAAGTGTCAGATTTCACTGGGATCACTGTCAGATTTCACTGGGTTACTGTCAAGTTCCTCTGGGTCAGTTTTAGTGACTCCATCTCAGTACAGCCACACTGCAGACACGTCCATAATTAAAACCACAGGTTACTGTCCGTGAGGTCAGTGTAAAATACAACCTGAGCTCAAACACCAACAGCAGCTCAGTTTGGGATCTCAGGTGGAGAATCTATTTAGGACCTTGGATTTCTAACCTTCCCAGGACCTCAGAATATTCCAAAGTGTTTTCCAGACAATGAAATGTTTCTGAAATGTAGACCCAGATTTTCCATTGGCCAGGGAGCTATTATTTCAGTGGAGATGGGAGCTGCACATGGGATCCTGCAGAATGGGATACTGAATTTTCCAGGGTGGGTATGTGTAGGTTTTCTTGCTCAACTGTAGGTTTGATATCCAAACGTTTCATTACCTGGCTAGGTAACATCATCAGTGGTGACCTCCAAGTGAAGTGAAGCTGTTGTCTCCTGCTTTCTATTTATATGTTTGTCCTGGATGGGGTTCCTTGGGTTTGTGGTGATGTCCTTTCCTGTTTGTTTTCTGAGGGGTTGATAGATGGCATCTAGATCTATGTTTTGTCTGTGGTGTTGTGGTTGGAGTGCCAGGCCTCTAGGAATTCTCTGGCATGTCTTTGCTTAGCCTGTCCCAGGATAGATATGTTGTTCAAGTCGAAATGGTGTTTTTTTCATCCGTGTGTAGGGCTACGAGGGAGAGAGGGTCGTGTCCTTTTGTGGCTAGCTGGTATTCGTGCATCCTGGTGGCTAATTTTCTTCCTTTTTGTCCTACGGAGTGTTTGTGGCAGTCCTTGCATGGAATTTTGTAGATGACGTTGGTTTTGTCCATGAGTTGTACTGGGTCTTTTAAGTTTTTTAGTTTTTGTTTGAGAATGTTGGTGGGTTTGTGTGCTACTAGGATTCCGAGGGGTCTTAGTAGTTTGGCTGTCATTTCTGAAAGTTCTTTGATGTATGGTAAGGTGGTTAGGGTTTCTGGCTGTGTTTGTTCTGTTTGTTGTGGTTTGTTCTTGAGGAATCTGCACATTGTACTTTTTGAGTATCTGATCTTCTTGAATAGGTTGTATAGGTGGTTCTCCTCTGCTTTCCGAAGTTCGTCTGTGCTGCAGTGTGTGATTACTCATTGGAATAGTGTTCTGATACAGCTTCGTTTGTGTGTGTTGGGATAGTTGCTGGTGTACTTAAGTATTTGGTCAGTGTTTGTCGGTTTTCTGTATACGCAGGTTTGTCGTTCTTCGTTGTCCTTTCTTTTGACATCCAGGAATGCGAGTTTGTTGTCGGTTTCTTCCTCCTTGGTGAACTTTATGCCTGTGAGGGTGTGGTTGATGATGTCAAATGTCTCTTCTATCTTGTTTCGTTTTGTGATGACAAAGGTGTAATCTATGTAGCGGACCCAGATTTTTGGTTTGATGATTGGTAGGGCTGTTTGTTCTAGTCTTTGCATTACTGCTTCTGCTATGAATTCTGATAGTGGAGATCCCATGGATGTGTCCTATGGGTAACCACCTTCCCATTCATCAAAGAAGTTTCAGAAATGACAGCCAGACTACTAAGACCCCTCGGAATCCTAGTAGCACACAAACCCACCAACTCTTTCAAACAAAAACTAACAAACTTAAAA
Source organism: Hemiscyllium ocellatum (assembly GCF_020745735.1). Lineage (NCBI taxonomy): Eukaryota > Metazoa > Chordata > Chondrichthyes > Orectolobiformes > Hemiscylliidae > Hemiscyllium > Hemiscyllium ocellatum. The sequence goes on from NC_083435.1 coordinate 9,774,979, forward strand.
GACCCAGTACAACTCATGGAAAAAAACCAACATCATCTACAAAATTCCATGCAAGAACTGCCACAAACACTACGTAGGACAAACAGGAAGAAAGTTAGCCACCAGGACACACGAACACCAGCTAGCCACAAAAAGACATGACCCTCTCTCCCTCGTAGCCCTACACACGGATGAAATAAAACACCTTTTCGACTGGGACAACACATCTATCCTGGGACAGACTAAGCAAAGACATGCCAGAGAATTCCTAGAGGCCTGGCACTCCAACCACAATGCCATAAACAAATACATAGGTCTAGATACCATCTAGCAACCCCTCAGAAAGTGAACAGGAAATGACATCACCACAAACCCCAGGAGAAAGATATAAATAGAAAGTAGGAGACAACAGCTTCGCTTCACCTTGGAGGTCGCCACTGATGATGTTACCTAGCCAGGTAATGAAACGTCTGGATATCAAACCTACAGCTCAGCGAGCAAACCTTCACCCTAAACCTCAACCTTAGCTACAAGCATTCACAAACCTTGCATTTAATTTTCCAGTCAGCAATTCCTCGAGCTCTGGATCCCTCTGAAAGTATCCATTTAAATCAGAGAAGTCAGAGGGTTCCACTGGAGTTAAGGAACTAGTTACTCAGGAAGAGTTAGACCTGGTCGATCTCTTTACTAACTATTAACCTGATCTCCAACTTAACTCACGCTCAACTAAACCTCCCCCAGACATTGATATGACATTACCCTACACCCCTTGGATCTGTCTGCCCCCAGCACTGAACCTGACCCCCCAGTCCCATTCCCCTCTCTCCCTACTCCAAAAACTCCATCACTTTCCTGGCCCCCACCATCTTGTGATTTTAGACCGGACTTAACTGACTGTTCACCCGCCTCACCTGGCACCCTACCCTCACAGCACCCAAATCTTACCACCATGGAGAATGTTGGAGAAACTCAGCAGATCTGGCAGCGTCTGTGGAGAGAGAAAGAGTTAATGTTTTGAGTCCAGTGACACTTCTTCAGAATTGAATGATGATGAAAAATGGTCCCTTTGAACACTTTTGAGAAGCAGAAGGCAGATGGAATAGACACCCAGTGCAAATGATAAAGGGATATTCAAGTAGACAAAGAGAGAAAAAAAGATGGAAAAAGACCTAAAGAGATGGGGTAAGTCATTTAGGACTGAGATGTGGGGAGAAGTCTTCACTCTGAGTGGTGAGCCTGTGAATTCTCTGCCACAGATGATGGTTAAGGCCAAAATCTTGAGTGTTTTCAAATTTGAGTTTAATATGGTTCTTCGAGCTAAAGGATCACAGGGTATTGGGGATAAGCAGGAACGGAATACTGAGCAGGATGATCACTGTGCAAAGCATCAGAACAATCACAAATTAAGTGGGAAGATAATGAACAAGGACAGAGAACTAGAATCAGGAAAGGAAGAGATAAGTTCCAATGGGCAGGAACAGGCTGCATGATGGGTCTGTGCAACAATGGCAGGCCTGCGAAGAGGGGTTAGAAGGGGGCTATGTGGGCTTGGGGGACATGTTGCCAGGGTTGGAGGATCTGAGCTACAGAGAGAGGCTGAACAGGCTGGGACTGTTTTCCCTGGAGCGTTGGAGGCTGAGGGGTGACCTTATAGAGGTTTACAAAATGATGAGGGGCATGGATAGGATAAATAGACAAAGTCTTTTCTCTGGGGTCGGACAGTCCAGAACTAGAGGGCATAGGTTAAGGGTGAGAGGGGAAAGATATAAAAGAGACCTAAGGGGCAACTTTTTCACGCAGAGGGTGGTACGTGTATGGAATGAGCTGCCAGAGGATGTGGTGGAGGCTGGTACAATCTCATTATTTAAGAGGCATTTGGATGGGTATATGAATAGAAAGGGTTTGGAGGGATATGGGCCAGGTGCTGGCAAGTGGGACTAGATTGGGTTGAGTATCTGATCGGAATGGACGGGTTGGACCGAAGGGTCTGTTTCCATGCTGTACATCTCTACGACTCTAAGCTGTGAGGGAACGAGGGATGAGTTGGAGATTAGATTTCCAGGGGAGTTGAGGCCTGTAATAGTCCTGGAAATAACAGCCTGATGTCCAGTGGTGCAGCTGTGATCCAGGGGACTTAAAAGAAAGTCACAGTCTCCTGTTCATTGATGAGATCAAACACAGACTGAGTGGTTTGAAGAACACTTCCATTCGGACCATGGGAATGACCCCTGACCTCCCAGTTGTTACCATGTCAGTAACTCACTATACCATGAATGGAACATTTCTGTGTGATTTTGGAGAAGATTTGTAGTTCAGGTTATGGATCAGGTTATAAGTTTGCTCATTGAGCTGGTAGATCTGTTCTCAGACATTTTGTCACCGTGCTAGGTAATATAATCGGTGAGCCTCTGACGAAACGCTGCTGGTCTATCCCGCTTGCTATTAATGTGTTTTGGTCTGTTGTGAATGGTGATATCATTCCGGTTCTTTTTCTGAGAGCTTGGTAAATGGGATCCAAATCCACATGTTTGTTAATGGAGTTCTGGTTTGAATGCCTGGCCCCCAGGAATTCACGTGCATGCCTTTGTTTAGCCTGACCCCAGGATGGATGTATTGTCCCAGTAGAACTGGTGTCCTTCTTGGTCTCTGTGTATGGATACCAGTGATTGTTGGTCATGTCTTTTGGTGGCCATCTGAGTCCCTCCAGGGCTTTCCTTTCCAGGTCTTTCAGAAAAGACAGAAAGATCGTAATCCTACCGGCAGACAAAGGACGCATGACCGTCATCCTGAACAGAACACAGAACAGTAAGTTTGCGAAAGTGAGGACTGCAGGTGCTGGAGATCAGAGTCAAGATTAGAGTGGTGCTGGAAAAGCACAGCAGGTCAGGTAGAATCTGAGGAGCAGGAAAATGAGGGGCTCGTTCCTGATGAAGGGCTTCTGCCTGAAACATCGATTTTCCTGCTCCTTGGATTCTGCCCAGCCTGCTGAACTTTTCCAGCACCAATCTAATCTTGACAGTACAATACACCCTTGATTATCTGAACCTCAATTATTCAAAATTCAGATTATCTGAACAAGATCTCAAGGTCCCATTAAAACCACCATTAGGCAACTCAGCATTCAGTTAAATGGCATTATAGTGTGCATTGCCAGATAATGGAGCACTGTTCAATAACGGTCACTCAAATGACCACTTGTTTATGATCAACCAGTCATTGGTTAAATGGCATTATGGTGTACATTGCCGGATAATCAATAACTGGAACACAAATTACCTCTTGTTTATGATGAGATCGATTATCTGACTGATCAATTATCCGCACAAATACTCCCTGCCCATCTTGTTCGGAAAATCGAGGTTGTTCTGTACATTGAGAAAGCAAACACACTCCTCGCAGATACTGACACCTACCGACAGGAGGCAATGGACCTGACTTCACAGTTAGAAAACTGTATTACAGCAGCCCTGAGGAAACTTCACAAGACAGGTGAAATTAACAAGACAGACCTCCAAAGACTGAAACCTGAAGGATCCAACACACCCCGTTTCTACAGATTACCAAAGGTACATAAACAGACCCATAGTCTCACTTTTCAGTACACCAACACACAGACTAGCAAAGGAACTGCAATGCAAACTGAAACACCGAGTAGAAGACTCAAGCCACTCCATCCACTGCACCCAGGAATTCCTTAATGTCATCAAAGACACCAAGATAGAGGACACGAGGTCATAGTTTCCCTCCGATGTGACAGTCCTATTCACATCAATACCCATCACCCTAGCCAAAGAAACACTGGCCTCACTGCTAGATGAACCAAGGACACAAACACCTGACAGCACCAAGTCCATCAGCAAGGACAGCATCCACAAACTAGCAGACCTGTGCCTCACAACCCACTTCACCTTCAATGACAGGGATGTCTATGGGATCACCAATATTAGGACTCAGCAGAAGCAGTTATGTAGAGGTTAGAACGAATAGCCCTTCCCACAATCCAGCCCAAGCTTTGGGTCCGCAGCAAATTAGAAGAAACCCACAATCACATAAACAAGATCCTTACCAGTATAAAGTTCACCAAAGAGGAAGAGAACAACAACAAACTCCCCTTCCTGGATGTTACAATAGAACAAAAAGCTAATGGAGAGCTGCAGACCAGTGTCTATAGAAAAGTCACACACACTGACCAGATACTCAACTACAGGAGCAATCATCCCAACACCCACAAATGGGGCTGCATCAGGGCCTTGTCTAAAGGAGCCACAATACACTGCAGCACCCAGGAACTACGAGAAGCTGAGGGAAAACACCTATACCACGTATTCAGGAACAACAGGTACCCGATAAGCGCAGTCTGCCGATTCCTACACAACTGACCTTAACAAGAAAACACAACACGCCCAGAGACTCTAGCCACCCTGCCATACATTAAAGACATCATGGAGATGACAACCAGACTACTTTGGCCCTTAGGGACAGGCTAAACAAAGACATGCATGTGAATTCCTAGAGGCCTGGCATTCAAACCGGAACTCCATTAACAAACACATTGATTTTGTCCCTATTTGCCAACCTCTCAGAAGAAGAACCGGAAGTGATATCACCCGCCACAACAAACCGAGACAGATAAATTGCAAGTGGGACAGAATACCAGCGTGTCATCGGAGGCTCACTGATGGTGTCACCTGACATGGTAGGAAATGTCTGACAACAAATCTACCAGCTCAGCGAACAAACTTATAACCCAGAACATTTCTGTCCTGGGCCTGCTGTAATCTTCCAAAGAGGTACAAACCAAGCTCGAGAAACAACACCTCATTTTCTGTTCAGGCACTCTTCAGCCTCAAGATCTCAAATTTGAATTCGGCGCGGTGGCTCAGTGGTTAGCACTGCTGCCTCACAATGCCAGGGACCCAGGGTCGATTCCAGCCTCGGGCAACTGTCTGTATGGAGTTGCGTGTTCTTCCCATTTCTGTGTGGATTGCCTCTGGGTGCGTCAGTTTCCTCCCACAATCCAAAGATGTGCAGGTTGGGTGAATTGGCCATGTTAAATTGCCTGTAGTGTTTAGAGATGTGTAGGCTAGGTGCATTAGTCATGGGAAATGTAGGGTTATAGGGTAGAGGGATTGCTCTGGATGGGATACTCTTTGGAGGGTCGGTGTAGAATTGGCCTGATTCCACACAGTAGGGATTCTATGGTAATTCTCTAGTATGGTAACTTCATAAACTGAAATAAAACAAAGATTTGCAGATGCTGGAAATAGAAAACAAAACTGGAAATTGCTGGAAAAATTCAACAGGTCTGACAGCATCTGTGGGAAGAAAAAACTTAATGTTTCAATTTTGGTAATTCTTCATTGGATCTGTGAGCAGCTTGGAAAATGTGGGGTTGTGCTAAAGATGAGGTTGGAGTAGCAGAGTATAGGGAGAGGGGAGGAGAGAGGTAGAGATGGAGCCCAAAGAGAGACAGAGAGATAAAAGGTTTAGGTAAACAGGGAGATTATGGATATCAGGCCTGGACAGAGAGAAGCTGATTCAGTGATAATAAGAGCTAAACAAGGTGAAATGAATACAACCCACACAATGTGACAATAGTCTAGGAGTAGGTGAGAATGGGTAACTATGCTAACAGCAACCTCTGAATTATAGGCTCTGGGGTGGGTAAAAATATGAAAGGATGGACTCAGGCTTGAAAGTCATTGAACTCAATGTTGAGTCTCGAGACTGCAGGGTCCCTAAGTGGAAAATGAGATGCTGTTCTTTGAGCTTGCGCTGAGGCTTGCTGGAATACTGCAGCAGACCCGAGACAGAATGTTGTCATGGGAACACGGTGGTGTGTTCAACTGGCAGGCAACTGGAAGCTCAGGGTCATTTTTTTGCAGACTGGGTGTCCTGCAAAGCAGTCGCCAATCTGTTTTATTCTCCCATTGTAGAGGAGACCACTACAATTGTGAGCAGTGAATACGATAAACTAGATAGAGTGACATGCAGGTAAATCTCTGCTTCACCTGGAAGGTATGTCTGGAGCCCTGGATAGTGAGGAAGGAGCAGGTAAACAGGCAGGTGCTCCTCCTTCTGCGGTTGCAGGGGAAGGTGCCATGGGGCTGTTGGGAATGAAGAAGGAGTGGACCAGAGTGTTCCAGAGTGAATGGTCCCTGTGGGAGGCTGACAGGGGATGATGGGGGAATATGTGTCTGGTCATGGCAAACTGTTGGAGGTGGCAGAAATGGCAGCTTACAGTTGTTGGACATGACGGCTGGTGGGTTGGTGTTAAGATTCAAAAGTGCATTCAGTGGGATGTAACAAAATACGAGTTAATTGAAAACTGTGGATGCTGGAAATCAGAAACAAAAACAGAAATTGCTGGAAAATCTCAGCAGGTTCAGCAGCAACTGTACAGAAAACTCAGTTTACATTTTGGGTCCAGTGACCATTGATGGTAGTGAGGATAAAGAAGATAGGGTGAGGCAGGGAGTAAGGGTAAACAATAGGTGGAGATAGAACCCAACAAGAGAGAAACACTTGGACAAAGGAGTAGATAACAGTCAGGCTGGGAGAGTGAGTAACTGTTAATGCAGACAGTGGGTTTTATGTAATAGCAGACCATGTGATAATAAGGCCTGGTGTATCGGGGGAAGAGAAAGGTGCTCAAACCCAAATATTGTTGAACCCAATATTGAGTCGAGAAGGATGGAGTGTTCCCAATTGGGAAATGAGGTTCTGTTCTCCCAGTGTGTATTGAGCTGCACTCTGCAGGAGCATTTCCTTGTTGCTTCACATTGTTGGTTATCAGAGAGTGAGCTACTAGTTCAGAGTCCAGCCCATCACCTTGATCTACCCTTTTAATCCATTTATCTTCTGAGTCTGATGAATACCATATATCCCCATCTCAATGACCAGGGTCCCAGTCTGATGGTGATAACCTACTCACTTCCGTTGATCAATGTACCACTGCTCTTTCCTGGCCTTTGTTTTATATTGCACTGCCACCAAATTACAGACAATTTGAGTTTGTCTCTGTCCCACACTCTCAGCTCTATCTTGAGCTGTTTTATCCACCTCAAACAGCATCACATTTTGTTGCTCTGACTGAGCCAAGGCAGCCTTTAACTGGTGACTCTCCTGCTCACACTCCATTCCAGCAGAATGCTGATATCTCAGAGCAGTTACTAATCTCCATCCCATTGAGGGAGGCTGTCTTGCTGCCTGGGGAAGCCCTGTTCCACCAGCCAAACCCAGGCAGGGTATCACCTCCTGCCACACCTTCCCACTATTTCCCATGATTTCCTGATGATCCAAACCCCAGAGAGCAAGATAAGATCAGCCATGATCCTGTTAAATGGTGGTGTGGACTCAAAGGGCTGCATAGCTCAATCTTCAGGTAGATAAAGGAGCAGAATGTCAATCTGAGTGGGTTTGTAATTCCTCATAAAATCCACACCAGAGTCATCGATCTAATGTTGGAAATGTGGCAGTCAAATTATCCACTCTTCCCCCTTCCCTCTGCTGGAACCCTGCACCCACTCCCAATCATACTTCTCAATGCCCCCTCAATCCCGCAATGTACCCCTGCACCATCCTGAACCCCAACATGTTTCCTCCCCTCCTATTTCCCCATTGACTCTCATCCACCTCCCCTCAGACTGTCCCCTCTCCTGCCCTCCGCTTGTTCAATAGAAACTAGCTTCCCTTCCCCAGATTCCCCCAATGAGACCCCCTCCCCTACCCAAGACCATTCCAATCCCAGTCTCTCCTTGAACCCCTCTGCTCCTCCCTCTGCTCCCCCTTGGCCTGAATACCAATTCCACAGCAAACCTGCTCCCCCTTCATTTTCCCAATCCCACATGTGCCCCTCTGACCCACTGACAATTCCCCAATCCCCCAGTGAATCCCATTCCCTTATACCGGATGAGTTCCCTCCCTATATACCCCAGCATTAGCCCTCACCCTCCACCTGACACCCCCAGGAAACAACATCCCTTCCCAGAACCTTCAGTGACTCCCCTCACAATCCTTGACCCACAAATAAAACTCAAAGCCCTGTTGTAAGAAGCAAAATTCAATAAAATTTAGACGAGACCACCAAAGCTGGAAACAAGACAATTTATTCTACGATCTTGCAAGAAAGGACTCCAACTGCAGAAAGCAATTGAAGCGAAGAGAATTCAAAGTACTACACAGTTATACCTTTGTGTTGCATGAGGTCATCTCTCCCGATTTCTATATTACCCAATCTTTCTTAGTATTCTGCCACTGCCCATCTGTGCTCCGCCCTTAGTGCCCTCTTCTTTCCAAGTTGGCAACTTTTCCCTCTGTAAATGCTGACATAAGGCCAAACTTGTATCTGGACATTCCTTCTTCATTTGTAACATCTTCCATTGTCCATAGGTACATTCCATTCCTGAACATACTTTTTAACAATGTATCTTTTAGTGCTTCGTTTCAGCTATTGTTCAACTATTTTGCTGATACGATCATTTTAAACATTATGATGAAGGAAATTATTTGCTTTAATAATTCTGCACTAATGTTAGTACTCAATTATCCATAATTGTGCATTAAAGGTAAAGATACATTTCCCTTATTCTTGTTTAGACCCCTTTTCTGCATGTACACATCCTTGCTTGCAAAATAACACACTTCCCCATTTCTTACACTGTCTTCCTCACCCCCTCCCCCAATAGGCCAACATTCATTTACCCTCCCCACACAAACATTCCTACCGACAGTCGCTTTCCACCCATCTTACACACACACACACACACACACAGACCCAGGGACTGTTTCTACTTCTCTGTTTTTTTTCACCCAGTCTCTGTGACCCTGGATGTGGAAACAGCGAGTCCCTGGCTCGAAGTCTCTGAGGATCTGAAGAGTTTGAGATGGACCAAGACCCGGAGGAATCTCCCTGACACCGAAAAGAGATTTACAAACTGGGACTGCGCCCTGGGATCAGAGGGATTCACATCGGGGAGACATTACTGGGAAGTGGAGGTGGTGGAGAATGTGTGGTGGAGTCTGGGAGTAGCCTTAGAGTCTGTGGAGAGGAAGGAAATGGTCAGTTTGATTCCGGAGAATGGATTCTGGATCATGGAGCGGGATGGGGATCAGTTTTATATAAACTACTCTCCTGGATCCCCTCTCCTTGTTGGTCTGATCCCCAGGAAAGTGGGAGTTTATCTCAGTTATGAATCTGGGACAGTTTCATTTTACAACGCGGACACCAAGTCTCATCTCCACACCTTCACTGGGAATACATTCACTGGGAAACTTTATCCTTTCTTCGGGAATTGGGATTTAAACCAGTTTCTGAGAATCAGCTGTTAAATGGGCGTGGCCTTCATGACGTCACAATGACCCGCGCCTCAGGTCAGGGGTCAGAACCCTGCATTGACATCAGGATGTTACTAAATATGTCAGTAAATGATCAATTTATACTTTGTAAATAAATTCAATAATAATTGAAATGTCAGATGGTGAAAATAAAAAGTAAATTAAATATCTTGTGTCACTCCTTCCTTCGAGTAAAAAGTGAGGTCTGCAGATGCTGGAGATCAGAGCTGAAAATGTGTTGCTGGTTAAAGCGCAGCAGGTCAGGCAGCATCCAATAATTCTGAGCTTCTCGGCCTTTTGGCTAAGATCAAGTGTCTGTTCTTATCAGGACAGGTGTCGAGTTGCGAGTCATCAGAGCTAGTGGAGAGACCATCGCTGGATCGTGATTGGACGTTGGAGGATCGTTTGGTTGTGCTGACCTGCTATTGGTGGATCTTCATGCTGGCTTCGGCCTAACGCCAATTCAGGGACCAGCCAATCTCGGAGCCATGGCCTCAGCAGCCGTTCGCAGCCCTGGCCAGGGCATTTGCAACACAGTCAGGGTGACTGTGAAGAAGGTGGAGGAGCACACACCGGTTGATCGGACAGTGTTTGTGAAGAAGGTTTTGCTGGAGTGCTGTGGGTTTGCAGCAGTGGATGTGTACTGCCTGTCGAAAGAAAAGCAGGGGGCCCATGCAGTCATTTGGGCTCTGCTGACGCCTTAGCTCAATATGTGAGTGAGAAATGCACAGATCTGTATGGAATAATGATAATTCGGAGCTGTGTATGTAAATGTGGAAATATGAATGGCATTACCTAATGTACAGTGTATCAAATTATTCTATGCATATTTTATGAATAAAGTATATTTTTGAAATAAAAAAAAGTGGACGTGTACTGCCTGCAGGATTTCCCTGGGGCAGGCTACTTCCATGTGACCTTCAGGAGCGTGAAGCAGTGTGAGCAGCTCCTGAAGGTCTTCAAGGAGAAGGAAGGGGAGCCGCTATTCTCCATCTTGTCGGCGGTCCCATTGTGTGTGCTTCCTGCACAGAGAAGTCGGGTTGTTACAATCCAAATGTACAACCCCTACGTCCCAGCGGCAGATGTTCTCACCTTCTTGAAGAGGTATGTCCAGGTTGAAGGAGAAAGCACCGATGTCGTTGATCCTTTCGGGATCTGGACAAGTAAAAGGCAGGTCAAGGTAACCCTGAGGGTCGATGGCAGCGGGAACATCCTCCACCCACCCTCCAGCTTCGCAATTGGAGGGAGCAGAGGCTACCTGACGTATGCAGGGCAGCCGAAGGTGTGCCGAACCTGCGGGAGGTCAGGCCACATGGCGGCCGACTGCAAGGTGACCGTATGCCGAAATTGCAAGCAGGAAGGCCACCTGACCAAGGATTGTAAGGAGGCCAAGAACTGTAACCTGTGCGGAGAGGCGGGCCACATGTACAAGGCCTGCCCAAGACGAGGAGCCGCTACCTACGCACAGATGGCCGGAGGTAGCAACACGAATACGAGCCGCGGACCAACAAAGACGAGGAAGGCAAAGGAAAATAGCGTGGAAACGGTGCCTGGAGGCACCCAGAAGGAAGAGCAGGCAGTAGCGGAGCAGACGGCAGACAGCGGGGAGGTGCAGCAGCCGATCCAAGCTCCGTCAATGCAGTCGGAGGAAATGGAAGAGGAGGAATCAAAGGATGCAGAGGACTGGATCACAGTAAAAAACAGGAAGAGGAAACCTCTTGGGGGCCCCAAAGCCACCCAGCGAAGGGGAAAGCGACACCTACAAGGCGAAGACACATGCAGCTCTTCCGATGGTGAGGATGGGCGCAAGAAGGGTCCTCATCAGAGGAAGAGGCAGAGCGTTGTGAGGAGAAAGGAGGGCAGCACCGCCCAGGAAGGAAAGGACGATCCCTCTGAGGGGACGGGTAATGGCCTCCCCCTACCCGGTGAGAACCAGGAGGTACTCACCGGCCCACAGCTCCAGGTATCTGGGAGCAGCGGTCCTATGACAGCCCTGCTGTCAGACGGAGAATTGGTCAGTGCGGACCACGGGCCCGACACGAAGACAACAGAGTGGGGTAATGGCCCTAGCGCGGAGCTGGACAGTTACCTCAGCCCTGCGAAGGTCCAACAGTTTGCCGCCACCACAGGGATGCACGCAGCTACCCCAGAAGGGCAAGACCAGCAGCAAACGGACACCGGTAAACCTGTAAACTGTTAAAATGGGGTTGAAAATTGCTAGCATCAACGTGCGTAGCATCAAATCGGCTACGCGATGCGTTTCAACGCTGGCCTCCCTGGCCAGCGTCAAAGCCGACGTCCTGTTTCTGCAGGAGTGCGGGATACCCCACCTCAGCAGTTACAGGAGGTGGTCGAGCTTGTGGGCCCATGGGCCGTCAGTGTGGTCGGGGGGCAACGATAACCGCTCCTCAGGCCTAGGGATCCTTTTGCGGGGAGGTAACTTCACCATCTCCGAGGTTAAGGAGGTGGTGGGCGGGCGCCTCCTCGTCGTGGATGTTAAATACAGAAACGCTCCCGTAAGACTAATCAACGTGTACGCCCCAGCGGATAAGAGTGAACAGTTGGCCGTCCTGCAACAGCTTCCACTGTTGCTGGCTACGTCCAGGCCGGTCATTCTGGCTGGAGACTTCAACTGCATCATTGATGCGGATGGACGATCCAGCGGGGGGGGGACAGTAAACTGGACGCTACGTCCAGAGCCCTGATGGAAACGGTCAAAGATGCCAAGCTGCACGACGTCTTCAGCACCCCTGGAGATGGAGCGCAGCGTAGATACACATGGTCACGGGCAGACGGGTCTATCCGCTCAAGGATAGATTACCTGTTTGTGTCCCGAACGTTCTCGGTCAGAACCACCGATGTCAAGCCGGTGTTCTTCTCTGACCACTGCCTCCTACTGGCCGACTGTCACCTACAGGACGAGCAGCGGACGGGTAAGGGAACGTGGAAACTGAACACTAAGCTGTTGACCCCGGGAAACATCGAGGAGCTCAAGAGGGATTACGCAGGTTGGAGAACCACGAAGTGTCACTTTGAGTCCCCAGCAGACTGGTGGGAAACAGTAAAAGGGAACATCAAGAGATTCTTCATCCTCAAAGGTGTTTAGGAGGCGAGAGAGAGGGGGGGAAAACTGTCCCAACTCCAGAAAAGTATGCAGAACCTGCTCCTGCTGCAGACGTTGGGGGTCGATGTCACGGAGGACCTCAAGGAGGTGAAGGGCCAGCAAGCCTCGCTCTTTGCCTCGGAGGCCTCCAAGATAATCTTCCGGTCCAGGGTCCGCTCGGTAGAGCAGGACGAGACGTGCTCACGTTTCTTCTTCCAGAAGGTGCACAAAGAGAGCTCCGTGCTCAGCAGCCTGAAGGAAGAAGATGGCTCGGGAAAGTCATCTCAGGCTGACGTCTTGAGGATCAGTAAATCCTTCTATGCCAGTCTGTATGACACGAAGCCAACCGACAGCACGGCCTCCCAGTCGTTCCTGTCCTCTATCACGGAGGTCCTAGAGGACGGAACGCGAGAGAGGCCGGACCAGCCGCTATCTCTGGATGAGCTGACCAGGGCCCTCGAGTCCTTCGAAAAGAATAAAACTCCCGGAAGCGACGGCTTACCGGTCGAGCTCTATTCCGCTCTTTGGGACTTGATTGGCCGGGACCTGCTGGAGGTGTATGTCAGTATGCTTCGGGCAGGTACCATGAGTGAATCCATGAGGAAAGGCATCATCACCCTCATCTACAAGCAGAAGGGGGAGAGGGACGAAATTAGAAATTGGAGACCGATCTCACTGTTAAACACAGACTACAAAATCTTGTCAAAGGTCATCGCTAACCGGGTCAGGTCTGCTCTGGGAGCGGTGATCCACCCCGACCAAACCTGTGCTGTACCGGGCAGGAAGATCTCTGAGAGTCTCGCACTCCTCAGGGATACGATCGCCTACGTGCAGGACAGGGGGGTGGACACCTGCCTCATCAGCCTGGACCAGGAGAAAGCCTTTGACAGGATATCGCATACATATATGAGGGATGTCCTCTCCAAAATGGGCTTTGGGGAGGGAATCTGCAATTGGATCAGACTGCTCTACACCAACATTGTCAGTGCAGTCTCAATCAATGGGTGGGAATCAGATAGCTTCCCTGTAAGATCTGGAGTCAGGCAGGGCTGCCCACTCTCTCCTGCCTTGTTTGTATGTTGCATAGAGCCATTTGCCGAATCCATCAGGAAGGATGCGAGCCTGAGAGGGGTGACTATTCCTGGCAGCGGGGGCCTACAGGTTAAGGCCTCCCTGTACATGGATGACGTCGCCGTTTTCTGCTCGGATCCGCTGTCCGTGCACAGACTCCTGTGCATCTGCGACCAGTTCGAACGGGCCTCGGGGGCCAAGGTAAACCGAGGGAAGAGCGAGGCCATGCTCTTCGGGAACTGGACCGACCAATCCTATATCCCCTTCACCGTCAGGACTGACCACCTGAAGGTGCTGGGTATTTGGTTCGGGGGTGCTGGGGCGTGCGCCAAGACCTGGGAGGAGCGGATCAGGAAGATGAGACAGAAACTAGGCAGATGGGAGCAACGGTCGCTCTCCATCGCGGGGAAAAACCTGGTCATCAGGTGCGAGGTACTCTCAGTATTGTTGTATGTGGCACAGGTCTGGCCTATCCCCAGAACCTGTGCTGCCGCAGTCACCCGGGCCATCTTCCACTTCATGTGGAGATCAAAGATGGACCAGGTCCGAAGAGACACCATGTACAAAGACCGGTGCAATGGGGGAAAAAACACTCCCAATGCCACCCTCGCCCTGATGGCCACCTTTGTGTGTGGCTGCATCAAGCTGTGCGTGGATCCCCGGTACGCAAACACCAAGTGTCACTACGTACTGAGGTTCTACCTGTCCCCGGTGTTGCGAAGGATGGGCCTGGCCTCGCTGCCGCGGAACGCTCCGAGTAGTTGGACCATTCCGTACCACCTGTCCTTCGTGGAGAAATTTCTGAAGAAAAACACCTTTGACCACAAGTCCATCAGGAAGTGGTCAGCACGTAGCGTCCTTGAGACCCTTCGGGAAAAGGAGAGGGCGGATCCTGTTGAGTGGTTCCCTGAGCAGACTGTCAAAGCAATTTGGCAGAATGCCTCATCGCCAGAACTTTCTAACAAGCACCAAGACATGGCTTGGCTGGTGGTGAGAAGGGCTCTACCTGTGAGATCGTTTATGCACGCCCGGACTCTCTGCCGCACCGCACGCTGCCCTCGAAGCGGCTGCGGGGGGGACGAGACTGTCACACACCTCCTTCTGGAATGTGCCTATGCAGAGGAAGTCTGGAGAGGAATGCAGTGGTATTTGTCGAGGTTCGTCCCGAGCAGCGCCGTGACACGGGACTCCGTGCTCTACGGCCTGTTCCCCGGGACGCACACCGAGACGAATATCAACTGCGCCTGGAGGATCATCAACTCGGTGAAGGACGCTCTCTGGGTGGTCCGAAACCTGTTGATCTTCCAGCTGAAGGAGTTGACCCCGACTGAGTGTTGCAGACTGGCACATTCCAAGGTCCAAGACTACGTGTTGAGGGACGCGCTGAAGCTTGGGGCAGCTGCCGCCAAGGCGCGGTGGGGAAAGACCACCATTTAACATCTGCCTGTCTAAAGAAGATCAGGGGGCCCATGCAGTCATTTGGGCTCTGCTGACGCCTCAGCCCAATATAAGGGCATAGGAGCGAGAAATGCACAGACTTGCATGTAAAAAGGAAAATTCTAAACTGTGTATGTTAATGTGAACATATGTATGGCATTACCCAATGTACAGTGTATCAAATTATTTATGAATATTTACGAATAAAGTATATTTTGAAATAAAAAAAATAATTCTGAGCTGTGTATGTAAATGTAAACATATGTATGGCATTACCTAGTGTAAAGTGTATCAAATTATTCTATGCATATTTTATGAATAAAGTATATTTTTGAAATAAAAATAACAGGAAATTCGACGTTTCGGGCATAAGCCCTTCCCTGCTTCAGACCCATCCTCCATCTCTTCACCAGATTCCCAGTCTGGAGCTGGGATTTCTGTGTTTCCATTTCTCACTCTGCACCCGGAACATGAAAACCTGAGGGAGAAATCCAAACGCTGAAGGGTGACAAAGATGCATTTACATAGCATCCTCCACTATGCTGCTTGTATCATTGGGGAGGCGAATTCCATAGAATCCACTCTCTCCCAGGATATGCATTATCCCCAATGTTTAACTGCCCGTTAACTCCGGTTCTCTGTGCACAGACACTGCCTGATCTGCTGAGGATTTGCAGCATTTTCTGATTTTATTTCAGATTTCCAGGATTTGTTTGTGTGTCACCGCCATCTGCTGGATGATATTGGGCCGCAGTACCGTCTCCCGCCAGGCGGTGGCGGTCCTGTACCATGTGTCTGAAAAGGCTCCGAGCATCATCGATCAATTTGTAAATTCACTGAAAAGAAAAGTAAAAATGAGGAGCTGTTATTGTGCGTGTTTACTGTTTACACATCAGTTGGAGAAAGGCGGAAAATCTTCAATCAATTATCGGAAAGTTAGAGATGAGTCCCAAATCCTGTTTGATCTCAGGAAGTGGGATCAGGGATGAACTAAGTCGAGGTGGCTGGGCAGGTGATGTGCTGTAACTGTCTGATGTGGGAGCTGGCTGATCCCATTGTGAACTGCAGTGACCACATCTACAGCAAGTATTGGTTGTTGGAGGAGGTCAGGCTCAGAATTGATGAGCTAGAGTCTGAGCTTCAAACAATGCAGCACATCTGGGAGGGAGAGAGTTACCTGGTCACTGTGTCTCAGGAGACAGTTACACCTGGTTGGTTAAGTACCACAAATTCAGTCAGTGGCCAGGGACAGCAGGGTGTGACTGCAAGTGAGGCAGGTAGATGGATTTGGCTAGAAGAGCCTCAGCTCTTGACCTTGTCCAACAGGGACGAGGTCCTTGTTCCCTGTGTGGATGAGGAGAAGGGCTGTAGGGCTGGTGAGCCAGCTGACCACTGGCACTATGGTACAGGAGGGAGAGAGCAAAAGGGGGAGAGCAAAAAGGTAAGTGGTATTTGTAGGTGTGAGAAACGAAGCTCACTCACTTCAATAATTTCAGCCCGAGACAAGATCTGAATCAGTAGTGTCATTTATTTCAATCTTGCAAGAGGGGTGTGGTGTCTACTGTGTACAAAGGCAGTCACACACACTGAATTCAACTAGTACACAATATTTATGTAATTCGTTCCTATTCCCTCCTCCCATTGCTCCTCCCCTGTTTATATCTCCCACTTCTCTAAGACTGGCGCATATTACTCTTGTTCATCTCTTGCCTTATCCGGCCTTCTCTGTGACAAAATGCTTATACCTGGCCTCACAAGGCCGTTTGACCACATTCTGCTGTGGTCCATTGTTAGGTATATCCTCCTTCACTACCATCTATTTCCCTCACTTGTTATGATCTTATAGCCTCATGACTTCTTGATTATGGTTTGTTCTTGTTTTTGCAGAAGTGGGAAACAGATGCTTATAACTACTGTTCGTGCAGGCATGTCTAACTTAACCCCCTCCCCTCACAGCACCTTATCTATTTGTCTGTAACATCTACCATTGTTTGCAGGCACATTTCATTCTTGTATGCACATTTTAGCGCATACAAAAACAATGATATATTTCCATCACATAGTTTTCATTCTTGTTGACTCAGCTCTTGGCTGAAACAATTACACACTGGTGTGAGTTCATTTACCTTGCATAAGTAATTATGATTGCAGAAGTAACACTACTTTACTTATGTCCCACAATTTCCCCCTTTTTCTTTAATTATCATTGGTTATCTTCTGCATTTTTCTTACATGTCACTTCCAAATTGATGAGCATCTTACCCAAAATTTCATTTATTTTGGAAATCTCCCGGAGGTCACTTATTCCTTTGTTGTTTAACAGGTAGAGCCCTTCTCTCCAATTGCTCTTTAGGGGCATTTGATTCATTAAGGCTGTCTCAATCAGTCTTTGGGTGTGCCCTCGTATACAGGGTATGATGCAACAGCCATTGGTTACCAATATCCCGGCTATTACTATCAGGGAAGTAAGGTTGGAGACCACCACCCCCTTCCATTTTCCAAACTATGATTCAAGCCATCCCGTGAGAGATGTGTCTACTTCTGAAATCTCAGCCTGTTCCTATGCTAAGGTAGTCAATCCCCTTACGGCCTGAGTAATTGAATCAGGTGCAGTGTTATTAGGAGTAAAGGCACAATAGCTTCCCCCTAACATCACACACACACACCCTTTTTCCGCTAAAATCATATCAAGGGCCATTCTGTTTTCCCATGCCATCCTACTTGTCGTATCAAGCTGTTCTGATATTCATTTAATTGCATCTGTTGTATAATTTATAAATCACTGTTGATTATAGAAAATGTAATTTATCCAATCTACATTTTTACTAATCGTTACCCACCAGAAGAGAGCTGACTCAAAGCCTGCTGCAATCTGGTTACGAGCCTTGAACTCGTCAGGTACCCCTCTTGGAACTCCTATGGAGTCTAGATAAATCCTGCCTTGAAAGAGGTGTCTAGCAGTGATCTGTCACTCCTTCTATTTTTCTCTACTATCTTTTCCTTCCCAAATGCCAGGGTAAATGGAATTGCCAATTGTACAATTACACATATCCCTCTCCAATCCGGAGGTGGGGTGGTCTCAATATTTTGCCTACACAGTACCACCACAGATCCGCCCGGGGAATCTTCAGTGCTGAGTAGTTCCCTCCCTTGTCCGTTTCGGTAACATTCTTAATTTCCGTACATAGTTTCAGCTCCCCCAAGTCTCTAGACCGATTTGTACTTCGTCTACGCACACACGGCGTGTGATTTCCGACTGCGGCTGAAAACGTGGGGTGGGGGGGGGCGGACTTTTAAGTCTTTCTTCTCCAAAGGAGGGAATATCAGAGTTAGGGAGGTACAGTTCCTACCATTCCATGCAGTCTCATCCTGGTACAGGGCTATCATACATTTTATACCCTTCCTGTCTCGCTTCCACCCGAGAGGAAAGGGAACCACCTGGGCCACTGGTCTACTGGAGGCACATGAATAGCAATTGCTCTTGTACAGACTTTTTACAGTATACTTTACCCATTCAACCCAGGCATTTGCATCCCCATATCCAGTTTCTATTTCGATTGTCTGTTTCAAGTCCTTTACCTCTATAATGTGTACTACTTTAGGATCATCGGGAGGGGTGAAAGGTTGTATCTTATTATCCAGTAGGTCTGCCCGTTTTCCCTGTCCTACGCTAATTCAAAAACAACAGCCCGAGAAATCCTTCCCGTTTGTTTTCATTCCTATCCCAAATATTTCATCTAATTATATATCATAGGTGCCTCCTCCCAGAATTACTTCGTGCCATGTGGTTTTCTTTATCGTTGTATATTGGGCTACACTCTTTATCGGGACAATCGAGAGCTGATCGGAAGGGGCCCGGTGTACTGTGACGAGACGATTATACCAAGTACCATCCTCAACGATAGCCCCGTAGGACTTAAGATGTATCTTAGAGCTGCGGTACTGTCTTTGATTATCTACATTCACACAATTTACTAAGCTGCATGCATCAGCGTCTATTACTTGCGGATTATCAGACTCACGAACCATGAATAACACACATGAAGACGATATTTGACAAAATCCCAATATTAAGAGAGCTTGTATCATAACTCTCAGCATCCCCAGCATTCTAAAAATCGTGTTGAAGCACCAAAAGACTTAATATACAATCCTACAGAAATAATCCCCGTGCTCGCGTCGCCACTGTACAATCAGTTACTCAAAGTATCTTTAGTCTGAGTTTCAGCGGGTCTTGTGTTGATTCGGCTGTCCAGACTTCTTCCTCGACTGGAGATTCCACTGGCCCTTTGATCCGAGTGTAGTGAGTCCAGCCTTTTTCTGCCATTCTTATCGCCATTTCGGTCGTCAAAAGAGCCTGGTACGGCCCTTCCCACTCCGGCTGCAATTTAGTCTCTGTCCGTGATTTTACTAAGACCCAATATCCTGGTCGAATCGGATGAACAGCGAATTCAAGGTACAGAGTCTGTGCCAATAAACTCTGTTTCCTGAGGAAAGACAAAGAAGAGGACAAGCCCAGTATATACTTCTTTCACAACAAATCTTTAGTTTCTGGGATTGGCAGTGGCCAGAGATAGTAGCATCCCAAGGACCTGGGACAGTAGGTATTAAGGAATAAACCACCGCTTCCTGTGGATTCAGGGCTGCTTCTTTCGTTACCTCATCAACTAGTAAGGTGGCTTTCCATTCTTTAATTAACAATGAATTAATGTATTCATGTTTTAAATTAACTATGAATTAATATGACAGATCACTGAGAATGTGTGAGGGGATCCTGCCAATTAATATTGATTAAGGCTAGCACAATCGATTTATTATAAATATTAATTATTAATTATATATTATATAAATATAAAAATCATTATCGGTAATTCAGGGTGGAAACGTAACAAATGACCAAAACATTTGTAAAACTGTAAGTGCGCAGTTCTATTTGTTTACCACTCACTTGTGCTTTTCATTCTGTTTCTATAATTGTTTTGCTCGAGCACATTCATTTTTAAGAACCTCAACAGATTTCATAGCACCATTTGCAGTTAATTCAATCCCAATTTGGTGGCAGTATTTTGTCATGAGCGCAAAACTGATGCTTCATGCCTCTCATCACAAAACTGTCGCCATAATCCAATTAAATCTTTAGTTCCCGCTGCCTTGGGCTTAAAATTTAAGGATGACCTTGCTGCCCCCATAACGACTGGGAAAACTACATCCTCTTTATAAAGTCTCACCTTTAAATTTATCAAGGGCTCCTGGTGGGTCCCCGGGGGCAGGAACTCCTGACACCCCTATTCTTCAACAAGGTTCATAAACGGCACTGCCTTTACTTCCTTTTTCGGATCTGGACACTCTGTCTTAAAATGACCCGTCCTTTCACAGTAACAACATCCCCCCTGTGGAGATTTCCAATTCAATCCTTGTTCCTGTCCATCAAACCCCTTAACATCTCTTCCCCAACCATTCCGGTTTCCTTTTCCTTTTAGTTTTGTCCTTTTCTTTATTATCTCATCAACCATGGCTGTCATTATTTTTGCCTTTTGTTTCTGCTTCTCATGTTACGTTGTCAGATCAATTGCTGACCCGATTTAACCAACTGGACAGCTTTAGGGCCACCTAATGGCCGTTCTTCATCACCCAATGTTTTGTTTAGACCTTGAAATTTTTTTTTAAAGAAATATTGCAACATTTCTTGCTCCCTATAACTTCAAATACCAATTCATCAATTTATGCTTGTCAAACTTTAAAGCCTGTTCCTAACTTGTAAATATATATTTATATATTACAAATTCATTTATTCAGTATTCAATATTTAAAATGTAAAATGCATACAGTTCCCAACTTTGAAATCCATTATAATTACCCAGTTTTAGTCCCTTAATTTAAATCCAAAATTAGTTTTCTTAAGTAGTCCTGACCAATCATTGCTCAATTACAATGCTACAGGTCGTGAAATAATCGGAGCTGCCTTTAAAGGATTTGTCTATTCAAACTAAAAAAAACTTCTGACACATGAATAATGGCCGAATCCAAGGTCACAGATATTAACCAAAGGACTTTTTTTTAATATTACAATCTAATGTTGAACTGAAACTTCAACTGTCCTCCATAAATCGCTTTTATGTAAGGATAAAAGAGATTAGTTAGAAACTAATAGTAAGGCAGTCATGACATGTAAAAAGTACAGGGGTAATCATTTTACTTCATAATCACTATAGAATCCTTAACCTTAAAAGAAATCATGTTAAATTTCCATAATAAAAATCAGATTCAAAACAGTTCCGGATCTCAAGCTCCAGGGAACAAAGCACAAACACTCAATCACCAACAAACAAATGTGCATTCAAACCAAATCACAAAGGGTTAAACTTTCCATTAGCTGTACAGCTCTTTCCTCTCTCTCTCTCTCTCTCTCTCTCTCATATACACACACACACGCACATTGTACCCCACAGACATTTTCTGAGCTTCCCGCAGCAAAACCTCTAGGTGCTCCTTGCTTCACCCCTTTATCTTTTGAATATTTTTCTGGATGTCTGACCATGATTTAATTACACAGTGTACCCCCAGTAACCCTTCAGCTACTAGCCCCTCCGACTTGAAGCATAATCTGATTCCTCCTGACTGTAAGGCTGTTTTTCATTGACATATGAATTCAAATATTTACAAATCCAGTCTTCATCCGACCCGTACTTTGGCCAGAAGACGGCGAGATGAAGAATGGATTCCTTAGTCCATACAAAGCAACAATATTTAATCATCTTTTTCCTATCTTTTTCCCTTGTACAAGTATTATATTTCCAATTCCACAACATCCTCCCAACGGACTTTCTGGAGGTATGTTGTAAAGGACCCCGCCTCCATTTCCATTGTCTTTTTCTTTTGTTTTCCCGGAGGCTTTTTCCTTATCCACGGCACAGCCCATATTGAGTTCCTTCGTTAGTCTCGATTAACTACTAAAACTCAATCCTGGCCACCAAGGTAGTACTTAAAAGTCAATTTTCTTACCTTGGCCTGTGCACAGAGTTGCCTGGCCCCTTTTTGCCATATTTTCTATCGACCTCCTTTCACTTCTAATTCAGATGTCTCTTTTGTGGGATTTGTGCCAGTCACTCAGGGGAGCGGACCAAACCAGGACACGAGACTGCTCCTCAATCGGGAATGGGATGCGTCTTCCCAGTGTCCAGGGTCAGCTATTCCCCCCGGCGATGGAAGAATATCCCGACAAAGCCCCCAATTGTGAGAAATGAAGCTCACTCACTTCAATAATTTCAGCCCGAGACAAGGTCTGAATCAGTAGTGTCATTTATTTCAATCTTGCAAGAGGGGTGTGGTGTCTACTGTGTACAAAGGCAGGGACACACACACACACTGAATTCAACTAGTACACAATATTTATGTAATTCGTTCCTATTCCCTCCTCCCATTGCTCCTCCCCTGTTTACATCTCCCACTTCTCTAAGACTGGCGCCCAATACTCTTGTTCATCTCTTGCCTTATCCGTCCCTGTCTGTGACAAAATGCTTATATCTGGCCTCACAAGACCATTTGACCACATCCTGCTGTGGTCCATTGTTAGATATACCCTCCTTCACTACCATCTATTTCCCTCACTTGTTATGATCTTATAGCCTCATGACTTCTTGATTATGGTTTGTTCTTGTTTTTGCAGAAGCGGGAAATAGATGCTTATAACTACTGTTTGTACAGGCATATCTAGCTTAACCCCCTCCCCTCACAGCACCTTATCTAATTGTCTGTAACATCTACCATTGTTTGCAGGCACATTTCATTCTTGTATGCACATTTTAGCGCATACAAAAACAATGATATATTTCCATCACATAGTTTTCATTCTTGTTGACTCAGCTCTTGGCTGAAACAATTACACACTGGTGTGAGTTCATTTACCTTGCATAAGTAATTATGATTGCAGAAGCAACACTACTTTACCTATATCCCACATAGGGGATTCTATAATTGATGGTATTCTTTGTAAACAGGATTGAGAGCCTGCCTGGTATGTTGCCTGTCCAGTGCCAGTGTGTGGGACAACTCTGGCTTGGAAGGACATTGGAGAGGGAGGGGGAGAATCCAGTTGTTGTGATCTACGTCAGGATAAACAACATAGACAAGACTAGGAAAGAGGCCCTGGAGCTCGGAATCAAGCCCAGAGTCAGGAAGTGCTGTGTATCCCAGCAAGAAAAGCCATTGAACAGGATCTGCAGCAACTCATCGCTGAGGCTGAAGCTGTGCAGTTGGGGTCCTTGAAAGGCATCTGCTCTATGGTCAGGGATTAGAGAATTAAACACCATCTGGTAAAGGAGCAATGAAGCAGGGGAAGTATTCTCTCCAACAGGCAAATACAACATAATTCCAAGCCACCCATAAAACTCTGTCAAAATTAGAACTGACTGCAAGACAGCAAGAATATGAAAGTATGTGTTGAATAACTTCTCAAAGAATCACAAACGAACAAGCATTCCTGAAGCAACTACACATTTTAACCAATTCAAAATGGCAATTATGAGAACATTTAGGGAAACATTACCTGATTATAATTCGGGTGGTACAGTGACTCAGTGGTTAGCACTGCTGCCTCGCAGTAGGGTCCCAGGTTCAATTCCAGTCTCGGATGACTGTCTGTGTGGAGTTTACACATTCTCCCTGTGTCTGTGGGGGTGCTTCAGTTTCCTCCCACAGCCCAAAGATGTGCAGATTCATAAATTAGCCATGCTAAATGGCCGTAGTGTTCAGGGATGTGTAGATTTTAATCTGTAGATTAGGTAGATTTGCCATGGGTCAAAAAGTGTGGCCGTGGAAAAGCACAGCCAATCAGGCAGCATCCAAGGAACAGGAAATTCAATGTTCTCGAGCATCTGATGGCTCTCCTGTCCTTGGATGCTGCCTGACTGGCCGTGCATTTCCAGCACCACACTTTTCGACTCTAATCTCCAGCATCTGCAATCCTCACTTTCTCCTGGAGTGGATAGGTGGGAAGGAAGATGGACAGGTAGGAGAGTTCAAGAGGGCAGGGCCGAGTTGGAGGGTTGGGTCTGGGATAGGGTGGGGGGAGGGGAGATGAAGAAACTGGTAAAATCCACATGGATCCTGTGTAGTTGGAGGGTTCCAAGGCAGAAGATGAGGTGTTCTTCCTCCAGGTGCCGAGTGGCTAGGACTTTGGTGGTTGAGGAGACCCAGAACCTGCATCTCCTTGGTGGAGTGGGAGGGGGACGTTGAACTGGTTAGCCACAGGGTGGTGGGGTTGTTTAGTGCATGTGTCCCAGTGATGTTCCCTGAAACGTTCCGCAAGTTGGTGTCCTGTCTCCCCAATGTAGAGGAGACCACATCGAGAGCAACAGACACAGTAGATGAGGTGTTTGGATGTGCAGGAAAATCTCTGCCAGATGTGGAAGGATCCTCTGGGACCTTGGATGGAGGTGGGGGATTGGCGTGAGGGGGAGGTGCTCTCACGAGGAACTTGAACAGTTCACCAACTTCATGGAAGTGAGCTGAAAGTTGGAGGTGAGTGAATGCATCTGCGACAAATGAGTAACATTTTTTCAAATTGATTTTTCAGCCAAAATCCAAATGATTTTTTCTGAGTGAAGCTATTTATCTCGTTAAAATGTTTGCATATTATACATAATGAATGTACTTGCAGCACAGTAAAAATCTGTGGGTTCTCCTATTCCTGTAATGGGGAAAGTGTATCTCCATGAAGCTGATATAGTAACTGCGTAAAAGTTGAGGTAGCCAGAAGATGTTTTGAGTTTTTGAATTTCAGAAGTATACGTTATTGGTAAATGATCCATTAGCAAATACAAAAAGTGCAAAACAGATCCGTACAGATTTTGCACTTTGATCCATTGCTACTCAGAACATAGCTGCAGCAGAATGGCTGAATTAGCCAAATCACAACAGCACTTCCTGCCTCCCAACCTTTCTTTTTAGTATGGGATTGGGAAGATGGTTCCCAAAATCCTATCCCTCCACACCCAAGTCATGACAGTCATAACTGGCCAAGTCTGTGTTCCATCTTGGAAAGGATTCCTTCCCCCATTGTTGGAATGGCACTAACTCCAGGCGACATTGACAGTTAGACTTGCTGCTCTCCAAAATGTAAATTTGGAGAAGTTCTTACTCTCGGTTTTTACATTTCTTTCTTTTTTATCTTGGATTTGAAATATTACTTTAATATTAGGATTCTAATGAGAGAGGGTCATGTTTATTTTGTGGCCAGTTGATGTTCATGTATCGTAGAACATAGAACATAGAAAAATACAGCACAGTACAGGCCCTTCGGCCCTTGATGTTGCGCCGATCCAAGCCCACCTAACCTACACTAGCCCACTTTCCTCCATATGCCTATCCAATGCCCGTTTAAATGCCCATAAAGAGGGAGAGTCCACCACTGTTACTGGCAGGGCATTCCATGAACTCACGACTCGCTGAGTAAAGAATCTACCCCTAACATCAGTCCAATACCTACCACCCCTTAATTTAAAGCTATGCCCCCTCGTAATTTCTGGCTCCATATGTGGAAAAAGGTTCTCACTGTCAACCCTATCTAAACCCCTAATCATCTTGTACACCTCTATCAAGTCACCTCTAAACCTTCTTTTCTCCAATGAAAACAGCCCCAAGTGCCTCAGCCTTTCCTCATACGATCTTCCTACCATACCAGGCAACATCCTGGTAAACCTCCTCTGCACCCGTTCCAGTGCCTCCACATCCTTCCTATAGTATGGCGACCAAAACTGCACACAATACTCCAGATGCGGCCGCACCAGAGTCTTATACAACTGCAACATGACCTCAGGACTCCGGAACTCTATTCCTCTACCAATAAAGCCCAGTACGCCATATGCCTTCTTCACAGCACTATTTACCTGGGTGGCAACTTTCAGAGATCTGTGTACATGGACACCAAGATCCCTCTGCTCATCCACACTACCAAGTATCTGACCATTAGCCCAGTACTCCATCTTCTTGTTACTCTTAGAAAAGTGAATCACTTCACATTTAGCTACATTGAACTCCATTTGCCACCTTTCTGCCCAGCTCTGCTGTTTATCTATATCCCGCTGTAACCTGCCACATCCTTCCTCACTGTCAACAACTCCACCGACTTTCGTATCATCCGCAAACTTGCTCACCCAACCTTCTAGCCCCTCCTCCAGGTCATTTATAAAAATGACAAACAGCAATGGTCCCAAAACAAATCCTTGCGGAACACCGCTGGTAACTGCACTCCAAGATGAACCTTTACCATCAACCACTATCCTCTGTCTTCTTCCAGCCAGCCAATTCCTAATCCAAACCTCCAACTCATCCTCAATGCCATACCTCTGTATTTTTTGCAGTAGCCTACCATGGGGAACCTTATCAAACGCCTTACTAAAATCCATATAGACCACATCTACCGCTTTACCCTCGTCCACCTCCTTAGTCACCTTCTCAAAGAATTCAATAAGGTTTGTGAGGCACGACCTGCCCTTCACAAAACCATGCTGACTGTCCTTTATCACATTATTCCTATCCAGATGTTCATAAATCCTATCCTTTACAATTCTCTCCAAGACTTTGCCCACAACAGAGGTAAAACTCACCGGCCTATAGTTACTAGGGTTATCCCTACTCCCCTTCTTGAATAAGAGAACCACATTTGCTATCCTCCAGTCTTCTGGCACTATTCCTGTAAACAACAAGGACATAAAAATCAAGGCCAATGGCTCTGCAATCTCTTCCCTTGCTTCCCAGAGAATCCTAGGGTAAATGCCAAGAGGCCCAGGGGACTTATCTACATTCACCCTTTCCAGAATTTCCAACACCTCTTCCCTACATATCTCAAAGCCATCCATTCTAATTAATTGTGACTCAATATTCACATCGGCAACAATGTCCTGTTCCTGAGTGAATACTGATGAAAAGTGTTCATTCAGTGTCTCCCCAATTTCTTCAGCCTCCACATGCAACTTCCCACTACTATCCTTGACGGGACCTATTCCTACCCTAGTCATTCTTTTATTCCTGACATACCTATAGAAAGCCTTTGGGTTTTCCCTAATCCTCTCAACCAAGGACTTTTCATGTCCCCTCCTTGCTGCTCTTAGCTCTCTCTTTAGATCCTTCCTGGCTACCTTATAACTCTCAATCGCCCCAATTGAACCTTCACACCTCATCTTTACATAGGCCGCCCTCTTCCCTTTAACAAGGGATTCCAATTCCTTATTAAACCACGGCTCCCTCACACGACTCTTTCCTCCCTGCCTGACAGGTAGATACTTATCAAGGACACTCAGTAGTTGCTCCTTGAACAAGCTCCACATATCGATTGCACCCTTCCCTTGAGGCCTACTTTTCCAAGCCACGCATCCTAAGTCGTGCCTCACGGCATCATAATTTCCCTGCCCCCAGCTATAACTCATGCCCTGCAGTGCACACTTATCCCTCTCCATCACTAGAGTAAAAGTCACCGAATTGTGGTCACTGTCCCCAAAGTGCTCACCTACCTCCAATTCTAACATCTGGCCTGGTTTGTTACCCAGAACCAAATCCAGTATGGCCTCACCTCTTGTTGGCCTGTCTATATATTGTGTCAGGAAACCCTCCTGCACACATTGGACAAACACCGACCCATCTAACGTACTCGAGCTATAGCTTTCCCAGTCAATATCTGGAAAGTTAAAGTCCCCCATAACAACCACCCTATTACTTTCACTCTTCTCCTGAATCATCCTCGCAATCCTTTCTTCTACATCTCTAGGACTATTAGGAGGCCTGTAGAAAACTCCGAACAGGGTGACCTCACCTTTCCTATTTCTAAGCTCAGCCCAAACTACCTCAGATGGCGAGTTCCATCGTACTTTCCACTGCCGTAATACTATCTTTGACAAGCAATGCCACACCTCCCCCTCTTTTACCCCCACCTCTGACCCTACTAAAACATTTAAACCCTGGAACCTGCAACAACCAATCTTGTCCCTGTTTTACCCATGTCTTTGTAATAGCCACAACATCGAACTCCCAAGTACCAACCCACGCTGCAAGTTCACCTACCTTATTTCGTATACTTCTCGCATTGAAGTATACACACTTCCAGCCACCTTCCTGTTTACAGGCACCCTCCTTCGAGATTGATGCCTGGTTCCTAACCTCACTACTCTCCAGGTTCTGCACCCTAAAACTACAGTCTAGGTTCCCATGCCCCTGGTGGCTAGTTTTCTGTCTGTTTGTCCAATGTAGTGTTTATTACAATTCTTGCACGGTATTTTGTAAATGATATTAGTTTTGCTTGTTGTTTGTATTGGGGCTTTCAGGTTCATTAGCTGCAGTTTTAGTGTGATGGTGGGTTTGTGGGCTACCATGATGACAAAGGGTCTGAGTAATCTGGCAGTCATTTCCAAGATGTGTTTGATGTCGGGGAGAGTGGCTAGTATCCTTACATACAGATAAGAAAGGACACCACTTTGACTGGGACAACACATCCATGCTAGGACAAGCCAAACAGAGACATGCACGAGAATTATTAGAAGCATGGCATTCCAACCAGAACTCTATCAGCAAACACATTGAGTTGGACCCCATTTACCACTCCCTGAGAAAAAGAACAGGAAATGACATCACCATAGGAAATAGCATCACCACAGGAAATGACATCACCAATCCAAAGAAACCCAAACATATAAAGAGAAAGCAGGAATCATCAGCAGTGCCTCGTCCGGAGGTTCACTGGAGATGTTACATAGTATAGTGATGAAATGTCTGAAGATGAACCTACCAGCTCAGTGAGCAAACCTACCTGATGAAGGGCTCCTGTCCGAAACGTCGATTTTCCAGCTCCTTGGATGCTGCCTAATTTGCTGTGCTTTTCCAGCACCACTCTATTCTAGACTCTGATCTTCAGCATCTGCAGTCCTCACTTTTGCCAGCAAACCTACATCCAGAGCCTATTGAATGGTTTGCCTTTTATTAATTTTTAGCTCATCCAATGTATGAACTACCTCCCCTTTCTCTATGACTTTATCAGGATCTTCTACTTTGTCAAAAACTAAAATATAATATTCAGAAAATAACTCAGCCACACCTTCTGCTCCCAGGCACAGATCCCTTTATTATAAAACAATGAACTGCAGATGCTGGAGATTTGAAACAAAGTCTGATGAAGAGTGATCAGACTCGAAATGTTAACTCTGCTTTCTGTCCACAGATGCTGCCAGACCTGCTGAGTTTCACCAGCAATTTCTGGTTTTGTTATAGATCCCTTATCAGCCCAACCCCTCCTCTTACTATCTCTCAGAGGGATTTGGATTCCCTTTTGTTTTAGTTGTCAATCATTAGATTAAAATATATTTTGAGATGAAATTGAGTACACTTCCTATTACCATGTCACAGAAATACTAAGACTATTTTATCATTCAATAACAGTAAATGAACTCACATGTGGGTTAAAATTTGTTTCTAAGCTGTTTAAGTGAATGTTCATTGATTGTTGTAGCACTGGGGCGTGAGCACTGGATCCAGATCGATGGTTACCGTAAAAATGGAATTGAGCTTATGTGTGAATCTAATGGATGGTTCCCACAGCCACAGATATCATGGACTGGTGGGAATGGCCAGAACCTAATGACACAGTCTGAAATAAACTACCAACATGACTCGAATGGCCTTGTCAATGTCCAGAGCAGTGTCGCTGTAACAAAAGATGCAACGAACAGTTTCAAGTGTCTCATACAGAACAAGCAAGAAAGAAGAACAAGAAGCAGCAATCCAGATAGCAGGTCGGTTCATGATAAAATACAGTTTTATTTTCAAAATAAACACTCTGTTCACGAACTCCATAAAAACAACTTAAACAGCTATTTGAACTTAATGATGCAATGGTCCTCCAAGGTGGACTTCGGGATACGCAACAACGCAAAATGGCCGAGCAGAGGCTGATAGCCAAGTTCGGTAACCGTGTGGATGGCCTCAACCGGGACCTTGGGTTCATGTCACATTACAGGTGACTCCACTGTACTATATACTCTCTTTCACACGTGCACACACACAAGCACACGTATACACACACTCTTACATACTCACACACTCACGCAGACCCTCTCTCGTACACATGCTTTCTCTCAGACACATACAGCCCCCACACTCACATCCACGTGCTCACTCTTTAACAGGCTTATACTCCATCATACTCATGCACACATGCTACCAAGCACATACACACTCTACAAAGCACATGCATGTGCACACATTCACATGCACACACACACTCGCAAAGTCTGGAAATAGAACCAGTCTGACTCAAGATTGGGATATAGAGAGACTGTAGCCTCATACCTTTACTACATTGTCTGAGCTGAGCTGAGCTAAAATCTTAAGTTATCTCAGGAATGTGACTTGAAAGAAGTTCTGGGATGAATGAATCGAAATCTGCAACCCATTCTAAAAGATGAAAAACTTAACAGCAATCTAGGTTTGTTCAATACAAAGGAACCTCGCTTATCTGAACATCAATTATCCAAATTTCGGATTATCTGAACAAGATCGCATAGTCCCGATGCTTGGCGAAATTGTGTTATCCGTCATTCGATTATCCAAACAAAATACTCCCCTCCCATGTCGTTTGGATAATCAAGGTTCCTCTGTACATCGCATCAGTTGTGTATGACACTATGATCTTTTGCTATAAATTCTGTGTGCTATGATCCTGCTCCACTAGCTACCTGATGAAGGAGCTGCGCTCCGAAAGCTTGTGTCTCCAAATAAACCTGTTAGACTATAGCCTGGTGATGTGTGGTTTTTAACTTGGTGCATTTTTGACTGCAGTGTCCCACTCTGAGGTGCCTCTTTACATTTACAATTTGAGTCGATATTTACAGTACACATTTATATTTCATGTGAAACATTCTCTGGTGCAGAGAACTTGAGGGATTTGACATGGAATCCCGCTTCATGTGGCACAGTGGTAGAGTCCCTACCTCTCGGCCAGGAGGTTTGGTTTCAATTCTCACCGACCCGAGAGGTGTGTAATAACATCTTTGAAAGGATTGATTAAACTTTTGTGAGAGGACCTTCGACTATGCTGTTTTTCCAGTGAGGGTTACAATGGATGTTCCGAGCTCCCAGCATGTCGTCCTGGAGCTTGGAGCATACAAATCCACAATACAGGAAGTCCCCGGGTTATGAACAGTTCCATTTTTCAGTCTGTTCATAAGTCAAATTTGTATGTAAGTCAGAACAGATACGTGCAAAGTAGTTTGTACAAACTATTATATATTACTCGGATGTTTTAAAGTAATAGGCTGGACAGGGGTTATGATTTGGAGATGCCAGTGTTGGACTGGAGTGGACAAAGTTAAAAATCACACATCAGGTTATAGTCCAACATGTTTAATTAGAAGCACACTAGCTTTTGGAGCGACGCTCCTTCATCAGGTGGTAATGGAGGGCTCAACTCTAACACATAGAATTTATAGCAAACATTTACAGTGTGATGTAACAGAAATTATACATTAAAAAATTGATTGTCTGTTAAGTCTTTCATCTGTTTGATAGTTTCACTTCTTTCATGTGTAAATCACAAAACCTTTTTTTAAAAAAGTTGCGTTCTCAGATTAGCTGTTAACAATGGTGATAGCTAGGCAATATGTTAAAGGTGTTAGCCCCCTGTGTTCTCTGTCTATGCCATGATGTTTAGATTGATTCTAATCTAAATAGTGAGATAATGGAGTTTTACATAAATTCATACAGTTTTTGAGTTCAGAGTTCTACTTGAATGCATGCAGTTTTTGAGCAAAGTACAATGTAACCCTGCAAGTACAAATTCACCCCACAAAATATATGTGTGCATGTGGGTCTTTGTCTGTCTGTGTCTGTCTAGGTTGGGGGTCGTGAGTGTGAGAAAGTGTATGTGTGTGTGTAGTGAGTGTAGAGTGTCTTAAGTCTGTGATGGGTGCATGTGTGAGTGTGGGAGTGTGTGTACGGGTGTCTGTGTATATGTGTGCCCGTGTGTATAGGAGTGTCTGTGTGTGTGTATAGTGCAATAGTGGTCACCTGTAGTGTGACATGAACCCAAGGTCCTGGTTGAGGCCCTCCCTATGGGAACCGAACTTAGCTATCAGCCTCCGCTCGGCCACTTTTCGCTGCTGCCTGTCCCGAAGTCCACCTTGAGGATGGTCCGAGGTCAAATGTCCTGGACCACTGAAGTGTTCCCTAACTGGGAGGGAACACTTCTGTCTGTTGATTGTTATGTGGTGAATGGGTGGTGAGTGACTCAAGGATAAGAGAGTGACCAGCGATTTTAACTACCCACTCACTTGGTAGAAACCAAAGTATTCAACTCAGAGACCATAAACCTGACAACGTTTATACTCAGTCATTTTAAAAAGATGAGTCCTGTGGAATGTATCTGAAATTATAAGTATCTAATAAAATGCCATTTACTTTCCAGATGATTTCTTCCCTTCTGTCTCAGGCTGGCTGGTGTTTTTATCTCTGGTGCTCTGCCTTCTCATCATTACTTTAATCGCTGGGATCATTTGGATTGTGAAACAATTAAGAAATATCAAAGGTACAGTCTCAGACTCAGTGACATTGGAGAACACAGATTTGGGACTCCAGAGAAATGTTAAAACTGAACCAGGGATTTTTGTTTCTGTTGTGTTCCATCGGAGTTGTAATAATTCAGTCATTACAGTTTTGGTCCCAGTGGGAGGGGAGGAGATCGCTGTTTTAATGAAGCCACCAGCATGTCTAAGACAGCCCTTTGATTTAACTTTTTTTCATCAGATATAATTGTTTTCAATTTTTTTCAATACGGAAAAAAACGTTTTGTTTAGTTTATTCTTCTACCTCTTCCTGAATCCTTAATAGAAGTAAACTAATTTGATGATATAATACAACATGAACTGCAGCACAGTCTAACACTTTAACACTTAAAGGTAACAGAGCTTGGTGTATGTTGCACTGGAGAAAATGTCAAGTTTGATTTGTTTCAAATGAAGGTGAATGCTATTTCTTCATATTTGTATTCAGTGAAAGCAGATCAGTCCAATTAAATCATTTTTACTTTTAATTCCAATTTATATTTGTTGGAATTCTTGCAGAACTGCAGCATGTCAAGATGGTTGAACAATATGGGAAGAAATGATGAAATATTTGTAATATAGAGCCAAAAATGTGTTGCTGGATAAAGCGCAGCAGGTCAGGCAGCATCCAAGGAACAGGAAATTTGATGTTTCAGGCACAAGCCCTTCATCAGGAATGAGGAAAGTGTGTCCTTCAGGCTAAGATAAAAGGTGGGGAGGAGGGACTTGGGGGAGGGGCGAGGAGATGTGATAGGTGGAAGGAGGTCAAGGTGAGGGTGATAGGCTGGAGTGGGGTGGGGACGGAGAGGTCAGGAAGAAGATTGCAGGTTAGGAGGGCGGTGCTGAGTTTGAGGGAATGGACTGAGACAAGGTGGGGGGAGGGGAAATGAGGAAACTGGAGAAATCTGAGTTCATCCCTTGTGGTTGGAGGGTTCCCAGGCGGAAGATGAGGCGCTCTTCCTCCAACCGTCGTGTTGTTATGTTCTGCCGATGGAGGAGTCCAAGGACCTGCATGTCCTCGGTGGAGTGGGAGGGAGAGTTAAAGTGTTGAGCCACGGGTTGGTTGGTCCGGGCGTCCCAGAGGTGTTCCCTGAAGCATTCTGCAAGTAGGCGGCCCGTTTCCCCAATATAGAGGAGGCCACATCGGGTGCAGCAGATGCAATAGATGATGTGTGTGGAGGTGCAGGTGAATTTGTGGCGGATATGGAAGGATCCCTTGGGGCCATGGAGAGAGGTAAAGGAGGAGGTGTGGGCGCAAGTTTTGCATTTCCTGCGGTTGCAGGGAAAGGTGCCGGGAGTGGAGGTTAGGTTGGTGGGGGGTGTGGACCCGACGAGGGAGCCACGAAGGGAGTGGTCTTTGCGGAACGCTGATAGGGGAAGGGAGGGAAATATATCCCTGGTGGTGGGGTCCGTTTGGAGGTGACGGAAATGACGGCGGATGATATGCTGTATACGGAGGTTGGTGGGGTGGTAGGTGAGAACCAGTGGGGTTCTGTCCTGGTGGCGGTTGGAGGGGCGGGGCTCAAGAGTGGAGGAGCGGGAAGTGGAGGAGATGCGGTGGAGGGCATCGTCGATCACGTCTGGGGGGAATCTGCGGTCTTTGAAGAAGGAGGCCATCTGGGCTGTACGGTATTGGAACTGGTCTATTACTATTTGTAATATAGCCAAGGGTGGAGGTATTTCACTGTGCAGATGGCACATCTATCCTGCAAAATAAAGTCTGTTAAACTATCTGTTTGAAGATTACTTTGTGCACAATTTACCAGAGAAGTAGTGCCTTTGCAAAGTTTTCTCCATTTGGGATAAATGTTGCTGAGATCCCAGCTGATCTTATTACTGGCCAAATGAAATCACCGACTAAAATCCAACTTGATAGATCATCATTTGTTTAACTTCTTTTTATTTAGTGATGTGGTCATTCACTGAAACATAAGCATACAATACTGAAGGGTTGGTTCTAATGATAATCCAAGCTATTTACTTTTATATTTAACACAATTTGAAAGGTTTAGAAATGCACAATTAAAAATATAATCCTATTGATCCCAACAGCATCATTTTACTGTACTCAGACATCACAGAGAATCCCCTCTGTATCACATCTATAGGCCTGACTTATTGGTTTCTTTCAACTCCTGGTCTGTTGTGGCTCTTCCTTGACTGAAGCACAACTGAGCTGGAACACACTCAGCTTCACATATTGTCTTCCTGGTTCGAAACAAACACTTCAGGTCTGGACCTTCCACATGAAAACCCTGACACCTGAGCTAATCTATTTCCTAACCTCTCTAAATATCTCCTTTCTTCTTGGGAACTGTTTCACAGATTTAACTTGTGGCAGCATCTCTGCCAACTGATTGTTATCACCATTTCAGAGGCAATTCAGAGGCAGTGACATTGCTATTGACTGAGAGCTACTTGTAGGTCAGACTGGATAAGGACAGCAGAATTTACTCTTTAAAGGAAATTAGTGAAATGGTTGGTTTTTACAAGAATCATTTCATGCCATCATAAAGTTTTTGATTTTAGGTACTTAAATATCAAATTCTACCATGTGTTTTGAGTTTTGAAATGTATTTCTTGGATCACTGGATTACTAATCCACTGATGATACTATATCACCATCATTTATCTCATTTAGAACCTCAATCATAATGATGGGGTCCTTAATCTGTGGTGAATCAATCAAAGTCAAAACAATAAAGCAGTGGGCCCGGTGTGGCTGAAGTAAAATTAAGAACTGGAAACCTGGAGAAACCCAGCAGATCAGGCAGCAGCTATGGAGAGAGAAACAGTGTTAATATTTTGAGAAAATTACTCTTTGTCAGATGTAAAAGTAGCTGAGAAATGGTGGTTTGAATATTTCAGATGAAATGGAAATCCTCAGAGAGAGAGAGGAGCAGAATTTCCTTTTGTTTCTGTTTGCAATATGATTTGTTTCCAGTAAGAACTGATGTCCTGTGAATGATAACCACCTGTGAGTTTACTCTCTCAGATCAGACGTGAACAACAGCATAGAATAGAATTTCTACAATGTGGAAACAGGCCACTTGGCCCAAAAAACCCACGCAGACCCTCTGAAGAGTAACCCACCCAGACCCATTCCCTTACCTTATCATTTTACATTTCACAAGACTAATACACCCCTGAACACAATGGGCAATTTAGCATGGCCAACTCATAAATTTGCACACCTTTGTGACTGTGGGAGGAAACTGGAGCACCCGGGGGAAACCTGCACAGACATAAGGAGAATGTGCAAACTCCATACATACAGTAACCCGAGGCTGGAATTGAACTGGGTCCCTGGTGCTGTGAGGCAAAAGTGCTAACTGCTGAGCCACTGAGCCTCCCTAAATGGTCATCTGAGGAAAACATGATGGGGCTACCCAGGGAAATGTAGCATCCTCAGTCTGATCAGTGATATTATTGGAAGAGAAACTGTCTCATGAATAAATATAATTGTTTTTAAAATATGCAGTAACAATGATGTATATTCACTTGTATGAAAATAATGGTTTCATTATGAATAACATTCATTAAAATAGGAATATTAGGATGTTCCAAAGCACTTTATAAACAAGGTGTATTGGAGGTTCACTCAATGGTGTAACGTGAGAAATTCTGTGGTTAATTTGTCTTCAGCAGTGTTCCACAAACAGTGTAATGCAATGTCTAAACTGTGATGTTGACTGAGGATTAATATTGACCCGGGACAACCCCCACTGCTCTTCAGAGTCGTCCCAGCGGATGTTTTATTCCACAGTCAAAGCTAGGTTTAACATCTCACCTGAAGGATGGCACCTCTAACTGTGCAGCACTCCCTCAGGACTGCACTGGGACTGTCAGCTTGGTTACATGCTGAAGTCTTTGGAAGAGAATCTACAGCCTCCTGACTCAGAGGTGAGAGAGATACAACTGAACCGAGGCTAACACCTGTCAGGCTAAAGTGCCAACACTCAAACCACTTCAAACATGGAGATCCTTATTATTTTAATTCACTCGTGGGAAATGGGCTTTGCTGGCTGGGCCAGCATTTATTGCCATCTCCAGTTGCCCTTGAGAAGGTGGTGATGAGCTGCCATCTTAAACAGCTGCAGGTACCATGGTATCACATTGGGATCACATTGAGTCGGTATCATACTGATGTCTCTGTCAATATTTTAAGGTTTGTGACAACCATATCAATGAAGTGTATTAACAGTTTGCTTTCTTTTTTAGACAGGTGGAAATCTGTCAGTGATTCAGGTATGCTCTACTCTTTGACTTGAAAGGTTGTTTTATATTGATGCCAGTGTGGGTCAGTAAGTAGAGGGCTGAGAGCTGAGTGTGAGATTTGGTGCAAGTTAAGACACAGCAGCAGAGTTCTCCGTGACCTCCAGTTTATAGAAGGTAAAATCTGGGCGAGCAGCCTGAAGTGTATTGTCATAGTCAAGGCTGGAGCAACACTTCCCTAACTGTGTGGGGAACCCCACCCCGGGGGGGTCACCAAAACACCAGATGGGGTTGGGTTTTATTATGTAGACCATGAATTGTGAATAAGAAGCTGCAGGCCCCATCTCGAACTGGACTGGAAGGAAAGGTGTTCCAGGATTTTAACCCAGTGATGATGAAGGAATTGTGACCTAGTTCCAAATCAGTACGGTGCATGGTCAGGAATGGTGTTTCAATGACTCTGTTTTATCATATGTATTGACGTGGTAGAAGTTGTAGGGAGCTATCAGAGAACACTGATGGTGCAGTGAGTTCCCACAGTGCAGTTTATAGGTGGGACACTCTGCTGTCTCACTGCAATGGTGGTGGGTGGAGTTCTGAACCATCAGGCCGATTGGTCCTACACCGGGTCAAGCTTTCGCAGTGTTGTTGTAACAGGACCTCTCCAGGCAAGTGACAGGTATTTCATCACATTCCTAACTTGTAGACTGACACTCGGCAGTCAGGAAGTGAGTTACTGACCTCAGATTTCCCTGGTCTTATCATCACAGTATTTATGTAGTTAGTCTGGTTAAGTTTCTGGTGAATGGTCAACTCCCAGAATGTTGTTGGTTAACAATCAGTGATGGTGATAGTGTTGTACGTCAGGGAGCTGGTTCGATACCCATTTCTCAGAGATGGTCATTGTCTGGCACTTGTTTGCTGTGGCCATTACTGATGATACCAACCAACCTGTCCCTGCACTCTGCCCTCACACAAGAGGAGGATGTAAAATGTAACGGCTGTAATTGACATGACGCGTTGAAATAGATGTTAAAAAGTCACAAGACTGGAATGAGGAAATTGCTTCCTTGCCACCCAGACTGTGGAATAACATGACCAGCACTTTGAGAGTAACAATGTCCAATTCACAGCCAGCTGTTAAATAAAAATCACAGTCCGTTTTCTTGTGTGGATTTAAGTACATACTGATTTCTCCAGTTTTATTGGTTTATTATTTCTGATTTCAGATTGAGAGAAAATTTCTAACCGTAAAGGTTAGAAATGTGATAACAAGGGATTTTATCTCTTGATCATCTTCTCTTGTCACTCTCCAGTAATAATTTGGATCCTTCAGGGTAATTTTCTGGGCGCATGTTGCTGCTTCAGTGTCTCAATCACCAGCAGCACCTACTTGGAAATAGCAGGGACACTGCCCACAGTTTTCCATCTATCGATGGGAATGAATTGCAGATGAAGAGCAGCATGGATGCAGTTTCCAATCTGCATGACTATTGGGTGGCTCACAGCCCAGCAGTGAGCTTTCAAATCGAAGAATTTCTGATTTTTAATGGGTATAATTAATATCGTTCAGTCTCTGTCTCTTTCATCCTTTCCATTCTGTGACCCTGGTCTCTTGCTGATTTAATTTAGCCTGAGGACATTGCAGAAGCTCCTTGAGGTATTGTTCATGGTCCAATCATCTTTAGATGTTTTTAATTTATTTTCAGAATGTGTACCTTTATTATCGATCGTTTATTGTCCTTGAGGAGGTGGTGTTGAGCAACCTTTTAAAATTGGTTAAGTCCACGTAGTGTCAGTGTTCCCATGAAGCTGTCGGGATGGATTCCCATAATTTTAAGGCAACAATAGCGAAGGAACATCAGTATAGTCCCAATTCAGGATGGTGTGGGAGTTTGAGGGGGCCTTGTAGCTGATGGGTGATGATGACCCCATGCTTCTGCTTCCAGTGTATTCCTCAGTGGTGGAGGTCAGGGGTTTAGCAGGAAATTGATGGACATATGATGGATGTAAAGTTGCAAGGTTTGGGGAATAAAGTAGGGGAACAGGACTGATTGAGTGGCTTTACACAGAGTTGGCATCAACTTGTTGGCTAAACGGCCACCATCAGTGCTATTGTGACTTTTATAAGGTGCTGTAGAAGGAAACTCATTAAGTGCCTGCGGTGCATCTAGTAAATGGTACACACATTACCAGAGTGCAAACAGCAGTGTGCACCAAAGAGACATAGAGACATAGACATAGAGATGTACAGCACAGAAACAGACCCTTCAGCCCAACCCATCCATGCTGACCAGATATCGCAAGAGGGCTCATCGTCAGAGGCCCAGTGACCTGACAAGTTGACTAAGTGACAGCCTTCGTCAACTTAGTGACTGACTCATGTCAATGGACATCACTCTTTAATTTAATAAACCATCTCAAGAATTTCAACGAAGCATTATGATAAAATATACTATTTAGAAACTTCAAAGGATGTTGGATCAGAATCCCAAATGCTTTTTTTTAAAGAGGGAAGTTTTAATAAGTCTCCTAAACTCCATATCAGTCATGATCTCACTGAATGGTGGAAGAGGTTCAAGGGCAGAATGAGCTGCTCCTGTCCCTAGGGCTGGGTAATAAATACTGACCAGACAGCCACCCCTACATTCCACACAGGACTAAATAAAATTCTGATGTATTTAAGGATGAGACCTCATTAAGCCTTCACAAAGCCAATCTTCCAGCAAGTACTTGCAGTCAGTGTAAATATAATAACTGGACCCAGACCACAGCAGTCACTCTTACAGAGCACGGTGAAGCTCAAAAAATCAAACCTCATATTTCAGTTCAAACTTTACAGCCTTCACACTCAGTTTAACAATTTCTCACCGGGGGGAAGGGGGTGGGGCAGGAGGTTGGGAGGGAAGGGGGGTAGAGGGAACTGGGGAGGGTGGTGAGAAGGGGAAGGAGAGAGGGAGGGAAGTGAGAACGAGATACAGGGGAAAGGGAGGCTGAAGCTATCGGGATGAAGAGGGTCAGACAGAAGAGGGTGGATAGATAGTGGAGAAAGGGTGGTAAAAGGGAGTGGGGAGGTTGGTAAGAGAGGAGAGGGAGGGTAGAGAAGGATGTTGAGAGGGGAGGGGCATGGAGAAGTAAGGGGGAGGGAAGTGGGAAGTGGATAGAGAGAATTCGGGAAGGTTGTGATAGAAGAGAGATGCACGGAGAGGGAGGTGATATAGAAAGGAGTAGGGAAGGTGATGGTGGAGGGAGAAGGATAAAGCTTGGAAACACAACCTTCGTCCAACGTGTCCATGTCGACCAAGTTTCCAAAACTAAAAAATTCCCATTTGCCTGGTTTTTGCTCATACCCCTCCAAACCTTTCCTATTCATGTACCTACCAAATGTCTTTTAATTTTTTTTATTTCAAAAATATACTTTATTCATAAAATAATTTGATGGTCTGTACACTTGGACATGCCATGCACATGTAAACATTCCATTTCTTTGCATAACGAAAACAGAGAAATCATTCCTGTTTACAGATCTGTACGATTACATTTTAAGCTGAGGCGTCAGCAGAGCCCAAATGACGGGGTGGACCCCCTGTCCTTCTTTAGACAGGCAGATGTTACACGGTGGTCTTTCCCCACCGCGCCTTGGTGGCAGCTGCCCCAAGCTTCAGCGCGTCCCTCAACACGTAGTCCTGGACCTTGGAATGTGCCAGTCTGCAACACTCAGTCGGGGTCAACTCCTTCAGCTGGAGATCAACAGGTTTCGGACCACCCAGAGAGCGTCCTTCACCGAGTTGATGATCCTCCAGGCACAGTTGATGTTCGTCTCGGTGTGCGTCCCGGGGAACAGGCCGTAGAGCACGGAGTACTGCATCACAGCGCTGCTCGGGACAAGCCTCGACAAACACCACTGCAGTCCTCTCCAGACTTCTTCTGCATAGGCCCATTCCAGAAGGAGGTGTGTGACAGTCTCGTCCCCCCCACAGCCGCTTCGAGGGCAGCGTGCGGTGTGGCTGAGAGTCTGGGCGTACAGAGCCCTTCTCACCACCAGCCAAGCCATGTTTTGGTGCTTGTTGGAAAGTTCTGGCGATGAGGCATTCTGCCAAATGACTTTGACAATCTGCTCAGGGAACCATTCAATAGGATCCACCCTCTCCTTTTCCTGAAGCGTCTCGAGGATACTACGTGCTGACCACATCTTGATGGACTTGTGGTCAAAGGTGTTTTTCTTCATAAACTTCTCCACGAAGGACAGGTGATACGGAACGGTCCAACTAGTGGGCGGCATGGCGGCACAGTGGCACAGTGGTTAGCACTGCTGCCTCACAGTGCCAGAGACCCGGGTTCAATTCCCGACTCAGGTGACTGACTGTGTGAAGTTTGCACACTCTCCCCTTGTTTGTGTGGGTTTCCTCTGGGTGCTCCGGTTTCCTCCCACAGTCCAAAGATGTGCACGTCAGGTGAATTGGCCATGCTAAATTGCCCGTAGTGTTAGGCAACGGGGTAAATGTACGGGAATGGGTGGGTTATGCTTTGGCGGGTCAGTGTGGACTTGTTGGGCCGAAGGGCCTGTTTCCACACTATAAGTAATCTAATCTACTCGGATCGTTCCGCGGCACCGAGGCCAGGCCCATCCTTCGCAAGACCGGGGACAGGTAGAACCTCAGTACGTAGTGACACTTGGTGTTTGCGTACCGGGGATCTACGCACAGCTTGATGCAGCCACACGCAAAGTTGGCCATCAGGGTGAGGGTGACATTGGGTGTATTTTTTCCCCCGTTGCCCAGATCTTTGTACAGCAAGTCCCTTCGGACCCGGTCCATCTTTGATTTCCACATAAACTGGAAGATGGCCCGGGTGACTGCAGCGACGCAGGTTCTGGGAATAGGCCAGACCTGTGCCACATATAATAGCAATGACAGTGCCTCACACCTGATGACCAGGTTTTTCCCCGCAACGGAGAGCGACCGTAGCTTCCATCTGCCCAGTTTCTGTGTCACTTTGCTGATACAATCCTCCCAAAAATTGGCGCACGCCCCAGCCCCCCCCGAACCAAATACCCAGCACCTTCAGGTGGTCGGTCTTGACAGTGAAGGGGATCGAGGATTGGTCGGCCCAGTTCCCGAAGAGCATGGCCTCGCTCTTGCCTCGGTTTCCCTTGGCCCCCGAGGCCCGTTCAAACTGGTCACAAATGCACATGAGTCTGCGCACAGACAGCGGATCCGAGCAGAAAACGGCGACGTCATCCATGTACAGGGAGGCCTTAACCTGCAGGCCCCCGCTGCCAGGAATAGTCACCCCTCTCAGGCTCGCATCCTTCCTGATGGTCTCGGCAAATGGCTCTATGCAGCACACAAACAAGGCAGGAGAGAGAGGGCAGCCTGCCTGACTCCAGATCTGACTGGGAAGCTATCTGATTCCCACCCATTGATTGAGACTGCACTGACAATGTTGGTGTAGAGCAGTCTGATCCAATTGCAGATTCCCTCCCTAAAGCCCATTTTGGAGAGGACATCTCTCATATACCTGTGTGATATCCTGTCAAAGGCTTTCTCCTGGTCCAGGCTGATCAGGCAGGTGTCCAACCCTCTGTCCTGCACGTAGGCGATCGTATCCCTGAGGAGTGCGAGACTCTCAGCGATCTTCCTGCCTGGCACAGCACAGGTTTGGTCAGGGTGCATCACCGACCCCAGAGCAGACCTGACCCGGTTGGCGATTACCTTTGACAGGATTTTGTAATCCGCATTCAACAGTGCGATTGTTCTCCAATTTTTGAGTTCCTCCCTCTCCCCCGTCCGCTTGTAGATGAGGGTGAGGATGCCTTTTCTCATGGATTCACTCATGGTACCTGCCCGAAGCATACTGACATACACCTACAGCAGGTCCTGGCCAATCAAGTCCCACAGAGTGGAATAGAGCTCGACCGGTAAGCCCTCGCTTTCGGGAGTTTTATTCTTTTCGAAGGACTCGAGGGCCTTGGTCAGCTCATCCAGAGATAGCGGCTGGTACAGCCTCTCACGTGTTCTGTCATCTAAGACCTCTGTGATAGAGGACAGGAACGACTGGGAGGCCACGCTGTCGGTTGGCTTGGCGTCATACAGACCGGCATAGAAGGATTTACTGATCCTCATGACGTCAGCCTGATATGACGTTATCGAGCCATCTACTTCCTTCAGGATGCTGAGCACAGAGCTCTCTTTGTGCACCTTCTGGAAGAAGAAACGTGAGCATGTCTCATCCTGCTCCACCGAGCAGACCCTGGACCGGAAGATTATCTTGGAGGCCTCCGAGGCAAAGAGCAAGGCTTGCTGGCCCTTCACCTCCTTGAGGTCCTCCGTGACATCGACCCCCATCGTCTGCAGCAGGAGCAGGTTCTGCATACTTTCCTGGAGCTGGGACAGTTTTCCCCGCCTCTCTCTTGCCTCCTGAACACCTTTGAGGACAAAGAACCTCTTGATGTTCCCTTTTACTGTTTCCCACCAGTCTGCTGGGGACTCAAAGAGGGGTTTCACGGTTCTCCAACCTGTGTAGTCCCTCTTGAGCTCCTCAATGTTTCCTGGGGTCAACAGCTTAGTGTTCAGCTTCCATGTTCCCTTACCCGCCCGCTGCTCGTCCTGTAGGTGACAGTTGGCCAGCAGGAGGCAGTGGTCAGAGAAGAACACCGGCTTGACGTCAGTGGATCTGACCGAGAGTGTTCGGGACACAAACAGGTAATCTATCCTCGAGCGGATAGACCCGTCTGCCTGTGACCACGTGTATCTACGCTGCGCTCCGTCTGCAGGGGCGCTGAAGACGTCGTGTAGCTTGGCATCTTTTACTGTGTCCATTAGGGCTCTGGACGTGGCGTCCAGTTTACTGTCCCCCCTGCCGGATCGTCCATCTGCATCAATGATACAGTTGAAGTCTCCGGCCAGAATGACCGGACTGGACGTAGCCAGTAACAGTGGAAGCTATTGCAGGACGGCCAATCGTTCCCTCTTACCCACTGGGGCGTACACATTAATCAGCCTCAGTGGAGAATTCCTGTAATGACGTCGGCGATGAGGAGGCGCCAGCCCACCACCTCCTTAACCTCGGAGAGGGTGAAGTTGCTTCCTCGCAACAGGATACCCAGGCCGGAGGCGCGGCTATCGTTGCTCCTCGACCAAACTGACGGCCCATGGGCCCACAAGCTCGACCATCTCCTGTAGCTGCTGAGGTGTGATATCCCACGCTCCTGCAGAAACAGGGGGTCGGCTTTAACGCTGGCCAGGAAGGCCATCGTAGAAACACATCGCGTACCCGATTTGATGCTACGCACATTGATGCTGGCAATTTTAAACCCCATTTTAACAGATTACCAGGTTAACAGTGTCCATTTGCTGCTGGTCTGGCCCCTCTGGGGTAGCTGTGTGCATCCCCGTGGTGACGGCAAACTGCTGGACCTTCCCGGTCATTCTGAGGTAGCTGTCCGGCTCCAGGCTGGAGCCATTTCCCCGCTCTGGTGTCTTCGTGTCGGGCCCAGGGTCCGCACCGTCCAGTTCTCCATCTGATAGCGGGGCTGTCACAGGACCGCTGCTCTCAGTTACCTGGAGCTGTGGGCCGGTGGGTACCTCTTGATTCTCACCGGGTATGGGGAGGCCTTTACCCATCCCCACAGAGGGATCGTCTTTCCCTTCTCTGGCGGTGCTGCCCTCCTTTCTCCCCATGGCGCTCTGTCTCTTCCTCTGGTGGCGACCCTTCTTGTGCCCGTCCTCACCATCGGAAGAGCTGCCTGTATCCTCGACTTGTAGGTGTCGCTTCCCCATTCTCTGGGTGGCTTTGGGGCCCCAGAGTTGTTTCCTCTTCCTGTTTTTGACTGTAATCCAATCCTCTGCCTCCTTTGATCTCTCCTCTTCCATTTCCTCTGTCTGTTTTGAAGGAGCTTGGATCGTCTGC
Source organism: Hemiscyllium ocellatum (assembly GCF_020745735.1). Lineage (NCBI taxonomy): Eukaryota > Metazoa > Chordata > Chondrichthyes > Orectolobiformes > Hemiscylliidae > Hemiscyllium > Hemiscyllium ocellatum. Next base: position 9,819,613 of record NC_083435.1, read on the forward strand.
TGCATTTCCCCGCTGTCTGCCGTCTACAGCCTGCCCTTCCTTCTGGGTGCCTCCAGACACCGTTCCCGTGCTGTTTTGTGGCACCTTGCTTGTCTTAGTCAGTCCACGGTTCGTGTTGCCACCTCCAGCCATCTGTACGTAGGTGGCGGCTCCTCGTCTTGGGCAGGCCTTGTACATGTGGCCCGCCTCTCCACACAGATTACAGTTCTTGGCCTCCTTACATTCCTTGGTCGGGTGGCCTTCCTGCTTGTAGTTTCGGCAGATGGTCACCTTACAATCCGCCGCCATGTGGCCTGACCTCCCACAGGTTCGGCACACCTTCGGCTGCCCTGAGTATGTCAGGTAACCTCTGCTTCCTCCGATGGCAAAGCTGGAGGGTGGGTGGAAGATATTCCCACTGGCATCGATCCTCAGGGTTACCCTGACCTGTCTTTTGCTGGTCCAGATCCCGAAAGGGTCGACCACATCGGTGCTCTCTCCTTCGATCTGGACGTATCTCTTCAAGAAGGTCAGGACATCTGCCGCTGGGACATAAGGGTTGTACATCTGGATTGTTACAACCCAACTCCTCTGCACAGGTAGCACACACAACGGGACCGCCGACAAGATGGAGAACAGAGGTTCCCCTTCCTTCTCCTTGAAGACCTTCAGGAGCTGCTCACAATTCTTCACACTCCTGAAGGTCACATCGAAATAGTCTGCCACAAGGAAATCCTGCAGGCAGTACACGTCCGCTGCTGCAAACCCACAGCAGTCCAGCAAGACTTTCTTCACAAACACCTTGAGCTGCTTCACACTTTTTAAAAAATTTTATAACCAAAACATTTATTAGTTACCAAAAAGTCAGACAAACTGTTCATGTTATAATCGAAATCATTTTTCTTCCAGTGTTTGTATCTTCAAGGACAGGTAGAAACCATTTATCCAAGTTCAAAACACTCATATTGAATTTGATGAGTCTCGGATTTATGGCACATTTTCTGACAGTTTTTTGAAGACATGTCTCCTTTGTTCTGCACTCACGTTCCCACAGCTTTCCAGTACATTAGCCACTAATAACGGTATGCTTCTATGTTCTGGCTTTTACCCATATCCGTCCATTCGTTCCAACTACTACTTCAAATGGGTACAATTCCCCGAGGTTCTTCATGATGTCACAGTTTGGAGAAAGCAGTTTACTTGTGTGCAATACTCAGTGAAACTATAAATAATAATCCATCTGGTCCAACCACTCCCATCCCATTAGATCAGCCACAGCTGTCAATGCAAACCAGTCCTGGTTCCACACTTCCAAGCACAAACCCACAGCACTCAAGCAGATTCTTCTTAACAAATACTCTCCGATCAACCGGTGTGTGCTCCTCCACCTTCTTCACAGTCACCCTGACTGTGTTGCGAATGCCCTCGCCAGGGCTGTGAGTGGCTGCTGAGGCCATAGCTCGGAGATTGGCTGGTACCTGAATTGGTGTTAGGCCGAAGCCAGCATAAAGATCCACCAAGAGCAGGTCAGCACAACCAAACGATCCTCCAACATCCAATCATGATCCAGCGATGGTCTCTAGCAGCTCCCATGACTAGCAACACGATCACCGTGGTTTCTCCCCAGCCAGCGCACGTTCGCAGCGGCGAACCTGCAGCTCTCGAGAAGAATCTCTTCCTCTGGTCCTCAGGAACTACACATATTCCGAGCCAAAAGGCCAAGAAGCGATCTTTGCTATTCATCTTATCTATGTCCCTTGTGATTTTATAAACTTCTATAAAGTCATCTCTCAATGTCATATGCTGAAGTGAAAAAGTCCCAGCCTATCCAGCCTCTCATTATAACTCAAACCCCCCCAATCCCGGTAACTTCCTGGTCAATCTTTTCTGAACCATCTCCAATTTCATCATGTTTTTCCTATAGCAGGGTGATCAGAACTGTACCCAGTATTCCAACAGTGGCCTCACCAACATCCTGTACAACCTCAACATGATGTCCCAACTCCAATACTCAGTCACCTGCCCTATCTACCTATGATGCAACTCTGAAAGAACGATGTATCTGAACCCCTGGATCTCTCTGTTCAACAACCCTCCCCAGGGCCCCACATTAAATGTATAAGTCCTGCCCTTGTTTGTTTTACCAAAATGCAGTACCTTACATTTATTCGAATTAAACTCCATCTGCCACTTCTGAGCCCATTATTCCAACTGATCAAGATTCCCTTGTAATCTTAAATAACCTTCTTCATTGTTGTGATGATGCTGTCACTTTAAAAAGGTTGTTTTGTACTTGGTTTCTATCAGGAGAGCTGGAAGGCAGAGGTGCCCAGAAGTCTGTGTTCACAATGGCAGGGAGTGGCCAGTTCTCCCGTTCAGGTGATTTCTCTGGTTTGACAGTGAGAGGCCGATTGCAGCAGAGAAATGTTCCAAGCTTCAACAGATGACTCCTGGCTGGCTTCCTCTCTGAAATCTCTATGGGAGTTGTTCACTCCTGCCTGTAAGAACCTGGGTTTGAGTTTACCTTTTGCCAAGGGATGTCTTTATGGGATATTGTGGGAATTGGAACAGCTCTTCAGTTAATTGGCTGTATTGAGTCAGTTGGGTTTTCAAATAGTAAGCTTATTCTAAATTCTGTTTTCTTTTATTAATGTTTCAACTGTAATATTTAAATAAATTCTGTTTGCTTCAGGCCAAGTGATTTGATCAGCTGCATCACTCCTAGAATAACCATCACACACCTGCCTTTAAAATAAGAAAAGGTTATGCTCTGGGAGACCTTCTGAACATATCCCAAACACTGTTGTCTGCACCACTCGATGTTTGTCACCCACAAACATACTAACCATGCCTCCTAAATGCTCATCCAAATCGTTTGTATAAATGACAAACAACAGTTTGAATTAACACCGATCAATGTGGAACACAGCTGATCATAGGCCTCCATTCTGAAACACAACACTCCACCACCAAGCTCTGTCTCCCAGTGTCAAGTCAGTGGATATGGAAAGGGATGTAGTCAGGAGCGGGGAGAGTTGAGAGAAAGGAGGGCGGACTGGGGAGGCAGGAAGAGAATATGGGAATGGGGATAGAGAGGAGTTGGGAGGATGCTGAGAGAGGGAGCATGGAGAAGGGAGTGGGGCAAGGGAGTGGGGAGCGGGGAGGGTGTTGAAAAAGGAGAGGGATGTGGAAAGTGAGGGAATGGGGTTGATGTGAGATGGGAGAGAATGTGATGTGACTTGGATTCTGAGGAACAGAGGAGTCTGAGACCTATCTGGAGAGCCAGCACCATTGCCTTGGATAGCTTTCTGACCCTGGGGAGAATCGTTGCTATCTCAAGGTGAGAGACTCTGGGAGGAGCCGAGCACCAACCCCCGGAATCAGAAGGAGCAGCCCTCAGTGAGTGAACTCTGAAAGCTGGAAGTGAAAGCTCTCTGTGTGGGAGAGAGCTGTCACCTTCCACTTTACCCTTCACACATCTGTTGGGAAAAGGCGGAATATGTTCGATCAGATTGTGGGAAATGAAGAGATGAGTCTCAAATCCTCTTTAATTTCATGAAGGGGTCATTTCCAGTGGGATCGGGTGGATGTTAAAACTCCGGATCTCACTGTCTCAACCCTTCCAATGGTCTCTGCTCCTTTCAGGGAGTTCTGAAAAAAACATCACTTTCTCGAAGTTTTTAATGAAATGATTTACATTCTATTCCCTGCTTTCACTCTCAATGTCTCCCTTTCTGAAGCCCAAGAGCCGCTGTGCTTTGCTGACTGTTCTCTCAATATGACCTGCCACCATCAAAGATTCATCCACATGACCCTCCCACCAGGCCCCTCTGTTCCTGTCGATAGAATTATAACATTAATTCAACATTGTACCTCTTTCCTCCTTCTGTTAAGACACATCACCTCATAATCCTCTGCTTCAACTCAGTCTGTCACTTGTCTGCCTACATTCTCACCCAGGATGTCAGAGATCGCTTGTGAACAAGACCCCTGTCATCCATCAGTTTTGGAAGAGAATGTGGTGGGGGAGGGTTTTGTAATCAGTAAGTTTGCACATGGCACAGGGATTGGCTGGGTGGTGAATAGTGAGGAAGAAGGTTTGAGCTTTGAGGAAGATAAAGGTGGGTTGGTCAGAATGGCAGATCAAATGGGAGGTGGTGCGCTGTAAGAAGTAACAAGATAAGGCAGTTCTCAATGAATGACAGGAGACTAGGAAGCTCAGAGAAACTGAGGAATCTTTGGATGCCTGTCCACAGATCCTTAAAGATGGCAGGACAGGTTAACAGGGTAGTTCATCAGTTAATGTCAAAGAGCAGGGAGGTTATATTGGAGCCGTAAAACCTTTGGTCAGGTCACAGTTGGAGTACTGTGTGAAGTTTTGTTCACCTCACTACAGGAGGTGATTTCACTGGAGGCAGGAACAGGGGAGATTCACCAGGATGTTGTCCAGTTTGAAGCCTTTTCCCTTTGGGCTGTGCTGGATAAGCTTTGGTTGTGTTCTTTCGAGCAGAAAAAAGCTGAGGGGGGAACCTGATTGAGGACCTAATGTGAGCATAGACAGGCAGTCAAGATTAGAGTAGTGGTGGAAAAGCACAGTAGGTCAGGCAGCATCCGAGGAGCAGGAAAATCGACGTTATGGGCAGGAGCCCTTCATCAGGAATGAGGCTGGAAGATTCAGGGATGGAGAGATAAATGGGACGGGGTGGGACTGTGGAGAAGGAAGCTGACAATGCAATAGGTGGATGGAGGAAGGGGTAAAGGTGATAGGTCGGAGAGGAGAGTGGAGCGGATAGGTGGGAAGGAAGATTGGCAGGTCGGACAGGTCATGAGGGTGGTGTTGAGGTGGAAGTTTGGAACTGGGGTAAGGTGGGGGGAGGGGAAATGAGGAAACTGGTGGCTCCCCCTCCCACTCTGCCGAGGACATGCGGATCCTGGGCCTCCTCCACAGCCGCTCCTCACCACCAGACGCCTGGAGGAAGAACACCTCATCTTCCACCTTGGAACACTTCAACCCCAGGGCATCAATGTGGACTTCACTAATTTCCTCATTGAATGTGGCAGTCAGTGATTACTGATTCATTTGAAAACTGGGCTTTTATCCTAAAAAGTTTGAGAATTGCTTATCTAACCAGCCGCTCAGTTCTGTCAAACCTTCACCAACATTTCAAAGAAGAGACAAGTCAGGCTGACCTTTAATCACTCGCCAGTGATATCCATAGGAGAAAGTGAGGACTGCAGATGCTGGAGATCAGCATTGAGAGTGTGGCACTGGAAAAGCACAGTAGGTCAGGCAGCATCCGAGGAACAGGAGAATCAACGTTTCATCAGGAAATCCATACCCAAGGATAAAGTGGAAAGCCATTGTATGACAGGTCAGGAGGACTGGAAATCAAAGATCCTTTCCTGACTAGAATGGATGGTAGCTCGGTGTCAAACTGATTATATCTTTGCACCATTTGCTAATGTTACTCATCTTTCAGTGCAGTTTATGGAGAGCCAGCACAGTGTTTCCAACAGGAATCAAGTGCTGTAAGATTAAGGCCGAAAAATTTATAATCAAGTGAGAGAAACCCCTTCACACAGAGTGTTGTGAGGATGTGAATTTCTCTTACAGGTTTAGTGACTGAGGTTCAATGCTGTGGAGTGACAGGTAGGTTCTCAAACTCTGCCTCAATACAGATCCCTCAGAGCAGTCAGAGGCTGGAATTCAAAGTGTAGCCAGGAAAATAATTCTGTTCCCGCCGTGAAATATATTCACACAGACTTCATCAGCTAAAGACATTTATTGAGGTAACATAAATTTTATCAACATTATTAATTTTCTCTGGATTACAGTTTATGAAGCAATTTCCCTGCAGTTACACATTTGGCCGAAGGAGGGAGCAAAGTCCAAAGAGTGAATTCAGTCAAAAACGAAAGTAACTTTTTTCAGGGAGGGGCTGCTGTTGTGAACGTCTTTACTTTTTACACATTTGTTGGGAAAAGGCGGAAAGTGTTCGATCAGATTGTGGGAAAAGTAAGAGGTGAGTCCCAAATCCTCTTTAATTTCAGGAAGGGGTCATTCCCAGTGGAATCGGGGGGATATTATTCCCGCTGAAAGCTCCCAATCAAATCCAAGGAGTTGAACGGGGAGCCGCTGGGGATTGTCCCGGGAAAAGGTGAGAACTTTCTCCAATGTCCCTGATCAGCTGAACAGAGCCTGGAGCTGGCTCCTGTCAGTATAAGGGAACAGGAGGGAGAGGCAATCTGCAACATTAAAGTCTCAGGGTCAAACACAGAGACTGGAAAGGGAGACGGAAGTAAAAAGGAGGAACATAGTGAGGGTCATGAGACAGAACATGACCCACTGGGGTTTTTATTTAGAGAGAAATAATTCAATCCTGGAGATAGTTGTGACGCTTCATTTCTTGAAATAAACTTTAATTGAAGAGTTTCTCTTGTGCTGAGTCCATTCTCTGATTCCATTCTTTCCCATCTCGGGTTTTCTGTCTCCACCATCGACAGCAGTGACTCGAGGTCCCTGGGTCCTAAAGTCCGGAAATTCTGCCCTTCCTCAATCCATTAATTCCTCTCCACTGCTCTCTGCTCCTTTCAGAGGGTTCTGAAAATCTCTCCACTTCTCTCTCATCTCATCTCTGCCGGAGTTTTGCGACACAGAAGGAGACCATTTTGCCCTGTCCACAGTGACTCTCCAAATGAACACCATTATCTCATATTTTTCCCCTTCCTTTGCACGTTGTTATTTGTTCAAATTATCATTCACTAATCTATTTAAGCTTCTGTTGACTCTGCGTAAGCTACCTGTTCTGTCACTACATGCTGGTCTCAAGTCACTTGCTGTGTAAAAAATATTTTCTCACATCACGTGCGTTTATTTTTGAAATCACTTCCAATCTGCTCTATGGTTTTCCAACATTTTACAGGCGAGAATCGTTTCCCCCAAACCCCTCTGTCCTCCCACACATGATTTTGAAACCTTCTATCAGATGTCCCCTGAGCTACCTTCTCTCCATGGAGAATGGTCCCAACATCTCTCAACTAACTCTGGAACTGGAGTTTCTCGTCTCTGGTACTATTCTTGTCAATAATTTTTTAAAAAAAGCAAACTGGAGATCTGGAACATTAAAAAAAATTGCTGGAGGAACTCAGTATATCTGGCAGCATCTGTGGAGAGAAAGGCAAAATGTGGAGGGACAAACTGTAGCAGTGCAGGCTTAGAGGACCTGTTCCTGTTCTGTAATGTACTTTGTTCTATAAAACGGAGTTAATACTTTCAGTCCAGTGATTTCTTCAGAATTCTAGGTTTCTCCAGAAAAGTTTCTGAGTTTCTGCTGGGTTTCTCCAGCAACTTTTGTTTTTGTTTGTTACTGTTGTGTGTATGTTCTCAGCTCTATTTAAGAAAGGGCCTGTTGAAAGTACAGGGTTCAGTAAGCTTTGTACAGTCGGGGAGGAGAGATCCCATGTAGACTGAGACACAGTTCAATTGACTATATAAAAACAATGAAAGAACTGCAAATGCTGGAAATCAGAAACAAAAACAGAAATTGTTGGGAAAACTCAGCAGGCCTTGTTTCAGGTGTATTGGCCCTTATGCAGAACTGAAGAAGGGATATTGAAGAAGGGTCACTGGACCTGAAACATTAACTCTGTTTTCCTTCCACAGCCGCTGCCAGACCTGGTAAGCTAATCCAGCAATTTTTGTTTTTGTTTCTGATTGAGTATATGGTTCAGCAACGTTGAAATAACACACTTTCGAGGGAAATCAGGAAGACAAAAAGGGGACACAAGATAACTTTGACAGATATAGTGAAGGAGAATCCAAATAGATTCTGCATGTATATTAAGGGCAAAATAGTAAGCAGGAGCCCTTAAAGATTAACGAGGTCATCTATTGTGGAGAGATGGGTGAGTTCCTAAACAAATATTTCACATCAGTATTTACCACGAAGGAAGATTGGAAAGCTAGGGAACTCTGAAAAATAAGTAGTCATGACTTAGAACATAGAACATTACAGTGCAATACAGGCCCCTCGGCCCTCAGTGTTGTGCCGACCTGTGAAACCAATCTGAAGCCCATCTAATCTACACTATTCCATTCTTGTCCATATGCTTATTCAATGACCATTTAAATGCCCTTAAAAGTTGGTGAGTTTACTACTGTTGTAGCCAGTGCATTCCATGTCCCTTCTACTTTTTGAGTAAAGAAACTACATCTAACATCTGTCCTATATATATCACCCCTGAATTTAAAGTTATGTCCCCTCATGCTAGTCATCACAATCCGAGGAAAAACTCTCACTGTTCAATCTATCTAACCTTCTGATTATCTTATATATCTCAATTAAGTCACCTCTCAACCTTCTTCTCTCTAATGAAAACAGCCTCAACTCTCTCAGTCTTTCTTTGTAACACCTTCCCTCCATACCAGGCAACATCCTAGTAAATCTCCTCTGAACATTTTCCAAACTTCCACATCCTTCTTATAATGCGGTCACCAGAACTGTATGCAATATTCCAAGTGCGGCTGCACCAGAGTTTTGTACAGCTGTAGCATAACCCCATGGTTCTGAAGCTCAGTCCCTTCACCAATAAAAGCTAATACATCATATGCCTTCTTATCAACCTGGGTGACAACTTTCAAGGATCTATGTACCTGGACACTGAGATCTCTCTGCTCATCTACATGACCAAGTATCTTACCATTCGCCCAGTACTCTGCATTCCTGTTACTCCTTCCAAATCACCTCCCATATTTTTGCATTAAACTCCATTTGTTACCTCCTAGCCCAGCTTATCGATGTCTCTCTGTAACCTACAACATCCATCATCACTATCCACAATTCTACTGACCTTACTGTTATTCACAAATTTACTAACCCATCATTCTATGACCTCATCCAGGTTAATTATATAAATGACAAACAACAGAGGACCCAAAACAGATCCTTGCAGTACCCCACGGTAATGAACTCCAGGATGAATATTTCCCATCAACCACCACCCTCTGTCTTCTTTCAGCTAGCCAATTTCTGATCCAAACCGCGAAATCGCCTTCAATCCCACGCCTCTGTATTTTGTGCAATAGCTTACCATGGGGAACCTTATCAAATGGCTTACTGCTATCCATGTACACCTCATCCATCTGTTGGGTCACCTCAAAGAACTCAATAAGGTTTTTGAGGCACGATCTACCTTTCACAAAACCGTGTTGACTATCCCTAATCAATTTATTCCTCTCTGGATGATTATAAATCCTATCTCTTATAACCATTTCCAGCACTTTACCCACAACTGAAGTAGCGCTCACCAGGTCAATAATTTGCAGGAGTGTATTCTACTCCCCATAAAACATGGAACATTACAGCGCAGTACAGGTTCTTTGGCCCTTGATGTTGCACTGACCTGTGAAATTAATCTGACACCCATCTAACCTATACCATTCCCTTATTATCTATATGTATGTCCAAACCCATTTAAATACCCTTAATGTCAGTGAATCTACTACTGTTGCAGGCAGGTCGGTGTGGACTTGTTGGACCAAAGGGCCTGTTTCCATACTGTAAGGAATTTAATCTAATCTCTGAGCAACGAAACTGCCCCTGATATCTGTCTTAAATCATTCACCCCTCATTTAAAGCTATGTCCCCTTGTGTTAGCCTTCACCATCTGAGGAAAGTTTCTCACTGTCCACCCTATCTAACCCTCTGATTATCTTGTACCTCTCGATTAGGTGACTGTCATGGAAATTAAATCGACTCGCCTCAACTGCTAGCAAGAGTAAAGAAAAAGCTTTATTTTTAAGACCTCCACATGCCGGGGACAGATACACTTGGGAAAAATGCCTTGTGTAGGGGCCGTGAACAAAATTCACATATTCTTTTTATACCATTCTTATCGCACGCTCAAGGACAAGGGCTGGGTAACATTTGAATTCTTGTTTTCCCATTCCTTTGCCGTGGACATAACTGTCTTTATGTTTTTCTTAGCTTTTTGCTGAATTCGACTACTCACAAGGCCAGGTTGAATGTTTACAAAATTCAGCAAAGACAAGCTGTCTCCTCAGCTGCAGAACTCAGCAAAGTGTTTGCAATGTTCAGAAAAGTATAAAATTTAGCAAAACATTCTCTTTCAGATTTCACGGTAAATGTTAATTTTGTTAATTTTCCATTACAATCACCTCTCAACCTTCTTCTCTCCAATGAAACAGCCTCAGTTCCCTCAGCCATCCCTTATAAGACCTTCCTTCCATACTAGGCAACATCCTAGAAAATGCTGTGGGGTGGCATGGTGGTTCAGTGGTTAGCACTGCTGCCTCATAGCACCAGAGTCCCAGGCTCTATTCCAGCCTCAGATGAGTGTCTGTGTGGAGTTTGCACATTCTACCTGTGTCTGCGTGGGTTTCCACTGGGTGCTCCGGTTTCCTCCCACAGTCCAAAGATGTGCAGGTTAGGTGAATTGACCATGCTAAATTGCCCATAGTGTTAGGTGCATTAGTCAGAGGGAAATGGGTCTGGGTGGGTTACTGTTCAGAAGGTCGGTGTGGACTTGTTGGGCCAAAGGGCCTGTTTCCATAAAGTAAGGAATCTAATCTAATCTAAATCTCCTCTGAACCCTTTCAAAAGCTTCCACATCCTTTCTATTATGCAGTGACCAGACTCCCAGGTGTGACCTTACCAGTGTCTTGTACAACTGAAGCATGACCTCGTGGCTCTGAAACTCAATCCCCTGACCAATAAACACCAACACACCATATACCTTCTTAACAAGCCTATCAAACTGGTTGGCAACTTTCAGGGATTTATGCACCTGGACACCGAGATCTCTCTGTTCATCTGCACTGCCAAGAATTTTACCATTAGCCCAGTACTCTGCCTTCCTGTTATTTCTTCCAAACCTCCCATATTTCCACATCAAATTCCATTTGCCGCTTCTCAGCCCAGCTCTGTATCTTATCTATGTCCCTCTGTAACCCACAATATCCTCCAACACTATCCACAACTCTGACTCCCTTCTTGAACAAGGCAACAACATTTGCTATCCTCCAGTCTTCTGGCATTATTCTTGTAGACAATGATGACTTAAAGATCAAAGCAAAAGGCTTGGCAAACTCCTCCCTAGCTTCCCAGAGAATCCGAGGATAAGTCCTATCTCTCCCAGGAAACTTATCTATTTTTAAACTTTCCAGAATTGCTAACAGCTCCTCCTCATGCACCCCAATCCCATCTAGCCTAGTAGCTTGTATCTCAGTATTCTTGTTGACCACATTGTCTTTTTCTAGTGTGAATACTGACTTGAAAAGAGTCCACATTAAAGAAGAGGAGATATCAGAGATCCTAAAATGCATAAAGGGGCTTTGGAGGCATAAAGAGGCTGAATAGGCTGTATTGTTTTTTCTCGTGCTGAGGAGGCTGAGAGGTAAGTTTATGGAGGTTTCTAAAATCATCGGGGAATTGATAAGGTGAGCAGCGAAGGTCTTTTCCACAGTGTAGGGGAGTCCAGAGCTAGAGGGCATTGGTTTAAAGTGAGAGGGGAAAGATTTAAAAGGGACCTGAGGGGTAAATTTGTAATGTAGAATTTGGTGTGAATGAGTGGTACAACATTTAAAAGACATTTGGACAAATACGTGGATGAAACATTTTAGAGGGATATGGGCCAAATGCAGGCAAATGGGACTAGTTCAGTTTAGGAAACCTGGTCAGCATGGATAAATTAGGCTGGGTTTCCGTGCTGCATTACTTTATGGCTGGGAAATCTCTTTTCTTTCTCCATTTTAAAAGTTTAAAATTTAGTTATCTAGTGGCAAGGTTGATAAGGATGCTGACTAACTGAGGGACAGTTATCAGTCAATCACCTGAAACCTGAACAGAGTCTTAATGGGTGTTAAGTACTATTCAGTTTTAACTAGTGTGAGCCATCTCAGCTCATCTCCTCTCTGTTTAAGAATGTGTGCTTTCAACAGGCTCCATCTGTAAGCTTTGCTTGGTCAGGCCACGGATTTCCCATCCAGAGTGAGACACAGCATGCCTGAGTATATAGTTGAGGGAATTTGGAGGCAGTGTGGGAATTTGGTGCAGGGGAAGTGTTTTTTGCTTGTTTTTCTGGTTCGTTGCTTGGAAGGGTTTTAAACAAGATAAATTAAAACCCCCAGACCAGGGGCCCAGCACAAAAGTAACACTATGGATGAACAGTCATTTCATTGGTTGGCTATAGCTACAAATCTGATTATCTGTTATAGGTTACTTTCAGATGGAAGGTCAATCAGGGAAATATTTATAGGCTATAAACTAAAAAAAGTGCTAAAATTTTTAAAAATCAAGTTCAGAACTAAATAATTAAACTAGAGATGCTGGGCCAGGCGATGTATTGTATTGGCATGAAATGGGAGCTGGTGGAATCCATTGTTGTACAGAGTGACCACATCTATATCGAGTGTATTGTTGCTTGAGGGTTTCTGGCCCAGCGCTGATGAGCTACAGTCTGAGCTTTGAGCCCTGGAACATCAGGGAGGAGGAGAGTTACCTATACAATATGTTTCAGGAGACAGTCTTTGATGAACTAACATTAAATTTGGTCCATGGTCAGGTACAGGAGGGTGCGAGTATGAGTAAGGCATATAGAGGGATCCAGGAGGTAATGCACTACGGCTTGTCAAACTAGTTTGAGGTTCTTGCTCCCTGTGTGGATGAGAGTAGGGCTGTAGGGAGGATAAACAAACTGAGCATAGCACCATGGTACAGGGAGCCATTCAGGAGGGCGGAGAAAAGAGAAATGTAGTTCTAATTGAGGATAAAATAGTCAGGGGAATAGAGACTGTTCTCTGTAGCCAGGATTGAGAGTTGTGAAGGTCTGTCTGGTACCTGGGTTGAGGAATTCTCATCTGAGCTGCAGAGGAACTTGGAGTGAGAGGGGAAAGATCCAGCATTTGTGGTCCATGTAGATATCAATGATATAGGCAGAAAGCAGAAAGAGATTCTGCTGAGGGAATATGTGCAGCTAGAGACAAAATTAAAACACATAACCAAAAAGTTAATAATCTTTGGATTACTACCTAAGCAAGAGCAAGTTGACACAGATCAAAGAGGTAAATGAATGATTTAAAGATTGATGTGAAAGAAATGGGTAAAATTTCATGGGGCATTGGCACTAGTACAGAGGAAGGAGAGAGCTGTTCTAATGGTGATCTTTTAAGAATCACTGGAGCCGGGAAAGGTGCCAAAAGACTGGAAAATGGCTAATATAACACCCTGTTTAAAAAGGAAGGGAGGCAGAAGACAGGAGACTACAGGCCAGTTAGCCTGAACCTGGTCGTTTGTACGATTTTAGACATCATTATTAAGGATGAGATTGTGGGTACTTTGAAGTGCATGGTAAAATGGGGCTGAGTTAGCATGGCTTCATTAAGGGGAGGTCATGCATGATGAAAATATTAGAATTCTTTGAGGAGGTAATGAGCAAGTTAGACAAAGGAGAGCCAGTGAATGTGATGTGTTTGGATTTCCAGAAGGCTTTTGACAAGGTATTGCAAGAGACTGTAAAATAAGACAAGGACCCATGGTGTAAGGGGCAAGATGCCGATGTGGATAGAGGATTGGCTGACTGGCAGAAGGCACAGAGGAGGGAATAGGGGTCTTTTTCAGGGTGGCAGCTGGTGAATTGAGTTCTATAAGTATCCGTGTTGAAACCATAACTGTTCATGTTATACATTCATGATCTGGAGGAAGGAACTGAGGGCATTGTTGGGAATATTGCAGATGACTCAAAGATAAGGGAGTGTTGAGGAAGCAGAGAGGATGCAGAGGGACTTGGACAGGCCCGGAGAGCAGGAGAGAAGTGGCAGCTGGAATACAATGTGGGCAATTGTGAAGTTCTGTACTTCAGCAGGTAGACTAGAGACATATACTATTTTCTAAAAGGAAAGGCTTCCGAAATCTGAACCACAAACGGAATTGGGAGTACTTGTTCAGGATTCTCTGAAAGTTAACATGCAAGTTGAGTTGGCATTAGGAAGGCAAATGTCATGTTAGTGTTCATTTCAAGAAGGCCAGAATAGGCAGGCATATACGGCTGAGGCTGGAGGAAGGTCAGACCAGATTTGGAAAATTGTGAGCAGTTTTGGTCTCCATATTAAAGGGAAGATGTGCTGGCTTTGGAGAGAGTCCAAGGAGAGATTTACAAGAATGATCCCAGGGCCAAAGGACTTACCAGATAAGGAGCTGTTGTGAAGTCCCGGTCTGTATTAAATAAAGTTTAGAAAGATGAATAGGGGACCTCATTGAAACTTACAGAATACTGAGAGGTCTAGATAGTTTGGACGTGGAGAAGATGCTTCTTCTAGTTGGAGAAACTAGGACTTGAAGCACGGCTTCAGCGTAATGGGGCTTAGAACTGAGATAAGGAAGAATTCTTTCAGCCAGAGGATGGTGAATCTGTGGAACTCATTGCTGCATAGGATTGTGGAGGTCAAGTCATTAAATGCATTTAAGACAGAGATAGATAAATAGGTTCTTGATTGGTAAGAGGATCAAGGGTTATGGGGAGAAGGCAGGAGAATGGGGTTGAGAAACATATCAGCCATGCTAAGGCAACAGAGCAGAATCCGTGGTACACATTGCCTAATTCTGTTCAGTTATCTTGTGATTTTCGTCAAAAAGTATGGTGCTGGAAAAGCACAGCCAGTCAGGCAGCATCCGAGGAGCAGGACAGTCAATGTTTCAAGCAGAAGCTCATCTTAAGGAATTCTTGATGCGGAGCTTATGCTTGGAATGTTGACTCTCCTGCTCCTTGGATGCTGCCTGATTGGCTATGCTTTTCCAGCACCACACTTTTTGACTCTGATCTCCAGCATCTGCAGCCCTCACTTTCTCCTATCTTTATTCTTGTAAATCTCTAATGCAGTCTCTCAAATGTGTTCACATCCTTCTGATAGTGTGATGCCTAAAACTGTACAAAATACTCCAGCTGAAGTTGAATGTGTGACTCTTGTACTCTATGGTCCTATTAAGAAAACTCAGTCTATGTATGTATTCAATTCAATAAAAATCTGGAATTAACTGCTTTCTCTACCTGTTCTGCTACCTTGAATGATCTGAGCACTGTTATCCTCTCAATAATTTGTGCACTTTGACACCCAAATTCCAATGTTCCTGCACCCGCTTTATACTTTTTATCTGATTAGATTAGATTCCCTACAGTGAAAACAGGCTCTTCGGCCCAACAGGTCCACACCGACCCTCCAAAGAGCAATCCACCAGACCCATTCCCCCACATTCACCCCTGAATAATGCACCGAACACTACGGGCAATTTAAGCATAGCCAATTCACCTAACCTGCACATCTTTGGACTGTGGGAGGAAACCGGAGCATCCGGAGGAAACCCACGCAGACTCTGGGAGAATGTGCAAACTCCAGACAGTTGCCCAAGGTAGGACTTGAACCTGGGTCCCTGGGGCAGCAGTGCTAACCACTGAGCCACCGTGCCTCCTTCCAAAATACATTACTTCACACTTCTCTGCATTGAACTTCTTTCAAATTTCAGATCAGCCCCTGCCCACCATGATCTAGATCATTAATATAAATGAGGGAAAGGAAGATTCCCAATACCATCCCCTGTGTGCAAACATTCCGGCAGTCCGAAATACATCTTTATTTTGACCGTTTCTTTCTGTTTCTCATGATTCAGCCAAATTTGGATCCACATTGCTTGTCCATGACCTGTTACTCTGCTCACAAGTCTGCTGTGTGTCACTGTATCAAGTGCCTTCTGAAAATCCATATATATCACATTAATCACATTTCCTTGACCGAACCTTTCTACTACTATTCAAAAGTTCCCAGCAAACCAATTAAACAGGAGCTTCCCTTTAGAAATCCCTGCTGAATCTTTGCAAACAACCCACCTTTTTCCCAAGGAACCACTATTCTATCCCAAGTTCTGTATCTAGAAGCTTCCCCGCCTTGAGATTTAACTGGCTGGACTGTAATTGCTGAGATTTTACTGGCTGGTCTGTAATTGCTGAATGTATCTTTGCAACCTTTTTGGAACAAAGGCTTGAAGTTTGCAATGCTCTAGCTTCTGGACCTCTCCTGTATCTAGACAGGAATGAAAGATTACCAGTGACCATGCAATTTCCACTCGCACTTCCTTCAACATCCTTAGATGCTTCTCATCAGCTTTGGTATCTTGTCAACTTTATTCACTAACAGTCTATCCAATACTCCTTACTCATCAAATTTGAACCCTTCGACTTCCAGAGTTTCCTCCTCAGTCACTGTGGCCTGGGTACACATATCTCTTTGATGAATTCAAAGGTAAAGTTAATACATCAATTATGCCCACTGTCTCCATGCATAAATCCCATTTTGATTCCTAACTGACCGGACTCCTTTTACCACCTTTTTGCTGTTTATGTGCCTGTAAAAGTCTTTGGGATTCTCCTTAATATTGGCTGCCATTCTATTCTCACAATTCCTTTTTGCTTCTCTAACAGGCTTTTTCCATCCCTGTCTGAATTTTCTGTCTTCCTTTTGTATTGCAGTTTTCAGCCTGACAGCTTGCAAAAGCACGCATTTTCTTCTTTATCTTAATTTCTATTTCTTGTTCCAGAGAGAGCTGGATTTGTTTGTTCTACATTTTCCTCGTGATAGAATATCCTATGGCTGTACCCAAACGCTCCCCTTTGAAGGTAACCCATTGCTCAATTACAGTTCACCTGCCAAACTTTCATTCCAGCCACTGCAGTCCAGATCTCTCTTTGTCCCATTGCAGTCAGCCAATTGATTTTCATATTCTGGATTGACCATTGTCATTCTTCACAATCATCCTAGAACTTAACATACTAATGGTTACTGTCCCCTAAATGTGCCCCCACCAGCATTTTGTCTGTTTACTTCATTCCCAAGAGCCAGGTCTGGCATTGCTACCTTTCTAATTGGACTGCATATACAGCTGGAGGAAATTCCCCATACACAATCTAGGACTGCTTGTTCCTCGCTGTCCATTACACTCTCAATATCTCAGTCATGTTTGGGTAATTATAATCTCCCATTATAACTACTCTCTAGTGTCTGCAGATTTGTTTGTTTGCATTCTTTCCTCATTGCTGGTCTATAGACCACACCCAGCAGTGTAATTGACCCCTTTTCATTCTGCAGCTCCAGCGAAACTAACTCTATCTGAATGCTGTGGGTCAGATCCTTTCACACACTACAATTCCTATTCACTGAGACTGCCAGCTTCCCTTTTCTTCCTTTCCTGTTCCTCCCCAATCCCAACCCACCCGCTCGTCAACTGAATCAGTCTTCCAGCCGCATATTCATTTGCATTATCTTCTGACTTCTGTACTCACTAGCACGTGTCACTGGGAATAATCCAGATAGCACATATTTGAGGTCCGTCTTGCTGACATTCCACCCAGTTCCCTAAATTTTGACGTCAGGATGACATCCCCTTTCCTACCCAAATTCCTACCAACATGAACCATGATGACAGGCTGTTTACCCTCCCTCAGAAGAATCCCCTGCAGCCACTCTGTGACATCCTTGATCCTGGAACCACAGAGGTAATGCACCATCCCAGAGTCACTTCTCCAGCCTGTTTGTTCCCCTTCCTGAATAATCCCTTCTCACTCTTGCCCTTCCTTTCTTCTTTCTAATCTCTCATACAGTTGAGCAACTGGTGGTATGACAAACATAGCTCTGACTGCACTCCCTGAACCAGTGCCCACATCAGCTTCCAAAATAGGAAAACGATTTGTGAGCAGGAGCCCAGGGGATTCCTGCACTACCTGTCAGTGTTTCATGGGCTGGGATTGACTGGTAGCCCCTGATTCCTTTTCTCACTCCCAGCCCTTCAGCTTTGATATGACCACCTCTCACTGAAGTAACTCCACAGAATCTGGTATCCTGTTGCCAAGTCACCCTTTCTTTACGCATGGAGAGTTCCTGCCTTGATTGCTATCTCATTTAGAGTTAGCTCTCGGAGAGTCCAAACCTGACATACCTCTTTATAAGTATCAGCCAGGACTCCCTGATTGGATCAGATTAACACCCCCACTCAGGGAACTCCTATTCGATGAGGTGCAGTGGATCGGCCTTGTTATAATCACTACTCTCTAAACACGCTATCCATGTAGCTATCAGCCTCATGAATACACATTGGCCCTGACTTCTTTTATTTCCTTGTTACTCAGTCAAATGTAAGTATATGTTTACTTCTTTAAAAATAATACGCTTCTCTAATTTACTGCATTTTAAAGATAGTCCCTAACAGCAGTTTCTTACCAACCAATCAACTTTTCGAAAAGGAAGAATAAAACATCCCTTCCCTTCACCAACATCCCCCCTCAAGCAACTCACCCCATCACTCTCTGTTTCTTGCAGTAAACTTTACTTGAAGGGCTTATCTCCCCTCTGAACAGAATTCCTGGTTTGATCCAAACTCCTAAATCTGCCTCTGCCTCACTCAGGTGAAGACTCCCTCACAATGACTCCGCACCCTTACTGACCATGTGTGTTACAATCCTTTTCTTACTTTGAGCTGACAAGCTTTGCTTCCAGCTGCAGTAATTAATGCCTTATTTGGGCAAGGTATTTAAGGACATTGAGAGATAACTGCCACGATCAGACAGTTGCCTTTTAAGTAGGCTATTTAAACTTACTTAAGGGATGTCGCTCTAGATCAGAATCTGACTATTACTCTAAAATCCTTAGCTTCCATCTCTGGGTAGCACAGCGGCTCAGTGGTTAGCACGACTGCCTCACAGTGCCGGGGACCCAGGTGTATGGAGTTTGAATGTTCTCCCATATTTGTGTGAGTTTGTGTGGGGTGCTCTGGTTTTCTCTCACAGTCCAAAGATGTGTAAGTGAGGAAGATTGGCCATGCTAAATTGTCCATATTGTTCAGGGATGTACCGGCTAGGTGGCTTAATCATGATAAATGTACAGGCTAGGTGGGTTAGTCATGGGAAATGTACAGGCTAGGTGGGCTAGTCATGGGAAATTACAGGCTAGGTGGGTTGGTCATGCTAAATGTACAGGCTAGGCGGGTTAGTCATGGGAAGTGTACAGGCTAGGTGGAGAAAGTGAGGTCTGCAGAAGCTGGAGATCAGAGCTGAAAATGTGTTGCTAGAAAAGCACAGCAGGTCAGGCAGCATGCAAGGAACAGGAAATTCGACGTTTCGGGCATAAGCCCTTCATCAGGTGGGTTAGTCATGGGAAATGTACAGGCTAGGCGGGTTAGTCATGGGGAATATACAGGCTAGGTGGGTTAGTCATGGGAAATGCGGGATTAAAGGAATAGGAAGGAGGCTGGATCTGGGTGGGATGCTCTCTGGAGGGTTGTTAGTGCACTCAATGGGCTGAATGGCCTCTTCCACACTGTAATGGATACTATGATTCTCTGTCTCAGTCAAGTGAAGTCTTCCTCATGTTGACGATGTACAATCCTTTCAGATGTTTCTAAAAACCTATCACTTGACTCGACTGTCACCTGTTGACTGTATATCTTTTCATATGACTGTTGACTTTCATTTTTCTATTAAAAAGGGTACGCTTGCTGTCTAAAACAAGCAAATTAATGTGTGAGAAAATAAATCCAACATTCCACAGAGTCAAGAATGTAAAAGCAGAATTCTATTCACCTGAAAATAAGAAGGTTTTTCAGTATTATTGAATTCAAGTTGGTTGATGATGAAATAACTAAATCTGTCTAACATTTCACGGGAAGCTTTGGAAAAGTAACAGAAGTCTGTTTAAAGTCAGTTAAGAATGAGCAATAAATACTTGCCTAATTTGTTTCAGCCATTCCTGGGAATGAACATACAGCAAAAGATTTAAATTGATTTTCTGTGAATCAGGAAAGATTATTGCATTGATGGAAGGAATCAACCTCATTACGCTTTTACTCTTGTGGCTTCCGTTATCCATTTATGGTAAGAAATATTACAATTTATTCATTTAATTATATTAATAGAAATATGCAAGGAATTGTTATTTTGCTATGAAAGCAGAACTCTGTCATATTAAGGTGACAGGCTCTCATTATAGATTTCTCTGTTTCTTGATAAGTAAACTTGCTTCGAAAAAGCTTCCAACAGTTTGAGACTGGAGGTTCAACAGCAGTCAAAGTCAAAGTATTCTACATTAACAGATCCTTCAGTTCAACTTGTCCATCTTGACCAGTTATTTCAAATTAATCCAGTCCCAAGTACCAGCATTTGGCCCATATCCCTCTAAACCCTTCCTTTTCATAAATCCATCCAAATGCTTTTTAAATGTTGTAATTGTACCAGCCTCCACTACTTCCTGGGACAGCTCATTCTGTACTTGCACCACCCTCCGTGTGAAAAAGTCGTCTCTTAGGTCCTTTTTAAATCTGCCCCCTCTCACCTTAAACTTATGTCCTCCAGTTCTGGATTCCCCCACCCCAGGAAAAATATCTTGGTTAATCCCTGATGATTTTATAAACCTGTATAAGGTCACCCCTCAGCTCTAGGGAAAACAGCCCCCACCTATTCAGCCTCTCCCTATAGCTCAAACCCTCCAAATTTGGCAACATACTTATAAATCTTTTCTAAACCCTTTCAAGTTTCACAACATCCTTCCTATAGCAGGGAGACCAGGATTGCACGCACTATTCCGAAAGTGACCTCACCAATCTAGATTATAAATTTCTTTTAGAGGGACAGTATTACAAATGTTCGGAGTACAGCTTCTGATAGCAGTGAAGTAATAAGACTAAGGAACTATCCCATTTAAAGATTTCATTCTTCGTCTTTTGGGAGAGGACGTAGTAGTGAGGCAGATGGATGAGGACATCAGTGTTCTATGCTAGTACTGAGCTAAAGTTCATTCACAGAGATTAAAACCACAGGCTCGAAGGGCTAATGGGTATGTGTTATGCTTTATGTTGAGAACTACTCTCACTGTATCAATTACAGAGAAGGCCATCTACTTCCTTGTATCATTTCTACCCGTGTCCCCCTTTCACATCCTGACCTCTGTCTGATTCTGCCAGCAGATAAATTCTATCCCTGAATTCACCAACAACTGTGCTTTCACAATCCCATCTGTCAAGCATTTGGCCTTTGACACAGCATTTCCGATCGTGGCCTTTTCCCTAAAATATCTCTTTGTGGTGATTTCACTGACTAAAGAGCATGTGTCACTGAGTTAATGATCCTTCAGGCGTAGTTGATCTTTGGTTTAGTATGTGTTTGTATAGAATACAGACTCATTCATCACGGGGCTGCTGTGGATGGACATTAACAAGAACTATTGCATCTCTCTCCTGTTCTTCATCACAATGGCACATTCCCAAAGGAGTTGTTTCCTCATTGCCACAGCTGTCTTGAGGACAGTGTGTGGTGGCATGGAGAATCTGAATGAGCATGAATAATGTCACTACCAACCAAGTTACGTTTTGTTGCTTGTTTGAAAGTTCTGGCAATGACAAATGATTTTGATAGTTTGCTCATTGAAACATCCAACAGAGTCAGTATCACTGTTTCCTGCAGGGCCTGTAGAACATATGTGCTAACCACACTGCCTCATGTGTTTTGCCTACAGAACTCTCCGCAAGAGACAGATGATGTAGTTAAGTCCAAATATTTAGAGTGTTCAGTGGCAGTGTGGCTAGATCCATTCTTCACAATGAAGTTGTGCTGAAGTATATATGTATGAGAGACTCTGTGAACCTCATAGATGTTGTCTGATTGTTGGTACATTAAGAACCTTCATGGTAAAAGGCAACTATTCACTGTCTCACTGTAACTACAGACATGGTGATGGAATTTGAGCTTAAAAAGATGATATGCCCATAATGCAAATTCAATTTGATTTATCCAGTCACTGTACATCAATGATTGTAGAGGTATACTTAACATTTTGCGGTACAGAACAGTTCACAGCTGTCCTTCATTTAGTCTGATGTGCTTCTGAAATGGCATGGATTAAATAGTTTTCCAATAAGACAAGAGTGTTCCCAGGAAGAATTGTGTTTGGGTTTGAGCTGAACATGGGAGAGTGAGGGACCCGGAACGAGGCCAGAGTCTGGACACTTTTCCTAGCTATAAGTGTAGCCCCTGAAGAGCTGTGATATTGTCTCTGCCCAAAGTTGCCAACAAGTGAAACTAGAGCAGCCACATATAAACAGCCTGAGCAGAAGGACAGGAACAGAAAGATCCCGATCCTGTGGGAGAGATTGGGAGTCAATCCCTGCTCTATCAGAATCAGTCCTTGTCCCTTCAGGAGAATCATTCCCTGTTTCACCAGGAAAGGTCGAGAATCATTCCCTGTTTCACTGGGAGAGGCTGGGAAACATAACTTGTCCCATCAAGAAAGAATGGGAATCTATCATTCCCTTTCCACCCGCACAGGTTTGGGCTGAATCTTCTGAGGCGATGCAGTGGCTCAGTGGTTAGTGCTGCTGCTTCACAGCGCCAGGGACCCGGGTTCAGTTCCAGCGGGTGACTGTCTGTGTGGAGTTTGCACATTCTCCTTGTGTCTGTATGGGTTTCCTCCGGGTGCTCAGGTTTCCTCTCACTATCCAAAGATGTGCAGTTTAGATGAATTGGCATTAATTGCCTGTAGTATTCAGGGATGTGCAGGTTAGGTGCATTAGTCAAGTGTAATTGGGTAGGGGAATAAATCTGAATGGATTACTCTTAGAGGGTTGGTGTGGGCTTGTTGTACCAAAAGGCCTGTTTTCATACTGTAGGGATTCTATAAACCAACTGTCACCTGAAAAATTTTATTGGTCTCCCCAGGAAAGATTGGAACATTGATGTAAACCAACAGGAGCAGTCCCTCAAGACTGAGCAACTGCTGTGTTGAAAATTGAGGGTGTCCTGAGCAGCACTATTTGAAGAAGTTTCACTGTGTGAAACAGCTTTAAGACAAACATGGCTTAAAAGTGTAGTAGATCTGGGATTACTGTATCTGTCTGCTCGTTATGAGCAATAACATTGGATGCTTACAGATTTGCTGTATTCTTCTGAAAGTCTTTCTTAAACATGCTTAGATCCGATTGTTCCATTGTCTTCTTTCCTAATTTCACTTACACGCGTGCTTTGTCTTTAATTCTGTCCTGTTTCCTTCCTGGTAATCAATAACTGAATGCAACAAAGAACATCTCAAAGACTTAAGCAGGTATTATTTTCCCCGTTGCAACACTGAAATATTCAAGAAAACTGCAGTTTACACAATGTAGAGACACAGTCAGGGACACAGTAATTTGGAGCAGATATTGACTTGATTCATTCCCAGGATGTGGCTGAAACAATCTAGGCCAGCATTTATTGCTCATTCTTATTTGTCCTTGAGAAGGTTATGGTGAGCTGCTTGATGATCCACTTCAGCGCACCAGGTGTGGGTAAATCTACAGTGCTGTTAGGGAGTCAACATCTCTGTAACAAGTACAGGTACTTGCAGCTTGAGCAACTTCTCTTATGAGTTGGTGGACTGGCATCTGAGCTGCAGACATTGCACTGGAATAAGGCGGGGCAAAGTTATGTGGACACTGCTTCAGGATGCAGTTACATCTCTTAAATTAGGGAATTCAAACTTGGTCTCTGATGTGTGCAAGACAAGAACGTTGCTCAGTGATAATCAAATAATGGTGCCCTTTCTTTTCCCCTCCTCTCTCATTTACAAAGAAGTATGAATTAAGAAAATGAGAATTATTTAGTTTAAAGATTTTATGTTTAGTTCTAAAACAGAAATATTTATTCATAACATGTTTTGCAGAATAATTATTGATAAAATAAGCATTTTCTTCCAATAGAAAAAATATATTTATCTTTACTTCAGATTAATTGTTTGCAAAAGGATGCTTTTGGTAAAGTTCATTTTTTAAAGTTTAATATTTAAGACATCTGAAATTTGAAAATTCCACAGGTAAATTCACAATTACTGGACCAGCACACCCTGTTATAGCCATTGTGGGTGAAGATGCTACTTTGGGATGTCAGGTTATGCCAAGTTTACCCATCAACAACATAGTTGTGCGATGGCTTAAAACAGATCTTGGTTCAGCTGTATACATGTACAGGAATGGAGAAGATGACACTGCTACTCAGGATCCTGAGTACAGAGGAAGAACTGAACTGTTTAAAAATGAACTGACCAAAGGAAACATTTCTCTTAAAATAAAAAATACAAGAGTGTTTGATGAGGGGAAATACAGATGTTCAGTTGATGATGAAACTGAGTTTGAAGAGACTGTGGTTGAACTGAAAGTGGGAGGTGAGTGAACTGATTTTCATAGTAACTAATATGTGAGAAAACAATATTTTTAAAACAGGTTTTTGATCAAATGTTTTGCAATAAAATTTTATGACAGCAAATCAAAGAACATGATCACTGATAACTTCACTTTGCTTGAAAGTTATTAAAAGTCAGATACTTATCAAAAATTGGAATATTAACAAGTTGGCTTGGGTACTGTTTCAGAGACTTGTGTTAGAATGAGATTTCTCGGGCTTTCTGCTTATTTTTGGTAAGATTTTCCCTTCAAATCTCCTCCATATGCCATACACTGTAATTCTCCATTTAATGCAAGCGTCACCAGCATCTTAAGTGAAGCCACCATGGATCAGAACTGTCCTTACCTTTTGAGCCTTTTATCTATGATGTCTTTTGCTGGCTAGCTTGGCTATTTCAAAATTCAACTCCCTGTGAGTGGAGTCCTTCAAATATTGGTAATAGATCTGTTTTAGCCAACATTTCACCTGAATTTTGATTGAAAAACTCTTCTCCGCAGCTAAATGTGTACCCAAACTGTGTGGGTTAATCACAGAGTCACAACCAGTAACCCACTCAGTCATATCATAACTTTTTGATTGATCTATTGTCTGTCCCCATACAGCTTAATCACATGATCAGTTCTTGAAAGTAGGTATTTCTAACAAGAAATATTTCAGATAAATTTAATTCTTAAAGGAACCATTGTCCAAATGTAAAATATACTTTTTTTTCCACCAAAGGATATGGTATATCATAAATTCAGTCCAGTAAAAGAGTATTTTCTGTGGTTTAAACATTATTAACAAACGGTTTTATTCTTAAATACATTTATTTCTTTCTAGGTTTGGGGCGTAAGCACTGGATCCAGATAGAGGGAAATAATAAACAAGGAATTCAGCTAATGTGTGAATCTAATGGATGGTTCCCAAAGCCAAAGCTAATGTGGTCTAGTGCAGATGGACAAAATTTAACAGCTCAGTCTGAAATAAATTACCACCGGGACACTCAAGGATTGCTAACTGTGCAGAGCAGTGTAACTGTAACAAAAGATTCGACAAACAGTTTCAAGTGTCTCATACAGAACAACCTGTTGAAAAAAGAACAAGAAGTAACTATCCAGATAGCAGGTCTGTAAATTATAAAATAGACTCAGTTAAAGGGGTTAATGATTGACTTGCAATTCCAATTGCATCATAAGTCAAATTAGGACTAAGGTATTATCCTGTTATATTGAATTAAGAATGATCTTTCAAATTAGTTAATCTTAATAAAAGATATTTGAGTAAACAGGGTGACTGTGAAATTGGAAATATTATTGCTTGCTTTACAAATAGTTTTGAAGTACAAAACTGATGAGATGCATCCTTGAATTTCTGCAGTTCATTTGGTATAGGTACACCCAGAATATTGTCACGGGGGGAGTTGTGGGATTCTGACCCTACAGCAGTGAAGAAACAGCAATATATTTCCGGATGGTGAATAGCTTGGAGTGGAATTTGCAATTGGCGGTGTTCTTATATATCTCTTGCCTTTATCCTTCTGATAGTAGTGATTGGATTTTGAAGGTGCATGATCAACTTAGCTTTTGGCTAACAGTAACTCTTAGGTTATTGGTAGTGATAGTAGAGTGACTGAATGTCAATTGTCAGCTTCTCTTTTGTTGGAGATAGGCATTGCCTTGCGTTTGTGTGGTGTGAATGTTCCTTGATACTTCTCAGCCCAAGCCTGGATATTGTCCAGATGGTGCTGTATTTGGACATGTAATATTTCAGCATCTGAAGTGTTTCGAATGATGCTGAACACAGTTTAATCATCATCGAGTATCCTCACTTCTGACCCGCAGGTCATTAATGAAGCAATTGAGGATGGTGGTTGAGCTGAGGATAGTACACTGAGGAATTCCTGCTGAGATGTCATGCAGCTGAGATGACTGATCTCCAGCAGCCACAAACATCTTCCTTTGTGCTAGATATGACTTCAGCCAGCGAAGAGTTTTTTCCGGATACCAGTTGACTCCAATTTTTGCAGCACCCCTTGACGCTACACTCGGTTAAATACAGCCTTGATATCAAGAGCGGTCACTCTCACATCACTCCTATATTTAGCTCATTTGTCCATGTTTGAACCAAATCTGGATGAGATCAGATCCTGGTTGGACCTGGTTGAACCCAAACTAGATATTAGTGAGCTGGTTATTGCCAAGGAAGTGCTGATTTTTGTCATTCTTGTTTACACCTTCTATCACTTTATTGACTATTGAGGATAGATTGATGTGCAATAATTGGCTGGGTTTGAATTGTCCTGCTTTTTGTGTACAGGACATATCCTGACACTTTGCTGGGTAAACAGCAATGCTGTTGCTGTCCTGGAATAGCTTGGTTAGGGATGAAGCAGATTCTGGACCATATGTAATCAGTACTATTGCTGAAACATTGTCAGGGCCCATAACCTTTGCAGTACCCAGTGCCTCCAGCCATTTCTTGATATCACATGAAGTGAATCAGATTGACTAACATTGGCATCTGTGATGCTGGAGATCTTTGGAAGAGACTAAGATGAATCATCTCCTTTGTAATTCTGGCTGAAAATTGCTGCAAATACTTCAGACTTATTGTTTGCACCATGGTGCAAGCCTCCCCCAGGATTGAGGATGGGGATATTTGTGGAGCTTCCTTCTCCAGTGAGTTGTTTAGTTGTGCATCACTCTTTGTCACTGATGTGTCAGGATTTCACTGGACTCGAAACATTGATTTTGCTTTCTCCCCAGAGATGCTGCCAGTCTTGCTGAATTTCACCAGCAAGTTTTTGTGTTAGATCTGATCTCTTGGGTTTGGCATTGCTTAACTCTGTCTATTGCTTGCTGCTTATGCTGTTTGGCACTCAAGTCACCCTGTTTTGTAGCTTCACCTATTTTTAGATGTGCCTGTTGCTGCTCCAGGCATGCCCACTGGCACCCTTCATTGAACCACGGTTGATCTCCTGGCTTAATGGTAATGCAAGGCCATGAGGTATCAGATTGTATTGGAGCAGGACTCTACTCCTTCTGATAGCCCATTGTGCCTTATGGGTGCTCTACTAAGTTGTTAGATTTGTTTGAAGACCATTTCAAACAAATAGTGACACACAACAGGATGTAAGGTATCTTCACTGTAAAGGAGAAAGTGTGGACTGCAAATGCTGGACATCAGAGTTGAAAAGTGTGGTGCTGAAAAAGCACAGCTGGTCAGGCAGCATCTGAGGAGTAGGAGAATCGACATTTTGAGCATAAGTTGATGAAGAACTTATGCTCGAAATGTTGATTCTCCTGCTCCTCAGATGCTGCCTGACTGGCTGTGCTTTTCTAGCACCACGCTATCTTCAATGTAAAATCAGGACAGAAGGTGTATGACAAATAGTGTAAAAGAAAATTTCTCAGGCATTTAGTGCTTTGGAATGATTTCAGAAGTTCTCGTGGAAACTTCACAAACTTTATCGGCTTCAGTGAAACCTACCACAGTAAATAAAGTACTGCTAGAAGATTTAAACGGATGTAATCGAGGGAAAGTAAACCATTAGCTAGGAGTGACAATAAATGCTATGAACAAACTAAAAATTAAGGTAGTAAAGACAAAAGTGTTTAGAGATTGTTGTGGAGGATGAAAAGAGAATAAAAATAGAGGGAAATATGGGATATACAGATATAAACAAGAAAAGATCTTTAAGCCCCTCAATGCATGGCTTAGTCTGTAGATGATATGGATCTTACAAACTGATCATACTTACGACAGCAATTCTGCTTCTGGGTGGCAGTGAGAAAAATGAAAATGGATAAATTTCCCTCTGACTTCCTAAGGGAATCAAACAGGGTCTCAAGTATGAATGAATGGTTCAGGGCCTCAGTGTGTGAATAAAAATGGAAAGAATTTCAGAGAGCTGGAGCTATTAATTAGAATGCAAATATTTTGTAAATTATTGAATTATGGGAAGGAAAGTTGAGTAAATTTAAGAAATACTAAAGTAAAAGAAAGACCTTGGCTGGAAGTTCCTAATGCCCTGTTATATACTTGTGTGACATTTCCTTCACTAGAAGTCATTAATAAGATAAGTTTTTATGGCAACCGGACAGTTATGTTTTAAAATTTAATTCTGCGTCAAGCTCTTGGTTGATTGCCTAAAAAAATCCCTGTACTCAAGATTGGCAAGATTAACACAGTTGAAAACTCTCCTGTCGTTGAGCAAACCAGGCCTCTGTTGCTTTAAACCCCAGCTGCCATTAATTTGCTACTATTCCTGTCTGGAGTAACTCATCCAAGCCCCAGATTAATGTGAATAATTTACCTATCAGGATCTCTTCATATCCCGTCCTTGATTCCCGGACTTTGTTGAGTTTGGCATTCTGAATTAGAATTACAGTCTGGGTACAATAGCACATTGCAACTCCGATTCGTGTGTCTCAGGAAGCCAAGAATGGGGAACTGAATTGGCTGTTCATTGAGAAGCCTTGTAGAAATTCTGATTGATGAGAAGCTGCTTCACTTGGTTGCAATGAAAGCACAATTCAGCAGTGGCCATAAATTTTTAACTTTGGTAACATCAAGCATTTTAAAAGAATGGTTAATGTGAAATATATTTGAAGTTATGAGATCTAATTAATTGCCATTTACTTTGCAGATGACTTTTTCCCCGCTGTGTCAGGCTGGTTGGTTTTTTTATGTCTGATCCTCGGTCTTTTCATAATAGTTTTAATTACTGGGATCATCTGGACTGTGAGAAATTACAGATGCATCAAAGGTATGGTCTCAGTCTGTGTGGGAACGTTGAATACAGATGTAGGATTTAAAGTGAAAACATAACTATTTATTCTGTTAGAAAGTAAAAGCTTGACTGATTATTGAATTTATTGGATTTTTTTCAGAACTTGAATATGACAAATCTATCAAACAATACGGTAAGGATTTACCATTTGAAATATATGCAGTCTGATAGTGAATGTTTCAGTCCATGTCGTGGTGATCCAGCATTGCTCCTGAATAATGACTCTTTAAGTATTATTTTCAACATAATGAGCCAATATCTTTTTCATAACCTTCCATTGTTTGTATAACCGCTATAGGGAGCATGAAGCGACATCAAAGTTGGTTAAAGAACAGGGATGATTCACACAAGTTGGCAATTTTGATGAGTCTTTTATCTGTAGTATGCTTTTTGATGAATGTTATCTTCACTAGTTTCTCCAAAATAATGTTTCATAATTAACTGTAAGGTGAAGATACCCATTTGATCTCCTTACCAACATTTGTGCTTGATGCCGAATTAGCGGTCTTAAGGATCACTGCCTACAATATTTTCAGTTTATAAATCAGCAATCATCAATGTTGGAACAGTACTCATAATAAGCATTGACAGAAGCACTGAGATTGACTTACTATCCATAGTACTGACTACACTGGATGAACATAGCAGACAGCTTGGGTCTTGTCAACTGTTGAAGGAATAATTCAAGGGAATAAACAACTCAAATGCTGTCCTCATCAACTTTTATGCATTCATGATAATAGCAGTGACCATAGTATCACCCATTTCTCAAGAAAGAAAGGTCCTACCTATAACTTTTCCATATTATAGTGTAGCAGTGCCATCATGCTATATGAGACAGCATAGCAGATCAAACTGGACTATATGAGGTGGTATGAACTGTCAGTAGCAATTTAACTCTTGTATGCCACAGGCTATGCCATTGTGGTGTTATTCATGCTCATTCCACTGTCATCATTAAATTGGGTGATGAATATTGATTCAATAGGGATTGTAACAAGATGTACTAGGTATAGTATCAGGTATACCATGTAATGCTGCATGAGCAAAAGGGGTATGCATCCGAAACACCAAAGTAGCAGGTATTGACAAAGCAGAAATTCCCTGTAATCAACAAATCAGAATAATATCCTGGAGCTTTATATAATAATAAATCTAAGCATTCCTGCAATGAGGAATAGGCTTCAATGGAGACAGCAACTAACTAATTCAACTTTATATCAGTCAGTCATTCTCGAAGTATCAAGTAGATGATGTTATTTTCATTCTCTATTTCCCTGAGATCTTCACTATAACTTATCCCAACATCTAACATTTGGTCTAATCCATTTAAACTCCCAGCTGCTGGCTTCCCCAAGAGCACAAGGTTCCGAAACATTCTCATTTGGTCCCCTTTAGTGTCCAGATCATAACGTTGAGGTGAGAATGATTGCCCTTTACATGAAGAAAATTGTGAGATCATTATAGTCTTAGTAAAACTGAAGTCAATGGGAGCCATATTTGGCTCAAAAGAAAATGGCTGTGACTCTTGGAAGGCAATCATATTGTCTATGGGATACTACTGACTGGAGTGTTCCTGGGGAATTTGTTTCTGTCTCTACCATTTTCAGCATTATCAACAAACATCATCGGGTCAGATGTCATGATGCTTCTTTATGTTTGTACAATATTCAATACCATTTGCAACTCTTTGTATACTAAAGTTCATATGCAACAAGACCTGGCCAGCACTTAGGCTTGGGTTGATGAATGGCAATATAAGGCAATGGCTATCTCCAAAATCTCTCAATAATCTTCAGTTGACATTCTTTCTATTCTTCCATGGGCTGCAGATGTCACTAGGTGGCTTGTTAGTGCCATTCTGGAGTGCAGTTAAGATTGAACCATACTCTATGGGTAACACCAGATAAGGTTGGCAGATTCCCTTCCTGAAAGGACATTAGTGAACAAGTTAGGCTTCTATAGCACAGATGAAAGCTGTTGTGGTCACCATTATTGAAATTAGCTTTATACACCACATTATTAATTTAAATGCCATCTGTTGCCATGATGGGATTTGAACCGTGTCCCCTACGAATTAGCTTTAGTCTCTGGATTACTAGCCCAGTAACATTACAGCAATGTCACTATCATCCCTCTGGCATTAGCATTCCAGAATCCCCCATTATCAGCATCCTGGAGGTTACCATTAATCAGAAACTGAACTGGGGACTGGCAATAAAAATACTACAGCCCACATGTTGATGAAGGTTGATGCCTGAAACGCGACTCTCCTGCTCCTCGGATGCTGGCTGACCTGCTGTGCATTTCCAGTGCCACCTTTTTTGACATAAAAATACTATGGCTACAATAGCAGGTCAGAAGCTTGGAATTCATCACCTCCTGAGTGTCCAAATCCTGTTCCTTATTTATGTGCACAAGTCAGGGGTTTGTTGGAATAAGTCCCCCTTACCCAGTTGATTAGATTAGATTCCCTACACCGAACAGTAACCCACCCAGAACCATTTCCCTCTGACTAATGCACCGAGCACTATGGGCAATTTAGCATGGTCAACTTACCTAATCTGCACCTCTTTGGACTGTGGGAGGAAACTGGAGCACCCAGAGGAAACCCATGCAGACACAGGGAGAATGTGCAAACTCCACACAGTCACCCGAGGCTAGAATCGAACCTGGGACCCTGGTGCCAGGGTGCCGCCCCAAGTTGGTGATGGGTCCAACAACAGTCAAGAAGCTCAACAGTATCCAGGAAAAAGTAGTCTGCTTAACGAACACCCTAGCCACCATCTTAAATATTCTCTATCTTCAGTGTTGAGACACAGTTGTAGCAATATATACACTGTCCGCAAGACGCATTGTAGTAGCTTGTCAAGAATTTGACAGCATCTTCCAAAATAATTACCTCCATCACTTTGCAGGTCTGAGAACAGCAAACATATGGGAATACCAACACATGAAAGAGCTTCTCCAAGTCACATACCACCCTGACTTGGAACTATGTCACTGTTTTTTTGCGGCCACTGGATTAGATATCAGTATTGTCCTTGTATCTATACCACCTGGCCGATAGCAGTTCAAGAAGGCAGCCCTCCCTCACTTTCTCAAGGACAGCTTCAGAGGGGCAACATGAGACCATAAGATATAGGAGTAGGATTAGGCCATTCAGCCCACTGAGTCTATTCCACCAGTTAATCATGGCTGATATGTTTCTCAACCCCATTCTCCTGCTTCTCCCTGTAACACTCACTAATCAAGAACCTGTCTATCTCTGTCTTACATACACTGAACATCTTGTCTCCACAGCCTTCTGAGGCATGATTTTCTACAGATTCACCATACTCTGACTAAAGAATTTCTTTCTTGTCTCAGTTCTAAAGTGTTGTTCCTTCACTCTGAGGCTGTGCCATGGATCCTAATTTCTCCTACTAGTAGAAACGTCATCTCCATATCCGCTGTATCCAAACCTCTCAGTATTCTGTCAGTTTCAATGAGATCCTCCCGTATCCTTCTTCAGTCCATTCAGTACAGGCCCACTGTCCTCAACCGTTCCTCATTTGACAAGCCCTTCATCCTCAGGATCATTCTTATAAACTTCCTCTGGATCCTCTTTAAGGCTAGGACATCATTTCTTTGATATGGGGCTCAAAATTGCTCATAATATTCCAAATTCAGTCTGACCAAAGCCTTATATAGCCTCAATAGTACATCCCTGCTCTTGTATTCTAGCCCTCTTGAAATGAATGCAAATGTTGCATTTGCCTTCCTGATGCCAACTGAACCTGCAAAATGAACCTTTGGAGAACTCTGAACTAGTTCTCTTAACTCAATAGACAATAGTCCAACTCCAGTCATGGTTCAGATTTCCAAAGCCTTTCTCATTTAGAAAATAGTCAATGCCTTTGTTCTTCCTACTAAAGCATATAACCTCACACTTTTCCACATTGTATTCCGTCTGCCACTTCTTTGTCCACTCTCCTAGCCTGTTCAAATTCTTCTGCAGCCTCTCCACTTCCTCAATGCTATCTGTCCCTTCAGGTATCTTTGTGCCATCTGCAAAATTAACAACAATGTTCTCAGTTCCTGGCCTAGCCAGCCACACGTGCGTAACCTGAACAAGTGGAGAAAAAAAAAGTGATGCTTTTAAAACGTGATATCTTGTTCAGAAAGTCACCCAAGAGAGAAATCATTGGTTGGTATCAAAGCAACAACATCACATAGTTGGAATAATAACTGTTGGATGAACAAAAAAAATCTACTGATTGTTAGATTACTTACTTTATGCATGTGAATATTATTGATTTCACAAGTGAAGAAAAGTGCAGCTAGTAATTTAAATTAACATATCGAGTTGTGCAGTCAATTAATGTCCTCAAAAATATAAACAGAATGAGGCACATTATTTACTCTCCTTCGGATTCCATTAATAACTTGAAAAAAGGTTCAACATTTTACTTCTTCAGGTTTAATCAAATTACTTCTTATTCAGATGAGAGCAGCAAGAACTGGAAACAAGTTGACCATTAGAAACATTAGAGTCAGGCAGATTCAATTCTGAAGATGAAAGATCTTTTTTAATACTTTTCCAATAAAAATCCACCACTGTCAATCTGAAAATATAATACCTTAATATGCTAACTCCATTTCACACACCAACTATTTGAGTTGGATTTCATTCAGAATATCAAATTAATGGCAATTTATTACCCTTGATATTAGTGTGTATAAGGACTTTGATGAGAAGTTGCGAGGTGGTTGTGGCATGTTGAATGGGAAGACTGGCAAAATAGCATAAAAATGCATCAGGTGACACGTTCGATGTCTTTCTGTCATTATTACCATTCTGTCAGCTGGTAGTAGGAAAGGTCGCAGATGGCCCACTCACCGAAGCCAGATTATAAGACTTAAATGTATAATTAATGGCCTTTTCTTGTCTTCACTAGCATTTTACCAGTAGCAGGATGGCCTTCTAATATATGGGAGTAGAGTGGTGCTGGAAAAGCACAGCAGTTCAGGCAGCATACGAGGAGCAGGAAAATTGACGTTTCGGGCAAAAGCCCTAGCATCTGCAGACATTGTTTTTACCTTCTAATATATGGGGACAGGGCCAAGTAGCTTCTAGCAGTCTCGCTGCCTGTTTCAGTGTGGGTATGGTGTTTGTTTGTGGGGAACTTTAGCTCATGGAGGGATTTCACTTTGGCAATTATTGCAGCTGCAGCATTGGTACTGCCTGCCCTAAGACCATTCCCCAACTCTAACCAGGGAGTGTCGCTTTGACTCAACCACTCCTCTGGCTGTGAAGGTGCAAATCCATTAACTTCTAGGTACACGCAAAGGCTGCTACTTCTGGTGCTGATGCCCTGATTGAGCTGTCAGTTTCCAGGGGTGGGTGTCATCCAATGGCACAACTGCCTGCAAAGTCTTGCTGCCTTCCAAACTTCGCATTTCACCTGAAAGATGATACCCCTGACAGTACAATACTGAGAGTCTCAGTTAGGTTGTACACTCAGGACTTTGGTGTAGGGCCCACAAACTGCTGTTCAAGAGGTGAGAGAGATTAATCTGAAACAGTGCTAACACCTTGAAATTTCAATATTCAAATCAAATAGGGAGTGCTTGTCAATATTTTAAGGTTTGTGACAAACAGATTAATAAGTTTTATTTATCTTCTTTTGTTTTGTAGACCAGTGGAAATCTCTGATTGAATCAGGTATGTTCCTCTTGCACCGAAAACAGCTGCTGTATATTAATTCACTGAGCAATTTGTGGCATTAGCCATATTCAGCAATGCCCTTGCTACAAAGCAATCTGATGAGAAACAGAGGGATTAACTTTCAATCAAATTGCCATTTGGATCAATCGTGGGTAGGAACACACCTGTCATGCCAATTCTGTGGTTAAAAAATGAAGTCTGCAGATGCTGGAGATCAGAGCTGAAAATGTGTTGCTGGTTAAAGCACAGCAGGTTAGGCAGCATCCAAGGAATAGGAAATTCGACATTTCGGGCATAAGCCCTTCATCAGGAATGAGAGAGAGTAGCCAAGCAGGCTAAGATAAAAGGTAGGGAGGAGGGACTTGGGGGAGGGGCGATGGAGATGTGATAGGTGGAAGGAGGTCAAGGTGAGGGTGATAGGCCGGAGTGGGGTGGGAGCGGAGA
This sequence comes from Hemiscyllium ocellatum, assembly GCF_020745735.1. Lineage (NCBI taxonomy): Eukaryota > Metazoa > Chordata > Chondrichthyes > Orectolobiformes > Hemiscylliidae > Hemiscyllium > Hemiscyllium ocellatum. The sequence continues at coordinate 9,854,781 of NC_083435.1, forward strand.
GGTCAGGAAGAAGATTGCAGGTTATGAGGGCGGTGCTGAGTTGAGGGAACCGACTGAGACAAGGTGGGGGGAGGGGAAATAAGGAAACTGGAGAAATCTGAGTTCATTCCTTGTGGTTGGAGGATTCCCAGGTGGAAGATGAGGCGCTCCTCCTCCAGCTGTCATGTTGTTATGTTCTGCTGATGGAGGAGTCCAAGGACCTGCATGTCCTCGGTGGAGTGGGAGGGAGAGTTAAAGTGTAGAGCCACGGGGTGGTTGGGTTGGTTGGTCCGGGCGTCCCAGAGGTGTTCTCTGAAGCGTTCCGCAAGTAAGCGGCCCGTCTCCCCAATATAGAGGAGGCCACATCGGGTGCAGCGGATTCGTGACTCCCTCGTCAGGTCCACACCCCCCACCAACCCAACCTCCACTCCCGGCACCTTCCCCTGCAACCGCAGGAAATGTAAAACTTGCGCCCACACCTCCTCCCTCACTTCCCTCCAAGGCCCCAAGGGATCCTTCCATATCCGCCACAAGTTCACCTGTACCTCCACACACATCATCTATTGCATCCGCTGCACCCGATGTGGCCTCCTCCATATTGGGGAGATGGGCCGCTTACTTGCGGAACGCTTCAGAGAACACCTCTGGGACGCCCGGACCAACCAACCCAACCACCCCGTGGCTCAACACTTTAACTCTCCCTCCCACTCCACCGAGGACATGCAGGTCCTTGGACTCCTCCACCGGCAGAACATAACAACACGACGGCTGGAGGAGGAGCGCCTCATCTTCTGCCTGGGAACCCTCCAACCACAAGGAATGAACTCAGCTTTCTCCAGTTTCCTCATTTCCTCTCCCCCCACCTTGTCTCAGTCGGTTCCCTCAACTCAGCACCGCCCTCCTAACCTGCAATCTTCTTCCTGACCTCTCCGCCCCCACCCCACTCCGGCTTATCACCCTCACCTTGACCTCCTTCCACCTATCACATCTCCATCGCCCCTCCCCCAAGTCCCTCCTCCCTACCTTTTATCTTAGCCTGCTTGGCGCACACTCCTCATTCCTGATGAAGGGCTTATGCCTGAAACGTCAAATTTCCTATTCCTTGGATGCTGCCTAACCTGCTGTGCTTTAACCAACAACACATTTTCATGCCAATTCTCTGGTCTGATTTTGATCATGAGCTCTCTTCAAAGAGACCAGATTGGGATTGGATCAACTGCCCGTTGGCAGCCGGAGTCATAGTCATAGAGCCATAGAGATGTACAGCATGGAAACAGACCTTTTGGTCCAACCTGTCCATGCCGACCAGATATCCCAACCCAATCTAGTCCCACTTGCCAGCACCCGTCACATATCCCTCCAAACCCTTCCTATTCATATACCCACCCAAATGCCTCTTAAATGTTGCAATTGTACCAGCCTCCACCACATCCTCTGGCAGCTCATTCCATACATGTACCACCTTCTGTAGGTCTCTTTTATATCTTTCCCCTCTCACCCTAAACCTATGCCCTCTAGTTCTGTACTCCCCGACCCCAGGGAAAAGACTTTGCCTATTTACCCTATTCATGCCCCTCATAATTTTGTAAACCTCTATAAGGTCACTCCTCAGCCTCCGACGCTCCAGGGAAAACTGCCCCAGCCTGTGCAGCCTCTCCCTATAGCTCAAATCCTCCAACCCTGGCAACATCCTTGTAACTCTTTTCTGAACCCTTTCAAGTTTCACAACATTTTTCCGATAGGAAGGAGACCAGAATTGCATGTAATACTCCAACAGTGGCCTGACCAATGTTCTGTACAGCCACAACATGACCTCCCAACTCCTGTACTCAGTACTCTGCCCAATAAAGGAATGCATACCAAACGCCTTCTTCACTGTCCTATCTACCTGTGACTCCACTTTCAAGGAGCTATGAACCTGCACTCCTAGGTCTCTGTTTAGCAACTCTCCTTAGGGCCTTACCATTAATGTATAAGTCCTGCTAAGATTTGCTTTCCAAAAATGCAGCACCTCGCTTTTATCTGAATTAAACTCCATCTGCCACTTCTCAGCCCATTGGCCCATCTGGTCCAGATTCTGTTGTAATCTGAGGTAACCCTCTTCGCTGTCCACCACACCTCCAATTTTCGTGTCATCTGCAAACTTACTAACTATACCTCTTATGCTTGCATCCAACTCATTTATGTAAATGACAAAAAGTAGAGGACCCAGCAACTATCTTTGTGGCACACCACTGGTCACAAGCCTCCAGTCTGAAAAACAACCCTCCACCACCACCCTCTGTCTTCTACCTTTGAGCCAGTTCTGTATCCAAATGGCAAGTTCTCCCTGTATTCCATGAGATCTAACCTTGCTAGTCAGTCTCCCATGGGTAATCTTCATAATTTCCTGATGAAGGGCTTTTGCCCGAAACGTTGAATTTCCTGTTCCTTGGATACTGCCTGACCTGCTGCGCTTTAACCAGCAACACATTTTCAGCTCTAATCTTGTTGAATGCCTTACTGAAGTCCATATAGATCACATCTACCGCTCTGCCCTCATCAATCTTCTTTGTTACTTCTTCAAAAAACTCAATCAAGTTTGTGAGACATAAGAACTGATAAATTACTTTAATTAAAGTTTCTACTAAATTCCCATTCCTGAGGGTTTCTGTTGGCACCACAGGAAGCCCACGTTGGTCTGGAATGTATCAATGTGAAATAGAGTGGCATTGGATGTCCTGTTGTTCATTTCACCCACATTTATAATGTCGCCAAATAATAGCTGCTTATTATTCAATGAGGGAGCTGTGCATATTTGAAAAATCAAGTTAACTTACTGGCTGTTTCCTCACTAGATGTCAATCTGTGCATGCTATAGGGTCACCAGCTTCAACACCTTGCCCAGGAATAAGAGCTGCTCACTGGCCTTGAATTGGCATCCTATTTCAAAATGTGAATGGATGTGCTTTTGTGACCAGTTGATGTACAACATTGATAGAATTACCCTGAACCCTTCAGCTCAGTTATGTTTTGCTCACAAAGTTACTGTAGGTGCCAACAAATAACGCAAATGACCGAAACAACACTTGGGACTTGAGCAAACCGTGCAGCAAACAGACAATTTCCTTAACCAATGAAATCTAAGGATTGAGAAACAAAGTCAAACACTAAAGAGGGTAAATTCAAGGAGATAAATTCAATGCCAAATCAAATACAGTAAAGGCAGGGGAAGAACAATTAGAAAAGGGAGATTGAAAGGCTGGAAAGAAAGCAATTTAAAGGATTAACATTTTAAAATCTCCCTGCAAAACTCAAAACATAAACGAATGAGACTAAAGTAACTTTTCCTTGCCAGAAAGGTTGATTATAGTCATTACTTACGTTGTTTAAAAGATATTGATAAAGACAAGACATAACTTTCTGTGGAAAATGTAATGGTCAAATACAGCATTAAGTTTAAAGGAGAGATTTAACAGAGATTCAAAATGATGAGGCCTTTTGATGGAGTTATAAGGAGAAATTGTGTCTCCTGGTTGGAATGATGTCCACCAAAGGAGAAAGATTTAAGACAATTGACAAACAAACCAAAGTGGAGTTGAGAAAATTTTAATTTGTTTCTATATCATTCATTGTGATCAACACATTTATGAAACATTGGTGGAAACTGATTCTGGAGTAACTTCCATAAAACAACTGGATGTACACCTGAGAAAGAATAAATGTATTAGAAAAGATTGGGCAGTATGATTTTGTAAACCTCTGCAAGGTAGCTGGCAGTTATGGTCAGCCGAATGGCTTCCTTGGATGTTGTTATATTCTTTCAAATACTTCCTTTTTCACAGTCTGTATTCTGAAAATGTTAAAATTGCATTGAAGGCAGTTTTACATATTTACAGTTAATGTAATTAATTCAAATTTTCTTTACAATTGTCCACACTGCATGTTTAAAATCATTTGTGTGAGGTGTGTAGAAAAAAAGACCTGTTCTCCCCAGAGTGCCAAAATCAATTCTCACCAGCAGGAAACTGCATTGAAATTCCTTGTGTATTGTTCAATCACAGAAAGTTAAAGTGATGCTGAACCACTTACCCCATAACCAGGTCTGAGCAGACTGAGATGCTATGGTATATCATATTTGACCTATGTGGAGAGGCTGGGGCTTTTTTTCTCCTGGAGTGTGGAAGCTAAAAGGTGGCCTTTATAAAATCACGAAGGGCATGAATAAGGTGAATAGCCAGGGTAGGAGAGTACAAAACTAAAGAGCATAGGTATAAGGTGAGAGAGGATCTGAGGGGCAACCTTTTTACATAGAGGGTGGTGTGTGTTTATGGAACCAGTTGCCAGAGGAAGTTGTAGATGTGAGTACAATTATAACATTTAAAAGACATCTCGATGGGTACATGAATTAGAGGGATATGGGTCAAACGCAGGCAAATGGGCCTAGATTAGTTTATTATATCTGGTCAGGACAGATGCGTTAGACAGAAAGGTCTTTTCCCATGCTGTGTGACTCTAATACTTTATATTGGGAGCAAATTCTGGGAAATTTCAACACTAGGGGGCACTTTTTTTTAAAAGGGGAGAGGAGAGAGATTTGAAAAAACATGGGGGACAACATTTTTACAGACAGAGTTTGGAATTAAATTCCTGACGAAGTGGTGGAATCACTTACAACATTTAAAAGACTCTTAAATAAGTACATGATTAGGAAAGGTTTGGAGGGGTATAAGCCAGGAGTGGACAGGGGGACAAGTTTAGATTGGGATTATGGTCAGCATAGACTGGTTGGACCCCAGGATCTGTTACCGTGACTTCTGACTAATGTTATCAGGCACCTGTCTTATCTCCTTTTCAGCCCACACAGGAATAGGTCAGTAAAAGCATCTGTTCCAATTGCAATGAAAGTTTGAAGCACTCTTGAAAGGAGTCATCAACACAATGTGAAAAGATTATGCTCCAAATTCCCTGTCCATTCAGACAATGTTTTATTACCTAGGGTCTCAGTCATATCTGGACTTACGTTTCCCAATTTAACGCCATTAGTGAAAAATGCAAGGGAATTCATTTCACTTGCATTATTTACATGCTGATTTCTCAAATTAACTGTTTTTTTTCTGATTTCAGATTGGAAAAAGATTTCTGAGTACAAGGGTAAGATCTTCAAGTTATTTGAATAAATATTTTTGTAAATTGGATTGGAACTGATCACATGGCTTGATCATAATCACCGTTGTTGTGAAATTATCTTTGCAGAGACCCCCAACCCCCTCCTCTCACTCCAACTTGTTTGGATAGATCAGGATATTTTTATGGATTCATATTGCTGGCTGAGAGTCTTAAACACCAGCAATACATAATAGGAATTTGCAGGCTCACTGCCCACAATTTTCCATAGATCAATTGGATTGGATGACAAATTGAGAGCAAAGTGCTTCGCTGCACAACAAGCCAAAAGTGTGTACTGAGAAAACCAGCTGATAACGGTGCAGAATTTATTATTTTTATGGAATTTAAGATCACCCACAACAGTAGCCTCTGCCCCTTTCATCCTCTGACTCATGTCATCTTCCTGTTTCAGTTTCCATTCATTCTCCAGTTTCTTCCATCTCCCAGTCAACCTACATTCAGCTCCTTCAATGCCCTGCTGAAATTTGTCTTCTTTGCCCCATGTGAATCCTTCAGTGTTTCTTTTTCTGCGATGTTGGCCTTATCTGCAGGACTCAAAATAATTCTTTCCTATTGAAGCCTTTGACTGTGAAATCTATCAGCTCGTTTAATTTTCTTGAACATTGCTTTTTGATTTTTGGGAGCACCTGTTTTCATTTTCATGAACTATTTGTTGAATAGGTGACATCATCCGGGTGCTGCATATTGAAATTATCAAAATTGTACCTACTTGCCATTGAAATCATTGCCTCTTCCTCCATAAACATGGTAACAATAGACATTTTGAATTGAAGAGGTGCTCTGATTACCAATGCTGCTACCAAATAAATAGCAGTGATAATGCAACTCTGTCATTTAAATATCATTGTGATATATACATAAAATAAAGGGGGGCCCTGCTGTAAAAAAGTTCTGTTCCACCAAAAAGAAGTGAAGAATAGATGACAAATCCTGACCATGTTAACTCCAAATGATATTTTTCCAATATGGTTCTGCATCAATCAAAGCAAACTCCAGTCTTATCAACAGATCAGAATTAACATTAGTCTCTTTCTGTTTTCACACTGACCATAAGGCATAGCAGAAGTAGTCCATTGAGTCTACTATGCCTTTCAATTTGGTATTCTTTCCTTTATTGGTCAGAACATTGAGTATAGGAGTTGTGAGATCATGTTACGGCTGTACAGGACATTGGTTGGGTGATGTTTGGAATATTGTGTGCAATTCTGGTATCCCTTCTATAGGAAGGATATTGTGAAACATGAAAGCATTCAGAAAAGATTTACAAGGATGTTGTCAGGGTTGGAGGGTTTGAACCATAGGGAGAGGCTGAATAGGCTGGGGCTATTTTTGCTAGAGCATCAGAAGCTGAGGGGAGACCTTAGAGAGGTTTATAAAATCATGAGGGATATGGATAGGTAAGTAGATAAATCTTTGCCCCAGGGTGGGCAAGGCCAAAACTAGAGGGTGTAGGTTTACAGTGAGAGGCGAAAGATTTAAAAGGGAACGAAGAGCAACGTTTTCACGTAGAAGGTGGTGTATGTGTGGAATGAGCTGCCAGAGGAAGTGGTGGAGGCTGATACAATTACAACTTTTAAAAGGCATCTGAATGGGTTTCTGAATAGAAAAGATTGAGAAGGATATGGGTCAAATGGTGGCAATCAGACTAGATTAATTTAGGATATCTGGTCAACATGGAAGAGTTAAACTAAAAGTTCTGATTCCGTGCTGTACATCTCTATGACCCTAAGCAACTGCAGCCTTCAAAATGACAAAAATAATACAGAACAATCCCTTTCACTGGAAAAGCTACAGACAAATTACTCCTCCAAAAGACTCCATCCTCTGATTCAGCACCCTATCACTCCTCGGCAATCAGGAGAAAGCAAGAAGGTCACAAAGCAAATTAGAGCTGGGAGGGTGGTAAAAGAGTGGGGCAACTAAGTTGGCAAATTAGTGGAGAGGCCCAACATATGTGTGAAAGGACTAGGAGCGCAAGCCAGGGAGGGCCAGTAAGGGAGGGGTTGGAGTGGGGGGAGGGCTGGATAACAAGAATCATGGAGGGTATTTAAGATAGCAATGAGCAAAGTGTTTATTTAAAGAATACTCCTAGCATGCAATGAGATGTATAGATAGGCATTTTAACCACTGCAGTCCTTTTTGTTGGAACTCTCTGGTCAAATGTCTGCATTCAGACTCTTAAAAAATATCCTCAATGGCATCCTATTGAAAAACTGTTGTTCTACATTTGCTTCCTCTCTGTAAAGTTCTTTCGGGCTTCAATGTTTCAGTTAAAAGGCATAAAGTATATAATGTGTCGTTCACCAAGTTGTTATTTTCATTTGATCAGTCAAACATTGATTAAAGCTTGTTTTTTATCACTTTCAAAAACTTTATAATTTTTCTTCCAGTCAATGTCACCCTGGATACAAAAACTGCAAACCCAACGCTTGAAATATCTCAGGATCAGAAAAATGTGAGATTGATTCGAAAAGAAAGGAATGTCCGTGACAATGAAGAGAGGCTTATATGCTGGGAATCTGTGCTGGGATCAGAGGAATTCACATCAGGCTCACACTACTGGGAGGTGGAGGTTGTGGGGAATCGACAATGGAATGTGGGAGTAGCCATGGAGTCTGTGGAACGGAAGGAAGACATTCGTTTGGTACCAAGTGGTAAAGTCTGGACAATTGGGAGGGCTGACAATCAATTTCAAGCAAATTCTGAAGAAAAATTTGACATCCCACACTATGAGATTCCCAAGAAGATCGGTGTTTATCTCAGTTATAATTCTGGAATAGTTTCATTTTATAGTGCAAACACCAAGTCTCACCTCTACTCTTTCACTGGATTTAAATTCACAGAGAAACTTCATCCATTTTTCAGTACAGCACACTGTAACAAATGGCTGAGAATCTAGTCCATTCAGGATTAGTACTTTTGAAAATCTCTCTGCTTTCAAGACAGGTTCCAGGTCAACACAGTTAGCTAAAATATCCTATCAAATGTGTAAATATGAAATTCAACCTTGCACTCTAAGATACGTTTTATGTAAAATATCCAAAGTGATTTTCAACAATTATGACAATTATTGTTGTTAATAGGCTGGGAATCCCATTGAACAAAACCAGTAACTGCAACAGGGAGAAAACAACTTTTAATTTCTATTCCTAAGGAATGTTAAATATTTTCTAATAATTATCTGTTGAATCTCTGAATGATATTAGCAGCTTAGTGCAAAACAATGTCTTCAACAAGGGTGTAGGTTTGCTCACTGAGCTGTAGGTTTGATATCCAGACTTTTCATTACCTGGCTAGGTAACATCATCAGTGACGACCTCCAAGTGAAGCGAAGCTGTTGTCTCCTGCTTTCTATTTATATCTTTCTCCTGGATGGGATTCCTGGAGTTTGTGGTGATGTCATTTCCTGTTCGTTTTCTGAGGGGTTGATAAATGGTATCTAGATCTATGTGTTTGTTTATGGCATTGTGGTTGGAGTGCCAGGCCTCTAGAAATTTTCTGGCATGTCTTTGCTTAGACTGTCCCAGGATAGATGTGTTGTCCCAGTCGGATTAGTGATTTTTGTTTCATCTGTGTGTAAGGCTACAAGGGAGAGAGGGTCATGTCTTTTTGTGGCTAGCTGGTGTTCGTGTATCCTGGTGGCTAACTTTCTTCCTGTTTGTCCTACTTAGTGTTTGTGGCAGTCCTTGATTGCAATTTTGTAGATGACATTGGTTTTGTTCATGGTTTGTACTGGGTCTTTTAAGTGTATTAGTTTTTGTTTGAGAGTGTTGGTGGGTTTGTGTGCTACTAGGATTCCGAGGGGTCTTAGTAGTCTGGCTGTCATTTCTGAAACTTCTTTGATGTATGGTAAGGTGGTTAGGGTTTCTGGCTGTGTTTGACCTGCTTGTCGTGGTTTGTTCTTGAGGAGTCTGCAGACTATATTTTTTTTGAGTATCCGTTCTTCTTGAATACGTTGTATAGGTGGTTCTCCTGTTTTCTGAAGTTCATCTGTGCTGCAGTGTGAGGTGGCTTGTTGGAATAGTGTTCTGATACAGTCTGCAGATTCCTCAAGAACAAACCATGACAAGCAGACCAAACATAGCCAGAAATCCTAACCACCTTACCGTACATCAAAGACATTTCAGATATGTTATAAGTGAATTCTGTCTAGGTATTCTAAATCTCCGGAGAATAGTCCCTGACACTCGGCTAACTATTCTACACTAGGGCTATGGTTCAGATCAACCGGGTTCTGCCTCCACACTCTGCTGACCGCGGACTGTCCTTTAACCCTTGACTTCAAGGGAGACTGTCCACAAGGTCCCGTCCTAGGAGGCGAACTCCAAGCTGTCAGCACCAGCCCTCATCCCCTCCGGCTACCGCTTTTCCCGTGGCAAATCGAAATGCTGCGAGACACACAAATGAGCAATTGATGTTTATTCGAACTTGCAAGTTCGGGCGTCTTCCACGGGATAGGAAGAGACCGCGACGGAAGATTTTACAGCACTAATATTTATACATTATTTTTACATTTAAAAACATTAGTGATAATTCCATTGGTTAAAACATCTCACGCTATACATTTTTCTTACATTCAAAATCATTAATGACAATTCCATTGGTTAAAACATTTCACGCTTTTCTCTGCCAATTCTTTAATTAAATGTTATATTATTTTAACAATTCTGCTGAATTAAATGTTATATTGTTTTTAACAATTCTGCTGGTTAAAGCATTTATCTGCATGTCATAAAGGGCTTCTATTGTATTTTGCCCTCTGTGTCTAGCTAAAGCATTCCTTGGTATCTTGCCCAAGGTTACCATGTTCCTGACATAACAGAGGTGACTTCTGGTTCATGTTCTCATATGGCCTAGTTGCTCATAATTAGCCTTAAACCTCAGTTTTAATACAGAAATTACCTTACCCATACCAAAAGAATGTGTGTGTATGTGTGTGTGTGTATGTGTGTGTGAGAGTGTGTGTGTATGTGTGTGTATGTGTGTGTGAGAGAGTGTATGTGTGTGTGTGTGTGTGTGTGTGTATGTGTGTGTGTGAGTGTGTGTGTATGTGTGTGAGAGAGTGTGTGTATGTGTGTGTGAGAGAGTGTATGTGTGTGTGTGTGTGTGTGTGTGTGTGTGTGTGAGAGAGTGTGTGTATGTGTGTGTGAGAGAGTGTATGTGTGTGTGTGTGTATATGTGTGTGTGTAGATGTGTATGTGTGGTGTGAATGTGTGTGTATGTGAGTGTGTGTAGAGAGTGTGTGTGTACGTGTGGTGTGTGTGTGTGTGTGATGTGCGTGTGTATGTGTGAGAGTGTGTGTGTGTGTGTATAAGAGAGTGTGTGTGTGAGAATGTGTGACTCCTGTGTGAGAGAGAGAGAGTGTGTGAAACTGCAGAAATTACATTACCCATATCAATTCCCCCTGTCTTTTTATACAGTCTGTAATTTCTGCAGCATAATCATGGCCTCTCTATCCCAATCAGTCTCAGGATCATCAGCATCAGTCTGGAGGTGAATGCCCACTACTGTACGCGGGTCGCCCTTCATCAGGGCCATTTCAATTAAGCGGGTAATCAGGCCCCGTGGACAGGGAATTATACAACAGCCCAAAGTGACTAAAACCCCTGTTACCACTAGAAGTGTAACCATTACTGAGACCATCACCCCCTTCCATTTACCGAACCACCGCTCTATCCAGCCAGTCCAATCAGTATTAACTCCTGAATTTTCAGCTATTTCCTCTGCCAGTGACTTAAGTCCCTCCAAAGCACGGGTGACCGAGCCGTCAGCGGCTGTATTGTTAGGAATAAAAGTGCAACATTGAGAGCCGATCATGGCACAAACACCCCCCTTTTCAGCTAGGAGCATATCTAAGGCCAGTCTATTTTCCCAAGTCATACGACTGGTAGCATCCAGTTGTTCCGCCAGCCCCTTGACTGCATCTCTAGTATGGTTAATAAATCGTGCTTGGTTATAATAAATGTAGTTTATCCAATCGACATTCTTGTTTATAGTGACCCACCAGAACAGGGACGACTCAAAGCCTGCTGCAATTTGGTTACGAGCTTTGAACTCATCAGGCACCCCCCTAGGGACCCCTATTGAGTCAAGATAAATCTTATCATCAAAAGAAGTGGGCAACAGCGATCTCCTATCCCTTCCCTTTCTTCCGACTATCTGTTCTCCCTCAAATGCCAAGGTGAATGGAATTGCCAATTGTACAATCGCACATATCCCCTTCCAATCTGGGGGTAGGGTGGGTCTCAGTAGTTTGCCTCCACAGTACCACCACAGATCCGCTCGGGGAACATTTAAAGCTGAGTAGTTTGTTCCTTCCTCCGCTTCAGTAACGTTTTTAATTGCTGAACACAATCTCAGCTCCCCCAAATCGCTAGATCGACCTTGTCTATGCACACACGACGTGTGGTTTCCAACAGCAGCCGAAAATACAGGGGGAGCTTGTGTCTTTCGTTTCTCCAAAGGAGGGAACATCAAACATCAAAGACAGGGAGGTACAATTCGGATTATTCCATGCAGTCTCATCCTGATATAGGGCTATCATACATTCCATGCCCTGTTTGTTTCGCTCCCACCCGAGCGGAAAGGGAACCACCTGAGACACTGCCCTACCGGAGGCACATGCATAGCAATTGCTTTTGTTCAGGCTTTTAACAGTATATTTAACCCATTCAACCCAGGCATTTGCATCTCCGTATCCCGTTTCTATTTCAAGAGTCTGTCTCAAGTCTTTTACCTCTATAATTTTTAGTGATTTCGGATCAGTGGAAGGGTTTAAAGGTTGCAGTTTAGAATCAAGGAATCCCAAAGGCTGTCTCCGTCCGACGCCAATTCGAAAACAGCAGCCCACAAAACGCTTCCCATACCCTGTCATCACTATCTTTAAATCTTCACTAAGGAGCTGGGACCCATTTTTACGGGGAAATGAGTCTTCAGAGGAAGCATTTTTAATGGTGATATATATCGGATGACACTTCCTGTCAAAACAATTTAGGGCTGGGCTAAAGGGGGCTCTATGAATAGTAATGCCAGGCGGTGGTTCTTCCAACCCAAACCTTAGATCTGGAACAATGTGAAGAGATATTTTTGAGGAAAGATATTCTCTTTGAAATTTTACATCTGGGCATTCTACTATGCTGCAAACATCGACCTTTATAACTTGTGGAAATTCCGAAACAGAAATCATTAACACATCAAAGGAAAAAGATATATGAGCAAATCTTAGAAGTAACAGGAATAACAGCATAATTCTGACTAGTGCTAGGAACTTAGACATTATATTAAAACGCAAAACAAAGTTAACATACAGTTCTGAAGAAACAGTCCCCGCACTCACGTCGCCACAGTATAATCAGTTAATCAAAGTTTCTTCAGTCTAAGTTTCAGCGGGTCTCGCGCTGGTTTGACAGTCCAGACCTTTTTCTCAGCTGGAGAGGGAACCGGACCTTTGACACGCGTGTAGTGAGTCCACCCCTTCTCTGCCGTGCGGATAGCGGTTTCGGTGGTAACACCAGGAACTGGCCGTCTTACACAGGTTCGAGAGTGCGCTGCTGCCAGTGCTTGATTAAAACCCAATGGCCAGGCTTAATGGTGTGTACAGCGAAGTCCAAAGGTGGTGTTTGCAGCAGCAGACCCTGGTGGCGTAAACGAGAAAAAGCGGAGCCCAGGGTCTCAACATATTTATGAACAAATATATACCGTGATTCAAAAACAGGCAGATCCCCTTTTGGCCCAGGAAAGGGTAGTCCAAACATCATTTCATAAGGGGATATACCCAAATCTGTCCAGGGCTGTGTTCGAATTTGGAGTAAAGCCATGTGGAGACATTTTGTCCAGGGCAAACCTAATTCTGAGATTAATTTAGTAAGCTGCTTTTTAAGTGTTTGATTCATACGTTCTACTCTGCCGGATGAGGACGGATGCCATGGTGTGTGAAAATCCCACTGTATACCTAATGCTTGTACTAAGTGTTGAAGAACTGTTGCGGTGAAGTGGCTACCTTGATCAGAATCAATGGCTCGTGGGAGGCCAAAACGGGGTATTAATTGCTCTAGTAAGGTCTTGCTAACCTGAGAAGCTGTGGCAGTGGCTGTCGGAAAAGCCTCGACCCATCCTGTCAAGTGATCCACCATAACCAAAAGATATTTAAGACGCCCTACTGGGGAAAACTCAGTATAATCCACCTGAATGAATTCAAATGGCCGATATGCTGGACTTCGACCCCCTTTGGTTGCGTTCTGTCTCACTCTCTTTTTATTGACTCGTCTACTTAATAAACAGTCCCTGGTGACCTGATTGGCCACTGTGTGTATTCCTGGGTGAGCATAGACCCTAAGAAAGGTATCACAAATTAATTCTTCCTTATCCATACCCGCCGCGCGGACCTGCTCGTCTGCCAACCGGTTGCCTTTTACTTCCACCTCCATTCCCTTTTGATGCCCCCGTATATGAACTACTGCTATCTCCTGAGGTTTCAGAAGATCTTCCAGTATTTTGACTACTAACTCTTCATGTACTAATTCCTTCCCCCTACTATTAATCATTCCCCTTTCGTGCCAAATTTTCCCAAAAGTATGCACCACACCGTATGCATATTTGGAATCTGTGTATATCGTCCCCACTTGACCTTCTAAACCGTCTAATGCCCGGTGCAGAGCATACAACTCACACGTCTGTGCTGACCAGGCATTGGGCAATCGTCCACTTTCTACCAACCTCCATCCTTCCTCATCAATAATGGCATACCCATTGAATCTTTTACCGTCCACTACCCGGGAGGACCCATCTATATACCATCGTTTCCCCAGATGGAGGGGTTGATCCCTCAAATCCTCCCGAACTTTACTTTGTAACTCGACAATGTCTGTACACTGGTGCTGTAGCGGCTGTTCCGATTCCCCTTTCCACAAGAATTCAGCAGGATTTGAACAGGCGCCCACCTCTATTCTAAGATCCTCTCTATCTAAGAGGACTGCCTCATATTTGAGGATTCGGGAGTCTGTGAGCCATCGTCCTGCCTTTTGATTCAGGATAGTGCGAACTTGGTGAGGGGTAACCGCAGTCAGTGGTGCACCAAACGTCAGTTTCTGACTTTCTTCCACTAGCTTAGCAGTGGCTGCTACTGCCTGGACACATTCAGGCCAACCCCGTGAAACGGGGTCTAGAATTCGGGAGAGAAAAGCTACGGGTTTTCTATGTCCACCCCATTCCTGAGTTAAGACCCCAAAAGCTGTCCCGTGTTTGGCGTTAACAAAGAGTCGGAAATCCTTATTAAAATCAGGCACGCTCAAAACCGGTGCTGTAACTAATTTTTCTTTTAAAGTTTCAATCAGCATCTTTCCTTCAGGATCCCATTTAACCCTGTCCGGAGCCTCTTCTGTTAGCTGCAGGTATAACTTTTTCGTAAGAGTAGCATAATTATCTATCCAGAGTCTACAATAACCCAGCAAACCCAGGAACTTACGGAGTTCCCTCTTGGTTCGGGGTAGTCCTAATTCTACAATCCCCCCCCCTTTCCCGGAGGTCACTGCTCTACATATGGAACTGTTCAGGGTCGGTTGTCAGTAACATTTTTAATTATGTTTCCCATCCTTTCATCTTGCATCTTTAAAACTCCACTTAAGTTTTGTACTTTTATAATAATGTGTATAAATCCACTAACAATATGCCTTGAACAGTAATTTTACATCAAGAGTAGGCTTTATAAAAGAATATTAAGCTGCTCACTAAATCCATAAGCATCACTTCTCAATAAAAATAAATGTAGCAGTGCAAAGATACCAAAGTTTGTCAAACAGTAAATGGTATTGACTGCACAAAAATATATCCAATATTCAATAATAGATTCAAAATAATGGTATCTCGCAAAAAAAAATTCAAAAGATGTTGATCCAAAATGTGACATTCACCAAGAGTAGAAAATCTTAATGGTGTTGCAAAGCATAGCTATTAGAAGCCCTAACTTTCATAACTTTTTATGGGACTGAGTTCACTTGAAGTACTCTACTTTATCTGCAATGAAGGTAATTGAAAATGTTGGTACTATCTTTAAGGTCAAGACAGTTACTTTTTTTTAAAACATGACACATTAACAAAGTGAGAGTATTCAATAGTTTACACATTGATGGTAAAAACTACTTCATTTTCTATAACATTGTCATTTAACTGAAAAGGGCAGAAAATTTTTTTACTTTGCAGTGTCATTTTCATTTTGTCTTTTCTCTATTGTGCCTTTAGTACTGAAGTAGCCTATGATTATGAAATTTTTAAATTATGTGGCATGATTTAATTACTGTTTTAATAAGAACATTTTCTAGCCCCCACGAACAATCTCAGCGCAATACAGTCTACTTACTGTCTCAACGTCCTGAAACTCACTCTCAAGTTACCCATATTAATTCGCATCTGCCCTCAGAGTTTCTGTTCCCCCCTGCCTTATCGGCAGCCTATATACCTCATTTTCCTGAAGGTGAATACCACCCCTTATGTGAATTTGGAATTGTTCTAACTTATTACTACCTCGTCCTTAATCTCATGAATGGTCCTCCTTTCCCTCCTTAAGTTCTAATAAAATCATATCATGAAAGAAAATAACGTTAAGCATTCATCAAATTACAATCAAAAATAGCACACTGAATCAAATGACAAACAACAAGTTTCAAACATAAAACCATTAACAAACAGATGAATTCAAGCCAGAGCACAAAGTGTTAAACTGCTTGTTAGCTGAGAAGCCTTCTGCCAGATTCTTTCTCACAGACACCATGATAACACAAACACAAATTCTCACATCCACAGAGACTACTTTATTTTTCACAATCAAATTTACACACAGAGATCCTATCGGGGCCGGCCCATCTCTTTCACACATACATAAATCACGAAGTGAACCCGAACATTTCCTAACCGACTCCCTTAATCTGTGTAAGAACGCACAGGGAGACTCGTCCTTTCCCTGCCTCAGGTCGAAAACCTTGGCTAAATTTTGCTGTTTGGGGATGCAAGTTTGTATCCCTTGGATTATCAAATTTCGCAAGTCTGACGTATTATCCCTTCTATATTGTGGTGGTCCCAGTTAGGGTTCTGAAGGGGATATTTGTCCTCATCCCTAACCATCCCCCTCTCATGCCAAATTGTCCGGCAAGCTCAATACCGGAGCTGCTACTAGTTTTTTTTTTAAAATCTCAATTAACACTTTCCCTATCCAGTATCCCCATATAAGTCTCCTTTCTCCCCCAGTGAATAGTATATTCAAAAATAAACATTAACTCAGCCACATATACAGACCGGGCCTCAAAAATAAATTAATTTGTTCTGACAATCCTATCGGATTCTCAACCAGGACCGTCATTTCCTTTTAAATGTTCCGACCTCCCCACTGGTGAGGGGGTCATACACAAACACAATCTCCTTGTCCCCTATCGGCACTTTAGTCGTTACGTACTTCCTTTTTTTAAGAAATATTGCAATGTTCCTAGCTTCTCATATCCTCAAACACCAATTTATTAATTCATGCTTGACTAACTTTAAAGCCTGTTCCTAACTTGTAAACATATTTATATATTTACGTCCATTTATTCAGTATTTAATATTTAAAATATAAAATGCATACAGTTCCCAATTTTGAAATCCACTGTAATCACCCAGATTTAGTACCCTAATTTAGATCCAAAATTAGTTTTCTTATGTACTCCTGACCAATCATTTCTCAATTACAATACTTTAGGTCGTAAAATAATCAGAGCTGTCTTACAATAATTTGTCAATTCAAGTTAAAAGAAATTCTAATGGCCGAATCCAAGGTCTCAGATAATAACCATGGAAGTTATCGTCTTTTTTTTCGACAGCCTACTGTTGAACTGAAACTTCAACTGTACTTCACATATTGAAAAAAATCATGTTAAGTTTACATAAAAATCACATTTAAAACAATCCTGGAACTCAAGCTCCAGTGAATAAAACTTCCTCATTCAATCACTAACAAACAAATGTGCATTCAAACCAAATCACAAAGGGTTAAATGTTTTGCTAGCTGTTCTCGCACTCTCTCTCTCTCTCTCTCTCCACAATCTCTGTAGAATCTATCAGAGGGAATTTTCGGGGTTTCGTCTTCCCGTTCCTTTTTCGACCCAGAACATTGGCCACCTATGGTTGGTCTTCAGGCTAACCTGTTTTCTATACTCTGGTTACTTAGTCAACCCTTTTATCCCGGTTACCAAGTTAACCCTTAATTTCCCGGTTACCTGTCACAACCACGGAGTCGACAAGGCAGTGTACACTTCTCTCAATAATCCTACGAAAACCCCAAATACCAGAGAAGGTTCTTACCTTGATCCGTGCACGGAGTTGTCCGACTCAAGATAACAACTTCAACCTGTTACCTTATCAAAACTTCAACCTTTTACTTTATTAAGAGCGCTTCCTATTCACATCATTTGCTCAAATATCTGTGTGTGTCACAGTGTCCCGGAATCATTCAGAGCCTCCCGTGGGAGTTCTTTTTAAGATCCCGGACACGAGCCCCCAAATTTGTTATAAGTGAATTCTGTCTAGGTATTCTAAATCTCCGGAGAATAGTCCCTGACACTCGGCTAACTATTCTACACTAGGGCTATGGTTCAGATCAACCGGGTTCTGCCTCCACACTCTGCCGACCGCGGACTGTCCTTTAACCCTTGACTTCAAGGGAGACTGTCCACAAGGTCCCGTCCTAGGAGGCGAACTCCAAGCTGTCAGCACCAGCCCTCATCCCCTCCGGCTACCACTTTTCCCGTGGCAAATCGAAATGCTGCGAGACACACAAATGAGCAATTGATGTTTATTCGAACTTGCAAGTTCGGGCGTCTTCCACGGGATAGGAAGAGACCGCGACGGAAGATTTTACAGCACTAATATTTATACATTATTTTTACATTTAAAAACATTAGTGATAATTCCATTGGTTAAAACATCTCACGCTATACATTTTTTTTACATTCAAAATCATTAATGACAATTCCATTGGTTAAAACATTTCACGCTTTTCTCTGCCAATTCTTTAATTAAATGTTATATTATTTTAACAATTCTGCTGAATTAAATGTTATATTGTTTTTAACAATTCTGCTGGTTAAAGCATTTATCTGCATGTCATAAAGGGCTTCTATTGTATTTTGCCCTCTGTGTCTAGCTAAAGCATTCCTTGGTATCTTGCCCAAGGTTACCATGTTCCTGACATAACAGAGATGACTTCTGGTTCATGTTCTCATATGGCCTAGTTGCTCATAATTAGCCTTTACTTATTAAACCTCAGTTTTAATACAGAAATTACCTTACCCATACCAAAAGAATGTGTGTGGTGTGAGTGTGTGTGTATGTGTGTGTGTGTGAGAGAGTGTGTGTATGTGTGTGTGAGAGAGTGTATGTGTGTGTGTGTGTATATGTGTGTGTAGATGTGTATGTGTGGTGTGAATGTGTGTGTATGTGAGTGTGTGTAGAGAGTGTGTGTGTACGTGTGGTGTGTGTGTGTGTGTGATGTGTGTGTGTGAGGGTGTGTGTGTATAAGAGTGTGTGTGTGTAAGTGTGTGTGTGAGAATGTGTGACTCCTGTGTGAGAGAGAGAGAGAGAGAGTGTGTGAAACTGCAGAATTACATTACCCATATCAGACATAACAGCCAGACTACTAAGACCCCTCGGAATCCTACTAGTACATAACCCACCAACATTCTCAAACAAAAACTAATAAACTGAAAGACCAGTACAACCCATGGACAAAACTAACAGCATCTACAAAATTTCATGCAAGGACTGCCACAAACACGATGTAGGACAAACAGGAAGAAAGTTAGCCACTAGGATACACGAACACCAGTTAGCCACAAAAAGACATGACCCTCTCTCTCTTGTAGCCCTACACACAGATGAAAAAAAACAGCAATTCGACTGGGACAACACATCTATCCTGGGACAGGCTAAGTAAAGACATGCCAGAGAATTCCTAGAGGCCTGGCACTCCAACCACAATGCCATAAACAAACACATAGATCTAGATACCATCTACCAACCCCTCAGAAAATGAGCAGGAAATGATATCACCACAAACCCCAGAAATCCCATCCAGGACAAACATATAAATAGAAAGCAGGAGACAACAGCTTCACTTCACTTGGAGGTCGTCACTGATGATGTTACCTAGCCAGGATATCAAACCTACAGCTCAGCGAGCAAACCTACACCCTAAACCTCAACCTGAGCTACAAACCTTGCAAAATGTCTTCAACTCTTTGTATTTTCTTTTGCATTCATTATCATTGGTAGTTTTATAGTTATTTTTATATGTGTTCCAAAACATGTTGGGTGCTTTGTGTGAAATTGTAACTTTTGATTGTGAAAACAACAGATTAAACTGAGCTTTACTAACATTTGGAAATCGATATTCGGATTTGATCATAAACTATATTAAAACACAATCTTAAATCTCAGATTTTCACTGCATTTTCCAATGAACTTAACACCGATGCACATGTAGCAAAGATAAATAATCCTTTCAAAAACTAAATTCCTTCCTTCTTCTAACCCCAGTACGCACACCCGCAATTCCCCCAATTAGAGGTTCCCATTTTCCCAGCTCGAGCGCTGACCGTTGGGGTTTGAAACCTCTGTCACGTTCACCTTCATGGCTCCTTCAATCAGAGACTGACATCTCCCCCCCTCCCCCCCCCCCCCTCTCTCTCTCTCTCTCTCTCTGTCTTCCTCCGCCCGTCTGCTCGCGCTCTGACAGTTGGGGTTTGAAAGCTGAGCACGAGGCGGTTATTCAGTTTGAGCGGAGCTTTCGGTCGAAAGGGCTGTGTTAGCGAAAAGACATGCTTCAAGTTAGATTAAAAACAAGGGAATGGCAAATATATGTACTACCACCTGAAGGGAAGATGGTTCGTTGGCTGTCTGATCGAACCCAAGCACTTTGTGAAGAACGTGAGGAAAGAAAACGGACAGCTTACTCAAAACTTAGAATCGATCCCTGATATGGTCAACAAGTTATGTTTGATGTCCTTATTGATTAGAAATGTAGAAGTGAAAGATAGGAGGAAATGCTTTTATCAGAAGAAGGTTCTGTGCTTGTGTGGAGCTTTTGTGATGCTATTAGGACCTTTTTTTAATGAAAAAGATTTTTAAAGCATGGGTATGTCCAAAGTTTGGTTCCGAAAAAGTTAAGTTTGAATTATACTGAACTCTAACCAATCCGATGTTACCTCAAAGTCTATGGCTGGAGAATCAGTTGAGTCTAGAATAGAGTCCTGATGGAGATACACAATGTCTTTTGTATCTCTTGGTAGTAATAATTTGGGAGAAGATTTGTAGCTCGGGCGCTCGTTGTTGTGGTTCTGTTCGCCAAGTTTGGAATTCCTAGAGGCATGACACTCATCCATAGATTTAATCAAAAAGCACATCGACCTGGTCCCAATATACCAACCACTGCAACGGACAGCTGGAACTGACAACCGGAAGCGGCAAATACTAAACACTACAAATGCCTGAGGAAAGGTCACAGAAACACTTCACAGGATGCTCCTAAGCACTGAGGATGCCACCTAGACAGGGGACGAAATGTCTGCAACACAAATTCCCAGCTCGGTGAACAGAACCACAACAACGGGTAGTAATAATTAATATGTATAAGTGTTAAAGTAGCCATTATATGGTTCCTGTTGTTTCATAAACAACATTTTCTTATCTGAGATAAGTGCCTCTTCTGCTGATAAAAGGATTAGCATAAGAAGGAGCAATGGTGGTAGCACTCTACCCTAATCATTGGCTATCAGTGGTTGGTTTTCAGACATCGTATCATTTTACAACATGCTGGCATCTGCAACTGCCACAGTGCAAAGTTCAGAAGACCCAATGTTATGAAGTTGATGGTATGTAATGTACCTTTTGAGAGAGTGCTTTTCTAAACTGAGAGATTACAAGCACCGATGTATATGACTAGATGACAGTCTCAGAGGGTGCTGGAAAATTGAAAATATGCAATGTTTGGCTGCCCCATGATACTAAAGGACAATTGAGTTTGAATTTATTGTTTTGCCAACATTGATCCAGTGATGGGAGTATAAAAATGTGGGCATTTTGAAAATTGGAGAGAGCAACTGCCCTCGAGACAAACAATCTAACATCTTGCTCTCCAAGAAATTAGGAAACAATCAAAAGTACCTTTTTCATGTGAAATATACTGGCAGTAAAAAGAAAGATGACCCCAGGAATTCAGCAGCCGGAAGAGTGAAGTCACAGAAAATGACAGCAGCTGCGTGGTCTTGAAGTTAAGTTAGTGTAACTTTAAGTGTCTTATTGGAACGGCATATTGTTATAGAGTTGGAGACAGATAATAAGCAAATAAGAAAAGGAGGCTTAGAATTGTGAATTGTTGTTTAAGATTCACTTTTACAGTTACAAAATGTTTTCTTCAGAGGAATTTGGGAGTTCTCTGCCACTCATATTTTAGCAGATTATGATGCAAGTTGAAGAGTGTGACGATGGAAAAGCACAGCCGGTCAGGCAGGACCCTAGGAGCAGGAGAATCGATATTTTCGGCATAAGGCCTTCATCAGGAATGCATGTACGGATTACAAGGTGAGATGAGCTTTTCTGGGTGTTTGGTTTAATTAATAGAAAGGTGAACCTCTGTGTCATAACACCAACTGTGAAAAGATCCCAGTACAACCTGCTTTAAGACCATTCCCAGTTTTAAAAAGGCTTAGCTAGTGAATCTGCTGGTTTGTGGAAGCAGTAAAAGCTTGGTAGCTATACTTGGGTGAAAAGACAGCCAGAACCAACGTCATCTACAAAATTCCATGCAAGAACTGCCACAAACTCTATGTAGGACAAACAGGAAGAAAGTTAGCCACCAGGATACATGAACACCAGCTAGCCACAAAAAGACACGACCCTCTCTCTCTCTCGTAGCCCTACACACGGATGAAAAAAAACAAACAATTCGACTGGGACAACACATCTATCCTGGGACAGGCTAAGCAAAGACATTCCAGAGAATTCCTAGAGGTCTGGCACTCCACCCACAATGCCATAAACAAACACATAGATCCAGATACCATCTATGAACCCCTCAGAAAACGAACAGGAAATGATATCACCACAAACCCCAGGAACCCCATCCAGGAGAAAGATATAAATAGAAAGCAGGAGACAACAGCTTCACTTCACTTGGAGGTTGCCACTGATGATGTTATCTAGCCAGGTAATGAAATGTCTGGATATCTGAAGATGGGAAAGGAATGCCATCCGAGAGAGTTCCACCCGCGAACAACTGTACTTCCTGCATGAATGTTTGAGAAAACAGGTCCTGCCAAAATGTCTTCAATACAAACCGCCGATAAAAACACCTCAGGCCAGAAGTTTACCAGAACGAAACGGCCGCAGAATGCTCCGAGAACTAATCAATGATGCCCACCACAGACTCCGAAAATACAACCGGGAAATTGCGTGCCAAAATCCGTTATTCAAACAAGCAACAAATCAAGATTGGACAGACACAGTAGAACAAGCCATAAACACCAAACAATGACAAATATAGATTATGAAAAATCGGGATCTGAAGAAAAAACTTGACAAACCCCCAAACAAAGACAAAACCAATAACATGGGCAGAGATAAAGAACTTATCAGACCGAACCGTATCAGACACAGAAAAAGCGGTACTAGTAAAAAGACTAAATTTCATTTACCAAGACGCTAACAAGAAGGATTTCCTAGTGGCATTAGAAACCACATTGAAGGACAACAAACTCACAGAAGAAACACAACAAACGATCAGACAGACAGTTGCACCTACTCTGAGCCGAAAGACGGAAGGAAACAAACTGAACACAAGAAAAGAAAGCCCTAGAAAACCTCAGAGACAAAACCATTATTATATTACCTGCAGACAAAGTTGGCTCACAGTCATCCTGAACAGAAGGGACTACATAGAGAAAGCCAATGCACTACTCGCAGACACCAACACCAACCAACAGGTGGCGCTAGACCCAATCCCACAACTAGGGAACAAAAGTACATATCTCCTAAGAAAATTACACAATTCCGGACAACTAAACAAGACGGAATTCCAAAAAATGAAACCAGAAGGGACCAACACCCCATGATTCTATGGACTACCAAAAATCCATATACCAGGAGCCCCCCTCAGACCCATAGTGTCACCAGCCGGAACACCAACTTACAGACTGGCCAAAGAACTACACGCAAGACTGAAATACCTAGTTGAAGAGTCATAGCACTCCATCCACTCCACGTAGGAATTCCTAAAAATCATCAAAGACACCAAAATCGAGGAAGACGAAACAATGATCTCATTCGACGTAACGGCACTGTTCACCTGCATCAACATCGACCTGGCAAAGGAAACACTTACCACACTTTTTGAAGAGACCATCACACACACCCCAACCACCATCAATCACATTACCAATGAAAACATCATGAAGCTAGTGGACCTGTGCCTCACCCCCTACTTTACCTTCAACAACATAATCTACAAACGAGCCAACGGCACACCCATGGGATCGCCGCTATCAGGATTCATAGCAGAAGCGGTAATGCAGAGACTAGAACAAACAGCCCAACCAACCATCAAACCAAAAATCTGGGTCTGCTACATAGATGACACCTTTGTCTTCACAAAACGAAACAAGATAGAAGAGACAATTAACATCAACAACATCCTCACAAGCATTAAGTTCACCAAGGAGGAAGAAACTGACCACAAACTCGCATTCCTGGATGTCACAGTCGAAAGAACGGGCAACAGAGAACTACAAACCTGCGTATACAGAAAACCGACAAACACTGACCAAATAGTTAACTACACCAGCAACCATCCCAACACACAAACGAAGCTGTATCAGGACACTATTCCAACGAGCCACCTCACACTGCAGCACAGACGAACTTCGGTAGTTTTAGAGAACTACCTCTACAACGTATTCAAGAAGAACGGAACTCAAAAAATACAATCCGCAGATTCCTCGAAAACAAACCACGACAAGCAGACTAAACACAGCCAGAAACCCTAACCACCTTACCATACATCAAAGAAGTTTCAGAAGTGACAGTCAGACTACTAAGACCCCTCGGAATCCTAGTAGCATACAAACCCACCAACACTCTCAAACAAAACTAACAAACCTAAAAGACCCAGTACAACCCATGGACAAAACCAACATCATCTACAAAATTCCATGCAAGGACTGCCACAAACACTATGTCGGACAAACAGGAAGAAAGTTAGCCACCGGGATACACGAGCATCAGCTAGCCACAAAAAGACACGACCCTCTCTTCCTCGTAACCCTACACATGGATGAAAAAAACCCACCAATTCGACTGGGACAACACATCTATCCTGGGACAGGTTAAGCAAAGACATTCCAGAGAATTCCTAGAGGTCTGGCACTCCACCCACAATGCCATAAACAAACACATAGATCCAGATACCATCTATGAACCCCTCAGAAAACGAACATGAAATGATATCACCACAAACCCCAGGAACCCCATCCAGGAGAAAGATATAAATAGAAAGCAGGAGACAACAGCGTCACTTTACTTGGAGGTCGCCACTGATAATGTTACATAGCCAGGAAATGAAACCTCTGGATATCAAACCTACAGCTCAGCGAGCAAACCTACACTCTAAACCTCAACCTGAGTTACAAACCTTGCAAGACAGCCAGACCTGAGGGAAATAAGTGTGTGGAAAACTATGGGTTACAAGCAATCAAACAGAAAAGAGTAGAGATGAGTTTGTAATCAGTACGACAGTAAATAAACATTGAAGGCTCCAGGCTGTTATTTTCATAATGTGAAAGATGGGAAAATTTACCTAAATCGTGCAAAATACAAACTTGGAGGTTGGAAAAATTAAACTGATATGAACATTTCTGATATTACAAACAGGTACGATGAGTATCATTTGCAAAATTTAAAATGGGTTCATATTTTACTTCATATGATGTTAAGAGTATGGTAGACACTTAAGCTTCATAAGTCTCTTGAAGAGCAAGGCTGTGACCAGTAAAGCATTTCAGAAGCAAGAAAGTTTTGAAATTAAATACATTTTGATAGGAAGAGTGCAGATATGTCTTTTTTTAAATCAGGGAAAATTGTACAAATTATCCAAAGAAGAAACAAGAACGAAAAGCCTTCATTTTGTTCAAAAAAGCTGCAGACTTCCAAGAAAGAAGTAAAAGTGGCTGGAATCCTCCATATTGATTCCTAATACCAGAGTTTACTAAATTTGAAATGATTAAAAGAATTTTGATGTGGTGCAGAATTTTTTATAACTAAGCAATTCTAAAACTACAAGTGCATTACAAGAGAGGGAAAAAAAGCTGGAAATATTAAACCACAACAGAGGACCACAGCAAACAACTGACTGCTTTTATTTAAAAAAAAATTGATAGAATTCAACAGTGATACATAATTAGCAAAACCATAAACTAAGAGCTCTGGGGGGAAGAAAAGCAAACTTTACTGTAAATTGAAATGAAATGGAAAAGGACAAACTTTTTGAATACTATCTTCAAAACAATATTGAAATGATACTGGTTTAAATTCATAAGATTGAACAATGTATTAAGAAGAAATGGGAAAATAATCCTAGTAGATTCAAGATCAGAATCAATTCTAATAACACAATATTGAATTTCTTGGAGAAAACAATTACCAAGATATGGAATTGCTTCAAAGTTAAATACAAAATCAGAAGTGGAAGTTAATACAGTGGTAAATTTCGTACTTCCTGTAGCTGGTGATGTTACAAATCACCAAAAATAAAAGAAAATATCGCTACTTTTGATCATGTGAAGGTTCTTAATAATCACTTTCTGTTATTAACAGAATTCTTAAATGAACAAATGAGATACCTGGATTGCCAAGGAGCCGAGGATCACAAAAGACCTTGGGTCATTAACAGAAGAGTTAAACTTCCAGAAGAAACTGAAGAAAATTAATTACCTCTGCAAATGAATTGATATAGATCAATATGGAATCTAGCACGCAGTACATAAGAGACAGAACTATTGTAGGAAATTTTGATCAACCAGATTGTCAGATTAATTACAGTGGAAAGAAGATCTAACTTTGGAGAAAAGTATTGATTTCTATAAGAAAGACATGTCTCTCACTGCACTGTTAGTAAGGAACACTGTTACTGTGAATAAAACAGCAGCAGATTGAGACAAAGGCCAAGTGTGTTATCGATTAAATTGTTGGAAATTTGCTTTAATGTGAAAATTCGATCTGAAGATGGGCAGAGTCCCTAAGGTTTACTCTGAGAAGCAAACTTTAGGGTGAGAGGTGAGTAAGAGAGGATAAGTGTTGATTGTGAGGCTGACCTGCTGTGAGACCAGCAGCAGAGTGATGTCAGAAACCACAGTGTGACATGAATGCAGAAAGCAGCTGATTGGTGAATTGGATTGAAGAATATAAAAGTAAAAGTAAGCTCTTCAGATTGTGTTAAGTCTCCAATTTTTTTTGGTCTCTTTTAAAAATAGCTGCTTAAGTATTAGATGTGCTTGTCATTTTTTAGGGTGTAGGTTTGCTTGCTGAGCTTGAGGTTTGTTATCCAGACGTTTCATTACCTGGTAACATCATCAGTGGCGACCTCCAAGTGAAGTGATCTCCTGCTTTCTATCTATATGTTTGTCCTGGATGGGGTTCCTGGGGTTTGTGGTGTTGTCATTTCCTGTTCATTTTCTGAGGGGTGGTAGATGGTATCTAGATCTATGTGTTTGTTTATGGCATTGTGGGTGGAGTGCCAGGCCTCTAGGAATTCTCTGGCATGTCTTTACTTAGCCTGTCCCAGGATAGATGTGTTGTCCCAGTCAAATTGGTGTTTTTTTTTTCATTCGTGTGTAGGGCTACGAGGGAGAGGGGGTCGTGTCTTTTTATGGCTAGCTGGTGTTCATGTATCCTGGTGGCTAGCTTTCTTCCTGTTTGTCCTACATAGTATTTGTGGCAGTCCTTGCATGGAATTTTGTAGATGATGTTGGTTTTGACCATTGGTTGTACTGGGTCTTTTAAGGTAAAAACAATGACTGCAGATGCTGGAAACCAGATTCTGGATTAGTGGTGCTGGAAGAGCACAGCAGTTCAGGCAGCATCTAAGGAGCAGTAAAATCTACGTTTCGGGCAAATGCCCTTCATCAGGAATACAGGCAGAGAGCCAGAAGGGTGGAGAGATAAGTGAGAGGAGGGTGTGGGTGGGGAGAAAGTAGCATAAAGTACAATAGGTGAGTGGGGGAGGGGATGAAGGTGATGGGAGGGTGGAGTGGATAGGTGGAATGGAAGAGAGGTAGGTAGGACAGGCCATGGGGACAGTGCTGAGCTGGAAGTTTGTTTCTAGGGTGAGGTGGAGGAAGAGGAAATGTGGAAACTGTTGAAGTCCACATTGATGCCCTGGGGTTGAAGTGTTCCGAGGCGGAGGATGAGGCGTTCTTCCTCCAGGCGTCTGGTGATGAGGGAGCGGAGGTGAAGGAGGCCGAGGACCTCCATGTCCTTGGCAGAATGTGAGGGGGAGTTGAAATGTTGGGCCACAGGGCGGTGTGGTTCATTGGTGTAGGTGTCCCGGAGATGTTCCCTGATGCGCTCTACTAGGAGGTGTCCAGTCTCCCTGGAGGAGAGAAGACCGCATCGGGAGCAACGGATACAATAAATGATATTGGTGGATGTGCAGGTAAAACTTTGATGGATGTGGAAGGCTCCTTTAGGGCCTTAGATAGAGGTGAGGGAGGAGGTGTAGGCACAGGTTTTGTAATTCCTTCGGTGGCAGGGGAAGGTGCCAGGATGGGAGGGTAGGTTGTAGGGGGGCGTGGACCTGACCAGGTAGTCACGGATGGAACGGTCTTTGCGGAAGGCAGAAAGGGGTGGGAAGGGAAATATATCCCTGGTGGTGGCGTCTGTTTGGAGGTGGCAGAAATGTCGGCAGATGATTTGGTTTATGCAAAGGTTGGTAGGTGGAAGGTGAGCACCAGGGACGTTCTGTCCTTGTTACGGTTGGAGGGGTTGGGTCTGAGGGCGGAGGTGCGGATGTGGACGAGATGCATTGGACGGTATCTTCAACCACGTTGGAAGGGAAATTGCAATCTCTAAAGAAGGAGGCCATCTGGTGTGTTCTGTGGTGGAACTGGTCCTCCTGGGAGCAGATACGGCGGAGCAGAGGAATTGGGAATAAGGAATGGCATTTTTGCAAGAGGTAGGGTGGGAAGAGGTGTAATCCAGGTAGCTGTGGGAGTCGATGGGTTTGTTAAAAATGTCGGTGTCAAGTCGGTCGTCATTAATGGAGATGGAGAGTTCCAGGAAGGGGAGGGAGGTGTCAGAGATGGTCCAGGTAAATTTAAGGTCAGGGTGGAATGTGTTGGTGTAGTTGATGAATTGTTCAACTTCCTTGCGGGAGCACGAGGTGGCGCCAATGCAGTCATCAATGTAGCGGAGGAAGATATGGGGAGTGGTGCTGGTGTATATATGGAAGATCGACTGTTCTACATATCTCTCTACCCTTCAGGCTCTCTGCCTGTATTCCTGATGAAGGGCTTTTGCCCGAAACGTCGATTTTACTGCTCCTCGGATGCTGCCTGAACTGCTGGGTCTTTTAAGTTTGTTAGTTTTTGTTTGAGAGTGTTGGTGGGTTTGTATGCTACTAAGATTCCGAGGGATCTTAGTAGTCTGGCTGTCATTTCTGAAACTTCTTTAATGTATGTTAAGATGGTTAGGGTTTCTGGCTGTGTTTGGTCTGCTTGTCATGGTTTGTTCTTGAGGAATCTGCGGACTGTATTTTTTGAGTATCCGTTCTTCTTGAATACGTTGTATAGCTGGTTCTTGTCATTTTTTCTTTTCAGTTTAATGAAAATGAAATAATTACAGTGAAGTGTAAAGAGCAGGGAATCTTGAGCATTGAATTTATAAGTTAAACACAAATGATAGTGATGGCAGGATGGGTGATGCATTGCTTCTGCAACATTTGGACACCGATGTGAATGCATCAGTAGGAAGTCTGAGCAGATTGAGGAACTTCAAATTCAAGTTGGGAGCTGGTATCTGAATTGCAGACTTGTCACAGCAGGGAAAGGGAAATTTACCTGTGCACTTTTGTCCAGAAGATGGTCACATCTCTTAGACCAGGTTCATAGAAACATATGAACAGGAGTAGGCCATTAACCCCCCTTAAACCTATTCTTTCTTTCAGTGATCTGTGACCTAACTCCATTTACCTGTTCTTCTCCCAAATCCCTTAATACCTTTTATTTATTTATCTTAGATCAGTTATCAATAATGAATTTGTGTTTGTGGAAGAGTTCCAAATATTTACCACTGTTTATGTGTAGAAATGCTTTCTAACCTTTCCTGAAGATAGAAACATAGAAAAAATACAGCGCAGTACAGGCCCTTCGGCCCTCGATGTTGCGCCGATCCAAGCCTACCTGACCTACACTAGCCCACTTTCCTCCATATGCCTATCCAATGCCCGTTTAAATGCCCATAAAGAGGGAGAGTCCACCACTGTTACTGGCAGGGCATTCCATGAACTCACGACTCGCTGAGTAAAGAATCTACACCTAACATCAGTCCTATACCTACCACTCCTTAATTTAAAGCTATGCCCCCTCGTAATATCTGACTCCGGCTCAGATCTGGCCCTAATTTTTAGACAATGCTCCCCAACTAGTGGAAATAGTTTATCTTTATCTATCCTGTCTTTTCCTGTTAATATCTTGAAGACTTCGATTCCTGGAAGGGGAAAGTCAGAATAGGATAGGCTGTTCAGAGTGTGGAGGCAGGTTCATCACCCCTATGAGGAGCGAATCCTGGCCTTAGAAGACTGGGACTCTCCTGCAGGGTTACTGAAGCAACCATGTTCCACCATCAGACTATGCACCACCATTCATTCCACTACAACAGTTACATTAATCCTGGTGTCAATGTCATTCATTATACATCACTTCTAACCACTGCATGCAATGCCTTCTCTCCCTTGTGACTTGCAGGTACCACTGGCCCCAAGCAGAAGAATGGCCAATTCCACCAGAATTGACCACCTTAATCTCTGGAAAAGAGAATATTAAGACCTAGGAGGAAACATCAACAAGGCTACTTCCTGCAATATCTGCCAGCTCAGATACTAACATGTCATTGGAGGCATGAGAGAGTTTGGGAGGACAAGCTGGTGAGCACATGGAAAAGCTTCATAGCTGGAAAAGGAACAACTACCCACGCTGGGGACCAGACATCTGCTCAGCCCAGAAAAGAGAAGACCATTACAATATTGAAAATTAGGGATGTTATTCAAATGCATAGATCGAACATCAACGGCAGACAGATATATGGGACTCAGTGGCTTGTTGCTGTGAACATAGAGTCATAGAGATGTACAGCACGGAAGCAGACCCTTCAGTTCAACTTGTCCAGGCCAACCAGATATCCTAAACCAATCTAGTCCCATCTGCCAACACCCAGCACATATCCCTCCAGATCCTTCCTATTCATATACCCATCCAGATGCCTTTTAAGTGTTGTAATTGTACAAGCCTTCACTACTTTCTCTGGCAGCTCATTCCATACACGTACCGTCCTCTGTTTGAAAAAGTTGCCCCTTCGGTCTCTTTATATCTTTCCCCTCTCACCCTAAACCTATGCAGTCTAGTTCTGGATACCCCCACCCCAAGGAAAAGACTTTGTCGATTTACCCTATCCATACCCCTCATGATTTTATAAACCTCTCTTACGTTGCCCCTCAGCCTCTGACACTTCAGGCAAAATGGCCCTAACCTATTCAATCTTTCCCTATAGCTCAAATCCTCCAACCCCGCCAACACCCTTGTAAATCTTTTCTGAACTCTTTCACGTTTCACAACATCCTTCTGATAGGAAGAAGACCAGAATTGCATGTAATATTCCAAAAGTTTCCTAACCAATGTTCTGTACAGCTATAACATGACCTCCAAACACCTGTACTCAATACTCTGACCCATAAAGGAAAGTATACCAAATGCCTTCTTCACTCCAATCTGAAGAATAACCCTCCAGCACTGCCCTCGGCCTTCTTACCTTTGAGCCAGTTCTGTATCCAATTGACTAGTTCTCCTTGTATTCCATGAACCTTAATGAAGTCCATATAGATCATGTCTACTCTGTCCTCATCAATCGTTTTTGTTACTACTTCAAAAAACTCAATCAAGTTTGTGAGACATGAATTCCCACGAATAAAGCCATGTTGACTATCCTTAGTCGGTCTTTGCCTTTCCAAATACATGTACATCCTGTCCCTCAGGATACCCTCCAACAACTTGCCCAGCATTGACATCAGGCTCACGGGTCTATAGTTCCCTGGCTTGACCTTACCACCTTGCTTAAATAGTGGCATCATGTTAGCCAACCTCCAGTCTTCTGGCACCTCGCCTGTGACTATCAATGATACAAATATCTCAGCAAGAGCCCCAGCAATCACTTCCCAAGCTTCTCACAGAGTCTAGGATACAACTGATCAGGTCCTGGGGATTTATCCATTTTTATGCATTTCAAGGTATTCAACACTTCCTGCTCTGAAATGTGGACTTTTTTCAAGCTGTCACCATCTATTTCCCTACATTCTGTATGAGCTGGTTTTCTGGATCAATGCATTAAGGAATGAAGCAGACAGCAGGCCATCTGAGGCTGGGTATTGTACAATGAGAAAGGAATAATTGGTAATGTATTTGAGAGGGATTCCTTGGGGATGAGCATTCTTAATATAATGGAATTCTTCATAAGATGGATTAAGGTGGTTGATCCTGAGACTAGAGTCCTGAATCTTAAGAGAAACTCTAGCGGTATGAGGCAGGTGTTGGCTATGGTAGATTGGAAAGAATGACCGTGATAGGCAATTGCAACATTCAAAGAGTGAATGGATGAACAAAAAAATTGTTTGTTTCTGTTTGTTCCAGGAGTGCAAGGAGAACTGTGGCTTACATGGAAAGTTGGAGACAGTAAATAGGTACAAAGTAGAGGTATACAAATGGAATAGAATATCCTTTTATTGTCACATACTCCAGTAAGGGAGTACAGTGATAAGTTTTTATGTGGCTGCCTCGAAGGGCACCATTTTAGCTACAAATACCCTAGGTACAAATCTTACAGAGTAAACAAATTAGTGTTGTTACAGAGTAAAAAACAATATAGATTGGCATGAAACAGTGAAAAAGTTCAGAATGACACTCTGACCGTAAGTACTTCAGTTCCAGTCTGTGGCCTCCAGCCCCAGAGCATGAGGCCATACTGACTCCCCATGCCTGCCTGCATTCAGGACTCGCTGCACTGCCACTCTGAGAATCAGCTGCTCGTTCAGTTCTGCTGTGGGACTGGGCCCATACTCACTCAGCTCCATTGTGGGACTCGGCACGTACTCACTCGGCTCTGCTGGACATGTCGGAGTGCAATAACTTGGGCGATTTGTCTTGCTGCCTCCATGGATAGATTGGATGGCATGGAGTGCTAGGTTCCAGCACCCTTTCCTCTCCTGGAGAGGTGCACAAACCTGCAGTTCATTGGACCACATGAACAAAAGTATGGTGACAAGGGGATTTGGTGGGGCCTTGACCTCACTAAAGTTGCCTCTTTCTCATAAAGAGGTAGGGCAGTTCAAGGGGGCATCCAGCTGGAAGACGTACCCCACACACACACGTCCCTCAGAAGTATCCTCTCATGACATTAGAGATGTCTGGGCCTCCATCTTCATTGTGCCTGTCTCCCTCTGAGTCTTGGAAGTTCCAAGAAGAGCCCACTTGCCCCTAGCAAGGAGACCAAAAGCAGAACTGGGTCATCCAGGCAAATGCCCCATCTTCCTGGTCACCAACATAACTTCCAACACTCATACTTCACAGCTTCCTGGGTTCCATTCCATCCGTCCCAACTACAGAACCAGGGACAGTACTGAAACCTATTGAGAGAGGAAAATAATTGTGGGCACTTTGGTGGCATAAGTGACATTGGAATGTAAATTAAGTTTCTTGTTATAAAAATGATTATTTGCCTGCATTTTGAATATTTGTGCAACCCTAAATGTAACTGTTCCAACATGATGCCTAATTTCATGTTCATAAAGGATGTACCATTGTCTGTTTTGAGAGCCTGCTACAACATTAGAAGCAAGGTGCATACAGACACTGGTCTCTGCTGACACAATTGTGCCTTGTGGTGAAACACCTATTTTCTTTTGGTTTCTTAGTTCAGAATGCTGATGTAAATGAGATGGTCGGCAATGTATGATTGGTGTACCGTAGGGAGGTGTGCAGCACACTGGGATGCAGTGCATTAGGATCACCTATTTAGCAGGAATGAGTGAGCTTGCCCAGATTGTGCTCCATAAATTACTTGGGTCTGTGTGCAAAAAACCAAATTTCAGGTCCAGTAACCGTTTAACAGAGCTGATTGTACCGAGAAAAAGATTGGTACAAATTCTAGAGAAGGGGTGGAGTAAGAGGGGGAAATTGTAAACAATAGGTGGAGATGAAGCCGAGAGAGAAAAAAACAGTTGGGCAGGCAAAGAAATGGTTGAAGGTCAGATAGTTAGTAAGATTAAATGCTAATTATGTGAGTTGTTGCATTAATGAGGCATTCAACCAGTTGTAATTTCCCTTATTTGGCGACTTAAAGCTGTCTAACAATAATCTTCTCTCTGGCAAATGTTGAAGAGATGCAGTGAACTGTTCCTGATGTCACAACAAGCCTCATTGGAGGCTTTGCACAATTCTAATACTGATACTAATTTATTTTCACTTGTATTTAAGAAAATACAGTGACAAGTGTTTAAGCTGTCATGCTGCAGTATCATTTTAATTACAGACATTATAAAAAGAAATAATTAAAAAGTTCATCTTTTGGTCCCTTCAAGGCTCCTGAGTTTCTGAAGGGGCTTTGGGGTGTCATTGCTGAAGCCACCATAGTAAGGAGGAATGGACCAGGTCTACCATGCCACCGCAGCCCCCTCAACCTGTCACATATATTCCTGGCCTAACCCAACAGGCAGCCGTTGCTGTAACCACAGCATCACCCAGGAGGAGTTGACCAGACCCACTATTCCACTGCTAAAGCTGCTATGTCACCACCATGGCCAGGAGGAAAGGGTCAGACCCACCAAGTCGCTAATGCTGAAGCCACTGCTCAAGCCAGGAGCACTATGCCCAGGAGGAATGGACCAGACCCAACATGCCACTACTACTGTGGTAGTCCCTTGCCAACTGTCTTCCTCTGCCTAAGCTTAGAAGAGAATGTGAAGATTGAGATGAAAGTGTTGCTGGCCTTGTAATTGGGAGTGGATGGATCAGGTGCCTAAACCCCAAATATCGTGCCATGTTGAAGATAATTCTACCACTAATCCTGCTGTAGACCTTATTGCTCAGACCCTTTTAAAATTGCCATGAATCTGTCTCTGTGCTGTGGAATAAAAGATCTCAAGAAAAAGTCATTATTCAGCTACATACATCTGTTTAAAAAAAAACAGTAACTTCCAAAGGCTGTGCAACAGGCCTAGAAAAGTAGGGTTACTACTGGGGACACAAGAGCTTTTGATATTTACCTCCATTTGAGCTGGCATTTGAGGCACTCTTCGAGGACATTGGAGATCTGTCTGAATTGAGTTTGATAGTCAATAGATGTTTTGCTCAATTTAAGTTTGATACAAGGTTACTTGATGCAGCAACATGCAAGGTTAAAGAAATGCTGTAATGCCAAAAGATAAAGAATGTCAAATAGGAGAGAATGTCTGTCCGTCATTCACATTTAAGCAAGAAGATGTGCTTCCCTCTGATTTTCTCCAGATCTTCTGAAACCTGTGTGCACTGTAGGACATGAATAAAGCAATGGAGTTCAGTTGATTAGCTTATTTCCTTGCTGCTTTTTATTAATTAGAACCTTGATTTTTTTTTGCTATGACGATCCTAGTGTGTTCTTCTGGTTTCAGCAGATGCCCAATAAGGTTCAGTTACATTGGTTCACTCAACTGTCTTTCAGTCTCTACATACCTCCAATTTGTTACAATCTCAACAAGGATGAGTTGGCACAAATTTTCAGAAGAACGTTGTGCACGGGGAACATCTGGGAAAATGGAAAATGGCTGTTCTAAATATTGAACAAATTAGGGTTCTTGTAGCACTGTGGTTGTGTCCCTACTTCTGAGGATGGGGTACAACTCCCACCTGTTGCAGGTGAAAAATACAGGTTGACTAGAAAATACTTGAAATGAGTTAGTGAGAATTGCTGTGTTTGCTTTGGATAGGAGTGAAAGTAACAGGGTAGTTGTTACGGTGGACATATTTGGAAATATATCATTTGAGTACTTTAGATGGGTCAGAAGACAACCCTCCATCACCATCTTCTGTCTTCTACCTTTGAGCCAGTTCTATATCCAAATGGCTAGTTCTCCCTGTATTCAATGAGATCTAACCTTGCTAACAAGTCTCACATGGGGAACCTTGTCAAATTCCTTACTGAAGTCCAGAGATCACATTTACTGCTCTGCCCTCATCAATCCTCTTTGTTACTTTTTCAAAAAACTCAATCAAGTTTGTGAGACATGATTTCCCATGCACAAAGCCATGTTGACTCCTTAGTCAGTACTTGCCTTTCCAAATATATATACATCCTGTCCCTCAGGATTCCCTCCAACAACCTGTCCACCACTGATGTTAGGCTCAACAGTCTATAGTTCCCTGGCCTGTCCTTCCCACCTTTCTGAAATAATGGTACGTTGTAAGCCAACCTCCAGTCTTCCGGCACCTCACCTGTGACTATCGATGATACAAATATCTCACCAAGGGGCCTAACAATCACCTCTCTAGTTTCCCACAGAGTTCATGGGTACACCTGATCAGGTCCTGGGGATTTATCCACTTTTATGTGCTTCAAGACACCCATCAGTTCCTCCTCTGTAATGTGGACATTTTTCAAGGTGTCACCATCTATTTCCCTACAATATACATCTTCCATTTCCTTCTCCACAGTAAATACTGATGCAAAATACTTGTTTAGTATCTTCCCGATCTCCTGCCACACCATACAAAGGCTGCCTTGATGATTTTTGAGGGGCCCTATTCTCTCCCCAGTTACCCTTTTGTCCTTAATGTATTTGTAAAAATTCCTTTGGATTCTCCTTAACCCTATTTGCCAAAACTATTTTGCTTTTTGCTTTCCTGGTTTCCCTCTTAAATATATTCTTACTGCCTTTATACTCTTCTAAGGATTCACTTGGTCTATCCTGTCTATATCTGATATGTGCTTCCTTTTTAGCCAAATCCTCAATTTCTCCAGTCATCCAGCATCCCCTATACTTACCAGCCTTTCCTTTCTCCCTAAAAGGAATGTACTGTCTCAGGACTCTCGTTATCTCATTTCTGAAGGCTTCCTATTTTCCATGAACATCTGCCCCTAATCAGTTTTTGACGGTTCTTGCCTAATACTGTCAAAATTAGCCTTCCTCCAATTTAGAACTTCAACTTTTAGATCAGATCAAACCTTTTCCATCACTATTTTAAAATTAATAGAATTATGATTGTTGCCCCCAAAGTGCTCCCTAACTGACACCTCAGTCACCTGCCCTGCCTTATTTCCCAAGAGTAAGTCAAGATTTGCTTCTCTAGTAGGTACATCCACATACTGAATCAGAAATTTTTCTTGTACACGCTTAACAAATTCCTCTCCATCTAAACCCTTAACACTATGGCAGTCCCAGTCTATGTCTGGAAATTTAAAATCCCTTAGCATTACCACCCTATTATTCTTATAGATAACTGAGATCTCCTTACAAACTGGTTTCTCAATTTCCCCTGGATTATTAGGGGTCTATAATACAATCCAAATATGGTGAACATCCCTTTCTTATTTCTCAGTTCCACTCAAATAACTTACCTGGATGTATTTCTGGGAATATCCTCCCTTAGTACAACTGTCATGCTATCACTTATCAAAAACATCACTTTCCCTCCTCTCTTGCCTCCCTTTCTGTAGCATTTGTATCCTGGAACATTAACTTGCCAGTCCAGTCCATCCGTGAGCCATGTTTCTTTAATTGTTATGATAACCACATTTAATAGAGACATACAAGATGATCAAAGGATTCGATCGGGTGGACAGCAAGAACCTTTTTCCTCTGATGGTAATTGCTAGCATGAGTGGACATAGCGTTAAATTGAGGGGTGATCAATGTAGACAGATGTCAGAGGTAGTTTCTTTACTCAGAGAGTAGTAAAGGCATGGAATACCCTGCCTGCAACAATAGTAGACTCACCAACTTTAATGGCATTGGATAAACCTATGGATGATAATGGAATAGTTTAGGTTAGATGGGCATCAGCTTGGTTTCACAAGTCGGCACAACATCAAGGGCCAGAGGGCCTGTACTGCGCAGTTATGTTCTATGAGGGTATAGGAGAAACTTCAGTTCTTTCCATGAGCTGCAAGAGCAGGTGGCCCTGCTTTATTCAGGAAAGTGACAACAAATGTCTCCAGCAGGTGGCCCTGCTTTATTCAGGAAAGTGACAACAAATGGCTCCTGCAGGAGGTGTGAGGTCAGAATCATTGTCCTCTCAGTCCTTCCTGAGATACTGGGATTTACATTATATTTTATAGCAGCCAAGTTTCTATAATTTTGGAGATTCCTTTGGCGAGGCTGCATGCAATAAGATTGGATAGAATCCAGAAGGAAATGACATTGGATTGCAACATCATTTTGCTGAGCAAATGTAGACTACTTGGAAGCTGGAATTAGCAAATTACTTTGTTTCAGAAATCCTATCCTACAGGTGTCTCCTCCATTCCTTCTTATGTTTGATCCAGTTTTGACCCAAGCAAACGTTCCAAACGTCTTGCGAGTAAATACAGCTTCAATTAGGGAAGAAGTTCCAGAATTTTGACCCAGTGGCATTGAAGGAACCACAATATATTTCCAAATCAGAGCAATAAGCTATTTGGAAGGGAATTTGTCAGTGGTGGTGATCCCATGTGTCTGCTGCTCTTCACTTTCTAGATGGTAAAGCTTGAGTTTAAAAGGTGAGGTCTAAAGACCCTTGATAAATTTCTGCTCTGCACCTTGCAGAAGGTACACAGCCACAAACATTCCTTCTAAGCTGTGTATGTATGCTACCTACTGCAAGATTCTGTGATTGCTGTTGGCACGGCAGTCGAGGTATTGACTTTCAGTTCTGGAAGTTGCTACTTCACATTGACGTCCTGCACAACTGAAAAGAAAACTAGAGGGAATGCTAACAGCTAATGCTGATGATGTGGTGCTGGGGGAAGTGAATATTTGTAGGTGTGCTAATCAAGAAACTGCTTTGTTCTGGATGTTGTTAGGCTTCTTGATGCTTATTGGTGCTGCACTCATTCAGACAAGTGGCGAGTATTTCATTGAACCCCTAATTTGTGCCTTGTAGTTTCTGGATAGGCTCTCAACAGTCAGTGGTGACTTATTTGCCACAGGATTTCTCGGTTCGAACTTGTGAAAGACACAAAGTTTTAATAAGATTTGATGATACACAGCCATCAGCTCTTGAATGTGATCCATCTGGACCATTTGGGCCATTCAAGTTGCAATGTGTGAGAGTTAACTTATATTCTAGTACTGAGAATAAATATAGACTGCATATATAGATTCTACAATGTTTAGAATCATTATCTCATTTCTTCCATCATTGGTTATTATGCTTTTTTTTTAAGTTGCAAATCTTGTAGTGTATTTCAATTTAACCCTAGAAATCTGTCACTTATTTTCTTATTCGTGGTTCTTCCACAGATTATGGCCTATCAAGCTTGATCATTAAAAATATCCAGTTTGTGTAGTAGTCCCTTAACTAATATCGAGTAAATTTGTAGCCTCGTCCAAGATCATAATAGGATGAACGGGACATTCCCATAGATTTCAGGAATGTGACTATCTACAGGCAGGAAATCTGATTGCAGAAGCCACAGGGCAATTATCCTCATATCTGTCACGACTATCTTTGTTCATTCGCTACGATATTCTTCCCTGATACCAATTGTGACATCTGACCAACCCAGGATATTACAGACATAGTTTTCAACGTTCGGCAGATGCAGGAAGAATTTCAAGAGCCAGGTCTGGAATTAACCCTTGCCCTCAACCATCTGACCAGCTGTTTGTTTCTTCAAATTATGAAGTCCTGGAATCTGTCCTCCAGTTCTTTGGTTGTCCTGTGGTAAGTTTCGGTCCAGATTCCTGCATGACAAAATGACCACAACTATTCTGAAATTGATGCATTTTTCATCCGGATCAGGATCTAAAAAGAGTTGTATGATTACCCCCACCTTGTTCACCATCTACCTAATCATCATCATACATCTCACCCAAGATGGTCTGTCACCCTGTGTCAACATTTGATATCTAGACAGGAAGCTCTTCAAACTTGATCGCTTCCAGGCAAAAGCTTGGCAGCATGGACATCCATGACATTCCGTTGCAAATGACTGTGATGTGATGGCACACTTCACACACAAGGTACAAAGGGTACTCGCTTTTCAACAACTCATATTTGATGCTTGATTTGTTTTAATCATCACCAATACAAGTGTCCTCCACAGTCTTCCTCAGGCCAGTTGAACAGCCCTCGTGCAATCTAGTAGTTATGCTGGGTCTGCAGTATGTTCAGCACAACCCACAACTTAGCAGCCACATTTTCCAAGGGATCGATGAATAAGCACCATTGCTAATGTCTTCAGTCTGTGACAAAAGGAACCTCTGGAAGTCAACAAAGATCCTGAATAAAAAAAACTGCTGTCTTAACCACAGTCCACACTGAGTGAGCCCTTTCTTTCTCTACTCCTGTGCCACTCACTTCCTTTCATTTCCATGTGTTACTGTCCATTGCCCATCTCTGTTCCCTCAACGCTGCAGTCTCTCCTTTCCTGTCAATACCACCCAAATCTGACACCATTTTTGATGTTTCAAAATGATATGATCACATTGGAGGTAGATCAGAGGTGATCCTAATCATTAACTGTGATCAGATACAGCAATGTTCATTGTGTTTGATGTTTTTATAGCATTCTTAAGGAAAATTGTGTGCAGTAGCAACAAGTGTACTCCACCTTTCTCAGCGCAAACATTTTCATTTGTTTTTAAAACGAGGCTGATGTTATTGTGCAGTGAAAATTAGAATATCCACTGCGTACAGCCTCTTGCATGATCAGTAATGCGAATAGACTCTTACAGGTAGTAAGGAGTTTGTAAAACTTCGATTTCAAGGACAGAATTTTACTTTTTGTTGTACTGTGTGTAAGATTCGTTGCTGATTTGCTAATACCTGTTTTGTGCCTGATGATAAAAGTGATAAATTGAGTGCAGAGTTTTGTTACCCTTTCCCTTGCAGTTCATTGCAGTGCCCATTTTAGCCAGAAGATGGTGATGCCGAGCTGTACAAAGATCAGTCCGATTCGACAATGCAGTCTTACGTCCGCTGCTGGTGACGTTGGATTGGAGGCAAGCACCACAAACGGAAAATGCTGAAACACTCAACTGATCAGAGTTCAGGCAGGACCTTTCTTCAAACCTGAAAGAGAATTGGATTGGAGAAAAAAATAGATGTGAGCATGAACTTTTTCCTTCAGTTCTCCTTTCATATATCAAGTGGAGGCAGAACTATTTAAGAAGGCACTGGATGATGAATAGAAGGAAGCACATGGGGAAAAGGAAGGAGACTCACACTGGCATGATGTTCATTTGGAGACTTGGTGCAGTCAGAATGAACCAAATGGCTTCCTTCTGTGCCACAACACTTACGTCATTCTGGGATTTACTTCTCTAGGGATGAGAACCAGGAGGCCATCTCACCAAACTCATCTGGCTTGTGCCCAGTTGCAGCTCTGTGCAGTGCTCATGCACTACAGGTGTAAACCCAGATGAACTGCTGAAAGAAAACTAATGGTTGACATTCTTTTGAGGATAGGTGGCACCACCTTCTCTCTGCTAGTTCACAGTTACAGGGGACTCCCTCAGCGTAACTACCACTGCACTGCGGAAGGGATTCAACAAGGTGTCAACAAAAGTCTGCTACATAAGATAAAGGTGACAGGATTATGGGTAATGTATTAGCTTGGATAGAAGAATGGTTAACTAACAAAGCAAAGAGTGGGGATAAAAAGGTGTTTTCTCTGGGTGGTGATCAGTGGCTAGTAATGTGCCTCAGAAATCTGTGTTGGAACCGCAATTGTTTACAATTTGCATAGATAATTTTCAGTTTGGGACCAAGTGCAGTGTATCAAAGTTCATAGAAGACACTAAAATGAATGATAAACTGTGCAGAGGACACAAAGTCTGTAGGGAGATGTAGATAGGCTAACTGAGTAGACAAGGGTGTGGCAGATAGAGTACAATATTGGTAAATGTGAGGAAATCCATTTTGGTAGGAATAACAGCAAAATGTACTATTATTTAAATGGTGGGACCTGGATGACCTTGTGCATGAATCACAAAACTTGATTTGCAGTTGCAGAAGGTAATTAAGAAGTCAAAAGGAATATTGTCCTTCATTGTTCGAGAGATGGTGTTCAATAATAAGAAGGTTATGCATTCAACTGTGTAGGGTGCTGATAGGCCGCACCTGGAGTGCTATGTACAATTTTGGCCTCCTTAAATATTTCTATAAAAATCCCCTTCAGCTTCTAAATTCCAATGGCTATAGTCTCAGTCTACTCAATCTCTCATAAGCCAACACTCTCAACTCTGGAATCCACCTTCTGAACCTCCTCTGTAATCCCTTCAGTGCCAGTACATCTTTTCTCCAGTAAGAGAGATGAAAACTGTATACTCCAAGTGTGGCCTCATCATCATCCTATACAGCTGCAAGATTGGACAGGATATATCAGGAATGTATGCTTACTGGCTTAACACTAATCATAATGAGTCTTTTTGGATGATTACAGCATCCCTGCTTTGTCTTGTCCTGCTTTGTCAATTCATGTCTTTTGCCATGTTGCTCCCTCAGCCAGAGCTAAAAGCTTCATGGTATTGCTATGTTTGTCAATCATCAGTGAAGGAGGGTGGACATGTTGCTATAAGACATGTCAAAGTTTAAGGGAAGTAGTCCTCAGCCAAAGCAGTGGAGACAACCTTCATTCAGGATATCCCAGCACAGTAAGTCAAGGATATTGTCCAAGTGTTTCCAAACCCTTGAACTGAAATCACCCACCTGGACTGGTGAGAGTCTGGAAGTGCAAATCATTACAGTCTGGAGAGTGCACTTACAGCCTGTCCTGATCATTTAGTTTAATCATTATTTGGAGGTTTGGTAAGTCTGACGGGGAGCTGTACACAGGCCAGGGTCTGCTACCTAAAGTTTAAGCCTAGATGTCACGATTTTTCTTTGGGCGATCCATATCTTGAAAAACTTAAATGAACTTTTCCAATACCATTCTTCCATCATTATTCCCAAAGGCACTACTTCAGAAAGTCTGGTGAAAACATACATTATTGTTAAGAAATACTGGTTCCTATTCCTGGTTTTAGTTTAGGGGTCCTAGACAGTCTAGGGGTCTTAAGATCCTACTAAATGATTCTCCAAGAATATGCTGCCCGTATTGGTTAGTGCACTGA
Source organism: Hemiscyllium ocellatum (assembly GCF_020745735.1). Taxonomy (NCBI): domain Eukaryota; kingdom Metazoa; phylum Chordata; class Chondrichthyes; order Orectolobiformes; family Hemiscylliidae; genus Hemiscyllium; species Hemiscyllium ocellatum. The sequence continues at coordinate 9,897,550 of NC_083435.1, forward strand.
CTATAGGGGTTGGGAGGTCATGTTGCGGCTGTACAGGACATTGGTTAGGCCACTATTAGAATACTGTGTGCAATTTTACTATAGTCTCCCCTACCTTAGGACGATGTTGTGAAACTTGAAATTGTTCTGAAAAGATTTACAAGGATTTTGTCAGGTTTGGAGCATTTGAGCTGTAGGGATTGGTTGCATAGACTGGGGCTATTTTATTGGGAGTATCAAAGGCTGAAGAGTGACAGTAGACAATGGTGGTGCTGGCTCGAAGGGCCAAATGGCCTACTCCTGCACTCATTCATTATGATCATGGCTGATCATCCACAATCAGTATCCTGTTCCTGCCTTATCCCTATAACCCATGATTCCACCATCTCTAGGAGCTCCATCCAATCTTTCTTGAAAGTATCCAGAGACGTGGACTTCACTGCCTTCTGGGGCAGAGCATTCCATATATATATTGATCTTATAGATGTTTATAAAATCATGAGGGCATAGAGTAAATAGACAAGGTCTATTTCCTGGGATGAGGGGTGTCCAGAACTAAAGAGCTTAGTTTTAAGGTGAGAGGGGAAAGATTTGAGAGACGCCTAAGTGGTAATTCTTTAATGCAAGGTTGGTGCATGTATGGAATGAGTTGCCAATGAAGGTGGTGGAGACTGGTACAATTACAGCATTTAAAAGGCATCTGGATGGGTATATAAATAGAAAGTCAAGATTAGAGTGGTGCTGGAAATGCACAGCAGGTCAGGCAGCATCCAAAGAGCAGAAAAATCTATGTTTCGGGCAGGAGCCCTTCATCAGTAATCTCCAGCATCTGCAGTACCCACTTTTGCCTATATAAATAGGAAGTGTTGAGAGGGGTATGGGCTAAGACCTGGAAATTAACTTAGGATATCTGGTTGACATGGATGAGTTGAACTAAAGGGTCTTTTTCCATGCTGTGTATCTCTATGACTCTTAAGAGCTGATGTTGGAATTAAAGGTACAGATTTATTAAGTGATGGTGTTTCAGCACTGCCTGACTGGTATGGAATGTCTTGTCAAAATCTCTGTAGGTTTAAGTCACTTGTGACTTCAACATCTAGAGTGTATCAGCAGATAGGTTCTTCTTGGAGCTATTAGTGATCTAAGCTGAAATGTACCTAACTTTAAATAACTTCTTCCTGGTTTTATTCCAACACTTCTGGTCTGGCACTGATACCAGCTCTTCATTCTCAGGTTACCTAGTTCACTGTATCCTTCCCTTCTCAGACACACTGGTTTTGAGAGTCATCTGCATCCAATTACTTCACAGGACTGCCCACTCAAAGTAAAATGGCAACCAAAAATCTTTCCTTTTAAACTATGGCGTTTCCCTTAAGCGCACAAAAAAATCAAATTTCAGAAGTCTCTAACAAACCTTGAGACCTATTATTTATCTTGCTGGGCCACAAAAAATCCCAGATAAATAAAAATCAATTACCAGTGCTTAAAAGCCCATTCACTATAAAGCCACAACTCAAAAACTACAGAAACACACAGAAAACTACAGTTAATTATTACCTTCAAACACACAGCAACTCACTGGTTACTAAATCAATAACTAATGGAAGACTTACGACTGTATATATCACAACTTTGCTACCATCAATCATACAATTTCCTGTTAATGTTCCATGTAGTAACACTCCTTGAATCCTCTTTGTTGGAGTCCTCCATATCCCATTGCATGGAGGACTATGCTAAACTGCTGTTTGAGAATTATATGAATGCTGATTTCGCAATTTAAGTAGAACTTGATCTATTTCTGATATTCCCCACAAGGTTGTGAAGTGTAACTAATGAATCCAATCATTTCAGGAGTTATCGATGTTGTAGCCGCAATGCAACAATGGTGTCGAGAAATGGAAGTGGAACATATCACCAGCAAGCCTGGGACAGCAGCAACCTCCAGTGGATACTAATCAGCTCTCCACTTGCATTGGTCACAGCTGATGTTTTGCTAAGGATGCTCAAATGGTAAAGAAGGGCCAGAGTCTATTGTTCTCAGTGTCATTTCCTCCAGATGACCAAGGTGAGGTGTTGCTGCACACTGAGGATGTACCAGAATTATGCTATCTGCTGACACAGGACCTGCAACATGAATGAGTGGGTGCCATCCTATCCCAGTGACTATCAAGGTGAGAGCTATGTTTAAGTTTTCTGCTTCCAACAATCCACTGGGACTTTTGTGGGATCCATTAATTCTCAACCCACAAATGCACTTAAGCTGTCACTGAAGTATTTGTACCAGATTACACTGCTTCATCTCATTATCCCTTTGACAAGGTCAGTGCTGCAGCCTGGGTAGAAAAATTGGTCAATATAGCTGGCTTCTGTATGTGCAAAGTTCAATAGATTGCACATACATTAGATTGAGACAGCCATATCAGAATACAACTGCCTTCATCAAAGAAATTATTTCCATTCCATAAATGTGCAAATCATTTGTAAACAATGGTACCAAATCTTACAAGTCAGCACAACGTACCATGGAAATTACTATACTATCCTCCCTTCATTATAAGAGCTGGATGCCTTACAATAATAGTTACTTGGAGACAAGAGTTACTCCCTGTGACCTCCTGACTGACACCTAGCATAGACTCAATGCCACCATTCTTGAATGAGGCCTTCTATTGGGTGTGCCTTCTATTCAATCAGATAGAGTATTCTGCATAAACCCAGCAAATTGTGTCCTGCGCAATTAGAGAAGGCAAGGAAGGATGTTATGGATTTTGAAAAGCTGGGAGGGTGGGGACAGTTTTCTGAGGAGGAAGACTTGGAAATTGAGCAAGTGGAACATCACCTTCTGCTTGATAGAGCAATGTGGTGTTGGGAAAGCATAGCAGCTCAGGTAGTATCCAAGGAACAGGAGAGTCGACATTTCGAGCATAAGCTCATTCCTGTATCTATCTCCCGCCTACTGAAATTTGATGTCAATCAGGTCCTATTTGGCTTGTAAAATGTGATGCAGCTGATCTCTGTCGTGTCTAAGGAGATCTTCCTTCTCCACAATGTCTTCCTTCTCCTCCTCAGAAGACTGCTCACAGTATGCCAGCACCCCAGTATCTATCACACTGCCTTATTGTCTGCTCCAATTGTGCAGAGCCCAACACGTCAGGATGCTGTGGGACACTTATGAACTCTATACCAGACCAGTCCATGCAGTGGAATGGCTTCTGTAGCAGGCCTATTGTCTGCTCCAGCATGGCTGTGAGTGTAGCACATCCACCATCTTTGGAAAGGTACCACATTAGTTGATTGACCAACTCATTTACTCAAAAATGGAGTATCTGCTGAGCCCCAAACCCTTTTCCAGCCATGTTTCCATATTTATCATTGAGCTTTTGATTGCATTCAGTAGAGTCCAAAATAATGCTTGTATGACATATGATGCAACCATGTTTCCCACCTTGCACAGTACTCTTGAAAGTTTCACAAGTTATGGGTCACTTTTAACTGCCACTCTGCTCTTTTTCAGTCATTACTGCTAGCTTCTGCATCATTGGGGTGCCAATATTCAAAGTTTGAGCACCAGTAGCATGGAGCAAATTGCCTTCAGCTAGTATTTGAAACCCAAACATGTTAATTCTACAGGCATTGCAAATGGCCAAAGAAATTATTTAAAAATAAATGTAGCTGTCATTTGCAAATGCTTGCTTCATGTGTATATCCATGAAATATCTTTTCCTCCAGCAGACAGATATTAAATGAACATTTCATGTCAGATTTTACTGTTGAGAAAGAAATGGAGGTGAGACAACTCAAGGAAATAAATACTGGTGTTCTGAAAATAGATCACATTGCAGAAGAGGAAGTGCTTGAGGTATTAGAAAAACATAAAGGTAAATACATCTCCAGGACCTGATCAAGTGTATCCCCGGACATTCGAAGTTAGGAAGGAAATTGTGGGGCCCTTAGCTGAAATATTTGTGTCATCTATAAACATGAGTGAAGTACAAGAGGAATGGAAAGTGGCTAATGTTATGCTATTGTTTTAGAATGATTGTAAGGAGAGGTCTGGACAGGTATGTTTGCCATCAATGCATAAGTTGTTTGAGATGATTCTGAAAGATCAGATTTACATGCACGTGGAGAGGCAAGGATTGATTAGAAATGAGTCAACATGGTTTTCTGCGATAGAAATTGTGTCTCACAAATTTGATTGAGTTTTTAATGAAGTAACCAAAAAGATTGATGAGGGCAGAGCAGTAGGCATTGTTTACTTGGACTTTAATAAAGCCTTTGACAAAGTCCTGCATGGTAGACTAATTAGTAAAATCAGATCACATGGGATTCAGGGTGAGTTTGCCAATTGCATACAAAATTGGCTTTATGATAGGAGACAGAAGATGATAGTGGAGGGTTGTTTTTCAGTCCGGAGGCCTGCGACCACTAGTGTTATTCAGATCAGTGCTGGGTCCACTTTTCCTTGTCATTTATATAAATGATTTGGATGAGAATATAGGAGGCATGGTTAGTAAGTTTGCAGATGACATCAAAATTGTTGGTAGAGTGAACATTGAGAAAGGTAATCTAAGATTATAAAGAGATCTTAATCAATTGGAGTAATGCGCTAAGGTGTAGCAGATGGAATTTAATTTGGATAAATGTGAGGTATTGAATTTTGGTAATTCAAACAAGGACAGGACATACAATTAATGGCAGAGTCTTGGGTAGTGTAGAACGGAGAGACCGAGAGGTTCAGGTGCATAATTCTTTAAAATTTATGCCATACATAGACAGGTGGTTAAGAAGGCATTTAGCAGACTTGCCTTAATTACTCAGACCATTGAGCATAGGAGTTGGGCCATTATGTTGCATTTGTACAGGAGTTTGTTGAGGCCTCTTCTGGAGTACCGTGTGCAGTTCTGTTTGCCCTGTTATACGAATGATAATATGAAGCTGGTGAGAGTTCAGAAAAGATTTACCAGGAAGGAATGGATGGTTTGAAGTATAAAAATAAGCTGGAAAGGCTGGGACTGTTTTAGCTGGAGCATTAGGTTGAGGTTGAGATGTGACCTTTATTGAGGTTTCTAAAATCATGAGGGGTGTAGATACGGTGAATTACAAAGGTCTTTTCCCTGGGGCAGGGAGTTCAAAACTAGAGGGCATATTTTTAAGGTGAGAGGGATAAGATTTAGAAAAAACACGAGGGGTAATTATTTTACACCAAGAGTGGTTCATGTATAGAATGAATTACCAGAAGAAATGGTGGAAACAGGCACAGTTACATTGTTTAAAATACATATGGATGAGTTCATGAATAAGAAATGGAGCGTCATGGGCCAAGTACAGACAGTGTGGGACTCATTTAATTTGGAAACATAGTTGGCCTGGACAGGTTGGACTGAAGAGGTTGTTTCCATGCTGTATGACTCTTGTGAATCTATAACATGGATCCGTGCTTTTGCCTATCAAAGTTAGACTGAAACCATCAACCCTGGGCATTATCTCAGCTATTTTCCACTCTAGAGAATGATAAGTGATTGAAAGGAATATGGCTTACAGTGGACATAAATAAGCATTCAACTCTGTTGAATTGGGCGGCACGGTGGCACAGTGGTTAGCACTGCTGCCTCACAGCGCCTGTAGACCCGGGTTCAATTCCCGACTCAGGCGACTGACTGTGTGGAGTTTGCACGTTCTCCCCGTGTCTGCGTGGGTTTCCTCCGGGTGCTCCGGTTTCCTCCCACAGTCACAAAGATGTGCGGGTCAGGTGAATTGGCCAAGCTAAATTGCCCGTAGTGTTAGGTAAGGGGTAAATGTAGGGGTATGGGTGTGTTGCGCTTCGGCGGGTCGGTGTGGACTTGTTGGGCCGAAGGGCCTGTTTCCACACTGTAAGTCTAATCTAATCCCACCTGGTCACTAGATATCTCCCCACAGCTTCCATGTCTCCTTTTACAGCTCTGTAGCCCCATCATCCCATTACTACTCATTCCCTCACATGGAGACACATCAAATTGAACTTTGTCTTTTGAAGTGTCCTTCCTGTTCCTTGAACCCTAACATTACACCTTAATGATGTTCACCTTGCTCCTCTATGTTCTCACAGCAGAGGTCATGGTGGTGGTCACTATCAAAGATCCCCTCTCTCATGGCCAACCCTGCCCTCCAAGACTGTTCTGTCTGCCCTTCATATATGTTGAGTCGCCCCATCACCATCTTTGTCCCCATTTCAATACATGCCTCTGTTTGTTTCCACCTAGCCCTGACTGTCCTAACCTTTTGTGTCAGTGAGACCCCTCTGCCTGACAGTCATCCTCTTGTAGCTTCCTCAACAATTCATTCATAGATCCCAGAGCTGTATTGTGTTCACTATAGACCTTTGACTGATTTGGACAAGCAACCCATAGATATGACTTACCCAGAAACCTGAATGGTCCTTGCAGCTCCTCAACTGACAAGATGCTATTCTCATGACTGCTTTTGATGGCCCAACAGAGTTGTATGGCCAGAATGCATGACCACTGGTCACGGTAACGAGGAAAGGTTTGAAATAGTAATCTCAGGAATCCTCAAATTCTGGAAATGTCCCAAAAGTTTGGAAAACCGCCATTGTAACACCTTTATTCAAAAGGGAAGAAAGTACCAAAATCCGGTTTCAAACAACCAGTTAGCTAAACACTTGTTATTGGGGAAATTTCAAAGTCTATTACAAAAGCAGAGAATGTGGAAACACATAGTATGACTATGACCAGGGCTATTCATTTGGTCCAAACAGGGAGCCCTGGCTGACAGCTATGAGCAGGAGTATCAGAGGTTCTGTTCGCTCTGAGAGGTGGCTGTGAGGGAGCTGGATCACTATCAAGGACTCTCCACTGTAAATAAATGGTAACTTGGTGACAGGATATCACCCTCTGTGGAGTTATTTCAGCAATGATGAAAGAATAGCATACTCCTGAAGAAATTCATTTGCAACAGTTGTCTTTGAATTGGGGTAAGCATTTCTCTCATTATGCCATTATTTTGGAAGCTTAACTAGGTTCATCCTGCCATCGAAGACTGGGCCCAGCATTATTTTTTTCTGGGCAAATGCATTGGGGCAGATGAAAAGCAATGATTAATTCTCCTAACAGTTTGTGGACCTTGTAGCTTTTTCAGTTATTAGGAGTCTAGGTTTCCCTGAGGCACCAAGTATTAAAACCTTTCAAGAGTTGACAGATATAGTCAAAGGCATATTGTGACCCCCAAGTCTCATCTAAATCTGAGATGCTATCAATTTTACTTGGCAATTTGAAACCTGATGAATCCATATTGGGATTTTTGAATGGGTTAAGACATTTGGAAGAGGCTTGTGACTTTGGTTTAACCCTTCTTGAGATGTTGAGAGAGCATTTGGTACGTAGGATTAATGATATAATCATGCAAAAGTGGCTATTTCAAATGGCACAACAACTGATTTTTTGGAAATACGGCAAGTGGAACATATGATTTGCAGGGTATTGCAATGGAAGTGGACACTCTCACCAATCCTGATGAAGGGCTCTGGCCCGAAACGTCGAATTTCCTGTTCCTTGGATGCTGCCTGACCTGCTGTGCTTTAACCAGCAACGCATTTTCAACTCTCACCAATCTGACTGAACACCACCTGAGTGAAGGCAATTGCATAATCTCACTCAGAACATGTCCTACACAGAGGAACTCTAGATCAGCCCACAGCAAAATCCTTAAACAAAGCCAAACCTCATCCAAGTGGTTAATTTTGTTCAGGATCTGGCCGGCAAGCCATCATAGTTGATGCCGTTATGCGGACTTGAGAAAGCAAAAAGATTTAAATTGAGTAAGAGACCTCTTAGACCAATGTCCAGGAGAGTGCACACCCTGGAAAGTCTACCCACGTCTGGTTTTGTACAGTTAAATTGCTCAGTGACATCCAAATCAAAACCAATCAAAATAAGCATCTGGTTCGATCATCACCTGGTTCTAATGGAAGTCCATACCAGTGTGGTGGTTTCAATGATCAGAGAACCAATCTTTAACAAGTTACTCTCTCAACTCCAACCCTTCAGTTTGTGCAGGACCTTAGCTAGACTGAGAATCTATACCAGGGAACCTCGACAGATTAAGGGTAAACTTTGATTGCAGTAAAAGGCTCACGTCCAAGCTTGATGTGATGAAATTGGTTGAGAAAGATTCACCATGATTGGCTCAATGTTTTTTGATTAGAAAATGGTTGCCTGAGTGAAGTCCTAATTAAATACCCATAGATTTTCAGTAAGGATTCAGGTTGATCAAAGGAGCCAAGGCCACTTTGTAGGTAGACCGGGAAGCAATTCCTCAATTCTGCAAGGTCTGCCCAGTGCCATTTGTCTTATGGGCAAAAGTACAAGTAGAAATCAGAAGGCTGGAAAGTGAAGGAATCATTAAACCAATCTAGTTTGTGGAATGGGCAAGACCGGTTAATTGTGAAAAACAACAGGTTGGTTCATCCTTGTGGAGATATTAAACAAATGGAAATAAGTCATAAGTACTTGGAAGTTGGGGTTAGATGAAGATTCCCAGAAGTTTGCTATGATTGATACCTTTAAGGGTTTGTACCAATATTCAAGACTGCCATTTGGGATATTGTCACCATGTGCTATTATTCAGAAGACGATGTAGACCATTTTACAAAGTCCATCCCAGGTTGCAATTTATTTAGATGACATACTAATAACAGGGAAGACCAATAAGGAGCGCTTAGCGAACTTGGACATATTCCTTAGATGTTTCTCCCAGGCGGGTGTATGCCTTAGGAAGGAAAAATGTGACCTACTTGGACGACAGTGGATATAACTAGGTTACATCTGTTGGAAGATAAAATGAGGGGAATCAAAAGACCCCTGGGTCCCATGTGAGTAACTGAGCTTAGGTCTTTCCTTGGGCTTGTACAAAGCTCATACATAACCTGGCACCTTTGCATCAACTCTTCAAAAAGTGTTAGCCTTTGGAAATGGTCAAGTCATAGCCTTCCAGTGAGTGAAGAAACAGTTGTCATCCTCTAACGTGTTGGCTTAACAGGATCTCAAGCATTGACATACAATGCCTCGATTGGCACTGGGGTAGTATGAGCTCATAGGTGGCCCAGTGAAGGAGAACTGAAAAATGTGTTGCTAGAAAAGCGCAGCAGGTCAGGCAGCATCCAAGGAGCAGGAGAATCAACGTTTCATGCATAAGCCCTTCTTCAGGAATGAGGAAAGTGTGCCAAGCAGGCTAAGATAAAAGGCAGGGAGGAGGGACTTGGGGGAGGGGCGGTGGGAATGTGGTAGGTGGAAGGAGGTTAAGGTGAGGTTGATGGGTGGAGGAGTCGGGAAGAAGATTGCAAGTCAAGAAGGCGGTACTGAGTCCGAGGGTTGGGACTGAGAAAAGGTGGGGGGAGGAGAAGTGAGGAAGCCAGAGGAATCTGCATTCATCCTTTGTGGTTGGAGGGTTCCTAGGCAGGTTCCAGGTGTCGTGTTGCCATGGTCTGGCGATGGAGGAGGCCAAGGACCTACAGGTCCTTGGCAGAGTGGGGGTGGGAGTTAAAGTGTTCAGCCACGGGGCAGTTGGGTTGGTTGGTGCGGGTGTCCCAGAGGTGTTCTCTGAAACGTTCTGCAAGTAGGCGGCCTGTCTCCCCAATGTAGAGGAGACCACATCGGGTGCAGTGGATGCAGTAAATGATGTGTGTGGAGGTGCAGGTGAATTTGTGACAGATATGGAAGGATCCCTCGGGGCCTTGGAGGGAAGTGAAGGGGGAGGTGTGGGCGTAAGTTTTGCGTTTCCTGCGGTTGCAGGGAGTGGAGGTTGGGTTAGTGGGGGATGTGGACCTGACGAGGGAGTCACGGAGGGAGTGGTCTTTCCGGAATGCTGATAGGGGTGGGGAGGGAAATATATCTTTGGTGGTGGGGTCCGTTTGGAGGTTGCGGAACTAATGAAGGATGATACGATGTATCTGGAGGTTAGAGGGATGGCAGGTGAGGACCAGTGGGGTCATTCTCCTCCCCCCCCACCTTATCTCAGTCCCAACCCTCGGACTCAGCACCGCCTTCTTGACCTGCAATCTTCTTCCCGTCCTCTCCGCCCCCACCCACCCCCTCTCCGGCCTATCACTCTCACCTTAACCTCCTTCCACCTATCGCATTCCCAATGCCCCTCCCCTAAGTCCCTCCTCCCTACCTTTTATCTTAGCCTGCTTGGCACACCTTCCTCATCCCTGAAGAATGGCTTATGCCTGAAACATTGATTCTCCTGCTCCTTGGATGCTCCCTGACCTGCTGCACTTTTCCAGGAACACATTTTTCAGCTCTGATCTCCAGCATCTGCAGTCCTTACTTTCTCCAATGAAGGAGAACGTCTAATAACATATGATCCTGGATTTTGGCTAATGTAGAACATAAGTATGGTCACATAGATATGGCAGGTTTGATGGTCATATTTGGAGTCAGGATGTTTTCCCACAGACGTACATTTGTAGCAATAATGGACCACAAACCTCTTCTAGATCTACTTAAAGAAGACAAGGCTGTGATGCCCACAGTTTCAGGCCGAATTCAGCAGTGGGCTCTAATACTAAGTGCATATAATTAAAAATTGGAACACCGTCTTGGAGAGATTTACAAATGTGGATGCATTGAGCCACGTCCTGCTGGCAGGTACACCACTGTAGTAGTTTTAAATTTTAACATAGAACAATACAGCACAGAACAGGCCCTTCGGCCCACGATGTTGTGCCCAACATTTGTCCTAGCTTAAACATCTATCCATGCACCTATCCAATTGCCGCTAAAAGGTCACCAATGATTCTGACTCTGCCGCTCCCACAGGCAGTGCATTCCATGCCCCCACCACTCTGACATCCCCCCTATACCTTCCACCCTTCACCTTAAATTTATGCCCCTTGTAACACTCTGTTGTACCCGGGGAAAAAGTCTCTGACTGTCTACTCTATCTATTCCCCTGATCATCTTATAAACCTCTATCAAGTCACCCCTCATCCTTCGGCGTTCCAATGACAAAAGGCTTAGCACTCTCAACCTATCCTCGTATGACCTATTCTCCAGTCCAGGCAACATCCTGGTAAATCTCCTCTGCACCCTCTCCAAAGCTTCCACATTTTTCCTAAAATGAGGCAATCAGAACTGCACACAACTCCAAATGTGGCCTTACCAAGGTCCTATACAGCTGCAACATCACCTCACAATTCTTGAATTCAATCCCTCTGCTAATGAACGCTAATACACCATAGGCCTTCTTACAAGCTCCATCCACCTGAGTGGCAACTTTCAAAGATCTATGAACATAGACCCCAAGATCCCTCTGCTCCTCCACCTTATTAAGAACCCTACCGTTAACCCTGTATTCTGCATTCTTATTTGTCCTTCCAAAATGGACAACCTCACACTTGACAGGGTTGAACTCCATCTGCCACTCCTCAGCCCAGCTCTGCATCATATCTAAGTCCCTTTGCAGCCAACAACAGCCCTCCTCACTATCCACAACTCCACCAAATTTACTGACCCACCCTTCGACTCCCTCTTCCAAGTCATTAATAACAATTACCATCAGCAGAGGACCCAGAACTGATCCCTGCGGAACTCCACTTGTAACTGGGCTCCAGGCTGAATATTTACCATCTACCACCACTCTCTGACTTTGACCGGTTAACCAGTTCTCTATCCAACTGGCCAAACTTTCCACGATCCCATGCCTCCTGACTTTCCGCATAAGCCTACCATGGGGAACCTTATCAAATGCCTTACTAAAATCCATGTACCCTGCATCCACTGCTCTACCCTCATCCACATGCTTGGTCACCTCAAAGAATTCAATAAAACTTGTAAGGCAAGACCTACCCCTCACAAATCCGTGCTGGCTGTCCCCACTCCAGCAGTGTCTTTCCAAAGTCCTATCCCCCAGTACTCTTTCCATTACTTTGCCTACCACCGAAGTAAGACTAACTGGCTTGTAATTCCCGGGGTTATCCCTATTCCCTTTTTTGAACAGGGGCACAACATTCGCCACTTTCCAGTCCCCTGGCACCACTCCCATTGACATTGTAGACGAAAGGATCATTGCCAACGATTCTGCAATTTCCTCTCCTGCTTCCCACATAATCCTAGGATATATCCCGTCAGGCCCGGGGGACTTGTCTATCCTCAAGTTTTTTCAAAATGCCCAACGCATCTTCCTTCCTGACAAGTATCTCCTCTAGCTTACCAGTCCATTTCATACTCTCCTCTTCAACAATACGGTCCCTCTCATTTGTAAATCTACTTGATATAAACAGCTTTCAATCAATATTTGGGAAGTTGAAATCGTCCATGACTACTACCCTGTGGCTTCTGCACCTTTCCAAAATCTGTTTCTCGATCTGTTTCTCCACATCTCTGCCCAATTTTCTAGGCACACTTCCAGTCCCTGCTCACAATTTCAGACTTTGGATGTAGAAAGATCCAGTTCTGGCAAAATTAAAACATGGTGGTGATGTGAGAAACCAAAGGGCCATCGCAACCAAAATTGAAATGCTTTATGTTCTCGAGAGACTGGATCACAGCACAGGATGACAAGAGGAGCAAGAATGATTGTCCTGAGCAAGGTTCTCCACCACATACTGGCTGAACTCCACCAGGGTCATAGAGGGTTTTCCAAAATGAAAATGTTGTTGAGAAGTTTTGTCTGGTGGCAGGATTTGATGCAGACATAGCAGCATTGGTAAACCAGTGCCTAGAGTGCCAACAAGGACAGAAATTACTGCCAGCTGCTCTCCCAAGTTTTCGGAATGGCTGGACCCAGTTACAGGTCGACTGTGCAGATCTTTGTGGGCTCAATGTTCTTAGTCATTGTGGACACCCACTCAAAATGGCTGGATGTGCACATAGTTCATCTGTCAAGCACTGAGATGATGATAGATTAAACATGCCCATGCTTTACAAAACATAGGTTCCCAGAAATATTGGCCACAAATAATGGGCCATCATTGGCTAGCAGGTAATTTAAGAATTTCCCAATGTCGAATCATATTTGACATATAATGACAGCTCCATACCATCAGTCATCCAATCGTTTGGCAGAAATAGCAGTCCAAATTTTGAAGACAAGCATAAAGAAACAGCTGACAGCTTCATTACATACCTAACTTCCTGATTCCTATTTGATTATTGGACTACCCCTCATACAACTGCAGGGATAGCACCAGCAGAGTTTGTAAGGGAGAGTAATTTGTACATCAGGTTAAATCTGATCTTTACTAACACCTTCCACCCCGACCTCAAATTTACCTGGACCATCTCAGACTCCTCCCTCCCTTTCCCAGACCTCTCCATTTCTATCTTGGGCGACCGACTCAACACAGACATTTACTACAAACCGACCGACTCCCACAGCTACCTAGATTACACCTCCTCCCACCCTGCCCCCTGTAAAAACGCCATCCCATATTCCCAATTCCTTTGCCTCCGCCTCATCTACTCCCAGGAGGAACAATTCCACTACCGAACAGCCCAAATGGCCTCCTTCAAAGATCGCAATTTTTCCTCCGACGTGGTCGATGATGCTCTCCACCGCATCTCCTCCTCTTCCTCCGCCCTTGAACCCCGCCCCTCCAATCGCCACCAGGACAGAACCTCAGTGGGCCTCACCTACCATCCCAACAACCTCTGGATACATCGTATCATCCTCCGTCATTTCCGCCACCTCAAAACAGACCCCACCACCAGGGATATATTTCCCTCCCCACCCCTATCAGCATTCTGGAGAGACCACTCCCTCCGCAACTCCCTCATCAGGTCCACATTCCCCCACCAACCCAACCTCCACTCCCGGCACCTTCCCTTGCAACCCCAAAAAGTGCAAAACTTGCATCCACACCTCCCCCCTCACTTCCCTCCAAGGCCCCAGTGGATCCTTCCATATCGCACATTCACCTGCACCTCCACACAAATCTTTTATTGTATCTGCTGCACCTGATGTGGCCTCCTCTACATTGGGGAGACAGGCCACCTACTTGCGGAATGTTTCAGAGACCACCTTTGGGTCACCCGCACTAACCAACCCAACCGCCCCGTGGCTGAACACTTTAACTCCCCCTCCCACTCCGCCAAGGACATGCAGGTCCTTGGCCTCCTCCATTGCCAGACCCTGGCTACATGATGCCTGGATGAAGAGCACCTCATCTTCTGCCTAAGAAGCCTCCAACCACATGGTATGAATGTAGATTTCTCCAGCTTCCTCATTTCCTCTCCCCCCACCTTATCTCAGTCCCAACCCCTGGATTCAGCACCACCCTCATGACCTGCAATCTTCTTCCCGACCTCTCCGCTCCCTCCCCCTCTCCACCTATCGTATTCCCAGCGCCCTTCCCCCAAATACTCCTCGCCCCCCCAACCCCCCCCCCCCCCCCCCCCCCCCCCCCCCCCCACCCACCTTTTACTTCAGCCTGCTTGGCACAGCAGCCTCATTCCTAAAGAAGGCCTTATGCCAGAAACGTCAACTCTCCTGCTCCTCGGATGCTGCCTAGCCTGCTGCGCTTTTCCAGCACCACACCTTTCAACTCTGGTCTCCAGCATCTGTAGTCCTCACTTTCTCCTAAATCTGATCTTTCCAGACCAAGGAGGGAAGGGTTAAATGGCATCAGGAACGTGCTAGGTGTGAGAGACATTTTGCTTCGGGGATGAAATGTGGTGTAGGAAACACAGAAATGGCCCTGCTTTGGTAAGAGGCATGGTCAACATGAAATCAGGTCCAATGATGTATAAAATTTTGGTAAATGTGGCAGTCCTGAAGAAACATATGAAAGCTGTAAACTCAATGGTGTGGAAGCAAAATGTTCCTGGACCCTTGACTGCCTTTCCAACTGTTCCATAATCCACGGGATTTTCCTCTGCATCAAGCATTGAAAATACCTCAGAATCTGTGATGGACATGGTAGATGTCACCACCTCAATGTCTTCGCTGCATGAAGAGAATGAATTTCTTCCAAGATGCTCTGGGCATAAGATGCGAGCGACTGTGTTTTACTCTGCTTATATTAAAAGCAGAGTTGCAGGAACCTGACCCAGTGCTAAAATATCCCAAGAGGAGCTACAATAAAAAGAATTGGCATATGTCCTTGTCTCAAACAGATTGTAGTGATTGTAATGAGATCAGCCAGGTGGACAATTTAGAATGAGTTCTCTGACTGGGGCTGTTAATCTGACCCAGTCAGGGAGCCCAGGTGGGTGACACAAGTTCAGTTTGCTCTGGCAGCTTGCTCTGAGGGAGCTG
This sequence comes from Hemiscyllium ocellatum, assembly GCF_020745735.1. NCBI lineage: Eukaryota > Metazoa > Chordata > Chondrichthyes > Orectolobiformes > Hemiscylliidae > Hemiscyllium > Hemiscyllium ocellatum. The sequence continues at coordinate 9,912,787 of NC_083435.1, forward strand.
GATCAATGTCAAGAACTCTTCATTTGTAAGTGAAGGGTGACTTGATGATGGGATACCAACCTCTGTACATCTATTTCAGCTGGCGCACTCTGCAATGCAAATCTGCACATCCTTGGCATCCTGCAAGTGGATTGCAGTGGGATCGATAAAGTTTTAATGACAATATCTATTGATGAGGGGGTGTCTGTGACTCGTACCCTGAGATCATGTTTTGTACTATGCAAAATGAAAACTATTCACAGCTAGCAGCAAGTTGAAGTCATCAGGTATCTATAAATACAGTTTTTTGCATCCAGTTTGATTGAGGCTGGTTGATTGGGAAGCTGCATATTAATAAGGTGATTTATATTCTTAATAATGTTGTTATCAAGCTAAACCCTCTTAATTTGAGCAACTTACCACTACTTTGCAAGTATTTTACCTTCATGTTCTCCTGACAGCATGATAGGTCTCAGTGGACATTTCAATGATTGTACCACATTTCTTGCTTAGGCATTGTCGTTCAGACCCCAATATAATTCCAGCTAGTGTATCTCATTATGTGTCTCAAGTAAATGGCATGTTGTACTATGTTGTGGAGCTATTTAAATGCAAATTGTTGTCTGAGTTCCCAAGTTTCTCTGACCCAAATGGATTTCGTTAATCTGAGTGACAGATTTTTCATTCTCACCTAATGAATGCTTGTGCTTTTGTCTATTGAGATATAGGGAGTGTTGGTGTTTAAACAGTCCAGGATTCTCTTAGGAAATCAGCAAAATTGAATTGCAGAATTTCTTTGACCCTCTGACCCTTGAACTTTTGGGCTTCTTCTCATTCAACAGTGAGTGCAACATGTGTGAAAATCCTCACATTGCCTTGCAGTTCTGTGTAAAGTCAGTTTCACATTTCTTGTAGAACAGAGAGGGTGTAAGTTTTTGACCTAGCATGTAGGAACACTGTTTATTCAATTTGGAATATCGCCAGGCTATGAAATATTTCTTTGTAAGTGATTATGCTCTCACTAGCTCCCTTACAGATACATTGTATAAAGGAAGATTATAGCAAGAAATACCTCTGCAGTAATGACCATCAATTCACACAACAGGTCAGCATTTAAAACTCAAAGATTCCACCATTGCGATACGCTGCTGTAACTTTACATTTTTACTTGGTGTTCAACATATTGATCTGGTGTATTGTTTAGTAGAACCATTCATCTGTTTAAAGTAATTTAACCCATCTACTGTCAATTTAAAATTGGGAAGGCAGGGATGTTGTTTGATCTCACTTAGATCAATCTCATGTTGTCAGCTGTGCTTCAATGTGTGGCACTCTTCCCTCTGATTCAGATAGTCGTGGGTTTAAAATCAATTCCACAGAGTCTTAAGCATAAGGTCAATGTAGTGGTGTGAGAGTATTGAACTGTTAGATGTGCCTTTTCTTGGATGAGACATTTAACTAAGGTCCCATCTGCCTTTTCAAATTTATGTGAAATACTCCATAGCCACTATTTTAAAGATAGCCACTGATTTGATGTTATGGAGATAATAATTATCCATCAATAAAGATCATTACAAAAATCTGGTCATTGTTACATTGGTCTTTATGGAAGCTTGCTGCTTATAATTGATGGCTATGTTTCCAACATCACCACAGTGATTTCAAGAAGTAACAAATCACTTGAACACCTTGGAATGCTCTGAGATTGGAAAAGGCACCATAGAAATATATCCTCGTTTTGTAAGACAGTGCTCTACATAATGGCCTTCAATCCACATTTTGTTATCCAAAACTCTTAAGTTCCTTATAGGCACAGGAAGAGCCATTCAGCCCATCATGCCCATCCTGTCATTCAATGAGATTGTGGCTGATGTACCACTTATCTCCACGAGCAGAATATGTTCACATCATTTCCACACAGGAAAGTGAAAGAGAATCAAAAGAGAGAGATTGATAGTGAGAGCAAGAGGGAATTAATGCATAGAGCTTTGATTCATTCATCAGCACTCAGATCAGAGTAGGACAGGACTGGAAATAAATATAAAATTGGGGAATTTTAGACCGATGACAGGAGACACAACTAAGAGAACCCCTGGATAGTAATTCAAATGAAAATCAATTTCAACAAAGAACATGGGGTAGAATTTTCCTTTTCCTGGTTCTGAAGCAGGAACACTAGGCTCTAAATATTAACTCTGGATTTCTTTCTACAAATGAAGGAGAGAAGGAGTGGTGAAGCGAGGGCTGCCAGGAAGGGTGTGTTTTCCCACATTAAAAGGGAATTACCTTGGGAGTCAAGCCTCCATTTTACCAGAGCGGTGAAGAGAGAAGGAATGGTGAAGCGAGGGCTGCCGGGAAGGGTGGGTTTTCCTGCATTAAAAGGGACTTAACTCGGGAGTCAGGCCTCCATTTGCTGAGAGGTGCGAGGAAGGAGCAAAGGACTTCTGGGAAGTCATATATTTGTGCTAGGGTTCATGATGTTTCTAATCATGTTTTTGGGATCCTTAAGGGGGAGGGGGAGCAGCCCCAAGTCGTGGTCCACATAGGTACCAACGACATAGGTAGGAAGAGAGATGGTGATTTAAGGTAGAAATTCAGGGAGCTGGGATGAAAGCTTGGAGCTAGGAAAAACAGAGTTATCTCTGGTTTGTTGCCCATGCCACATGCTAGTGAGACAAGGACTAGGGAGAGAGAGAGATGTTGAACACGTGGCTACAGGGATGGTTCAGGAGGGAGGGTTTTGGATTCTTGGATAATTGGGGTAGGTGGGACCTCTACAGGCAGACTGGTCTTCATCTGAACCAGAGGGGTACCAATATCCTGGGGGGGATATTTGCTAAGGCTATTGGGGTGGGTTTAATCAAGCAGGGGGATGAGAACCAAAATTGTAGTTCAAGTAGAGAAAAGTTTGAGAGTAGGGAGGTCCGAAATCAAGTTTCAGGGATGCAAGGTGGCACTGGGAAGCAAGAGGTTAGTTTGAAGTGTGTCTACTTCAACGCCAGGAGCATCCAGAATAAGGAGGGTGAACTTGCAGCATGGGTTGGTACCTGGGACTTCGATGTTGTGGCCATTTTGGAGACATGGATAGAGCAGGGACAGGAATGGTTATTGCAGGTTCCAATAAGATGTTTCAATGTTAGATATTTCAATAAGAACAGAGAAGGTGGTAAAAGGGGGTGTGGGGGATGTGTGGCATTGTTGGTCAAAGACAATATTACAGTTACAGAAAGGATGTTTGGGGACTTGTCAACTGTGGTAGTATGGGCTGAGGTTAGAAACAGGAAAGGAGAGGTCACCCTGTTGGGAGTTTTCTATAGACCTCCGAATAGTTCCAGAGATGTAGAGGAAAGGATAGCAAAGATGATTCTCGATAGGAGTCCGAGAGACAGGATAGTTGTCATGGGGGACTTCAACTTTCCAAATATTGACTGGGAACACTATAGTACGAGTACTATAGATGGGTCAGTTTTTGTCCAGTGTGTGCAGGAGGGCTTCCTGATACAGTGTATAGACAGACCAACAAGGGGTGAAGCCACATTAGATTTGGTATTGGGTAATGAGACCAGCCAGGTGTTAGACTTGGAAGTAGGTGAGCACTTTGGTGATAGCGATCACAATTCTGTTATGTTTACTTTAGTGATAGAAAGGGATAGGTGTATACCACTGGGCAAGAGCTACAGCTGGGGGAAAGGCAATTACGATGCGATTAGGCAAGATTTAGGAAGCATAGGATGGGGAAGGAAACTGCAGGGGATGGGCACATTAGAAATGTGGGGCTTATTCAAGGAAAAGCTCCTGTGTGTCCTCGATAAATATGTACCTATCAGGCAGGGAGGAAGCTGTAGAGCATGGGAGCTGTGATTTATGAAGGAAGTGGAATCTCTGGTCAAGAAGAAGAAGAAGGCTAATGTTAGGATGAGATGTGAAGGCTCAGTTGGGGCGCTTGAGGGTTACAAGGTAGCCAGGAAAGACCTAAAGAGAGAGCTCAGAAGAGCCAGGAGGAGACATGAGAAGTTGTTGGCGGATAGGATCAGAGTAAACCCTAAGGCTTTCTATAAGTATTTAAAGAATAAAAGAATGAAGAGAGTAAGATTAGGGCCAATCAAGGATAGTAGTAAGAAGTTGTGTGTGGAGTCACAGGAGATAGGGGAAGCCCTAAATGAATATTTTTCAACAGTATTCACTCTAGAAAACAACAATGGTGTTGAAGAGAATACTGAGATGCAGGCTACTAGACTAGGTGTGGTTGAGGTTCACAAGGAAGAGGTATTAGAAATCCTGCTGAGTGTGAAAATAGATAGGTCCTCTGGGCCAGATGGGATTTATCCTAGGATCCTCTTGGAAGCCAGGGAGGAAATTGCAGAGCCTTTGGCATTGATCTTTAAATCATCATTGTCTACAGGAATAGTGCCAGAAGACTGGAGGATAGTAAATATGGTTCCCCTGTTTAAGAAGGGGAGTAGAGACAACCCAGGTAATTATAGACCAGTGAGCCTTACTTCAGTTGTTGGTAAAGTGTTGGAAAAGGTTATAAGAGATAGGATTTATAATCATTTGGAAAAGAGTAATTTGATTTGGGATAGTCAGCACGGTTTTGTGAAGGGTAGTTCGTGCCTCACAAACCTTTATTGAGTTCTTTGAGAAGGTGACCAAACAGATAGATGAGAGTAAACCAGTTGATGTGGTGTATATGGATTTCAGCAAGGCGTTTGATAGGGTTCCTCACAGTAGGCTATTGTACAAAATGCGGAAGAATGGGATTGTGGGAGATATAGCTGTTTGGATCAGTAATTGGCTTGCTGAAAGAAGACAGAGGGTGGTGGTTGATGTGAAATGTTCATCCTGGAGTCCAGTTACTGGTGGTGTACTGCAAGGGTCGGTGTTGGGTCCATTGCTGTTCGTCATTTTTATAAACAACCTGGATGAGGGCGTAGAAGGGTGGGTTAGTAAATTTGCAGACGATACTAAGGTCGGTGGAGTTGTGGATAGTGACGAAGGATGTTGTAGGTTACAGAGAGACATAGATAAGCTGTAGAGCTGGGCTGAGAGGTGGCAAATGGAGTTTAATGCAGACAAGTGTGAGGTGATTCATTTTGGTCGGAGTAACTGGAATGCAAAGTACTGGGCTAATGGTAAGATTCTTGGTAATGTAGATGAGCAGAGAGATCTCGGTGTCCAGGTACACAGATCCTTGAAAGTTGCCACCCAGGTTGACAGGGTTGTTTTAGCTTTTATTAACAGAGGGATCAAGTTTTGGAACCATGAGGTTATGCTACAGCTGTACAAAACTCTGGTGTGGCCGCACTTGGAGTATTGTGTACAGTTCTGGTCACCGCATTATAAGTAGGATGTGGAAGCTTTGGAAAGGGTGCAGAGGAGATTTGTTAGGATGTTGCCTGGTATGGAGGGAAGGTCTTGCGAGGAAAGGCTGAGGGATTTGAGGCTGTTTTCGTTGGAGAGAAGAAGGTTGAGAGGTGACTTAATCGAGACATATAAGATAATCAGAGGGTTAGATAGGGTTGTCAAGGAGAGCCTTTTTCCAAATTTGGTGACGATGAGCATAAGGGGGCATAGCTTTAAATTAAGGGGTGATAGATACAGGGCAGATGTCAGAGGTAGTTTCTTTACTCAGAGAGTAGTAAGGGTATGGAATGCTTTGCCTGCATTCCATAGTAGATTCACCAATTTTAAGTACATTTAAGTCGTCATTGGACAAGCATATGGACGTACATGGAATAGTGTAGGTTAGATGGGCTTCAGATTGGTATGACAGGTTGACGCAACAAATATTCTGTGTTCTGTGATGCTGCCAGATCTGCTGAGCTTTTCCAGCAGTTTCAGTTTTTGTTTCTGATTTCCTGCTTCAGCAGAGCTTTCAATGTTTTTAAGCTAATTAGGCACCTTTGCCCTGGAGAGAAGCTCACTGACTTGTTGCCAACTCTACATTTAAATGCTGAGTAGGAGGTCCATGGACGATTCCTCACCTCATCAGTAACTACTTAATGGCCATTTAAGTACTTCACTTTCCAGCTTCCAAATTAACTGCTTCCTGCTGGGTACACAAAGTGGCTGATTTTTTTACCTTGGGAGCCCTGGTTGCTGGATTTAGCGGAGTACCCCAATTGCCCATTCTGGGGCTAATCAGAGGCATGGTTGGCAGACAAATAGTGACCTCTGAAAGATATACCCTGCCATTGACTCCAATCAACTTTACTAACTGACGAGGAATTACAAACATCCAAATCAGAGCAGGAGTAGGTCCTTCAGCCCCTTGATTCTGTTCCACTGTTCAGTAAAATCATAGCTGACCTGATTCTAACCTCAAATACACCTTCCTGCCATCCCAATCAGGTACTAATCACTCTTTTCACAAAAAGCTATCTGCCTTTGCCTTAAAAATATTCAAGGGCTCTGCTTTCACCACCTGTTCCTGAAGACAATTTCAAAATCTCATGACACACTAACAAAAAAAAACTCATCTCTGATTAAATGTGTGACTCCTGATTTTTAAACAGAGACCCCTAATTGTAGGTTCTGCCATAGAGAAAATATCCTCTTCATATCTACTCTGTCAAGATCCCTCTTTTAAGCTGCAAAGAGTACAAACCTAGCATGTCCATCCTTTCCTCATAAAATAACACACCCATCCAAGATTTCAGTCTGGTAAACCTTATCTGAATTGTCTCTAAAGCATTTAAATATTTCCTTAAATAAGGTGGCCATTGCTGTAAACAGTATTCCACTTGCCTTATCAATGCCATGTATAACTGAAGCCTTTCCTCTCCACTTTTGTATTCGGTTCCCCTTGCATGAATCATAACTTTCTAAAACTTTTCCTAATTATGAGCTTCGGCTGCTTACTAACCTTTTGTGGTTCATTCATGAGGTTACCCAGATCCCTTTGCTTATCATGGGTTTGAAAACTCACAGTTTAGATAATCTGCTTCTTTATTCTTCCTATCAAAATGATCATTTTCATGTTGCTACATTAGACTCATTTTGCCTGATCTTTGCCCATTCAATTAATGTATCCATTTTTGTCACCTCCTATAACATTTTGAGAACTTACTTTCCTACCTGTCAATAAATTTGGAAAACACACCTTCCATCCTTTAACTTAAGTCAATTATGCAAAATGTGAACAGTTGAGGTATAAGCACCGATTCCTGCAACACACCACTCATTTCATCTTGTCAATCTGAAACACATCGATATGTGTCTGCTCTCTGGTTTCTGTTAGTTAGCCAGTCATCAATCCTGCCAATGTGTGACCTCTTACATCATGAGCTTTGTTTTCCACCAGTAACCTTTAATGTGATACCTTATCAACTCTGAGAAAACGGAAACGAAGCATGCCTTCTTGCTGTCGTATTTCCTCTGGAGTAACCCTTGACTGATGGTCCATGGGACCCAAAAGCTGTGGCCTCTGAATGGCCACCAGTTTCTGGTGACCTGATGCACCATATTTGGAGCTCTGAAAGTGGAAGATGCATAACCTATGCACGATTTATCAGCCTTAATGAGCTGATAGATATGTGATGTGGCAGGCGTTCTTGCTGGTGAGGTCATGTATAAGTCTCCCATCCAACAATTCAACTTCTTCATGTAAACATAAAATTCAGTCCAAGGACTCATTGAAGTCAATAACATAAATGCATTCAGTGGAGAGCTGGACAAACATATAGGGGAGAGAAAAAAAGTGAGATGTGCTGATTAGGTGAGATGAATATTGGTGGGCGAAGCCTAATGTGGAATTTAAATTGCAACCTTTAAAGGGATTAACTCACTGATTGTCAGAAACAATTGCATGCAAATATTTATTACGTTCAGACTTTCAGCTGCAACAAATAAACTAAAATCAACATTGATGAAGCATTACTGATGAAGTATTTCCCTATTAACCAGTTGACTCATTTGAAAGCACAATAACTCATTTGTATATTTTATTACATTCTCAGCAGATTTTAGACTTGTAGGTTACTTCCCATACTTATGACCTTTCAGAAAACTTCTTTCTCCCTGGCACATCATGGTAAATCTCCAGTATTCTTTGAAAGTCCCTTCATTCGGTTTCAGAGGCAGAGAGTCATACAGTATGGATACAGCTCCTTTGGTCCAACTTGTTCAGGCTGACCAAGATTCCCAATCTAAACTGGACCCACTTGGCTGCATTTGACCCATATCCCTCTTGACCCTTCCTATTCATGTACCTGTCCAAATGTCTTTTAAATGTATTAACTGTCCCTACATCTACCACTTCCTCTGACAGTTCATTCCACAAATGAACCATCGTCTGTGTAAAAATATTGCCCCTTCGGACCATTGTAAATCTTTCTTCTTTCACATTAAGACTATGGTCACTAGTTCTGAACACTCCCATTCTCAGGAATGATCTTTGCCATTCACCTAATCTATGTCCCATATGATTTTATAAAGCTCTTTAAGGTCAACCCTCAGCCTCCTACACTGCAGTAAAGAAAGTCCCAGCCTATCCAGCCTCGTCTTATAACTCAAATCCTCTAGTCCTGGCATTATCCAGATAAATATTTTCTGAACCCGCTCCATTTTAATAATATTCTTCCTACAACAGCGTGACCAGACTGTACCAAATACTCCAAAAGTGGCCTCATCTATGTCCTATACAATCTCAGCCTGTTGACCCGATTCCAATGCTCAGTTGTCTGAGCAATGAAGGCAAGCATGCTAATCATCGTCTTAATCACCCTGTACACCTGCAACACAACTTTCAAAGAACTATTTGAACCACTAGGTCTCTCTGTTCAACAACACTGTGGAGGGTCAAAACATGAACGGTAGAAGTCCTGGCCTTGTTTGTTTGACCAAAATGCAATATTTCATGCTTATCCAAATTAAACTCCATCTGCCACTCCACAGCCCATTGGCCCAGTTGACAAGATCCCTTAGATAATCTTTTTTACTGTGTGCCATACCACCAATTTTGGTATTATCTGCAAATTTACCAACCATGCCTCCTAAGAAAAATGACCCTTAACAAGCATCCTGCTCACACAACAATTGTGTCTCTGATACTGCATTCATCATCATCTACTTATTAAATACCTACATCACCCCTAAGTTGTTTCTACATTGATTCTAGCCCCATTTTACCATGTGCTGTTCCTGCAACAATTTAATGCTGCCAGCATATCCTGGAACTGAATGCTATATGTAGACCAGTGCCATCTTTAAAAGACCACTGTGAATCCAGAGAAGCAGTATACGACAGCTGCTCTTCAGTTTTCCTGAAATTTCCCCCAGGCATTGGGAAATCTTGTACGCTGATTTACAAGCAGAGACCTATGGGTCCTGCTGGATGGGATGGTGCTGAGGTGGAATGTCCTGTTCACTCAGGAAGCCATGGCACCAGACCATGCTAACCTTGTATGGGTTTGCAACCCCGATCAGTACATTCTCAACCATCTAGAATAGAATAGAAAGTTACTTATTGTCACACTTGTATTACAGAAAAATTACAGTAAAAAGTGTTGTAGCCACACCATAATGTCTATATTAATAACAGAAGATAAGAAAAAAATAAGACAAAGTCCATCTTAGTTTGATTCATGGCTTCTGGGTTCCAGGAAACACAGTACAGCTGTAAGACTGTCACATTGGGCTGCTGGAAGACTAGACTGGTGTTCTGTCCTGCTTTCTGTTTATGTGTTGGTAAATGGTCTCTTCAGGTGGGTGATATCATTTACAGTTCTTTTTTTCAGAGGTTGGTAAATGGCTTACATTCATTTACCACCCTCTGAGAAAAAGAACCGGAAATATCACCCACCTTAAGAGACCAAGACACATAAATAGAAAGCAGATCAGAGCATCAGTGTTTCTCCGGAGGCTCACTGATAGTGTTACCTAGCACAGTGACGAAATGCCTGAAAACAATCCTTCCAGTTCAGCGAGCAAACTTACAATCTGAACTGATGAAGCTGCCTTCCTATAGCCTGCTGTCAAAATAAAAATGGGAAGAGGAGAAAAAAAGAAGAGAAGAGGAAAAAAAAAGAAATGGAAAAAGAAAAACAGATGGAATGGATAAGCCCTGGGAACAGGAGCCCAGATATTTTCTACGTTGCCACCACAGGATGGAATAAATGGTGGAAAGCACAGCATAAGTGCCGCAATGTTCCCTCGGAAACTCCACACTCAGTAATTCTCTGCTATTATACCCACATCCCACCAATGCTCAAGCTCCACAACTCTCACTATTGCCTGCAAAATCTCCCTCACTCACTGTCAGCCATTGCAACGCCAGATACCCTGCATGCCCTCTGTATTGCCTACTCATTTGCTCAGGACATCTGACCTGCACCAAAAAAAAGCAGTACCACCCACTGTCATTAATATCTGACTTACTTTCATTCCAAGAGGAAAATAGCCAGAAAACAGGACAGAGAAAGTCAGGATGGTGGTCGGGTGCTCACTCCTTAGATAGAGAACATCCTAACGCTAACCACTGGTATAACTGATTGACTGTGTCTAAGCTCTTAGACAGATATCAGAAACTACACTTGACTGACTTTGAATGAAAGCTATTTCCCTTTACTTTCCAGAATTGCTAACAGCGATGAGAAACTTCCTGGCTTTTCTCCTGCATTAAATGGCAAGGCAATACAGCAGTACTGTGAATCTAGTCTCTCCAGCTGATAAGAAAAGCACCAAAGTGAAGGCAAGACACGCTGGGGATGCTGTGAGTACTATAACAGCAAGGAAACAGGCTGGTCTTGCAGCTTGATCTGCTATCAAAAAGTGTGGCGCTGGAAAAGCACAGCCAGTCAGGCAGCATCTGAGGAGCAGGAGAGTCGACGTTTTGGGCATAAGCCCTTCATCAGGAATATGATCTAGTACATGTCCTTGCAACAGCATGGCAATATTAGTTGCCAGTGTAGCCCAAAGTGCAGTACTGAAGTGTAGAGGTGTACTGTAAGTGGATTATTGATACATCATGAGGCTTCTTTGTGGCTGTCACATGTCAGATGCCAATATCTGTTGATGTGAAGTGCATGTTGCTGGTGCCTCTGGAGCATGCCCGAAGAAAATGATGTTTGGGTCCATCCTGGGAATTCCATTGGAGCTACCCACAAACTGAAGTCACGAGGTACCCTCTATGACTTCCATGTTCGTTAAGATAGGCAGCTGAATATTGATGAGATGAGTTGTCATATTCATAAGGCTGTAATACTCAGAATTGGCAACTTACCTCTGGCAAACAATAAATTCTCTATGTTGCTCAGCATATGCATAAAAGACACAGTGAGTTGCTCTTGTTATCAAGATAGAATCATGATGAGGCCTATCATAAATCTTACCATAGCTCACATTACTCTGTACTCTATAAGATGCTACACTGTGTCTTTCTGGGCCTGAGGATCTGAGTCTAGAAAAGATCTCTTTTGTCTCAAGGTGTGAAAAATTCAGATTGAGCCTCTCTCCATTCACTGGAGGTATCTCCAGGCAGATTTTTGTCTCATCAAGCTATCTCCATTCAGAACATCTTCTTTTGCATTAAATTAAAAGAAACCATTTCAAATTTAACCAATATATAATTTCTTCAATTTGTAACCACTGTCATTGTGACCTGATGGGCCAAATGGCCTATTTTGTGCTGTACTTGCTATTAAACTCCATGTTCAAAGAAATAATGTATTGCAATGACCTAGAGAAAGCTGTTGAGGTGTTGAAATGACATGTAAATGTGTGTACACTGGTTATGTAACAAGTGCCCTTGGTTTACATTATACAATACTCTTTCTCTTATAAGAGAGTATATAAGTCTGTGTACATTGCTCTGTGATGAGATATAACAGCTCTTTTCTATGGCCTTCACTGAACAGATAACGAGAGCTCAGAATAGTGCTGCAGTTGACATCATCAGAAATTGATGGTGTTTTAATAGGTCAAAACAACATTTCATTACCAAGTTGACAACCCAGAAAGACTTTTTTGTGCACTTTAAAGAGCTCCCTGTTCTGTAGGTCCATGTTGAATAAGGACCGTGTGCTGTTGTGGGCTGTGAGCCAAGGCTGTAATGAGAGCCACTTGTCAAACGTTGGCATGGTTTCAGTGGGATTTCCAAATGCTTTTGGAGCAAATTGGAGGTTTAGCAAAACAACCAGTATATGTGTGATATTTGAATTAGTGGCAACCTGTAAGTATTTATTAGAAACCAGAGACCTGTGATTGTCAACATATCTACTTATTTTTCTCCTTCAACCCTCTCTGTGATCACTAAGTTGAATTCTCCAGAGTGTTTAATGAGAAACTTTATATTGTTGAAAGGATTACTACCTTTGGAGAAGATAGGAAGCTGTGATCAATTCAGTAATTAATCTCTGCACTCTCAGAAAGCTAAATGGTAGATAATGCAGATGGGAAGAAAGGAGGACATTGGTGGAGTGAACGATTCAAGCAATGCTGTGTATGTGAACCCATGTAGTGTTGTTAGGTTAACAGACTAGTACCAAACTCTATCTTTGAGCATGTGCTAAATTAGCTAACTACTGATAATTTTGCTGAAAAGTTGGTCATTGCATAGAATGCTTTGCCTCATTTGGCAGTGCATTAATACATTATGCATAGTGTAGCTGTGCTTATCAGATAGACACCCATTCAGATATCTTGGCCTGATATATGCAGATGATGGGATTTATGGAGGATTTCTGTGACAGGACTAGTCCTTCTGAGTCATTGTCAGTCTCACACTACTATTTTGAATATGGGTAAGAATCACTGGTGTCCTATAAGGTCTTTGCTCTCACTAATTCCTCCAAGCAGCTGGGAATGCACACCAGTGTTCAAACTCTGGTACTTAATATTGCATAAGGTAATGGCTCTGAAAGGATCAGTATTGAATCTGTAGTAAGTTCCAGCGAATTTGGTTATGTCACACAGCCTTGGACAGAGGATCTATCAGTCTTACATGGGACCCCGACATGGACAGAAATATTCCATCTGACTCCTAAGCTGGTTAAAGAATATAGGAGTAGGGAACGAATGTGGAATTGAGGTAGAAGATCAACCATGATTGTATAAGACATCAAGCATTGTCATGGCCTACTCATGTTCCTATTTCCTACAGTTTCCACTACATAATAAGGCCTGTTCATGTGAAGAAAACAAGATTTGTTTAAGACACCACCTTGGCATCAGATATTCACAAACGTTCACTGACTTGTGCAAGATTAAGATCTAAATTTGATGGTTGGTGCCTTTGAGAGACTAGGAGGAAAGGAAAGATGTACACTTATGCAGTGCCCTTAGGTCTACATGACCTTAGAACATTCCATAGGCACTTCATAGCCAATGACGTTTCTAAAAGTATACTCAATGGGAAACATAGCAGTCAATTTGCATTCAGCAGGATCTTACAAACAGCAATGTGATAATAGCTGATGGAACTGCGTTTGTGATATTGGTTGAGAGATAAATACTGGTCAAGGTCATCAGAGACACCACTGTTATCCTCAAAATTATGCCATGGTATCTTTTGTCCACCTGAGAGGGCAGACAGCTGAAATTTTGGGTTTTAAAATCTCATTAGCACAAGGCAGCACTCCCTCAATAACTGCATTGCAAGGGTCATGGTCCCAGCTATTTACTTTAGTTTCTCTGTATTCCATTTGGCTTCCTTGGTCTTGAATTTAGCAGCAGATAAATTGAAAGATATCCAGAAAATTTCTTAATGCAGTTGGCCAATTCTTTCACCCCTCCACTGGTGGGTCTATTACAAAAGTGTTTTTATCACTTATGGGAATAAAAATGGAGGGAGAAATTAATTCCACAGCTATTCTTTTCTCCGGCAGGATAGGCTAATGCCATGACATTATAATTTCAGCTTTAGGATTTGGAATTGAATTCAGTCTGACATGAGCAATGTCTCCCCTCAATTCTTGTGTGGAGCCCACAATATAAAGGTTAATGCAGTTTTAACACAGTGTGTGAGTTCACAGCACAAAATTGTTCACAATTTAGGATGAATGTGAAGGAGGTGTTACATTCTTCATCTCTTCAATATAAACATATTAATCATACAAAATAATCAGTTTGTATTCTTTCTCTGAAGATGAAACTTTATACTGTTCACTGCTAAACTAAGTTTGATTGATTTAATCTTGACTGCTGTTGGCAGACTGACAACAAGCCAGAAATACACAGTATGGTAATAAAGTATAGCATGTAAAATATGCCACTTAAGGTATATAGCTTTAGTAGTATATAGTATATAGCTATAGCCATGAGAAGGATCGAAAAGGAAATTGGAAGAAGGAAGAAAAAACAGTAGAAACACAAATAAGGGAGATAGAGCATAAAAAGGAAGAGAATGAGGGAACGAGTGAAAATGGAAGACAAAAAAGTGAAGGACGAATAAAAAAATGAAGCAATTAAGGAAGAAAAACATCATGTTCATAATAATTACTCATCAAGGTTTATTACACTATCATCATTGATGTGACATGGTTACAGTAATGAAAGCTACTGAAAACGCCATGCAGATGAATCCTATTGTGCTTTAATTGTATGTAAGCAATTGAGTCTACATGGCTCACAGTGTTAAAATCTTTTAGCAATTGGAAAGAAGATATACACAGAATTAATAAATCAAGATTCACAGACAAAGAGTTAGAAGATCACAAAAAGATGTGATCACATTAGGACCCAATTCAAAGTCAGTTTAACTTCTTATTCCTTGGCTGGAATTCATGTCATTTAAACAGAAGCCTGTACAATCCTTAGCCCATTTTGTGAGCTGAAATAGAAAAACTATGTGATTCTTCACATGGGGAGTTAAAAATAGAATTGTTGAGTTGATGAATTTCTCCCATGGAAATTTCCACAAAATTTGTGAGACAAATCAAATATTATGCATCAAATATCTACTGAGGAATCTATGTAAGTATGAAGGGATCATCATAAGTTGATTAAATCAATAGGTCCTTGGTTTATATTCAACAGTACGTGCCATCAGTAGAATATCCAAATAGAGCAAATTGGGAGGTGTGATGCTGCTGCTGCTTTGACAAGGTTATGTTGGCCTTGTATTTGTTTTAAGAGAGGTCATAAAAGACCCAGATTCCAAAAGGTCTGAGTTTGGATGGATTGTTGGGCCAATTTGATTATAGCTAATAGATACTGCCTCGTGAAAAGGCTTTCAAGTTTAAGAAGCAGCCAAAGAGAAGCAGCCAATTCTCCCAACTCAGCTTTTCTCAGGTTTGATTTGGATTTTTAGCAGTCTGGCTATTCACTGAAAACAGTCAGGCAGTTTTGAAGCTGCTGGACCCGAAGAAACAGGTCCATGCTGGTCCTCTCTTCCTCTGACTTCTCTCCTGTAAGACCCTGTGTTTGATTTTACCTTTAGTGCCAAGTGGTGTTTATGGGGATTGTTGCAAGTATTTGAAACAGCATCTTTAATGTTGGGTTTTTGGATAAGTTAAGTATTTCAGTATTCTGTTCTCTTTTGTTTGTGTTTCGTTCATTAATCTTGTAAATAAATTCTGTTCTGTGTAAACTACGAAGTTTGACCAAATGCATCCCTCCTGGAATATCCACATTACACCTGCTTAAAGCAACTAGTAAAGTTAGGGTCTGGGCCACTTTCTTGAAATGTTTTGAGGGGCTCTGGCCTAGTGCATAATAGACTGGGGGCTCTTTGTGAGATAATTCCAGTTTGGGATTATGGTTATTGGACTTGAAGTCAACAAGTGGTAGGTTAGTATCTTTTGTTCCGGGTGTTGAATTCGGTTGCTTTAAACCGTGGTTGCAATAGCAATTGCTCTTTCAGTCACCAAAAGTTTTCTGGGAGTGGAAGAAGTGCCTTTGCGGGTTTTGCAAACGGTGATTAAGGTCAAGCTGCTGGAATTAGCAGACAAGCTGGAGCTGCCTCCTTCGTAAGGAAAGGAGAGATAATTACAGCAATTGCTCAGCATTTAAATTTGCTGGAAACACCATCAGAATCTTTAGAGATGGCTAAAATTCAATTGAAAATGAAGCAGTTTGAGTTAGAGGCAAGAGACAAGGAAAGGGCAACAGAAATGAAACAAATTGAATTACGATTAAAAACAGAGAAAATAGAAAAAAAATCGCTTTAGCAATACAAAAAGGAAGAGAGAGAAAAGAAGAGAGAGTGAGTTTGAACTTCAGAAATTGGCACTTAGACAGGAAAGTCAGCTTAAAAGGATGAAGATGAAATCTGAAAATAAATTTAGTGAGGATAAGCAAACCCATAGTAGTGTAAGGCCTGGTGAGAAACTGGATTAGTGGTGCTGGAAGAGCAAAGCAGTTCAGGCAGCAGCCAACGAGCAGTGAAATCGACGTTTTGGGCAAAAGCCCTTCATCAGGAATAAAGGCAGTGAGCCTGAAGCGTGGAGAGATAAGCTAGGGGAGGGTGGCGATGGGGAGAGAGTAGCATAGAGTACAATGGGTGAGTGGGGGAGGAGATGAAGGTGATAGGTCAGGGAGGAGAGGGTGGAGTGGATAGGTGGAAAAGGAGCTAGACAGATTGGACAAGTCATGGGGACAGTGCTGAGCTGGAAGTTTGAAACTAGGATGAGGTGGGGGAAGGGGAAATGAGGAAGCTGTTGAAGTCCACATTTATGCCCTGGGGTTGAAGTGTTCCGAGGCGGAAGATGAGGCGTTCTTCCTCCAGGCTTCTTGTGGTGAGGGAGTGGCAGGGAAGGAGGCCCAGGACCTCCATGTCCGTGGCAGAGTGGGAGGGGGAGTTGAAATGTTGGGTCACGGGGCGGTGTGGTTGATTGGTGCGGGTGTCTTGGAGATGTTCCCTAAAGCGCTCTGCTAGGATCGCCCAGTCTCCCCAATGTAGAGGAGACTGCATCAGGAGCAACGGATACAATAAATGATATTAGTGGATGTGCAGTTAAAACTTTGATGGATGTGGAAGGCTCCTTTAGGGCCTTGGATAGGGGTGAGGGAGGAAGTGTGGGCACAGATTTTACAGTTCCTGCAGTGGCAGGGGAAAGTGCCAGGATGGGAGGATGGGTCATAGGGGGGCGTGGACCTGACCAGGAAGTCACGGAGGGAATGGTCTTTGCGGAAGGTGGAAAGGGGTGGGGAGGGATATATATATCCCTGGTGGTGGGGTCTTTTTAGAGGTGGCGGAAATGTCGGCGGATGATTTGGTTTATGCAAAAGTTTGTAGGGTGGAAGGTGAGCACCAGGGGCGTTCTGTCCTTGTTACGGTTGGAGGGGTGTGGTCTGAGGGCTGAGGTGTGGGATGTGGACGAGATGCGTTGGAGGGCATCTTTAACCACGTGGGAAAGGAAATTGCGGTCTCTAAAGAAGGAGGCCATCTGGTGTGTTCTATGGTGGAATTGGTCCTCTTGGGAGCAGATATGGCGGAGGCAGAGGAATTGGGAATACGGGTTGGCATTTTTGCAAGAGATAGGGTGGGAAGAGGTGTAATCCAGGTAGCTGTGGGAGTCGGTGGGTTTGTAAAAAATGTCAGTGTCAAGTCGGTCGTCATTAATGGAGATGGAGAGGTCCAGGGAGGGAAGGGAGGTGTCAGAGATGGTCCAGGTAAATTTAAGGTCAGGGTGGAATGTGTTGGTGAAGTTGATAAATTGCTCAACCTCCTCGTGGGAGCACGAGGTGGTGCCAATGCAGTCATCAATGTAGCGGAGGAAGAGGTGGGAAGTGGTGCCGGAGCAATTATTGGAGATCAACTGTTCTACATAGCCAACAAAGAGACAGGCATAGCTGGGACCCATATGTGTACCCATGACTACCCCTTTGGTCTGGAGGAAGTGGGAAGATTCAAAGGAGAAATTGTTAAGGGTGAGGACCAGTTCAGCCAAACGAATGAGAGTGTCGGTGGAAGGGTACTGTTGGGGACATCTGGAGAGGAAAAAACGGAGGGCTCGGAGGCCCTGGTCATGGCGGATGGAGGTGTAGAGGGATTGGATATCCATGGTGAAGGTGAGGCATTGGGGGGCGGGGAAATGGAAGTCTTGGAGGAGGTGGAGGGCGTGGGTGGTGTCTCGAACGTATGTGGGGAGTTTTTTTACCGAGTGAGAAACTGTTTAAATATATTCAAGCATTGCCTAAATTTGTGAGAAGGATGTGAAAGCCTTCTTCAACTAATTTGAAAAGATGGCTAAACAAATGTGGTGGCCAGTGACTATTTGGGTTTTGTTGATCCAACCAAAATTTGGAGGTAGGGTGAGTGAGGTATTCACATCACTATCAGAGGAGTTATCTGGGACATATGAAGAGGTGAAGAAAGCCATCTTAAGTGCAAATGAGCTTGTACCAGAAGCCTACACACAAAGTTTCAGGAATCTAAGGAGGGACCCTGGTCAAACCTACATTGAGTTGAAAGGATCAAACAAAGTAATTTTGATAGGTGGATAAGGGCATTGAAAATAGAACAAACCAATGACGATCTTAGAGAGACAATTATTTTGGAGGCATTCAAAAAATCACTTCTCAGTAGTGAGAACTCATGGAAGAGCAGAGAGTTAAAACATCTAGATTAGCAGCTGAAATGACAGATGATTATCAGTTGATTCATAAATCAAAGTTTTGGCTTGCAAAGTCAATTTCAATCGTGAGGAATAGAAATTGGTGAAAAGAAGAATCCTCACGTGGAAAGGGAAAGGTAGATTTTGGTGAAGATTATAACAATAACTTACCACAGGATAAAAAAAGAAGCCCTTGAAGTGGACAGAGAAGTTAAAAAGCTCCGGTGTTTTCACTGCAATAGAGTAGGCCACATGAAATCACAATGTTGGTGGGTTAGGAAAAGCACTGGGAACCACTTGTAGGAAAATAAGATCAGCCAGTGAATTTTGTTGGAGTGATAACGGATAGCACAATTGAGGCTAGAAAGCTGCACTAGAATGTACAACTGGGTCAGAGGTTGATTCAAGAGAAAGTGCCAGATCTTCTTAAACCATATACCCGTGAAGGTAAAGTTTACTCACATCAGCAGGAGCAGCAGGTAAAGAGGTTACAAAAATGAAGAGATACAGGATCCTCACAATCTGTGATGTTGAAAGATGAGATATGTACCTCAGAAGGACTATTGCCAGAAAAGGTGCTGATGACGAGAATTCACGGTGAGACAAGAAGCGCTCAGTTATGTAAAATGAGGTTAGAATGTCCAGTGATGAGTGGAGATGTTGTGATAGGAGTACTGGACAAACTCTCAGGTCCAGGAATACAATTTGTTCTTGCTAATGATATAACAGGTTCACAGATTAGAGTGCTGCCTACTGTGTTTGAAAAGCCAGTGGAAACTCAGGCAACTGGACAAGTTCAGGACACATATCCTGGGATTTTTTTCTGACTGTGATAACAAGGTCACAAAGTCACCAGTTGAAACAGGAGAGATCAAAATGTACAGATAAGAAAGTTGAAGTGTAATTAGCAAGGACTCTGTTTGATCAGATGGTTGAAACAAGCCAGGAGCAGACTGATGACAAAGCAGACATTTTTAGCTCAGATAAATTAACTGAGTTACAGCAGGAAGATGCAAATTTAAAGAAATTGTATCGAAAGACATATACAGAAAAAGAATCTGAATGTGTCCCTGAATGTGATTATCTTAAAATGATGTCTTAATGAAGAAATGGAGACAATCACATATGCAGGCAGATGAGAAATGAGCAGAAGTTGATCAAGTTGTAATACCAGTGGGTTATAGAAAGGTGGTGTTGCAAGTAGTGCATGAGCTGCCACTAGGGTGTCATTTAGGAGTGATTAAAAACTCAAGCTAAAATACAAAAACAGTTTTATTTGCCTGGACAGAACAAGGATATAGTTGAATTTTGCCAGATGTGTCATACATGTCAGGTAATTGGAAAACCACTGGCAGTAACAAGACCCGCACCTTTAATATCTATTGCTGCATTTGAGGAACCTTTTACAAGAGTTTTGATTGACTGTGTAAGACCCCTACCTAAAACAAAAAGTGGGAATCAGTATTTGTTAACAATAATGGATGTGTCCACTGGATTCCCAGAGGCCGTTCCAATATGCAATTTCACAGCTAAGAGGATTGGAGAGGAATTACTCAAATTTTTCACTAGATATGGACTACTCATAGAAATACAATCAGGTCAAGGGTCAAACTTTACATTGAAATTATTCAAGAAAGTGATGAACAGCTAAGGAATAAAACAATCCAAACCTACTGCTTACAATCCACATTTGCAGGGAGTGCTAGAAGGGTAGCTTCAGACATTAAAGACCATGTTGAGGGCTTAAAATCAAGACTGGAGAAAGTGAGGACTGCAGATGCTGGAGATCAGAGCTGAAAATGTGTTGCTGGAAAAGCGCAGTGGGTCAGGCAGCATCCAAGGAGCAGGAGAATCGACGTTTCGGGCATGAGCCCTTCTCATGCCCGAAGCGTCAATTCTCCTGCTCCTTGGATGCTGCCTGACCTGCTGCACTTTTCCAGCAACACATTTTCAGCTCTGATCTCCAGCATCTACAATCCTCACTTTCTCCTCTCAGTAGCAAGTAACACCCATTCCATAATAAGAGAGAATCTACTCATCATCCCCTGACATAGGCCGGAGTGGGGGTGGGTGGAGAGGTCAGGAAGAAGATTGAGGTTAGGAAGGCGGTGCTGAGTTCGAGGGATCTGACTGAGACAAGGTGGGGGGAGGGGAAATGAGGAAACTGGAGAAACCTGAGTTCATCCCCTGTGATTGGAGGGTTCCTAGGTGGAAGATGAGGTGCTCTTCCTCCAGCCGTCGTGTTGCTATAGTCTGGCGATGGAGGAGTCCAAGGACCTGCATGTCCTTGGTGGGGGGGGAGGGGGAGTTGAAGTGTTGAGTCAGGGGGTGGTTAGGTTGGTTGGTCTGGGTGTCCCAGAGGTGGTCTCTGAAACATTCCGCAAGTAGGCGGCCTGTCTCTCCAATATAGAGGAGGCCACATCGGGTGCAGCAGATGCAGTAAATGATGTGTGTGGAGGTGCAGGTGAATTTGTGGCGGATATGGAAGGAGATGAATTTGTGCCGGATATCCGGCCTATTACCCTCACCTTGACCTCCTTCCACCTATCGCATTTCCAACGCCACTCCCCCAAGTCTCTCCTCCCTACCTTTTATCTTAGCCTGCTGGATACACTTTCCTCATTCCTGAAGAAGGGCTCATGCCCGAAATGTCGATTCTCCTGCTCCTTGGATGCTGCCTGACCTGCTGCGCTTTTCCAGCAACACATTTTCAGCTCTTATATCAAGACTACCCAGATAATTGGGACAACAGAATTCCATTTGTACTTCTTGTGATAAGAAATGCGCCAAATGAATCAATGAAATTCAGTCCATTTGACTTAGTTTTGGGCATGAAGTGAGAGGACCATTAAATTTGATTAAGGAAAAATTGGTAAGTCAGAATTCAGAGACCACATTTGGAGTATGTGTCAAATTTTTGGAAATGATTAAATAGAGTGGGGGAGTTGGCTAGACAGCATTTAAAAGTATCACAGCATACAATGAAACTGGAAGCAGATAAGAAATCAAAAACTTGCAATTTTGCTATTGAAGAAAAGGTGTTAGTGTTACTTCCAGTGATAGGTGAGCCTTTAAAAGCAAGGTTTAGTGGATCTTATCAAGTCAAAAGTAGATTGAGTGAGGTGAGCAATTAATAAGGATTCCAGACATAAAGAAATCTCACAGAGTGTGCCCTGTGAATATGTTCAAAAGGTATATTGATGGAAGGAAAGCTAAAAGAGATGGTGTTGTTGGTTTCAACACAGAGGAAAGAATCACGTTCAAGGATTCTGAATTGGGCATTCCTCAAATTAAATTGGGCAATGTGAAAGTTGTCAAAAATAGAGTTAAATTAATAAGTTACCTTCCAGAGGAAAATCGAAATGACCTGAAATAATTATTACAATAACATGCGAAGATATGTGGAAATAAGCTGGGAAGTCCTAATCTAATTGTGCATGATATAGATATAGGAGATGCTGTTCCAATTAGGCAACATCCTTACAGGCATAATCCTCTAACGTTGGCACAGTTCAAAAGGAGATTGAACACATGCTCCAAGACAACATTATCAAAATTTGTTGGTACTGGAGCTCACCTCTGGCCATGGTGTCAAAACCAGATGGAACCCAACAGTTACGTGTGGACTATCGCAAAGTCAGTCCAGGTACAAAGAGCGATGCATATTTGATTCCACATCTGGAAGACTGTATTGAGAAAGTGGGGCAAGCAACTTATATTCCTAATTTAGATTTGCTCAGAGGATATTGGCAGGTACCTTTGTTCGAAACAGCGAAGGCAATTTTGGGTTTCGTAATGCCGAATGGACTGTATCAATTTAAAGTCATGCCAGTTGGTATGAAAAATGTGCCAGCCACCTTTCGGAGACTAACCAATAAGCCAGATTACTCAATTGTGTTGTATATATAGATGACCTCGTGTTTTTCGTCACGCATGGAAGGAACATTTGCAACATTTATCAGACTTATTCAATTGATTTCGGAAGGCAGGTTTGGTGATAAACCTGATTGAAAGTGAATTTGCCAAAGCCCAAGTCACCTTCTTGGGCCATTTTATTGGACATGGACAAATGGCTCCATGGGATGCAAAAACAAAGGTAATTCGGGAGTTTCCCATATCATTGACAAAAAGAGCAGTACTACAGTTCCTGGGATTGAGTGGATTTTATCAAAAATTCATACAAATTTCAGCAGTGTGGCTGCTCCACTCACTGAATTGCTAAAGAAAAGCAAAAGGTTTCCCGGACAGCAGACTGTCAAAATGCATTTGACAGCTTGAAAGTTGTGTTAACCACTGCCCCAGTATTAGCCATTCAAGGTTATCAATGCATGTGATATAGGTTTTTGTCTTCTTGCAAGAGCACAGCACCATGAGAAAATAGAAAGGCCTATCAGGTATTTCTCCAGGAAATTGAACATTCATCAGCAGCAATATTTGACAGTCGAGAAGACTTTGAGCTTGTTTATGTTACCAGTAACATACCAGTAACAATCATATACCCTGACCATAACCCATTGAAGTTTATGGAAAAATTTAAGGAAGAAAATGTCAGTTTTCTTAGATGGAGCTTGTTGTAACAGCCATTCAATTTGAAAATTGTGCATATGGCAGGATGAGAAAATGTGATAGCCAACACATTGTCAAGACTTGAATAAGAAACCTAGCATTCAGTGGCAGGATTAAGACAGACTGAAACAAGATTTAGTAGTTCATGTTTGCATGATCATTGTCAATGTAATATGTATGTCTGGTGTAGAGTACAATTTAGAGTCATAGAGATGTACAGCATGGAAACAGACCCTTCGGTCCAACCTGTCCTTGCCGACCAGATATCCCAACCCAATCTAGTCCCACCTGCCAGCACCCAGCCCATATCCCTCCAAACCCTTCCTATTCATATACCCATCCAAATGCCTCTTAAATGTTGCAATCGTACCAGCCTCCACCACATCCTCTGGCAGCTCATTCCATACACGTACCACCGCTGTGTGAAAAAGTTGCCCCTTAGGTCTCTTTTATATCTTTCCCCTCTCACCCTAAACCTAAGCCCTCTAGTTCTGGACTCCCCGACCCCAGGGAAAAGACTTTGCCTATTTATCCTATCCATGCCCCTCATAATTTTGTAAACCTCTATAAGGTCATCCCTCAGCCTCCAACGCTCCAGGGAAAACAGCCCCAGCCTGTTCAGCCTCTCCCTGTAGCTCAGATAGTCCAACCCTGGCAACATCCTTGTAAATCTTTTCTGAACCCTTTCAAGTTTCACAACAACTTTCCGATAGGAAGGAGACCAGAATTGCATGCAATATCCCAACAGTGGCTTAACCAATGTCCTGTACAGCCACAACATGACCTCCCAACTTCTGTACTCAATATTCTGACCAATAAAGGAAAGCATACCACTATCCTATCTACCTGTGACTCCACTTTCAAGGAGCTATGAACCTGCACACCAAGGTCTCTTTGTTCAGCAACACTCCCTAGGACCTTACCATTAAGTGTATTGGTACTGCTAAGATTTGCTTTACCAAAATGCAGCACCTCGCGTATCTGAATTAAACTCCATCTGCCACTTCTCAGCCCATTAGCCCATCTGGTCCAGATCCTGTTGTAATCTGAGGTAACCCTCTTCGCTGTCCACTGCACCTCCCATTTTGGTGTCATCTGTAATCTTACTAACTGTACCTCTTATGCTCGTATCCAAATCATTTATGTAAATGACAATAAAGTAGAGGGCCCAGCACTGATTCTTGTGGCACTCTACTGGTCACAGGCCTCCAGTCTGAAAAACAACCCTCCACTACCACCCTCTGTCTTCTACCTTTGAGCCAGTTCTGTTCTAAATAGCTAGTTCTCCCTGTATTCCATGAGTCTAACCTTGCTAATGGGGAATCTTGTCGAACGCCTTACTAAAGTCCATATAGATCGCATCTACTACTCTGCCCTCATCAATCTTCTTTGTTACTTCTTCAAAAAACTCAATCAAGTTTGTGAGACAAGATTTCCCATGCACAAAGCCATGTTGACTATCCCAAATCAGTCCTTGCCTTTCCAAATACATGTACATCATGTCCCTCAGGATTCCCTCCAACAAGTTGCCCACCACCGAGGTCAGGCTCACCTGTCTATTGTTTCCTGGCTTGTCTTTACCGCCCCTCTTAAACAGTAGCACCACATTTGCCAACCTCCAATCTTCCGGCACCTTACCTGTGACTATCGATGATACAAATATCTCAGCAAGAGGCCCAGCAATCACTTCTCTAGCTTCCCACAGAGCTCTCAGGTACACCTGATCAGGTCCTGGGGATTTATCCACTTTTACCATTTCAAGACATCCAACACTTCCTCTTCTGTAATCTGGACATTTTGCAAGATGTCACCATCTATTTCCCTACAGTCTATATCTTCCATATCCTTTTCCACAATAAATACTGATGCAAAATATTCATTTTCTGTGGCTCCACACAAAGGCTGCCTTGCTGATCTTTGAGGAGCCCTATTCTCTCCCTATTTACCTTTTTGTCCTTAATATATTTGTAAAAACCCTTTGGATTCTCCTTAATTCTATTTGCCAAAGCTATCTCATGTCCCTGTTTTACCCTCCTGATTTCCCTCTTCAGTATACTCCTACTTTCTTTATACTCTTCTAAGGATTCAATCTATCCTGTCTATACCTGACATATGCTTCCTTCGTTTTCTTAACCAAAACCTCAATTTCTTTAGTTGTCCAGCATTCCCTATACCTACCAACCTTCCTTTTCACCCTGACAGGAATATGCTTTCTCTGGATTCTTGTTATCTCATTTCTGAAGGCTTCCCATTTTCCAGCCGTCCCTTTACCTGCGAACATCTGCCTTCAATCAGCTTTCAAAAGTTCTTGCCTAATACCGTCAAAATTGACCTTTCTCCAATTTAGAACTTCAACTTTTAGTTCTGGTCTATCCTTTTCCAACACTATTTTAAAATGAGTAGAATTATGGTTGCTGGCCCCAAAGTGCTCCCCCACTGACTCCCTGCCCTGCCTTATTTCCCAAGAGTAGGTCAAGTTTTGCACCTTCTCTGGTAGTTACATCCACATACTGAATCAGAAAATTGTCTTGTACACACTTAAGAAATTCCTCTCCATCTAAACCTTTAACACTATGGCAGTCCCAGTCGATGTTTGGAAAGTTAAAATCCCCTACCATAACTACCCTATTTTTCTAGCAGATAGCTGAGATCTCCTTACAAGTTTGTTTCTCAATTTCCCTCTGACTTTTGGGGGGTCTATAATACAATCCCAATAAGGTGATCATCCCTTTCTTATTTCTCAGTTCCACCCAAATAACTTTCCTGGATGTATTTCCAGGAATATCCTTCCTCAGCACAGCTGTAATGCTATCCCTTATCAAAAATGCCACTCCTCCTCCTCTCTTGCCTCTCTTTCTATTCTTCCTGTAGCATTTGTATCCTGGAACATTAAGCTGCCAGTCCTGCCCATCCCTGAGCCATGTTTCCGTAATTGCTATGACATCCCAGTCCCTTGTTCCTAACCATGCCCTGAGTTCATTTGCCTTCCCTGTTAGGCCCCTTGCATTGAAATAAATGCAGTTTAATTTATTAGTCCTACCTTGTCCCTGTCTGCCCTGACTGTTCTCAGTTGTACCCATCTCAGATCGATCTCTTTCCTCACTTTCTCCCTGGGTCCCAACACCTACCTTACTAGTTTAAATCCTCCCAAGCAGTTCTAGCAAATTTCCCTGCCAGTATATTAGTCCCCTTACAATTTAGGTGCAATCCACCCTTCTTGTACAGGTCACTTCTACCCCAAAAGAGATTCCAATGATCCAAAAGTGTGAATCCTTCTCCCATACTCCAGCTCCTCAGCCATGCATTCATCTGCTCTATACTCCTATTCCTGCCCTCACTAGCTTGTAGCACTGGGAGTAAGCCAGATATTGCTACCCTTGAGGACCTCCTTTTTAAATTTCTGCCTAACTCTCTGTAATCTCCCTTTTGAGTCTCAACCTTTTCCCTTCCAATGTCATTGGTTCCAATGTGGACAATGACCGCCGGCTGGCCCCTCTCCCCCGTGAGAACATTCTGCACCCTCTCTGAGACATCCTTGATCCTGGCACCAGGGAAACAACACACTATTCTGATGTTTCTATGCTGGCCACAGAAATGTCTGTCTGTACCTCTGACTGCAAAATCCCCTCACACAACTGATCTCTTGGAAGCCAATGTACTCCTCGTTGCATTAGAACCAGTCTTAATACTAGAAACTTGGCTGTTCGTGCTATGTTCCCCTGAGAATCCATCACCCCCTACATTTTCCAAAACAGCATACCTGTTTGAAATGGGTTTATCCACAAAAGACTCCTGCTCTAGGTGCCGACCTCTCTCACCCTTCTTGGAGTTAACCCATCTATATGACTGTATCTGAGACTTCCCCCCTTCCTATAACTGCCATCCATCACATACTGTTGCTGTTGCAAATTCCTCATCAGTTCTATCTGTCTCTCCACCCGATCAACTCGATCTGCTAAGATTCGCATCCAACAGCATTTATGGCAGATATAATCCACAGTAACCCTTAAACTCTATTTAAACTTCCACATCTGACAAGAAGTACATATTACTGCAAAGGCCATTTTTGCTCCTTCACAATCTACAGACCCAGAAAATAACACCGTCTTATTCCTCTGCAAACACTGCCCCAGGTTAAATTAATAGCTATGGCTTATATTTTAAATTTAATCAAGAGACTTATCTCCAAAAACATATAATCAAGAAAGAATCCACTATACTCACTACTGCAGCCTTTCTCTTGGACAGACTTAAAACAACAATTAACCTATCTGATTCTGTGCTGTGAACATCGCCCAACAGTTCCTCCAAGATTAGTTGTGAATTTCACTGTTTGTTAATTTTCCCAGATGCACTCCGATGTCCAGCGATACACAAATTCAAACAGCAAAGGTGGTAACTGTGCAGGTTCTCTCTCTCTCTCTCTCTCTCTCCTGCACTGTCCTCACCATGTGCTTCCTTTGTCTGCTCTTCTCCCTTTTAAACTACTGTTGTTTTGACTTTTTTTCCAAAGTTCCAAAACAATTCAACAGCATATAAAACAGTAATTACTGCTCCTGGAATTTGAGGAAATCACTTTCAACACTTTAGAAAACCTCAAAGGATGGAGCTCTTTAAGCCAGAAATTTTTCCCGTCCTCCATCTTGGATTATGCAGAATCCAAATAGTCTAAGATTAAAGGATTTTAAAATGAAACCATTTTTGGATATTGATGATTCATTTTTTTAAGGGGCGGAGGTGTGACATTTCTGTGACTTCAACAATGTTAAGTTGTCCTTGATTTTTTTTCAGAAAGGTAGGAAAAGATACAGACTCCGAAAAGCCTGTGTTTGGATGGAATTTAGCACCAGTTTGATTATAGCTAACAGATACTTCCTCAGGAAAAAGGCTTTCAAGTTTTAAAAAAAATCACACTTGTCCAATGAAAGGGGAGTGGCCAGTTCTCCCAATTCAGCTTCACTATGGCTTGATTTGGTATTTTGGCAGTCTGGCTATTCACTGAAAACAGTCAAGCAGTTTTGAAGCTGCTGGACCCAAAGAAGCAGGTCCATGCTGGTCCTCTCTCTTTCTGATTCTCTCCTGTAAGACCCTGTGTTTGATTTTACCTTTTGTGTTTAAGGGGATTGTTGCAAGAATTTAGAACAGCATCATTAAGTTGGGTTTTTTGATAGGTTAAGTTATTCAGTATTCTGTTCTCTTTTATTTGTTTCATTTTGTAATCTTGCAAAAAAATTTCCATTCTGTTCAAACTACATGTTTGACCAACTGTCGCCCTCCTGGAATATCTGTATTACACCTGCTTAAAACAAATAACAAAGTTAGGATCTAGGTCATTTTCTTGAAATGTTTTGAGGGGGTCTGGCCTAGTCCCACAGGCGAAGGTATGAAACTGGAAAAGGACAGTCAGGACCTGGGAAGAGGGTACTGATTGGGATCCATGAGAGGGGAATGGAGGTATTGGGGTCTGGGACTGGTGATTTGGGAGGATCGAGAATTAAGAGATGGGAACTGTTACCACTTGAAAGGCGGGAGTGTTCTGGAAAGCGGTGGTGGGGGAAATTGGGAGAGGTTTGTTTTGAGGAGTGTTTCAGGACTCTTGAGAAGGGAGGATTGGGAGGAGGCTGCGCTTCTTTATGTGAGACAGGAGGTTATCGGGACCTGGAATCGGTGCCAATCAGGTAAAAGGGGAGCGCAAGAGGTGATCGGTGGGAGGTGTCTCATTGCTCTTCCACTACTGTTCTTCACCACTCCTTAATCCCCTTTCAATTCTCTCTCCCTCCCCATTCCCTCCTCTCATGTCCAAACACCCCATGCCCTTTCCAAAGTGCAAGTTTTTCAATATGCATGTGCAGTGCAGTACTTGCATTTGTCATCACATGTGCATTCTACATGATGACATTGTGTCTAATCATGAGCATGTGTGCTTCTGGATTAGGTTACATGTAGTTGCCTGCAGTTGTAGGTCAGCGATGCCCAGATCTTGTATAGTCTCTTGTAATGTAGAAAATTCAGAAACTGCTTTGTTTACAGTCAGCTCTCACAAACAACAATGAGATAACAGATAGTCTAATTTGGATGACTTCAATTATATGGGGGAACAATGTGTTTGGAACATCTGCCAAAAATATATTGGAGTAGTCAAACCTGGAATTAGCTAATGTGTGAATACAGCTTTTTGCTGTATCATCTGTGACAGGGTTGAAATTGGGCAATTTTAGGAAGATGGACAAATGTGAACTTATGATGTGATGGTGCAGATATGTGGTCAGAACTTATTTTGAATATGACAGCAGCGCTACAAACAGTCAGACTGAATCTCAAATCTTTGTAAAGGTTGAAATCAGTACTGAAGGAGCAGAGTTTGCAGGGAAGACTGAACACACCTACCTATGCACAGAGAAATCTTGGTTGTTGATGAGCTCCCAGCCCAAAATCCATATTCAATTTGAAAAGGCCAAACCCATGGGCTCGCATTTTGGCACGCAAAGGTTGTACATGAGAAAGTACAATGCATATTTACTGGAGTGATTCACTTACTCTGGTCAAATATCTGTGAGTGTCATGGGATATGAATCACATCATGTTTGGAAACATATGCAACAGGAAGTGACTTGAGCTCCACAGCTTTCTAAAATTAGTTAAAATAATAAATAACATTTGGTTTCCAGTTCCATGGAAATTAAATTGTTCTCGTGGAAGAGTGATGCCATGATTGTAAATGTTATCTTTTTGAACAAGTTGCTGTTTGATCCACTGAAGGCCAGCATTGGGGTTTCAATCTGGAAGTTATTTTTTATTATAAATACACAAAAATACACAAATTTACAAAAGTGAAACATTTGAAATAAGAAAAAAGCTGGAAAAACTCAGCAGGTCAGGCAGCACCTGTGGAGAGAGCCTTTGTTAAAGTTGATGATTGAGGCCGATTATTTTTCATTAAAGAGCACATTTAGATTATAAGTATAATCATTACAGTTTCCAAGAACCACGCTCCATGCAGTTTCGGACTGTTAAGCAACAACAATTTGCATTTATATATACGATGATATAATACGTTGATAGAACCACATAAAAAATACACCAGGATGGATGACTGGATGCAAGATCAAAGAGGTAAGATTGAAGGAAATGGATGAAAGGAGGAAAGAGAATTGGAGAGGTATAAAGATGGATTTCCTAAGTATAAAGCCTGGATAGTTTAAGGCATGACCAGTGGAGCAATTAAAATCAGAAGAATGATCAAGGGGTCAGAAGTAGGTATTTGCAGATATTTCAAAGATAATGAGGAGAGAGAACATGGATGGACTTGAACATGAGGTTGATATTTACAAAATCTCAAAACACCATTCTGTGATAGTAATCATCCCATTCACTTCTGTGTGGATTAGGTCGCTGGGACACATTGCTTCCAGAACATTGTGGATCTTCTCTTCCCCTTTGTTTCAAAGCATTTTGCTCACTGTTTTCTGAAGGAATATGATTGTCCTTAACAAGAAATCCAGCATTCTGCATTCTGAACCATAGAAATCCAAGACAGCAATATGTCATTGGCCCAATCATCCAATCTGATATGCTAAAATTTGTCTGAACATACCTAGGTTTATAGGCTGTGATTGCCTTGTACAGATCTTCTAGTGCTGATGTATTATTGGTACATAAAATTCCAGCACTGTGATTGGTCTTTTGATCCAACAATGTAAGCTGTAATTGATCTACACAGAACCTTTCCATGTTTGGTCTGTTCAGATCTGGGAATGTAGGCTGTGATTGATTTGTTCAAGCTGTTATGACATGGAGATAGACAGACAATTCAAATCAAACTTTCTACCTCTGTATTTGCAACACTGTAGAATTAAGATGTAAAGACCTTCTAAATTGATACCATTGATTCTGAACAAGATGATTTTGAATATCCAATTTCAGACTCTGTATAATCAATTCTTGATTTATTAAAATCACTGTAACTATATCAGAACAAAATGTAACAACAAATTAATCCAATTGATTGTTTCAAATTTTCAGAGTCCACAATTTTTGTTTTATTTAAAAATCGAATTGATGTCTATGTTTAAACCCGGTCAAAAGTAAAATGACACCAGGTTATAATCCAACAGGCTTTTGGAGCTCTGCTCCTTTAACAGGTAAAGTCTTCACCTGATGATGAAATAGCTTTTCAAAAGTTTGTGATTTCAAATAACTCTGTTGGACTATTACTTGGTGTCATGTGACCTTGTTCATCTCAATCTGACACCAGCACCTCCACATTGTGTTTAAACCCATTAACTGTTGTTTTCAGCCCCATTCACACAAATTAAAGACAAACAAACACGGTTGAAGAATATAGTATAACAAAACTGGTCAGCTTATTTAAATGCTTGTCATGATGTGTTGTTCCACAGGCATAAATGATTGTTTTTTGACTGATTTTCTGAAGGTGTCCATTTGTTCCACATTTTCCATTCACTTAGAGGAAGTCAGTAATACTTAGTTTCCATTCTCTG
The DNA here is from genome assembly GCF_020745735.1 of Hemiscyllium ocellatum. Taxonomy (NCBI): domain Eukaryota; kingdom Metazoa; phylum Chordata; class Chondrichthyes; order Orectolobiformes; family Hemiscylliidae; genus Hemiscyllium; species Hemiscyllium ocellatum. The sequence goes on from NC_083435.1 coordinate 9,944,327, forward strand.
ACTTCTAATAGCTGATAATGGAAGGTTAAAAAGGGAACTTTCAAATTTCCATGCTGGAGCATCAACAGTCAAACTCCTCCTCACAGAAAACACAGTTTAAAACCCGATTCAAACTCAGGCTTTTCCTTGTCAGAATGAGTGTCTCCTCCATAAGGTCCCTCCCAGACTCATTGGATTCCCAGGTACTAGCCTTATTAATGGATAATTTCTGCTGTCTGACAATTCTGCACTCCATTGATTTCAAAGGATCTGGAATCCTTTGGATCAAGAACTAACCTGCAACTAACTTCCAGGTCTGGCCTCACAACAAACCATAACTTGCTCTGCTTTTTTGTTTTAACAAAAAATGCTGCTCACAGTCTAACGGTAATCTTCAGTTCATAATTCTCAGTTTACCGCTCCAAACCAAAACTGCTTAAAATAATGAAAAGTCAGTGAAGATTCTAACAAGATCTAGGACTGTAGGCTATGATTGGCCTGTGGAAACCCACAGGGGCCATAACTGCTGACAGTGATTGACTTGTATAGATCCAGTACCTTTGGCAGTGATTAGCCTGGAGAAAAATTGTAATACAGGCTGTGATTGCCACAGGTCCCCCACTATACTACAAAGAGACTTGGGAGCCCTAGTGCAGGCTTCTGTTAAAGTAAACATGTAGGTTGACTCTGTCATTAAGAAGGCATAAAAAATGTTAGAACGTAGAACAATACAGCACAGAACAGGCCTTTCCGCCCTCGATGTTGTACCGACCTGTGAACTATTCTCAACTCATCCCCCTACACTATCCTAAAATCATCCATGTGCTTATCTAAGGATTGTTTGAATCTCCCTAATGTGGCTGAGCTGTCATTCACCTCAAGAGGACTAGAATATAAAAGCAGGGATGTATTTCTGACGCTTTACAAATCTCTGGTCAGACCACATTTAGAGTATTGTGAGTAATGTTGGGCCCCATACCTCGGAAAGGATGTATTGGCTCTGTAGCAGGTGCAGAGGAGGTTCATGAGAATGATCCCAGGAATTAAAGGATTAACATACGAGGAACGTTGGAGGACTCTGAGACTATACTCTATGGAGTTCAGAAGGATGGGGGGGGGGTGGGGGTGGTAGGGTGGGGAGGGGGATCTGATTGAAACTTACAGAATATTGAATGGCCTCGACAGAATGAACACTAAGAAGATGTTTTCATTGGCAGGAGAGACAATGACAAGAGGACACAGTCTTAGAGTAAAAGGAACACCCTTTAAAATGGAGATATAAGGAAAAGCTTCTTTAACCAGAGAGTGGTGAATCTGTGGGATTCATTGCAACAGAGGCTATGGAGGCCAGGTCATTGAGTATATTTAAGCAGAGATAGATAAGTTCTTGATTGCAAAGACATTCAAAGGTAATGGGGACAAAGCGGAAAAATGGGATTGAGAAACCTTTCCGTCATGACTGAAAGGTGGAGTGAATTTGATGGGCCAAATGGTCTAATTTCAGCTCCTCTGTCTTATGGTCTTATGGTTTGACCTGTACAGTCTTTGCAGGAAGTATTCTCACGCAATCTAAATTTGATTACTAACATTGAGCTTGAAAATGGGATAATAACCTTGCATTAACTTTGATAAATATTTATGCGATGTTCCAGCTTTGTTTGGAGAATGTACTGAAATCCAATTAATCAGCTGCCGTCCTTGCTGGAAATCAAAGTTCATGATGTGATTGTTCGTTTAATCTGCTCCAGGTTTCTGAGTATCCTACAGGGAACTAATCTACCTAATGGAGGAGGTGGCAGGTTAGAGTTGGAAATTGCCTGGCAACAGTATTTCCACTCTTGTAAATAAACCTTCCTGATTTGATTTGATTTTTTATTATTGTCACATGTACCAAGATACAGTGAAAAATATTGTTTTGTGTGCTAACCAGACAAGTCATACCTACCTTAACTACATCAGGGTAATCGAACAGAATGCAGAATGTAGTCAGCTACAGAGAAGGTGCAGTGAAAGATCAACCCTAATATTTGAGAGGTCTGTTCATTAGTCTGTTAACAGCAGGGAAGAATCTACTCTTAAATTGGTTGCTACATGTTTTCAAAGTTTTATATCTTCTGCCTAATGGACGAAGGTAGAAGAGAGTGTTACCAGGATGGAAGAGATCTTTCATTATTTTGGCTGCTTTCCCAAGGCAGTGGGAAGTGTAGACCGTGTCAATGGAACAGAAGCTGGTTTTCGTGATGTATTCACAACTCTCTGAAATTTCTTATGGCCTTGAGCAGACCAATTGCCATACCAAGCTGTGACATATCTGGATACGATGCTTTCCATGGTGCATCTTTAAAAATTGCAAAGAATAATTGTGGATATGCCACATTTCCTTACTTTTCTTAAGAAGTAGAGGCGTTTGTGTCCTTTCTTGACTGTAGCTTCAATATGGATGGAGCAGAATAGATCATTGGTGATATTTACTCATTGAAACTTGAAGCTCTTGTCCTCATCCACCTCACTACCATTGATACAGACAGGACCATATCGTCCACTCTGTTTCCTGAAGACGATAACCATCTCTTTCAATTTGCTGACATTGAAAGAGGGATTGTTGTCTTTACACTATTCCACTAAGCTGTCTCTCTTTTCTGTACTTTTTCTCATTGCTGTTTGAGATTTGACCCACTACAGTGGTGTCACCGGCAAATTTGTAAATGTAACTAGAGCTGAATTTGTCCATACAGTTGAGTGTATAAGCAGTATAGTAAAGGCCTGAGTGTGTAGCTTTGCGGAACATGAGGTTGAGGATTATTGTGGATATGGTGGCATTGCCTATCCCCAACCGATTGCTGTCTGTGGGTCAGGAAGTTGAGAATCCAGGAGAAAGTCCTAGGCTTTGGAGTTTGGCAATGAGTTTAGTGTTGAAAGTGGAACTAATGTCAGTAAATACAAGTCTGGAATAGTTGTCCTGGTTATCTAGAAGTTTCAGGAATGGAAATGTGGCCAGGGAGATGGCATCAGCCATAGACTTGTTGTGCTGGTAAGCCAATTGTAATGGATCATGGCAGTCTGGAAGGCTGGAGTTGATGTAAGCCATGACTGCCTCTTGATGCCCTTCATAATTATGAGGTCAGAGTGACCAGGTGGTCGTCATTAAGGCAGTTTGCCTAATTTTTCTTTCACACCAGCATGATAGTGATCTTCTAGAAGCAGGTCGGAACTTCACATCGTAGTAAGGAGAAGTTAAAGATGTCTGCAAATGCTCCTGCCACCTGGTCCACATGGGAAATGAGTGCACAGCTAGGGACTCAATTGGGCCAATCAATGTCCACTTTTCTCTTATGTCAGGCTAGGCTAAATAGATCCCAGCTTCTCATCCCCCACATGGAATATCTTACTCTAGAGATTTAAGAAAACACATGCAGCATGACACTCCGAGTGCAGTACAGAGTGCTATGTCATCAGAAAATGCCACCTTTCAGCTGAGACATTAAAACTGAGAACCAGATGCTAAATATCTCATTACTATTCAAAGATAAACATTGGACCTTTCCCTTGTAGAGAGCATAAGGAGTGGATGGGGGAATTTGAGGAGTGCGGACTGAAGGGCCTGATATTTAACAAAACAACTGAAACATAGCACCAAATAACAAAGCTGGGCCTTGCAAATAACCCTACTCAGCACATTTCAGCTGCTTTTGTCACCTCCAATCTGTATCCTGGCCAGCAAGCCTGGCACTATCCAGCACATGTTCCTCTGAAACATGTACCTTGCCATTCAGGTGAGTTTCTCCTAAAACAGGTGTGACAAGCTGGGAACTTGCCTATCTCCCATTACATGAAATACATTTAAAAATCTGTTCTTCTTTTCCTGCCTGTCCCACTCTGGTTTCATTTATTGCCTGTCCCTAGTTGCCCTTGAGAAGGTTTGATGAGCTGCCATTTTGAACTACTGCAGTCTGTGTGTTGTAGGTAGACCTATAATGCTGTTAGTAAGGGAATTCCAGGATTTTCAGCCATGGACATTGAAAGAAAAATGATATATTGTCAAATCAGGATAATGAGTAGCTTGGAGCGAGACTCACAGGTGGAGGTGTTCGCATGTATCTGCTAACCTTGTCCCTTTAGATGGAAGTGATCATGGATTTGGAAGGAGCTTTGGTGCATTTCTGCAGTATATTTTGTACATGGTACATACTGCTGCTACTAAGCAGTTGTTGTGCTAGGAGTAGATGTTTGTAGTGCCAACCAAGCAGGCTGCTTTCTTCAGGATAGTGTCAAACATTTTTGAGTGTTTCTGGAACTATACTCATTCAGCTAATTAGATAATATACCATCATACTTCCGACTTGTTCCTTGCAGATGGCAGACAGATTCTGGGGAATCTGGAGATGAATTACTCACAGAAATATTTCCAACTCTGACCTGCTCTTGTAGCCCCTGTATTCATATGGCCAGTTAAGTTCACTGTGTGATCAATGGTATCTCTCAGAAAGTTGATAGTGGGGGATTTAGTGATGGTAACACCATTGAATGTCAAAGAGCGGAGGTTAGATTATCTTTTATTGGAGATAATCAGTACCTAATATTTGTGTGACAGAACTGTTATTTGCCATTTTTCAGCCCAAGCCTGGATATTGTCCAGGTTTTACCTTGTTTGAATGTAGATTATGGAAATATCTGAGGAGTTATGAATTGCTGAATGTTGTGCAATCATTGATGAACATCCCATTGCTGACTTAAATGAAGTGAGTTATTGATGAGGGCAGTTAAAGATGATTGGACCTAGGAAACTACCCTGGGGAACTCCTGCAGAGATGGCCTGGAGCTGAGATGACTGACATAGAACAACCACAACCATCTTCCTATGTGCCAGGTCTGACTCCAACTAGTGGACAGTTTTCCCCCGATTCCTATTGACTACTGTTTTGCTAGGATTACTTGATGTGACACTCAGTCAAATGCAATTGTGATGTTAAAGGCAGTACTCTCACCTCATCTCCATATTTGAACCATGGCTGTAATGAGGTCAGAAGCCAAGTGAACTCATACTACGTAGTGGTGAACAGATTATTGTGAAGCAAGTACTGCTTCACTGCACTGTTGATGTCACCCATGATTGAGAGTAGACTGCTGGGGTGGTAATTGGCCAGATTGGATTTGTTCTGTTTTTTGTGTAGAGATATTGTGTGGGCAGTCTTCCATGTTATCGGGTAGCTACCAGATTTGTAGCTGTACTGGAACAGGTTGACTTGGGCTGCAGCAAGTTCTGGAGCACAAGTCTTCAGTACTTTTGCCAGAATGTTGTCAGGTCCTTTTATGGATCCAGTTTCTCCAAACATATTGAATTGGCTAAAGACTGGCATCTGTGATACTGGAGGAAGCCGATGTGGATCATCCATTCAGCACTTCTGGCTGAAGATTATTATGATTGCTTCAGCCTTATTTTTGTACTGATGTGCTGGATTCCCCCATCATTGAGGATGGGCATATTTGTGAAGCCTCCTCCTCCAGTGAGTTGATAAATTGTGGTTCACCATTCATGAATGTAAGTGGCAGCACTTCAGAGCTTAGAACTGATCGTTTGTGTGGGATTGCTGAGCAGTCTATCACTTGCTGCATATGCAAGTTGTTCTGTTTTGTAATCTTCCAGGTCAACACTTCATTTTTAGTTATACCTGGTGCTGCACTTTCATTGAACCCAATTAAACGTTGCCTTGACTTTTCTCTTTAGATTTTTATATTTCTTACATTACATGTTTCTCTTGAAATTTAAAACCATGCCCAAATATTCACCAATTGCAATAGCAGTAAGATGTCTTTATAGTTTTAATTTTAATACTTAAAAATTCCTTTGCAATAATGGCTTGTGTAACACTTGCTTTCCTCCTCATTTGCTACGCATTAACTTTCCATGTTTCATGTTCAAGATATAACTTTTTATTGCACGGGTTTAGATTGAAAAGATGCATTGACAAGACATTTAGATTGAAATTATCTCATTGGGTAGACACAGCATGGGTTCATGAAAGACAGTTCATGTTTAACTAATCTACTGGAATTCTGTGAAGGCATAACGAGCACGGTGGACAAGTGGGACTCAGTAGATGTGGTATATCTAGATTTCCAAAAGGCATTCGACATGGTGCTGCACAAAAAGCTGCTGCATAAAATAAAGATGTATGGCATTACAGATAATGCATTAACATAGAGGATTGGTTAACTAACAGGAAGCAAAAAATGGGGATAAATAAGTGGTTTTCTGGTTGGCGATTAGTGACTGGTGGTGTGACTCAGGGATCAATGTTGGGATCACAGTTATTCCCAATTTACATGGATGATTTCGAGTTGGGAACCACAACTTTGATGTTGTGCGTCAAAGTTTGTGGATGACACCAAGATGAGTGGTAGAGCAAGTGTGCAGAGGACTGAAACTTTACAAAGGGGCATAGATAGTTTAAGTGAGTGGGCAAAGGTCTGGCAGATGGAGTACAATGTTAATAAATGTGAAGTCATCATCGGTAGAAATAACAGTAAAAAGGACTATTAATTGAATGGTAAAAAAAATCGCAGCACATTGCTGTGCAGAGGGACCTGGGTGTCCTTGTTCATAATCGCAGAAGTTTGGTCTGCAGGTGCAATGGGTAATTAAGAAGACAAATGAAATTTTGTCCTCATTCCTAAAGGGATTGAGTTTAAAAGCAGGGAGCATATGTTGTTGCTGTATAGGGTGCTGTTGAGGCCACATATGGAGTATTGTGTGCAGTTTGGTCTCCTTACTTAAGAAAGGACAGAGTGGAGTTTCACTCGGTTGATTCTAGTTGGCTTATAGTTGAAGGGGTTGACTGATGAGGAAAGATTGAGTAGACTGGGATTATAATCATTGCAATTTATAAGAATGAGGGAGGATCTTATAGAAATGCATAAACTTATGCAGAGAAAAGATAAGACAGAAATACAGGGGATGTTTCCACTGGAGCGTGAAGTAGGACTATAGGGCATCAATTCAAAATTAGGGGAAGCAGATTTAGGACCAAATTGAGATGAAACTTCTTCACCCAGAGGGTTGTGTATCTGAAATGCCATGCACAGTGATGTAGTTTAGGGTTCCTCATTGAATATTTTTAAAGCTAAGATAATTTTTGAGTAGTAAAGGAATTAAGGGTTACGGTGAGAGGGTGGGTAAGTGGAGCTCAGACCACAAAAAGATCAGCCATGATCTTATTGAATGGCGGAGCAGGCTCGAAGGGCCAGATGACCTACTTCTACTCCCAGTTCTTATGTTCGTAAGTAAGTTTCTACAATTGTCAGCAAAAGTGCATACTAGACAGGATTGGGTTAGTAATGACTTATTCTACTTTTTTCTCATCCCTGCATGTATTTTAACTCTCAAAGAGGAGGGAAAGAACATCCTAAGTTCCCAATATAATGTTTTGCATGCAAGGCCTGTCAAACACCATCTTAGATGCAATGAAAACCAAATTTTAAAAAAAATTCAACTGATATCATGGTCCTTGTGAAAGAGGTGCTTCTGGCCAGTCCTCCCTATCTTGGCATTCCTGTCAGAGGAAAGTTGAAGTAGTTCAAGATGCGTGTTGCATTCCAGACCTGGCCTGTCTTCAAAAGTTTCAGAAACGGAATAAAGTATCGAAACAGAGAGAAGGACACAATAGAGGAGCTTGGAACAGCAGCACCATTCTTGGAATTTAAGGAATCTTAGTAAAGGAATTTTAGTAAACACACACAGAACCAAAAACAGATGCATTTCAATACTGCCTTTCGTGACTCCAGAATGTCTCTCAGAATTTTATATTCAATTCAGCAGCTTTTGAAGTGCCACAAATTGGGAGACACGAGCCAGTTTGCATGCAACAAATCTACAAAATGCTAACAAAAACAGAAATTGCTAGAAAAGTTCATCAGGTCTGGCAGCATCTGTGGAAGGAAGTCAGAGTTAATGTTTCGGGTCCAGTCAACCTTCCTCAGAACTCCAATATGGATTAGAGGCCCATATCAGTCTAATATTTTAATCTTTTACCCAGAGGGTGATGGGGACCTGGATATTATTGTCTGTAAAGGCAGAAATCCTGATGTTGTTTAAAATACATATTTGAATATGTTGTTGAGGTACTGCTATATACAGAACTACAGACAATGGCTTGGAATGCTAGTTAAACTGTTACTATTTGTTTTTAGCAGATATTCTGTGTTTCCACTTGCTATAACCTTGTCACGCATGACAGACTGGGTAGCGGTGGATGTCTCTTGGAAAGTAGGCAAACACAGCATAAACAGGTAGAGATTTAATGAAAGGCTGTAAATTTAAAATTAAAACCTGGAAATACTGAAATGTAGGCAGACACAGTATAAACAGGTAGAGATTTAATGAAAGGCTGTAAATTTAAAATTAAAACCTGGAAATACGGAAACCGAACAGCAGCTCAGAACCACAAATATTTGCAGCACAGATGCTGGCTTTGCGTGCCCATGTTAGATGTACGAGTCAATTCAAAAGTAATCCTACTGTTCTCCTCGGATCTAATAGCCCAAATGCTTATTCTTCAGAGAATAAAAGTCTCAATACCTTTGACAGTATTCCATACTCTCAACTTTCTGACTAAAGACATAATAAGCTGCCTCGCTCCTCATTTAATGACAGTTTCAGAGTATGGTTGATCTTTCATCTTCAATTATAGAGTTTAATATAGACTATCAATGCTCAATATAATTTGAAACAGCCATTCTTAACTGGAATTTTCAATTACTGTCGACACATAAAGAGGATGATTAGTCATAATCCCAGTTAGCTTTTTGAGGTTCATTCACTAGGACTCCTAAATTTCTCCATTCATTAGCTTTCTGCAGTCTTTCTCCATTTATACAATATTCAGCTCCTCTATTCTTCCTGCCAAAGTGCATGGCCTCACATGTCTCTACATTATAGGGACATGATTTACTCACAATTGGAAAATATGCATTTAATAGTGATAGGCAGCATGGCTTTGTGTGGGAGAGGTTATGTCTCACAAACTTGCTTAAGTTATTTGAGAGAGTGACAAAGATGATTGTTGAGGGTAGGTCAGTGGATCTTGTCTAAATTGACTTTAGCAAGTCTTTGATAAGGTCCCTCCTGACAGGCTGATAGAAAAGGTGAAGTCACATGGGATTTATTGTGAGCAGGAAAGATATATATAGAACTGGCTTAGTTAAAGAAGGCAGTAGCGATGAAAAGGTGTTTTTCTAACTGGAGACCTCTGACCAGTGGTGTTCTGCAGGGTTCAGTGGTCAGACCGTTGTTGTTTGTAATATACATACAAATGATTAGGAGGAGAATGTAGGTGGTCTGATTAGAAAATTTACAGACAATGCAAAGACTTGGGGAGCTGTGAGTAATGAGGATTGGAAAAAGATACAGTAGGATATCAAAAGAATGGAGACTTAGGTAGAGAAATGGCAGGTGGACTTTAATCTGGCCAAAGGTGAAGTGATGGATTTTGGAACAGCTAATGCAGCAGGAAAGAATATAGTAAATGGCAGAAGCCTTAGAAGCATTAGCATACAGAGGGATCTAGCCATACAGGCCCACAGTTTCCTGAAAGTGGCAACACAAATGAATGAGGCGGTCAAGGAGGTGTATGGCATGCTTGCCTTCGTCGATTGGGGCACAGAGTATAAAAATTGGCAATTCATGTTGCAGCTGAACTTTAGTAGGCCATATTTGGAAACTGCTTACAGTTCTGTTTGACGCTATCAGAAAGATGTGGAGGCTTTGGAAAGGATACAGAAAAGGTTTATCGGAATACTGCCTGGATTGGAGAGTGTTAAGTATGAGGCATGATTGGGCAAACCTGGTTTGTCTTCACTTGAATGTTGGAGACTGATGGGTGACCTAATAGAAGTTTACAAAATTATGAGAAGCATGGATAGAATAGATGGAGACTTTTTTTCAGCAAGGTCGAAATGCCAATTACTTGGTGACATAGTTTAAGGTAAAAGAGGAAAAGTTTAAAGGTGATATGAGAGGCGAGTTTTAATACTGAGGGTGTTAAGTTCCTGAAATGCACTGCCAGTGGAGGTTTTAGAAGCAGATTCAAAGCAATATTTAAGAGGCATCTTGATAAATCCATGAATAGGTCAGGAGTAAAGGGATGTGGACCACATAGAGGCATGGGTTTTTAAGTTAGAAATATGTCATGTGTCAGCACTGGCTTGCTAAAAGAAGGGCTTCTCCCTGTGCTGTTCTATTCTTCTTTATTCTGTTGTATTCTATCTGTCAAGTTTTTGCCTTCTCAAATAATTTGTCTGTATCTCTCTGCAGATTCCTTGTATCATCTCACCACTTGCCTTCTCACATATATTTTGTATCATTGGCAAACTTGGCTATATGACATTCACTTTCCTCACCCAAGTCATTAACATACACCATAAGCAACAGTGGTGCCAGCACTGTTCCCTTTGGCACATATAGAGTAATAGGGTATGGGAATGGGTCTGGGTGGGATACTCTTTGGAGGGTCGGTGTGGATTATTGAGCCAAATGGCCTGTTTCCACATTGTAAGGAATGGCACACCACTTGTTACAGGTTACCATCCTGAAAATGCCCCTGTTATCCCAGCTCTCTACTTTCTATTAGTTAGTCAATCCTATATCCAGACTAATATACGACTCCCATCACCATGGGCTTTTATTAAGTTGCCTAACTTGTGGCACCTTATCAAACATCTTCAGAAAATCCAAATATGTTACATCATTGCTTTCTCTTATCCATTCTGTTTGTTACCTCCTCAAAGAATTCTAGTAAATTTGTCAGGCATGACTTCCCTTCGTGAAGCAATGCTGACTCTGCTTGATAATATTATGTGTTTTGAGGTACTCTGCTTACCATTTACAATAGATTCTGACATTTTCCCAATGACAGTCATATTGACTTGCACTTTTGTTCTGTCCCCTTTAAAATGAAACAATAACCAATTATTGGCTACAATAGTTCAGCTGATGCTTACCTGAGTGGTTTGTAAACTTTAGTGTAACTTGCTTGATTTTGTGTTGTATGAGTAAAAAGTGAGGTCTGCAGATGCTGGAGATCAGAGCTGAAACTGTGTTGCTGGTTAAAGCGCAGCAGGTCAGGCAGCATCCAAGGAACAGGATATTCGACGTTTCGGGCATAAGCCCTTCATCAGGATGATAAAGGGCTTATGCCCGAAATGTCGAATTTCCTGTTCCTTGGATGCTGCCTGACCTGCTGCGCTTTAACCAGCAACACATTTTCAGCTTTGTGTTGTATGCCTCTGTGAAGCTTGGTGTCCTGTAGGAAGGTAAATGCCTGCTTGTCCTACTCTTCCCTTGCTGTCAACTTCAGATTTCTTTTTCTTGCTTCAGATTTTTTGCATTTATATTTTTTATTGATTTTGGTAATAATTCTAGTCAGATATCAGTCAGAAGCATGCTGACAACTGTAGCTATTGCTCTATGAGTGCATCTGTTTTTGAGGCTTATTTGTTGCAAAGTCCAGTGAGATTTCTTGCCATATTTTACCAAATTCACTCCATTAACTACGTAACTTGCACCTATTGCATCTCTCACTTCCAATCTTACCACGCATTATCCTGAGAACAATTTGCTACTCTGTGCGTAGTCGCCAATGGACTGTTACCCCTAGCATCCACACCATTTTTAAAAACCCCTTTGTACCTGTCTGTTTCTTCTTATGTTACTGTTCAGAACAGAACTGCTTTAGTGACTATATATGTGTACAAATAAAAAAAAGCTAGTTCCAGGGACACAATCAAGGTCAGTGCAAATGAGACACTCCTTATATTGGCTTCAGTCCATACATCATTCTTTGTGATCAGGACTAGGAAGGCATTTAGCACACCTGTGTTTATTGCACAGAACTTCGAGAATAAGAGTTGAAACGTCATGTTAAGGTTGTACAGGGCGTTGGTGAGGCCTGTCTGGGAGTACTGTGTCCAGTTCTGGTGGCCCTGTTATCAAGAAGGTTATTATTAAGCTGGAGAGGGTTCAGGAAAGATTTAGCAAGATGTTACTAGGAATGAAGAGTTTGAGTTATAAGGATAGGCTGGAATTCTTTTCACTGGAATGTAGGAGGTTGAGGGGTGACCTTGGGGTTTATAAAATAATGAGGGATAGAAATAAAATAAATGGCAGATGTATATTTTCTTGAGGGTGGAGAAGTTTAAGACTTGGAGGCATATTTTAAAGATGACAGGAGAAAAAGTTAAAAAGACATGAGTGGCAACTGTATTACAAGTGAGTGGCTTGTGTATGGAATGAACTTCCAGAGGAAATGTTGGATGCAAGTACAGTTACCTTAAAAGACATTTGAATAAGTACATTAATAAGAAATGTTTGGAGTGATATGGGCCAAGTGCAGGCAGGTGGATCTAGTTTAGTTTGGAATTACTGTCAGTAAGAACTGATTGGACCAAAGTATCTGTTTCTGTCCTGTCTGACTCAATGACTTGACGCCGAGTCCGTCTCTCTCGGTTCTGCTTCAAAACTGAAAAGGCAAAAAGAATTTTGTTGGTTACTTCTGCACTTAGCATTTTGATTAGGCACTTTTCTGATTTTTTTAATGATCAGTTTTTATGCTTTTATACTTTTTAATGCATGTTCATGTTGTGTCAACCTGTATCTTTCTGAAAGTGCTCATCTGTACCATGAGTGTTGAGAAAAAGATTGAAATGTGGCCCCTTATGTGAACAGCTGTTGCTGTTCAGACTGACCTCTATCCTGAGATAATGAAGTAGATCTTTAAAATTGTTTGACAATAAATGATTTTGGGTGTTGGAAGTTCAGAGCAATTGTCAATGATATGACTGGAGGACGTGTGCCAATTTTCCAGATGATAAAGTATTCAAAATGATGCTATTAAGCAATTTTGCAGAAATATATCATTTGCATATTTTTGCCCTAACTCCCATTTAAGTTCCTCAAGCAATGAGTACCAACTGAGTAGGCTCCAAGAACACTAGCCTTATTGCTTCAGTGAACTGTCAGAGCTCAAGGCTTGCTCCAAATGCACAGGGATAAATGCAACTGAGATTGAGGTGCACAGCAGCACTTGGCCTACAAGCCCTCAGACAACATCTGTTTGTCTTTGAGCGAGCACAAAGGTTCAGTAATTTTGCTGCGGATTAAATTCAATTACATTGTGCCATGACGTCTGGTGCATGAAAGGAACCATACTTGCTTGAGGCATTTCTACAGCCTCTCCAAGGCTGCAGGATGGTATAGCACTTGTGAGACAGCTATTCAATTTGGACATTGCGTTTTGCCAATTAAAGTGAAATAAAAGCTGTTATGCAGAGAAGGAAGCTGTTTTGTTCACATTTTATGCAAAGCAAATTCCCTCTTCATTATTTAGAAGTTCTGTACTCTTTATGCCACTTATCATTTTTTGTAACTTCTCATAGTAGCAAATAACAACCTCTAACACTTGCTTTCTTTTTCTAACCTACTCCTTCCCAGTGATGGAGAAGAATGAACCCTTCAGCATATCGCCTCCTGTGGCCCCATGTTGAATTAGCCCATTTCCACTAAATATCTTTATTTTCATTTGTTCATTGGATGTGGATGTGAAGGCTAAGCTAGACATTTGTAGCCCATCGTTATTTCCCTTGCTGATACTAAACCACCTCTTGAACCACTTCTGTCCATGGGGTGTAGCAACATAGGAAGGGAGTTCTGGGATCTTAGCCTAGCAACCATGAAGGGGCAGTGATGCAGTTCCAAGACAGGATAGTGAGTGGCTTGGAGGGGAACTTACAAGTGGTGGTGCAGCCATCCCTTGTGTGTCGAAATGTGAGAGGTCATGATTTTGGAAGGAGGCTTTTGAAGGCTCTTGGTAAGTGCTGCAGTGCACTTTGTAGATGATACACAATGCTGCCACTGTGCTTTGGTGGTGGACCAAGTTAGTGTTCAAAGTGGTAGTTATTATTCTTTTTTAGTCAGCATTGGAAGATAAATCCCTGGACTTTGGGACAAGAAAGAGATGACAAAGTTGAAGAGAGATGGAGCCAGGAGTCAGGAAGCAGAAAGGATTGAAAAACGCACATCAGAGAAAAAAAAGTTTTGATTTAAGTGGAGGAGTTTAAGAAAAAGATTTCTTCTCTCAGGTGGCCATTGACCTTCTGAATTAACTATCTTGGAAAGCAGTGGAGGCTGGGTCATTTGATATACTCAAGGCTAAGTCATATATATCAGCCTTGAATATATTATTGATCAACAAGGCAGTCAAAGATGATGACGAAAGAGAAGAAAGCATTACTACAGCCATGATCAGATTAAGCATGATCTAATTGAATAGTGGAGCAAGTTCGATAGGTCGACTTCTGTTCCTATTTTTTACGATGTTATGCTCTCACTGCATACAAGCACAAATCCCCAAAGGCCACCAAATAAGTTGATGAGCAGTTTTAAAAAAAAATAAATTTGCATTGATTTATAAATAGAGGAATGAAATAGTAAAGGAATAAGATCAAACAAGAACTTTATAAAACACTGATTAGGTCTCAGCTGGAATTTTTAGATTAGATTACTTACAGTGTGGAAACAGGCCCTTCGGCCCAACAAGACCACACCGACCCGCCGAAGCGCAACCCACCCATACCCCTAACCTAACCCTTACTACGGGCAATTTAACATGGCCAATTCACCTGACCCGCACATCTTTGGACTATGGGAGGAAACCGGAGCACCCGGAGGAAACCCACACAGACACGGGGAGAACGTGCAAACTCCACACAGTCAGTCGCCTGAGGCGGGAATTGAACCCAGGTCCCTGGTGCTGTGAGGCAGCAGTGCTAACCACTGTGTCACCGTGCCACCTATTGTGGATAATCTGGGCACCACATTTTAAGGAAGATGTAAGGTTATTCAAATATGGGAGGTTTATCAGGATGTGACAATATGTGAGGGAACTTCAGCTATGAGGAGAGGCTGAAAAAGTTGAGTACAATCTACTTGAAACAGAGGGTGAGAGATATTCATGATGTTGAGAAGTTTTGAATGAATTAATTGAGGAAATGATTCTTGTCATAAAACTCTATTCTAAAAAGATCCACGTGGGCAGATGTGAACAAATATTTTCACTCTGAATTACTGGGATCTGGAAAATTTCATTTTAAATGTTTTCACAATTTGAAAGGGTATTCAAGGTTAAAGAGCCGACAGGCTATGGAGAAAATAAAGGGTTCTGTTACCTAACAAAGAGCCAGCACAAGCAAGATAGACAAACTGGCCTCCTTCTGTCAGTTCCCATGAACCTTTGAAGCAGTGATATGATAGAGTTATAAAGAGGTTTGGTAGACAGTATGGAGTGAATGTTTACACTTTTGGTTGTGTCTAGAAAATAGGATTATAAGTATGACTAATGAACTGAACCATCTGTTAGACTGCTCTGGAACTCTACCAGTTTTCTTGCCATTGTCCTGCTGTGATAAACTTGTGCTCTACCAGTGCACTAACCACATTAGATATATCTTAATGATTATTGATAATGTTTATAATCTTCAATAATGCCAATGGGGATGCTGTAAAAAAAAACTAATGTCCTCTTTGAACTCAGTACCACAAATATTCAGGCAAGATTGATATCACAATCGACAATGTGTCCAAGTTCCAGGTCCTGTTTTCTCAACTCAATATTTCAGGAAAGGATAAATAAAACAATTCAAAAGCAATTTGAACCTATTCTCGATATGCAATAGCATTGACATTAAGGATTTGAAGAAACTTGCTATCAGTCGAAATGGTGACAACTTGTCTATCAAGTACTTCATCCTTTGAATCCAAAACCCATAATGAACTCTTGGTCCCACTACCTCATGGAATGTCCTGCCCGCTCTGTCCAAAGATCATTTTGTTTTGAGTAGGCCTTTTCAGCCACATGAAGACCAATTAAAGAAATACATGACATTGAATATATATCATTCTAGAATTAAGGGACTGCTGATGAATCTACAAGCATTGTTGAGTTCATTGGGACCAGTAGTCACTTGGACTTTTGAAGATCCAAAGTCTGATAAATAAGAATTTACTTTTCTTTGCAAGCAGAAATAATTGTATTTACAGGTCATTTTGTAAATCAATGGAGATAGATGGTCACCAAATACTTTACATTTATCTTTAGATTCTTCATCAAAATCACTGTAACTACTGTGGAGTGTAACTTCCAGAGAGGCAATATAACTTTCACATCTAGTGCTAGAGAGACCTATGTTCTCCTATCTGACACCTCCATCCTCCTCCTTATAAAGGAAATCCTATTAGATTAATCCATAAGAGAGATGAGAACAGATGAAGACAGAATTAAATATAAATGGACATGCGCTGTGTTGAGAAAAATATAATTGAATCTAAGTTTTCTAGGGTAGAACTATTTATTGAAGCGCATCATACCTTAAAATGACTTGCAAAACAGTAGGTAGACAGTAGGCCACTGTTGAGAGTTCTTATTTCTCTTTCCACAGCGGTGTAGGAGATTATTCCAAAGGAGCTTCCAGCTTGGGGATGTGACCTGGCAAAATATTACAATTCACTTGTTTAGTACAATGCAGTCTCTTGATTCCGATCTCACAGGGTTGGCTGAATGAGAATTTATATTAATCTTCCCAACAAGTGCAGAGAATATTATATCAGGGGTTGTTTAAAGTGGCATATAGCTACATACAGTGCAACTCTGATGTGAACAGAAAAAGCCTTTGAGGCAGTAGAAATTTAGGAAGCTTACTTTTACATATATTTTAACCATGAATATATATGTTGTATTAAGATATTTCATTTTTCAATGTCAATGTAACCTCTGTTGGATTAAATTGAGAAGATGGACTGAGCTGAAATACATTGGAAATCCAACACCTCCACTGAAAGCATTCACACTTGTAGTCTTCACTTACATTAATTTCCTGTTCTTAAATGAATGGGACCTTCACCACAGGAGAGAGAAGTGAAACTGAAGTGAAATACTGAGCTATGTTTATTTGAGTGACACTGGAATGATCGCAGCAGCATTCTGTTGAGACAAATTTGGGAAGGGCTTCAGGAGGCGAAGCCACCAGAAAGAAGGAAATGAACAATATTTGAAAGCTTTTAATTGTGTCAGACATAAAGCAAAGAAAGAAGCCATTCAGCATGACCTGTCTGTGCTCTACCACAGCCTGCTCCCATTTCACCTAACTTTCTTTCTGTTCAAGTATAACGCATGACTTAGTGGGACTGTGTTTGTTACCCATTCCTAACTGCCCTTGAGAAGGTGATGCTAAGCTGCCTTTCTGCAGTCCATGTGCTGTAGGTAGACCCACAAGCTGTTCAGGACAAATTTCCAGAATTTTGACCCAGTGACACTGAAAGAATGGTGAAACATTTCCAAGTCAGAATGGTGAGTAGCTTGGAGATGAACTTGCAGGGGATGGTGGTGCTTTCACGTATCTATTGCCCTTATCCTTTGAGATGGTACTGGTCATGAGTTAGGAAGGTACTGCCTTAAGAACTTTGGTAGAATTCTGCCATGTAGCTTGGTGGGCAAAGTGAATGTTTGTGTTGTGATAATGGAGGCAAGAGCGAGGCCATGCTCTTTGGAAACTGGGCTGACCAATCCTCTATCACTTTCACCATCAGGACAGACCACCTGAAGGTGCTGGGTATTTGGTTCGGAGGGGCTGCAGCATGCACGAAGTCTTGGGAGGAGCGGGTCACCAAGGTGAGACTGAAACTGGGCTGATAGGAACACTGGTTACTCTACATGGCGGGTAAAAATCTGGTCATCAGACTTGGTCTCAATGTTGTCACATGTAGCGCAGGTTTGGCCTATTCCCTGAACCTGCACCACCGCAGTCGCCTGGTCATCTTCCACTTCATGTGGAGATCGAAGATAGAACATGTCCAAAGGGAAGCAATGTACAAAGACCTGGACAAAGAGGGAAAAAACACACCCAATACTACCCACACCCTGATGGCCACATTTGTGTGTGGCTGCATCGAGCTGTGTGTGGATCCCTGGTACGCAAACACCAAGTGTCACTCCGTACTGAGGTTCTACCTGTCCCTGATATTGCAAAGAATGGGCCTGGCCTCAGTGCTGTGGAACGCTCCAGGTAGTTGGACATTTCTGTACTACCTGTCCTTCATAGAGATATTTGTGAAGGAAAACACCTTTGACCACAAGTCAATCAGGAAGTGGTTAGCACATAGCATCCTTAAAACCTTGTGGAAAAGGAGAAGATGGATCTTGGAGAGCAGTTTCCTGTGCAGACTGATAAAGTCATTTGGCAGAATGCCTCATTGCCAGAACTTTCAAACAAGCACCAGGATATTGCTTGGCTGGTGGTGAAAAGGACTCTGCCAGTGAGATCCTTTATGTGTGTCCAGACTTTCTGCGTCACCACACGCTGCCCTCGAAACTTCTGTGGAGGGGACGGGACTGTCACACACCTCCTTCTGGAATGTGTGTATGCAAAGGAAATCTGTAGAGGAATGCAGTAGTGTATGTTAAGGTTCATCCTGAGCAGCTCCATGACATGGTGTGCTGTGCTCTATGGTCTGTTCCTTGGGATGCACACCGAGAGGAACATCAACTGAGCCTGGAGGATCATCAATTTGGTAACAGTCGCTCTTTGATCTGCCCAAAACTCAGTGGTCTTCCAGTTGAAGGAGTTAACTCCAATTGAGTGTTGTAGACTGGCACATTCCAAACCCCAGGACTACATGCTGAGGGATGCATTAAAGCTTGGGGCAGCTTCTGTCAAGGCGCGGTTGAGAAAAACCACCTTGTAAGATACTCCTGCAAAAGAATAACTGGGGTCCATTCAGTAATTGGGCCCAGCTGACACCTCAGCTAAAGCCCAAGAAGTTGACTGTAAATATAGAGAATGGTGAACATCAAGAGCTTAATTTGCTCTCTGTAAGTAGAGAGTATAGACCTGAACAGCTTCATTAACTGTACGTTTAGCAAAGATTTCTTTTTATGAATATAATATATTTTTGCAATAAAAAAAGACATTGGCTGCAGGTTTATTGTTCCTTGAAAGTGGAGTCACAGGAAGACAGGGTAGTGAAGAAGGCATTTGGTATCTTTGTCTTTATTGGTCAGTGCATTGAGCATAGGAGTTAGAAAGTCATGTTGCGGCTGTACAGGACATTGGTTAGGCAATTTTTGGAATTCTTTAATTCTGGTCTCCCTGCTATAGGAAGGATGTTGTTAAGCTTGAAATGGTTCAGAAAAATGTACAAGGAGGTTGCCAAGGTTGGAGGGTTTGAGCTATATGGATAGGCTGGAGCTATTTTCCCTGGAGCATTGGAGGCTGAGGGGTGGCCTTATAGAGGTTTATAAAATCATGAGGCATGGATAGGATAAAAATACAAGATCTTTTCCTGGGGGTAGGGGAGTCACAGAACTCGAGGGCACAGGATAAGGGTGAGAGGAAAGATTTAAAAGGGACCCAAAGAACAATTTTTTCTCACAGAAGGTGGTGCATGTATGGAATGGTCAGTTTCCATGCTGTACATCTCTATGACTCTGTAACCTCCTACCCATCATTGGGAGTTTAAATTTCTCCCAGTTTCTCCAACCCAATCGCATCTCATGCAAAACTTGGTGGTATTCCACTGATGCAACAACGACCTTTTCTTGCTTTTTCGGAAGGAGCTTGCCAGTTGGGAAAGGTGCAGCATTTTAATGGGATTGACTCATCACAACAAGGGAATAGCTTTGACTGGCAAAACTAAACCTCCAAATGGCCAGTTTTCAAAGGTGAAAGAAATCTGTTTGTGCTTACTGATCCAATTTATCAGCTCATAATTTAAATGTCAAGCGAGACTTGTGGTCAGAAGTAGCCAAGTTTCTTTTCTTTCTTACCCCATGAGTCAAATTAAGTTTAAACCCTTTGAATTTACTGGTGACTCCAGTTGTTGGTGGTAATTTCTGAAGCAGGATTTACCTAACAAGTTACAAAGAAATAGGGTCATGGTGTTCCTGATATTCCAAAGTACTTTACATGCCAATTAAATATTTTAAATTGCAGTTTTCATTATAGTTTATATGCTAGTCAATGCGCATGCCACAAAGAGTAATGTGATAACCACCAGATAATTTGCTCTGTTGTGCTCTTGATTGAGGGGTAAAGATTGATACCCAGTTTTTCCTCAATAATATTTGCAAGATAATTTGTATAAACATGTGATAACTAAAGACAGTATCTCTGTTTCTGCAGTACTCCCTCAGTACTTGGGTGGGTCTTGAAGCCACAATGTTCTGGTTCAGAAGCAAGGAGGTTACCAACTGAACCATTTTCGTTGCATGAATTGCCTGATAAGGGGGTGGGGTAGCTTCCTCTTTTTAACATGTCTTTGTTTGTTCCCTTCTCAAGGTCCCCATAGAACAATAAAATCTCCCGACACTGCCCCTATACGTTTCCAACAGGACATGCCTAATACTTTCAAAACACATTCCTCTTTCTACACCCTTGTACTTAACACACTCAGCAGACACTCTATAAACTGCAGCAGGCAGAGAGAGAGAGAATGTGTGTGACTGGCCACTACAGAACAACACAGTGTCTTCTAAAGGGACAGCCTTAAACGGAGGGTCCTAATTTACGAATGTCTGATTTTCAGATGCTCAAAATTACGAACACAGTCCCACACAGGGGTGTAATTTTCAAGATCCAACATACCAACATTTCCTTGAACTTACAAACAGATATTTTATATTGTCCTGCATTGCATTGCAACTTGCATACAAATTAACTTGTGAATAGACTCAAGAATGGAATGCATTCACTTGTATCAACTTTCTGGGAATTAAGCTTCATGCTAGGACATGTTTTTCAATAGGTGATTCAGACTAGTGGCTGTTACCAAAGAATTCAACAATAATTTGGACCCCTGAAAAAGGCCATTTGGTCCATGTGCTCTGTTCCTGTTTCTGAAAGACATTAATAAACTGGTTCAATTTTTAACAGTCCCTGTATTTTCTCAGGATATTGTCCCTCAAATTACAGAATGGATATGCATAATGGGAATTGGGTAGAGGAACGAATGCTGACTTAGCCAGTGACATCCACATCTCATGAGTGAATGCTGGAAAAATACGGGAATGCCAGTCCTCTCCTGCAGCCTCTTGATTATCTCACTGTTTAGTTAACAGAGTAGCAGAATTCTGAATTAAAATAATGGATTTAGATATTGTACAGTATTTATCACAATGGAAAAGACAATGTTATGTCATCCAAATCATTACCAAAGGAGGTGAATATATTAATAATCAGATCCCAAATTTACTCCATTTCACAGCATGAAATCAGCTCAACTTCATTTAACTCTGAGTTAAGATTGATCTTATCAGGTAAAAAGCAAATGACTTCAGAGAAAACATGCACAGACTCCACTTTCAGTTTGGAATACTTTTTTCTATCCACAAATATGTCACTTCTATGCTTACTGAAAACAGTAAATGCTGGAGATCACAATGGGTCAGACAGCATCCATGGAGAGATAGCAAGCTAACGTTTCAAGTCTAAATGGTTCTTCATCAGAGCTGAACTCATTCCTATACTTCCTGGATTGAGTACATCTATGGTTTCCATACCTCCAAACCAGTCTTTTGCTGACTGGGTTCTGGAACTCTGGAAATTCCTCCCCAACTCTTTCAGCCTCTCTCAGTCCTCTCCTGAAGTCAATTTTATTTTCCTCATAAGAGGCGAGCAACGACAGCACCAAGCATTCAAACTTTCATTGCAATACAAGGCGCTGGGAGTTAGTTTGTTCTGAGTATTCTAATGTGTACAAGCCATTCTTCTTGTTTTGTTACCCTCATCAGCCCTGCTGTTTCTTCAAACAGGAGATGTTAACTTCTGCTACTTGATTGGAAATCTGGAATTAAAATCCCACATGCAGAAATTGTGACACTGAGAACAATAAAACTGTTCACTTTGGGGTTAGACATGGAAAGAAAGAACAGAAAGTCTTGTATTTTATATCCTCAGAAGATTTGAAAGTACTTTATAGCCAAAATAAATGTTTTGATGAGCTATAATGTAGGAGAAGTGACAAACAGATTGCATAGAACGTAAAATTTAACCTCACCTAAGAGCAGTATGAGTTTAACCTTGTCATCCAAAGGAAAGCACATTTGACAGTTCCTTGGCATTGCATTAGGAATGACAGACTGGATTATATGCTCTGGCATCTGGAAACTTAGACATGTGATACAACTTATACATCTAATTCTTGGAGTACTGACGACCCCATTCCTGAACTCCCAGTCCAATAAGGTGCAAGAGTAGAAGTAGGCCAATCAATTCATTAAGTCAGCTCCACCATTCAATGGAATCATATGTGATCTGATAAGCCTCAACTTTCCACTTTCCTGGCTTTTTCCAATAACTCTTGACTGCCTTACTGAAATTTAAAAAAAAGACTCATTTTCTGTTTGTTTATCTCTCAATTTAATACTGTGCTTAACTTCCCCATGGTCAGTTTAGCCCTTTCTCAAATCCTTCACCATTACTGGGATATACCATTGCTGCAAGTCTTGAGCTATTTTATTCTGACATTGTTAATCACTTGGCTGAACTGGTCCCTACCCTCAACAATTTCTCCTTCGAATCCTCCTAATTCGTCCTGATGAAAGGAGTAGCCATGGGAACCCTCGTGGGCTCCAGCTATGCCTGTCTCTTTGTCGGTTATGTCGAACAGTCCATCTTCCTCAGTTACACTGGCACCACTCCACGCCTGTTCCTCCGCTACAGTGATGACTGCATCAGCATCCCTCGTGCTCCCACAAGGAGGTTGAATAGTTCATCAACATCACCATCACATTTCACCCTGACCTTAAATTCATGCGGACCATCTCTGATACCTCTCACCTCTTCCTGGACCTCTTCATCTCCATCAACGGTGATCGACTCAACACTGACATTTTCTACCAACCCACCAACTCCCACAACTAACTGGATTGCACCTCCTTCCATCCTGCCTCCTGCAAAAATGCTATCTCCCTATTCCCAATTCCTCCTCCTCTGCCGCATCTGCTCCCAGGAAGACCACCGTAGAACACATCAGATGCCCACCTACTTTAAAGACTGAAATTTCCCTTCCCACGTGGTTGAAGATGCTCTCCAACGCATCTCATCCATGTCCCGCACTTCTGCCCTCGAACACCACCCCTCCAACCGCAACAAGGACAGGAACCCCTGGTCCTCAGCTTCCACACCACCTACCTCCATCTACATCGCATCATCTGCCGACATTTCTGCCATATGCAAACGGACGCCACCGCCAGAGATATATTTCCCTCCCCACCCCTGTCTGCTTTCCATAAAGTCCCTCCGCAACTACCTGGTCAGGTCCACACCCCCTAACAGCCCACCCTCCCCTCCTGGCATCTTCTCCTGCCACTGCAGGAATTGCAAAACCTGCACCCACACCTCCCCCCTCACCTCCACACAAGGCCCCAAAGGAGCCTTCCACATCCATCAAAGCTTCACCTGCACTTCCACACATGTCATTTACTGTGTCCACTGTTCCTGATGTGGTCTCCTCTACATAGGGGACACTGGACACCTACTCGCAGAATGCTTCAGAAAACATCGCTGGGACACCCGCACCAATCAAGCCCACCACCCGAACACTTCGACTCCCCCTCCCGCTCTACCAAGGACTTGCAGGTCCTGGGCCTCCTCCATCACCACTCTGTTACCACCCGGCGCCTGGAAGAAAAATGCCTCATCTTCCGCCTCAGGACCCTTCAACCCCAGGGCATCACATGTGAACTTAACCAGTTTTCTCATTCACCCACCTCAACCTTATCCCAGTTCAAACCTGCCAGCACCACCCTCATGACCTGTCCTACCTGTCGATCTTCCTTCCCACCTATCCGCTTCACTCTCCTCTCCGACCTATCATCTTTACCCCCACCTCCATCCTCCTATTGCACTCTCAGCTACCTTCTCCCCAGCCCCACCCCTGTCCCATTTATCTCTCCACTTCCAAGGCTCCCTGCCTCATTCCTGATGAAGGACTTTTGCCCGAAATTTCAATTTTCCTGCTCCTTGGATGCTGCCTGATCTGATGTGCTTTTCCAGCACTACTCCAGTCTTGATTTTTAATCAGCTGTCTATTCTGCTATTCTTCCATCCTCATCCAATCCACTCCAACCAAATCCATCCTTATTCGAAGGTAATTATCCTTATTCAAGTTAAGCACAGTTCCTTCTGATTGAAGTTGCTCACTCTGAAACTGAATGCTAAATTGTGTCATTGTCACTGTTCTTTAAGGGACTTTTTATTTACTTTGATTATTTTTTAAAGTTGCCTCATTACACATCACCAACTCCAAAATAGCCTGATCCTGGTTGGATCCACAACGTATGGTTCTTGGAAACTGTCCTATATAACAATACAAATTCTTGCTCATGGCTTCCCCTGCCAATTTGATTTTCCCAATCCACACAAAAATTCAAGTGATTCATGATTCATGCACTTACGTCCTCATCCACCGAAGGGATAAAATACTATTTAAAAATACATTTTGTAACAAGACATGTGACAGAAACAACAACACACGAGATTTACATCCATTCATCCTCTGCCCCCAACACTTATTTATTCTTAGACAATTTGTTCCATCATTTCTCATTTGGGACAATAGAGTCATAGAGATGTACAGCATGAAAACAGAACCTTCAATCCAACCTGTCCATACTAACCAGATATCCCAACCCAATCTAGTCCCACCTGCCAGCACCCAGCCCATATCCTTCCAAACCTTTCCTATTCATATTTCCATCCAAATGTCTCTCAAATGTTGCAATTGTACCAGCCTCCACCACATCCTCTGGCGGCTCATTCCATACACGTACCACCGCTGCATGAAAAAGTTGCTCCTTAGGTCTCTTTTATATCTTTCCCCTCTCACCCTAAACCTAAGCCCTCTAGTTCTGGACTCCCCGACCTCAGGGAAAAGACTTTGTCTATTCATCCTATCCATGCCCTTCATAATTTTGTAAACCTCTATGTGGTCACCCCTCAGCCTCTGACGCTTCAGGGAAAACAATTCCCTCTCTCTCTAGCTCAAATCCTCCAATATTGGCACCATCCTTGTAAATCTTTTCTGAACCCTTTCAAGTTTCACAACATCTTTCCGATAGGAAGGAGACCAGAATTGTACACAATGTTCCAACAGTGGCCTAACCAATGTCCTGTACAGCTGCAACATGACCTCCCAACTCCTGTAGTCAATACTCTGACCAATAAAGGAAAGCATACTAAACGCCTTCTTCAGTATCCTATTTACCTGCGACTCCACTTTCAAGGAGCTATGAACCTGCACTCTAAGGTCTCTTTGTTCAGCAACATTCCCTAGGACCTTACCACTAAGTGTATAAGTCCTGCTAAGCTTTGCTTTCCCAAAATGCAGCACCTCGCATTTATCTGAATTAAACTCCATCTGCCACTTCTCAGTTCATCCAATCACATTATCTTCTCCAGCAATGTGATTATTCTTTACATTAAATGGTTGGAGCAACCATTTGAATAGTCGTGTATTTTGAATTTGAATTTTTTAAATGAATGCCAGTGAATTATAATCAGTGTAGATTAATGTTTCTCTGTTATCATGTCAGACATCAATTTCAAAGTGTGAAAGAGCCATTAGTAATCACAATGTCTCCTTATCTATTATAGCTTATTTCTTCAGATCCTTGTTTAGTATAGGAAAGTATCCTATTGGCTTCTCTATTCCTGACTCATTATCTTGTTTCAAGACTGCGTCTACCCTGACTCATGAAGATCGAATGCTATTTTAAAAGATTTGGTCAAATTAGTAGTGGCCAATGCCAGTTCATTTATTGGGATTAACTTCAGCTTCTCAAAGACTATCTGGCATCCTGGTGACCATATCACTTTTGCTTGTTTCATTAATAAATTAATTGGAGGTAAAAATTTCATTTCCAAAAAAACCCACATACTGCTTCAAAAAACACTCAATTTTCCATTTAATTTTAGGAACAGAGAATATTTTTCAAGCCTTTACTTTTGCTGTTCTAGGCAATGCTTAAACTTATTATCTGGTATGTCCGATTCTTATTTTGCAAATTTTCTTTTGGTTACATTTATTACAATAGCAAATGCCTAAACAAATGCTCTTCCCATGTATATTACAACATTGTTTAAATAAACTACACAGTTAGATATTTCAGCTATGACTTTATTCATAAATCTTTGGAATGCATCTGGAGATTTTTATCACACAAATGACACAATGTACTGGTAGAATCATTTGACATGACACTTGCCAGTACCCCTTCAATAGATCAATCTTAGAAAGAAATAAGGCGGTGCCAACACCATTGATGCAGTCTTCTAACTGAGGAATGGATGTGACAGGTAGTGATGTTACCATTTTTCTGTTGCTCTTGTCCTTCTAGATAGAAAATTATCACGGGTTTCAAAGGTTTTGCCTGAGGATCTTGGGTGAATTTTTGCAGTGCATCTTGTAACTGATACGCACTGCTGGTCAATTGTGGAGGGAGTGAATGCTTGTGGATGTGGTGCCAGTCAAGCGGACTGCTTTGTCCTGAATGCTTTCCATCATGTGTTTCATCACACTCCTGACTTGTGCCTTGTAGATAGTGGATGGGCTTTGGGAGTCAGGAGGTGAATTTCTTGCTTTAGTATTTAGACCTTTTCTTGTTGCCACTGTGCTTATGAGGTGTGTCCAGTTGAGTTTCTGGACATTGGTAAACACAAGGATGTTGATGTTGGGGGAATTCAGTGATGGTAATATATTGAATATCCAGGGGGGGTGGTTAGATTGTCTCTTAAAGGAGATAGTCATTGCCTGGCATTTGTGTGGCACGAATGTTACTTGCCACCTGTCAGCCCAAGCCTGGATATTGTCCAGATCTTGTTGCATTTGAACATGGACTGTGACTTTAAATACTGTGAGTCTTCCTCAAAATATGGACCAATAATCCATCATTAAGAATTCATATTTTTCTTGTATGAACCCTTCCTTAGTCAATTTTAATGGATCTCTCATTTCTTGGTCAGAGACCAATTCAAATGAACGTTTTCCAATTAGCCAACCAATTTTCTGTCTATCCAGATTGTGTTACTACCTATACCGTAATCATTTACTTTCCATAATGACCTTTGTGTATCCTTGTCAAATACCTTCTGGAAATCTAAATACAGTACATCCTGATTACCCTTTATCCATAGCATGTTTCTTCTTCAAAGAACTCTAATAAATTGGTTACACGTGACTGTCTTTTCACAAAATGATGTTCACTCTGTCTGATTAGGTTGAAGCTCTATAAATTCCCTGCTGTCATGTCTTTAATATAACAACATCTTCCTTTGTCAGATGTTAAGCTAACAAGCCTAAAATTTCTTGCTTTATGTCTTCATCTTTATTTGACATTTGTTACTTTGTAATCTAATGGTACTTTCAGCAAATCTAGGGAGTTTTGGAAAGTTGTAGCCAATGCATCAAACATTTCACCAGCAAATTATTTTAAACTCCAGGATAGGACCTGAGCACTTGTCATCCTGCAGCTCCAACAATTTACTCAGAACCACTTCCTTCAAATATTTTAATTTACAGCTATTTCTCATATGTTCCTTGTATATTCTATATTGTAGAGTCATAGAGCACAGAAACAGATCCATTGGTCCAAAGTGCCCCCACTGATCAGACATCTCATCTCATCCCATTTACCAATATTTGGCCCATATCCCTCTAAATTCTTCTTATTCAAGTACCCAACCAGATGCCTTTTAAATATCGCAATTGTACCTGCTGCCATCACTTCCTCTGATAGCTCATTCCATGAATGCACCACCCTGTGTGTTAAGTGGTTACCCCTCAGGTCCTTTTTAAATCTTTCCCCTCTCACCTTAAACCTATCCCCTCTAGTTTTGAACTCCCCAATCCTTGGGAAAAAATACCCTATCTATTTATGATTTTATAAAACTGTATTAAGTTCCCTCTTCGCTACTGATGCTCCAGGGAAAAAGCCCTAGTCCATTCATCCTTTCCTTATAGCTCAAACCCTCCAGTCCCAGCAATGTCCTTGTGAATCTTTTCTGCACCCTTTCCAGTCTAACAACATCCTTCCCATAGAAGGGCGGCCTGAATTGCATGCAGTTTTCTAAAAGTGGTCTCACCAATGTCCTGTACAGTTTCAACATGACATCCCAACCCCTATGCTCAACACACTAATCAATGGAAGCAAGTGTGCCAACCTGTCTACCTACGACTCCACTGAAGACTAGTTGCAAAATACTAGTTCAATGCATCTGCCTTCTGCTTAATTTCCTTTTCATGAGACCAGTTCTCACTCCAGTATCTCTTTCCTTTGTAAATAACTATAGAAAACCTTAATTTTTAAAAATATTTCTTAATAGTTTTCTCTCATACTCCATATTTTCCCTTTTTACTGTTTAGTCAATATATGTTGTTTTTAATACACTATTCAATCATCTTACCTATGTTATATCTTTACTATAAGCTGTTTCTTTTGGTTTGATCTGATCTTCAACATTTTTTAGTTGACTACAGATGTTTGATCTTGCCTTTGAAATGTTTATTTCTCACTGGACTATATCTATTAAATGGAGTTTGCAATATTCCCTGAAATATCTGCCACTGCTTCTCCATTGAACTATCATTGACATAACTTCCCAGTTCAATTTAGCCTGCTCTACTCACATATCCTTATTGATTGCTCAAATTTAATTGTAAAATGCTAATTTAGGACCCATTCTTCTCTTCTGCAAACTGACTATAAAATCCATTATAATATGGCCCTATAACTTTTGGAGACCTTCATTCTCATTGCACAATAACCAAATAATGATCATATAATCTGTCGTTGTGATATAGATTGAGGGATAAACATTGACCTGGATAGTGTGTCTAACCCCCCCCCCCCCCCCCCCACACTCCTCTTAAAAATAGTAGCCTTGGTGATTTTTTTACATCCACCGTAGAAAGCAGATATGACTACTTATATTTCTCATTTGGGAGATGACATCTTCAGAGGGGCACATTCTCTTGGTAAAGTACTGGGATGCCAACCTGAATTTTATCGAGTGTGACATGAATCTATGAGTCTGAGATTCAGATGCCAGAATGGGACACATAGTTTATTGTACTCTTTTCAATCTTGAATAACCAACACAACTGCTGCAACCAGATTTTAAAAAAACATACAAATATATATGCTATAGCTGCTCTAGGAGCTGCTACTAAACTCTTAGGCATTGAAAGGAAAGAGTGAGGCAATAAATGAAAGCAGAAGAACAGGGTTGCTACCAATAAATGGAATGATCACATTTCCAAGCTACATTTTTGCTTTTAGAAACAGTGTGGCAAGCTGCCATCTTGTAGTAAATTGGGCCCTTGAATTTTTAACTGCAGAGGTACTTAAATGTTAAGTCTTAAACTGTTTCCTAGAATTTGATTTAAGGAAATTGTGGTGATTCCTTGAACCATTTGAGAAGTATATTGTTCCTCTTAATGTTTAATTCCTGTGGATTTCCTGGATTTTTCTTTAACACAAACTTACCATTTGTTCCTATTTTCTGACTATCCTTTCCAAAATTATTCAGGAACATTACAACTTACTTTCTGTTTATCAGGTACAGGATCAAATCAGAGACCAAACATAAACAGGAACAGTAACAGCCAGGGCGATTTTCCTTCATCTTCATCCCTCTCTCTCTTGTATTTTTCCCTGCTTCCTCTCTTTTCCTGTGTGACAAAGTTCCCAAGGTGTGAAAGGCTCCCTTGCACCTCACACAAGTGTCTATATATACGCCTACATGAGTCTTGAATTTCTACATGTAACACATGACTTCAGCATGTCCCAATTACTTCACAGCCGTTGAAAAACTTTGTGAAATGTAGTTGCTGTTGTTGGGTGATTGAAAACCAGATAAGAGAATTATTGCAGGTCAGAGGCAGTGCTAAGAGTCGCCTCTGACATCCCACCCCTTCCATCTGGACCTGAAAGGTGTTTGTGGATTTTCCCAAATCTTTTGCTTCCATCTCCACTTCAGTTTCCACTCTAGTATCTGATCCAAATCCAGCTCCACTTACTCTCCAACACTCTGTTGGTTTCTGCTTCAACTCCCTCTGCACATCCTGATCTGACACATTCTTCACTTCCCTCTCCAATACCCTCCCAAATTCTGCAACAATCTAACATTGATTCCCATCTTTACATTTCAATTCTCACTCCACTTCGTGCTTCAATTCTTCCTCCAATTTTACTCCGTTTTCCTTTCCACTTTGACCTGCTCAATTTTCGACTCCAAGTGAACATCGGTAGTGGAAAATGTTCATAAGTCTGCAGGTGACAACAAAATTGGAGGTGTAGTGGGCAGCGAAGAAGGTTCTCTTAGATACAATGGGATCTTGATCAGATGGGCCAATGGGTTGAGGAGTGGCAGATGGAGTTTGGATTAGATAAATGTGCTGCCTTTTGGACAAGCAAATCACTAAGGTCCTGGGGAGTGTTCATGAACAAAGAGACCTTGGTGTGCAAGTTCACAGTTCCTTGAAAGTGGAGTCACAGGTAGGTAGGATAATGAAGACAAATTTGAAATGCTTTAATTTATTAGTCAGAGTATTGAGTACAGGAGTTGGGAGGTCATGTTATGACTATACAGGACATTGGTTAGGTCACCTTTGGTACATTGCATGCAATTCTTATCCCCCTCCTATATGAAAGATGTTGTGAAATTTGGAAGCATTCAGAAAAGACTTACCAGTATGTTGTCAGGGTTTGGAGGATTGAGCTGTAGGGGGAGGCTAAATAGGCTGGGGCTAGAGTGTCAGAGGCTGAGGAGTGACCTTATAGAGGTTTATAAAATCATGAGAGGCATGGATAGGGTAAATAGATAAGGTATTTTCCCTGGAGTGGGTGAGTCCAGAACTAGAGGACATAGATTTAGGATGAGAAGGAAAAATTTAAAAGGGACGAGAAGGAAAAATTTAAAAGGGACCTAAGGGCAACTTTTTCAAGAGAGGGTGGTGTGTGTATAGAATGGGCTGCCAGAGGAAGTGGTGGAAGCTGATACAAATACAGCATTTAAAAGGGGCATCTGGATGGGTATATGAATAGAAGGGTTCAGAGGGATAAATGCTGGCAAAAGGGAGTAAATTAATTTCAGATATCTGGGCAGCATGCATGAGTTGGACTTTCTATGCTGTACATCTCTATGATTCTATGACTTGGTAATACCTGGCCAAATTTCCCACTCCAATTCCAACTCTATTTTCTACTCCAATTCCTGCACTATTTACACAATTTCCTCTCCATTTGTTACTACAATTCCCACTCCAATTCTTTAACCACTTCCCTTTCCACTTCTGCTGCAATTCCCTCTTTAATTGCACTCCAGTTTCCTTTATATCTCCTCTTCCAAAAAAACATTCATTTACTGTCCCACTTGCATTCCAGATCCTTCCAAACATCTGCTCCAATTTTGTCCTCACTTCCCTCATCCATTCCCTTCCCTCATTGCTCTTGAATTCTCTTTCCACATTGTAATGAAATTTCCATTTAATTCCTACTCCACTTCTTGGTTCGACTCCTGCTCCAATATCACTTTACTTCACTCTCCACTTCCTACTCAATTCACTCTCCAAATCTACTCAATTTCCCATTCCATCTGCATCAGGCACACTCTTCAGCAAACTCTGCTGGAGAGAAAAAAAATGCACATCACTCCACTTCCCTCTTAACCTCCCCATTCCAATTCCTTTGCTACCTCACTCTCCACTTGCCCCTCCAAATCGGAAATCTGCTTCATTCCAATTTCCGCTCCATGATTCTCCACCATTCTGTCTCCTGGCCTAATTCTTTTTCCTGTCAGCCCTGTTGAGACAAATTAAATCTGTTAGAATATTCTAAACATTGCTTCCTCCACAATTTCCTGCTGTTTCTCCCACTCATTGCCTCCTTCTGCCTCTCACCAATTAACGCCCCCCCCTCCCCAACACACCTAAAGCTGACCCTTTAGCACTATTTGAGATAGTGTTGATTATTAATAAGTGTAGCCTTTGCCAGAAATGACATGTCCCAAGTAGGAATATTAAAGAAAGAATTTGTACTGTTGTAGACTGTGAGATGAAAGCTAATAACTGAGTCATATAATATATTAAGTAGCTATGTGCCAGTTATAAAATAACTGAGCAAACCTCCTGAGATCTCCAGCTCACGGCTCTGTTTAGCTGTTGGCTTAGCTTTTGACTGTTATTGTTATTCAGTAATTCCTATAAAATTTAATTCTTACCATCTGCCTATTCCATAAATCTGGTGTTAAATGCTTCTTTCACTTTCCTCAAAGCACAGTTAATAGCTTTGAGGTGAGAAACCCAGGTGAATCTTTTTAATATAACCCATTTGTCAGTCAGTCTGTCAGTATTGAACCTAGAGGACAGATCAAGTAAACAGTCTGTCACTGTCAAAAACTATCTAAACAGACACAGATGCCTTGAATAAAATTGGCGAAGCCTTTCCAGAGAGTCATTCTATAAACATGTCAGAGGATGTCAGTCTTGGCTCAGTCAACAGCTCTCTCCCTTAGTCAGAATGTTCAATGTTTATTGCAGAAATTTGAGCAGTAATATCTGGACTTACACACCACTGCTGTATTGTAGACATGCTACACTGTCACAGATGCTGCCTTTCAAATGAGATATTAAACTGGGATGTCTCCAGATGAACACATAAAATCCCAGAACCACTGTTTGTTAAAGATTATTGAAATTCTTCCCTCTGCCCTGGTCAATATTTATCCTTCAATTAAAAACACAGACAGATTACCTAGTCATTGTTAAAGTTGCTGTTTGTGGGAGTCTCCTGTACGTAACTTGTCAACCATTTTGTTCTGCTTTGCTTTCCTGATCTTGTGTTTGTGTAGTTCCAAGCAGTATGAGCAGTTCATTTACTCTAATAGCTCAGCACTATTGGAGTGTCATTTTAACATGCATTGGCATTGATCCTACATCTGTGCAATGCCCTTCCAACAAAGACACACTTCCAATCATTCCCACAATCCATATCAATATTAACCACCAGCAGTTCCCACATACCATATCATACATTTACCATTAGTTCATTACCATATCACACTCCAACCATTCCTACTTCCTGATATCACACCACATTCATGCTCATACCCACAGATCACACCCCCAACCATTCCCACAGTACCACATCACACCCAATCATTTTGATACTCCCATATCACAACCCCAACGATTCCCACAACACACTTGATGATTCCCATTAATAACATATCACACTTTAACCCTTCCCACAATATCATTATTTTGACTAATACTATATCTCCAATGATTCCATAGTTTTGTGTTACACACCAACATTTTTCACACCAAAATATCACAGACCATAAAGAGTTTAACAACTTCCATATCCCACTCCAAGAATACCCACACAACTTCCTAATCCTTCCCACACCTCTACATCCTACCCCAATCATTCCCATAACCCCATATCAGAGTCCAATCATGCCCACACCCCCATATCACAACCCAAACATTCCATTCTCCCATATCACACCTCTAAAAATTCCAAATGTGCATATCACACCCCAAACATTCTAATACCCCCATATTATATCCCAAACATTACCACACCAAACATTCCCACACCCTCATATCACACCCCAATCATTCTCACACCCCAAACATTCCAAAACCCTCATATCAGAACCCAAACATTCCCACACTTCTATATCACACACCAATTATTCCCACATCCCCATATCGCACTACAAACATTCCACACCTCCTACCACATTCCAAACATTCCCACTCTCCCATCATCACATCCAAATTATTCCCATAGTTCTCTATTACACCCAATCATTCCCATTCCCCCAAATTACACCCCAAACATTCCCAAACCTCCTTATCACACCCAGATCATTTCCACACTTCTATATTACACCCCTAACATTTTCACACCCCCATATCACAGTCAAATAATTCCCATACCCCCAAATCACACCCAATCATTTCCACAGCCCCATATCACAACCCAAGCATTCCACACTCCTATATCATTTTCCCTAAAAAATCCTAAATGTGCATATTACACTCCAAACATTTCCACACTCCCATATCACACCCCAAACATTCCCATATCCTCATATCAGAACCCAAACATTCCCACATTTCTGTATCATATCCCAATCATTCCCATGCCCCAAAACTCACACCCCAAACATTCCCACATCCCCATATCGCACCATGAGCATTCCCACACCTCCAACCAAATTCCAAACATTCCACACTCCCATTGTCACACTCCAATCATTCCCACAGTTCTATGTCATGGCCCAATTATTCCCATGCCCCAAAATCACATCCCAAACATTTGTACACCTCTTACCACACTCCAACAATTCCTATAGCCCATAATCACACTAATCATTCCCACATTCCCATATCACACCCAATGATTCCACACCACCATTTCACACTCTGGGGCGGCAGTGGTTAACACTGCTGCCTCACAGCACCATGGTCCCAGGTTCGATTCCAACCTCAGGTGACTGTCTATGTGGAGTTTGTACATTCACCCCGCATTTGTGTGGTTTTCCTCTGGGTGCTCCGGTTTCCTCCCACAGTCCAAAGATGTGCAGGTTAGGTGAATTGGTCATGCTAAATTGTCCATAGTGTTACGTGCATTAGTAAGAGGGAAAAGGGGTTTGGATGGGTTGCTCTTTGGAGGGTCAGTGTGGACTTGTTGAGCTGAAGGGCCTTTTTCCACACTGTAGGGAATCTACTCTAAATCTAATCAAAAATTCCCAGACACCCTCAATCATTCCCACATCCCCATATCATATTCAAACATTACTATATCTCCATAATCACACTCCAATCATTCCCACATCCCCACATCACACTCCATTCTCAAACTCTCATATCACACCTCAAACATTCCCGCACTCCCACATCACATTTTAATCAGTCCTTAGCCCCAAAATCACACCTAATCATTCCCAAACCCACATATCATATCCCAAACATTCCAAATCCCTATATCACATCCCAATCTGTCCCACTCCCTCATATTGCACTTCAAACATTCCCACACTCCAGTATTACACTGCAAACATACCTACACCCCCATCTCACACTCCAAACATTCTCAAACCCTCATATCACACCCCAAACATTCCCAGACCGCATATCACATCCAAAGCATTACCACAACTTCATATCATACCCCAAACATTCCCACAGTCCTGTACCACACCCCAAACATTCCCATATCTCTATATCACGCCCCAAACATTAACATACCCCTATATCTCACCTTAAACATTTCCATAACCCCATATCATTCCCAAACATTCCCACACCAAATCATTCCCACACACCCCTATCACACCCCAATCATTCCCACATTCCCATAGCACAACGCAAGCATTCCAGACTCCCATATAACACCCCCCAAAAAATTCCACATTTGCATATCACATTCCAAACATTTCCACACTCCCATATCACACCCCAATCAGTCCCACACTTCTATATCACACCTCAATCATTCCCACACCTTCATATCACATCCCAATCATTCCACATCGCCATATCACACCTCAAAAATTCCCAAACCCCTATATCACACCAAATCATTCCATATTTGCATATCACACCCCCAAACCTTTCCAGATCACCATATCATAATCCCACACTCCCAAATTATACCCCAATCATGCCCACACCCATATCACTTTCCAATCATTCCACGTCCACTTATCACACTCCAAACATTCCCATACCCCCATATCACACCCTAATCATCCTCACATCACACCCCAATCATTCCACACTGTGATATCATATTCCAAATGTTATCACACCCCCATATCACACCCCAATCACACTCCAAACATTCTCAAACCCTTATGTTAGACTCTGAACTGGGCGGGACTGATTGGGGTGCGATATGGGAGTGTGGAAATGTTTGGATAGATTTGTCATTTATCTCAAGAGGGTTGGAACATAAAAGCACTGTTGTGCTACTGAGACTTTATAAAGCTCTGGTTAAGCCCCATTTGGAGTACTGTGTCCAGTTTTGGTCCCCACACCTCAGGAAGCACATACTTGCACTGGAACGTGTCCAGCGGAGATTCACACGGATTATCCCTGGAATGGTTGGTCTAATATATGAGGAAGAGTTGAGGATCCTGGGATTGTATTCATTGGAGTTTAGAAGATTGAGGGGAGATTTAATAGAAACTTACAAGATAATACATGGCTTGGAAAGGGTGGACGCTAGGAAATTGTTTAAGTTAGGTGAGGAAACTAGGACCTGTGGACACAGCCTTAGAATTAGAGGGGGTCAATTCAGAACAGAAATGTGGACACATTTCTTCAGCCAGAGAGTGGTGGGTCTGTGGAATTCATTGCCACAAAGTGCAGTGGAGGCCGGGACGCTAAATGTCTTCAAGGCAGAGATTGATAAATTCTTGATGTCACAAAGAATTAAGGGCTACGGGGAGAATGCTGGTAAGTGGAGTTGAAATGCCCATCAGCCATGATTGAATGGTGGAGTGAACTTGGTGGGCCGAATGGCCTTACTTCCACTCCTATGTCTTATGGTCTAAACATTTCTACACTCCCATATCACACTCCAATCATTCCCACACCCCTATATCATGCAGCAAACATTACTTCATATCACACCCCAACCATTCCCACATCCCCATATCACACCCCAATCATTGCACATCTCACACTCCATTCTCAAACCCTCATATCACATCCCAAACATTCCCACAGCCCCATATCAAACCCCAAACTTTCCCATACCCGTGTATCACACCACAATCATTACCATAACCCCATATCACACCCCAAACATTCCCACTCCCCTATATCATATCCCAAACATTCCCAAATGCTCTTATCACACCACAATCATTACCCCAATTTTATCACACCTCAATCATTTCCACACCCCCATATCACACCCTAATCATTTCCACGCCCCAAATCACACCGCAAGCATTCCTACACATAATATTGCACCACAAACATTCCCACACCACCATATCATACCTTAAACATTCCCACATCTCCATATCACACCTCAAACATTCCCAACCCAATATCACAACCTAGACTTATCCATACTATCATATCACTTCTTGAACCCACTTCACTTCTTGAACCACTGCAATCCATGTACTGTGTGTTCATGATCAAGCCATTCAGGAGATAATTCCAGGCTTTTGACTCAGCAACTGTTAAGGAACAGTAATATATTTTCATGTCAAGATGGTGAGAGGCTTGGAGAGGAGCTTGCAGATGGTGGTACCTGGGGCCCTGTCTTTCTATTTGGAAGTGGTTATAGGTTTGGAAGATGTTATCTATGGATCTTTGGTGAATTTTTGCCATGCATCTTGTAGATGGTACACACTGCTGCTACTAAGTGTCAGTGGTGTCAGTTGTGCCTTGTAGGTAGCAGATAGGTTTTAGGGAAGCAGGAGGTGTTATTCACCACAGTATTTCTAGCCTCTGAACTGTTTTGGAAGCCACTGTGTTTCCGAGGCCAGTCAAATTGAGTTTCTGGTCAATGGTAACACCCAGGATGTTGATAGTGGGGGATTCAGTGATGGGAACACCATTGATTGTCAAGAAGTGATAGTTAGATTCCCTCTTATTGGCATTATCTGGCACTTGTATGCTGTCAATGTTCCTTACAACTTGTCTGCCCAAACCTGGATATTGTTCAGATTTTGCTGCATTTGGACATGGACTGACTAGGTTAGCTTTGGATATCTGGTCAGCATAGATGAGTTGGACCGAAGGGTCTGTTTCTGTGCTGTGTATCTCTATGACTGCTTCTGAAGAATCACAACTTGTGTTGAATATTGTGCAAACATCAGTGAAATACCTACTTTTGTCTTTACTATGGAAGGAAGGCAAAGCAGCTGAAGATGATTATGCTTTGGATGCTACCCTGAGGAACTGCTGCAGAGATATCCTGGAACTAAGATGACTGACCTCTAACAAACCATGAACATCTTCCTATGTGCCAGGTATGAATCCAACCAGTGATGAGCTTGCCCCTTGATTCCCATTGATTCCAGTTTTGCTGTAGCTCACCCTTGCAGCATTGATGTCAAGGGCTGTCACTCTCACCTCCTCTCTGGAATTCAGCTCTTTAGTTTTCCTGTGAAAAAATAAAATGGTGCCACTTAAAACTCAACCCTTTGAGCAGGTCACTCATCCTATGAATACCTTAGTGTTGTTGTCAAAATTGCTTTGCTTCCATTCCTGCATGAAATCTTTTGGCATGCTTGATAATGTCAAAGGCAGTATACAAATTCTAGATTATCAAAATTCATGAAAATACTAATTCTGAATGAATTGAGCTGCTCCACAGGATGCTTCCCTGTGTTGATGGCTGGTCATGCTCACTTTCTGCATTATATAACGCTTGCTGGTATTACTCCAGACAGACATTCGTGGAACCACTATTGAATTATGAAAGAAAAGCAAGTTATTGTTCTGAGTCCCATTGCGAGAGCAGCCAACATCTGATGCATTTGGAAGGATTACTGGCAGCTTGTAAATCAGATTGCAGTAATAATAGTGTTGATCAGCGCAAAGTTGGCAAAAGGTCACTTCAGCTTCCTGATGAGGTGAGGTAGGGGGGCTCGTTCCAGGACAGTGAGTAAGAATGCTCGAATTAATCCAAAATTTACAAGAGTCCCTCAAATGCAGCGTTTTAAACCAGAAAAAGCTGTAATTGTGTGACAGGAAAGTCAAAGGAAGGAGGCAGCACCAAAGATTCGTGATGATCTGGTGTTTATGCTCCAGCCTCCTTCAAGCTTCCCACATTGAAGTCTCCCAGTGTAACTCTCAATTCCCTTTTCTTTCCAGGTCTTGTCAGTTGGGGGGAGCAAAGTGAGCAGAGCAAGGGTACAAAGGTGAGACTAAGGATGTTGTGGGTGAGGCAGCAGGAGGGATGGTTGCAGGAAGGAGGTATAAGCCTGGAAAAATAACACTTTCAACTAGGCTGCTCTTAACTCTCCTACAAATTAAGCTTGAGGTGCAGAGAGGTGGAGCAATGCTTTCAGCCCCTTGGGCAATGTTAAAAACCACACAACACCCGGTTACAGTCCAACAGGTTTATTTGGAAGTATTGGCTTTCAAAGGCTGCTCCTACCTAAGGTATCTGTGGAGCAGGACCATACGACACAGAGTCTATAGCAAAACGGTTCTTTGTCTTGTGGTCCTGCTCCACAGCTACCTGATGAAGAAGCAGTGTTCCGAAAGCTAGTGCTTCCAAATAAATCTGTTGGACTATAACTTGGTGTTGTGTGATTTTTAACTTTGTTCAGCCCAATCCTACACTGGGTCCTTCACATTCAGCCTCTTGAGCGTTCTGTTTGGAGGACAATTCGCCAGAGATTTTGGGAGCCTCCAATCTTCC
Organism: Hemiscyllium ocellatum; assembly: GCF_020745735.1. Taxonomy (NCBI): domain Eukaryota; kingdom Metazoa; phylum Chordata; class Chondrichthyes; order Orectolobiformes; family Hemiscylliidae; genus Hemiscyllium; species Hemiscyllium ocellatum. The sequence goes on from NC_083435.1 coordinate 9,983,815, forward strand.
TGAGGCTTGTACCTCTTGCATTCCACCAATTGACCTTTGGGTAAATATTGAATGCTCATCACATTATATGAAGTTCAGAAATTCCAATCAAGGGCACTATTTATTTACGACCTGGCAATGCCTTTATTTCTGCTGCTCTAGGGGCCTCCACCAAGTGGTTTCAGATGTCGGCAGCACCTGAGAGAGTTTTTATTCACGCTTTGTATTTGCAGTTTATTTTGTTCCTTTGATTTCCGCCTTTTATTGGAACGGTTTATACCACATCTGCATTTTCCATCTTTCTACCACACCCCTCATCTTCCAGGAATCTTTCATTGTTAGCTTCTTTTTTCAGCACAAAGTCCCGTGTCAAGACTGACATTTTGTTTCTCTCTCTCTCATCTGCCATGTTTGGTTAACCTTCCTCTGTTTTACAACGTTCAATCTGCAGTTACCACAAAAGTTTTTCTTGCTTTCTTTCTCAAAACATTTGGCTCCCGTTATGGACCAGGCCAGACCCCCGTGAAACATTTCAAGAAACTAACCCAGATTGGGTTGCGATATCTGGTCGGCATGGACGTGTTGGGCCGAGTTGCTGTATATTTCTATGACTGTATGACCCTAACTTTGCTAGTTGTTTTAAGCACATGTAACGCAGACATTCCAAGAGGGATGCAGTTGGTCAAACCACTTAGTTTTAAACAAAACAGAATTTATGGACAAGATTACCAAATGAAACACAAACAGAAGAGTACAGGATACCAGATAACTTAACCTATAAGTAAACCCAACAGATTAGCCCAACTTAATGATGCTGATCCCAATACTTGCACCAATCCCCATAAATACCCATTGGCACAAAAGGTAAAATCAAATCCAGGGTCTTACAGGAGAGATGACAGAGAGAGAGAGAAGGATCAGCCTGGACCTGCCTTTTTGAAGTCCAACAGATTTTTTTCCCACTCTACTGTGCTAACGCCAAACCAAACCAGAGAACAGGTGAGCTGGGAGAACTGGCCGCTCCCTTTTATTGTACAAGTTTTTTTTTAACTAAAACTTGAAAGACTGTTGCCTGAGGCAGTATCTGTTAATTATAATCAACTTGACCCTAAAATCCTTCAATTTAGACTTTTTGGAGTCTGTGTCTTTTACGACCTCTCAAAGAAACCAAGGACAACATAACCTTGTTAAAGGAGCAGCTTTGTCATACTCCTGCACTTGATTAGCTGAAGTACATAATCCTAAAAGGTCAAAGTTCAATAATTGTGGGACATACCAATCAGAAACCAGCAACCTGAACATAAACCACCTCTCATAACTATAAAGCAGTGACCAAGGGAAAAAAGCCAAGTATCAATCAGGTTGCTCGAATTATTTTTTATCCTTCAATTAGTTCATGACTGATCTGAAACTCAACTCCATTTATCCAGCTTAGATCCCTATCCCTCTAAGACCCTTTATATTCTAAGTAAAACAAAAACGCTGCCCTCAATTTTTCAATTGACCTCAACCTCAACTGTTTCCTAGAATGAGTGTCTCCCAGTTTTCCATTACACTTTGTAATGAGTAGTGAGTACTCCCAGAATACTGCTAATAGCAAACACTTTCATTGAATTTATCTTGTAGTTCATTTGGATTTTGTGTATTGGTGTAAAGTGGATGATAATAAGTTAGCTTGATATCTCTAAAGTAAAATTAATAATTGCAGATGCTGAAGATCTGAAACACAAACAGGGAAACTGGGCAGGTCTAGTAGCATAGGTGGAGGGAAAACCGAGGAAACATTTTGACTCCATGTTAAGCTCTGTTTTCCTCTGCCAGACCTGTGGAATTTCTCCAGCACTTTATTTATTTTGGTTAACCATCTCTCTACTTTGTATTTCCAATTCAGTCAGTCATTCTCAGCTTACTTGGGACCAAGTCTGTCTGCAAATTAGCAATCTATTGCTTCAAGGAGAAATCTAATACAATGTATCAATTTGTGCTTGGTTAAATGGTCTCTGAGGAAGAATTGGCAAACTATCTCTGTCATGTGTTCAGGCACACATCATTGAGACATGAGTTAAGGATGTGAAGCTGTTACGCTGAAGGTAATAGGTGTTTCTCAATGAATAAAAGGCAGTCACCTTGCAATAAGGCTAGGTGCTCTAATAAACTCTCTCACCATGAACACAAACATCAAAGTCTAACTTTGGGGTGGCACAGTGGATCAGTGGTCAGCACAACTGCCTCACAGCACCAGGGACCCAGGTGCGATTCCAGCCTCGAGCGACTGTCTGTGTGGGTTTCCTCCAGGTGCTCTGGTTTCCACCCACAATCCAAAGATGTGCAGGTCAGGTGATTTGGCCTTGCTAAATTGCCCATGGTGTTCTGGGATGTGTAGGTTAGGTGAATTAGTCTGGGATAAATGTAGAGCAATAGGGGAATGGGTTTGGATGGGATACTCTTCGGAGGGTCGGTGTGCTCTTGTTGTGCTGAAGGACCTGTTTCCACACTGGTGGAATTCTAATTTTTTTTAAAAAAAGGATTGAAATAAAACTCAGCTCACATCCACAAGACATAAACTTTCTTGCATCCTCATTCACTGCAATTGTGAATATACAACTTACAAACAGAAATAAACCATGCGGCTAGCTTCGCCATTTCTTGAGATTATGGCTGATCTGTTTGAGGTTCAAATTCCACTTTCTCATCCACCATCTTGATAATCTTTGGATCCCTTGCATAGCAAGAACTAGTCAACCTCTGCATTCAATGACTCACTTTCATAGCTTCTAAGGCAGAGTCTGAGACTCTCTGAGAAAGATATTTTCCTGAGGCCCACTCTTATAACGAGACCCGTGGGGGTGGGGGAGTCACTAAGTCATCATGATTCCAAAAAGGATGTCCCAAACTGTAAACCCTCCTGGGTGAGGGGGGCATGACTGGCACTCTACTTTTTAACCCATTCCTTCGATTGGTCCTAACTTACAAAGGATTCCCTCTCTTTCTCCTAGACCAAATTAATTTTAAGAGGTGTTAACATAATCAGGCTTTCTTGGGTTAACAATAGAGATTGTGTTTGTTAGTTACTCAACATGAGAAGAAATAATAAAATAATGGACATGCCTGTACACAGAAATTAGAAATGGGATGTGAGTCCAAGAAAAAGAAAAAAGCTAAGAAATATACAAGTCACTCTCCTGGTCATTCACAAGGAACAAACTATGGACATTGATCGTTAAGGAGGTCAGTATGTCCATAAACAATCCGAGATAATCATACATCATCATGAGCCTTGATTCTGGACTCAGGAAATACAACATTGCCATGGCTGCCTTGTCGAGACCATTCAAAATCTTAGATACTTCAATGAAGTCACACTTCACTCTTCTCAATTCTGATGAAACCAATCCTTGCCTGTCCAGCTTGTGACACCCATTCAGTCCAGCTGTCACTCAAGTAATCCTCATCTCAGTTGCCTCCAATACATTACATCTTTCTTTAGAGAACTGACCAACACTGCACCCGGTATCCAGGATGTGACTCAGAAATGTCTTGTATAACTGAAACATCCCCAATTTTATTCACTTGATCTCCTTAAACACGTTGATCAGGTGATGAATTTGGTGAAACTGAAGAAAAAGAATATTTATATTTTTACAGCAATTTTCTCCAGCACCACCCAACATCTTCTACCACTTTATATCAACATTCATTTTTGATTTGCACTCACTATTGCAGGAAAATGACATCTATTTTGTACAAAGTGAATTCCCACAAACAACATTGTAATAATGTTTGGATAATCTATTTTAGTGGTTCTGATGGGAGGATAAATATTATGTTGCCATAGGATTATGTACATCCATTAAAGCAGGTAGATGGGATCTTGTACTTTGGTCCTGGTTTAGGACTTGAACCCAACTTTTACAATTCAGAGATCAGGCTATCACCACAGTCTACTGGGTGAAAGTGACAGAGGAGGTTTGTCTACTGGAAGGTTCTGTTTGTATGTATCAATCACAAAGTAGCTTCAGTCTGATGGGGATGGAACTAGCCCAAAATTCCAGGGAATTGAACAGGTATTCCTTGGATTATAGTCTCAAGAGATTCTTCCATCAGACCTTTGGATCCAGTAGTAAATGGAACAATGAATGACTGGGAATCTGGCTTTGAGAAGGCACACAATTCCTGATGAAGGGCTTACACTCGAAATGTCGGATCTCCCGCTTCTCGGATGCTGCCTGACTGGCTGTTCTTTTCCAGCACCACAATCTTCAATTCCAGAAGGTTGATTGGTATTAATGAGTTTCCAACACTTTCGGGGTCTGATTTCTGTCCATATGTTCAATCGCCTGATGGTTGACAGAAGAGGCTAAACGTCTTCCAAATGGCATTCCCAAAGTAAATTGTCAAAATGCTCAGCTTGGTCTATCTTCGTGTGTGGGTAACCAGTGTTACAGAGATTCACTGGGATGTCTTCATTTTTGTTTGATGAGGGAGAGTTATTATCCTTCTTGGGTTCAAGATCCTGGTGAGGTCAATCTGGCATTTCCAGATGCCACTCTCTTATATTCAGAAGGTGGCAGTCCTTCGTGGAGACTTTGCCATTGTGGGGCATTAGGTCTACAAATGCTCACCAGGCTTCTGAATGAAGAATGGACTGACATGAGCTCAGTAATGGGAGTGGAGTAAGGCCACTGCATACAAAGTGCAAGCATGCAGAATCTAACACAGAGATCACTAGATCTGTTGGAAATCCTTATTCATTAAAAGTATTATTACTAACACTTTCATGTTGTGATATTGGTGAGGGGTGTCCATAATTACTCATTCATTTGAAAACAGCTATTGCAGTAGGTTTGTCGTTATATTGTCAAGTTGGCCTTTCGCTACGAACTGTCCCCCATACTGGTTATTATTAATCCACTGTCCATTTCACCCACTAACCTGCCTCTAACTCCTAGCTCAAGTTATGTTCTATATTTAATGGAAGTGTGTGTGGAGATTGGTAAAAGCTTACCGGCTATTTATTGATTGAGAAATCAATCATTGCATCAAATGTGAAAACAGCATGAAGTTAATCATGTGAATCCTTTCTTCTTACTGGCTTCAGTCACTCTGATACCACACATGCAGGATTATGAAGGCTCCAGGTTCAATCCTTGGAGCATTTTCGAACCAACCTATTCAATGATATTCTTACACGCTGCTGGAGCAAGTGACATTTGAACTTAGAACTCCTTGCCCAGACACAGGGGCATTACCATGGCCATCACAAGAACCTTCTGGATTCAATCCTTGGCCTGTCCTGAGTTAAATGATCTCATTTGGAAGAATAATAAGCAACATCTTGTATTCACATAGAAGGTTTGACTGACTGAAACATCTCAAACCATTTCACAAGAGGGTCATCAAAAGCAAGGCTGATGTCAAGTTACGCACAGAAACATTATGACAGATGACTAAAAGCCTGGGTAAATGGGGTAGATTTTATGAAGGGGTGAGAGATAGGTGGTGAGGAGCAGTTTAAGAATGGAATTGGAGAGTTTTGGACCAAAGCAATTGCAGACATAGCCACCAATATTAGAGCTTAGAGATGCAAGATGCTAGAGTTGTAGGAGTACAGAGATCACATAAGGCTATAGGGTGGAGATTACAGAGACAGGTGACCAAAATGTTTAAAATTGAAACATCAGTGAACTGAGAGCCAATGCACATCAATGAGCATGGGGCATGATGGGTACAAGTTGGGATATAGGCAGCAATGCTGAAACAAGTAGCTTCAATATTTCTGTGCTGGGTTGGGAACAATTCAATCAACGCTGTCAACCCAATGACTATCTAATGAGTCACACTGGAAAGGGCTGGTCAAGTGAAGACAGCTTTGGCTTTGGAATCCTTCATGCTTGAGTAGGTTGCCAATGCACACTGCCTTGTGTCTCCCACCATGAATAATACTTGGCCAAGGTACCAGACAGTACCAAGAAATGTCATTGAGAGAAACAAGGAAGTTAGATATTAGATGTTCTTCTCTGGAATGTGTCTTTTCAAGAACAAGCAATAATTAGATACTGGAATAAGTCGATGAAACATGACAACCTCTTCAAGACATCTGACCCCTGTATTTATATAAAATTCCTGCCAAAGAACTATTTTGTTACTGGTCTTAGGGACAACTGAGGGTGGTGCTTTGGATTGGAGAACAGAATATTTGACACCAACTGAATCATCAAAACTGCTCGAAGTTTCCATTCATCGAAACTTGAAAAGACATTTTGTAAATTTTTAGATTACTTACAGTGTGGAAACAGGCCCTTCGGCCCAACAAGACCACACCAACCCGCCGAAGCGCAACCCAACCATACCCCACATGTACCCCTTACCTAACACTACGGGCAATTTAGCATGGCCAACTCACCTGACCCGCACATCTTTGGACTGTGGGAGGAAACCGGAGCACCCGGAGGAAATCCACGCAGACAGGGGGAGAACGTGCAAACTCCACATAGTCAGTCGCCTGAGTCGGGAATTGAACCCAGGTCTCAGGCGCTGTGAGGCAGCAGTGCTAACCACTGTGCCACCGTGCCACCCACTATTATAAGTCTTCAAAGGGGAAAATACAGAAAATTGTTCAAATTAAATCTTCAAAGGGGAATTTTTGATATTATTGCCCTAGCATTATAAAATCTCATCTCACAGAAGGAGGCCATTTGGCCTATCTTACCTCTGTCAACTGTTTGAAAGAATATCCAATAAACCCACTCACTCTGCTTTTTTCCCAAAGCCCTACAAATCTCTTATTTTAAAGTATTTATCCCATACCTTTTTTCAAATATATTATTTGATCTAATTCCACCATCTTTCAGGAGATGGCTTCCAAATCTGAGGAGATAGTGGTGTTGTGGCCCTTTCACTGAGCTAGATATACAGAACCCTTAGGTAATACTTTAGAAACATGGTTCAAATCCCACTACGGCAGATGGTGAAATCTGAACTCAGCTGAATAAACTAACCTGATAGTGAATGAATCAATTGTTGTTAAACCCATCTGGTTCACTAATGTCCTTTAGGGACGGAATCTGGCTGATGTGGACTCCTGATCCACAAGAATGTGAGTAACTCAGAGCTACCTCTGTAATGAGCAACAAACATTGGCCGAGCCAGTGACACCTGCACCCCATGACTGAATTTTAAAACAAACTCCCCATCTGGTATTTTTTGTGTGAATTCCCTGAGTAACGAATTATCCTTCTGCTGGAAACAGTTTATCTTTATTTACTCTATCAAACTCTTCCTGGCTTTGAATGACTCTGTTAAATCAGTCCAAACCTCTCTTTTAAGGAGAACATCTCCACTTTCTTGTCATTTCTCCACATAAGTAAAGACCCTCATCCCAGCACCATTATAGACATCTTCTCTGCTTCCCATCAAAATGCTTGAGAAGTACCTCAATCAATATTCCTCCCTTAAGGAATAATAAGCACATAAATCAAAGTTACAAGCCATCGGATCTTGCTGCACATATCTGCCATGCTCACACACATATTAATAGTGACTGAATATTCCAAGGGAGTGACAAGATGTTCAGGACATAGGAATATAAGCAATGCAAGTGGGATAGGCCATATAATCCCAGCTCTACCATGAATAAACGCTAATGTAGTGTTTTATCTAAACTTCACCACCTTACCCCAATCCCTTAATACAAAACTTTTTTTTTTGTAATAGTTATTGATGGAGACAAATGAGAAAGATAGTCAAGTTTTTCCAACTGCATTTGGTATGAGAGACAAGTATTTGTAAATGTGAGTAGAATGACCATTTGAAATTTAGTCTTATTTGGCCAGACCTAATTCAAGTTAAATCTGCAGCAGTAATTGCTGATGCATGTGCTGGTGGCACCCTCCCCTTTCTATAATTTTTTCCTTACATGCATGATGTAATAAATATTCAGTAAATATTTGGCTGCAATATCGCCATGGCAATAGGAGTGAGAATTGAACCATTTGAGCCTTAATAAATTTGTTGGCTGCTTTTGAACAGCAGTCTGGATCTCTGGCTCCTAATCTCAGTCTGATAATGCTGGTCCTCTGTCTCTGTCTCTTTGTTACTGGAGGATGTACAATGTTTATTTGTCAACAATTCTCTGTTGAGTAATTCTACATTTCCTGACATCTGGTACATATGTGAAGCTGGAAATATTCGCGTCTGATCCAGAGTTGAGATTCAGACCCGATTCCTCTTTGTAACTGTAAAAGCACTCACTCTCCCTCTACCACCCCCATATGCTTCACCCATGCATTTGTTATGACCAGACTTTAAACTGGGGCTCTTTATATCTCTGCTGTTTGTATGTAACTTGCACGAAATCCTGTTCATCCCTGCATTCTCTGTTCCAGCAATAGCTGAAATTTAAAATTCTCTGGTCCACCATAAATTCTCGTTCTTGTTTATAAAGCCCTCTATGGCCTTGGTCCTCCCTGTCCATGTAATCTCCTCCAACCACAGCCCTTCACAGTATCTGTTCACTTTTAATTCCGACACCTTGAACATTCCTGATTTTAAATGCTGCACAATTGGTGACCAAGTCTTCAGCAGTTTATAGATCCCAAAGTCTAGTCATCTCTTCCTAAACATTGCCACCTGCTTTGGGATGGGATCTATAAAATCGACCTGTTTGACCAAGCTTACAGTCCAGCCAACGTGTTTTTGTGCCTGGTTTTCATACCCTGTTTGATAATCCTCCTGTGAATCACTTTATGATCTTATGCACCTAACTGTTTAACACTTAAAATGAGGACACAACATTGTATTTTCTTTGTTTGCCTTTTTGTTTTCGCAATGGCATTTACTGTGACGAGCTGTTGATTTATATAACGTAAGTTTACATAACTATATCATTTGTATAATTAACACTGGAGCATCTGACATCAGACAGAGAGGACTGAAAGAAATAGAATCTTCTAAATGTTTGGATCTATCGGAGAGCTTCGTTCTATTGGAAATGTGACAGCAACATGAACCTGTTAATTGAACATTGTCCATTAAAAGCCTGTTTGGGCCATTTGTCAGGATAGTATTAATCTTTTTAAACTTTCATTGCCTTACTTCAGTGACTGTCACCAGAAAATTTCAAGAGACTCTTTAGCTTTCATCTAAATGATTGGATTTAAGAATTGTGTTTATCCCTCAACTCCTTAACACCTTTATCCCCTACTTCCAGATTAATTACAGGCCTTTACATGACTGAGCACTGATTCAAAAAATTTAATTCATGACTATGATTTCTCCATATTTGGTGGTCATCTTACTTTGGGTAAGATGCAATGGTTATATCGCTGTGTGAGTAATCCAGCAGCCTAGGCTAGGCACTTGGGGATATGGGTATAAGTTATACCATGGTAGAAGTTAAACTGAATAACTAAATTCAATTAAATAAATGCGGGACCCTCACCATTGGACTGAGGTCTGGGAGATCAGAACCCTCATGACTGGACTGGGGTTTGGAAGACTGGGACCTTCCCCTTTGGACTGGGGTCTGGGAGACTGGGACCCTCACGACTAGACTGGGGTCTGGGAGACCGGGACCCTCCCCATTGGACTGGAGTCTGAGAGACCGGGACCGTCCCTATCAGACGCGGGTCTGGGAGACTGGGTCCCCCTCTCATTGGACTGGGGTCTGGGAGACTGGGACCCTCCCCATCGGACTGGGGTCTGGGAGACCAGGACTCTACCCATCAGACTGGGGTCTGGGAGACCGGGACCCTCCCCATTGGACTGGGGTCTGGGAGACCGGGACCCTCCTCATCGGACTGGGGTCTGGGAGACCGGGACCCTCCCCATTGGAATGGGGTCTTGAAGACCAGTGCCTATGGAATCTGGGATAAAGCTCCAAATGTCAACCATCCAAAGTCCATGGTGTGACGATAAGGCAGTGAGACTCATTAGTTTGTGAATATATAAAGTAATTTAAGCTTATAAATCCATTCAGTCATTAAGTGGATTAAGTTAATATGTTAGCCATTTATTAAAATACACATGTCTTGCAATCACTTTGATCAGACCTTAAAGGACCTAGTCAGCACTTTCAGCCTTCAACACACCAGCGAACTGTGGGAGTCAATAGGTTTGTAATTGTTCTCGATGACCAGCCTACCCTGAAAAATAGAAACAAAGATGTTAAGGAAGGGAAGGGCAGAGTTGAAGATGAACCAGGTGAAGATGAGAATGGGGTGGAAATTGGAAATGAAATTCATACATTTTTCCAGTTCAGAACAAGGGAAGGAAGCAGCACCGATGATATCATTGATATACTGGAGTTGTGGGTGTGGACTGGAATGGGACTGGAATGAGACTGGAGCAAGACAGGAATAAGAATGTTCCATGTACTCCACAAAGAGACTGGCATAACCTTGCCCCATGAGCATACCCCTGGTCACCCCCTGACATGGAGAAAGTGGGAGGAGTTAAAAGGAGAATTTATTGAAAGTGACAATGAACTCACTCAGGCGGAGGAGGGTGGTGGTGAATGGGCAGGATTCAAGCTGTTTTCTCCAGGAAGAAGTGGAAAGCTCTGAGACCATCCTGGTGGGGGATGGAGGTGTAGAGGGATTGCACGTCCATGGTAAAGAGGAGGCAACTGGAGAACACAAACTGTAAATTCTGAAAAGTGTCAGAAAATCATGGATATAAGTAGGAAGAAACTAGACGAGGAGAAAATATTGAGTCAAGTCGGAAGAGATGAATTCCATGGGACAGGAACAGGAGGAAACAATGGGTCTACCTGGGCAGTCCTGATTGTGGATTTGGGAAAACAGTAAGAGCAAACTTGATGGGATGGGTGAACTATGAGCTTGGAGACTCTGAGGGGGTTGGGGTGGGGCTGAGGCGATAATGGGGAAGATCCCCAGATAAGATGAGATTGAGTGCCATTGTGGACACAGTGGGCTGATGTTTGATGGTGGGATCATGGTCGAGGGGGAGATAGGAGGAGGTCTCCGAGAGCTGGTGCGCAGCCTCTGCAGTATAAGGGTCAGTAACTCAAAATCACACGTTTGTAATAAGTGGCTGAAGAACCAATCAATGTAATGATGGGGCAGGAGAATTGGTGGAACTCGGAGAACTATTTATCATTCAATGAGACTCACTGGGACTCTGGAACACACTAATTGGAAGGGCAGTAGAAGCAGAGTCAATAAGAACATTCAGAGGTGAATTGGGTACAGAAGGATAGTACTTCCTGGCACCTTCAAGAGGGTGACAGAAATTTAGAGATCTCGCTGCAACAGTGTGTCTTGAAAGTTTCCATCTTGAGAAGGAAAAGCAGAGCAGGCTGAGGGGAATGAGGCAGCGGGATTTGGGGCGAATAGGATGGCTCTTTGCACAATGTACTGATTGCTCTCTCTCTCTCTCTCTCTCTCTCTCCCTCTCTCTCCCTCTCCCTTTCTCTCTCTCTCCCATTCTCTCTCTATCTGAGTTGCCTGAAGTTAAGAACCCCATTCACAGCCAGGGATGTAGGAAGACACAACAAAGGATTATATCGCAGAGACAAAAGGAGACATTGCTGGAAAAGCTCAGCAGGTCTGGTAGGATTCTGTGGGCAGAAATCAGAGTTAACATTTCAGGTCAGGTGACCCTTCCTCAGAAAGCTCATACTACAGCTTGTCAAAAGGCCAGTGGGGAGGGTTCAGCTCCTGATTGTGATCTAGTCACAATGCTCAAGATTGCCCATGTGTCAATGATGCTAAAGAAGTCAATTAAACTGAGGGATTGGCTCAGATCAAGCCAATTACCAGCTGGCACCTCCTGTATTGGCAGAGGAGGAATGACCATTCCTGCAAGGGACTGCATGTGTTGGTGATGCCCATGGAAGCTTGGCTCAAACGTATCCTGGTGAATCAGAAGTAAGTGATAAAGGGAAAAGGACAGGAATGAAAGAAACTTTAGTCTGAAAGTCACAGCATTTTTATTGCTGGGATCATCTCCCATTGGGAACAAGAGTCCTTTGTAGTTTCTTGTTTTTCACTGTTTTGTGCTGGCCACGTCTCAGCATTTGTATTAGTGAGCAATTCAATCTGCGTAAACACATTTTTCTGGACTGAGGAGTTTGGACCTGAGCCTCTGACAGTAGCCAGTGCAGTTCAGATCATGGAATGATCAGCAGTTGTACCCTATGGAGATGCTGGGACTTGGAGGAGGGAGCTGAGATTTCACCCTCTGAATAAGAATTGAAATTTTCATGCTCACTGTGACTGTTCGAGTCTCCAGAAAGTGCTAGAATTCAGAGCATCTTCATTTGCTAATTTTCAGACTGATTCAAATCAGAATTAGGTAGATAGAAGAACACAGCAAGCCAGGCAGCATCAGGAGGTGGAGAAGTCGACGTTTTGGGTGTAACCCTTCTTCAGGCACATACCAGATCAGAGTCAAACTGTATTATCCCAGATTATCTAGTGCTCTGGACTCAATCTGTGCCTAATTCTTTATTGGTTACCCTCTGCACCTCAACAGTTACAGATTCTTTTTCCTTTCTACGATCATGCCCCTGGATTTCTTGAATCGTTTTACTGTTTGAAGCGTAGCCACTGTTGTAACTTTGGATAGTCTGCACACAGAAAGATCCCATAATATAATAATTTTATGACCTGCAGCGAGTAACTCACCTCCTGACGCCCTAAGGCCTATACACCATTGACAAGGCATAAGTCAGGAGTGTGATGGAATATTCTGCAATTATCTGGCTGAGTGCAGCACAAACAATTCAACTTGTTATCATTCACAAGCATCCATTCCCTCCATCACCGACGCTCAGTAGCAGCAGTGTGTATTATCTACAAGATGCGCTGAAGAAGTTCACTAAGGCTTCTTCGATAGCACCTTTGAAACCCATGACTATTTCCGTCTAAAAGGATAATGGAAATAGATGGGAAGACTGCTACCTGCAAATTCCCCTCAAGGTAATGCACCTTCTAGACTTGAAATATATCTCCATTCATTCAGTGTTGCTGGGTCAGAATCCTAGAATTCCCTCCCTAACAGCATTGTGAATCTACCCACAAGAAAGGGACTGCAGCAGATCCAGAGCGATCTCATCAATACCTTCTCAAGGACAATTAGAGAAAAAGCGTGACTTTGTTTTTTTGTTTTTAACTATTAGCTGCTACCAGTAAATCACCAGTGTAGCTAATTAGAAATGTACTGGAAAACTCATTTAGGGCAGTGCAAACCATCAGAAGTGAGGGGGGTGGATGGTGGTGGTTGGGTAGGGAGAGCAGGAAGGGATTTAATCACCTTGTAGGGTAATCTAGAATGAGAGGTCATAGCTTTAGGATAAGGGGTAGCAGATTTAAATCTGCAATGAGGAGGAATTACTTCTCTCACAGGGCTGTGAATCTGTGGAATTCACTCCTCCAGACTATAGTGAATACCAGGACACTGAATAAATTTAAGGAGGAGATAAATAGAATTGTAATTAGTAAGGGGTTAAAGGATTACAGGAAAGTGGAGTTGAAGCTAAGGTGAGATTAGCCATGATCCTATTAAATAAGCTTTCAAGGACAGTGGTGTTTCAGGCAGATATCAGAACAGCCCGATTCATTGCCTCTTGAATAGTTCTGTGGTTCTATCTAGATTGATATACCTTGAAGGAGTGTAGCAAGGTGCTCTACCTGCTGAAAAAGTTTTGCTGGAAGAGTGCAGCAGGTCAGGCAGTATCCAAGGAGCAGGAGAATCAAAATTTTGGGCATAAGCCCGCTCTACCTGCTGGCCTTGTAATGTCCTGCTGACAGCAGTCACCATGTAGGTTTTTCAAGAACCATTGGCTGTCTCTTAACAGGTTCGGCTCAGACAACTTCTTTATGTCCACAGTTGGGTTACAAACTAGTGGAAACCCCAGGCTATGAAAGCTGCAATTGAGTAGAGATAGGGAGAGTTCCACATAGCCACGATAGGGGACTTCCAACCCCCGTGAGGCTGAGTCCTGGAGAGGGGAAGAGTCATCAGATATAGAAAAACTGATGAGTAATGACTGACACCTCTGCTCCTACATGAGTTAGGTGCAGTCTTTCCACCTTGCCAAATTTCATAGTCACCGGAGGGCAAATCCCTATTGCTTTACATTGGAAAGAGCCTCTTCCTGAATGAAGCTCAGCCCTGCCTGGCTGTCAATGGGAGGCCTTAGCACCTTCATTGCCGGTGAGGAGGGAAGACCCATTAAACAGGATGAGTTCTCCATGCCTAAGGGCTGTGATGGCAATGGTTGTTGAGAGCACTTGTTGTTTGAAGTGCCCAGCCCTGTCACCTTTCCAACACCTCGTCAGAATAGCCCTTTGGAGAGATCAGCCCCCAGGGCTTACTCTGCCAATCTGTTGGTGCAGACTGCATCCCGGCTTGCTATCTAGCCATCTGTTCCACTGCTTCTTCAGCCTGTGGTCTCTGTCCCTTTCGACAACTCCGTGATCAATGCCCCCTACCATTATAGGCAGGACAGCAGGCAACTTCGCCATATGTATTCCAGTTAAAAAGAGAAGACAGGGACATAGGAAAAAGCAGAATTGAGGATCATTAAATCAGCCACCATCTCAGTGAACAGCGAAGCAGATTCAGTGGGCTGAATGGCTGACATGCAATTCCTATATCTTATGTTCTTAAGGTGATTGAGGTATATTAAGAAAAATTGGAATGTAGAGAAACAAAGGAAAATACAGGATGGAGGGTTTCTTTTAGATTAAAAAGTAAAACGTTCATTCTATATGCAAGTGCTCTATTAAGGGCAGTGCAATTGATGGTTCCAAACTCTTCCATCCCTGTTGGGTCTATATATAAATGTCGGAATGACTTTGGAGCTGCCTTGGTTTCTCCTTTTACCCTGTGCTATCGATCACAATAAAGAAGGCCCTGTTCGGCCTGTTGGATGAAAGCATTGCCATGACCCAAGCTCCTTTTCATTAAAATGTGGTGTTTACTTTATATTATTTAAAGGCAAGGAAAGTAAACAAATCTGAAGGCCAAGAATGCAGGATATTGCCTTTTAAGATCCGTTCGAGGCCCGATTATTTATGGCTCAGGTTTTGCTGCTCATACACAGGGCCCAGTCTACCATTCAGAGTGGCTAAGAAAGAGCCAGATTGTCTCTGAAATGCGAAGGTAATAATATATCATATTTTTCTTCAGTTTCCCTCTCTCTCTCGCTCTCTCTCTGGCCTTCTCCCTTGCTGCCTTCACTTGGCTGGGACAGTGCTATAGTTGGCACCCTTCCACCAGCTGCCTGATAATAGCCCTCTCAGCCTCATACAAGCATAACCTTTGTTGGGTGAGGCGAAACAACCTGCCTCTCCTGGGGTGTGTGGGGAGGGGTTGGGCCTCTTTTTGTGGGTTGGTATTTGAATTTGCAGAGCTGTGCCCCAGTTGGGTGTTTCCCTTCGTAAGGTCAAGCAAGGAGCAGCCTTGCTGTGTTCTGGACTCGAAGAGCTGGCTGCTTCTGTCCTCTCCGCTCAGCAGCCTTCAGTCTTCTCCCTCTCTCCAAGGCTGGTGGCTTATGTTGGGTCTGAAACTCTGTTGCTTCTGTTGCTGTCCAGAGCTAGTGCCAGGGCTTTTGTCTGAAAGTCGGGTGAAACCATCAGCCTGTTTGGCAACCACAGTGGTATCTCCTCTCAGTGGAACAGTGTCTACTAGAGAGCTGGCAGGAGCAGAAATCCTCGTGGAGCTTGTATTTTGTTTGCTGTCTAGTCTAAGGATTCTGAGCTGATCTCATCTTCGAACGACTAACTCTGCCAAGACTAAGTATCTCACCTGGGAGTTTTATCTGAATAGATTTTCCTGGACTGGAGATGCCAAAGCCTCACACGATGCAGTCACAATCAGTCATTCATGATAGCATCTGCCAGAGATCTCACTTCATAGGAACGGCTAGCAAACAAAATTAGACTTCTATTCACAGGAGGAGATATAGGAACATGTAGGTGATGAGGACTCGGTAAATGATGATGACAGGTAAATGATAAGGATGGGTAAATAATAAGGATAGGTAAGTGAAATGAACAGGTAAATGAGGAGGACAGGTAAATCGTACGGGTAGGTAAGTGATAAGGACAGGTAAACGAGGAGGTCAGGTAAATGATAAGGTCAGGTAAATGATGACAGGTAAGTGATAAGGACAGGTAAATGAGGAGGACAGGTAAGTGATAAGGACAGGTAAATGAGGAGGACAGGTATTCCTGTTGAAGGGCTTTTGCCCGAAACGTCGATTTTACTGCTCCTCCGTTGCTGCCTGAACTGCTGTGCTCTTCCAGCACCACTAATCCAGAATCTGGTTTTCAGCATCTGCAGTCATTGTTTTTACCTAAATGAGGAGGACAGGTAAGTGATGAGGACAGGTAAATGATAAGGTCAGGTAAATGAGGAAGAACAGATAAATGATGAGGATGGGTAAATGAGGAAGGACAGGTAAATGATGAAGACAGGTAAATGAGGAGGGCCAGGTAAATAAGGAACGACAGGTAAATGAGGAGACAAACCTCCAAGACCCTACCTGAAGACTGGGCTGCAGGTTTCACACTGTCTGTTGTGTTTGGGGTAAATGTCAGGAACCATGCAGGGCAGTTCCATACTGAAAGGGTGCACAAAGGGCTTTTAATGTTGCTGTGGATGCAGTGACTGCTGGGTTATTTGGTAGTGTCAAGTTGTTTTTTGGAAGGGTGCGTGGTAAGATAAAGGTTAGAATCTTGACATTGGGGCTGGATACGTAGTGAATGAAGCATGTCTGGGAAGATATGGCAAGAAAGCTCACTAAGCCTCAGAGCAGAAATCTCTCCAGAAAACCCGATACAACGTAGACAGTCCATTAGCTCTGTTTCTGTCTTCACAGATGCTCCCTAGCTTGCTGAGTAATTCCAACAGTTTCTGTTTTTATTCCAGATCTGAGTGTGTGTGCAATGAAAACCAGGAATGCCACCAGAAAGAGAGAAATGCAGAGAATAAGAAGGTTTGGGGAGATCACATAGATAAGGAGGGGAGTGGTTGTGGGGGATTTTTAAACCAAATGGTCAAGTGGGAAGAGTTAAGAATGATTCATTGCATTGGACACACGTTGCCTTCAGATTGCTGTGTGTTGCCATGTCAAAATATAGGAAGGGGGGTTTTCTGTAGCAGTACATTCAGAAAGCACTATATGGCCATGTGGTAGAAACACACGCAGTGTGTTGGTCATACTGCAAGCGAGAGACTGACACAGTATGATGGCATACAGCAAAATATCCACTTCCTTCACCGGTGACTGTTGATGAGCACAACAAACTTCTTGGACTTATCCCTGTGCCAGAATTTAATTACTATGAACCTATTAGCTCTGACTGAAGAGGCAAAGAGTGGAAAGGTGAGGTAAGGCAGTGATGCTTTTAGCATCCAGGTAGGATCAAAGTGAAGAAGCTTTGAGGGAGTAAGACTCCTGACAAGCAGCCGAAGCTAATCGTGTGGATGTCCCTGCACACACACTGTCCTTACAGTGATAGTACAGTAAAAACTGCTCACAATGCTGCATGGCAGTGCAGGAACATTCTGTATGTGGATGCGAGGTAAAACATCAGACATGAGGGAGGCTGGTACATGTTGGATGGCAGCATCCATGGATGTGGGATGGGTATAGCCACTGTCCATGGTCCCTGCCTTGCAACATTGGTGCCAGTTGTTCAAAATGAAGAACTGGAGGTGGAGCAGCTGAATTGGATTTACCAAATATCGGCTCTGACTTTCATATCAGGATTTCTTGGATCTAGGGGCAGAACAGCAGAATGCATATAAAAGAGGTGAGATTAAGTAATAAAGAGGGTGATAATGAGTGAAAATCCCGATTCAGTGACCTCTTGCTGCTCACTCATGTAAATCCTGACTTGGCCTCCATAAATTAGCTGGAAAATCCTCACTCAACCTCTCATTCAATTTTCCCAAATGTCTCACCAGGGTCTGGAAGGATTCTGTTCAATATGTTTTCAATTCCCACCAGCTCCACCCAAAGTCAAAGATTCAAATGCTGTGCAAGTCTCACAATTCTCCCTGAATCAGTCGGTTGAGAATGGTATTGAAGAAAGGCAGCAGGAATGCTGGTTTGGATCCATACTTTCAGTAGCTGAAATAGGGTTGATAACAGCATCCAAACAGCAGGTCAGTGAAAAAACAGCTGCTGCACTGGGGTGAAGAGCTTACCAGGTCCACTTCACTCAACACCAGTTAGTTTCATCTCTTTCTTGAGGGTGCATACATAAGGATCAGTGGTTGGCACAACATCGTGGGCTGAAGGGCCTGTTCTGTGCTGTACTGTTCTATGTTCTATAACTCCTTTGTCAGCTACCTGATGAAGGACCAGTGCTCTGAAAGCTTGTACTTCCAAATGAACCTGTTGGTCTATAACCTGGTGTTGTGTGATTTTTAACTTTGTCCACCCCAGTCCAACACTGGCACCTTCATGTCTTAAACCCTAGGCAAAGATGATAAAAGTCATGGGATCTCATGCAAAAGGAGAACACCATATTTCAGGATTGGTGATGAATTTCCCTGATCATGTATATTTCCTGAACTCTTGGGGAAAAAACTCTTGATGCCATTGGATGAATTGTGTGTGAGAGACTACCTCACAAAGCTGAAAGTGCTTCCATCAGTTCATCACTATGTAATACTTCTCCATTAGCACTGTTAATCTACAAACTGGCTTCATAACAAAACTGTGTGAGGAATTCTGTTCTCTCTAATTTCAGAGAGTATCAGAAGAATCTTGATATGCTGCATCAAGAGCTAAAGAGTGAAAAATTACCTCCAGAAAGGATGAAATGAGGCCCAAGAGCAGTGTGATAAAGATCATTCTGTTTGTGTCTTCTGGTTAGAGAGAGAATATTGTCTTCCACCACAAATTGGAAAGGATTCCTAATGAATCAAACCTTTGAGAAAGCTATGAAAATTCTTAACGATATGTGATCCAATCCTCTTGACATTGAGCATCAGCCTGCAGAGATATCTGTGGGAAATCCTCACAAAACATTCTCTTGATCTTCTTTCGATTACAGCTCCTGTCCTTTAAAAGGCTAATGTAAATCATCACAACTGGAGCATAATTTCCAGGTGGAAATGAAAGTTTCTCACAAATGGTTTGGAAGCATCTTCCTGGCAGAAGTCAACATCTTGCTGATGGAGACTACCTTGTACAAAAAGTAAAAGACTTATTTGTTAACAAGCCTGCTGACTCATTGTGAGTTTATGCTGATTCCAGAACACATGTATAGGCTCTCTAACAACCTTACCATACCAGAACACATGTATAGGCTCTCTCACAGCCTTACCATTCCAGAACACATGTATAAGCTCTCTCACAGCCTTACCATTCCAGAACACATGTATAGGCTCTTTGACAGCCTTACCATTCCAGAACACATGTATAGGCTCTCCAATAGCCTTACCATTCCAGAACACATGTGTAGGCTCTCTGACAGTCTTACCATTCCAGAACACACACATAGGCTCTCTGACAACCTCACCATTCCAGAACACATGTGTAGGCTCTCAGACAGCCTTACCATTCAACAACACATGTATAGGCTCTTTAACAGCCTCACCATTCCAGAATACATGTATAGGGTCTCCTACAGCCTTACCATTGTTGGGAAGTGTTGCTTCAACTGGAAGGATAGTACCTCTGAGTATCTGGATCCTGACATTTAGTGGTAGAAGATACGCTGTGTCAGGTTTTACAGAAGGAGACAGAATTGTAATGTCTGATCTGAAGCCAAGAAAAAAACTCTGGTGTTAGAATTATTGACTTGTAAGGTGGCTATCCAAAAGTTGTGTTCAGTGAATATCCCAGTTGGGATAGCAATATTGATGTGGCCCAAGAAAGAGATCACTTCCATTTCACCTTCTGGTTTCCTTGTTCAATTAGCTCGACTCTACTTCATTCTCAAGTTCATCTGTTTCATTTACTTTTATCAGATGATTTCTGTAGAGCAACTAAGCTGTAAGTGGACAAAGCTGCCACACCAACCCGACTGTACAATTTTGGGATCTCATAGAACAGAGTATTGTAGAATCAGACAGTACAGAAGAGGTTCTTTGGTCCATCAAGTCTGTGCCACCGAAGCTACATTAAATCGACACCGGTTATGACATTTCAAGCGCTTGCCCAAGTGCTTTTTAAAGCTTGTGAGGTTACCCAACTGTGATAATTGCACCACAACACCAGCATTTCCAAAAAGGATGGTTTACATCCTTTCCTCAGTATCGGTGATTTTCTTGTTGGTTCAATTTACAATTGTACACCCAGCTTCCAGATTGCATTGTGCACCACAAGTTACACACTTTTTGACTGCTGCTGGGTTTAACATTAGATTATTTTGCAACTGCAATAAATTGGACCATTTATCATCAAGGATGCTGACCACAATTCTATCTCAAACTCATCCTTCCATGCCCCATAACTTTATAACAGAGTCTGCCAGTTTTCCTGGATATTGAGACCACTAGTTAAAGCAGGTATATTTAATAATCAACCTCTTCTTGTGACTAAAATAAGAACTGAATGTTTCTCTAATTGAATGAAAATCTGCTGAGTATTCAGTGACAGTTTGCTGAGTGAGGATGGTGTCAGTAACATGACACATTATGTACAAGAACAGACTGACTCAGAACTGCGAGAAAGTGAGGCACTGCAGATGCTGAAGATCGGAGTTGAAGAGTGTGGTGCTGGAAAAGCACAGCAAGTCAATCAGCAACCCAAGGAGCAAGAGGATTGACAATTTTGAATATAAGCTCTTCATCGGGATGAAGGGCTTATGCTTGAAACATCGATTCTCCTGCTCCTCGGATGCTGCCTGACCTGCTGTGCTTTTCCAGGAGTACACTATTCAACTTGGAACTGCTACTGCCTCAAATTGAAATCTGAGGTGAGTCTGTATCTGAGAAAATGCATTTTCCATAACTTTTATGTGCCTGCATCAGTATACCAACAGCCTTGAGGGCATATGGGAGAGTAGGAACTGGTTGGCTGGCACAGACATGGTGCTCCTTGGGAATGTACCTCCATTGACCTCATTTCATGAGTCTTTAACTACTTCGCCTTACTCTGAGAGGGTGATAAAGTCACAATATTTGTGAAATCTTTCAAGAATCTGAACGAATGGTTACTTAATCTCACTTGGTCAGTCTCTGATTCAGAATTCTTATGGTCACAACAGAAGCTGAGGCTAAACTTCTTAGTAACCATTAAACTATTCACAATTACACTGTACATCTGTTAAAAACTTTGGAATGTCTCTTTCTTCCAAAATTATTTGTTTCTCTCCCTAGTTAACAGCAAATAATGCATAATTCTCCTTGGCTCTTCATATTTTTCTTTCAATAAAATCTTCCTCAACCCAGCAATGTTCCAAACAATTGCAATGGTGTTCACTGCTACCTTAATCCTTTCATTTGATTGGGGATAATGTGGACATGTTGTACGGTGTTGAATTTCCCAATTTTTTTTAAATAAATCATTCAGCTGAGTTCTTCCCTCATGAATTTAGGGCCTTTGTCTGTCATCACAATGACTGGAATATTGTAAAGGCTGAACTGATTCCAGGCATGCTATCATACTCCTGGTCGTCTTTAATGTCAGTGAGTCTAACACTCAGTGGTGAGAATGAGAGCTGAAAGTTACAAGAAAATCAGTTTGCGCAGGAGTGAAGAGACCTACTCTGACTTTCCTTCAGAAACCATCTGGGATATCATACAGAGAATCATATACACCCTTTGGCTGATCAAGTCTGCACCAACAAAAAACTATTCTAAATCCACACTCGCCCCACTTCCCAGCACTCAGCCCACAGACCTGAATATTATGACATTTCAAGTGCTCACCCAAGTATTTTTTTAAAAGGTTATGAAGTTTCCTGCAAATATATTTCCTAAAATCCCTTCTAAATCTCCTGCCTTTCACCTTAAAATTATGCCTCTTGTATCATACATTGTATTGTTACAAGCATTGCACTGACTGATGTGTCCATAATCTCATTGCTCATATTTGTCCGGTTTCATCATTTCTCTAGCCTCCCTCAATCTAGACTCAATTGCTTGATGGATGTGCTTCAGCATCACTTTACTCATTCTCTTCAGGCTAATGGCATTACTGTATTTCCTTTGTACTATATGTCATATAGCTGGCCCTTCAGCTCTGTAAGCCTAATGCTCTCTTGTAGGGACAGGTATATCCTTGATGCTTTCAGGTCGTCCTTTCACCATTACTCCCTGCAGCACTTGGTGAGTTGGATCTTGATATGTAATTTGTTTGATTCGAGACACTTGCCATAAAGTTATAGAGTCACACAGCTTAGATACAGATTCATCGGTCCAACCAGCATAATCCCAAACTAAACTAGTCACTTCTGGTTTGTGTCTCTCCAATCCTTTCCTTTTCATATACTTATCCAAATGTGTTTTAAACATTGTGATTGTACACGCATCCATCACTTCCTCAGGAAGGTAAGTATACCTCTGCAAACAAAGCAATATTTCTCACAGAAACTTTACAGCAGGCAAACTCTTTTGAGGAAAATGCTTTGAAGTGGTTTATGGTTGGATTCACTATGTCACTCCCCAACAGGTAGATTAGATTACTTACAGTGTGGAAACAGGCCCTTCGGCCCAACAAGTCTACACCGACCCGCCGAAGCGCAACCCACCCATACCCCTACATTTACCCCTTAACTAACACTACAGGCAATTTAGCATGGCCAATTCACCTGACCCACACATCTTTGGACTGTGGGAGGAAACCCACACAGACATGGGGAGAACGTGCAAACTCAACACAGTCTGTCGCCTGAGTCGGGAATTGAACCTGGGTCTCAGGCGCAGTGAGGCAGCAGTGCTAACCACTGTGCCACCATGCCGCCCACGGTATTGAATAAAATATTCACAAGCAAAGACAAACAATCAGCACCTTTTCTCTGACTGATAATTCAATTGTTGATGACATCCTGAATGCAATTGCAACTGGTTTTCCTTGTTCTATAAGATTCTCCATGTCATGTCTCACTATTATCACACAGCAAGGTAATTTCATTGTTGACATTATAATACTTTAGCACTGACATGATTAACACTGGCCATTTAAAGTAGTGAAAGCTCCTTCGTGTTCCAGGTCTGGAGGTTCCTTGTTACGTTTGCAGCTGATGCTACTACTGGACAAGTCAATTCCCAGTCTGACAGATTTGCACAAGTCTAGTTGTGGAGGGCATATAATAAGTAGGCAAGGCTGTCAAAGAGAGGCTGTCTGCGAAGGGCCCATCACCAATGGTGTGTCCATCGAAGCTGCTGGAAATGGTTGACATGTTTTTTTAATTGCAATCTTCTCCCTCATTTTGGCCAGATATGATACTGATCCTATTTTTTTTAGTGATAACTCCTAGGATCCCGACAGCACTAACACCGAAGTTCCTCACGTGGCTTGTCTCTTCCTCAAGTAATTTTTGACTCCGTTGTGTTCCTTGGAATTGGAGCCCCTTTCAATGGCTTTCACCTTCTCTTCAACCGGATATAATCGGTCTTTGTCAGCCCTGTACCTGAGGTATATTACCTCATCTACCTGGAACGGTCATGTCTTTTCCCTTTTCAGCTGGATGCCCACCTCAGAAATGCATTGTAAGATTTGCTCCAAACTCTGCACCTGCTGCTTCACAGGAGCTGCTGAGATTATGGTGGTCACCTAGACACAGCACTACTCTGGCCACCCCTTGGACAATATTCCTCATTCCCCTTTAAAAGATGTAGCAAGCTGAAGACACCACAAAGGGCAGTGAGAGTGCTCAATCCAGATCTCCCTGCAGTACGGAAGCTTGGTGACAATTTGCTTTTTATTTCAAAAACATACTTTATTTATAAAAAAAAATACACACATATATACACAAAGTCACTACTACTGCTTGGTTCTAGACAGTAGCGTATCAAGGAAACAAACAAACATTGGAGTTTGTCTCTGTCTAATCAAACCAGAGCAATCTCTTACGCATACAAGATTTATGTGAATTTGAGGCATTAGAAGGGTCTGATAACTGAACCCACCCCCATTTACTTTCAGCACAAAAACCCTAGAAGATAGTTTTCTCCCCATTGCATCCTAGTGGCAGCTGCCCCAACTACAGTGCAAACCTCAGCATATAGTCCTGGGGCTTGGAATGTGCCAGTCTGTAACACTTGATCAGGGGCAACTCCTTGTTCTGGAAGAACAACATGTTTCGGTCAGACCAAAGAGCGTCTTTCACCGAGTTGATGGTCCTCCAGGCGCAGGAGTGTGTCCTGAGGAACTGACCGTAGAGCACAGAGTCCCATGTCATGGAGCTGCTTGGGATGAACCACAACGAAAACCATTGCATCTCCCTTCAGACTTCCTTTACAAAGGCCCAGTCCAGAAGGAGATGTGTGATATCCCATCCCCATGCAGCCAGTGTGAGGTGGTGCAATTGTCTGTGGATGATGAGATGTTTGGTGACTGATGGAGGTCTTTGTTGTAAACTCTCAGTGCTATGATTTATGAAGCACTAGCTGGTTACAGTTGATCCAATGTCAGGTCTCCTCATCAGTAATGAGCCATAGTTGCTGAGGGATTGGAAGCTCTGAATACATTCCAGATTCTCTCTTCGACATGTTTGAGAAAAGGAAGATTTGAATGATGTGGTGTGAGTTGAAGTATGCATTCTGTTTTAGTAAGATTTGAATGCAGGCAGAGTTTTCCAAGATCCTGCATACAATGTCACTTCACAGGGGTGGTTAGTGTCAGCTTGACATCCTTTTTAGCAAGAATCTCTTGTGGTTGATGCTAATTGACCTGCATCGTGTGAATGTACAATGAGAGATAAATGGGGTAAGAATCTTAAAGGTGTACAGAATATAACTGAGGAGAAATACTGCACAACAGATGGGGAATGATACATGAACAGGTAAAGAGTAGAACTCAACCCCAGACTTTCAATCACAATTAAGAGATACATTTGGTTTAAATAAAAACTCACTTGTTACAGCGCTGTCTAGAATTGGGCATTTAGCCAGAAGTTGGAGCCGCAGGCTATAATTTACTTCAGTATATCCTGGGGTGTAAACATGGCCTTAACAAAATAATTCCAGGCACCCATGGTTCAGTTCTCTCTCTCTCTCTCTCTCTCACTTTCTCTCTCACACACACACATACGCACGCACACACTCACATACACACACATACTCACAGACACATCGTCATACAGATACAGTCAGTTCTGTTGTAACGCACCTTTCTTCAACATGAATTGGTTACAACCTGATTGATAAATTTTGGCCATTCTTTGTAGAATGCAAACTTTCCTTCCCTGTATTGCCATAATGGGATTCCAGTCCAATTGGTTTAAATGGTGCTGCTATGACACGATTTTCTTATAACGTGGGATCACACAGGAATGGAACTATTGTGTTATATCAGTGTATTCTCATTCACTCTCTTATACAAAAACCTCCTCACTCTTTTGTGCCTTTCCATCTGTCTCTTTTGCATTTCTTCTTCCCCACACCATCTCTTTCTCTGATGCCCTTTTCTTTTTTGCGCTCTTGCTTTATTTTCTCAAGACATCTCAATAATGGCCTTCCTATTTCTCCCCTTATTGTATCTCTGTGTTCTTCTTACTCTCTCATTCTCATTCTTCTGCATCTTTTAAATCTTGCTTTCTAAATCTTTTCTCACTTATTTTTTCTCATTTTAAATGCCCCTCCCATTATTTCTCTCGCATTTTCTTGTTTCTTCCAAACATTATATTCCTTTCTATCTCCTGGTTCCTTCCGCATACACACACACATGCACGTGCGCACACTCACACAGGCAGACACACGTGCACACTCACATGCTCACACACATACACACACTCACTCACACACACAGACACACACTCACATGCATACACATACACTCACACATGCATGCGCACACACACATACACACACAGACACATTCACAGACACACATACATGCACACACCTACACACACACTCACATACATACACATGCACTCTAATACTCACACATATACACACACACATACACATACACATACAGAGACACACACAGACATACACACCCATACCCTCACACACGCATACACACACGTATGTGCACACACTCACACACAGATATACACACACTCATACATGCACACAAGCACACATACACTCACATACACACTCACTCACATGCACTCACACACAGACACACACTCGCACACACACAGACACACATGCACACATACACACAGATACACACACACACATATGCACACAGACACGCACACATATACACACACACATACACACTCACACACAAACACACATGCAGACAGATATACACACACTCTCTCTCACAAACACACACACATATGCACACTTACTCACATACACTCCTTTTCCTTCCTACTGACTGGATTCCTCTTGCATTCTCTCTCTATTTTCCTCTTGTATTCTTTCTCTACAGCTGGCACGGTGGCTCAGTAGTTAGCACTGCTGCCTTACAGTGCCAGGGGCCTGGCTTCAGTTCCAGCCTTGGCCAACTTTCAGTGTGGTGTTTGCACATTGTCCCTATGTGTGCATGGCTTTTCTTAGGGTGCTCAGGTTTTTTCTCACAGTCCAAACTGTGCCGGTTAGGTGGATTGGCCATGGGAAATAGTCCATAATGTCCAGGGATGTGCAGGCTGGCTGGATTAGCCATGGGAAATGTAGAGTTATAGGTGTAGGGTAAGGGGATGTGTGACTGAGTGGGCTGCTCTTTGGAGATCTCTCCTCTTTATTTCTCTCGCTCTCTCTCTCTCTCTCTCTCTCTCCCCCCACCTCTTTCTCTGTCTCTCTCTCTCTTTCTCTCTCTCTCTTTCTCTCTCTCTCTCTCTCTTTCTCTCCTTCTTTCACATAGTTTGGCTGCCCTGGCAGACTCATCCTCATTACTATCCCATGCTATTTCACTTCTCCTTTTCTCTCTGTCATTACTCTTTCTTGCTCATTCTTTCTCCCTTGCAATCTTTAGCTGACACACACACTCTCCTACCACCTCCGTCCCTCTCTCTCTCCTCAATCATACAGTTCCCCCATTGAATCAAAGAGCTGTACAGCATGGAAACAGACTGTTCGGTCCAACTCATTCGTGCCGACCAGATATCCCAACCTAATCTAGTCCCATTTGTCAGCACTTGGCCCATTTCCCTCTAAACCCTTCCTATTCATATATCTGTCCAGATATCTTGAAAATGTTGTAATTGTATCAGCCTCCATCACTTCCTGAAGAAGGGTTACACCCAAAACGTCGACTTCTCCAGGTCCTGCTGCTGCCCACTGTGTTGCTGTGTTCTCCCAGCCTCCTGTCTGTCTACTTTGGATTCCAGTATCTGCAGTTTTCTTTGTCTCCATCACTTCCTCAGGTAGTTTATTACTTACTTGCACCATCTTTTGTATGAAAAAGTTGCCCCTTAAGTCCCTTTGAAATCTTTTCCCTCTCATTAAACCTATGCCCTCTAGTTCTAGACTCCCCCACCCCAGGAAAAAGACCTTGTCTATTTACCCTATCCAACTCCTTTGTACTTGCCCTCCCTCTTTGACACTGCTCCCCCCCCAACGTCTGAATGTCTCTGTGCAGTTAGTGCGCTGACGCCTATTTGCTCATTTGTTTATGAGGTACGCATTGAAAATATTGACTCATTCAAATGTACAAGTCAAACAAACAAATACCTGCTGACCATGAACCTACAGAGCAGCTCTGTGCCACTGGGATGGTGCAATGACTGATGGTTATCAGTGGAGACATTATCTAATCAGTCTCCTGACTGTTAATGCAGGGGAATGGAAGTATTTACCGAACCAGACACCCTTGGTACAAATGCTTACTGATCAATGCACACTGTCAAGTAATCTATCTGCTTAGCCAGAAAGTGCGAGTCTTGTCTCAGTAAAATCCCCTCAGAAACGACACCAGTGAGCCATTTCCCTGCCTAAACCTTAGCTACCCTAGTCTGTCTGACCCTGAGATCAGTAATCAGTGTCAACAGCTAAGGCTCCTTTTCTTATGGTTTATTTCATAAAGATGAGGGGATCCAATACAGTAACTAAGAAGAAACTGTGCTAACTGACAGGAGAGTTGCTAACCAGGAAATAGTGGTTGAAAACAACCAGTATAACAACTGGAAATGAGGAAACAGTTCATTTCAACACAAAGACTTGTCATTTGGAATGGACAATGGAAGCATATTTAACTGTAACTTCCAAGAAGAAGGAATTGAGAGGAGGAAGGAAGCAAAGTTGGCAGAAGACTTAAAAATACAGGGAAACGCAAGCAACGAGAGGGTTACAGAAAGATATTGATAGATTAAGTAAGTGGGCAAAAAATTGACAAATGGCATATAATGTGGGAACTTGTTTATTTCGGAAGGGAGAACAAAAGAATAGAATATTATTCAAATAGAGAAAAACTGCAGATAGCTGGAACAGAAAGGGACTTGGAGGTACACGTGTGAAAGCTAGCACACAGGTACAGCAGGTAATCAGGGAGGCTAATGGAGTTGGAGTGTAACAGTTGGGAAGTCTTACTGTAACTGTACAAGGTGCTGGTGAGACCACATCTGGTGCACTGTGAGCAATTTCCATCTCCTTATTGAAGGAAAGCTATCATTTAGTCAGAGGCAGTTCAGAGAAGATTCACTCGGATGATCCCTGGTATGATGGGATTGTCTGGAGTTTGAAAGAATGACAGGTAATTGCACAGAAACAAAGAGAGATCTGAAAGGGTTTGATAGGGTAAGTGCTAAGATGTTAGCTAAGAAGAAGTGCTAAGGAGGAAATGTATTCTCTCATTGGGTTGTGAGGCTTTGGAGCTCCTAGCCACAGAGAGCTGGCGGGATAGTGTCCTTGTCTATACTTAAGGCTGAGACAAATTCATGATTAGTCGAGGAATCAAGGGTTACGGGAAAAGGTCAGGAAAGTGAATGTGAGGAATATCAGAGCAGCCATGATCTGATTGAATGACAGAGTGGGTTTGAGGGGCTGAATGGCCTACTCCTGTTCCTATTCCTTGGTCCATGGTCCTACGGTCTTTATAGTTGAGAGGAAAAAGGTTATGGATAAAGAGCAAGGGCTAACAGGACCAATTGGAAAACTCTATCAAAGAGCCAGCACAGACATGATGGATCTCCTGCTTTGCTCTGGTTTTGACCAATTCTAATCTGTGATTTCACAACTCTGCAAACTGACAAACTGGGGAAGTAGATGGCTCTTTTCTTCCTCAGCAGCATCTCCACCATCTGCACTCCCTGTGCTCCTCGCACCCGGAAGATCCAATAGGACTGGGATAGCAGAATGGGAAAGTACCTTATGCTGGGGACCCCCAGACTAAAGGGGGGAAGGGGTTGGAGTCTCGCTCCATAAAATTGAAGACTGAAGGATAACCCAACATAGATCACCAAAAATAATGAAAAGGTCAGACAGAGGAGATGTCAAGAAGATGTTTTCACGAGTGCAGGAGGTAGGGAATACTCCTGTGTCTTGCTCTGTTCCTTTCAGCAGTGTCCCTGGGCTTTCTGTTGCCTTTTGAAGTCTCTTTTCCCTTCGGACTCGAGTATCCCCGCCCTTCCCTTCACTTTTGACAGTGGGTCTCTCGATGCTGCTCATCTTCCCTGCCCTTCCAGTTGGCATCAGGCTAATGGTTGGCACAGAGGCTGGATGCCAACTCCTTCTTATTTGACAAGTTGTGTATCCGGTAAGTTCTAAAATGGAAAAGGGGACTACAAAAGCACTTCCTCGAAATAGGATCCTGTTGATTGCCGATGACCTCTTTGTCACATGGTCAGGAAACCATGAATGAACAAGGGAAGGCTTTCAATGAATCTTTGTCAGCCATAAATCAAAGGTCAAAAGAGCGAAATCTGCACTGCTATAGCACCTAGCACATCTGGAGGACCCAAAGTGCTTTATTATTTAAAGTTTTATCTTTGTTCTATAAATAACAACAGGCAATTTACACACAGCAACCTTATAATAGCAACAATAGGATCAGAAACTCAGCTTCCAATTCAAAATATCCAGTCTGGGATATCACTGCCAGTCCAATTCTGCACTTAGCTTTTTATGGGGAATTTAGCTACCTGAATGTAGATTGGGATAATGGAAATGAACTGGAAATGTGTTGCTGGAAAAGCGCAGCAGGTCAGGCAGCATCCAAGGAGCAGGATAATCGACAATAATCCTGCTCCTTGGATGCTGCCTGACCTGCTGTGCTTTTCCAGCAACACATTTTCAGCTCTGATCTCCAGCATCTGCAGTCCTCATTTTCTCCTGGGCTAATGGTAATGTCAAAAGTGGAAGGGACAAATGTTCTTAACTTGTGTTCAGGAAAATATCCCACAGCAGCACGTGCCCAGTCCAACAAGAAAGGATACACTGTTGGACCCAAATAGGTCAAGTGTTAGTGGGGGATAATTAAGGAGACAGTGATCAGAGAATCATGGTTCAGAACGGTGATTGAAAAGGACAATGTGCAATCCAGGCCAAGAGCGATTAACTTGGGAGAGTGATCTCAATGAAGCAAGAACAGAAGGCTGATGGGGAAAAAAAATTGTGAAACAAGTGGTCACCCTCAAAGAGGAGGTGTTTTGAGTACAGTCAATATATGTTCTCTCAAAACAGAAAATTAGTACAGTCAAATCTAGAACTCCCTGGATGAAATGGAGTTTGAGATTAAAAAGAGAAAATAAAAAATATGTTTATAGGTAGAAAATACCAACAGTGAACCGAAAAGAATAGAGCAGGCTCAGACAGGAGGTGAACAGGCATATCGCAAAGAGGAGTGAGCAGGGGTTCTGAGAGAAACCTGGCAGCCAGCAGATAGGGGAATTCCAAATAACTCTAGAGGCATACATAAAAAACAAAACAAAAGTGGCAGTTGGAAGAGTATGCTGATGAGGGACAAAAGAAAAAGGCTTTACACGTACAGACATTGGCATGGTGCATTAAATTAATACTTTGCATCTATCTTTACTGAGAACGTAGAAGCCACCCAGGCAATGGAGACAGAGGAGACAGCTCTGTCACCAGAAAGGGTCAGAATTGATAAAGTGGAAGTATTGGATAGAATGTCAATACTCAAAGTTGGCAAGGCTCCAGGAAAGGATGAGCTGCATCCAAGAACATTGAAGGAAATGAAAGTGGAAATTGCAGTGGCATTGGCTACAATCTTTCATTCTTCTCGAGAATCAGGAGAAGTGCCAGAGGACTGGAAAATTGCAGACAATATGCCCTTGTTCAAAAGGATGTAAGGGTAAGCCCAGCCATTATAAACCAGTCAGTTTCACCTCAGGGGTAGGGAAGCCTCCAGAGGCAATTATTCAGGATATAACAAGTACTTAAATGGAAAAAAAACAGCATGAGTTTGTAAAAGGGAAATGTGTTTGAGTGACTTGCTGGAGTTTTTTTTGAAGAGGTGAGGGAGGGTGTTGATAAGAGTAATGTGTTGATATGGTTAATATGAACATTCGTAGGACATTTGATTAAGTGCCACACAATAGGCTTGTGAGAAAACTTATAATTCATGGAATTAGAAGGACAGTAGCATTGTTGACTGATAGAAACAGAGAGTAATACCAAGGAATATCTTTTAGGCTGGAGCAAGGTATGTAGTAGAGTTCCTGAGGGATCAGAATTGGGATGTTTACTTTCCTAATATAAATAAATGATCCAATTCTTGAAGTGCAGAAGACAATTTCAAAGCTTGCAGAAGATACAAAACTTAACACATTGTAAACTTGGAGGAGGACAGTGTGGGACTCCAGTAGGATATAGACAAGTTAGTAGAGAGGGCAGGTAGTTGACAGATGGAGTGCAATGCACAGAAGTGTAAGGTAATGCATTTTGGTTGAAAGAACATAGGCAATGTAGACTAATGGCACAATTCTAAAGGCAGTGCAATAACAGAGAGTTCTTGGTACATTCATGCACACATTGCTGAATGTGACAGAGCAGGAAGGGAGAACAGTCAATAAAGCATAGAGTTTCTTGGGCATTTTTAATAGGAGCATAGGCAGTTATCCTGAGCTTGTATCAGTCAGTTTTCCTGAACACAGTTAAAGGACTGTGTACTTTATGTGCATCACACTGTAGGAAGGATGTGACCATACTGGAGAGAGGACAGAGGAGATTTACAAAAATGATTCCAGGAATACGAAACTTCCGCTGTAAGGACAGATTGGAGAGGTTAGGACTGTTCTCCTTGGTATGAAGAAAGCTGAGAGGTGATTTAATAGAGGTTTTCAAAATCAGGAGATGTTTGGATAGAGCAGACAGGGAGAAACTTCTCAGCTGGAAAATGATTGAGCAGGCACATGTTCAAAGTGATTTTCAAAAAGTGATGTGGGAAAAAGTCTTTGCACACAACGACTGGTTTGGGTCCAGGATACAGCACCTGGATGAGTTGGTGAAGGCAGAATCAATTGAAAGATTTAAGAGGCCTTTAGGAATCGTATTGCAATAGAAGCAATATGCAAGGTCATAGGCAAAAGGGCACAAAGTTATTATGGATGTCTGAGAGCACATGCAGTCATGATGGGCTGAATGGCCTTTTCTGCACCATAACAATCCTGTAATTCTGTGAAGTCAAGAATTTCTTGTCATCCTTAATTTTCCTAGAGAAGGTGGTGAGCAGTCTCCTTGAACTGGAGCAGTTTGTGTTGTGCATGTGAATGCAGATAGCTTTACAAGTTTCTCATTGGGAGTTGTCAAAGTGTGGTAGATCTGAAGATAAGTATGGGTCAGACCAGGCAAGGGCAGCAGATTTCCACTTCAAAAGGGCATTAGTGAACTAGATAAGTTATTATTAATTAAGTAATTTCATGTTGATAATGAATGAGATTAGCTTTTTTATTTCAGACCCATTAATGGACTTAAAATTCCCAAACAGTTGTGGTTTGAATTCATACTCATAGCTTCAGTGCATTAGCCTGGGAGTTCTGGATTATGAATTTATTAACATTCCTACTCTGCCATTGACCATCTTCATATCAGCTTGAGAGCTTTAACACTCTCCTGACAACTGGCATCTCTGACAGTACCTCACTTCTTCAGTAGTGCACGGGGGATATCAGCTAAGAATTTTTAATCAAGTTCCTCAACAGAATTTGAGCACATTACCTTCTGATTCAGAGGCCAGGGACTATCTCGGAGGTCATGCTAATATCAGCTTGCAAACTGTGGTTATCCTAACTTGAGTCTTCTGCAGTCCTAATTTCCTTCACTCCCCCAGTCCATCTATGTCTTCAGCAGTGCAGAGGAAACTAGAAATTCCCTCCCAAAACCTCTTTTGCTTCTCCCTCCCCTTTAAGATACTGCTTAAACCTACCTCTATGATCAAGCTTTTGCTCATCTGGTCCATCCTTAGCAGGCTCAGAGTTCAATATTCATGAGACACCTTATTTGTGGAAGGTCAATGCAAGTAGCTTAGAATCCCTACAGTGTGGGGGGAAGCCATTCAGTCGGTGAAGTCCGGACCAACCCTCCAAAGGACATCCCACCCTGTGCCCGTAACCTTTCGTATCCTATGGCCAATCCAACCAGCCTGTGCATCTTTGGATTGTGGGATGAAACCAGGACACAGAGAGGGAATCCACACAGACAAGGGGACAACGTGCAAACTCCACACAGGCTGAGGGTGGAATCGAACCCAGGTCGCTTAGAACATAGAACAATATAGCGCAGAACAGGCCCTTTGGCCCTCGATGTTGCGCTGACCTGTGAACTATTCTCAGCTCGTCCCCCTACACTATCCCAAAATCATCAATGTGCTTATCTAAGGATTGTTTAAATCTCCCTAATATGGCTGAGTTGACTACATTAGCAGGTAGTGCATTCCACTCCCTCTGCGTAAAGAACCTGCCTCTGACATCTGTCTTAAATCTATCATCCCTCAATCTGTAGTTATGCCCCTCATACAAACTGACGTCATCATCCTCGGAAAACATTTTTCACTGTCTATCCTATCTAATCCTCTGTTCAACTTGTATACCAACCACTGAGCCGCCATGCCGCCCCAGTTGTTTGTGTTCTGTTAAAGCAGACTGAGAAATACAAATAGAGATGGACCTGAAAGTGGAAAGGGAAGACTTTCATCAGAGGTAAAAGTCAGCTGCATTTTAGACTTTGTAAATCATGACCAAGAGTAGAAGAGTCAAGAAATGCTACTAAATTTGTTTAAGACATTGGTTAGGCCACAGTTCAAGCACTGTGTGTCGTTTTGCAAGTTGTGGAATGCTTTACCACGGGGTTAATGAATGAGATTCTTCCAGGAAGTAATCAGCTGAGGGAAATATTAGGCCATTTGAAGAGAGAAAGAAAGCCCTGGGAGGGGAGGTAACTCTTGTACACAGCCAGCACAAGTACAAAACACGGAATGGTTTCCTCCTGTGGTGTAAACCTGTGGTGTCAACGATTAAGTGAGATGTTTGTGGACACCCTTGACCAAGAGGTTATTGGATCATGGATTACCCTGCTGCAGGGAATGGTTGAGACAGAGACCATCACCAGAGTGGATAAACTTTGAGGAGACATGGGCTTTATCGAAGGAATGGGAGATGGTAATATCAGCCAGCATAGAGTCAATGGTCCGAGTGGTCTCCTGCATGGTGTCTATAGAGCAATGGGGAACTGAATGGAATATGTGCTGTAGGCAAGACGGAGGACAGAACTCCAAGCAAGAGCTCAGCAGCACCTGTCTGAAGGACAGCTAATGATGGGCTCCAAATGCTGATCTTGCTTGCAATACCTACATCCAACAGAGAGATGGCCTCTGAAAAAGATAGTTTCAGTGACGAGTTGTAGGAGTGGGGACAAACAGTCATCCAGAGTTCGGATCAGATTCTGCTCCCAATACCTAGTCTGGCGGATGATTAGAAACTTGGCTGATAACCGAAGTGTGGTACCGAGGGAGCACTGCACGGTGCAGAAGCTGTATTTTAAGAGAGGCAGTTAACTAAGGCTCCTTCTGCCCTCCAGGGTAACTGTGAGGTATTGCGAGGCACCATTTAAATCAAGAGCAGGTGAGTATTCCTTTGTCATTCCTTTCCCTAACAACATCATAATAAACACATTATTACTATTTCTGACATTACATCAACAATCGCATGTTAAATGTGTTTCATTGGCTGTAAAGAAGTTTGGAACATCTTGGGACCATGAAAAGCACTATAAAAATGTATGTCTTCTTTGCTAATGAACTGGACCATTCTACTGAAGGACATGATGTTTGGTTTGCCTCCAGCAGGCAGTTTTATTTGATGCAGCAATTCTTATGTTATCCATCATGGCATAAGAAAATGGACATGGATAAGATGATATTGAAGAATCCAACAGATGTTTATCACAACTGGCTGTTATGTGCAAATATTGCATTCCCAGCCACATCAGTGTCTGAGCTAACTTTCAGCTGTTAAGATTTACAGAGCAGCAAGCTTCTGAAACATGCCAAGCTTCAAGCGATCTGAGTTAGATGGATGAGATTGTTATATCAGTCGGTCACATGCCATGGTACACTGATAGATTGTGTCCCTTAAATGGACACTGACAGATTACATCACTTAAAGGCACACTGACAGACTGTGTCTCTTAAAAGCACACTGACAGACTGTGTCTCTTAAAGGCATACTGGCAGACTGTACCCCTTTAAGGCACACTGACCGACTGCGTCTCTTAAAGGCATACTGACAGATTGTGTCTGTTAAAAGCACACTGACAGACTGTATCCCTTAAAGGCACACTGAATACTGTATCCCTTAAAAGCACACTGACAGACTGTATCCCTTAAAGACATACAGACAGACTTAAAAGCATATTGACAGACTGTATCCCTTAAAAGCACACTGACAGACTGTATCCCTTAAAGGCATACTGACAGACTGCATCTTTTAAAAGTACAGTTGCAGATGGCTTCTCTTAAAAGTATTCAGACATGTTGATCATAAGGCACACCACGGTAATGGGAACAGAAACTGGGTGCGGGTCTACACCTTTAGCTGAGGAGAGCAATGCTGAGCAGAGTTCAGCTTCAGGGGCAGGATGTCTTGGGCCTTGAAGAGGGAATAACTCCCTGAGGGCGGAGTTGTTCACAAATAACATTGGGGATGCCCATCAGTGACCCAAGAATCCAGGCAGTGAATGGGAAGCCTGTAGAACATCCTCCATTGAACCTTTAATTTAGTTTGTTCTTTCATGGGATGTGAAAGGTCAGCATTTGTTGTACATCCCTAACTGCCCTTAAACTAACTAAGTTACCCATGAGGTCATTTCAGATGGTAGTTAAGAGTCAACAGCATGATTGTGGGTCTGGAATCTGGATTTTGTAAGGAAGGGAAAGGCATCGGTGACCCAACAATGATTTCAGAATCATTATCACTGGGACTAGCTTTCAATTCCAGGTGTATTCATTGAACTTAAAATCTACCCACTGCTGTGATTCCTTATTCACAGAGCATTAATCCTTCATTACTATAGGCCATCAGACATAGAAACAGAAGAAGACGATTCAATCCATCAAAGGTGCTCCATCATTATAGAACATTACAGCGCAGTACAGGCCCTTCGGCCCTCGATGTTGCACCGCCCTGTCATACTAATCTGAAGCCCATCCCACCTACACTATTCCACGTACATCCATTTGCCTGTCCAATGATGACTTAAATGCACTTAAACTTGGCGAATCTACGACCGATGCAGGCAAAGCATTCCATATCCTTACTACTCTCTGAGTAAAGAAACTATCTCTGACATCTGTCTTACACCTATCTCCCCTCACTTTAAAGTTGTGTCCCCTCATGTTTGCCGTTCCCATACTTGGAAAAAGGCTCTCCTTTTCCACCTTATGTAACCCTCTGATTATCTTATATGTCTGTTGTGGTTCTGTTCGCCGAGCTGGGAATTTGTGTTGCAGATGCTTCGTCCCCTGTTTAGGTGACATCCTCAGTGCTTGGGAGCCTCCTGTGAAGCGCTTCTGTGACCTTTCCTCCGGCATTTATAATGATTTGTATCTGCCGCTTCTGGTTGTCAGTTCCAGCTGTCTGTTGCAGTGGCCGGTATATTGGGTCCATGTCGATGTGCTTATTGATTGAATCTGTGGATGAGTGCCATGCCTCTAGGAATTCTCTGGCTGTTCTCTGTTTGGCTTGTCCTATAATAGTAATGTTGTCCCATTCGAACTCATGTTGCTTGTCATCTGAGTGCGTGGCTACTAAGGATAGCTGGTCATGTCGTTTTGTGGCTAATTGGTGTTCATGGATGCGGATCGTTAGCTGTCTTCCTGTTTGTCCTATGTAGTGTTTTGTGCAGTCCTTGCATGGGATTTTGTACACTACATTGGTTTTGCTCATGATGGGTATCGGGTCCTTCGTCCTGGTGAGTTGTTGTCTGAGAATGGCTGTTGGTTTGTGTGCTGTTATGAGTCCTAGTGGTTGCAGTAGTCTGGCTGTCAGTTCATACATGTTTTTGATGTATGGTAGTGTGGCTAGTCCTTTGGGTTGTGGCATGTCCTCATTCCGTTGTCGTTCCCTTAGGCAATTGTTGATGAAATTGTGGGGTATCCGTTTTTGGCGAATACATTGTATAGGTGTTCTTTTTTCTCTTTTTGCAGTTCTGGTCTACTGCAGTGTGTTGTGGCCCTTTTGAACAGTGTCTTGATGCAACTTCTTTTGTGTATTGGGGTGGTTGCTTTCGTAGTTCAGGACTTGGTCTGTGTGTGTGGCTTTCCTGTATACGGATACCCCCGCAATTTCTAGCGGCAGGTACAAATCACTACAAATGCCAGAGGAAACATCACAGAAGTGCTTCACAGGAGGCTCCCAAGCACTGAGGATATCACCTAGACAGGGAACGAAACACCTGCAACGCAAATTCCCAGCTCGGCGAACAGAACCACAACAACGCGCACCCGAGCTACAAATCTTCTCCCAAACTTTGATCTTATATCTATTAAGTCACCTCTCAACCTTCTCTCTAATGAGAACAGCCTCAAGGCCCTCAGCCTTTCCTCATAAGACATTCCTTCCATACCAGGCAACATCCTAGTAAATCTCCTCTGCGCCCTTTCCAAAGCTTCCATATCCTTCTTATAATGCGGTGACCAGAACTGTACACAATACCCCACGTGTGGCCGTACCAGAGCTTTGTACAGCTGCATTATAGCCTCCTGGTTCCGGAACTCAATCCCTCTATTAATAAAAGCCAAAACACTGTATGCCTTCTTAACAACCCTGTCAATCTGGGTGGCAACTTTCAGTGATCTGTGTACATGGACACCGAGATCTCTCTGCTCATCTACATTCCCAAGAATCCTACCATTAGCCCAGTACTTTGCATTCCGATTACTCCGGCCAAAGTGTATCACCTCACACTTGTCCATATTAAACCCCATTTGCCACCTCTCAGCCCAGCTCTGCATCCTATCTATGTCTCTCTGCAACCTACTATATCCTTTGTCACTATCCACAACTCCACCGACTTTAGTGTTGTCCACAAATTTACTAACCCACCCTTCTAAGCCCTCATCCAGGTCATTTATAAAAACGACGAACAGCAGTGGACCCAACACTGACCCTTGCGATACGCCGCTAGTAACTGGATTCCAAGATGAACATGTTCCATCAACTACGACCCTCTGTTTTCTTTCAGCAAGCCGATTACTGATCCAAACTGCCATGTCTCCCACAATCCCATTCCTCTGCATTTTGAATAATAGCCTACTGTGGGGAACCTTATCGAATGCCTTGCTGAAATCCATATACACCACATCAACTGGTTTACTCTCATCTACCTGTTTGGTCACTTTGTCAAAAAACTTAATAAGATTCGTTAGGCACGACCTACCCTTCACAAAACCATGCTGATTGTCCCTGATCAGATTATTCTTTTCTAGATGGTTATAAATCCTATCTCTAATAACCTTTTCCAATACTTTACCAACAACTGAAGTGAGACTCACTGGTCTGTAATTACCAGGGTTGTCTCTACTACCCTTTTTGAACAAGGGAACCACATTTGCTATCCTTCAGTCCTCAGGCACTACTCCTGTAGACAATGATGATTTGAAGATCAATGCTAAAGGCTCGGCAATCTCTTCCCTTCCTTCCCAGAGGATCCTAGGATAAATCCCATCCGGCCCAGGGGACTTGTCTATTTTCACAATCAAGGGATCATAGCTGATCTGATAATCTTCAACTCCACATTGCTGCATTTCCCTCTTAACCCTGATTGCTGGAGGTAGTGACCCTGAATTTGTTGGGTTGGGCAAAATGAGTGGAAAAAAACAAGTATGAATCATGATCTATTGAAAGGTCAATCTTAGGGCTGATTAGTTGACCCAGAAGTTACAGCAGCATTGAACAAGCCAGCCTAAGGTCAATGTTAACTAAAGTGGAGAGATAAGTCTCTTTCTGGGGAGAACAAACAGGGGTCCCAATGAACAGAAGATCGACTGACCATGGCGGATCCCATGTTGCCAAACTGATCAATTGCTGAGGAAGACGGAGTGCAATGGTTAACTCTTTCAGGAACAGGAGTCAGCTGAGCAATGACTGAACATTGAGATGGAGCAGGTTGTTAGTCTGTTTCAGTCTATTCCTTTGACAAATCCACAAAAACCAGGGATACTTGCGTTTGTAAGCATTGTACAGATAAGCTCGTGCTACGTTACTATTGTTGCAATATTCAATAATGTGTCTTGCTTCACTAAAGAACAAGTGGCTTTATCCCATTGTTGAGACTGCCTTTGATTGTTGATAGGTTCTTAAACCTGACAGACCAGGGAAAGTAGGAATAAAAGCCCACATTCCTTGCTTATTAAAAACTGGTCTCTCTCAGCCTTAAATGCACTTAACAATCCAGTCTTGAGAGCTCTATGCTAGTCCCAGTCTGCTGCCATCCTTCCCAGTTAGCTGCCACTTTTCTGTCAAGCTCTGAATGCAGCCTCCCTGGAGTGGGGACATGCCAGTGGATTGGCACGGAGTAAATGCCAGTACGCCCACCTCCAAGCCTGTCTCCGCACAGAATGAAACCTTTACCCAGGGCGTCAGACCAAGTGCAGGCGAACCCTTGATTATTTACACAGCCACATTCCCTTCCCTGTCTCCTGACAGATAAACGGGGTACAGTCTGGAAATGAAAGCTGAGCAGGATCAATCAGCACTTTAAAAGTAAATGAATTGCTCTTTCCATTCATTCCAGGCAGCCAAATGGTGGCCCCCTCCAATGACTGAGATACTTGTACAGGCCTGGGGGATCTAACCTTAGACGGCACTTGGGAAGGGATCAGGGTAGCGGCAGGCGGGAAAAGAGACTTTGAAAATAGTGACAAATTAGGTCGATATTTTCATTTGATTTATTTTTCTGATCCATAGCAATGAAACCTTCTGCATCCCGTCCAACATCAGCAAAGTGTTGAACTGCAGCCCGGTCCGGTACAGGGGCAGCCTTTGATTGAATTCTCCCCAGTCAGGCAAAGAAAGGTCAGTGCTTCGCATTGGAACAGCCTTTACACATCAGCTCTGTACTCCTGACTCACTGAGGGCTGGCACACGTGGAAAGAGCGCCATTCCTGCTGGAGGGAATTCATGTTCACAAGGATATTGCAGCAGGATTTCTAGAGGACAGTGACTCCCATCTTTCAACCAGTCAAACTGGCTTTATGTCACTAGCTTCAGCAACATCATCAATTAACTTGTTGACTTGAGCTCATAACTCGGTTTATTTGCGTGTATTACTATGAATGTACTTTCACATTCATTCTCTGCAAACAAGAGGAATGTGTTCAAACCTTGCACTTTGTTTAATTATTCAGGAATTCAGCGTGCTGCTTATACATGCTTTAACCAGGGAAAAATCACAGCCACTGAGTTGATTTTCCAATTAATCAGCATCTTTTCCTGATAGAATAAATTGTTTTGATTATTTAAAGTCCAGTGTTCATCATGATGAGTGCAAAATGTGATATATCTCTATTTCAGCATCGATACTGTTGGTTTTCCTCATCACAGGTTTAGCCAAGATACCCACTGTCACATTATGATTCTGGCAACAGTTTCATGGTTGTCAATATGACTGCATTTAATTACAGGGAGTAAGATGTGCAAGCATTTGAACAGCAGTGAATTGCAGAACATATGTGCAAATACAGGTGCAACAAAGGGCAGAATACTAAAGAAGTACTCTGTAGGCCAGCACCATACATTGTACATCAAATAAACTGGAACAATTCATGATCAAAATATACTAGGAGAAAGTGAGGATTGCAGATGCTGGAGATCAGAGCTGAAAATTTGTTGCTGGAAAAGCGCAGCAGTTCAGGCAGCATCCAAGGAGCAGGAGAATCGACGTTTCAGACATAAGCCCTTTTTCAGGAATGAGAAGAGTGTGCCAAGCAGGCTAAGATAAAAGGTAGGGAGGAGGGACTTGGGGGAGGGGTGTTGGAAATGCGATAGGTGGAAGGAGGTTAAGGTGAGGGTGATAGGCCGGAGTGGGGGTGGGGGCGGAGAGGTCAGGAAGAAGATTGCAGGTTAGGAAGGTGGTGCTGAGTTCGAGGGTTGGGACTGAGACAAGGTGGGGGGAGGGGAAATGAGGAAACTGGAGAAATCTGAGTTCATCCCTTGTGGTTGGAGGGTTCCTAGGCGGAAGATGAGGTGCTCTTCCTCCAGCCGTCGTGTTGCTATGGTCTGGCGATGGAGAAGTCCAAGGGCTGCATGTCCTTGGTGGAGTGGGAGGGGGAGTTGAAGTGTTGAGCCACGGGGTGGTTGGGTTGGTTGGTCCGGGTGTCCCAGAGGTGTTCTCTGAAACGTTCCACAAGTAGATGGCCTGCCTTCCCAATATAGAGAAGGCCACACATAGTCACCCTCATACACTACTAAAAAGAGACATAATACGGAAGTATTTTCTTTTGCATTCATCAGGACTAGGATACAAGAAACCAAAATTAGAAAGGGAACACTGCACAGCATGCGAAGAGAGTGGTGAATGGTTGGATTATGTTTGGCATGGAAATGCAGCAAGCACTATTATCTGTCGATCTTAGTTGTCTGATTCAAACTTAGACCAGGCAGTTTGAACATGATAGGTCAGGGCATGTAGGGAAAATGCAGGGATTGACAGTTTCCATAGGGAATGCAATAGGATTTGGTCATTTCTATAACCCACGTCTCAATGAAAAACATGCAGAATATGATTTGGAGGTGCCAGTGATGGACTGGAGTGTCCAAAGTTAAAAATCACACAACACCAAGTTATAGTCCAACAGATTTAATTGGAAGCACTAGCTTTTGGAGCAGCACTCTGAAAGCTAGTGCTTCCAAATAACCTTGTTGAACTATAACCTCGTGCAGAATATGGCCAAGATATATTTACCTGAACAGAGTTCTCCATGCCAAACTTGTCTGCTTGAGAATTGGGAGAATTAGTAATGATGGACTTGATTATGAAGTAAAATAAAATATGAATCTAAAACAGCAGTGGAAATAAAAGAGGATTGTAAAATTGTCTGTAAGTATGTTAAAGGAAAAGATTAACAAAGGGCCAGAGTAGTCCCAGGAAAGGCAGGGCAGGGGAATGTATAATAGGAAATATCAAATGGCTGAGAAGCCAAGAGCTGGGATTGCTCTCCTTGGAGAGAAGAAGGCTGAGAGGGCAACTATCAACTGTTTTCAAAATCATGAGTGGGCTGGAAGGAGTAGATAGAGAGAAGCTGCTTCTGCTTGGAAGGCAGATTCCATTGAGACATTCAAGAGGGTACTGATGGTGATTATTTCAAACGAAATACTACACAGGGGAATGGGGCAAAAGCAGGAGATTGGCATGATGAAGGCCTTATGCCTGAAACATCGACTTTCTTGCTTCTCAGATGCTGCCTGACTGGCTGTGCTTTTCCAGCGCCACACTTTTCAATTCAGTAATGATGCTCATTTGACGAACTAGGACAGGCTGAATGGCCCCTTTCAATGCCATAACAATTTGGCAATGTTATGCCTCAAGCAGCTCCTGAAACATTCCAGTGTAGCTGTTAACACTTGTACAATGTAATTTCAATGCTGAGATTATTGGAGAAGTGCTCACAGTATGGGAGCATCATCTCAGCGGTTCCAGGAGAAGGTGCTATTGCAGTGTCAGTTGGAGAACAGGCACACCTGACAGCTCCATCAACCTACAGTGATATGATTTTACACAGTGGCTCAATTCTAGTTAGCTGATTGAGATTTTAAAATTATAGGCACATACACCCAGAGAATTTGGGCAGGTTTAATCTTTAAAGAAAGTTTGTTGTTGTTGGATGGGGAATTCCATGCATCGTAAGTGAAAAGGATGTGGCTTGGCTGGGTTCAGTTCTGAACTTGGACTGTGAACACACGCATTCTCTCCTCAATAAGCCTATTTACCTACAGTTGCTGAGCACTGAGTTTTCTCTCTCTGTCTCTCTCTCTCTCTGGGTTCCTGAATCAGGGTTTTAGGGAGTAACATGGAGACTAAAGGCACTTTGCCTTACTATTATTCATTCAATTCAAAAAGTTCTGTTCATTTGAGGTTCCTCTGAATAAATGCGTCGTGTGGGGAACCCACCAACTGGACCTTGACGAAATTGACCATCATTCCTGCTGGTGACAGACACTCGCGGTAGTATTCCGAATTCACATCTGGACTAAACTG
The DNA here is from genome assembly GCF_020745735.1 of Hemiscyllium ocellatum. Taxonomy (NCBI): domain Eukaryota; kingdom Metazoa; phylum Chordata; class Chondrichthyes; order Orectolobiformes; family Hemiscylliidae; genus Hemiscyllium; species Hemiscyllium ocellatum. The sequence continues at coordinate 10,027,498 of NC_083435.1, forward strand.
TCGGGGAATTTGGTGGTCAAATCTGCTTGATTTGTTGAGAAAGAGTTAGGACCATGGATTTCTTTCTGCTCATTGTTGAGATCGTACCCTGAACCCATCAACTGCCTCCATCTGTCACTGGCTCAGGCTCTACATTGACAAGCAGCTGGGTTCAATAACCCCAGTGAATAAATTTTTGTATCCCACCCAAACGCACACATTACTCCAAATAACCTGCTTTATTTGGAACCTGGCTCTTTTACGGCTATGAAAAGGTAGTTGCATTAATACAGAACAACTCATTCTCTGCTTAGAGTTCCCCATGGCAACATGTCAGTGAGTCAGAGTTGACTCATTAACCAATTGGCACCTTCCTCTGCTGTAGGATAAACTATTGTGGCAGTTTGAGATTTGACATTCTTGTATTTGTTCTGATGAGGGCAATATGAAAAACTTCAGCACCATGACTCTCTTTTCAAACATATTCAACTTTTGATATAAAAGTCAGCTCATCAGCTTGTGTAGACTCTCAGTGTCTACCTCAAGGAGCAAATTACCTTCATATCCTACCCCCGTTTGGATTTATCCAATTTTCCACCCGAGGTATTAGTGATCTTAGTTGAGAGATAAATGTTGCCATGCCTGCTGTCTTCAAGTATTTTTTTATTATTCTTTCTTGGGATGGAGCATGACTGGCTCTGCCAATATTTATTGCCCAACCTTAATTGCTCATGAAAGAGTCAAAAATCACACGAGGCCAGGTTATAGTCCAATGGGTTTATTTGAAACACTAGCTTTACTTTGTTCAAATGAGTCACATGACCTTTTGACCTTTTCCCTATAAATTCTGTGAGTAAGGTATTCCTCTCTCACTAACACCTGATGAAGGAGCAGCGCTCTGAAAGCTTGTGTTTTCCAATAAACCCGTTGGGCTATAACCTGGTGTGAGGTGATTTTTTAACTTTGCCCAACCCAGTCCAACCCTGGCTCCTCCATCTCTTGTGGAAAGGTATTCTTGAGCCACTGCAAACTATCTACCCCCCAACAATACTGCTTTTGACTCAACACTGAGGCTGGAGGTATTTCCCGTACAGGAGGCACCTACTTTACTGAGAGGCACAACCTGAGAAACACCGATGACATCACAGAAAAACTCTGAAGTAATTGGGTGGTAAAATCCTGGTATTACAGACTGTCTTTAAATTGCTGCAAATGAGAGAAATATATTATTTTTAAATGAGTAGTTATATTTGAATTTAATTGAGGAACATCAGGAACAATATAATAAAGTATAAATACATTGTCAAATAAAGTTAATGGAAGGGACGTCACATGAAGACAAAGCTGCTCACCTCGATTGTGTGGCCTCTAATATATGAGAACTCACTGACCCGGTTGCTGAAAGCGCTGCCTGCTGCAGGGACCTGAACTCTGGCTCTCAGAGCTTGAGCAGCAGCTAGAGACTCTGTGCCATATCTGTGAGGCCGAGAGAACCTTCACTGAGGTGGCCACACAACGGTTCATGGGTCTGGAAGGAGAACAAGGATCTGTGCCTAGCATGCAGTCTATTCAAAACAGGAGTCTAATGGGATCCCTCTTTCCATTCAGGAAGTTGATGAGGCCACTGACTCCCTGGGAGTGTGGATCCAGCCTCATTAATGGCATTACGAGAGGCTCCACTGTAGGCAAGGGGAGGAAGAGGAAAGGAGGAAGTGACCGAGGATTCCTTCCCAGACAGGAGCAGGCAGGCATTTCTATAGCTACAGACGGGACTCCAGGATGGTACGTGCCAGGGTTAAGGACATCATAGAGCAGCTATGGGCCATGCTTCAGATGGCAGGATGCACTTCATAGGAATGGGGATGAGGTTCAACAATCAGCATCCAGGTTGAAAATTAACAAGCAGGACTCAAATGTAGTAATCTCCAGATTACTCCCCGTGTCACGTGCAAGTGAATACAGAAATAAGAGATAATACATGTCTGGAGGGATGGTAAAGGTGGGAGAGTTTTATAGTTAGGTGGATTGGCCAAGCTCAATAACCCATAGTACCCAGGGATATGCAGGCTGGGTGGATTAACCATGGGAAATGCAGGGTTACATAAATAACGTTGGGGATGCTCTTCGGAGTGTTGGGGTGGACTCAATGGCTGAATGGCTCACTTCCACGCTGTAGGGATTCTACGCTTCTATAAGCCAGAAACACTGAGAGAGATAACCACTGTCCAAAGTGAGTTCCTATTTTCCGATTGCTATTGAAAGTACTGCAAATTAACTCAACAGCAGCGTGGGAACAAAGAGAGAATGTTGGAACAGGAACAAGATTTGCAAAATACTTTGCTTGATGTGTGCACGAACATAGAGAGCAGTAAGGTAGCAGAAGAAGTCAGAGTAGGGGAGAAAGGAATGAAGTCGCAGTCAGGGTTTCTGAGAATGTAGTTGCTTTGTATTTGTGCTTGCGCTGGGGGTGTTCCTGTGCAGGCCAACATTTATCACCCATCTCTAACTGGTCAGAAGGCAGCTGCAAGTCACCCACATTGGTGTGGGTCTGGAGTCACATGGAGGCCAGTCCAGGTAGGGTTGGTAGATTTCCTCCCCTGAAACGTAATTTAGTGAACACACTGGCTTTTTCATGGTCATGTACAATAGTTACATGGGCACCATTAGGCTAAATTTTATTAAATTCAAATTTCACTCTCTGCCATGATGGGCTTTGAACCCATCTCCGCAGAACATTAGCCTCGGATTCTCAATTATAAATCCAAGAACATTGATACTATCACCCCCTAACGCACATACTGTGTACTGTGGACCAATTCCCGGCAGAAACTATGCAAAGACAGTAGATAAACTGCAAAAGGGATTTAGAGAAAGGGCCCAGGAATGAAATGCTTCATTTTGAGGACAGATCGGGACTGCTCTCCTTAGAGAGAAGGCGGCTAAGAAGGGATCTGATAGAAATGTTCAAAATCATGAGAAACCTCGATAGAATGGAGAGGAGAAACTGTTCTTGCTTGTAAAAGGATCAAGAATACAAGGGCACAGATTTAAAGAGATGTTTTAACGTAACAAATGGTTTTGGGTGTGAACGCTGAGTTTGGAAGTGTGATGGAGGCTGGGAAAACCGAGACAGCATAGTGGATAATTCTTTAAACATTTGTAATGCGCAACAATATGGGGAGTGGCAGATCGGTCCTGAGTTCAAGTACTCGATGAAGAGCCGTTACATTCTCACGGGGCTGAAGAACCACCTCCTGCCGCCATGACTTCCTGGTCAGGTCCACGCCCCCCTACAACCCACCCTCCTATCCTGCCACCGCAGGAATTGCAAAACCTGCGCCCACACCTCCTCCCTCACCTCCATCCAAGTTCCTAAAGGAGCCCTCCACATCCATCAAAGTTTCACCTGCACATCCACCAATGTCATTTATTGTATCCGTTGCTCCCGATGCGGTCTCCTCTACATTGGGGAGACTGGACGCCTCCTCGCAGAGCGCTTTAGGGAACATCTCTGGGACACCCGTACCAATCAATCCCACCACCCTGTGGCCCAACATTTTCAACTCCCCCTCCCACTCTGCCAAGGACATGCAGATCCTGGGCCTCCTTTACCGCTGCTCCCTCACCACATGCCGCCTGGAGGAAGAATGCCTCACCTTCTGCCTCGGAACACTTCAACCCCAGGGCATCAATGTGGACTTCACCAGTTTCCTCATTTCCCCTTCCCCACCTCGCCCCAGTTCCAACCTTCCAGCTCAGCACCATCCCCATGGGTTTTCCTACCTGCCTATCTTCTTTTTCACCGATCCACTCCGCCCTCCTCTCTGACCTATCACCTTCATTCCCACCCCCCATTCACCCATTGTACTCTTTGCTAGCTTCCCCACCCTCCTCCCTGACCTATCACCTCCATCCCACCCCCATTCACCTATTGTACTCTATGCTATTTTCTCCCCACCCCCCTCTCATTTATCTCTCCACTATGCAGGCACTCTATTCCTGATAAAGGGCTTTTGCCCGAAACAATGATTTTCCTGCTCCTCGGATGCTGCCTGACCTGCTGTGCTTTGCCAGCACCACTCTAATCTAACCTCCTCCTGCATAAACAGAATAATTCTGTGGTTCTTTCATCATTGACCAGGTCATTCTTTGTTGCCCTTCCTAATGTCCTGTGAAGTGACATTAGGAAGGGCATTAGAGGATGTGGTTCAGAGTCAGCCACATTGTTCAAGATCTGGAAGGACCTGGTGACTAGGCCAGGCCAAGGAAGGAGGGCACATTGCCTTCCCTAAACCAAACCCTAACCGTAGCCTTAAACCTAACCCTAACCCTAACCCTAAACTTAACCCTAAGCCAAAACCAAAACCTAGCCCTAACCCTAATCCTAATCCTAACACTAACCCAACACTAAACCTATTCCTAAACCTAACCTGAGCCCTAACTGTAATCCTATACCTGACTCTAACCCTAACTATAACCGTAACCTTAACCCTATACCTAATCCCAACCCTAACGCTAACAAAAATCCTAGCTTAATCCTAATCCTAACCCAAACTCTAACCCTAGCCCTAGCCCAAATCTTAATCATTAAACTAACACTAACTCTCATCCAACATTAACCTACCCCTAAACCAAACACCAACCCTAACCCTAAACCTAACGCTAACACTAACCCTAAACCTGATGCTAATCCTAACACTAACCCAAATTCTAACCTTAACCTAATAATAACCTTAACCCTATACCTAAACCTAACCCTATTCCGTAAACCTAAGCCTAATACTAACCCTAATACTAATCATAACCCTAAAGCTATTGCCTTCCCTAACTCTAACCCTAATCCAAGCACTAACCCTAACTGTAATCCTGAAGGTAACCCTAACCCTAACCTTAACTGTAACCCTAACCGTAACCCTCACCCTAACCCTATTCCCATCCCTAACCCTAACCCAATCGTGTTCCCGAACACTAATCCTCTACCCTAACCCTAAATCTAACCCTAACCCTATCGCATATTAGATTTCCTAACTCTAACCCTCACTTGAACCCTAATCCTAATTCTAACACTAACCCTACCGCAAACTTTAATTCTAATCCTCACCCTAATCCTAACTCTATCCTGTACCTTAGCGCAAATCCTAATCCTACTCCCAAACCTAACCTTAATTCTACCCCTAACCCTAATCTCAACCTTATCCCTATTGCCTATCCTAACACTAAACCTAACCAAACCATTAACCCTAACCCTAATCGTAACCGTAACTGTAACCCTAACCCTAACTCTAGCCCTAACCCTAAATCTAACCCTCACCCTGACCCTAAACCAAACCCAAATCCTAACCCTAACTCTAATGCTCACCCTAACCCTAATCCTAACACTCACCCTAAACCTAACCATAACCCTAAACCTAACCCTGACCCTATCACCTCTCCTAACCCTAAACCTAACCCTAACCCTGACCCGAGTGCTAGCTCTAACCCTAACCCAAACCCTAATTGTAGCCCATACCCAAATTCTAACCCTAACCTTAACTCTAACCTTAACACTAAACCTAATTCTAACTCTATCCCCAAACCTAAGACTAATCCTAAACGAAACACTAATTGTAATCCTAACGCTATCACCTTCCATAACCCTAACAATAACCCAAGCTCTAACTCTAACCCACACGGTAAATGTAATCCTAATCCTAACCTCAACCCTAACCCTAACCCTAACCCTCACCCCAACTCTAACCATATCTCCAACCCTATCGCGTTCCCGAACACTAACCCTAACCCGAACCCAAGCCGTAAACCTAACTCTATCCTAACTCTAAATCTAATCCCAACCCTAAACCTCCCCAAAGCCTAACCCACACCTGAACCCTAAACCTAACTCTAACTCCAACCCTAAGCCAAACCCTGACGTGCTCCTAACCCTAACCTTAACCCTAATCCTAATCTTAAACTTAACCCTAACTCTACCCCTAATGCTAATCATAAACCTAACCCTATCGCCTATTCAAACCCTAAGCCTAACCCAAACACTAACCCTAACTCTCATTGTAACCCTAATCCTAACCCTAACCCTAACCCTAACCTTAATCCTAACCCTAACACTAACCCTAGCCATTGCACTAAACCTAACCCTCACCCTGACCCTAAACCTAACCCAAATCCTTATCCTAATCTTAGCCCTAAACATAACCCTATCCCCCTCACTAACGCTAACACTAAGCAGAAACCTAACACTAACCAGAAACCTAACCCTAACTAAAAACCTAACCTACAACCTGAACCTAAACCAAACCCTAATCCTAGTCCTATCACAGATTGCCTTCCCTAACCCTATTCTTAACCATAACCCTAACTATAACTCTCACCCTAACCCTATCCCTAACCCAAGTTCTAACCCTAACCCTAATTCTAACCTTAGCACAAAGCCTAATCCTAAACCTATCCAGAAACCTAAGCGTAATCCTAACCGTAACACTAATTGCAACCCTGACATTATTGCCTTCCCTAACCCTAACCCTAACCGAAACACGAAACCTTAATCCTAACCCTTGTTCCAGCCCTAAACCTAACCCTCACCCTGACCCTAAACCTAACCCAAATCCTAGCCCAACTCTAACGTTCACCCTGAGCATATCGCAGATTGCCTTCCCTAACCCTAACCCTCACCTGAACCCTAAACCCAATCCTAACCTAACCCTACTCCTAATCCTACACCTAAACCTAACCCTAACTCTTACTCTACCCCTAATGCTAATGGTAAGCCTAACCCTATCGCCTACCCTAACCCTAAGCCTAACCCAAACACTAACCCTAATTCTAACTTGAACCCTAACCTTAATCCTAATTCTAACCCTAATCCTAATCCTAGCCCTAACTCTAATCCAAACCCTAGCCCTCATCCTAACCCTAACCCTAACCCTAACTCTAAAATGCATCTGTGAACCAAATGGATTTTTCTTCAATTTCTGGAGACAGGCTTTATACCCCAAATTTATTCATTTAGTTAACATAGTGGGACTTGAATCTTAGTCTCTGGATCATTATCTGAGTATCTGTGCAGTTAATTGAATTTTATCCATTTTTTTTAACCATTTCTTTAGCTGAAACATGGGTTAAGAAACTGCCAATCACTGTTACATTCCTTTTGGAAGCTTTTAAAGGCCTCTGTGAGATCCCCTTAACTTCCTGAACTTGAGAGAGTATGCTAGCACAGATATCGCCCCCTTCTATGCTGATACAGTTCAATGACTCCATGAACGGTTTGTGCTACCTGTTCTCAGAATGGGGCTTCTGAGCCCTGATTCCCAGGTAGAGTGCCAACCGGGTACTGCAATGAGCCAAGGTGGTACTGTGATGAGCCAGCCAGGTACAGTAGTGAGCCAACAAGTACTGTAATGAGCCAAGATGGTACTGTAATGAGCCAACCAGGTACTGTAATGAGTCAAACTGGTACTGTAATGAACCAACCATGTACTGTAGTGAGCCAACCGGGTACTGTAAAGAGCTGTCCAAGTATTTTAACGAGCCATGCTGGTATTGTAGTGAGCCATCTGGGCCAAGCTGGTACTGTAATAAGCCAACCAGGCTCTATAATGAACCATCTGGGTACTGTTATGAGTCAACCACATACTGTAATGAGCCAAGCTGGTCCTGTAATGAGCCAATGAGGTAGTATAAAAAGCTGTCCGGCTACTGTAATGAGCCATCCAGGTACTGTAATGAGTCATCCAGGTACTATAATGGGCCAAGCTGGTACTGTAATGAGCCAACCAGATACTATAATGAGCTGTCTGGTTACTGTAATGAGCCAAGCTGGTACTGTAATGAGCTGTCCGGGTACTGCAATGAGCCAAGCTGGTACTGTAATGAGCTATCCAGGTACTGTTGAGGATCTGAAATTTAAATTTAGGCAACAAAAATATATAGATTTTTATTATAACAAAATGGTTTCTCGATTTAAAAGAATACTATAAAATGGCCTGTGAACCGTACTGCTGATTTGCAGAATTAAGTTGCAGTTCAAAGAGGACAATAGAGTTTTCAAAAGCTGAATACTGACATATTAATTGACCATTTGAACTAACCTTGAACCAGTACATGGTATGACAATTTACGTAAATAAGATATCTTTTAGCATAGAATACCACTGGATTAGCCTGTCTTCAATCATGTCACCATATTACAGTTAATTGGACCTTTCTTGAAATTAAGAGCCCTTTCCCAGGAAATATCATGGGAATAACTTGCGATAAATCATGTCACCTTATTATATGTGATTGGTCTTTCTTGTAATTAAGGCTGTACTATTTCTTAAAAACATATAAATAATGTGTAATTTTCAAATGTAATTGTGCAACTTCACCACGGAACACAGAAGCTTCAATCTCTGTGTTGTTGGATAGAATTGTGTCAAGGTACCTTAATTAAATAAACTAATTACCCTTGCTTTTTGAATAGACCACATTTATCGATTCTTTTGACCAATCTTGAACCAAGAGGCCCCTCTTGAGGGGTCTTAGCTCTTCACTGTAATGAGTCAAGCTGGAACTGTAATGAGTCAACCAGGTACTGTAATGAACCAACCAGGTACTGTAGTGAGCCAATGCTTACTGCAATGAGCCAAGCTGGTACTGTAATGAGCCAACTGGGTACTGTAATGAGTCAAGCTGGAACTGTAAAAAATCAACCAGGTACTCTAGTGAGCCAATGTTTACTGTAATGAGCCAAGCTGGTACGGTAATGAGCCAACTGGGTACTGTAATGAGCCAGCCTGGTACTGCAGTGAGCCGATGCTTACTGTAATGAGCCAAGCTGGTAATGTAATGAGCCATACTAGTACTGTAATGTACCTGGACTGTAGCTTTAGGGTGCAGGACCTTGAGTGTAGGGAGGTTAGGAACATGGCATCAATCTCGAAGGAGGGTGCCTGTAAACAGGAAGGTGGCTTGAAGTGTGTATACTTCCATGTGAGAAGTATATGAAATAAGGTAGGTGAACTTGCGGCGTGGGTTGGTACCTGGGATTTCGATGTTGTGGCCATTACGAAGACATGGCTGTTGCAGGTTCCAGGGTTTAAATGTTTTAGTAGGGTCAGAGATGGGGGTAAAAGAGGGGGAGGTGTGGCATTGCTTGTCAAGGATAGTATTTCAGCGGTGGAAAGTACGATGGATGAAGACTCGCCATCTGAGGTAGCTTGGGCTGAGGTTAGAAATAGGAAAGGTGAGGTCACCCTGTTTGGAGTTTTCTACAGGCCTCCTAATAGTCCTAGAGACGTAGAAGAAAGGATTGCGAGGATGATTCAGGAGAAGAGTGAAAGTAATAGGGTGGTTGTTATGGGGGACTTTAACTTTCCAGATATTGACTGGGAAAGCTATAGCTCGAGTATGTTAGATGGGTCGGTGTTTGTCCAATGTGTGCAGGAGGGTTTCCTGACACAATATGTAGACAGGCCATCAAGAGGTGAGGCCATACTGGATTTGGTTCTGGGTAACGAACCAGGCCACGTGTTAGAATTGGAGGTAGGTGAGCACTTTGGGGACAGTGACCACAATTCGGTGACTTTTACTCTAGTGATGGAGAGGGATATGTGTGCACTGCAAGGCATGAGTTATAGCTGGGGGCAGGGAAATTATGATACGATGAGGCATGACTTATGATGCGTGGCTTGGAAAAGTAGGCTTCAAGGGAAGGGCACAATCGATATGTGGAGCTTGTTCAAGGAGCAGCTATTGAGTGTCCTTGATAAGTATGTAACTGTCAGGCAGGGAGGAAAGGGTCGTGTGAGGGAGCCGTGGTTTAATAAGGAATTGGGATCCCTTGTTAAAGGGAAGAGGGCGGCCTATGTAAAGATGAGACGTGAAGGTTCAATTGGGGTGACTGAGAGTTATAAGGTAGCCAGGAAGGATCTAAAGAGAGAGCTAAGAGCAGCAAGGAGAGGACATGAAAAGTCCTTGGTTGGTAGGATTAGGGAAAACCCAAAGGCTTTCTATAGGTATGTCAGGAATAAAAGAATGACTAGGGTAGGAATTGGTCCAGTCAAGGATAGTAGTGGGAAGTTGTGCACGGAGGCTGAAGAGATAGGAGAGACACTGAATGAATACTTTTTGTCAGTATTCACTCAGGAACAGGACATTGTTGCCAATGTGAATATTGAGTCACAATTAATTAGAATGGATGGCTTTGAGGTATGTAGGGAAGAGGTGTTGGAAATTCTGGAAAGGGTGAAAATAGATAAGTTCCCTGGACTTGATGGCATTTATCCTAGGATTCTCTGGGAAGCAAGGGAGGAGATTGCAGAGACATTGGCCTTGATTTTTATGTCCTCGTTGTCTACAGGAATAGTGCCAGATGACTGGAGGATAGCAAATGTGGTTCCCTTGTTCAAGAAGGGGAGTAGGGATAACCCTACTAACTATAGGCCGGTGAGTCTCACTTCTGTTGTGGGCAAAGTCTTGGAGAGAATTGTAAGGTATAGGATTTATGAACATCTGGATAGGAATAATGTGATCAAGGATAGTCAGCATGGTTTTGTGAAGGGCAGGTCGTGCCTCACAAACCTTATTGATTCTTTGAGAAGGTGACTAAGGAGGTGGACGAGGGTAAAGCGTTAGATGTGGTGTATATGGATTTTAGTAAGGCGTTTGATAAGGTTCCCCATGGTAGGATACTGCACAAAATACAGAGGTATGGCATTGAGGGTGCGTTGGAGGTTTGGGTTAGGAATTGGCTGGCTGGAAGAAGACAGAGGGTAGTAGTTGATGGTAAAGGTTCATCTTGGATTGCAGTTACTAGTGGTGTTCCGCAAGGATCTGTTTTGGGACCATTGCTGTTTGTCATTTTTATAAATGACCTGGAGGAGGAGCTAGAAGGTTGGGTGAGCAAGTTTGCGGATGATACGAAAGTCAGTGGAGTTGTTGACAATGAGGAAGGATGTGGCAGGTTACAGCGGGATATAGATAAGCTGCAGAGCTGGGCAGAAAGGTGGCAAATGGAGTTCAATGTAGGTAAGCGTGAAGTGATTCACTTTGGTAAGAGTAACAAGAAGATGGAGTACTGGGCTCATGGTCGGATACTTGGTAGTGTGGATGAGCAGAGGGATCTTGGTGTCCATGTACACAGATCTCTGAAAGTTGCCACCCAGGTAAATAGTGCTGTGAAGAAGGCATATGGCATACTGGCTTTTATTGGTAGAGGAATTGAGTTCCGGAGTCCTGAGGTAATGTTGCAGTTGTATAAGACTCTGGTGCGGCCGCATCTGGAGTATTGTGTGCAGTTTTGGTCGCCATACTATAGGAAGGATGTGGAGGCACTGGAACAGTGCAGAGGAGGTTTACCAGGATGTTGCCTGGTATGGTAAGATCATATGAGGAAAGACTGAGGCACTTGGGGCTGTTTTCATTGGAGAAAAGAAGGTTTAGGGGTGACTTGATAGAGGTGTACAAGATGATTAGGGGTTTAGATAGGGCTGACAATGAGAACCTTTTTTCCATGTATGGAGTCAGCTATTACAAGGGGCATAGCTTTAAATTAAGGGGAGGTAGGTATAGGACAGATGTTAGGGGTAGGTTATTTACTCAGCGAGTTGTGAGTTCATGGAATGCCCTGCCAGTAGCAGTGGTGGACTCTCCCTCCTTATGGGCATTTAAACGGGCATTGGATAGGCATATGGAGGATAGTGGGCTAGTGTAGGTTAGGTGGGCTTGGGTCGGCGCAACATCGAGGGCCAAAGGGCCTGTAATGCGCTGCATTTTTCTATGTTCTGTGTTCCATGTGCCAACGGTTACTGTGGTGTGTCAGGCTGGTACTGTAATGAGCCATCCAGGGACTATAAAGAGCCAGCCAGGTACTATAGTGAGCCAATGCTTACTGTAATGAGCCAAGCTGGTACTGTAATGGGCCAACTGGGTACTATAATGAGCTGTCCAGGTACAGTAGTGAGCCAAGCTGGTAATGTAATGAGCCATGCTAGGACTGTGCCAATGGATACTATCATGTGCCAGGCTGGTACTGTAATGAACCATCCAGGTACTGTAATGAGCCAAGCTTATACTGTAATGAACCAATCAGGTACAGTAATGAGCCAAGATAGTACTGTAATGAGCCAACCAGGTATTAAATGAGCCACCTGGTACTGTGATGAGCCAAGCTGGTACTGTAAGAGCCAACAGGTACTGTGATGAGCCAAGCTGCCATGTTCCTGCAGCTGGGAGAGCACTGCCTTTCCCAGAGAGAGGCAAGCTGGCCTCGGAGCAAGGGGCTGCCTTCAGAGGGTGCTCTTGGCATTTAAGTGCATGCTCGGGAACTGGATCCCTTCTTGTTGGGTGCCACTGGATTGCTTTTCAGACACTATTGAATCATTGGTAATCTGACATTCTCCCAGCCTGTGATGTGGACGTGGAACCATTATCCCATTCCCATTGTGAGTTTGTGTTCAGAACCTGTTGCCTACTGGGTGAGCTGTGTGCCAGCTGTCATGTAATCACCATCCCATGTGACCATGCGGCTACAGGTTGCCCAACTCTGGTCAGACATATGGCTGGGGTTTCATCAGCTGACCCATGACTCCGCCATTACCCATCCCTCCTCTCAGGGCTCCTGCTGCCATTGGCCACTCAGGACGACTGGGGGTTACTCATTCCTAAGGCCGGTCAGAAAATGAACAGATTCCTCCTTATCCGATTGGACAACTTCCTGACCATCAGCCAAGCCATCCCTTTCATCCGACAATGCCAATAGTTGCAAAAATAATAAGTGTAAGCATTCAAAGAAAACAAAAACAGCCGTTGTTTCTTTCCACTCTCTGCGGATGTTTAAACTCCCTGGTGGGAGCAATACCCTGGGGCTGACGCCAGTTTTCCCCTCCAGGCCAATCCAGGACAGAAGGCCACAGCTACATGTGGCACAGGTCTGAATGCAGAGATTGAGGGTGAGGAAAGCCTGCCCTCCCAGAGGGAAAACCAGGGGTAAAGGAAAACAGCAAACCTTGGAAATGAGCACCCTGTTCGGATGGACGCTCCATCTTGAAGTACACAAAGTGGGTTGCACCCAGAGTGACCTCCTCTGCGATTTTGACTCGATTTTCCTCTGAACTGGGTCTGCTTGGTTGTAGGTCGTGCCATGTCCTGCTGATCAATTCTAAACTATTATTTCTTTCTTCCCTTTCCTCCACTAGCTCTGAGCAAAGGTGGCAAAATTGCTTGACTTCACAGGTTTAACTCACACAGACGGACATTCATTCAGATCTCTCCAAGGTGCAGAGGGGCAGAAGGCAGGGACAGCTATAACTCATACTACTAAAGCCGAGTAAACATGGGCAGCAAAAACTATGGGGTCAGACTGGGCTACAGATCCAGAGATGCAGGTTTCCAGGCCTCATACACATCAAAAGCCTGAGGCCCACAGCAAGGCCAAAGGTACTTAATTTGAGCTAAAACTGACTTGACTTGTCAGGGAACAAAGAAGGTTTATACATTTCCCTTCAGGTGTTGCAGAGTTTTCCCTATACAGACCTGTTCCTGTTTAGCCTGAAGTCCATTCACTGTGAAAGGCTATACGTTCCAGTCAGAAACATGGCCTTAAACAGAATTTACCTCCAGACCCAGCTATGTATGTTTTACAGTTAGATATTTTCTGGGCCTTATCCAACTGCCACACTTCAATACTGACCGTTTTGTTCAAAGCTGTGCAGGCATAGACTTAGATGTTTACAATCTTCACTTATTCCTTTCCTCACAAAAATTAAATTTGAGGAAACTTTTCAGGTATTTCCTTGACTATGTTTTCTTTTGCAGTGGATCATGTTGAGCATGACTTGGGATATCAGCACAGACAGACGACAAACTAAGTAAAGGGTACTCCCATCGCGTAGTGTACAGACTGTGAGTGTGTCTCTGCATCAGCTCCTGTACATGTACAGTGCATACTGGAGGACAAGTTAATAATTCACTCCTGCCTAGTACTATACAGACTGTAAGAGTTTGTGTGTGTGTGTGTGTATGGCTGTGTGTGTTTATCAGCTCCCGAACATGTCCCCACAGTCTGAACAGACTACAGGGCTGCTCTCGCATTCGAGCGAGGTGATGGTGGTGGTTTAACATTGGGTAAGGTGGAGGTTGAGAAGGACAGTCCTTCAGGGTCACCTCAGCTGTTGCAGGAACTGAACCCATGCTCTTAGCATCACTCACTGGCCATCCAGCCAACTGAGCGAACCAACTTGTCCAGCCTGGTAAATAGCCATGCGGTAGAGACTGAAGCTGTCATTTTCAATCCTCCTGGATGGTTGTGTTTGTGATGGGATCTTGCTATATACACACTGGATAACGGAAACAGTTATGAAAACAGTTTCCTAGTCAGTGCTCTGAACATTAGCCTTTATGATGGAGTGGGGAACCAAGGCTGCCTATTGTCCAGTTTCACATCTACCTCAGGAAGGTATCCCAGCCACCTTCCCAGGACAGGTTACACATCTGTGTGAGAAAGGGTGAGAATAACCCTCACACAATGTGACAGAAAAAGCACTCAGGAGTATTCACTCAGCATTAAGCAGGATCGCAGTTTGCTGACTCAGACTATCCCTGGACAGGGATTCTCACAGGAGGCAGGAGGGTGAGAGGAGATGGTTGTGAAAGATGAAAAGCTGAAAGAGGATTCTGTCAAACTTGGTACAAAACTGAAACATGACAATATTCTTGAATGGAAATTATGTGAAAAAACTGATCCCTGTGTGTATGTACATAGTGACACAGTGTGTAAATATTCATATCATCATATATGAACACACCCATCTGAGCTTACATGTACAGATTCATGTATTTCTGTATGTACACATTCACCAGAATGTGTATGTGCGTGTGCGTCTCTGTATATGTGTGTGCCTGTGTGTGTCTGTGTGTGTGTGTGCATCTCTGTATATGTGTGCCTATGTGTGTATGTGTTTGTGTGCATGTGCGTGTGTGTGGGTCTCTATATATGTGTGTGTGTGTGTGTCTGTGTGTGTCTATGTGTGTGTCTGTGCATCTCTGTGTATGTGTGTGTCTGTGTTTGAGTTTGTGTGTTTGTGTGCATCTGTGTGTGACTGTGTGTTATGCAGCATGTTTACACGTTCACATGTTTATTGACATATATCTGTGTGTGCACGTGTGTGTATGCATACATGTGTCTTTTGCATGCAGTCTCCACTTAGACCCACACAATCCCAGCTTTATAGTCTGGCGTGGAAAGTCCCAAGCAGCTGATGGTGGCCCTTTGCCTGTGAAAGGCTGACGCAGCACAGCCACCCACATCCAACAAGCAGAACAATGCCAAGGAACATTCTACAAAGCAAAAGAACCTTTCCTGTTAAAATGTGACAAAGTTGGAGACGGACAGTCCTGCAGAGAGAATCGACCCTTGTTATTGGTTAGCGCCTTGGCTCATTCAGAATGAACTGGAGCGGGAATTCTGTGGGAATGGGGATGGGAGGGACAGGGATCACTGACAGGGCAGACGAAGGAGGGCACGATCTGTCAGTAACACATCCTGGCTGAAACGATGGCAGCTTCTGCCCTCCAACAGCTACTGCGTGCCTGGATGTGGGAGGCCACTCTCATTCCGTGCTATCACTCCCAACCTATCCCATCCTTCTGCCTCCCCACCAACCCCCAACCCTCCTACATCGCACTCAACCAACTTTCCTTCGCGAATCCCAGCGGATGTATTTACTGTCACACTTTCTCTGTTGGTGACTGTCTCCTGAACAGCAGCTCCGATCGGAAGCCCAAAGGACTGGGTCAGCATCCTGGAGGAAGTCCTGGAGAAAGTTCTTGCCCTGTTCCTCAGCGTGAAGCTCCGTCCGAGGGCTCCGAGAGATGGGGGAGAGAGCCTCTAAATATGTCACACTTATATTTCTGCTCAGTCCTTCAGAAACCGTCCATGGTTGATTGTCAGAGTTACAGAGGACACAGAACAGTACAGCCCAGGAACATGCCCTTCGGCCCAACGTGTCCCTGCTGACCAGGCTGAGAGGATTGTTGCCATGCTATGTCCTTTCACAGTGACCATATGTTCCATGTTGCTTTCACAGAAGATGTTACAAACTTGCATGTACATTTGGACATCTTAATTGTTTTTCTCTGTTGTATTTTACCATAAACAAGGTGGGGATTGTGTCTCCACTGTCGTACCCAGTCCTACATGGACACAGCGTCTGCCCCACTGTCCCACCCAGTCCCACAGGGAGACAGTATCTGACCCACTATCCCCACCCAGTCCCACAGGGAGACAGTGTCTGACCCACTGTCTCACCTAGTCCCACAGGGAGACAGTGTCTGACCCACTGTCCCACCTAGTCCCACAGGAAGATAGTATCTGACCCACTGCCCCACCTAGTCCCACAGGGAGACAGTGTCTGACCCACTGTCCCACCCAGTCTTGCAGGGAGTCAGTATCTGACCCACTGTCACACAGTCTCGCAGGGAGACAGCATCTGACCCACAGTCCCACCCAGTCCCACAGGGAGGCAGCGTTTGACCCACTGCCCCACCCAGTCCCACAGGGAGACAGTATCTGACCCACTATCCCCACCCAGTCCCACAGGGAGACAGTGTCTGACCCACTGTCTCACCTAGTCCCACAGGGAGACAGTGTCTGACCCACTGACCCACTGTCCCACCTAGTCCCACAGGGAGATAGTATCTGACCCACTGCCCCACCTAGTCCCACAGGGAGACAGTGTCTGACCCACTGTCCCACCCAGTCTTGCAGGGAGTCAGTATCTGACCCACTGTCACACAGTCTCGCAGGGAGACAGTATCTGACCCACAGTCCCACCCAGTCCCACAGGGAGGCAGCGTTTGACCCACTGCCCCACCCAGTCCCACAGGGAGACAGTGTCTGACCCACTCTCCCACCCAGTCTCACAGGGAGACAGTGACTGACCCACCCTCCCACTCAGTCTCACAGGGAGATAGTTTCTGATTCACTCTCCCACCCATTCCCCGATGGAGACAGTGTCTGATCCGCCGGTCCCACCCAGTCCCACAGGGAGACAGTGTCTTACCCACTGTCCCAGCCAGGTCCAGATGTATTTTGTGTGTCAGTGTGGAGCAATTTCTTGCTTTCTGCTCCCTGATGCTGATTTGTAACTCCATCCCAGCCTGTATTAGTGACTCGCAACAATCCAGAAACCAAGAGAGATCTCTCACTGAGTATGTGCTGCCTCTCCATTGGTCAACCCTCTGCTGTGTGTCGTGTGGGCGTCTCTGGGAATCTGGAACCCTCATAGTCCCAGCCTAAAGCTGTCCCGAATCCGATGGAGTCTGTCCTTCCCCAATTGGGACACACATGATCGAAACTCCCAGCTCCAGATAAACAGTTCCACTGCCTTGTGGATAACGTCAGAGAGTCAAAGGGTTAGGGAGTAAAAGCATAAAAAATAATTTGGTGTAGCTCAAAAGTGGACTAATGCCTAACATTGGCATCTTCCCGAACTCCTGAACTTGGGTCAGGTGGCACGGTGGCTCAGTGGTCAGCACTGCTGCCTCACAGCGCCAGGGACCTGGGTTTGATTCCTGCCTTGGGTGACTGTGTGGAGTTTGCATGTTCTTCCCATGTCTGTCTGGGTTTCCTTTGGGTGCTCCGGTTTCCTCCCACAGTCCAATGATGTGCAGGTTAGGGCGGATTGACCAAGCTGAAATTGCCCATCATGGCTAGACACATTCAGGCTAGGTGGATTAGCCTGGGGAAGTGCAGGGATAGGGGAGGGGATGGGTCTGGGTGGGACCAGCTTCCATGGTGTAGGGATTCTGTGATTCCTGAAGCGAGGCCCCTCCCAAGCGTGGTGCTTTGTATTATTTGTTGATCAGCCAAAGATGTTAAAGGGAGGGTCCCTCACAGTCAAACTGGTCTCTGCACAGATAACACTCCCATTTCTCTCTGGACCATTAACATAAGATCCTGACCAAGTCAGTATTATTCCAGATTGTTCAGTAAAAATAACTTTCCTGCTTTAAAGTCTTTAATGTGGAAACCAAAGTTTTTTTAAAAGGATTTTCAAGGTGTAGCAGCCACCTGTCCACGATACTGGGCTGGTGTAAAACCCAGCAGAAACCACCGAGAGAGAGCCATCTGCAATCAGATTAACACTTTGTTAACACAAGGACTCTTTCTAAAGGTGTGAGAATTCAAAGAAACCTCAAGGAGTAACAGGTTCATCACCATCTTACTTTCACCCTTGTCATTATTTTGATCCTGAACGATTTGCCGGCTTTGTGTGTGCATTTTTTTTAGTTCATGACTATCACTTTTATTTGAATAACTACAGCAGTCACTTTGCTGTTAACTAACCTTAATCTTCTTTAAGACTAAAAGCTTTACTGCTGGTTATTTTTACATGGACTCACTGGAAATGGGAAAGGAGCCCACTGCCGGGAAGGCCACCTTCTCAGGGGTAACTGAGTCCAAATCCTGGAGCTCTGGCCCTGACAGTGCCACCTTCCCCCCATCCCCCCAACACCCCACCACAGGGTGGGTGAAGAATGCGGCACACCACTGCATTGCTGAGGGCAGAAAGGGCTGTCGAGTATCTGCAGGCCCAGCCCATGTTGTGGCCAGACCATGAAATCCTGGCCCCCACATTAATTACTGGAGCTGCTTCCACCAGTGGTGTGCTTCCAGGCTGAGGCCACAGTGCATTCACATCACTCCCACTCTCTCCGCTCGGATGAACTCAGCAGATTAGCTGAAGCCAGCTCATGGGAAGATGCTGTGAAGTGGCTTGCTGTTCACTGGTTACTGCTCAGTCGGTTAAATACAGACACTCAGTATCAAACAGCACTGACGGACAGCGGGAAGATTGTGGGCGTCTGTCGGCTGCTGCCGAGAGCTTCTGAGACAGAGGGCTGGCACCACCAGTGGGCACGTCAGTGCCGTGGGTGGAGGTGCTGGAACATTTACAAACAGGCCCCTTTCACCCAGTGTTTATCGTCATTGCCTGAGCAGATCGCTGAGGCTAGCACTGGGCTGAGATGTCTGACTGGCTCCTTTGTCTGTGTTTGTCCACCTCTGCTAGGAATTCAGGACTCTCTCCCTCAGTGTCCCTGTTTTGTCACAGGTACACACACATCTGTGTCAATCACAAAGGGCCAAACATTTCCTGGTGCTAACATGTGGAGTTGACCAAGGGGGGTTTCTAGGACTTGTCTGGTAGAGAAAGAGACCATTCGGCTGATTGCTCCCCATGCTGGGTCTTTTCCAGAGCTATCCAATTCATCCTGTCCTTAACCCATCGCCAGCAAGCCACAAGTATTTATCCAATCCAAAGTTACTTATAAATCAGTACTGAAAACAACAAATGCAGGAGATCACAATGGGTCAGGCAGCATCCATGGAGACAGAGCAAGCTAATGTTTCAAGTCTCGCTAATAGAACACAGAACATTGAACAAACAGCGCAGAACAGGCCCTTCGGCCCTTGATGTTGCGCCGACCTGTAAACTAATCTAAGCCCATCCCGTTATACTATCCCATCATCATCCTTGTGCTTATCCAAGGACTGTTTAAATGTCCCTCATGTGGCTGAGTTAACTACATTGGCAGGCAGGCCATTCTATGCCCTTACCACTTTCTGAGTATAGAACCTGCCTCTGACATCTGTCATAAATATATCACTCCTCAATTTGTAGTTATGCCCCTCATACACGCTGACGTCATCATCCTAGGAAAAAGACTTTCACTGCGTACTCTATCTAATCCTCTGATCATCTTGTATGTCTCTATCAAATCCCCTCGTAGTCTTCTTCTTCCAAGCTGACATGGAGTGTGGGGTGAGGGGGGAAGCAGTTATGCGATAGTTAGAGGGAGGGAGAAGGTTGTAGTGCTGGAGGAGAAAGGATTCTTAATTGAGTCTGTTTCCACCAGCCCTTTAAATATCTTGTTCTTGATCGCAACAATAACAGCTACATTAAAATATCCTCTTTGTTGTTGTTCTCACTTTTACTTTGTCCTCAGGTCGTCAGTTATCGCACCAGGGGGAGACAGTTCCTGAACATTTACTCAGTCAGCACCTTCTCATTTCACACACCTAGATTTAATCTTTCTCTTCACTCACTCTGCACTCGGGAGGACAAAGCTGACTTCTCTCTCTAGTTCTCCACATCAGATACAGCTCTTCCTGGCCCTGAGTTGCTATGCAATCATTAGAAAGTGCACTCAGCTCAGGAAAGACATCTTGGGATATAATCTATGGTGCTTTGTGTTCTCCATGGACTTGCTTTGAATTAGCGGAGATTATGGCCATCCGTCAGATTGTATTGTTCTGTGTGCAGCAATGTGCAAAAGTTTACTCTGCAGGAATACTCGAAGTATCTATTAAGTATATCACTCCCCCCCACAGGCCCTGGTTGGACTGGGAGCTACACAGTGAGCAATGTATTCTTAAACAGCATCAATAGTGCTGGCAGGCCAGGCTGTGGCACACTGACTCGAGTGACATTGTCTGAACTCACAATCCTTCGAGAGCCATTCATTGTTCTCGAATCACTGCTGAGCTTTCTGTACGATTCGCCAATTCCCCTTCCACAACAATCGTGGCCAAGGACCGTATGTCAGTGGCATCACAAGCAGTTTATTGTTATGTTACAGGCTGTAGAAATATGGAAAATATTTCCCCAGCTGTGACGGCTCATATGTGAGATAATCACATCTGTCCTGGCACTGCAGATAGATATTTCCTACATCATGGTCAAAGCATCCAGTAAAGGCTCTGTCAGTGATCATATGTTTAATTATCTAATGGCAGTGATGAATAGTTTCCTGGCTTCGGTGTGAAGAAGCTCTCTCTCTCTCTCTCTCTCTGCTGTGTCTCTCTCGGCCTCAGGACATCCCAGAACACATTACAGCCAACGCTCGATCATATCGGAAACGTAATCACTGTTAGGAGACACAGCAGCCAATTTGTGTCATTCCCCCCAAAGAAGCAATCCCATACTGAAGAGAAATTCTGGCTTTAACACTGAATATTAGCCAGGATAGCAGGGGCACCCTGTCTCTTTGTGGAGATAGTCAGAGAGGTATGAAGAGGATGGTGAGGGAGGTTGTAGGAAACAGAGATGATGGGCTGAGTTGGCCACGTGAGAAACATCACCCCACTTACGGAGGTACGGGCAAGAAGGCCCCTGGGAAACTTCCTTGACTGTTAAGGTCCTTTAGTCATCAATCAATGGCCAGTGAAGGGCCTCAGTTTGCCATAGCCCCCACCACGTGCTTCCCTGGTGGGGGAGAAAGGCACTGGGAAATCAGGTTGCCATGCCAGCCAGATTGGGGGATGGTTTCCAAATGTGCCAATCTGCAGCCAACCAGTGGGTAAGAGGGTCACCTCCCAAAGCCACCCCCCTTCCGCTTGTCTCTGAACCCCTGCCACTGCTCTGCCCAGCTCACAAGAAGGGAATTAAACTTACTTCAGCTTCTTGCTGTGGGATTTTCCTTGGGTTAGGCCTCAAGCAGTGACCTTTAGTACCAAAAGGCCAGTGTGCAGGCCTGTGATTTGCTGAGAGAGTTGCCAAAACTCACTGGTCAACCCTTACAGCAGGCAATACGGTGAGGTCTCTCAGCAGTGAGAGTGGGGGCGGGGCAGGTCAATGAGTTGGTCACCATCAAACGCTCTTGTCCCAACACAATAAAAACAGGCAAACTCCAGAACTGCCTCCAATATAGAGAAGGGCCATCAAGTATAGGCTGGCTTTGTGTAAAACAAACTGGTGAGTCCCAAAGGTCAATGTATCCTCACAGCCCAATTTGTTTATTCATTCCACACATTCATCAAAATGCATTTCGAAGTAATTGTTCATCGCCGTGTTGGATCACACTGACAACCAGTGACTTCCTGACCAGTATCAGTTGCTGCATTGCAAACATCAGCTTTGCGATTTTTGAGATGATTTGTAGCTCAGGTTGAGGTTCTGGATGTAGGTTTGCTTGCTGAGCTGGAAGGTTTGTTTTCAGATCTTTCGTCACCATACCAGGTAACATCATCAGTGAGAGTCTGGTGAAGTGGTGGTATGTCCCACTTTCTATTTATAGGCCTTGGTGTCTTGGGTGATATCATTTCCGGTACCTTTTCTCAGAGGTTGGTAAATGGGGTCCAAATCGATGCGTTTATGAAACATTATCTCTCTTTCTCCCTGTATATCTTGCTGAAAAAATTAAATCAGTGTCTGCCTTATCTCCAGCTGTCAGCATCTTTGAGATTCTCAAGCACCCTTCCAGTGAGTTACAGAATTACAGTCCTATCTTACCCAGTCTAACCCTGGGACTAAAACCCCTTCTCCATGAACCCATTCCGTAAGTCTCTGCCTGTGCACTCTCCCAGACATTCACAGCCTTTGGATCTTTTCTAGTGATCTGAGAGAGGCCTCAGTTTAATCTTTCACCCATACAGTGCACCTTCCACCTCGCAGGGCTGCCTCACTCAGCAGTGTTCACATTGCTTTGCAGTGCCTTACAGCTGTGAGGCGGAGTGAGGGGGAAGACGGAATGGAATCCAGGGCCATGATTCCACCTAATGACCTATAACTGGTTCCCAAAGGGAGGCAGAGCTGATGTCACTGAGCTAGTCTTTCAGAGCTGTTGGTTAATATTCTGGGGAATGGGCGCAAGTCCCGGCAAGCAGTGCTAGACTGTACAGCACACCTAGATGTCAGGTTTACACTGACTGCCTCTGCGCTGCCCAATGACGCCTCCAATTGGCCAATCCAGAAACCAACAGGGGGCTAGTCCTTATCTCTGTTATACCGAGTTCCAATGGGTTAATGTTTTCTATTTATTACATAGATTTTCAATGGGTTCCATTCATTCCCATCCATTTCCACTGCATAGAATTCCAATATTACAGATTATTCCTTTTCTGATTGTTCGGAATACAATTCAGGAAAGAGGTTGCATTCCCCTCCATTGCCTGTGGACAGCAGTGACTGACGGGCATTGGCTCAGTCAGACAGTGCCACTCAGAGTGATCACTGTGTCGCTGTCTTACTTTTAAGATGTTAATCAGCGTGTCAAACATGTGCTTGTGTTTGTTTAGCTTAAGCTGCTAAATGACTCATTAGGGAGAATTGATGGATACAGACTGCCAACTGGCATGGCCTCTCTACAGTCCATCACGCTGCTGTCAAACCCGGAAACCACTGCTTGGGTTACGAGCCTGTGAGATTGGAGTTGTTCTGAAAGCAGTGAGCACAGAGAAGCAAACATAAATAATAACCTTCTGTACCTGAATGACTGGAAATGGCCCTACCGCGGAGTGACTGTGTGATCCACCTTTATCCACCTTGGGGTGGCACGATGGCTCAGTGGTTAGCACTGCTGTCTCACAGTGCTAGGGACCCAGGTTCGATTCCACCCTTGGGCGACTGTCTGTGTGGAGTTTGCACATTGTCTGCGTGGGTTTCCTCTGGGTGCTCTGGTTTCCTCCCCCAATCCAAAGATGTGCAGGTTTGGTGAATTGGCCATGCTAAATTGCCCCATAGTGTTCAGGGATGTGTAGGTTATGTGCATTAGTCAGGGGAAATGTAGAGTATTAGGGTAGCAGAATGGGTCTGGATGGGATACTCTTCAGAAGGTCAGTGTGGACTTTTTGGGCCAAAGGGCCAAATTGTAGGGATTCTATGATTTATCATCACGCCAGAATCAAACCCAGGAGCTGTTCTGTAAACAGCCTGGGTATGGGGGACAGGTTCCTATATTATTTTGACATGGTATTTGGTGGTATGACAAAAGAATGTGTGTGGGGACAAAGGATCAAGTGTAGATATCCCACCAGCAGGCATTCCATTATCTTGCACTATCACAGGGGAACAGCGGCAGGAGGAGATCTTTTAGATGATGAAGCTTGCTCCACCAACCAACACGCTGCTGGCTGACCCTTAACCTTGACCTCCCGTTCCTGCCCACACCCTCCATCTCTCCATCCCGTGAAACATCATTCCATCCGTAAAGATATTCCAGGTATCCAGAATCTTCTGGAGTATAGATCACCAAAAATTCACTCCTTTTTGAGTGAAGAGGCTGCTCCTCATCCACAGCCAATGAGGAGTTAGCTTTCACTGTCAATATGGAAGTAAGGGTAGCTGCCTATTTGTGCACAGCAAGATCCCACAAACAGCAATGAGATGATGTACCAGTGTTTTCACATTGTCGGTTCAGGGATAAATGTAGGTCAGAGCACCAGGAAAGGCAGGTCTGACATTTGACCTGATGCCCTGGATCCACCTGTCCGGCCAGCATAGCCGAATCTCTCAACCCCTTGACAGTGCCCCAGCCACCCTGAACTGTACCGGGAGCATAAACGTGGAGTGGGGCTCTGAAGCTGAGAGTGGTCCTCACTGGGTCAGAGCTAACACCACAGTCTGGATGGGGACTGCTCAAGAAGTCAGTGTGAAACTGAGAAATGATTAGTTTTCAGTTTGAACCTAACACCTGACAACTGGAAAGCACCTGTGTGTTTACCAGTTACATCTGGGCAAGAGTAATCCAACAACGCAGCTTCTTTCTTTACACTGACACTTGTATGTCATTGCAATCTTGTACCATGCCACCCTGGATTCTGCAACTCACAAAAGTCTTCATTTAGTTGCCTTTGATTTCTGAACTTGTTGAGCACTCCAGTATTCTGTCAAATTCAACCCCCTGTCTAATGCACTGTGCATCTTCCCCAGCACACTGACTGCCTGATGCCCAAGGCAGAATCTGTCCATGCCCTCTGCCCATCCCTATGGAGCTGAACTGGTCTCTTCTGCTCTCCCTGATGTAGGAGGAGGAAGTGAGCACTGCTGCTGCAGGAGATCAAAGTTGAAACGTGTGGTGCTGGAAAAGCACAGCAGGTCAGGCAGGCAGCACCTCAGGAAGGCTGAGGAAGGCGTAACGTTGACTCTCCTGCTTCACGGATGCTGCCTGATCTGCTGTACTTTTCGAGCAGCACACTTTTCGACTTCCAGGTGTAATGCTTGAGATGTCAACTCTGCAATTCCTTCCTGGCATTTTCCCATCTCACTTTCCTCTTTATGATACCTCCTAACAAACCTCTCTCTGTGATCAAGTTTTGCTTGTCTGACCTAATATCGCCTACATATTGCACATATATTTGTTGTTGGGGCTGTTGTAAAGTTGACAGAATGACTGATGTAAGTCAGAAGACTTGCATTCCAAAGGTATTCCAAAATTATTTGCAAAGTCAGTGAGTTTCCACGTCATTTCCAGTTAAGGAAAGCCCATTGCATTCTGGGGAAAGTAGCAGCCAATTTGCAAGGAGTAATATCTCACCAATAACCCAGTGATAACAGCCAGGTAATGTGATATAGTTTGGGGATGATGAATAACCTAGGGAGAACTCCCTTGCTCAATTTCTGTCATGTGGCATCGAGTTGAGAAGGCAGATAGTGGGCCTCTGTTATAGGCCTCATCAGAAAGATGGCACTTCTGACAGTGTAGGACTACTGCAGGATATTCACTGGCAGCATTAGTCTAGATTATGAGTGAAGGTTTCTGGACTGAGGGCTGTCAGGCTGCAGCCCTTTTATTCTTAGTACTAACTGCTGAGCCACTCATTTGATTTGATTTATTATTGTCGCATGTACTGAGATATAGGGAAATGTCTTGTTTTACTTGCTAACCAGACACATCATAAGTACATCAGGGTAATAGGACAGTATGTAGAGTAATGTGTTACAGTTACAGAGAAGGTGCAGAGAGAGATCAACTCTGATATATGAGAGGTCCATTCACAAGTCTGATAACAGTGGGGAAGAAGCTGTTCTTCAATCTGTTAGTATGTGTTTTCAAACTTCTGTATCTTCCGCCTGATGGGAGTGTGTAAAACCAGAGTGGGAGCGGTCTTTGATGATATTGGTTGCTTTCCCGGGTCAGTGAGAAGTGTAGACATTGTCAGCGGATGGAAGGCTGGCTTGTATAATATTACTGGGCTGCGTTTACAACTCTCTGTAATTTCTTCTGGTCTTGAGCACAGTAGTTGCATTACCACGCTGGGATGCATCCAGACAGGATGCTTTCTATGAAGTATCTACAAAAATTGGTAAGAGTCATTTTGGACATGCTGGATTTCCTTCACCTTCTGAGGAGGTTGAGATATTATCGTGTTTTTTTTTAAACTGGAGTGTCAATGCAGTTGGCCCGGTGTGGATTGCTGGCCATTGTTGTTTGAGGAGTATGGCAGGGACTGAGTACGCAGTCTTGTGGGAGGATTATCATGGGGAAGGTGTTGTCACCTTTTATTACGTGAGTCAGGAAACCAAGGATCCAGTGACAGAGAGGGGAGCTGAGACCGAGGTCTTGGAGTTTGGAGATGAGTTTTGTTGGAATTATGATGTTGTAGATGGAGCTGTAGTCAATAAAATAGGAGCCTGACGTAGGTATCCTCGTTCTCCAGATGTTATCCAGATGCTCCGGGGATGATGTAGTGCCAATGAGGTGGTGTCTGCCAGTGACCTATTGCGCCAGTGGGCGAATTGCAAAGGAGCATTATTATAGAGGCCAGAGGCACCAGGCAATAGTCACTGAGGCACGCTGCATGGTTTTCCTTTGGCACTGGGATGGTAGCAGCCTTCCTGAAGCAGGTGGGGACTTTGGATCGTAGCAAGGAGAGGTTAAAGGTGTCAGGGAATGTTCCCAAAAACTGGTCGCACAGGATCAGAGAGCATAGCCGGGGAATCCGTCTGGGCGATCACTTTCCCCGGGTTCACTCTCGGGAAGGTCAGTCTGATGTCTGTGGCGGTGACTGTGGGTACAGGTGTAACTGAAGCTGTCGGGGATGGTGACACCATTTCACTGACCTTCTGTTCAAAGCGAGCACAGAATCCAATCAGCCCATCAGGGACGGATGTACTGTGATCAGTGATTTTGTTCGGCTTTGCTCTGTCGTCAGTTATGTCGGATATGCCTTGCCACCAAGTGGCGGGTGTTTGTGTCTTTAGTCTGGAACTCTAGTTTAATCCCATATTGTCTCCTGGCTTCTCTGACGGCTTTGTGAAGGCTGTACCTGGATTTCCCATATAGGTCAGGGTCCCCTTGCGTGTATGCCTCCAACCTGGAATTCAGCAGGGAATGGATCAACCAATTCATCCATGGTTTCCAGTTGGGGAATGTTCGGATTGACTTCTTTGGCCCATCTTTCGTACCTCCGTACCAGATACCAGCACAGGATATTCTGACTCGCGTTTACACTCAGCAGTGTGGGACCCAACCCTGAAAAATTGACATTTAGCAAACATCAGCTGATTAAACTTTTGAGAAGTCGCCATCCTCTGGGATGTGTCTAGCCTCTCCAAGGGTAAAAGGCAGGCTGTTTTCCCCAGTCTGAGACGGTGAGACAGGGATGGGGGTGTGGGGGGAAGAGATGGACCAGCACTGAACAGTGCTCAGCAAAACAGTTAAAACCAATGAATGAGGTCTGGCATTTCCTCAATGACATCACTGGCTGTAATCACATGGGTGAAGTTTCAGCAGTGAGGGAGTGTTTGTGTGTGTGTTTGTGTGTGTGAAGTCTGCAGCCTTCTTGCTGATCTCACTGTGACAGAAGGAATTTATTTGACAGTCAGGGCATCAGTCAGAGCCCTGTCAACCAGCAGCCAGCTCAGACCCAACTCAGCTCCCCTGCCACTGAGGTAAGAGACCTAATTATTTGACATGAATTCCAGCTGATATTAATCAAAAAGCACTTCTGTTGCTTAAAATTGTGATGTTGAAGACAGCAATTACAGGTCTATAAAACACATTTTGAAATAATACAAATATAGCTCTCTCTCTCTCTGATATCACTGTTTCTGATTTCCTAACCAGCTTTAATAGTTAAAGATGTGCACCTGAATTCTCCTTAAAACAAGCTGGGAATATTTTTCTTGGAAGGGAGGGTAATTAAGATTTTTCAAATTGTGTATCTGACCTCTACCACTAAAGTACAGGGAACAATTTCTGTGAATGCTCATTTCAGTGCGTTTTTGCCAGAAATTGTGCAGGACGGTTGGGGAATAGACTGCGAAACAGTTTTGTCAGCTGTTTCCAAGAAAGGGGATTTAACATCTGAGGATCGAAAAGCGGACTTTTTAAGTCAATTCCGAACAGATACTTAAGTAAAAGGAATATTTTTTCAAGGGGGAGTTTCGCGATTGTTAAGATAATTTTTCCGTGTCAAAATAAGAAAGTTAATTGTCAAAACAACCAAGAAGGGAGATGAGGATTTTTTAAATCCATGGCTGCGGAATTCATTGCCGGAGAAGATTGAGAGAAGCACGAACTTTCCAAAGTGAATTAGTTTAATATTTACAAAAGAAAATATTCACGGAACGATAGAGGCAGAGTGTAGGTAAGTCTGGCCTTAGAACCTTTCTTGTCTTCCCAAGGTATAGGCTTGACAGGTAAACGTCTTCCTTGTGTGCTGTAAGATTGAGATGGCTAGGACTGAGAGGCTGATTTGCAAACGGTTAAATAATTGAACATTTTATGGGAGCTCTTTGTGAGACTGGGACCCAGCAACTGCATACCAGCTCTTCCAGAGCCTGGCAGCCTCTGGTTGCACTGCCATGTGCCCAGCTCAGGCTGGGGAAGAAAGCCTGTGGAAGGTCTTCAGGTGAGTATCCTGTCACAGTTCCCAACCCAGGCCAGGCAGGGCACTGCGGAGCAATGTATGTGGGGCTGTGGCAGTTCGATTGTGCCTGTAACATATCCTGACTAGCCCCATTAAAATGTGTTAGTCAGTCTCAGTTGGGTCTGATTTGTTCCCTGCCGTACTGAGTATCAGCTTCTATAGTTGTCAGTGCTTATTGCGTGTATGAATCCTCTCCTATTCCCATTATTTCTCCTGTCTGTTTGATCCAAGGATCACAGAATCATAAATTTTAAGATGTTAAAGGGGTCCGATTGGTCCCTTATTCCGGAGTTAGTTTTGGGGAGAGCTGTTTCCCCCTCTGATATGCTTTATCTCGGTCAAGTATTAGAAACATTGACTGCTCACCATTGCTGTTGGTGTCAGTTACATCTTGCTGCTTGTCACACAGTAACTCTGCCAATGCAGCATCAAGCTGCTGGGTTTTAAAGGGTTACTTACACCTGACAGAGTCCACATGTCTCAGTGGTCACTACTTGGCTCCTGCCTGCACAGCTACAACCTGGTGTTACCTGATCACGGATTTACTGGGCTGTGGGAGTACAGGAGCATACAGATACAGATGTTTATCCAACTCAGACTAGCATCACCTGGCTCATCACTTCCATTCAACTGTTGTCTACTCCCAGAGCAATAACTCCACTGCCACTGGTTATCCATTCATGGCGATTGTAATCATCTTACTGCACACATCAGGGCAGGTGGGCCTCCTGGCTCAGGGGCAGGGACACTACCACTACTCCACTTTTATCCATCTATAAATTTCATGTTGGTCAACTCCCTGATGGTTTGCCGGATTTAAAATCTTGTTTGTCACGGAGTACCTTTTTTCCGGATTCCGGACTGGGTTGGACCAGTGGGATCACTGTGCTCTGTGCTGTGCTGTGAGGTTTTGAGGCTGTGTTTATGAGTCGGGGCTGATTAATCTGGAGCTGCACACCGCCCAGAACACGCTGCCTTGAAATGCTGCTTCCCATTAACGGTTTTAATGCAGCCATTAAAACAGCCGGAGGCACACAGTCAGTGACTGAGAGGCTGATTTCCAGCAGGGTTTTATGGAGAGACTTGGAGGTTGGGACTTTGTTAACCCCACAAGCTGCTGTAGGGCTCGGAGGCGGGGCGCAGTTTGTGAAGTCCCTGTGCACCTGGTTTGGCTGAAACGGGCAGAGGCACCGAGTGAAGGAGAACTAGGTGGAGGTTATCTTACTCTGGGATCAGAACCCTCACCCTCCCTTTACAGTGGGAGATAGGCATTGATCCACAATACAAAGCCATGTGGTTTGAGTTGAAATGGGCTTATATTTATCTGGACCCTTTTACAAACTCACTTTTCAGCCTATTAAGTTCTTCTTAAAGTGTGGTCGCTTTTGTAATGTGGAAACTTGGCAATCTATCTTCAAACAGTGTAAGCTCCGGCACATAATAGTGCAACAGAGACGCGTCTAACTGATGTTGGATGTGGCATCAATCTTGAGGACAAACCCCTCCCCTCCTCCCTCTCATTTGAACTAAAAAATGTTGTGCCTATCTAAGCATACAGATTCAGTGGGGGGTGGGAACACATCTCTTCTGAATAACTGGCATCATCTACACAGCAGTTCACCCTCAGTACTGGAGGAGAACGGGCTGCGGTTTCTGGACCGGGTCCTGAGCCCCCTGACTCGGCCACAACTGATGCTTTGGGAAGTGGTTGACAGTCCTGGGTTTATCCAGCACCGGACAGCCTGTAATTATTCCACCTCCCAACCCTCGAGAGTCTCAGTCATTCAGTTTATTCGCTGCATCTGTCAATCCAGGCAGTGTACCTGCACTCCACGCTGGGATCTGGGAAACTTCATTGAAATAACATCAGGAAGATATTAGTGTGGTGATTCATACTTTCAGACAGAGAAACAAGTAACAAACTGATTTAACATCTGGGGTGTGCAGCAAAACAGGTGGCGGAAATAGGAGAGATAAGAAACTGACAAATATTGGAAACCAGAAATGAAAGTCTCAATAAGCAACCTTCCCAATCTGTGCAGGGTTAAAGCAGTTTAACAAGGCTGTAAAATGGTTGGACAGACCTCCAGTGTAATCCCACTTGCAGCGGCTCTGTGATCAGGCTGATCTCAGAGGTGTGGAGGTCATAACCCCTCGGATCCATGGCGCAGAAAGGTTTACATGAACTTAGTTTATATTCCTTGGAGAGTGAGGGCTGATCTGATCAAGATATTTAAAAAGCTGAGGGGCTTTCGTTCAGCAGATGAGGAGAGATTGTTTCCTCCCAGGGGAAGGTCAATCATCAGGGGACCTGATCTTCTAGTTGGAGTTCACTTGCTTTGAAGGGAAATCAAATAAAAAGGTTTCACACAAAGGATGCGTCATGTAATACTGGACAGTGCACCACTGCCGCCCCATTCACCATGCACAGTTGCTGCATGGTTCTCTCCAGCTGTGCAATGCATTATTGTTGCACTGTTGCAAAGCGCACTAATGCTGTATGAATACTGTAGCTATAACATGTTCTATTACTACACCATACAGTATTATTGTACTGCTGCGCCATGCAGTCCTACTGCACCATGTACTATTGCTGCAGTATCACAGCCCTATGCATTGCTGCTGTAACATGCATGGTTGCTGCATTGTGCTCTGCAATTGTGCAATTCCCCAGGCACATTATGGCTGCATGATGCAACACAGTATGCAATGCTTCACTGTGTACCATCAACATACTATGCATTGTTGCTGTAGCATTGTTGCCCTATGCATTGCACATTACTACAGACAATGCTGTATTGTATATTATTCCCCATTACTACAACACCCACCAATACAACACAAAGTACTGTTCCAACAACACAAAATATTACCCCCAAAAGCACTTCCTCTGCGTGCACTATACTGTTGTACTGTGCACAGTTGCTGCATGAGCTGACAGGGAGTAGGGAGATCCCCTCTGGCCTGCTATGCTATTCAATCCGGTCATGACTGACCTGAATCTCCTGGTGCCCACTTTCATGCTCTTTCCCCAAACTCGATTCCCTGACTAACCAAGGAGCTATCGATCTCAGCATTAAATATACACAAGGACTCATCCCCCACAGATCCCCGTGGCAAGGAGTTCTCATTACCCTCTGAGAGAAGAAATTCCTCATCTCAGTCTTACATTTGTGCCCCATGTCCACTTTTTGCAGTGAACATCCCTATTTCCTCCACTTTTCACAGCCAATTGTCTCTCCACCTGACTGAACTCCTTTACAGTGACAATTCCTCCATCTCTGCTCCCTCATGGTGATTGTAACTTTACCAACATCCTCAGCAGGTCTTTGTCCAGGATTCCCTTTTCCCTAATGACCTCTCTCTGGCTCCCTCTTTACGCACATCCACAATATTTGCTGTGATTACACATGTGGCCACAAGTTTCATGTGTGGTGGATGCTGTGGTTCAGTGGGCTGTTATTCAGAATCACAAGGTCACAGATTCTGCTTCCTTGCCAGACTAGTACATGCTAGAATTTAGGAAAAAGTGAGGACTGCAGGTGCTGGTGATCAGGGTCGTGAGTGTATTGCTGGAAAAGCGCAGCAGGTCAGGCAGCATCTGAGGAGCAGAAGAATCAACATTTCAGGCAAAAGCCTGATGATTCCTGATGAAGGGCTTTTGCCCGAAACATCGATTTTCCTGCTCCTCAGATGCTGCCTGACCTGCTATACCTTTCCAGCACCATGCTGGAATTTAGTGTTGCACCCCAGTGCTGTACTCAGGGAACCCTGCACTGTCTGTCAGATGAGAAATGAAACCACATTCTTCCCATCCTTTTATACCTATGTTAAAGATTATATTGTGAAGTAAAATAGACCTGACCAATTATTATTGCAAAATCGACATGAAAGAAATTGAATGATAGAATTCACCAGTACAGAAAAGTGAGTCAGACTCTTTGATTAAGACAAATTAATTGTAAGACGATGATTATCTGCTGGTTAACAGATTGCTATTTGTGGGAGCTTGATGTACACATATCTATGTTATCTATGTTGTATCAGTAACCACATTTCAACCATTGACCATTTGAGGATGTCCTGACAGACTCTGTATAAACCTAAGTCTTTCCCTGACTTCCCAATTGGAGTTGCAGGGCTTTTGTTCCCTTTAAACCTATCCTTCCCTGATCAAACTGTTCAGAGATGTTATCACACACCTCTGGAGCAGGTGGGACTTGAACCCAGGACTCTCGGTCAGGATGCCATTGTGCCACAAGAGGGCCTCAAAGCAGCCATTACTGTCAAAGTGACAAACACCACTGTGTTCATGCAAATAGTCGAGGGTGGTTTGAATCCATCAGCCTCTGGGTTACAGACCCATCTCACTCCTGCCGATGGCCCATTAGTTTTAGCTGCTCCCCTCAACTACTTGGAATGCACTAACTCCATATTTCAAGCCAAAACGTTTCTAATTCTGCAAAGCCTTAGGACACAACTTAGTTGTTGCTTATAGAAAATACCAGAACATAAATGGGCTTAATCTACGACTGAATCCATTGATAGCACTTGGCACAATCAATTCTTTTTGGTACGGAGACCCTATTATTAGTGCCAGTGTGGACTGGATTGGAAGGACTGTTGTTCTGAATGTTTTATTTCAACTATTTTTGAACTTATTCCTACAATCTGTAGTGCTGGACTTTCTATTTCTTTTATTTGTTTCATTTCTTTTTTCCTACGAACGTTTTGCGAAGACTCTGTTGCTCAGGCACCTTGTACCTAAGATGGCACCGTAAGTGGCAACTTGTAAACTTTTTACTGCCCCCATTTCAGTACGTTCTAATAAAGGTAATCCTCATTCTAATTTCAATTCCAATTCTGATTCTTTCTCCTCCCTGTAGCATTTGACTTCCAAAAAGCTGTTTGTGTTGACACTGCTCCACCCTGTGCTAACTTATGTTCAACTGTCACAGCCATTATCAAACTAAATGTATTTACACCTATCTCCCCAGCAGACAGTGTCAGAAGGGAGACTAAAGTCCAAATACTCAGACTAGGCAATATATTACACTCCCTCCCTATTTAAACCAAAAGTACTGGACATTAAAATGTACAATAGTACATGTCTATCATTCCCCAGAATATAGAATGGCTAAACCAATTTCAACTGTTCCTGAAATCTAACTGTTTGTGGTGTGTATTTGTTTTCATTGGAACCACAGCTGCAGCATGTGTGACCATTGTATATGGGGAATATCCATCTATTAAAAAAAAGCTTTATTCTTCACAGCAGTATGTGAAAAATATCACTTGACAAGATGTAATGAAACATGTGATTTCTTTCCTACATACTTTCAATTCAACTGTTCTTTCTCAATGTCCAATTCTCGTCTTCCACTTGCTTTTAACTCTCTCTGGTCTTGGCATTTCTATGACAGTGTGAAATCTAAACTTTGACTACTAGCTCAATTTAGTGATTAATTTGTCTTAATCAAAGAGTCCGACTCACTTTTCTGTACCGGTGAATTCTATCATTCAATTTCTTTCATACTTTCATTTGGAATTGTAGTTTCCTCTGTATTTACCTTCCCTTTATCAGATTTCCTCTTTCAACCAAATGATCTTGGTGACACCGATGCTGTCACTCTCCACCCTTCATTAAATCTGTGAATGCACCGAGTCCACTCCCAAAGGTTCCAAACTCACTTTGGTGGTTTTTCAGCACAACCTGCCACCACCAAACCCCCCCCCCCCCACACACACCAGCGCTGAACTCTCCAAATTTCTTGTGAGTTTTCCCGGAGCAGCTATTTCTGCAGAGACTGTACTCTTTTATATGTCACAACGTTACCATTTGATGCTGGGCCACATGGTGCTATTAACGTGTGTCTGATGTAATTTTTACTCAGAAATATTTCAAACTCTTCTGACATAAACTGTGGACCGTTAACTGACACCAACACCTCCAGCAAACCACACATTCCAAACCACCTTCTCAAAACCTCAACACATTGGCACTTAGGCTATTGGGCAGAGAATCTATCAACTGAATATTTCCATGGTTCAGGGTGAGATTCAAGGCGCCTGGTCTGTCATGGCCCATTGCAATTTCTGGTGTGTAATCATTTGCACTTCACCACATTCCTCATGCCATTGGTGTCTGGCACCTATCTCACGGACTTGTGTGAGGAGTGTGAGGTGGAAATACCAGTCACTGGTAGGACTTTGTGATGGTCATACTGCTGACACTTGATTAAAACCCCGCTCCCTCAGATACTGCCCTCTCGGACACTGCCCCCTTGGACACTGCCCCCTCAGATACTGCCAGGCAGGAGCGAGCCTGCATCCTGTGGTCCAAGAAGGAATGCCTTTCGCCAGAGAGAGGTTAACTTCACACTTCACCACAGGGACCTGGCATCAGGGTGAGGGAGAGGCTGAGAGAGGGGGGGGGGAGAGGCTGAGAGAGAGAGAGAGAGAGAGGGTGGGGGAGAGGCTGAGAGAGAGAGGGTGGGTGGGGGAGAGGCTGAGAGAGAGGAGGGGGGGAGAGACTGAGAGAGAGAGAGGGTGGGGGAGAGGCTGAGAGAGAGAGGGTGGGGGAGAGGCTGAGAGAGAGAGAGGGTGGGTGGGGGAGAGGCCGAGCAAGAGAGGGTGGGGGAGAGGGTGAGAGAGAGAGAGGGTGGGGGAGAGGCTGACAGAGAGCGAGAGAGAGGGTGGGGGAGAGGCCGAGCGAGAGAGGATGGGGAAGAGGCTGAGAGAGAGAGAGAGAGGGTGGGGGAGAGGCTGAGAGAGCGAGAGAGAGGGTGGGGGAGAGGCCGAGCGAGAGAGGGTGGGGGAGAGGCTGAGAGAGAGAGAGAGGATGGGGAAGAGGCTGAGAGAGAGAGAGAGGGTGGGGGAGAGGCTGAGAGAGCAAGAGAGAGGGTGGGGGAGAGGCCGAGCGAGAGAGGGTGGGGGAGAGGCTGAGAGAGAGCGAGAGAGAGTGTGGGGTACAGGCTGAGTGAGAGAGGGTGGGGGAGAGGCTGAGAGAGAGAGCGAGAGAGAGAGAGAGAGAGGGTGGGGCAGAGGCCGAGAGAAAGAGGGTGGGGGAGAGGCCGAGAGAGAGAGGGTGGGAGAGAGGCCGAGAGAGAGAAGGTGGGAGAGAGGCCGAGAGAGAGAGAGGGTGGGGGGGAGGGTGAGGGAGAGGATGGGAGAGAGAGTGGGGGAGAAGGTAGGGGAGAGACCGAGGGAGGGGGTGGGGGAGAGGGTGGGTAAGAGGGTGAAGGAGATGGTGAGGGGAGAGGGTGGGTAAGAGGGTGGGAGAGAGGGTGAGGGGAGAGGGTGAGGGAGAGAATGAGGGTGGGGGAGAGGGTGAAGGAGAGTGCGAGGGAGAGGGCGAGGATTGGGAGAGAGGGTGAGGGAGTGTGTGAGGGAGACATTGAGGGGAGAGGGTGAGGGAGAGGGAGAGGGAGAGGGTCGGGAAGAGGGAGGACGAGGGGCCAGGGGAGGGGAAGGTGGCACTGAATTACAGAGGAGGTCACACTACCCAAGCCAGCCAGCAGGGACTGAGATAGCTGCCCAGGGTTGCTGTTGTTATCCCGGGGGGAAGCTGAATGCACCTCTCCCCAGGGCCCAGCACTCTCTCCCTCTCTCCCTGTGCCAGCCCACACCCCTCTCCCCAGGGCCCAGCATTCTCTCCCTCTCTCCCTGTGCCAGCCCACACCCCTCTCCCCAGGGCCCAGCACTCTCTCCCTCTCTCCCTGTGCCAGCCCACACTCCTCTCCCCAGGGCCCAGCACTCTCTCCCTCTCTCTCCCTGTGCCAGCCCACACCCCTCTCCCCAGGGCCCAGCACTCTCTCCCTGTGCCAGCCCACACCCCTCTCCCCAGGGCCCAGCACTCTCTCCCTCTCTCACTCTGCCAGCCCACTCCCCTCTCCCCAGTGCCCAGCATTCTCTCCCTCTCTCTCACTCTGCCAGCACAAACACACCTCTCCCCAGGACCCTGGCACTCTCTCTCTCTCTATGCCAGCACACACACCTCTCCCCAGGGCCCAGCATTCTCTCCCTCCCTCACTCTGCCAGTACACATACCTCTCCCCAGGGCCCAGCACTCTCTCTCTCTCTTTCTCTCTATGCCAGCACATGCACCTCTCCCCAGGGCCCAGCACTCTCTCTCTCTCTACCTCTATGCCAGCACATACACCTCTCCTGAGGGCCCTGGGACTGCAGCTCTCACTGTTCCGTACAGCATTTCCACTCAACAGCTCTCCCTCACCTCATCCTCTCCACCGGCTCATCCTTCCTGCTCACTCAATGGGGACACTTGACCAACTCTCCTGCTCCTGAGCTACCACTGCCAGCTCTTCCATCCGATTTAATCCATCCCTCATCTCATTGCAGGAAATTCTGGGTAAAGCCCTGCTCTGGAATGGGATAATCCCCAGATTACCTGAGGTAGGATCCCCCCACCCGGCTGACAACAGCCCCTCTTAAAGCCCAATCAGGACCAGCCTCCTTTGGCTTTCAGTCCTTGTTAGTTATAGCAGCACAGACCGGGGTGTTTACTGTGAACTCTGCTGACACGTGCTGTCGGTGTGACATTCACAGAACACAGTGTGTTCCAGTGAAACGTTCCAATCGGTGACCTGCTCTCCCCCTCCCCCTTCCCCCTTCCCCTGAGCTAAAATGCAGCCCCTGCCGCAGATGCTGCCAGGCCCCAGGTCGGTAAAAGCTGAGGGAATTCTAGGAAATGGAGTGACCAGCCAGAAGATGGCAGGCCCCTGGTAGCTAAAAGTTAAGGGAATTCTGGGAGAGGAAGTGACCAGCCAGAAAATGGCAGGCCCCAGGCAGCTAAAAGCTGAGGGAATTCTGGGAAATGGAGTGACCAGCCAGAAAATGGCAGGCCCCAGGCAGCTAAAAGCTGAGGGAATTCTGGGAAATGGAGCGACCAGCCAGAAAATGGCAGGCCCCAGGCAGCTAAAAGCTGAGGGAATTCTGGGAAAGGAAGCGACCAACCAGAAGACGGATCCCCTGTAGGTGTGGGTTGTGTGTGTCTGTGTACAGAAGCTGACCACTCAGACATGACCCTGCGCATCAAGGTGAAGTCCTGGTGGTGGCTGGAGTGGTCTGAAAGCAGCCAGGATGAGGCCGTAGCATTGGCAGTGCCCACTGGCATCGATGAAAGGGTGGAAGGGGACAAAGTCCAAGGAGCATGCAGGGAAATGGTGACGAAGATGGAGCTACCACTGGGTGAAGGTTTGGAAGGAGCTGTGCATCAAGTAAAAGCTCTTGCTTTCCTGTTGGGAACTGGTATGATCCAGTTTCCCACAGAAAGACAGGAGGAATAAGAGCCACATAGAAATAGGATAGCAATACACAGCAAGAAGGTAGTGACTGCTCATGGGTGCGATCTCAGAAAGCTGTTACTTAAACCTCAAAGGGGAAAGCTGGAAATCGCTTTCTCCGTGCTGAGAATCTGATATTTGCGTTTTCGCCATTATTTGTATTCTTGCCATTTCCCACAGACTCGAATGAGTGGGAAATTCCACCAACACTTCCCCATTGGCTTGTGTTATCAAACAAATCTAAATATTCTTTCCCTTCCCCTTCAGAGCAATCAACGTGTTGGCATCCTCATCGATTTCCTGTGTTTGAATGTGGAATACCTGGCAACTTGGGTAGATCACTACTCATTCTGAAGCATAAGCCACAGATTTTCACCTACTCACTACCTGCTTTCGGATGGCAAGCACAGATCCCTGCTCTCTTATCAACTCTCCTGGTGTTGTCTTGGTGAAGTTCCCTTACCACCCTCGTATCCCTCGTACCACTCACCAGTCTGACTTAGAAAGATAGCACCGTTGCTTCCCTGTCACTGGGTCAGCATTCCCTCCCTGAGGGCATTATGGGTTTACCCACAGCACAGTGACTGCAACTTCTCGAGGGTAACTGGGACTGGCCAATGCAGATGCTGGCTGAGCCGGCCATCCCCACATCCCACCAGTGAATAAAATATAGACAGACCTGACATACACACAGTCCATTCCTATGGGTGAAATACCCTGCAGTTCCTCAGCAGGACACACCTTCGATCAATTCACACCATCATTGAGCACTTTACTGAGCATCACTTCCTCATGCGTTTCTTCTCAAGTTTTTGGCAGATATTGGCCCTACTGAGGGGTGGCACGGTGGCTCAGTGGTTAGCACTACTGCCTCACAGCACCAAGGTCCCAGTATCGATTCCAGCTTCGGGCAACTGTCTGTGTGGAGTTTGCACATTCTCCCCGTGTCTGCATGGATTTCCTCCCGGTGCTCTGGTTTCCTCCCACAGTCCAAAGATGTGCAGGTCAGGGTGAATTGGCCATGCTGAATTGCCCGTAGTGTTAGGTGCATGAGTCAGAGGGGAAATGGGTCTGGGTGGGTTACTCTTCGGAGGGTCGGTGTGGACTGGTTGGGCCAAAGGGCCTGTTTCCACACTGTAGGGAATCTAGTCTACCATTTCCATATGCAAAGTGATTCACAAGCTCACTCAGAATTAAAACTTAACCAGTCATCACAGGATCTTTGGGAAGTATGTCTGTCTGCACTAGTCTGATCGACTGATGAATGATATTTAATATCATACTGAAGACGATAAT
Organism: Hemiscyllium ocellatum; assembly: GCF_020745735.1. Lineage (NCBI taxonomy): Eukaryota > Metazoa > Chordata > Chondrichthyes > Orectolobiformes > Hemiscylliidae > Hemiscyllium > Hemiscyllium ocellatum. The sequence continues at coordinate 10,066,701 of NC_083435.1, forward strand.
TATCATTTGCCTTTCCTTGCTTCAAGACCAGTTTGCACGTCCTAATGATAGACATTCTCTTCCTGCTCCCCACTGGAATGTACTCAGGCCCGTATACTGATATCATCACAAGCCAATTCTGTCCCATCAGGGAATCTTTATTCCTTTTGACATACCCACTAATGACAAGGAATACGATGTATTAAAACCTCACTTTAACTTCATCTGGAACTTTAACTGGAATATAGGCTTTGGAATAAGCAGAGAGTTTCACACCAGTTCCCAGTAATATGGCTTAGGAATTTCTTCTGTTCTCCTTCCAAGTTATCAGATATTGCTGCAGCTGTATTAACGATAAAAGTGAGTTGGGAAGCTCCTAATTCCATTTCTGCTATGGGCACTGGAATTATATCCTTTTGTTTTTGGAGACTGAGTTCTGTTATTTTTGCTCACTGGCTGAGTACAATTTGGGATCTTTCTGTTCGATAACATCAGCTTCTGTTTCACACACATTGTCTGTGCATTTGAGGTTTAGCGGACTCCTCAACCAGCTTTCGATCCATCACAACCTCACGCAGAACTGCCACTTGGAGGGTCACTGCTTCCTCAGCCTTCTGCCTGCCTCAGGATACAACTCCCCTGAGACCTGAAACTGCCTCTTGCTTCCACCCCCATGGTGGGTGCCTGATTGTTGGTTTCCTACCATTTCCATGCACTGCCTTTGCTCAAAAGGTTGTCGTGGATGTTATTATTCCTGAGGCCTCCTCCGCGCGAGTCAGTCAGATTCATTTGCAAGTTTGTACCCACAGCGACGAGAGAGTTGCTCCAATTCGAGAATGTAACTTTACACAGCCTCACTTGGCAACTGTTTCTTTTCATGAAATGCAACCCTCCAGTGAAATTTCTCTCTTAGTCATAACATAACCTGAGTCCAGGGCTTCATTAATTTCACAATATTCCTTCATACTGATTTCTCACCAACAACTTGCTTTGGATGGAGCTCTGGAGCATTTGGCCCCATCAAGGCGAGGAAAACATTAATTTGATTCCATTTTGTTCACCTTCATTTTTAATGACTGTTCCTCTTTGTTTGGCCTGAGTTTCACTATTTCCTCACCCATGTCTCAGTGTCATTTTCCAATGACATACCGTGCTGACTCACTGAGCATCTGAATATGAGGGTCCCACAGATTTCTCAGGACCAAGTCAAGGAACTCCAGAGATATTGCACTATGTTCTTTAATCTCAGAAATAGAATAAAATAGCAAATTCTAATCCTGTCTTACCACCTTCTTTCTATTGGGTTCGCGCAATGAGACAGGCTTGCACATGCTCAGCTAAAGGCAGCTAATCTGGAACTCATTGTATTTCTATCATCCCAACAAAGAGGGCAGTATAACAAAATGCTCAGACCTTTCAGTCTGAGACAAAAAAAATTACTGCAGATGCTGGAATCCAGCGCCCATTTCACTGAGCATCTCAGCTGGGCCCCTCAGGGGCTGACCAGACTTCCCCAGTCGCCTCCCATTTTAATTCCCTTTCCCACTCCCTTTCTGACATGACCATCCTTGGCCCCCTCCATTGCCACAACAAACCACAGTGAAAATTGGAGGCTTAGCACCTCACCTTGCACTTGGGGAACTAAACATTGAGATCTCCAATTTCAAATAACCTCCCTCCCCATCCTTCCCCTCCCTTCCTCTGCTCCCTGCCACCAACCGGATTCATTCCTCCCATTGGTCAACCAGCTTGGCCTGTCATCACCTGTCCCCACTTCACCACCCTGTCCCCATCTCCCCCCTTTATCTGCAGCTCCCCCCTCACCACCCCCAGTCCCTGAAGAAGGGTTACACCCGAAACATTGACTCCTCCACCTCCTTTGAGGGCGGCACAGTGGCACAGTGGTTAGCACTGCTGCCTCACAGCGCCAGGGACCTGGGTTCAATTCCCACCTCAGGCGACTGACTGTGTGGAGTTTGCACGTTCTCCCTGTGTCTGCGTGGGTTTCCTCCGGGTGCTCCGGTTTCCTCCCACAGTCCAAAGATGTGCGGGCCAGGTGAATTGGCTATGCTAAATTGCCCATAGTGTTAGGTAAGGGGTATATGCAGGGGTATGGGTGGGTTGCGCTTCGGCGGGTCGGTGTGGACTTGTTGGGCCGAAGGGCCTGTTTCCACACTGTAAGTAATCTAATCTTACTGTGTTCTCCCAGCCTCCTGCATGTCTACTTTCCAGTCTAACAGAGATATCGTGCCGCGCCTGTTGTCAAAAAGCTCAGAAAGCATCCGCAGCCAAGTCACTGTTGTTGTGTACAGTATTTGCAGCAGCCAACTTCCCCTGTTTTTTACCCTGAGTGACTTTTTAAAAAGAACATTTGTGCAAAGGATGTGAGTGTCACTGGTTGGGTCGATGCTTGTGACCCGATTACCTTCAGAAAGGTGGTTATCCTCAGCCACCAGCGTGGTGTCGGGACCCCCACATTGCTGATGGGAAGGGCAATCCAGGGGTTTGACCCAGCGAAAGTGAGGGAATGGCGATATCATTCCGAATCAGGAAGCTGAGCAGTTTCCCAAATTGCATTGTGTAGAGGTTGGGAAAGAGGATGGTGAGGATGGCCTCTGAGGTGGGAACATAAAGGGTTATAGCAAGCTGAAGAGAATGGACCATTTCTCCTTTGGCATTACATCATGGAAATAGCAGAACATATCCGTGTTTATTCAAAGTCACTTCAGGTCACTCCATTCGATGCTATCTCCTCACCACAAGGCTTTCGGCTGTTGGCTTTGAATTTGTAACAATATCATCACTGGGCTAGGGAGGTACATTCCCACACTTAGGAGTGATAACGCTAAACTCAGCCAAGAATGACAGCAACTTAGAAGCTCCCTCAGACTGCGGTATGATTCAACTCCCACTGGGCCTTCTACATGGATCGAAGTCACTGCTTTGGATGCTATTTGTCTCTGAAGAAGGCTAAATAAAGCAAATGGACCTCCAACACCATCCCCAGAACCCTCCAAAATCGTCTCAAACAATAAAGCTGCCAATACAATTCGTATAATCTGAAATTATGATGAATAAATCACTTTGAAGCAAATCAGAAGGGAAAATTACGCTAGTGTCTGGCAAATGATGTGATTCATTGAAGTGCAATTTTTGTATCAGGCACAAATATAACGCTTGCCTCCCTCCCCCTCTGAAGCATAGTTGTGCTTTTTACAGTGCATAGCAGGTTAATGTCATCACCACAGGCTGCAGTGCCCAGTATCTGTATGAGGTTTCACACAGCACTGAGGCCTTCATTAGTATTTCAATTCTGGCCACAGCAACACAATAATGTCTTGCCTCAGGACTGCCAAAGATGTATATTGTTTCCATATGGGGGTCAAATACTGTGGAAAATATTGCTAATTGGGGCGGAGTTCTCTTTTAACCAGTAACACCCTGAGCAAGTCACATCAGCAAGTTTACAAAGCAGATGAGTTGGCAAGGTAGAGTCTTGCTCATGCATAAGCAACATCGAGGGAGTGTCTATTTGGAGACAGTTTGCTGCTCGTTACAGTGATGAGAAAGAGACAGCAATTCCTCCGAATCTCGAACTTGTAGCTTCCTTCAGCTAGAGCTTTTGATAATGTCCTCATTTTGATAAGATCCATGCTTGGAGTTAGGACTCACTTGGACAGGTTGAAAGGCAGGTCCATGGGAAATTATTTGTTTAGAATGAGTGGGGGAGCCAAAGGAGAAAGGACACACTGTGCAATTTATGCAAAATACCTCATTCTTGTGGCTCTATATTTAGAGCTGGATCTGACAGACCGTCAATTCCAACGGGATGTTCAAAGTGTGTGTTTGCTCAGTGAATCCTTCTCATTAGAGTCACATGCACTTTTCATCTCTCCAAGGTTATTGAGAGATATTATTGAGTTTTGTGGCGATGGTTAATTCCTTCTGAACTTTGTACCTCACTTTTGGGTTTCTGACTGTGTGCGGTTCACAACATTGGCTGATGTCCCTGTGGCTAATGGAATCTCAGCTAGTGGCTTCTGTGGCTCAGTGGCTAACACTCTCATCTCTGGGTCCGCCCATCCTGGGTTTAAGTACAGAATCCAGGCTGACATTCTGAGTGCAGCAATGGGGGAGCACTGCACTATGGAGGTCAGCACCTTCCAATGGGATCTTAAACTCCCACATCTGAGCTCGAGGTTCCTCGGGTACCATTTTGAACCTCCCCTGATTTCCTGGACCAATATTTAGCCCTCCATCAATCTTGCTTCAAAAGAAAATGAGGTCACAACCTCATTGCTGTTAGTGAGAGCTTGCTGTGCACTGATTGGCTGCAGGATTTCCTCCATTACAACAATTGCATTCTTAAACTAAGTAATTAATTGGCTGAAAAGGTGTTTAGTGAATCCCAAAGTTCCAAAAGTTGCAAGACAGATGCACACAAGAACCTCTCTGTCATTAGGTAAATTGACTGAAGGTGGCAGTACACCCTTTTCCTCCTGCTTTTGCAACCTTCACTCTACCTTGGCAGGGTCACCGAACTGATGGTGGGCCTGCAATGAACATAATTCCTCTGAGTTCTATTCTGCAGAAATCCCAATCCAGTCCTAGAGAAAGGAATTCCACCCCCCCCGCCCCCGTTTTGTTTATATCTTTCATTAACCTCCCTTGCCGATTTCTGAATCTGTACTCCTGTTTTCTTTTGACCTACCCATTCCATTGAGACTCTCATTACCAAAGGACGATGTGGTTTTGAATTGTTGCCCCAACCTGAATGTGACACCACTATCTGTAATAAAGCTCACTGGTCATTCATAGGGCCACCCTGCTTGTTCAGAAATGGCTCCCTGTATCGTGTTGCAGTTGCCCTCAGAATTAACAATGCACTTGTTTCGTTCTTTTTAAATATCTATGGCATTTCCACTATTTATTAGAAATTAGATCAGATTGCATCCCATCTTTAAGCCATGCCTTCCATGGCATGTTTAAGAAATGCTTTTCATCCTAGGGTTCTTGTTACAGTTAACTTAAATCTATGTCTTCATTGGTTACTTGCTGAAAATGTGTTGCTGGTTAAAGCACAGCAGGTTAGGCAGCATCCAAGGAATAGGAAATTCAACGTTTCGAGCATAAGCCCTTCATCGGGAAGGGCTTCATTGGTTACTGACCTACTTGGCATTAGAAACAGATTCTCCACAATTGCTCTGCCTAAAGCCAGCATCGTTTGAATATCTGGGTTAAATATCCCCTTCATCTCTCCAGAGATTAATTCCTTCATCCCAGCCCATCGAATGTCCCACAGAGCTCATGGGAAATTCCAATCTGTCTCTCACAAACTGCCTAGTACTGAGTTTAACCTTCCTTCTTCTGCCTCTAGCCGATATACTTCTACCTTTCAGCCTCTGCTGTCCCTGGGACACATTGTCATCTTCAGACAAACTTAGGCCAGGCTGAGAATATCAAATTTGGGATGAGGTCCGTCACTGTTATCAGTCCCCAAGGTGAAGGAGGCATTCAGTGTCATCATCACAAGGCTCACACATGGATTCGGCTGCATCACTCAGTGGACATCGATTATGGAAAATTGCAGGTGAGACCAGTTGACAGTGCAGCGAATTCTGAGGAGGACTGCTAAAAAAGTGTACAAGGCCGTTAACAAGGTACCAGACTAGGCATGTTCTGCAATCTAATGAACTGCTCCCCTTCAGAGGCAGTTCCAGTTTATCTTGCACGCCCCAAATCCAAAGATCAACAGTACAAATGAATGGAGTTAACTTGCTCTGCACCCCACTGTTCACACTGAAGAGCTGAGCTCGATCCCAGTCCCTGTCCCTGAGGTAAAGGACAGCCCAATCATCCAGGACTTCTGGATCCATCTCAGGAGGTGGGTCTCACTAGCAAGGGCCAGTCCTTGAAGGGATGGGCTCGGGTTTGACTGTTAAACACGCATTGCTTTTGACCAGGATTTTGACCCAGTGACAGTGAACGCAGTGATGCATTTCCACCTCGGGATGGGGCATGTGGTTTGGACAGGAGCTGCTGCCCTTGCCTTTCCCAGTGGCACATGGCAGGTTTGGAGGGTATTGCTGAAGGAAACTCAAAGAGTTGTCCCATTATACTTTGTGGATGATGCTCAGGGCTTCCACTCTGTATTGATGATGAAGGCAGTGACTGTCAAAGGTGGAGGGTGAGGTGCGAGTCAGCTGGGGCTGCAGGGTGGGCTAGTAATGGCATTGGGCTAATATCTATGAACTAGTAATCCTGAGAGTCATGCTAATGCTCTGGGGACATAGATTTGAATTTCCAGATGTTAAAATTTTAATGCAGTTTAAAAAAAAATCTGAAAAGCAGGCTGCTTTATCCCAAATGGTGCCAAATGTCTTGAGTGTTGTTGGGACAGCACTGACCAGACACATGGGCAATATTCCACCACACTCCGGAATCCCAAGACACTACAGTTCAGAGAAAGCAAATCTTCTGGACAAGATTTCAGGTTGGGTTTTCTGAAAAGCCATGATTAATTTACATTTATCCTCACTCGCAACCTAAATAAATTTCAGCAGGGAAAAGTCAGGATTTGAAATGATGAAGAATATTACAGAGTGGGTGGGGACAGCCCGTTTTCACACCCGGGGAACCTTGTCACTTGTTTGAGCCACTGATATTCCTTCCCGTCCCTACCCAGCGCTTTGTGGGAGAGATATTCACACCTTGGGCCTTTTGCCTATTTACATCTTCCAATTCCATAATATATTGGCCCAGTTTGTCAGGAAGGACGGGAAAACTATTTATCATGGAAAAGTTTAGTTCTGGACACAGAGCAGTCTTTCTATTGAATGCCGAGCCACTTGGCATGGACCCCATTTGATGTGGTTTTGGATGTACAAGCCTGTAGTGACAGAGGAACGGTGCTGAAGTAACTGATCAAACCACAGATACTGAAACGAAAACAGAAGATGCTGTGAAAATATACAGTGGCTTTCTTTACCCCACATTGGAAGATCAGCAAGGTCTCTCGAGGATTTCACACAAATCAGGCGGGTGGCCGCAATACAATTGACAAAAACGAAATGCTAGAAAGAATTGCATTTTAAAACAGAGCACCTTTCACAATGTGGTACCTCCAAAGCTGCTTTGGAGCCAGTGAAGTGGGGGGTGTATGGTTGGGGGGGTGTCACTGTGGTGAAGGGGATTCACAGAAATCACTCGCCTGGTAAATCCAAAGAAGACCTTAGCATCAAGGTGGCCTTCCTGACGATGATCATCACATCAGAAAGTAGGAATATTGGAATAGGAGGAGGCCATTCTGCCCATTGACCTTGTTGCACTATCCAGTGAGATCATTCATCTATTTCAATCCCACTTTCTCTGCATATCCCCATATCCCTTGATGCCATTAGGTTTGATGCTATTCAATGATTGGACTTCTGCAGCGCTCTGCCAAGGGAATCACCGTGCCCTGAGGAAAGACATTCCCCTTCAGCTCCGTATTATCCTAAGATTAAATCTCCTGGTTCTCGGGTGACCAATCAGGGCAATTGTTCTGACTATATCCGCCCTGTCACACTATTAAAGAGTTCAATAAGTTTCAAGAACACTGAAGAAATACCTGCAACTTGATCTGTGCACAGCAAGTTCCCACAAATGACCAGCTGATCAGCCTTTAAGTGCTATTGATTTACCCAGAATAATGCAATGACCTCTTTTACTCTTCCTCAAAATAACAACTGCAGGAGAGCAATCAGGCTTCAGATTCATTCCTGATCAGAACAGTAGCCCTCATCCTCCCTCAGTGCTACACCTCGATCTCCCTCAGGAGCCTGGGCCCAATCTCTGGGGTGAGACTTGAACCCATAACCTTTGGAATGTAGAGGTTGGGCAATGTTACACACTGAGCCACGGCCAGTATTGAAAGCAGTTTTATTAATGAACCTCGTTGACCCAGTTCCTGGTGTGATTGGTCAGTAATCAGACCGTTGGAAAGGTTTTAGGAAGTGAGGAGCATGCCAAAATGGAAGAACTGAAGTGTCAAAGGGGAATGGGAAACATGAATAAAATTTGAGTAGAAGCTGGTTCAGGTAGACTTCCTGAATAGTCTCTGTAAGGATCCAGGTTTTCCTGGTGCTTCCTTTCTCCTGTTCTAGGTCACTGCTGAAAGTAAATATATAACACTGTCACCTGTTTGACAGAGTGCGTCTGAGCGAACAAACAATTTCAAACCAAAATTTGGATTTAAATGCTGCAGCAGAATCCAGATTGGGATTTTATAGAGACGTTGTGGAGTCCTTATGGAGTCCCAATCCCAGGACTATGAGATTCACTCAAATGATTTAATCTAAGAGCTTATCTTAGACATAAGTGTGACAATGGAGTGCATAAGTGAATAACGTGGTTTGAGAATAGTGACACCGTTTCCCCTGATGATATCAGCTGGAGATTCGGGGACAATTCTAGCACCAAGCTTTGGAAAAGATGCTGGGGCCTTCGAAAGGAAGTGGGGTTCTTCACTGGGGGGTACCCAGTGTCAGGGAAGGAGTGGAGGTCCAATTCTAAGTGAGGGTGGTGTGTGACTGAAGCGGTATCCACAGGCATTAGATATATCTGCTGCCTTTGTCCTTCGAGGGGACAGAGGTCACAGGTTTGGAAGGATCCTTGGTGAGGAATGACAGTGTATCTTATCGATAGTATGCACTGCTGTCACTCTGCATCAGTGATGAAGGGAATGGCGTGTTAAGGGAATGGATGGTGTGCTGATCTGAGTGGGTGGCCTGGGAGATTTCTGAGTGTTGCTGAAGCTGGCTGAACTTTTTGCGAGTAAGTATTGCTGTTCCTCCCTGGCATTGGGTACATCAGCCTGGATTTCATCCCCGGGATTCGGGAGTGGGATGAGAAGGCACCTTGTTCTGACTCTAAGGTGAACGTTTGAGCTGCTGAGCATTGACTGAGCTGGGCTCAGTTTTTGCTCTTTATTTGCTTTTCACAAAGACATTAGCCAGTAGCAGCCCACTGCCAGATACGCTGGACCAAGCCACATTGGTTCCAGTTGAGAAAGAAAATGCAACTTGGCCATAAATTTCCGAAACACGTCGCCCTGTCGGTTCCCGAATGAATAATGTGACTGCAGTCCTGAACGTTGAGCTCACTGTCAGTGATGAAAACCTCAATGTGTCAAATCGATGGGCCACATTTCCACTTGCTCAGAGATGATTCGAAATGAGCTGCACTGCAGCAAGCTGTGAATTCAGCCTCGGCCCCAGCCTGGTGAGATTTCTCCCTCTCTGCCAGCTCGCAAAGACTTTTGGACAATCGCAAGCCAGATCCTACTGAACAGAAACCCACACCAAAACAACTCCCAACCGGTTCATGATTCAAGCCGATTAAGTCCGAGAGATCAAGGGCTCCACCACAATGGGGATCTGAGATCTCCCTCCAGGCCCAGTAAAGGGATCCACATGTCAGTCAGAGTCGGTGGGGGCAGGGCAGTGGGGACAGGGCAGAGAAAACCCAATCTCACGGCAATCCATTGGCCTTCAGACAGGGAGCAGTGAATCAAAAGGGCCTAAGGGTGATTTGGGTACAACATTGATCTCTTAACCTGCCGTTCCCTTCCAAGTCACACACCATGCCAACTTGCTGCTCCCTATCACAGTTCCTTGGTCAGAATCCTCGAACTCCCTTCCTAACACTGCAGAGGTTCATGAAAGCAGCTCACCATCACCCTCACTAGTCGAAGAGTGAAATGCTGGAAAAGCACAGCCCATCAGGCAGCCTCCATGGAGCAGGAGAGTCAACGTTTCGTGCATTAGGCCTTCATCAGGAATCCTTCTCTCGGGAGACTAGGGATGGGTAGCAAATGCTGCTCTGCCAGCAATGTCCATATCCCTTAACAGAATCTATTCCTTCTTTCCAATTTTTTTTACCTTTCCACTTCCTTTCTCTCCATTTGACAAACATAGAACATAGAACATAGAAAAATACAGCGCAGTACAGGCCCTTCGGCATTCGATGTTGCGCCGACCAAAGTCTACCTAACCTACACTAGCCCAATAACCTCCATATGCTTATCCAATGCCCGCTTAAATGACCATAAAGAGGGAGAGTTCACCACTGCTACTGGCAGGGCATTCCATGAACTCACAACCCGCTGAGTAAAGAATCTACCCCTAACATCTGTCCTATACCTACCACCCCTTAATTTAAAGCTGTGTCCCCTAGTAACAGCTGACTCCAGCGGAAAAAGGTTCTCACTGTCAACCCTATCTAAACCCCTAATCATCTTGTACACCTCTATCAAATCTCCCCTAAACCTTCTTTTCTCCAATGAGAACAGCCCCAAGTGCCTCAGTCTTTCCTCATACGATCTTCCTACCATGCCAGGCAACATCCTGGTAAACCTCCTCTGCACTCGTTCCAATGCCTCCACATCCTTCCTATAGTATGGCGACCAAAACTACACACAATACTCCAGATGAGGTCGCACCAGAGTCTTATACAACTGCAACATGACCTCAGGACTCTGGAACTCAATTCCTCTACCAATAAAGCCCAGTACACCATATGCCTTCTTCACAGCACTATTTACCTGGGTGGCAACTTTCAGAGATCTGTGTACATGGACACCAAGATCCCTCTGCTCATCCACACTAGCAAGTAGCCTACCATTAGCCCAGTAATCCATCTCTTGTTACTCCTACCAAAGTGAATGACTTCACACTTACCTACATTGAACTCCATTTGCCACCTTTCTGCCCAGCTCTGCAACTTATCTATATCCCGCTGTAACCTGCCACATCCTTCTTCGCTGTCCACAACTCCACCGATTTTCGTGTCATCCGCAAACTTGCTCACCCAGCTTTCAAGCCCCTCCTCTAGGTCATTTATAAAAATGACAAACAGCAATGGTCCCAAAACAGATCCTTGGGGAACACCGCTAGTAACTGCACTCCAAGATGAACCTATTCCATCAACTACTACCCTCTGTCTCCTTCCAGCCAGCCAATTCCTAATCCAAACCTCTAATGCACCCTCAATGCCATACCTCCGTAGTTTTTACATTAGCCTACCATGGGGTACCTTATCGAACGCCTTGCTAAAATCCATATACACCACATCTACTGCTTTACCCTTGTCCACCTCCTTAGTCACCTTCTCAAAGAACTCAATAAGGTTTGTGAGGCACGACCTGCCCTTCACAAAACCATGCTGACTATCCTTGATCACATTATTCCTATCCAGATGTTCATAAATCCTATCCCTTACAATTCTCTCTAAGACTTTGCCCACAACAGAAGTGAGACTCACTGGCCTATAGTTACTCGGGCTATCCCTACTCCCCTTCTTGAACAAGGGAATCACATTCGCTATCCTCCAGTCATCTGGCACTATTCCCGTAGACAATGACGACATAAAAATCAAGGCCAATGGCTCTGCAATCTCCTCCCTAGCTTCCCAGAGGATCCTAGGATAAATGCCATCAGGCCCAGGGGATTTATCTATTTTCATCCTTTCCAGTATTCCCCAGACCTCTTCCCTACATACCTCAAGGCCATCCATTCTAATCACTTGTGACTCAATATTCACATCAGCAATAGTGTCCTGTTCCTGAGTGAATACTGACGAAAAGTATTGATTTAGTGTCTCTCCAATCTCCTCCGTCTCCACGCACAACTTCCCACTACTATCCTTGACTGGACCGATACCTACCGTAGTCATCCTTTTATTCCTGACATACCTATAGAAAGCCTTTGGGTTTTCCCTAATCCTACCAACTAAAGACTTTTCATGTCCCCTTCTCGCTGCTCTTAGCTCTCTCTTTAGATCCTTCCTGGCTACCTTATAACTCTCAATCGCCCCAACTGAACCTTCACGCCTCATCTTTACATAGGCCGCCCTCTTCCCTTTCACAAGGGATTCCAATTCCTTATTAAACCACGGCTCCCTCACAAGACCCTTTACTCCCTGCCTGACTGGTACATACTTATCAAGGACACCCAATAGCTGTTCCTTGAACAATCTCCACATATCATTTGTGTTCTTCCCTTGAAGCCTATTTTTCCAATCCACGCATCCTAAGTCATGCCACACCGCATCATAATTTCCCTGCCCCCAGCTATAACTCTTGCCATGCAGTGCACACTTATCCCTCTCCATCACTAAAGTAAAAGTCATCGAGTTGTGGTCACTGTCCCCGAAGTGCTCACCTACGTCCAAGTCTAACACCTGACCTGGTTCATTACCTAGAACCAAATCCAGTATAGCCTCACCTCTTGTTGGCCTGTCTACATATTGTGTCAGGAAACCCTCCTGCACACATTGGACAAACACCGACCCATCTAACGAACTCGAGCTATAGCTTTCCCAGTCTATATCTGGGAAGTTAAAGTCCCCCATAACAACCACCCTGCTACTTTCACTCTTCTCCTGAATCATCCTCGCAATACTTTCCTCTACTTCTCTCGGACTATTGGGAGGCCTGTAGAAAACTCCTAACAGGGTGACCTCACCTTTCCTATTTCTAACCTCAGCCCAAACTACCTCACATGGCAAGTCTTCCTCCATCGTCCTTTCCACCGCTGTAATACTATCCTTGACAAGCAATGCCACACCTCCCCCTCTTTTACCCCCATCTCTGACCCTGCTAAAACATTTAAACCCTGGAACCTGCAACAGCCATTCCTGCCCCTGTTCTATCCACATCACTGTAATGGCCACAACATCGAATCCCAGGTACCAACCCACGCTGCAAGTTCACCTACCTTATTTCTTATACTTCTGGCATTGAAGTATACACACTTCAAGCCACCTTCCTGTTTACAGGCACCCTCCTTCGAGATCGATGCCTTGTTCCTAACCTCCCTACACTCCAGGTCCTGCACCCTAAAGCTACAGTCCAGGTTCCCATGCCCCTGCAGAGTTAGTTTAAACCCTCCCAAAGAGCACTAGCAAACCTCCCCCCAAGGATACTGGTGCCCCTCAGGTTCAGGTGTAGACCATCCTGTTTATAGAGGTCCCACCTTCCCCATAAAGAACCCCAGTTGTCCAGAAACTGGAATCCCTCCCTCCTGCACCATCCCTGTAGCCACGCATTTAACCTCATCCATATCGTTAAATGTGGATCATTTCAAATTCAGTTCTGCTGAAGAACAAGAGACCCAGAATGTTCACCATCAATACTTTCTGGCTCAGTCACTCCCAGACTATCTGCTTTCCGTGTTTGTAATTTGGTTGTCTTCTGTTGGATATTTTCTTTTGTTGTTGCCAATGTGGAAGCTGTCGTGAAGCCAGAGGGAAATACTTCCACATTACCCACTGATAACAGCTCTTACCTGGACTGGTCTCAATAATTCAGGCCAAACCTCATGTGGAATTCATTGGGATGTTACACTTAAAAGTGACATGAAACAGGAGTTTCAGACATGCAGAACATTTGACATTAAACTAATTGGACATTAAAATCCCAAGGAGAAAGTGAGGTCTGCAGATGCTGGAGATCAGAGCTGAAAATGTGTTGCTGGAAAAGCGCAGCAGGTCAGGCAGCATCCAAGGAACAGGAGATTCCTTGAAGGGCTTATGCCCGTCGAATCTCCTGTTCCTTGGATGCTGCCTGACCTGCTGCGCTTTTCCAGCAACACATTTTCAGCGTTAAAATCCCAACCCAAATTGTGCCATACTAATTTCGACATGATATCAGATGTACAGTACAACAAACATTCGCATTCATATAGTGCCTTTAAGGTGGTAACAGGACTCGATGTACTTCACAGGAGTGTACGTTTGACATATTTTGAGACCCACACAATGGATTTAATACATTTCAGAAGCTCCAAGGGATAGGCCCACTATCCATGGTCAAACAGAAAGGTTAGAGTTAGTACCAAATGGAAAGAGAAAACATTGAATTGTGCAAAAACAGGTTAGAAAACTGGATAGAATCCTTTCTTTAAAAAAAAACAAAAACCTATTAAGGAGGAAAAAATAGAGAATGGCAGAAAGCTACTCAGAATGATGAAAACAAATAATAAGAGTTTCTACAAATGTGTACAAACGAATGGGCTTAACAAAGCGAGGATGAATTCTCTAGAAAGTGATTCTGAAGAATTAAGAATGGAAAGGTACTTTATATCAGTCTTCACTCTCGAGGTTACAAGGAACATCTCAGAAACAATGATAAATCAGCAAATAGAAGGGAGGGAGATTCAACATTGAGTAGCTTGTTTGAGCTGCAGTCTGACGGGTGCCTGTATCTTGAAGGGCTAGTGAAATCATTGCTGCAATGGTTACAATTTTCCAAAGCTCCCTCGTTTTGAGAATGGACCCATCATGTTGGAAATGAACCAATGTAACTCCTTTGTTTGAAAAAGGAGGGAGACAGAGAGAAGGAAATGACAGGCTGATTATTTTGACATCTGTACACAGAGAATATATGAGAAGCTGTAGTTAAGGAAGCTATAGCAGGGCACTTGGATCAGTTCGAGGTAATCGGGCCAAGTCAATATGGTTTTGTGAAAGGGAAATTGACCAATTTATTGGAGCCCTCTGATGAAGTAGCATGTGCTGTGGTGAAAAGGGAACCTGGAGATAGAATATAATCAGAAAATCCAGAAGACATTTCATAAAGTGCCACATCAAAGGCTATTGTGGAAAATAGCTGAAGAAGCCAGCAAGCTGGCATAGAGAAGGTTGGCTGGCTAACAGGAAGCTGGTATCAATAGACCTTTCTTTAGGCTGGCATGTTGTGATGAGTGGCGTGCCACAGGGATCAGTGATGGGATCTTAACTCTTCACAATTTATGAAAATGTTTTGGATGAAAGGATGGAAGGGATGTGTCACATTTACTGTTGATACAAAGATAGGTCGGAACGTAAGCTGCGAAGAGGACCCAAGGAAGCTGTGAAAGGATGTTGATGTTAATGTGGACAAAGCTCTGGAAAATCACATATCATGTAGGAACATGTGACGCTGTTCATTTTGGCAAAAAGAATTAAAAAAGGAATATATTTCGAAGCAGTGGGAGATTGCCGAGCTCTGAGATGAATCAGGATCTGAACACCTTTGTGCATGAATCACAAAACATCACCTGGTTGGGAAAATGCACCATTGCCTGAGCCCCACCACTCCCAGGCCATCTCTAAAGTTAAAGATTTAAGTGCTCAAAGTTATAAAGTGTCTGATGGAAGAAAGGATGCTCTAGTGTATGCACTGGGAGCCTGCTCCAGTCCGTGCACTGGGACCCTGCTCCAGTCCGTGCACTGGGAGCCTGCTCCAGTCCGTGCACTGGGAGCCTGCTCCAGTCTGTGCACTGGGACCCTGCTCTATGTATGCACTGGGAGCCTACTCCAGCCCACGCACTGGGACCCTGCTCTAATCTGTGCACTGGGAACCTGCTCCAGCCGTGCACTGGGAGCCTACTCCAGCCCACGCACTGGGACCCTGCTCTAATCTGTGCACTGGGAACCTGCTCCAGCCCGTGCACTGGGAGCCTGCTCTAGTGTATGCACTGGGAGCCTGCTCCAGTCCTGCTCTAATCTGTGCACTGGGAGCCTGCACCAGTCTGTGCACTGGGACCCTGCTCTAATCTGTGCACTGGCACCCTGCTCTAGTTTGTGCCAATGAGTCTGTGCTAATCTGCATAGTGTGCCAACTGCAGCCTTCATTACCAGCTGCCAGTGTGCCCTGCAATCCAATCCTGTGCTTGCGGTGTGTGTGCATTGGAGAGATGCCATGGCGGTCAGGAGGGTCTACTGGGTGCCACATGCCAATGTTGTTGGCATGTGGATAGTGCCTATCAGTTTGGCTGTCAGCATCACAGAGGTATTTGGGTAAAATAGGAGGCGAAACATGAATGAGGTGAGCTGTGCCACCCACAGACCATTCAACAAGCAACCATCACCACCTCACTGCCTGGTGAGAACCTTGTCCCACACCCCCTCGTGGAAAACCAAAGAGAAGGAGCAAGATGCTGATTACATTGAGACTTTCCGCCTGGTGCCACCACAAATCTCTCCCCCCAGTTAGATTTCTCCCAGTCTGTCAGTTCATGGGAGATGGGCAGGTCAAGTCTTGATTGTGAATCCGGACAGCTCTCCCTAGAGGCTGGATGTAGACCTGAGAACACCTTGTGCAAGGAGGATTCCTCATTCAACTTGAGAGGTTTGGAACTGTGGGACTACAATCCAGCTGGATGGGGAACTGACGGACAGTACCGTGGACGGGGAGAGGGGTTGCATATGCGTCAGCTGTCTGGATTGCAGTTGGGGCTGTGTCTGCTGACAGGGAGACAGCATATTGACTGGAACTTCAAATTCCAGCTCCACTGACTTCTCAATGTCATGCTTTGGGGACTCGTAAACTCTTAATGATATTTCAGCCACTGAAGTCATTAAAAAGCCAGACTGTGGAGCTGTTTATCTCCCTATTTACCAGTCTGTCTCTATGGTAAGCAGAAGTCAATTCTTCCTTCCAGTTAGCACAAAGAGAATTTATGGTTTCTGAAGAGGTTTTAGTGGAAAAGGTGCTAAATTAACCAGTTAAAGTAAGCCAGGCAGTGAGCTTGGAGTTCAGCGAAAGACAGTGATCAACTTTAACTGGCTCGCTGGCCTTCACTACTTTCAGCTATCTGGGCTGGACCTCCTGCAAGCCCCTTTCTGTACCTCTCCCCCTCTCTCTCTCTCTCTGCTTCTCTCTGTCTCACTGTCTCTCTCTCTGCCTCTCTCTTTCTGTGCCTCTCTCTGTCTCTGTCTCTGTCTCTCTCTCTCTGTCTGTCTGTCTCTCTCTGTTTCTGTCTCTCTTTCCTCCTGTAAGGCACTACTTAAACTCACTTTTTATTTGGACATCTGTAAAGTTTGGAATCAGCTGTTGTTTTGAGAATGCTCCTGACAAAATGTATTTGGATGTTTTCCTGGGTTGAATAAACATCTGGGAAAGATGTAGTATTGCCTTTTTTTCACTTATCCTGCCATTTACCTGGGACACAGACAATTCTTTTTCAGGATGTCTGACACAAACTCACCATTTCCTGCCTGATCTCCCTCTTAAGAAGAGCATTCTGCTCCTTCAGCCTGTCTTCCCATTTACCTCGATCACTGGTGACCTGGATCTAACTCCATTCACTTGTCACGGTTCTATATTCCTTAATACTTACCGCAAAAAAACCTACCAAGCTGAGCTTTTCACTTTGGCAGTGTATAAGAGTTCCAGATCTCCACCGCCATTGTGTGTGCAAAGTAATATTTCCTGGCATCACCCGTAAAAGGTCTACCTCGAATTTTAAGATCTTGCTTCGTTTGTCTGGATTGCTAGCAGAAAAGATTGTTTTTCTCTTTCTGCTTTCTTCAATCAGCTTAAAGACCTCGCTGCTGTTTGTCTAGCTGTGTGCTGGTCTCACTCTGGTGAATCTGTGCTGCACTCCCTCTGAGGTTCCCACAGACAGTGATGCTAAAGGTCAGCCCAGAGACAGGCCCCCAGCTTCACAATTCTTCCCTCGGCCTTCAGCTTTGCTGGGGCCAAGCACATCTCCCTGTCTTCCAATTCCAGTCCCTGTCAGGGGGCCACACACCTGGTCAGATACCAGACAGCTGGCTTTGCAGCTGATGTGACTTTGGACCTGGTGTAGCGAGACACTGAAGGAAGTCTCGCTGGAAAAAGCATACACCTCAAGTCATGTCACACAATTACTTCTGCAGCTGTCAGCTAGAGGACTGTAACCAGCCAGGAATACACTGTACTGTCCTCAGCCTTTTGCTGTTGAGATTAATCCTTTTCACCTCTGAATGTGAATGGTCTGGATGGTGTTTATAACTCTGGGTCTGCTCATGGCCAGGTTCCTGGTGGTGGCATCTCCCTGCACTGTGCAGTAATGATAAGATCTTGGTCCTGTGTCCACAGTGTTGCAGGCCTGGTGCCTGGTATCCATTGCCTCTGGCAGTGCCCATCCTAACTGTCGCTTTGCCAATGCAATGCCTGGCAATGTTTCGGATTGACTCAGTGCACTGCAATATCAGGGGCACCACCCTGAGCATAATCCAAGGTCCAGTTTACCCTCTCCGGGGAACAGAAGAGGAGAACTCCAAAGAATAGAACCATAGAGAATCATAGACATTTACAGTGCAGTAGGAGGCCATTCATCCCATCCTGTCTGTACCAGCTCCCACCTAGTTCCACTCTGCAGCTCTGCAGCTGTCTGAATGCATCACTTACAAATTTATATCTGGCTCTCTTTTGAAACCTCCTATAGAATGCATCTCCCCAGTCTCCCAGGCAGTGCGTTCCAAATCCAACAACTCTCTGAGTCAAGAAGTTTCTCCTCATCCCACTCCTAGCTCTCTTGCTGACAATCTTAAAATTGAGACTCTAATTACCGACATAAGAAGGAGTGGAAACAAAGGATCCTTCTTTACCCTGTCAAAACTGGTCAGAGGTTTGAACACCTCGATGCGGTCACCTCTTAATTCGCTCTGCTCCAAGCAGGGTAAGCCCAATCTCTCTAATCTTTCCTCGGATCCTTCATTCTGGTAAATTCCCTCTCGAGAGAGAAGAGGAAGGGATTGTGATGGGCACCTTTTTCCAATGTTCGATCCATTTTGCAATTATTCCCACTGTCAAGTGGTGGCGCTACAGTGGGAGTCGAAAAGGGTGGTGCTGGAAAAGCACAGCAGGTCAGGCAGCATACGAGGAGCAGGAGACAGGCAGAAGCCTTCATCAGGAATGTTTTACCTATGTGGGGGATCAAACCTGTTCAGGAAGATTTCATATAAATGTGGTCACAAATTCATCACGGAAAAATGAGATATCTCTCTCTCTCTCTATATATATATATTTAAGTAGAGAGATGAATAATAGACAAATAACTGATGGATAGATGTGATGTAGATGGGTTGTTGATTGGTTGATGTAATCTCTGATGATCTCTTGCTGTAAAGATTACATTCTAAATTGTTCTACATGAAGGTAATCCTCTGTTAAATTGGAGATTTATGTCTGAGACACAGGGATTGTGTGAAATGACTGTAATAAATTATTTCCTCCTATAATCCCCAAGGTGACGATGATGTGAAAAGTCCAAGTCCTGCTGTAAATCTCCGCAGACAGTTTGAGAGGGGAGTTGCAGAATGCTGGAGCCCTCTCAGAGGCAGAAGTGGAAACTATGCCTTACATAATGGCTCTGACATAAGTGCAGGAGCAGGGGCCAGGCAGAGTGGCTTGGCTGGAGGTGATGATGGGAATTTTGCACAGCTGCAAGTGGCAGGAGGGAGACTGTGTCCTGTCCCACACACCCCCTCCCTCCCCCACCCCCGTGCACACTCCCCCTTCTCGTCCCCAGCTATACAGCTCAGCAGGCCTGCTGAGAGGTTAGCGCATCTGTGTTTGCAGTCTCAACTCCACTATAGCTCCCACGTTTCCTCATCCCATCATATTCCGGCTCTCCGGACCTTGCTGCCTGTCAGCTGAGTGCGGAGGCAGGATAAAACACAGCAGCCCTTGGAGTGGATCACATTCCCGAGTGTCCCATTTCTCCTGGAAATGGAACCCTCCTGCCTCAATGTGGATATTTCCTGATAAAAGGGACAATGTCTGTTTGTGCAGGAAGTGGAGAGGGGTGGGGTCTGTTTTCAAAGGAGGAAGCTGGATAGGGAGAGACCAGGGAGTAGGGAATGGGAATGGAGGATATCCACACTGGATACAATGACCAGGTTTGGGAAGGGGCTCTGATGAAGACCAGCATGAAATGTCTGGGCCAAATGGCCTGCCTCTGTAAATGTCAAATCAGGGCAAGTGAAACGGTGGGACCCTCACCCCATCACTAACTGGTGGGAAGCAGCTTTCGAAATATCCTAGTCCCAGCAACGACAACAAATACTCCGGGAGCAGGAATCGCGAGGCAAGGCTTTGTTGTGTGAGGCACGCCTGGCGCTGGTTCAAAAGTGAAGCCACAAATTGACAGCACAGCCGGTTAGGCAGCATCCGAGGAGCAGGAGAATTGATGTTTCGGGCATAAGCCCTTCATCAGGAATCCAAAACGTCGATTCTCCTGCTCCTGCTGCCTGACCTGCTGTGCTTTTCCAGCACCACATTCTCAACTCTGATCTCCAGCATCTGCAGTCCTCACTTTCTCCCACTAATTCATCGGTTTTATTTTAACTGAGTAACATTGCTTCATCTTCAAACATGAGGTCATCCCCTTCCAATCCAAGAGAAGCACGTCGGAACATTTTATTCAGAGTTGACAGACTGTCGATGAGGAAAGGATCTGAGTGTCTATGTATACAGGGTTACTAAACCTGCTACTCTGGTCAGGGAGCTGGGGGCAAGAGATGTTACAGTCATCCAGCACTCTGGTCTGACCCAGGCTACAGCACAGCGATCAGCTCAAACTCTACACCTCAAGGAGAAAACACTGACCCCAATGGAGAGTGGGTGATGAGGGAGGCTGGGGCACAGAGTCGGATTGCCCTAAACAATACCCAGGTTAAAGTGGTCAGATAAATCACCACAGCAAGTTGAATAAAATGGTTTGTACTCTCTCCAATTCGGGAGATTGATCTGATGGAGGTTGTTCAAAACGCTTTTGCGTCACAAACAGAGAGAAACCATGCCCTTTGGTGGGCGGCACGGTGGCACAGTGGTTAGCTCTGCTGCCTCACAGCGCCTGAGACCCGGGTTCAATTCCCGACTCAGGCGACTGACTGTGTGGAGTTTGCACGTTCTCCCTGTGTCTGCGTGGGTTTCCTCCGGGTGCTCCGGTTTCCTCCCACAGTCCAAAGATGTCCGGGTCAGGTGAATTGGCCATGCTAAATTACCCATAGTGTTAGGTAAGGGGGGTATGTAGGGGTATGGGTGGGTTGTGCTTCGGTTGGGCCGAAGGGCCTGTTCCCACACTGTAAGTAATCTAATCTAATCTAATCATAGGCAGGACATGGGAGCTTGGTCACTTGTACACTCGGAACTCTTCCTCCCCAACAGTGGGAGCTGAGGAAAACTGCAGCTTTCCCCATCGAGATGGATCAGGTTTGGTTGGGTTAAGTGAATGAGAGGCAATGGAGCAAAGGGAAAGAGATGAGGATTACCTCCAGCAATAGAACATAGTAACAGCCTCAAAGGGACAAAGAGCTTTCTGCTGTCTCCACGCTCTGACCATCAACACAACAGGGATAGATCTCCTTCTGGAAAGGACATATCAGATTCCAAACACTAACTCTGTCCCTCTCTCCACAGACGCTGCCAAACTTACTGAGTCTCTCAGGCGATTTCTCTATCTGTTTCGGAGATGCTGATTGGAGGGCTGGGCAGCGCGCAGGGATGAGCTTGATTACAGACAAATGTTTCAGGGAGCAACTGAGACAGGGAGCCTGGAGAGTTTCAGGGAGACAATTCCAGAGCCGGGAAATCGTTCCTGGGAAACTGAATGTTGGAAACATCCGGACGAGGAGAGCAAAATGTGAAGCACTCCACAGTTGATTAGCTTTCCTGCTGGGGACTGACCAGAGAAAGCTCTCAGTTATGGAGGGTGAAACAAGGGCTGGACCAGCGTGAGCGAGGGTAATGAGGTCAGGGGTACTGTCAGCCCAGTGGGGAGGGTGTGTTCAGGGCATGATGAGGTGAGGGTAGAGGGAGAGGCAGGGTGGAGGATGGGAGCTGAGGGGCAGGGTAAGGCGAGGGGCAGATAGAGATGAGGAAGAGGGGAGGCAAGGGAGGTGGAGGTGAGAGGGAGGGAAGGTGAGGGGAAGGTGAGGGGAGGTGGAGTTGAGAGTGAGGTGGAGGTGAGGGGGAGGGGGAGTCAAGGGGGAGATGGAAGCGAAGGGGAGGGGAGGTGAGGGAGCTGGAGGTGAGATGGAGGTGAGAGGGAGGGAGTTGAGGGGGAGGTGGAGGTGAGGGCGAGGTGGAGTCGAGGGGGAGGTGAAGGTGAGGGTTGGGGGAGGTGGACACGAAGGGGAAGGTGAGGGTGAAAAGGAGGTGGATGTGAGGGGGAGGTGGAGGTGAAAGGGAAGTGAGGGTGGGGCAGGGGGTAGTGGAGGCAAGGGGGAAGGGAGGGAGAGGTGGAGGTGAGGGGGAGGGGGAGGTGAGGGGGAGGTGAGGGGAAGGTGGCGGTGAGGGGGAGGTGGAGGTGAGGGTTGGGGGAGGTGGACACGAAGGGGAAGGTGAGGGTGAAAAGGAGGTGGATGTGAGGGGGAGGTGGAGGTGAAAGGGAAGTGAGGGTGGGGCAGGGGGTAGTGGAGGCAAGGGGGAAGGGAGGGAGAGGTGGAGGTGAGGGGGAGGGGGAGGTGAGGGGGAGGTGAGGGGGAGGGGGAGGTGAGGGGAAGGTGGAGGTGAGGGGGAGGTGGCGGTGAGGGGGAGGTGGAGGTGAGGGGGAGGTGGAGGTGAGAGGGAGAGGAGGTGAGAGGGAGTGGCGGTGAGGGGAAGGTGGGTGTGAGGCGAGCGGAGGTGGAGTCGAGGGGGAGGTGGAGGTGATGGGGAGTGGAGGTGAGAGGGACGTAAAGGTGAGGGGGAGGGGTAGGTGAGGGGGAGGTGGAAGTGAAGGGGAGATGGACATTAGGGGTAATGGAGGCAAGGAGAGGTGAGGGGGAGGGCGAGGTGGAGGTGAGGGTAAGGTCGAGGTGAGATGGAGGTGAGGGGAGGTGGAGGTGAGGGGGTGACGGAGGTGAGGGGGAGGTGGAGGTGAGGAGGAGGGGAGGTGAGGGGGATGTGGAGGTTAGGGGGGGGGAGGTGAGAGGGAGGGGAGGCGTGGGGAGGGGACGAGAGGGGGAGGCGATGGAGAGACGGAAATGAGGGGGAAGGGGAGGGGAGACGAGGGAGAGGGAATGGGAGGCGGAAGCGAGGGGGAATGGGAGGTGGAGGTGAGAGGGAGGGGAGGTGAGAGGGAATGAGAGGTGGAGGTGAGGTGAGGTGAGGTGGAGACGAGGGGGAGTGGAGGCGAGGGTGAGGGGGAGGTAGAGGTAAGGGTGACGTGGAGGTGAGGGTGTGGTGAGGGGGAGGGGGAGGTGGAGATGAGGGTGAGGGGAGGTGGAGGTGAGGGTGAGGTGAAGGTGAGGGGAGGTGGAGGTGAGGGGCAGGTGGAGTTGAGGGTGAGGGGGCGGTGGAGGTGGAGGTGAAGGTGAGGGTAAGGGGGAGGTGGTTTAGAGGGTGAGGGGGCGGGCAAGAAGAGGAAGTTGGGGAGGTGAGGGTGAGGGGGAGGTGGAGGGGAGGGTGAGGGGAGGTGGCGTCGAGGGTGAGGTGGAGGTGAGGAGACAGGGTTGGGGAGGTGAGGGTGAGGGTGAGGGGAGGTGGAGATGAGGGTGAGGTGGAGGTGGAGGTGAGGGTGAGGGGAGGTGGAGTCGAGAGTGGGGGGAGGGCAAGAAGAGGGGGTTGGGGAGGTGAGGGGGAGGTGGAAGTGAGGGTGAGGGGGAGGTGAGGTGGAGATGATGGTGAGGGTGAGGGTGAGGTGGAGATGAGGGTGAGGGTGAGGTGGAGATGAGGGTGAGGGTGAGGAGAGATGGAGCCGAGGGTGAGGGGAAGGTGAGGGGGAGGTGGAGGTGAGGGTGAGGTGGAGGTGGAGATGAGGGTGAGGGTGAGGTGGAGATGAGGGTGAGGGTGAGGTGGAGATGAGGGTGAGGGTGAGGAGAGATGGAGCCGAGGGTGAGGGGAAGGTGAGGGGGAGGTGGAGGTGAGGGTGAGGTGGAGGTGGAGATGAGGGTGAGGGGTGGTGGAGTCGAGGGTGAGAGTGAGAGAGAGGTGAGGGGGTGGTGAGAGTGAGGGGGAGGTGGAAGTGGAGGTGAGGGTGAGGGGAGATGGAGGTGAGGGTGAGGAGAGGTGGATGTAAGGGGGAGGTGGAAGTGGAGGTGAGGGTGAGGGGGGTGGAGTCAAGGGAGAGAGTGAGGGAGAGTTGAGGGTGAGGGGGAGGTGAGGGGGTGGTGGAGGGCATGGGTAATCAGTATCGGAGCCGATGACCAATTTTACTCCTTTCAGACAATCTGTTTTTGTGCAGTTTCTATAAAGTTGTTGTGAGCGAAGTTGACATTTTAAGGGAGTTGAATATGCTAATGTGGTTCAAAAAACACAAGAGACTTTGGGATCTGGTCTGCTTTTGTCTGCAGACAATCTTGCCTCAATTTTGCATTAAACATTAATCCGTTTGTGAAATGAACATGGTTAAACCCACTGCCGGAAGGAGCAGGTGTCAAGGAGTCTCCAGCCGGGGGGGATGGGTACTATTCAGCCCATTATCAGTGTGGAACCCTGACCCATTCACACCTCTCCAGATGTTGTTGTCAGGTCAATAGGAACAGGAGGAGGAGCTGGCCATTGAGCCCTGTCAGTCAGGGCTGATCAGAATCTGACTGTAAACTCAACTCACCTTCTCTCCCCATTCGGAGAGAGTGAGGAATGCAGATGCTGGAGATCAGAGCTGAAAATGTGTTGCTGGAAAAGCGCAGCAGGTCAGGCAGCATCCAAGGAGCGGGAGAATTGACGTTTCGAGCATGAGCCCTTCTTCAGGAACGAGGAGGGTGTGCCAAGCAGGCTAAGATAAAAGGTAGGAAGGAGGGACTTGGGGGAGGGGCGTTGGAAATGCGATAGGTGGACGGAGGTTAAGGTGAGGGTGATAGACCGGAGTGAGAGTGGGGGCGGAGAGGTCAGGAAGAAGATTGCAGGTTAGGAAGGCGGTGCTGAGTTCTAGGGTTGGGACTGAGACAAGGTGGGGGGAGGGGAAATGAGGAAGCTAGAGACATCTGAGTTCATCCCTTGTGGTTGGAGGGTTCCCAGGCGGAAGATGAGGCGCTCTTCCTCCAGCCGTTGTGTTGCTATGGTCTAGCGATGGTGGAGTCCAAGGACCTGCATGTCCTTGGTGGAGTGGGAGGGGGAGTTGAAATGTTGAGCTAAGGGGTGGTTGAGTTGGTTGGTCCGGGTGTCCCAGAAACGTTCCGCAAGTAGGCGGCCTGTCTCCCCAATATGGAGAAGGCCACATCGGGTGCAGCGGATGCAATAGATGATGTGTGTGGAGGTGCAGGTGAATTTGTGGCGGATATGGAAGGATCCCTTGGGGCCTTGGAGAGAAGTAAGGGGGGAGGTGTAGGCGCAAGTTTTTCATCTCTTGCGGTTGCAGGGGAAGGTGCCGGGAGTGGAGGTTAGGTTAGTGGGAGGGTGTGGACTTGACGAGGGAGTCACGGAGTGAGTGGTCTTTTTGGCACGCTGATAGGGGAGGGGAGGGAAATATATCTTTGGTGGTGGGATCTGTTTGGAGGTGGCGGAAATGGTGACGGATGATATGGTGTATATGGAGGTTGGTGGGGTGGTAAGTGAGAACCAGTGGGGTTCTGTCCTGGTGGCGATTGGAGGGGCGGGGCTCAAGGGCGGAGGAGCGGGAAGTAGAGATTTGGTGAAGAGCATCGCCAACCACATCTGGGGAAATTGCAATCTTTGAAGAAGGAGGCCATCTGGGTTCGGGACCTATGGTCGGGACAGCACCCAGGAGGCCTAGCTCCAATACCGTACAGCCCAGATGGCCTCCTTCTTCAAAGACCGCAATTTCCCCCCAGACGTGGTTGACTTTGCTCTCCACCGCATTTCCTATACTTCCCGCTCCTCCGCCCATGAGCCCCACCCCTCCAACCACCACCAGGACAAAACCCTATTGGTCCTCACCTACCACCCCACCAACCTCCATGTACATCGTATCATTAGATTACTTACAGTGTGGAAACAGGCCCTTCAGCCCAACAAGTCCACACTGACCCGCCGAAGCGCAACCCACCCATACCCCTACATATACCCCTTACCTAACACTACGGGCAATTTAGCATGGCCAATTCACCTGACCCGCACATCTTTGGACTGTGGGAGGAAACCGGAGCACCCGGAGGAAACCCACGCAGACACGGGGAGAACGTGCAAACTCCAAACAGTCAGTCGCCTGAGGCAGGAATCGAACCCAGGTCCCTGGCGCTGTGAGGCAGCAGTGCTAACCACTGTGCCACCGTGCCATCTGTCGTCATTTCTGCCACCTCCAAACGGACCCCACCACCAGGGCTATATTTCCCTCCCCTCCCTATCAGCATTCCAAAAAGACCACTCACTCCGTGACTCCCTCGTCAGGTCCACACCCTCCCACCAACCCAACCTCCACTTCTGGTACCTTCCCCTGCAACCGCAAGAAATGCAAAATTTGCGCCCACACCTCCCCCCTTACTTCTCTCCAAGGACCCAAGGGATCCTTCCATATCCACCACAAATTCTCCTGCACCTCCACACACATCATTTACTGCATCCGCTGCACCCGATGTAGCCTCCTCTATATTGGGGAGACAGGCCGCCTACTTGCGGAACGTTTCAGAGAACACCTCTGGGACACCTGGACCAACCAACCCAACCACCCCGTGGCTCAACACTTCAACTCCCCCTCCCACTCCACTAAGGACAAGCAGATCCTTGGACTCCTCCATCACCAGACCATAGCAACACGACGGCTGGAGGAAGAGCGTCTCATCATCCGTCTAGGAACCCCCTAACCACAAGGGATGAACTCAGATTTCTCCAGTTTCCTCATTTCCCCTTCCCCCACCTTGTCTCAGTCCCAACCCTCGAACTCAGCACCACCTTCCTAACCTGCAAACTTCTTCCTGCCCTCTCCGCCCCCACCCCCACTCCGGCCTATCACCCTCACCTTATCACCCTCACCTTAACCTCCTTCCACCTATTGCATTTCCAATGCCCCTCCCCCAAGTCCCTCCTCCCTACCTTTTATCTTAGCCTGCTTGGCACACCCTACTCATTCCTGAAGAAGGGCTCATGCCCGAAACGTCGACTCTCCTGCTTCTTGGATGCTGCCTGACCTGCTGCGCTTTTCCAGCAACACATTTTCAGCTTCTCTCCCCATCCCCACACAGCCCTCAACTCCCCCACAGATCAGTAAATCTACCCGATGAGAGCCCTGCTCAATCTTCCCCGAACTTGGCTTCCATCTGACCTCTGCAGAAATGAATTGCAGTGCTTGCTGTACTCTGTGAGGGCAGCAACATCTACCTGTTTGTGAAGCAACACAGTAAAATAGCTAGTCCACAATAACTCCCATGATGCACTTGTGGGGAATAGTTAGCTGGTCTGCCAACACGACAGAGGTCCTTAGGGTTAGGGTGCTGCTGAGGGTCATTGAAGAATCTCGTTTACTGTGGTATGATGTCTGTACTCCATCGGTGATATTCTGGAAAACACGTGTACACAGATACACACATATATACATATAGACAAACATATACACAGATATACACACATATATACATATAGACAAACATACACACAGATTTACACACAGATATACATATAGACAAACACACACACAGATATACATATAAACAAACACACATACACAGATATACATATAGCCAAACACACACACAGATATACACATACAGATACACTTATCGACAAACACACATACACAGATACACAAACAATCCCACGTACACAGATATACACACACAAATATACATGTAGACAAACACACATACACAAATATACACAAACAGATATATATAAGACAAACCTACAGACACAGATGCACACACAGATATACATATAGACAAACATACGTACACAGATACACACAGAGATATACATATAGACAAACACACGTACACAGATATACATACAAACACACATAGACAGATACACACACAAACATGTATATACATGTATATGGGGAGACACACACGGGTGCACATATAGACAAACACATGCTTACACAGATACACACACGTATGAACACATATGCAGATACATATGCACACACATGTATACATAGATCCATACACATACATACACACACACATTTGGACATGCTTCTGCCTATTTTACTTAATCATTCACCAATTCCTCTTGAACATGTTAACATATCTATTCAAGTTATGTAGAAAGAAATTTGATACAAAAGTGGTACATTAAACTTTCAAAATGCTTTCAGCTTGAGCGTGTTCAACCCTTGACCATATCTCCACCTTTTAACCAGATCCCTGGCCTCTAAGCATTAGCACCAGATACATTCGGGTCTCACTGTGACTGTACATGTGGGTGACTGAGCCTAGTACTTACAGGAATCATCAATCCCCCTGTTCAAAGGTTCAAGTCCAAGTTCACCTCATTAATCCCTTTATCACATGAAAGCGAAACACCAAAGAAACTATAAGGGATGATTAACCACGGAGATTTGGAGGCTGTTTCTGTTAAAATATTTGTTATCAGGATGGCGTGGATGAACAGATGAGATAACAAAGTGATGTACATTGTTCAGATGCAGTGAGACCAGTGAGGCCAGATCAATGTAAAGATACATCAAACTAACCGATAACAACAACATAGGGATATGATACCTTGGACTCAGGTTTAACCAACACCGGCAGCAGTTTACCTGGTCATCAACGCACAGTTGGTTATAGGAGCTTGCTGTGTGAGGATTAACTCCTGTGTTTATAACATGGTAACCTCAAGTACACCTCAGAGAATCATACAAGTGGCTGGACAGCTGTGCACAGAGATTGTGGAATGCACTTAACCCCCTCCCCATGTGAAATTCCACAGGAGAGAAGAGAATTTTGCATTTACATAATGCCTTTCATGACTGTGGGTCAGCTGGGAGCAGTTTCCAGTTGATAGATCTGCAGTGGGTTCCTGTTGTGGTTGAATTAAGATGAACAAGGTTCGTTTATCAACAGGAGATCTCCAACAAACAGCAGCGTTAATGACCAGTGATAATAATAACACTTTGAAACAGTGTTGATCGAGGGCTCATCGTTGGAGAA
Organism: Hemiscyllium ocellatum; assembly: GCF_020745735.1. NCBI lineage: Eukaryota > Metazoa > Chordata > Chondrichthyes > Orectolobiformes > Hemiscylliidae > Hemiscyllium > Hemiscyllium ocellatum. Next base: position 10,095,441 of record NC_083435.1, read on the forward strand.
CATCCCTTCTCCAAAATCTCCTCGCTGTTATTCAGTAGAGAGAGCAGATGAGACCTCAGTTTAAAATCTACTCAGCCACAAGGCAGTGACACTTACTGTCCTCTGCTCAAAGCTCTGATGCTCATTAGGAGCAGGAATTACTTTTAATTAATGGGGAAAAAAAAGGTGTCACCCCAGATGATAGCGGACACACAGAGGCTTTTTCCGAGGACAAGTGCCAGAAAGGAACATCAAAATACAAAGCCTGTGCTTGAGGAAGGATGAAGGGTTGGGCCAATGAATGCGATTGCTATCTTTTCCCTCTGCATTTCAGGCTGTTTATTTATTGATTTACTGGGTCGGCCTCTCCTGAATCAATCAGGTTAATGAGCTGTGTGTTTCTTTCACTAATCACGACTGCGTTTTCTGTGTAATGTTAGATTTTCATGTTGCCTCCCTGCCTGACAACCTCCCTCCTGTGTAGGATGCTGCCTTGCTCAATCGAGGTCTTGTCCTTGAGGCTCAATGGGACCTCTCTCTCTCCGTCTCCCTCTCATTAAGTGGGCACAAAGGATTCCTTTAAGGAAGAGAAAGGTCAGATTGACACTGACGTGCAAACTCCCTGAGTCTGCGATCGCTGCTTATTTAAGCGACTGTTTCAACATTTCAGCTCTCCCAGTGAATCGGGTTGGGGGGGAGAGGGAGGTTAAACATTCTGCTGCTGAATCTATCCCATTCACAAAAGCTTTCCAACAACTACGGGACAGGAAGAAAGGAGCTACCTGTCTCTCTGGATATATTGCTATCCCAATACTCTCTGTGATTCCCAGTTATCCAGGCGGTTTGAAATGTGTCCTTTTTTAAATTAAACATCGGATCAGGTGTGGAGGGGAGACACAAAGAAACAGACTGAAATTTCCATTCAGTTCACCTCAACCAAACCCCAACCTTCACCCCCAGCCAACCCCTCAGCTACACTGCTCCGAACACCCACCCCTCACCTCCACACACTGCCCCCCAACTATACATCCACCTGGCCCCTAATCCTCACCCGAACCTCCCCCAGCACTCAACTTCACCCTCCCCAAACCTCCCCACTCACCTCCACGACCTTCACCCCCTGACCCTGCCCCCACTCCCGCCCTCCCCCACCTTCACCTCACCCTGACCCTGCTCCCCCTCAACCTCCCCCACCTTCCCCCTCCCGGAGCCTGCTCCCCCACATGCCCTCCCTGACCGTGCACCCACTCCCACCCTCCCCACTCTCCCCTCCCCCACCTTCTCCCCTCCCTAACCCTGCTCCCCCTCAACCTCCCCCACCTTCCCCCCTCCCTAACCCTGCTCCCCCTCAACTTTCCCCACCTTCCCCCCTCCCTGACCCTGCTAACCCACACCCTCCCCCACATGCTCTCCCTGACCCTGCACCCACTCCCACCCTCCCCCACCTTCCCCCCTCTCTGACCCTGCCCCCCACTCCCAGCCCCCCCACCGTGACCCTGCCCCAACTCCCACCCTCCCCCACCATCCCCCTCCCTGACCCTGCCCCCACTCCCACCCTCCCCCATCTTCCCCCTCCCAGGGCCCTGCTCCCACTTCCACCCTCCCCCACCACCCCCTCCCTGCCCTCCCTCCCACCCTCCCCCACCATCCCCCTCCCTGCCCCTGCCCCCACTCTCACCATCCCACACCTTCCCCCTCTATGACCCTGCCCCAACTCCCACCCTCCCCCACCTTCCCCCTCCATGACCCTGCACCCCCACACCTATCCCCACCATACCCTCCTAGACTCTGCCCCCACACCCTCCCCCCCACCTTCCCCCCTCCCTGACCCTGACCCCTACTCCCACCCTACCCCACCTTCCCCCCTTCCTGACCCTGACCCCCACTTCCATCCTCCCCCACCATCCCCCTCCCTGACCCTGCCCCCACTCTCACCCTCCCCCACCTTCCCCCCTCCCTGACCTTTCCCCCACTCCCACCCTCCCCCACCTTCACCCTCCCTGACCCCACTCCCACCCTCCCCCACCTTCACCCTCCCTGACCCCACTCCCACCCTACCCCACCTTCCCCCTCTGCCTGAACCTGCTCCCCCTCACTCTCCTCCACTTTCCCCTGACCCTGCCCCCACTCCCACTGTCCCCCACTTTCCCCCTCCCTGACCCTGCCCTCACTCCCACCCTCGCCCACCTTCCCTCTCCTTGACCCTGCTCTCTTTCCCACCTTCCTCTTCCCTGACCCTGCCCTCACTCCCATCCTCCCCCACCTTCCCCCTCCCTGACCCTGCCCCCTCTCTCACCCTCCCCCACCTTGCCCCCTCCCTGTGCCTGCCCCCACTCCCAATCTCCCCCCCCCACTCCCGCCTTCCCTCTCCCTGGGCCTGACCTCCCAGTTTACAGTGCAAATGGTTTGAAATGCTGCCAGGCCCCTACCTAACCTCCCCTGTTCCCATCTCCGTCATCACCTCCAGGATTTACTCCACATGTGGCTTCCAGAAACCCCCACTTCCCTTCGATCCTTCAAGATTTTCCTGCAAAACGCTGTCTCGTTCTCCTCATCCAGATCTGCCCATATCAAGCAGTGGTCTGCTGATGTGCCTTGGACTAGCTTATTACACTGACGGTGCTATGTAAATGCACCTTCCTGCAGCCTCCCCACGTCAAACAGTCGCAGTGAGTGACTGAGCTTCAGTTGGAATAAGGAGGCTCCTGTTCCAGGACGCTGCAGTCGCCAGTGCAGAGCAGCTGGGTTGGCTCAGGGATGGGGGAGGGGGAGTGGGGGGGTGGAGAAGGGGGAGTTAGGCAGGGCCCAACGGTTTCCCTGGAGAAATCCAGAGAGAGGCAGACAGCCAAGTCCAGCTTCCTCTCTCCCTTCTGAGATTCCCAGATTTCCTGTAGCAAAGGGTTAGATTATGGTCACTCATTACAATCAGCACGCAATGGTTCACACATGGGATGTGGGGCCTCTAACACTACCCTCCCCCATCTCCCAGCCATCTCCCTTACCTCCGTAGCCTTCCCACCCAGCTGATTGATGGTCAGAGATTGGGCTGGGTTCGTAAAAAGCCTTTTCCTGAGGTTTTCCATCAGCTGCTCACTGTCACAATGGAAAGACTGAAAGAGCAAAAAGATGCTAATTTTGAAATGACCTTTCCCCTCCACAGGACATCCCAAAGCTTTTCATAGTCAATTAGTCCTTTTGAAATGCATAGAGCCATGGAGACGTACAGCACAGAAACAGACCCTTCGGTCCAACCCATCCACACTGACCAGATATCCTAAATTAATCTAGTCCCAGTTGTTAGCTTTTGGCCCATATCCCTCCAAACCCTTTCTATTCATATACCCATCCAGATATTTTTAAAATGTTGCAAATGTACCAGCCTCCACCACTTCCTCTGGCAGCTCACTCCATACACGTACCACCCTCCGTGTGAAAAATTGCCCCTTAGGTCTCTTTTCCCTCTCACCCTAAACCTGTGCCCTCTAGTTCTGGACTCCCCCACCCCAGGGAAAAGACTTTGTCTATTTATCCTATCCATATCCCTCATGATTTTATAAACCTCGATAAGGTCACCCCTCAGCCTCCGACAGTCCAGGGAAAACAGCCTCAGCCTGTTCAACCTCAGCCTGATAAGCCCCTCCCTGTTGTTCAAACCCTTCAACCATGGCAACATCCTTCTAAATCTTTTCTGCACCCTTTCAGGTTTCACAACATCCTCCCAACAGGCGTATTGTTATAATGTAAGTTAGAAAGGTCTGGACACAGCAAGACCCCACAAACAGGCTGCATGATGAGTAGCCCGTCTATTTATCTTCGAGTGGTGCTGTTTGGGGCATTAACATTGGCACTAGGCCCTGGGGCAGAGCTGTGCTATGCCAGCCACACTGCCATGAGATACGTTCCAGGTACCTAAGAGGGCAGGAGGGGCCTGGTTTGAATACACCTTGTAAAGGTTGGCACTCGGACAGTGCTGCATTCCCATGGGGCTGCACTCCCCTTGGGGATCAATCTGGTTTGGTGTTCTCAAATCCCCGGTCAGATCTGAACCCATGACTCAGTGGGTTAGAGGTCAGAGTGCTACTGAGCCATGGCTGATAGCTTTTTGACAACCGTAACTAATTGTGTCATTTCCCCCTCTCCAGGGTAACGTGGCACGAGCCTGTGTTCGAGCAGATCTCCTGACTGAAGGCGCGAGCCCCCCCAAGTCCCTGCACAAGCCTGGACTCCTCCCGACCCCACCCCCACTTGCAGCGACAGAGATGGGGCTGGCCTTTAAGATCCTGCTCCTGTTGGTCACAGTGAGCCTGGAGGGGGGCGACTGCGCCATCTTTGTGAAGACCATCCGTCAGCGGCGGGCACTGCTGCCCAACGCCACGTCCGGCCGCCCCACCACCTTCAACCACGTCTACAACATCAAGCTGCCGTACTGCAGGAACTGCTCGGCCAACGTCGCTCAGCCCCTGGCCCGCATCTTTGAGGCTCGAGACGAGGCCTGGGATGACCAGAGCTTTGAGCACACCGTCGACCCCACCAATCAGGTGGTCTTCACCCACAGGATCAACATCCCTCCGCAGGCCTGTGGCTGCGACGATATCCAGGCTCTCCTAAACCGCCTGGAGGTGCTGGAGAAGCAGGTGCTGACGCTGGAGAGGCAGTGCTCGGGCAGACCGTGCTGCGGTGAGTTTCTGTGTCGGTGCGTTTCCCCGACTGACAGGCTCTGGCCTACAGCAGTTACTCTCCCAGCCCAGTTGTAACCAGAGCCCTGGTGGGGGCCAGCAGATTGAACGCCACCGTTTGTCAGGAATGTTTGAAGCTAATGTAATGACGTTTGGTTAACGGGGAACTATAATGGTGATGGTGATCAGGCTGTCGTCACGGTGGATGGAGTGAGGGAGGAAGAGAGAGTGAAAGAGAGGCACTCTCGCAAAAAAATAGAAATTGCTGGAGAAACTTAGAAACACGAAACAGAAGACAGGAGCAGGAGGAGGCCATTCGGCCCTTCAAGCCTGCTCTGCCATTCATCTCCATCATGGCTGGTCATCCAACTCAATAGCTGAAAATGTGTTGCTGGTTAAAGCACAGCAGGTTAGGCAGCATCCAAGGAACAGGAAATTCGACATTTCGGGCATAAGCCCTTCATCAGGAATGAGGAGAGTGTGCCAGGCAGGCTAAGATAAAAGGTAGGGAGGAGGGACTTGGGGGAGGGGCGATGGAGATGTGATAGGTGGAAGGAGGTCAAGGTGAGGGTGATAGGCCGGGGTGGGGTGGGGTCAGAGAGGTCAGGAAGAAGATTGCAGGTTAGGAGGGCGGTGCTGAGTTGAGGGAACCGACTGAGACAAGGTGGGAGGAGGGGAAATGAGGAAACTGGAGAAATCTGAGTTCAACCTGGGGGGTGCAGTGAGAGACCTCGTCCTGCTTTCTCACCATAACCTTTGATCCCAATCACCCCGAGTGTTGCATCTAACCATCTTAAATGCAATCAATGTTTTGGCATCAGCTACTTCCTGTGGTAATGAATTCCACTGGCTCACCCCTCTCTGGGTGAAGAAATGTCTCCTCACCTCTGTCCTAAATGGTCCACCCGAACCCTCAGACTGGTTCTGGACACCCCCCCCCAATCAGGAACATCCTCCCTGTATCTACCCTGTCTGGACCTATTAGGATTTTATAAGTCTCTTTGAGATCCCCGCCCCCTCCCCCACATATCTGAACTCCAGCAAAAACAATCCTAACCTAGTCAATCTCTCCTCATATATCAGTCCCACCATCCCCGGAATCAGCTTGATAAACCTTGGCTGTGCTCCCGTCGAGAGCAAGAGCATCTTTCCTCAGAAAAGGAGACCAAACCTGCCTCACCAAGGTGACTGCGACAACACATCCCTGCTTGAAACCTCTCACAGCTCAGCGGGTCTGGCAGCATCAGTAGAGAAAATGCAGAGCTAATGTTTCTCGTGCACTTCCTCAGAGCTGCTAGTAGCGAGGAAATGGTGGGTGTATATATCCTTAAAGCCAGGGGGCAAAAAAAGGGGGAAGGAATTAATGATAGATGGCGGCAGATGCCAGAGAAAGATAACAACAAGTCAGGCAGACAGAAGGATGGATAAGGGTGAGCTTGGGAGAATCAAAAGCTGCTCATCGGAACCATGAAAGCCGTGCTGAAAGCAGGGGGTGGGTGAAAGACATGGGAGAAAGTGTGCAGGCCCTATCATTATTGAACTGGATATCGAATCTTGACGGCTGCAGGGTCCCCCAAGCAGAGAATGAGATGCTGTTCCTCAAAGACAGAGAGGATGTGGTTGGCTCACCGTTGCATGGGTTGGCAATATCACTGACTGAGTGGGATGACATTGCACTGTGTTTTGCTTTAGCCTGTGGGACAGTCAAAGAATTCATTGTGAGGCCTTTGGGGGAAGACTCCAAGGCAAATCCTTCACAAACTGGGAGTTGACAAACTGTGAATGGGCTGTGGGACCTGAATGGTGACATTTCCACAGTCTGCCACATGTTCCAATTCCTGGCAGTAGGAATGATTAGATTCCCCTACAGTGTGAAAACAGGCCCTTCAGCCCAACAAGCTCACACCAGCCCTCTGAAGAGAGTCCTCTGATCCGATTAGATTATCCTGCCTGGCAGGGGAAATTGTCTCAATAGGGATGGATAGACTGCAGGGATTTCCACTGACACAGTCTGCAGGAGCAATTTAATGAACTTTATTCGTCATAAACCTCGCATTTTATTCCAGATTTGATCATTGAATTTTATTCTTCTCCCTGGGGTTTGGGGAGGCTATTGGAGCAGGATCCGAACTGATGCTTTTGGAGGATTGGTCCAGGTCCCTGGATTACTAGCACAGTCCCACCATTCGTGGTGTTTGCTCAGTGCTAAGTGGTTCTGAGCTGGTGTAAGTGTTGATAGTGGACACTTGATATTGGACACCAACTGGAGGACTGTAGGCCTCTCAGTGGTTTGTCTTGGAGTTACTTACGCCTGGTAACAGGTTTCTATATGTCAGACTGCCAACAGGCCACAAATACATAACCACAAAACCAATCGGCAACATTCCCGACACCTCAGATCTTCAGCTCTGTCATTGAGTTTGTTGGTTCAGACCACTTCCTGCGGATGGTAAATGCACTGCCCCCTTGTGGTATTGCCGTGTACTGGAGGTCTGATTTCTGCTCCATCTCAGACAAGCAAGGAATGGGAGTCGGGGGGTGGGTGGTATTTGTTAAAATTAATCTTACTCTCCCTGCAAGGGGGAAGGGACAAGTAGAGTGTCACTTCATCATAGAGTCGTAAAGATGTGAAGCACGGAAACACCCTTCAATCTAACACATCCATGCCGACCAGATATCATAACTTAATCTAGGCCCATTTGCCAGCACTTGGCCCATATCCGTCTAAACCCTCCCTATTTATATACCCATTGGATACCTTTTAAATGTTGCAATTGTACCAGCATCCACCACTTCCTCTGGCAGCTCATTCCATACACCCACCACCCTCTGCATGAAAAAGTTGCACCTTCGGCCCCTTTTATATCTTTCCCCTCTCACCCTAAACATACACCCCTTAGTTCTGGACTCCCCCACCCCAAGGAAAAGACCTTGTCTATTTACCCTATCCCTGCCCCTCATGATTTTATATGGACCTTTCCGGACTGTCACGTGTGTGTGTAGATGTTGGTTTGGGACAGGATTGAGTCCCGCTGTCTTGTCAAACAATCCAACATATAAAATCTAACTTTTCCAGAGGGAATCCCATAGGACCAAGGAAGAATGCTGCTCTTACATCCGCCACAACAGCCCCCTGACTTTGGTGAAGGGGATGTACCTAAGATCCTGTTTCATTGCACAACATTAGCTCCTGTTGCTGTCCATTTTATGTGCTATCTCCACATGCTGTCGGCAGTGAGCTGCAGGTTAACCCAGTTCTGATCAACTGGAGCTGTTCTCTTTGGGCAAGAGAAAGCCATTTCATCAGGTCGTCATCGGTAAAGGGTTTGGATGGAGTAGAGGGAGGGAGAGAGAGAGAGAGGAGGGGAGAGAAGGACAGTCTCCCTATTAACAGAGGATTGAGAGCAGCAGACCCTAATGGCAAGGGAAGGATTGAGGAAAACTCAGGGAAAACCGATAGGTTCTGATCCGGAATGGCCCAAGAGTGGGGTTGGGGATGGATTCAAACACGGCCTTGGAAAGGAATTCAGATAGGCATCCGAGAGGCAGGATGTACTAGGGGGACTGGAAAAGGTGGGGGAGTGTTACTGCGTGAGTAGTCCTGGCACAGGGCTGAATGGCCTCATTCGGGGCTGATATCTCCCTTGCTGTGACCTGACGGCGGGTGGGTAGGAGGATTGGCTGCACTGTCGAGGTGGCTCCAGGTCTAACGGTTCGCTCTCTCTCTCCCTTTCCAGGTATGAAGCGTATGGACTGCGGTGCCCATGGGAGGTTCAGCTCCTCTAGCTGCAGCTGTGTTTGTGACCAGGGCTGGACGGGGCCAACCTGTGCCAAGGCTAACTGCCCTGCCAGCTGCCACCCTCCCCAGGGTGACTGTGTGGATGGCCGGTGTGTGTGTCGTCAGGGGTTTACAGGCGAGGACTGCAGCAAGGAGAGCTGCCCCGATGACTGTAATGACCAGGGCCGGTGTATCGATGATGAGTGTGTCTGCTTCCCTGGCTACACAGGCTACGGCTGTACAGAGCAGACCTGCCCTGATGACTGTAGGGACCATGGCAAGTGTGTCAACGGCCGCTGCGTCTGTGACAAGGGCTACTCCGGCTTCGACTGCCGCTTCGAAGATTGTCCGGAAGACTGCAGCGGGCAAGGACGCTGCCTTGATGGCAAGTGCGTCTGTAACACAGGCTTCTCAGGACGGGACTGCAGCCTTCCAGCCTGTCCCAGTAACTGTCACCGCCGAGGGAACTGTGTCAACGGCAAGTGTGTCTGCAGGAAAGGCTTCACTGGGCCTGACTGCAGCCTGAAAACTTGTCCTGAGAACTGTAACAACCGAGGGCGATGTGTCAATGGGAAATGTGCCTGTAACACAGGCTATTCAGGAGCTGCCTGTGGGACCCAGACCTGTCCTGAGAACTGTAACAACCGAGGACGATGTGTCAACGGGAAATGTGTCTGTAACACAGGCTATTCAGGAGCTGCCTGTGGGACCCAGACATGTCCTGAGAACTGTAATAACCGAGGGCGATGTGTCAATGGGAAATGCATCTGTAACACAGGCTATTCAGGACCTTCCTGTGGGACCCAGACCTGTCCTGAGAACTGTAACAACCGAGGGCGATGTGTCAATGGGAAATGTGTCTGTAACACAGGCTATTCAGGACCTTCCTGTGGGGTCCAGACATGTCCTGAGAACTGTAATAACCGAGGACGATGTGTCAATGGGAAATGTGCCTGTAACACAGGCTATTCAGGAGCTGCCTGTGGGACCCAGACCTGTCCTGAGAACTGTAACAACCGAGGGCGATGTGTCAACGGGAAATGTGTCTGTAACACAGGCTATTCAGGACCTTCCTGTGGGACCCAGACCTGTCCTGAGAACTGTAACAACCGAGGGCGATGTGTAGATGGGAAATGCGTCTGTAACACAGGCTATTCAGGGCCTTCCTGTGGGACCCAGACCTGTCCTGAGAACTGTAACAACCGAGGGCGATGTGTTGATGGAAAGTGCGTCTGCAAGGATGGGTTCGCAGGAAATGATTGTTCAATTGGTGAGCTGCTTTCCCTTTCTCTATTTCTCACGGCTGATGTCTCAGTGCAGAGTATAACTGTACAGATAGCCACTGCAGCCAGGCTGCTCTGTCAGGCACTGTCCATCAGGTCGCGAGTTATATCTCTCATTGTCTGTTCTCACCAGTGTCTCAGACTGACAAGGGTTTAGTTTTATTATTATTCATTCATGGGATGAGTGGGTGACTGCCTGGGTCAGCATTTCCTGCCCAACCACATTACTCTGGGTCAGGAGTCACAGATAGGCCAGACCAGGTAAGGCTGCAGTTTCTTTCCTGAAGGATATTAGTGAACCAGATGGGTTTGTCCGAAAATCGACAATGGATTCATGGTCCTCATTAGATTCAGATAGTCCCCAGATTGTTTTCCAATTGAATTCAAATTCAACCATCTGCCGTTGTGGGATCTGAACCGAGCACCCCGGAACATTACCAGGGTCTCTGGATTAACACTTCGGTGAAAATACCACTCGGCCATCGCCTCCCCTTTCTTCACTGGTGAATCCAGGTTCTACATTCTGCCCAGCTTTGTGCCAGAAATGTCCATGAGCTTACAGAAGATGGAAGGCCATGACTTTTGGGTTTTAACTGATGTTTGTTTTGGAATTTGTATTAACTCTGCCTTTCAGCTTTCCCGGCATCACCAGGGCCAGTCTGATGCTGGGTGTGGAAGAACAAGCTGGTCTTGTGCTTGCACCTTCCGGGGAGCTATGTTGTTGATCTCTGGGTGGTCAGGGAAATGCCCCTTTTCTCCGATCCTGTCTGGAGAGTTGGGGCCCTGTGATCACTGGAGGATGGGCTACAGCATCAGGCTGACCCAGAGGCTCCCAGTCTTCAGTTAGACACCCACCTGCATGTGGCTGCCCAGTGAGACAGGGACTGAGTTTGTGCATGTGTACCTGGCCAGACCTCACCTTGAATGCGAGTTTTAAAGGGGCCTGACTTGGTTCAGATTCTCTTCGCTGCCCCCCCCTTCTGACAGTGATACGGTTGAGATTCAGTGAGGAGCTGACAATTGGGCAGTTTGATCGGAGACGGTATTCCCCACTGGGTCAATCCAGGAGCCTATACAGCTCAGCTCCTTTCTGGGAAGGATCCAGCTCAAACTCAGTGATTACTGAGTGTGTACAGTTAGCAGTGTCCACTCCAAGCCTGAGTATTGAAGCCTTAGGCAGGATTTGAGGACGGCCTCAGAGGCTGGGCTGGTGAAAGGTGCTGTAGATGGATATTGTCCTTTCCTCCCTGGTTCCTCTCTGTTTGGGGGTAGTGTGGCTGGGCTGGCTCCTCTCTGGTGTGAAATGGGTTAACACAGACTCACACAGAGCTGGCTCAGCCTCAGAGGTGCTGTGCGGGTGGGATGTGCGACCCTGGCCCTGAGCTAAAACCATTCCCTGGAGTTGGGAGCCAAGGAGCGGGTGTTCACCATTTGGCCAATCTGGCTCAGGGGCAAGGTGACCATCCCTCTGCCGCCCGGCGATACCAGGCGGTGAGAGTGGGTGGAATTCCTGACCAACACACTCCACACCACACAGCTAGAAGTGTATGATCCCACATTATAACCCAACCACACCAAAAACCAAAATCTCTCCCTCAGAGAGACCATTGGGAATGGTCCATGAAGGACTGACATTCTGCTGGGTGCTAGGGGACACACAGGGACAGGGCACAGGGAGAGTCACTCTCTGCCGTGGAAGTGCTTGATAAGAAAATTTGATCTTCAATAGGAAAAGTGTCCCACATTCCAGTATTCAGCCTGACTTTTGATAAACATCTATAAATACCAAGTTTTAAGTTCAAATAATGCCAGACGGATGAGATACAGGGAGGATGGATCCTTCTGGGTGGGGAGAGAGAACCAGAGGCCACACAGGATACAGGCAAAACCATTTAGGATTGGGATGAGGAAACATTTCTTCATTTCAGGAACCTGTGGAATTCTCCTCCACAAAAGGCAAGTCACTGAAGGTTTGCATGGTGGCTCAGTGGTTAGCATTGCTGCCTCACAACACCAGGGACCCGGGTTCAATTCCAGCCTCGGGCGACTCTCTATGTGGAGTTTGTACATTCTCCCTGTGTCTATGTGGGTCTCCTCCCACAATCTTAAGTGTTCAGGTTAAAGTGAATTGACCATGCTAAATTGCCCACAGCATTCAGGGATGTGGAGGTTAGGTGCATTAGTCATGGGCAAATGTAGGGTAGGGGAATGGGTCTGGGTGGGGTAATCTTCAGAGGGTCATTGTTGGACCAAATGACCTGTTTCCACACTATGATTCTGTATTTGAGAAAGAGACAGACTTTAAAAGCAATAAGGTTCATGGGGAGAAAACAGGCTATGGCATGGATAGAGGAGATCAGCCACGATCATGTTGAATAGTGGAGCAGGCTTGAAGGGCCGAATGGCCTCCTCCTGGGCCTAGGTTCTATGAATGGGGAAGGGAGAGTGTATCTGGTGTACTCTCTGATTCAGGTTTCATCTGCTGCTGGCTCCACTTCTCTCCGAATTGTGATCAAACATTTCTGTCAGGTCCCATCGCCAAGGGAGAAGCAGTTAAGAGATTGACAGTTCTGCCCTTTGACCTCAGTAAGCCCTCTTGGAAATAAAAATGCATGATAAAGGATGGAAGTGAAATACTCGGACTCTTTGTAAATCATCCACAAGAGCAGGGTCTCAGATAAAAGAGATTGTGTTTATTTACACACGGCACATCCCACAGTACACGGCGCAGCCTCTTTCAAATTCATTGAGATATTGCAAGCCAATTTTTGCACAGTAAGATCCCACAAGCTGACAATGACCAGGTTAGCCTGTCTTCTGCTGTGCCTTGGCGATAACTCCTCAATCTTCTTTTGACACTACAAGAAGGGATGGTAACATCGACCTGAAAGGGCAAACAAGGCTTTGATTTAACATTGTTGGGGTGGTACGGCGGCTCAGTGGTTAGCACTGCTGCCTCACAGCACCGGGGACCCTGGTTCGATTCCAGCCTCAAGCGACTGAGTGGAGTTTGCACGATCTCCCCGTGTCTGTGTGGGTTTCCTCTGGGTGCTCTGGTTCCCTCTCAGAGATGGGTGGATTGGCCATGGGATGATGTCCAGGGGGGTGGATTAGCCAATTGGAAATGCAGGGTTATGGGTCTGTGTGGGATGCTGTCCAGAGAGGCAGTGTAGACTCAATGGGCCAAATGGCCTGTTTCCACGTCATAGGGAGTCTATGAATTGACAGGACCTTAACGAGAGGAGATTTCACTTTTGCTCGGTGATGCTGTAACATTGCGATTAACTGAAGAATGTCTTTGAAGAGTCATTTGGACCAGGCTATGAGGCCGGGGAAGAGGGGGCGGAGACACTGACTGGCTCCTTTGACTTTCAGCAGTTATTTTGAAAGAAGGGTTTTATTGAAATTGGATGAAGAAGGGTAAAGAGTAATCTCACAGAAAAATGTCCTGTTTGTTGACAGAATGGTTCGAAATCCAGGGATGAAAGTAAGAGTGGGTTTGACATTCCACTCTGGAATTCCTGGCTGTTTCTCGGGCAGCTCGGTACCACATTGGCTGCCAGGCTTGTCTGGAATGGAAACGGCTGGGGCCAGCCATGCCAACCAAAGCCCAGGGTCATGACCAGCGGTTAGGCCCCAGCTCTGTTCCAACATCTCCCACTAAAGGAAGGGAGGGGAGGGTGCTAGGCGCCGATGGTCTGGGCTGAGCTGTTGCGGGAGGTCTGATTGGGTTTGTAGATAATCTTGGCAAGGCTACTTAGGTGTGTCTGGGTGTTAGGGTGGCTGGGGGCAGGGGGTTAGCGCTGGGGGGGGGGCGGGTTTGGAGGGCTGTGGAAAGATCTCTTGCCAGTGACAGGATCCGAACAAACCTACAGGGACGAGAGCTGCATTAGGTGTGATAAATATGGGAACCTTCTAGAGCCTTGTTCAGAGAAGGAGGGGGGGAGTTACGAAGACAGCAGATGTGTGGAACCACTTTAAACGTTTTCTCCGCATTTGAATGGCTCTGAAGTTAACTCAAAGTCACTCGAGTGTGCTGAGCTCCATCAGTTTGTGAGGCTGGCGAATTTTGCAAAGCAAATCGTCAAATGAAGATTTAGAAGCAGGATCCTCTTGTTCTGGGACTGCTATCCTTTTGATGATTTTAATATTAATCCCTCAGCCAGTATCAGAGACTTTTCCCCAGGGCAGGATTGACTGGTATGAGAAGTCATAGTTTGAAGATATTCGGAGGAAGGTATAGAGGAGGCATCAGAGGCAGGTTCTTTACGCAGAGAGTTGTGAATGCATGGAATATGTTGCCAGCGATGGTGGTGGAAGCGAAGTCATTGGGGACATTTAAGTGACTGCTGGACATGCACATGGATAGCAGTGAGTTGAGGGGCGCGTAGGTTAAGTTACTATATTTTACATTAGGATTAAGTCACGGCACAACACCATGGGCCTAAGGGCCTGTTCTGTGCTGTACTTTTCTATCTATCTATATCTATCAGCCTTTTGTGGCGTCATCTTAAAGCTGACTTGAGGTATCTTGCTGTGAACAATTTGATTGCAGTGATAGAAAAGTGAATGCCTGTTCCAGGCCATCCGAACCATTAGGAAAAACCCTGTTCTGAATAAGGGTGTTGCATGAGGACCTCATGGTGTGTCTGTGTATGAGTGCTGACCAGAGATCTCTCCACTGACACTCCATTATCTTCCAGCAGCCCTGGGCAAGAGCTGCTGTATGTTTCTAAACCGTGGATAATCTGAATTCAGCTCTGATGATGGATCAAATGCTAACCTGGTGGATGTGGCCGTCCATGATTTCTGCATGTGCGCAGTTTCCTGTCACGTAAATGGCTTCAGGCGAAAGCTTTCCATCTCAGGGACTGATCCATCCTTTAAACTTCCTCATTAAACTCTGGCAAGGACTCATTCAGAGTGGTTTGATCCTTGGGAAATGTGATCCCGAAAGGATGTGTCCCAGCCAGGAATTTATCCCTGTGAATTGGCCAGCTAACTGAACGCAATGGAAGGTTTGGATGGTTTCAAACAGTGCAGTGTTTACCTCAGTGTTAGAACCACATCACATCAAGGTATTGCTGTTCCCGCAGGGCGTTCGCTGGTGCTCTGATTTATCAGAAACACAAGCAGAAAGTGCTGCAGAAACTCAGCAGGTCTGGTACCATTCTGTGGGGAGAGAAACCGGGTTAATGTTTGAGTCTGATACGGGTCCTTCGGAATGTTTCTGGATTCCATTGGAAGCCGGAAACGACAAGAGTCTTTGTCCCTGAGGGAATCCAAGGGGAGTGACAGGAAAATGAAGAGAAAGCAGAGTTGCTGTCCTGATTGTATTCAATAGCGGAACAAGTTTGAGAATGCCAAAGACCTGTTTATTATCTTCAGGACATTGTGGTTCATTTGAGGCTCCTGTCACACAGCACAGGATTTAATATGATTTATTAATGTCGCATGTGCCCAGCTACAGTTTGGCCTTACATACAGCCCAAGAGATCATACCATACACAGTATGTATCAGGGTAACAGGACAGAGTGAGGAATACAATGTTACGGCTGCAGAGACATTGTATAAGGAGCGAGATCAACACTCAGATCATCAGCATTCTAATTAACAGCAGGGGAGATGTTGTTGGTACGTGTGTTTAAACCTTTGTATTTTCTCCCTGATGGAAGAGAATGGAAGAGATGATAACCGGGTTGGGAGGGCTCTTTAATGATGAGGTGTAGACGGAGTCAGTGAATGGGAAATTGGTTTCCGTGATGGACTGGGCCCGTGTGAGTGCCTTCACATTCTTGCTCAGGGAACGCTCTGAATGATTTTCGATTCGATAAAACCTTTGTCCACCTTGTTACAGAAATCCCTGCCACCATCCGGCTTCACGTGAAGAAGGTCCTGGAGAACAAGGCGACCGTGGGTTGGGAGCTGCCGCAGGTTCCAGTCGATGCCTGGGAGATCACCTTCCGATCCCTGGTAAAGGACCATGGAAGGAGTGGGTGGGGCGGGGCAGAGCGCGAGGGTCAAGTGTCAAAGGCCGAGTGTCAGCTGGAAGGAGGGACGTCTCCAAAATTCACTGAGATTGTCAGCCCGGGAAAAGGTCACAGAGGCAAAGGAAACAGGCCCTTCAGCCCAACTCATTTATGCCAACCAGATGTCCCATTTGCCTGTATTTGGCCCATATCACTCCAGTGCCTGGCACACACCTCAACAAATCTCACCGGAAAGTAGGTGGAGGCATGGGATTCCCTGGCATCAATCCTTCCTCTGGGCACAATGCGAGTATGTCTCAGGTCCCAGTCTTATGGCCTACTGGGGCAAAGAAAACTGAGCTGGGCATACTGGGCACAATCACCGTGGTGTGCCCTGTCTGACCCATCCATCGTTGGTCGGAGTGGGGTGGAGGGAGAGATAGGGAGTTTCCATCCTGAACCAGGGTCCCACCTAGAGAACCTGACCTTTAACCTATTAGTTTCCCACTCAGCTCACAGGGAGAAGGCTCCAGAAGGCCGCTGGCAGTTTGAGCTGCACTCACAGAAGGAGGAGGAAAAGAAGGAAGAGAGGGCTTGGATGTTCCTTCATTCACCTCAAAGTGGCTTCAATGGAGCTAAATAGTGACTAACATCCACCCCTTAGGTTCCCATCGACAGTTTCTCCACCATCACTAACTCCCACACCGTGCATAAAGAGGCAGAGCGTGGAAAGGGTCCAATGAACTTCCCAGTAATCCTGAGCAGCCACAGCTGACCCCTGACCCCTGAATGGTCAGGAGAGGCTGGGATGTGCTGATGGTGATGGTGATGACCAAACTCACAGACAGAAACAAACCAGTTTGGGACCACTGCACCCCACTCCCCCCGATCTCCTCATGCAGAAACACTCAACACAATGTCATGAGATGTATCTGCAGAGGGGAGGCCATTCAGCCCGCAATGCCTGTGCAAGCCCTTCAGAAGAGAGACCTAATTTCCCTCATGTACCGTCCCGAAGTCCAGCCAATTACCCCTCTTCAGGTTCACACTGGTATTATGTCCGGAGGTTTGTCAGTAGCTTTCGGATCACAACAAATCCCTGAGGAAAGGAATTCCCGACTGGCTTTATCGCTCGTTACCTGTGAAATGTTCTCTGCTACCTGACCCTCCTGCCTCATTGGTTCACCAACTAAACCGCTCCATAAACTGACGGCTCTGGTGGATGAGGGAAACGTTATCCCCTTCTTCAGCTCCCACCCCCCCAACACACCCCACCGCCCCTGCCTCCCCCAGGGGTATCACCGCCTGGATGACCCTCTCCACTGTGGCTCAAAGCAGGAGGAGAGGTCAGGGGTCAGGGGTCACCTCCTGACTGCTGCGGTGGAGCGGGACCAACTAGCAGGCTTTTGTCATGGCGATGATGGTCGTGGGCCAGGGAGCCCGTTAGCTGCGACTCCAGGGTTTCTGCCACCTGATGTGTCCCATCCCTCCCAGCAGAAGGAGGACGGTGATCAGCTGACCAATCTCGTGGCTGGCTCCAAGAGCACGTTCCAGCAGACAGGCCTGGCCTCAGGGCAGGAGTATGAGGTGACAGTGCGGGCAAAGAAGGGCAAGAGGTTGGGGCCGGCCGTATCCAGGACCCTCACAACACGTGAGTACACTTCAGAACATGTCAGCTTACCCAGTCACCATACTGGCCCCAGGAATGGGCATTTTCCCAAACAGAGGGGGCAAAGGCATGACATTGGGAGGCAGATCAAACAGCAACAGTACAATCCATTTCCCGTAACTCTGGGGAAGTGTCTGGAACTGAAAAGGGCTGAAACAGATACATAGACACACGTGCGTGCAGGTTCACACATATGCTTGCACACACACACACTCACATTCACACGCACAGACACACACACACAAACACACACACACTTACATCACATACACACACTGACAGATACGCACACACACAGACACACTCACACACAGAGACATACTCACAGCAACACACACAGACACACATTTACGACACCCCATACACACATCCACAGATACACACACATCACACTCACAAAGACACATACACAGATGCACAAACATACACTCACAGACACACACACACACACACACACACAGACATAAACACACACCCAAAAACACACACACATGCAGACACACACGCACACACATATACATGCACACAGATACACTCACACACATAGACACAGACACACACATAAACATACTCAGACACACATACAGACACACACACACAGATTCGTATGGTGTTGGGGAGTCAGTAACTGAGCTGTGAGACAGTGTGTCACTCTGTACAGTGTTGGGGAGTCAGTAACTGAGCTGTGAGACAGTGTGTCACTCTGTACAGTGTTGGGGAGTCAGTAACTGGGCTGTGAGACAGTGTGTCACTCTGTACAGTGTTGGAGAGTCAGTAACTGGGCTGTGAGACAGTGTGTCACTCTGTACAGTGTTGGGGAGTCAGTAACTGGGCTGTGAGACAGTGTGTCACTCTGTATTATATTTGGTGCATCAGTAACTGCAGTAACAGGCAGTGGGTCTGCTCTGTGCTATGTGGTTCCTGGATGGGTCTGTGCACTGACTGAACTCTGTTCTCCTGGCTGCAGTGATCGATGGGCCACGGAATTTCCACGTAGTCTCAGCGACCAACTCCACCATTGAGCTGGGCTGGAAGAAGCCAGAAGCCTCCATTGACCATTACCGCCTCAACTACTCGTCAGCGACTGGCAAACGCAGCCAGGTGGTAGTGCCAGCCAGTAACAGCAGCATCGTACTGACAGGGCTGGAGGCTGGCGTCGAACACACCATCTTCCTGGTGGGGGAGAAAGGTCAACACCAGAGCAAGGCCGTCGCCACCAAAGGAACAACCGGTATGTCTCCCCATCCCCGGGAAGCAAGCAGACCCTGGCCTGACTTGCATTTCCCTAGTGCCTGTTTCAACTGGCATTTGCTTTAAAAACAGCACAGTGCTCTCTTCAAGTGCATCACTGTTGTGGTCTAAGGTGGGAAGCAGCCTATGCACACACAGCAAGATCCCACAGACAATGCATGATAATAACCCGATAATCCCATTCTTGTTGTGATGCTGCCCGAGGGATGAGAATTTGGCAATGCACTACTGGAAAGCTCCCCTGGCCTTTTGCAGCTGAGCTTTTATATCCAATATACAGACAGGCACACACACACACTCACTCACACAGACACACACACATACACAGGCACTCAAGTACAAACACACACATACACACACACACACTCACACACACAGGTACTTACGCGTGCACACACACACACACGTACACAGATACACACATAGATACACACTCATACACACACATAGATGCATGCACACACACATATGCACACAGACACATTCACTCACACACATATACACTCACGCACAAACACACACACAGGCACACACACACAGACACACTCATTCACATACATATACACACAGACACACACAGACACACACAGATGGACAGGTACACACACACACGCAGACACACAGACACACACACATACACACAGACAGATGCAAGTGCACATAGACACAGACACATGCACACACAGATTCACAGACAAACACGACACACACACATAACTGAGAAGGCAGACTGAGCCTCAGTTTAATGTGCTCTCTGCTATATGGTGCCTGTGGTGGTGCAGCACTGTGGATTACACTGTGAGTGTGTGTGAAAGGCCAGTACATTTGGAGAATACTTGTCCATTTGAACTGGAGCTGTCTGTTTCAGTGCTGCTCTGTGTGTGTGAGAGAGAACGGGGATCATAAGACAGAGCAATAGAGTCTCATCCATTCACATTTGAGTTTCTCACTGACTGCAATATGAATGAAGGTCAGCACCAGGTTCAATCAGTGGTGCTAGGGTCTTTGGAAGAGAGTCAAGGGCAATAGATCCTTAGCATACACATCAAGTACTCGATATTTCCTGTTGCCAAGTCAACCACTGAGTCTCAGTCACTTACTCTTCACCATCATGTTAAATATTAGTCTGACACCAGTGCTGTGGTGGAAGCCAGGAGCTTCTGAACTTCCCACACAACCAGGGCCAGCTTGGCTCCTGAATATATCTCAGGTCAACCCAGCAAATAACTGCATTCCTGAATGTGCACCCTGGCCCATGGCATGGTACACAGCGATACACACACCCAGATACTACTACACCCAGACAACACCCACCCACAGACAGTTACACCCAGAAACACACACACACACACACACACACACACACACACACACACACACACACACACACACACACACACACACACACACACACACCCAGACACAGCTACACCCAGACACAACTGCACCCAGACACAGCTGCACTCAGACGCAGCTGCATCCAGACACAGCTACACCCAGACACCCACGCCTCAACACAGCTACACCCAGGCACAGCTATACCTACCTACCTACCTACACACACACACACACACACACACACACACATTCTGTGTCAAGTTGAACTGAAATGCCAGCCACTTAGCCTGACCCTCATTACTAACCGTCCACATTTGTAAAAACCCATACAGAGTCATTACACAGCATTAACTAGCACTGATGGAAAAGCTTTACCATCACAGGTTACTGGTCAGACAGTGACTCTAAATCTGAGAATCCAGTAAGACATGGTCAAAAAGATACATTTAAAGAGAATCTCAAGAAAGGCGAGAGAAACAGAGAGTTTTCGAGAGAAAATTCCCAATCTTGGGGTTGAGGCAGCTGAAGACATGGAGGTCAATAGGGAAGTGATTAACATTGTGGATGAGCAAGAGGCTGGAATGGGAACAGGGCAGCTGGTTGGGAAGAGGGTCTAGGCAGTGGGGAAAACAGGACTGAGACCATCAAGGGATCTGAATCCGATGGTTGAGCTTTCAGCTGCTGGTGGACTGGGACATCCTGTGGATCAACAGAGTCTATTTCTCTGCTCGCTTCCTGCAGTGATTGACAGTCCCAGGAATCTGCGTGTTGTCACTGTGACAGACTCCAGCATCAAGCTGCAGTGGGAGAAATCTGTCGCTAGTGATGGCCATTACCACATTGTGTACAGCTCGGAGGGAAGGAAGCGTGGAGAGCTGAGGGTGCCGGGGAAGAGCAGCACAGCTACCTTGGTACAACTGGAGGGTGGCACCAAGTACACAATCTCCTTGGTGGGTGAGCAGGGAACAATGAGGAGCAAGCCGGTGATCACCAAAGCGACCACTGGTAAGTGGGATATAAGAACATCAAGGGCATCAACAAATAGTTTACCCTTAGCCAGAGCAGTAAGCCATAGCATCACAGCTTAGAAAGAGACTGAGGAACAAAGTTATGGAATCAACAAATTAAAGCAATTCTCCACAAATAATCTCAGAGAAAATAGGCTTGCTCATCATCCAAAACACTACTGAGGCTGGAGAAGGATTCAAAATCTAATGACTGAGATTTGTTACAAAATGTTATGGATTACCCAGCCAAAGAAATGACTCATTCTATTTTGGCACTTCAGCACAGATTCCATTTCCATCTTTCCTCATTCGTTCCATTCTGTGTTTCCGCTTTCATTCTGCTCGCATTTCCCATTATTAATTTCATTCTCATGTTCCATTTGCCACCCCTTTCCCACATTCAGTCATTCACTTCTTTTTGGTATTCCATTCCATTCACTTCATTTCCCTATTCCGTCATTTTATCCCATTCTTCTGTTTCAACATTCAATCCATTCCCATCTTTTCTCGCGTTCAAATGATCACAGGAAGCCAGAGCAGAAACAGGCCATTCAGCCCATAGAGTCTACTTTCCCATTCAACGAGATCATGGCAGATCTGATAATCCTCAACTCTACCTCACTGTCTTTTCCCCATAACCCTCAAGTCCCTTATTAATTAAAATCTGTCTAGCCCAGCCTTGAATATGTCTATCAACCAAGCCTCGATGGCCTTCTGCAGTAAATGCCACAGACTCTCCACCCTTAAATTACTGCTCCAGATGTGATGTGCCAGCACCTTGTACAGTTTCAATAAGTTCCCTATTCTGTTAGTCCAATCTCTGTGAAATAAGGGCCACTATTCCATTGGCTCATCCAATGTGTGCTAGCTTTCTGTGTTTCATGCACAGGTCCTCCCATGTCCCTTTGTGTTGCAGCTTCCTGCAGCTTTTCTCCATTTAAATACTATTGTCCTCCCTTTCAAAATGAACAATTCCACATTTTCCAACATTATATTCCATTTCCCAACTTTTCTGCCCACTTATGTAACCTATTAGTGTCTCTCTGTAAACTGTTGGTATCCCTTCGCAGCTGTTTTGACCTAATTGATGTCATCTGCAAATTTGCTTCCTTCCTCCATATTGTAAATAGCTGCAGTCTCAGCACTGATCCCTGGGGAACCTCACTGGCTCCAGGTTACCAACCTGAGAAAGAACTCCTTTACTCCCATTCCCTGTTGTCCTACCCATTAGGCAACTGTCCATCCAAACCAATGTCCTGCCTCCAACACCATGTATCTTATCTTATGATTTAACTTTTTGAGAACTACCTTGTCAAACACCTTCTGGGAGTCCAAATACAATACATCTTGAAAAACCTGAAGAAATGAATCAGATATGATTCCCCTTTTCTGAAGCCATGCTGAATCTGCTTGATCAGACTATGATTTTCCAAATATGCTGCTATTACTTCCTGAATAATTGATGCCAACAATTCGCCAACAATCGATGTTCGGCTCATCGGCCGATAGTTCCTTGCTTTTGGCTTCCCTCCCTTTCTGAAAAGGGGTGTTACATTGGGAGGTTTCTAATCCTTGGATACTCCTACAGAATCCAATCCTTTCCCACTCTACCTCTTTCATTCAATTCCATTCTCCCCTCCCATCCATTGCATTCCTATCTTCCCACAGTCTTCCTATTCCCAGCTATCCTCATTCATTCCATTCCCATCTTACACAATTACTTACATTTCACTGTCCAAGATTCATTCCACTTATATAGCTCCATATTGATCCAATCTAGTCAGTTAATCCATTCCTATTGTTCCCTTATCATTCCATTCCCATCTTTCTTCATTTGTCTCTGTTCCACATTTTACTGTATTCCCATCACATATAAAATTCTTTTTCTAACTATTCACCTGGCACCTATGTACATTATTAACCCATTCCCATTTTGCATCATTCACACCGTTGTCACCTTCCAATGTCTAAAGCATTCTCAGATTCAGCATTGATTGCCTTCCTGTGTTTCCTCATTCATTCCATTTCCAGGTTCCCTCATTTATTCACATCTCACCTGTGCTCAGTCATTCAACTTACAACTTCCATTGCTTATTCATACCCATAATTCCACCTTTTCTCCCAATTCCATCTGTCCTCATTCATTCTATTCCCAATTAACAGTCATTCCATTCCTAATTCCTATTATTTAAGCCATTCTCTTTTATTGTCATTCATTCCTGCCCCACTTTGTACCATTCATTCCATTCTCATTTAGTATCCATCATTCCATTCCCATATAACATCATTTATCCCAAACCAATTTTCCATTAATCATTCTATTCTGACTCACCATCATCCATTCCATTCCTGGTTAACACCATTCAGTTCATTTCTACTCTCCCATTTTCATTTCATTCCCATTTATTATTAAACATCCCATTAATTCATTCATTTTCTCATTTTCCATGATTCATCTAATTCCCATTTTCCTTTATTCAATCCATTTCTTTTAATATTAATCATTCCAATTTGACATTTTTCCCTTTATTTCCATTTAGCATCACTCATTCCATTCCACCACCATTCCATCCATTCCCATTAAGATCCAGCATTCCAATCCCATTTATCATCATTCATTTCATGACCATTTCCCACTATTTCTTCCACTCCCATTTAATATCCATCATTCCATTTCCATTTAACATCTTTCAGTCCATTCCCCATTTTCATCATGCATTCCATTTCCTTTTAACATCCGTATTCCATTCCCATTAATTATCATTCATCCTGGTTTAAGATCACTCATTTCCACTTTCAGTCACTCACTGCATTTGCAATTGACATCGTCATTAGAATCCAACTTTCCAGTATTAACTCCGTTCCCATTTCACACCGTTCATTTCATCCCCACCTTCTATTATCACTTCATTCCCATTTAATATCATTTGTTAAATTCTTATTTTCCAACATTCATTCCATTTAACATCATTCTATTCCATTTATCATCATTCATTCCATTCCCATTTAAGATCAGTCAGTTCATTCCCACTTTCCTGTTTTCATTCCATTCCCATTTTTCATCATTCATTCTACTCCCATTTAACATCCATCATTCCATTCCCATTTTCCATCATTCATTCCACTCCCATTTTCCATCATTCATTCCATTCACATTTTCTGTCATTCATTTTATTCCCACTAACATCATTCATTCTAATCCTAATTAACATCATTCATTCCATTCCCACTCTCCTTTATTCATTCCATTCCCATCTTCCATCATTTATTCCATTCCCATTAACAGTCATTCATTCCATTCCCAGTTTCTCTCCTGGACTTTAGTCCATCTCTCTCCTCATTTATTTAATTCCCTTTTTCCATCATTCATTCAATTTGTATGTTTTCTATTCATTCTCTTTTCACATTCCTGTATTGATTTGATTCTGCTATTACCTCACCCTGGATTCCCATATTCTATATTTTAATTCCATCCTCATTCCCATTTAACATCATTCAAAGCATTCCCATTTCCCAACATTCATTCTAATCTTATCTTCCATCCTTTATTCCATGGCCACATAATATCCATCATTTACATCCCCATTTTCAGTCATACAATCCATTCTCACTAACATCATTCGTCAATTCTCAC
The DNA here is from genome assembly GCF_020745735.1 of Hemiscyllium ocellatum. Classification (NCBI taxonomy): domain Eukaryota; kingdom Metazoa; phylum Chordata; class Chondrichthyes; order Orectolobiformes; family Hemiscylliidae; genus Hemiscyllium; species Hemiscyllium ocellatum. The sequence continues at coordinate 10,120,026 of NC_083435.1, forward strand.
TTTCCATCATCCATTCCACTCCCACTAACATCATTCAATCCTGTCCCATTTTCCTTCATTCATTCCATTCCCATCTTCCATCATTCACTCCAAACCCATTTAACATCATTTGATTGAGTCCTCCTGTTCATGACTTATTCCAATCGCATTTTCCATCATTTATTCAATTCCAATTTCTCACCATTCATACCATTCCCAAATTCCCTCATGGATTGCATTCTCCCTTTTTCTTCATTCATTTAATTCCCATTTTCCGTTGTTCATTCCATTCCCATATTTCCCTTTTCATCCCATTGTCACAAACCAGCATGAATTCACTTATGGTATTACCTTATTCATCTATTCCCACAGTCTGTCGTTCACTCCGCCGTCATTCCATAACCCATTCCATTTCCGTTTATCCTCATTCATTCCATTCTTGACTTATTCTATCCCATGTTCTGCCATTTATTCAATTCCCATTTTGTCTTGAACTTTCCGCTCTCTTTGATTATTTGTTTAATGCTCTGTTTCATCTTTCATTCCAATCCGATTGGTTTTGATCTTCCATGTGATGTGAGTGTTCTGCTGCCTTTATGAATGTGGGAGTGAACTATCTCTTTCAACCACTACGGCTGGTGCACATGTAGTACTGTAATATGAGTCTAACCCGGCAATGTTGAAGGAATGGGAATATAATTCCAAATCAGGCTGGTGTGTGACTTGGAGGCAGTAGTGTTCCTGTGTGATTGTCATCCTTGGGGTATGGGGATCTTGGGTTTGGAAGGAGCTTGGGAGAGTTGTTGCATGCACCTTGTAGACGGTACACGTTGGTGCCATATTTAATTGTTTTTGGTTGCTGTGTTCATTGTTTTCGCTGTCCCTATATTGTGCTGTAACTGGCTCTCTCCTTATCTAAAGGATTCTGTTGTGGGAATTTCTTCCCCTCTAGGGCACATCATGCTCTACTGCCAGGAAATTGGAAATCACCTACAACAAATCTGGTTTCTCAGTTGTCATCTGGGTGAGACTGGGTTCAGTGAGGATTCACCATTTATTTCGATAGACTGTGTCAGTGAACGGAAGCCTTTGGTTAAGGTGATACTAGTGTGCTGCACTGACAGAGACACCAGCCTTCAACTGAGAGGTTAGAGTGAAGAGTAGGATTCCCTGTCTCATTGCTCCATGTAGATATGGAAAGATCAGTGGGCATTATTTGTAGTGCAGGTGATCCTGGAACACCTTTGCTCAGAACATCCCTCTCCCATAGTCCCAATCATGACCAAGTACAACGACAGCAGTGGGAGGTTACTGAGATAGAGGGAGGATTAAATAATTCGAAGGCCCAGAATTATACTGTCGGCACTTGGGTTCAAATCCCACCTGAAAGCTGATGGAATTCCATCAATAAATCTGGATCATAACAGTTGGCCTTAGTAAGAGTGACTGTTAGTTATAGTCGAAACCCCTCTGGCTCACTAAATACCTTCAGGAAAGGAAATCCGCCACCCTTTCCTGGCGTAACTCCAGTCCCACATGTGGCTCTCAACAGCCCTCTGAAATGGCCAAGCAAACTACTCTAGTCACACAACAGTTAGGGATGGGGAGCAAATGCTGGCCCCACTATGAACATCCAGATGACCAGCTGAATAAAGCAAAAAGGACCATGGAGAGACTTGTACACGAGGATGAGAATTTAACATTGACATCCTCACTGAGAAAATCAGTGTGTTGTCTCCTTGGAATTGATGCAAATCTGAATAAATGGGCTCGAAGCACCACAGGAGTAGAAACTAGCTCTCTCTGTGTGAAGGTGTTGAAATCATTAACTCTGCACAAATGCAAGTCTGTCTCCTCACAGATCTCTCCCACTGCTTTCAATTTTTCTGTACTTTGACTTCTGGCTTGCACTTTACTATGTGGGTCTTGTTGTTTCAATTCACTGAGCAAGCGGAGGGAAGTGAAAGAGGAACTTGTATATTGGCCTTCCCAGTTTTTGCTGCTCTCTTGTGACCTGCGTCGCTTTAATGCCATTCCAATGGATGTAGGATTCTACAGTCAGAGCTGTCCAGCTCACAGGGAAGAAAGAGCCCTCTGTCCACTGTGACTGATAGTTCCAAATACTCCACGTTCCAGACCACTTTCTGCTGTCTGGATCTTGGCACGAGCCACTGATATTTGGAGCATGCTTGCAGAATCTGGAATATGCTTCCGAATTCCCTGTATATGCTGACCTTTGGTGAGGGTCCACCCTGGAGATCTATCTTGTCATGTCCCCTTTGGCAGTCTGATAGAGACCATTTAAATCTGGGCATCTTTCCACCCCAATGCATGTTTCCATTCGTGTCATTAACAAGAGGATAGTTTTTTTTTGCATCTTCCAGGACTTTCCATAGCGTGTTAATGACTGTTGGAATTTGGGAAACACAGCACACAGCAAAGTGATTTACCCCACAGCGTGACATTGGCCGGACAGACTGGTTCAGTGATGGTGGCCAATCAGTTACATCCACTTGAGAGAGGCAACAGGGCTTTAAGGTTTAATACCTCATCTAAACACAGCACTGCTAGCATTGCAGCCTTGCTGCACAGGAGATCAGCGTGGCACATCTCCAGTGGGACTCAGATTAGAGTCGAGATTATCACCAATGGAGCCGTGGCTGATTTAGATCCAAAAGCTTTCGCAATTCAAATATTTTCTGAATTGACCATAGAGTGTGTTTGACTACTTCCTTTGTTTAATTTGCTTCATTGTTGGAAATGCACGCTGTTGTGACAATGCAGAATCAGGTCTTTAATGAGAGAACAGAACTGTATGTGTTCAGGTCAATCACCCTTCACTGTCCAGTATACGTGCAGCACTCAGTGACTCACTCACAACCCAGATACTGCCATAGGGTAACTCTAACCTTGACCTTAACCCTAAAGCTTCCTTTCAGCTCAACATGCCATTTCTGTTTCCATTAAATAACGGCTCATCGAAGTGAAACGCAACATGCATCTGAAAGATGTACTTAGCAATCCTTCTCAACCTCTTCTAAATTTCTGTAATGGCCGGCTTAAACTGCGTGATAAATTGACCTTGCAAAATCTTCCATTTCATTCTGATAAATACAGTGGACACCAGATTAACACTTACAGGCCATCATAACCACAGCTGAGTAATTTCCATTCATTCTCTTCTCTGTGAAAACATCTCATAACTTCAGACTCCTTACACAATGCACACCATCTCCAGCAGTCAGATATTTTAGCCCATTGTGTGCTGGTTCCAGAGACAGCCTGGTCGTGAGGTACACAGATGATGTGAACTTTCATTCCCATGGGATGGAGTCAGCCCAAGCAATGGTTAATCCTATCCACACACGTTCTAATCTCCAGGAGGAGGAAGAGGTGGTGTTTTCAATAAGTAAGCAGGTGGGGAGGACAGTTTTATTATTTTTAATGTTTGTATGTGGGATGTGCCAACATTTATCATGTATCCTGAACTGCTCCAGAGAAGGTGGTAACAAGTCATTGCCTTTGGTCACTGATGTCCATGAGGGGTCAGGACAATCACAGTGCTGATCCAACTGTGTGGCGCACTAGGTAATCTCAGTGTGTACTTTACAGGCGACCAGATTGCTGTGGGACTGAAGGCCAAGAGATGGTGGATTTCTTTCCCTACAGAAGGGTGAACCAGATATGTGTGTTTTTTCCAACCATCCACAATGGTTACATGGCTGTCTTTAGCTTTTTATTCCAGATTTTTATTCAGTTTGAATGACCATTCCTGGAGTTGAGCCTATGTTCCCAGAATGTGAGCCTCGGTTCCTGGATGATTCGTCCTGTGCCATTACTGTTATGTTATCTCTTCCCTTGCCCATCTCCCGATCCTGTCCTCCCCACCCCAGGTTATTGGGGTTTGTGTGAAACAAGGTGAATAAGACACTATTACACTACTCAGCTCAGGACTGGAATCTCCCTTCTGTGACCTTGTCCTTTCATCCATTGGCCAATACCATCTCAGCCAAGCTAACCACCAGTATGTTGCAGTAAAGTCTTCTTGTTAGTCAAACAGAATACCTCAATCAGACCGCTCTTGCTTCAGTATGTCAGTTACACGATTTTAATCCCCACTGGGTGCTTAGACATCTGTCAGTTGGCAGCAGGTCCTGGAAGTAGATGTGAGAAGCAGAATCAAGCCTTGTTCCTCTTGCGATATTGGGCCCACACTCTCTAAGAGGTGGACAAAAAGCCTGTTATAGAGGGCCCACCAATACAGAGAGGTTGCTTTATGCAGATGCTGACAGCAAGGCAGCCAAAAGCAGCAGATATTCTAACTGAGGTCACAGAATGGTGGACAGTGTTACAGTGAGAGGTGTTTGATACAAGCTGCAAAATAACATGCTTTGAATTCCTCAAATTTCTGTCCCTGTCTGAAACAAAATTGATAGCAGGTTATAGTGTTCAAGTGAAAGTTATATTACAGAGACTGTGTCGTAGTGAAGATTGTGTTTCAGAGAGTCTAGCACAGTGAATGTTGTGTTCCAGAGTCTGGTACAGTGAAGGCTGTATTGCAGAGAGTGTAGTACAGTGAAAATTGTGTTATAGAGTCTGGTACAGTGAAGACTGTGTTGCAGAGAGTGTAGTACAGTGAATGTTGTGTTACAGAAAGCATGTCACTGAAGGTTATGTTACAAAGAGTTTATTACATGACGTTTGTGTTGTAGAGAATGTGCTATGATGAAGATTACAGTAGAGAATGTCACGGTGACATTTTATAGAGTGTGTGCAACACGCAGGTTGTGCTGTAGAGAGTGTAGGAGAGCAAAGATTGTGTCAGATAGTGGTGTAGTGAAACTTGTATTAGAGAATGTGCTAAAGTGAGGATTGTGTTATAGACTCATACAGTGAAGTGTGTATCATAGAGAGAGTGGTATAGTGGAGATTAAGTACAGAGATAGCGCAGTGAAGATCTCATGACAGAGTATCACAAAGAAGATTGTTATAGAGATTGTGTAACATGAACATGGTGAAATCAAGACAATATGTTACATCTAAAAGATGGGCTGCAGGGAGTTTGAATACAGACTGGTGATAACTAACTTAACTAAACTTTGAAAAGCACTGATCATGGAGAACCTGAGAGGTGCAGAGTCTCTGATAAAAAGCAGAGGCTAAATATGAATTGGTTGTGGATTTCAGTGTTAAGCAGGGAGGCTCTCAGTGTATCTCAGGGATGATTGCTGACCATTCCATTGTCTGTTTCTCTCTCCAGGTTGTTGACAGCTAATTCCAAGGAACTGTTCACTTTGATTCATTTCCCTGCCTTTTTCCTTCAGCAAACCCCTTCAGCAGCTCTGAGGAATGAACCATCGGACATTGGGCACGTTCAGGCAGTCACTCTCTTCTTTCCAGTTCTGCTTATGAGACAGTCCAGGAGTCATCACGATTTCCATTTTGTTTTCCCACAGCAATTCCAACCTTCTGTTTCTCCTCCTCCTCCTTTTCATTTCTACAGTTTGATATCCTGGATGTTGTCATTTTCTCTGGACTTTATCAACCTTTTTAAATTATTTTGAGAGATGTGCTTGGTAGTCAGTATTTTTGTTCACTTGGGACCCCATCTCAGCTCCTGCCGTTTTCATCGAATCAGTCAGGGAAGTCTGGAAGTGCCGGATGGGAGTGGGACATTATTCCAGTTTGAGGGGAGGGTGTGTCTTGTTTAAAATCAGCAGGATGACAGCGGTGTTACAATTAGGGAAGAAACAGGAATGTTTCTGAGCTTTGTTCCACTTCCAGAAACTCCCAGCCTCCTGTGGAACAGACAAAGTTGTTTCTGTGTAACGGGCTTGTTTTGAAGGTGACGCACAGTGAGGTCAGATAGACCCTCGATGGGAAGTGACGCCTTAATGCAAACCTCATCACACCAGCTCAATGGGTCAGTGCGTCTGTTCGAGATAGTCAGAGGCCAATGGGTCACAGAGATCAGTGGGTCACAGAGATCAGTGGGTCACAGTGATCAGTGAGTTGGAGATCAGTGGATCACAGAGATCAGTGGGTCACGGAGCTCAGTGGGTCAGAGTGGTCAGTGGGTCAGAGAGATCAGTGGGTCAGAGAGATCGGTGGGTCAGAGAGATCGGTGGGTCAGAGAGATCGGTGGGTCACAGAGATCAGTGTGTAAGAAGATCAGTTGGTCGTGCTTTGGTCGGTTAAATTCTGCCCAATCTGCCCTCGTGTGTTTGAGCCGGTGTTTCTGTCCCTCAGTGGGATTGAGGATTGTGTGGAATGGGAGAGAGAGAGAGAGAGCAGTGTTTCAGTGAGGCTGGGCAGGATGCTGCTGGAATTACCGTAGGAAAGTGGAGCTCCGAGGGGGGTTTGTGAACACTCAGTGAGGAACAGGGTCATTGCTGCTGCTTGGCAAACAGCTACTTACCTTCAGCTCTGTTTTAACAGTAGGTGGCACCCAGGGCAAACTGGCCAGAGGGTACTCATCACCCACAGAGGCTGCCAGTGAGAACCAGCTTGTCCAGAACATCTCGAGGACCATCTCCAAGAAGATCATGGCTGGGGAACTCTCTGCTGCTGATGTCGGCCCAGTGATGTGGTCCGTCATTCGGCGTTATCCGGCTTTTCCCAAAGAGGTCAGGCGCTCTACCAAAGTCCTTCTCAATATCCCAAATACCGGAATCCCCCAAGTCAGTTCCAGGTCTGGGAGAGGACCAGGGAGACACAGAGGATCCAATGTGGTTGGCTCCCCTGCAGTTTCCCCAAAGAAGCCTAAGGGAGGAGTTGCTGGCTCTCCTGGAGACCGGGAAGCCATTCCCATTCCCAGTCCCCAGCAAACCCACAATGGAACCGTGAGCCCTCCCAGCACCAGGACGCCTGAACCAAACAAGCCGGAGATTTTTGGAGGTATTTAAAATCCTGCAGCAGCTTGCTAGCACTGTCTCACACACAACCTGACCGCGGTTTTAGTCTTGCTGAGTCAAAACAATGACCAAACTCAAACACACAACACGTATGCTCAATGCAGAATCAGAAAACCACAGCACAGGGTTACAGCACAGAAAGGGTCCATTTGGTCCATCATTGTGGTACTAGCTTCTTGCAAGACAATGCACTTTGTCCCATTCTCCCCTCCGCCTTTTCCCCAGAGCCCTGCAATTCCTTTCTCTTCAGGTTCCAATTCTCCTTTGACTGAATCAGCTTGTAGCAACCTCTCACATAACACAGTCTAGATCCCCACATTTCCTCCTCTGACTGTTGTTCCTTTTCCAATCAGTGATGACTGGTTTGCGATCCTTCTGCCAACAGGAACAGGATTCCCTTACCGCCTCGTTCTGGACCCTTAAAGATTTTGAACTCTGCTCTCAAACTATCTCTGAAACTTGTCTGCTCTGAGGCCAATCCTACTGCTCACTAACTAATGTAAGGCCAGCAGCCAGTTGACAGACTCGATTGGGGTTTTCTCCCCAGCTACCATTCCGAATTCCAGCAATCTGTGCCCCTATATCCCCAGCTCCCTCGGCATCAGCCCCACCAGAGAATCGTGCCCTTTGTTTCACGTTGAGGAGAGTTTTGTCTGATGCAGAAAGTTGCTGCGATTTTGAGGGCACTGCCTGGAAACAAATTGACCTTTTAAAGGGGAATTTGATGAACATTTCCAAAAGGAGGAATTGTACGGCTCTGGGGAATGAAAGTGGAATCTGATAGCTCTTTAAAAGAGCTCTTCCAAACGGACCAACAGCTTCCTTCTGTGATCCATCATTCAGAGTTGCTCATGGAGGGCTCAAATGGCTAATTTAGTAAGCCTTTCTTGTTCAATGGGATTCCTCCCATTTGCATGGAACTAGCCCGTTGTTTCCGCTCTCTGTGTTGTAATGAGAATTCTGAAGGAATGGTGAATTAGACTTGGAGGGGATCTTGGGCAGTAATCGCACACACACACACACACACACACACACACAGTGGTTAGCACTGCTGCCTCACAGCGCCAGAGACCCGGGTTCAATTCCCGCCTCGGGCAACTGACTGTGTAGAGTTTGCTCGTTCTCTTTCCTCCAGGTGCTCCCGTTTCCTCCCACACTCCAAAGATGTGCGGGTCAGATGAATTGGCCATGCTAAATTGCCCGTAGTGTTAGGTAAGGGGTAAATGTAGGGGTACGGATGGGTTGCGCTTCGGCGGGTCGGGGTGGACTTGTTGGGCCGAAGGGCCTGTTTCCACACTGTAAGTAATCTAATCTACACACAGAGTGGAGAAATCAGAAACACACACACACAGCGGAGAAATCAGAAACTGACTTTTTTTCCCACCCACTCCTGTTTCCTTTCAACAGGCCAACGCTATGAAGTCTCTCAGCACAGTACCTCTGAGGCTAATCCTTCCCAAACCATTCACAGTCCAGGAATGGCAGGTACACGCTTTCAAACTTTGTCCCTCTCTGTTCTTTCTCAGGTAAAGGCCCGCCACTTTCTGACATGGAGAACATCGTCGTTAACTTTACTAGAACCTTCTTTTTTTACCAAGGGTACTTCAAATGGCGATTGTTCAGGTTCGGAATGTAAACTGGCCTCGTACCTCATGTTTCCTTTTGAAGACAGGCCACCTCGTGACACATTTATATCGCACATTTCACCCGGGAAAAGGCATTCTGCAATGAACATTGTCAAAGGTTAATCAGTGCAATGGACACCACAAGGAAATCTCAGACTGGTGACTGAAAGCTTGATCATAGAGACAGGTTTGAAGGTGCAGAAGTGAGGGGAAGGTCAGAGAGGTGTAAGGAGGAAATCCCAGGGCCTGGGGCTTTGCAAACTGAAGGCACAGCCGGTCATAGTGGAGTGATTACAATTGGGATGGTGGGGGTGGTGGTGCAGCACAGGTCTCTCAGAGAGCTGTGAGGCTGGAAGGTATGGGAAGAGTGAGGAGGTCTGAGCCATTTATACCAACATTTCACTGAATTGACTGGGGCCAGGTGTATCTCAGGGAGCACAGGAGACTGGGGACCAAAACCCGCTGCAAATTAAAACAGGAGCAGGAGAGATTGAACGATCTGAAGTTTACAATGGGTGCCGGTGGGAGTGCTCATAGCTTGGGGAGCATTGGAATAGGAAAGGCTAAAGGCCTGATCATTTCAGGAGCTGCTGAGCTGGGTTGTGGGTGGATGGGTGAGACCGTGGAGGTGGAAGTAGGCGATGTTGGTGTTGAAGAGGAGGTGCGTTCAGATCTAGGACAATCTCATTGTGCAGATTCAATGGGCCGAATGGCCTCATTCTGCATTTTAACACCTCTGCGGGTCTGAACAGACAGATAAAGGTACTATCTCCTTGGGAACACACTGTGTACTCTCAACACTGAGGCATCACTCCCAAAGCTCCAATGTGGTATTTCACAAAATAGCCCGGAACCAATCCCCTTCTTCCCAGCACAGGGTTACTGCAGGGAGGATGGGGAGGAGCACATTGCTATCACACACACACACACACACACACACACACACACACACACACACACACACACACACGTCTGTCACTGGGGAACTGGATTGGAACAGGCGTTGTCGGATTTCAGTCAAAAATTCTGCCTTTGAAGAGGAGGGGCGCTGCCTCATGAACTCAGCACTGTCACTTCGCATGGGAATGCTGACTGAACATTGATCCAGCCTTTCTCATTCTGTAACCTCTCAGGATCTGGGCCAGGTGGAGACAAAACTCAGGGGGCAGGCAGTGAGGAGGAGGAGGAGGAGGAGGAGGAGGAGGAGGAGTTGGAGGAGTTGGAGGAGGAGGAGGAGGAAACAGGGCAGGAGGAGGAGGATGAAGAGCTGACCACTCCCTCGAAAACAAAGCTGGAGGGCCCGGCCATTCCCGGCGGTCCCTCAGACAGTCCTCCCACAGCCGCCAATGACCCACTCCTCACTATCCAGAGCTCTTCCCCAACGCAGGCTCCCAGTGACCTTCGACCTTTTGACCTCCCGGATTTGACCACTGCCGTGAACTCTTACCACGTTGCGCCTGACGACAAACTCTTGGCTTCCATTACAGGTAACCGACTGATGTGGCGCTGATGGGTAGATTCTCTCCACACAGGAAGCAAAGGTGGGATGCCAACTTAGCCCATGGCTAGACCATGTCATTGACCCCCTTCTGACCTCCCTTGTCTCCCTTTCTTTCCAGGTTTCCTGTACTGGCTGTGGCCGGTTTTTCTTTTTGCAGGAACTGAGCACAATCACGCAGGCGGCCATTTTGTTTCCCGCTTGCTGCACAGGAGCAGGTTGGAGGCCATTCACCCCATCAGACCCGTGCTTGCACTTGGTTCAGTCACCAACTCCATTGGCCTGGTTTCCCCTACAGCCTTTCCCGATGGAAACTGCCTGGGGAAAGGAAGGAAACAATCCCAGATTGTCACTCCCATTCCTGTGAAGAGGGGTTTCCTGAGTTGACCCCTGGGTGGTTGGTGGGGGCTGCTGTTGGAAGCCCCACAGAAATCATTCCCCTCGCCGTGCTCGATCACAATGTGCAGTGGAGTGTACTGTTTGTGGAATTGGTGGGGCCGGAGGTGGGGTGGGTGCCGTGATGTCAGGTGACCACCCACCATAAGGCCAACAGCATCACTGCCCACCCTCACTGACAGGGGAGGGAGTGGGTGAGGGTCTGGGTGTGGGTGTGGGTGTGGGGGAGGGAGTGGGGAGGTTGTAGGGGTGGTAGTGGGGGAGGGTGTGGGGGAGGGTGTGGGGGGGAGAGTGGGGGAGGGAGTGGGGGAGGGAGTGGGGGAGGGAGTGGGGGAGGGAGTGGGGGAGGGAGTGGGGAGGGAGTGGGGGAGGGAGTGGGGGAGGGTCTGGGTGTGGGTGAGGGAGTGGGGAGGGTGTAGGGGAGGGAGTGGGGGAGGAAATGAGGGAGGGAGTGGGTGAGTGTGTGGGTGTGGGTGAGGGTCTGGGTGTGGGTGTGGGGGAGGGAATGGGGAGGGTGTAGGGGAGCGGGTGAGGGAGGGTGTGGGGGAAGGAGTGGGGGAGTGTGGATGTGGGTGAGGGTCTGCTGTGGCTGTGGGAGAGGAGGTGGGGAGGATGAAGGGGAGGGAGTGAGGGTGTGGGTGAAGGTCTGGGTGTGGGGGAGCAAGTGGGGAGGGTGTAGGGGAGGCTGTGGGGGAAGGTGTAGGGGAGGGAGTGGGGGAGGGAGTGGAAGAGGGAGTGGGTGACTGTGTGGGTGTGGGGGAGGGAGTGGGGAGGGAGTGGGCAGGGAGTGGGGGAGGGTGTGATGAGGGTCTAGGTGTGGGTGTGAGTGTGGGGGAGGGAGTAGGGAGGGTGTAGGGGAGAGAGTGGGCGAGGGTGTGGGTGTGGGTGTGGGTTTGGGGGAGGGAGTGGGGAGGGTGTGGGGGAGAGTGTGGGCGAGGGTCTGGGTGTGGGTGTGGATGTGGGGAGGGAGTGGGGAGGGTTTAGGGGAGGGAGTGGGGGAGGGTATGGGCGAGGGTCTGGGTGTGGGTGTGGGGAGGGAGTGGGGAGGGTGTGGGGGAGGGAGTGGGTGTGGGTGAGGGTGTGGATGAGGGTCTGGGTGTGGGTGTGGGAGTGGGGAGGGTTTAGGGGAGGGAGTGGGGGAGGGTGTGGGTGAGGGTCTGGGTGTGGGTGTGGGGGAGGGAGTGAGGAGGGAGTGGGGGAGGGTGTAGGGTAGAGAGTGGGGGAGGGTCTGGGTGTGGGTGTGTGGGAGGGAGTGAGGGAGGGCCAAGGTGCACCCCTGGAAGGAGAGGGCGTGGTGGGGAGAAAGTAAAGGGAAAGTGTTTCGGTACAAATCAGGGACAATGTGTGAAAGGGGTTAAATCAGGGGAACTTTAAGAAGGGGTTAAATCGAGGAAAGTGCTCTGAGAGTTCTGTTTTGAAAGAGATAGAATCGTTTTATGTTTTTGGAGAATCAAAGCCTTTCACATTCCTTCCATTCTCTGTTTTCTTGTCGCCTCTTCAGACCAGGTTGCTCATTTTCGCAACGTGACGGTTAGGGACGTTACTCCCCAAGCCTTCCGCCTGTCTTGGAAGGTTCCGGAAGGGGCCTTCGATTCTTTTGTCGTCCAATACAGAGTGGCTACAGGCTCTGTGCGCTGGGAGGAACGGAAAGTGCAGGGGCGTTTCCGCTCGGTGCTCCTCAAGGGGCTGCTCCCTGGCACAGACTACACCATTAGATTGTACGGAGTTCAAGACGGGCAGCGGACTGGGCCTACTGCGCTGAACGTGACCACAGGTAACCCGCCCAGCCTCACGGTGACCCTTCACTGAGCATTCAGTCACCCCACAGGCTGGCTCTCTCCCCCTGACCATTCTCCATCCCCTCCAACAACAACCACCCACTTACATTCCTGTATCCCCCTTCCACCATATCCCAAAATGCTGAACAACTGGTAAAGTATCTTCACAGCGATGAGACTGTGTTGTAAGGTAGGATAGAGACAACCTGTGTGTGTATGGCAAAATCCCACAGACAGAAATGACATCAGCCCATAAATTGTTAATTTCAGAGTGGGTACTGGCTGAATAACATTCTCTGTCTCTCTCTCTCTCTCTCTGTGAAATACCAGGTTGTGAAATATCCCCCATGCCACATTCTGAATGCAGGAAATGCCATAGCTCATTTCTTTCTTTCTAGAAAGTTCTGCCAGCTGTACATGGGTACTCACCCTCTTACCTCTGAGGGCGAGCGTTGTTGACCCGAGTCCCAGGCCTGAGGCCTGACCACAATAATTGTATTCATTATCGCCTGCAGGGGGCTCTGAGGGAGTGCCACACTGTCTGAAGCATTCTCTTTCAGTGACCCAAAAGATCCTGTGGCCATTATTTCTCAGCGTGCTCCTTGGGGGGTTATGAGCCAATATATGATTTCCCAGCCATTCCCATTTCAGAACCGACCAATTATCTGTCATTGTTTGCTCTCCTCTAATTGGCTGTCACATCTCCAACAAAAGCAACCTGCCTTTATATAGTGCCTTTAATGTTTAAAACAGCACAATGTGCTTCGTAGAGAATTTGTAAACCAAAGCCATCCGGTCAGGTGACCAAAAGCTCGATGAAGAAGGAGACTTTAAGAAGCTCCTTAAAGGTGACGGTGGGGTAGAAGGATCAAGCTGGACGGAGGGTATTCTGTCATGCTGTAAGGTCTGAACATGCGGGGGGTTGGGAACCGAATAGTTTACGACCTGGAAGGAGTTTGTGTTAGTGCTTGAGCCTTCTTCATCGTCTCTGTAACTATGGTGATCTAACAAGGCCAATTATCTGAGAAATGACAGTGACAGTTGCCCCTGATTGAAATACTGGACCATACGGTACAGGAGGGGTCCATCGGCCCATCGAGTCTATGCCACCAGTGCTACACTAAACCTACACCAGGCCCACTTTCCTGCATTAGGCCAACAGCCTTGAGTTTTCTGATGTTTCAAGTGCACACCCAAGTACGTTTTAAAGGTTTCCCACCTCACTCCCCTCCCAGGCAGTGCCTTCCAGATTCTCACTGCCCTCGGGGTGAAAACACATTTGCCTCGAATTTCCCCCTTTCAATTGAAAATGATGCTCCTTTGACTCAGGGGGTTAGCTCCTCCATATCCCCCCGACCACGCCCTTCAATCTTACACACCTCAATCAGGCCCCTTCCCCACCCCTCAGCCTTCCCTGCTCTCAGCCTGTCTTCACGACAGGGTCAGGACAAGGAGGCTGTGCACATCACTGAGTTAGCCACGGTTTGGTCTCAAGGTAGGAGAGGACTTAATGGGCCTTGCCTAGGGAGAGGAGAGGATTGATCATTACTCCAGTACTGTCCACCCTTAAAACTATCTGTACTGGACTGGACTCTCCCTGAAATTCCAACAGTGTAGGCCATGAGTGATACTGTTGCCAGGGTCAGAGGGTAACAGGGTCAGAGGTCACACCAGTGCTTGGCTAAGCCCTCGACTGTACTGTTCCTGAAGATGTTTTAAGTCTCAGTTGGTCCTTCTGTTAGATTCCGTGGAACCAGTGAAAGTGGGGAAGCTTGGAAGACTCACCTTCTCTGACATCACAGAGCGCTCCCTGCGCCTGGCCTGGACTGCGGACAGGGACTTTGACACCTTCCTCGTACACTACCGCATTGTTGGGTCCAAGGAGGTGCACAAGCTGAAGCTGCCCGGCAACCTTCGCTCCTCGCTCATCACAGACCTCAGGCCTGGCACCAAGTACTCCATTTCCCTCCATGGTATCTCATCTGGCCAGCGGACTAAACCGATCAGCAGCACCACAACCACCACAGGTCAGTGGCTTCCCTCAAACCTCATGAGGAGGCTGTTCAGCCCATCTTTCAGGGGATTGCAGCTTCACTGGCTGGGCTAGCTGTTATTGACCGTCCCTAACTCTCCTTGAGAAGGTGGTGCTGAGCTGCCATCTTAACCTGCTGTGGTCCACCTGGGGTGAGGGGAGGAATTTGGGGGGAGGCGGAGCCTGCTGCATTTAGACCAATCAGGAGCTGGCACAGGCCACTCAGCCCTTCGATCATCTTTAACAAGATCATGACTAATCTGGTTATTCCCACTATAACTTCTCAGCCCCTGGTTTGACGGGGATCTCTGTCGCTCTGCCTCAAAGGGAAAGAGATTGCCAAGTGATTACAACCCCACGTGGGAGAGAGGAAAAGAAAATCTCAGCTCTGTTTTAAATTGGGCCACTCCTCGTTCTGAGAAACGGTGACACCCCTTGCTCTGGAATCTCCAACAAGAGGAAACATCCTTCCCTGCCATGACACCGGCAGTTCCATTAGGAAGGCTGCTCCAGGATTTTGACCTAGGGACATTAAAAGAACAGGATATAGCTCCCAGTCTGGGTGGTGTGTGAGTTGGAGGGGAACCTGAATAGCTCCCAATCTTGAATATTAACAAATATCCCCGTCAGTAATTCTTTGTCTTTTTTTCCCAATTAACTCCCACAGAGGGTGTAAAACTGGGCAGCGTGTCCACCTCTGATATCACGGCTAACTCCCTCCGACTCTCCTGGACGGTGGACAGGGCCCACTTTGACTCCTTTTTAATCCAGTACAGAGTCCAGAGCTCTGAGGAGACCCAAAACATCACAGTCACCGGCGGGCAACGATCCCACCTCATCGTAGGCCTCAAGCCTACTACCAGATACACCATCTATCTCTACGGGATTTCTGATGGAGTAAGGACAGAGCCTTTGACCACTACTGTGACCACCTCAGGTACCTTGACCTCTACGTCACATATTCAACTCCTCACCAGTCAATTAATTTGTACCTTTCAGAGAAAATATCCTAGCCAGTTCCATTGACATGAGATCGTGGAGAGAGAATGGTTCCTTCATTCTACATTTTAATGAATGGGGATATTTTACTGAGTATCTCCAAGAAGGAGTCCCACAGGAACAGACGGATATTGATCTGACACCACCTCCCCCATCACCTTGTCACAATATGTTCTCCCAGTTGGATTCTGGGTAATTTACCACTCAGAAACAGACCACGTGCTCCTCCTGGGTCTTCTCTCTAAGATCCTCATTTAAGCCAATCCCCACATCCATCTAAATCTACGTCTATCCTGTATTTGCCCTCAACCATTCACCAGCATCATTCCCTTTGGCAGGGCTAATCACTATCTAATTGAAAAGGGTTCTCCTGAATTCCCGACTGGATTCTTGACTGACCGTCTTATGAAGATGGTCGCTAAATTCCACTCTCCCTATGCAAGTGGAAACCCTTGGGCCATGGCCACTCTGATATCCCCTTCCCAAAGGTCAGGGGATTTATTTGCCTTCCCTATCGCCCAGCCTGTTCAATCCTTGCTGGTAATTTATGTTTCGGACATGACAGGCCACTCGTGCACCCACCTATGACAGGCATTCAACTTCATTGGAGGAAGGACTTGCATTTACATAGCACCCCTTTGCAAACTCAAGATGTCCTTGGAAGCAGTTTGCAGCCAATGACGTGCTCTTTCCGAGGATCGTCAGTTTTTGGTGCACAGCAAGATCCAAACTCATGACCGTGTCTTCAAAAGAATGGCTGTGCAGTCATAACAGAGGATGCCCAGTGAGTGATGCTCCCTCAGTGAGTGATCCCTCAATGAGTGAGCTCCTTCAGTGAGTGATGTTCCCTCAGTAAATGACACTCCCTCAGTGAGTGATGCCTCAGTGAGTGATGGTCCCTCAGTGAGTGATCCCTCAGTAAATGATACGTCAGTAAATGATCCTTCAGTGAGTGAGGTCTCTGAGTGAGTGATCCCCTTCAGTGAGTGATCCCTCAGTAAATGATCCTTCAAGTGAGTGAGGTCTCTCATTGAGTGATCCCTTAGCATGATCCCTCAGTGAGTGACTCTCCCTCAGTGAGTGATCCTCAGTGAGTGATCCTTCAGTGAGTGACTCTCCATCAGTGAGTGATCCTCAGTGAGTGACGGTCCCTCACTGGATGATCCCTCAGCGAGTGAGCTTCCTCAGTAAGTGATCCTTCAGTAAATGATCCCTCAGTGAGTGAGACCTCTCAGTGAATGAGGTCTCTCAGTGAGTGATCCTTTGGAGTGGTCTCTCAGTGAGTGAGGTCCCTCAGTAAATGATCTCTCAGTGAGTGATCCATCAGTGAGTATAGTCCTTCAGTGAGTATGGTCCCTCGGTGAGTGACAGTCCCTCAGTGAGTGATCCTCAGTGAGTGATCCTTCAGTGAGTGACTCTCTATCAGTGAGTGATCCTCAGTGAGTGACGGTCCCTCACTGGATGATCCCTCAGTGAGTGAGCTCCCTCAGTAAGTGATCCTTCAGTAAATGATCCCTCAGTGAGTGACACCTCTCAGTGAATGAGGCCTCTCAGTGAGTGATCCTTTAGAGTGGTCTCTCAGTGAGTGAGGTCCCTCAGTGAGTGATCCCTCAGTAAATGATCTCTCAGTGAGTGATCCATCAGTGAGTATAGTCCTTCAGTGAGTATGGTCCCTCAGTGAGTGACAGTCCCTCAGTGAGTGATCCCTCAGTGAGTGACGGTGCCTCATTGAGTGAGCTCCCTCACACACGTGCCCTATCCTGGTGAGGTTACAGCAGGAGAATGGGCCATGTCTGGGGGAGACTCCCCTTTCCTCTCTCCAAACCCCAGCTCCTTAAAGATGGAGCACCAAGCCGAGGCGTGAACATAAGGTCCACAGCAATTGGGTGGTGAAACGGTCCTGAGGAGGTGTGCCTCATTGTCCTCTTGTTCCTAAACGGTGACCAACTGGCCAGCTCCTCTGTGTCAGACCCTCCTGCATATCCCACTGGACGATTTACCCCTCACTCGGATCAGCTCCGATCTGAGTGGCTCCGAGATGACAAGGTTTCGGGAGGGAATTCTAGAACATTCCAGAATGCAGGGCCGCCGGTGGGATATGCCACAGTTCCAGAGGCCGGAAATGAGGATATCTCAGAGGCTGCAGGGTTTGAAGGAGTTGAGGAGGATTTGATTCACGTTTTTTTTCTCTCGCTTCCTTTCTCCCATCCAGTGAAGGTGCAGCCACAGTGGGGTGAAGTGAGGGACCTCTCAGTATCAGACATCACGGCCGACTCTCTCCAGCTCTCCTGGGTGACTGAGAGGCAATACGACTCTTTCTTCATTGAGTACAGAGCTGAAGAGGACCATGACCTCCAGAGCCTGACGGTTCGTGGTGACCATCGATCGGCCACCATCACAGGCCTCAGGCCTACCACCAAATACACCCTCTATGTCTATGGGGTCTCGGCCGGTCAGCACACTGCTCCGCTGAGTGTGGTCGCCACCACCACAGGTAATGTTAGAATAACAACCGGAATACATTCTGTCAACAAGTCAGTCTCGCTCAGTCCAAACCACAGCCGTGTCTCTGCAATTCACTGGGCGACCTTCACTCTTTCAGAGCAGATCCCTTCAGAATAGAATGATGCAGAAGCATCCACATCAGGCCATTCTGCCCCCTCAAGCCTGCTGGGCCACTTAGACTGGTGACCTTTTGCCTCAGCCCACACCTTCACCCCAGCACCAAATTCCCAAATCCTTCCATTTCCTGTATGTCCCCAAATCATTCTGTCTCTGTCTTAAACAGCCTCAGCGACTGACTCTCGCCGGGTCTATGGGGCGGAGGATTCCAAAGATTCCCAACCCTCGGAGCGAACACATTTCTCCACCTGTCAGCCCTTAATTGCCCACCTCAGGGTCATATTGCCTGAGAGGGACTCTAAAGCCAAGGGAACCAGCTTGTAGAGGCTGGTGTTTTTGGCCCACACGTCCGTCCTCTGATCGTTTCCTCCGACCTCCTCCTCCTCCCATCGATGGAGAGCTACTGTCGGCCTTGCCCAGTATTCTCTGTGGAGGGAAAGCAGTGGGAGCAACAGGAGATGGGAGGAGGAGGAGGGGAGGATTGGGGATTGCCGGTTCTCATTTCCAATGGGAAGGTCCCAGGAGTGAGTATTCCCCTCCCTCAGCCTGCTCGGGAGAAATGAGAAACCAGCTGTTTATCCCGGTGCAGTTTTAATTAGTTCAGCCCCACAACGTGTATTCAGTGACAACAGCTAATGAAATCCTGGCCACCGGTCAGACATTCCTTCATTCATGGAGAAAGGAAGGAGATCATTATTAACAGCAGAAGGATGGATCGGATTTACCACCTTCCCGGGAATAATGTTCCTCCTTTCGCATGGCATGATCGATCCGAGGGCAAGGGTCTGTCTTTCCTCTGGCCTCCGTCTTCAATGGAAGTTGGAGGGAGTGGGGGAAGGGGTATACGGGAGACGGAGTGGGGCATGAATGTGGGAGGGGGTGAACAGGGGAGGGAGTGAGGGAGGGAGTGGGCAAGGGAGTGAACGGGGGAGGGAGTGGGGAAAGAGGGAGTTAGGAATGAATGTGGGAGGGGGTGAATGGGAGGGAGTTGGGGAAGGGGTGGGGGAGGAGTGGAGAAGTGAATGGGGAGGAAGAGAGTGAGGGAAGGTGTGGAGGAGGGACTGGGGAAGTGAATGTGGGAGGGGGTGAAAAGGGGAGTGGGGAGAGATGGGGGAATGAATGGGGGAGAGAGGTAGTGAGGGAAGGAGTGGGGAGGGAGTGAGTAGGGGAAGGAATGGGGAGTAAGAGAGAGTGAGTGGGGAGTGAGTGGGAGAGTGGGGGAATGATTGGGGGAGTGAGTATGGAGTGAGGATTGAGTGTTGCAGTCTAACTGAGGCATAGGAGGAGGGATCCAGCTGTTGGAGGGAGCAGGGGTTGAGGCCGTGGTTAGTCTGAAGGAGGCCTGAGGGTTCTCATTGTGCATCAAGCCAGCAGCTGCTCAGGCCCAGGGTCGACTAGGCCCAATCTTTCCCCAGGCCCTACATACCCCAGGCCCAACCTTCCCACTCGGCCCAACCTCCCCCAGGCACAGTCTCCCCCACACCTAGCCTCACCCAGACCTGAACACCTTTCCCTGGCCCAATCTTCCCCAGATCAAGCCTTGCCAAGGTCTGAATACCTTGCCCCAAGTGCAACCTTCCTCCAGGCCCAGCCTCACCCAGGCCCAGCCTCGCCTCAGGCCTGAACACCTTCCCCCAGGCCCAGCCTCACCCAAGCCCAATCTCCCCCATACCCAGCCTCACCCCAGGCCTGAACAGCTTTCCCTGCAGGTGCGGTTGCTGGGTCATGGAGCTGAGGGCACAGCCTTGCATTTCTCTCTTTGTAAAATGTTTCCTTCACTTGGAGCTGCCGATGAATCTGAGGTTCAGATTTTTGCACAGCCTTTGGGAGCTGGAGGAGCCTGAGGTAGGCCCCATGTTAGCTGTAACTGTGTGTGAGGCAGATTTAAACCTGATCACCTGGAACACAGATGGCTCACAGAACAAGTTTGGCTTTCTATTTTTGAGTTGATTTAGTGTGGAGCATTTCCAGTAGTTTTTCAGTGAATTTTTGGTTCATTTGTCGGTCATCTTTCCCTTGCCCTCCTCGAGATTTGCAGGTGCTGATGCCAAGAGATTAAGGCTTGAGAACATCTGACTGTGTGCCCACTCTGTCCAGTGTTAGCCCGTTTCTGAATGCTTGGCCACACCCGTACCAGCGACCCTGAATTCCTGAGTTTAAATCTCATCACAGCCACTGAGCTGTTACCTTATTCCCATGCTAAGCTGGACTCCTTGCCTATTCTAGCTGCCCCTTGCTGAGGGGGTGGTCAGCTGCTTTGTGGAACCTTCACAGCCCAACAAACATGGACCTCCGTCACTTTAAGAAACCATTTGTCTGGGGAAGTGAACCTGCAGCTTGCTGACCTGGTCTGGCCTACGTGTGACTCCAAACCAACACCAGCCAGTTGGCTCCACTAATCAAATTAGTCAGGCAGGATCATAGTAGCTGCAGTAGGCCATTCAGTCCTTCAGGCTTGCCTGTCCATTCAACAAGATCATTAATGATCTTTACTTCTGAATTCCCAGATTATCCCAAATCCCTGCGTCCTGACGTCTCCCGATTCCTGTCAGAACTCAACAACGAAGTGCCCACAGACCTTCGAGGGAAGACTTTTCTCCGTGCTACAATTCAGCCTGAATCAAAACACCCCACTGCCTAATTCTGAGACCGTCTCACCCTCTTGATCCCCCTTCTCAGTGCCCACCCTGTCAGGCCCTTCCTCAATGAGATCAACTCTGAGGAACACCAGTCTAACACCCTCAAATGCTCTGACCGTGGAAGATGTTGTTGGGAATGGACAATAAATTGGACCACACTAACATCACTCAGGTCCTGGGGGAGATCTCGGTAAAGAAAATGTCTTTGATAAAGTAACGATTGTGAAAGATACCTCAGCATAATACCGCTGAGAACTCCAGAGAGTGTGTCTGATCGGTGCTGTTACCCTCCAGGAGAAGTAATCAATCCCACACCAGTAACAACCCATCTTTTTCTCCTCTCTTGCCTTTGTTGACTCCCACAGATAAGGACGCAGCCAGGCTGAAAAAGGTTGGGCAGCTTTCAGTCTCTAATGTCACATCTGACTCCTTCCAGCTTTCCTGGGCAGCAGATGGTGCTTTTGATTCCTTTGTGATACAGTACAGAGTGCCCAGTTCTAAAGTGGCACGGAAACGCACGGTAACTGGTGACAGCCAGAGATCGGTGATCACAGGCCTCAGGCCTAGCACCAGCTACAGAGTCTTCCTCTTTGGGGTTTCCCATGGCCAGCGCACAAGACCACTGACTGCCCTTGTGTCCACCAGAGGTAATGCTTTCAATAAATGGAGCCCTCATCACTCAAGGCTGGGAAGAACAGATCGGTCTTCCTGTGACCTATGCCATACACCGTCTCTGTGCTGTTATTTGGGCCAATGATGCTTGTGCCCCTGAAAACTGCATGGCAGGGTCAAAGTGCATGGCCAGGCTCATTGACCCGACTGTCAGGAACCTCATGCACCCCACACCCCCTCCCTCACTTGTTACACCACCATCGCATGAAATTTGAATTCATCTGGATTTGTTCTGAGCTGAGACCACAGCTGGATGTTTGTCTCCATGTGTGATTTGTTTTACATGAATGTAAACACACATTCACTGATCATCCATAATCATTTCCACAGCTTTTGCATGCACCATGGAGCAGAACTTGCTTGATCTCAGGAACTCCAAACCAATCTTCATTCCCAGGAAGAAATCATAGTTGGCCATCCTTCCTCCATCTTTGAGCTAGAAATCACTGGCCTCACGTTCACCCTCATTGATTCCATTACTGTCACAGTTGCTAATGATTGTGAGAAATCCTAGCGTTTTCCATCATTTTCATCAAACTTTCAGCATTTTTGATTAACTGTAAAAAGACTATTTCTGTGCTATATGACTCTAAGTGAGATGAACTGGATTGCTGTTTGGGAGAGGTGGGGCTGATGGAATGAATGGGCTAAATGGCCTCTTCTTTTCCTTTACTACCGTAAGAACTTGAGACAATGGGAGAGGAGCAGTGGGAAAAGGAGATTTTAAAAAAGTGTGGAGAAATTCCACAGAATGTAGATCCTCTGAAACATTATGAACCTTTAAACAAACTCTGGGATGACCACATTGTCGAGTCCTGTGCCTGAATAGTGGAAACACAAGTGAAGACTCGAATAAACAGAGAGAAGGTCAAACAGCAGATGAGCTTGGACACAAAGCCAAGGAACCCTGATACATGATCAAAGCTGATTTTCAAACAGTAAGAAGGAAGGGAATTAATGAACTAATTCCAGGGCAAGGGATAAATCAAGGAAGAAAATGTTGTGATTGCGAACAGATGAAGGCAGGTTGAGGAGACAGGAGTTTTCTTGGTTGGGTTAGACTGCCATCTAGTGAATGGAGAGGGAGCTGTCTCCCTGGTGGTCTCCCAGTACAGGGTATTGTGATAGAGACTGAACTCTTCTGCTCTGTACTATGCTGGGAATTTCTGAAAAGTAACCTGCAGCTGTTGGTACTTCTAATAGTGATCAATCCATCAAATGTGCTCCAATTATCCCACGGTTCCCATAACAAACAAATTGCACAGTGTCTGCAGGCTCAGAGCATCGTGAGTATGTCTGGAAAATCCACTTGATATTTCCACCTCATCTGTTAGGCTTTTCCAGATTTTAATTGAAATTACAAGCGTGGAGGGTGATGTGGTGAGAGGTAGTGTCTTCCTGCTGCTAGGACAGTTTCTGTAGGGCTAACACTGTGTTTCTGCTAGTGTTACTGAGAGACATTGTGAGTCTGGGCTCTGTCAGTGTTCCTGAGGGGTACTGTGAGTCTGAGGTGTGTCAGTGTTACTGAGGGACACTGTGAGTCTGGACTCTGTCAGTGTTACTGAGGGGCACTATGAACCTGCAGTGTGTCAGTGTTACTGAGGGACACTGTGAGTCTGGGGTGTGTCCATGTTACTGAGGGACACTGTGAGTCTGGGCTCTGTCAGTGTTACTGAGGGACACTGTGAGTCTGGGGTGTGTCAGTGTTACTGAGGGACACTGTGAGTCTGCAGTGTGTCAGTGTTTCTGAGGGGCACAGTGAGTCTGAGATGTGTCAGTGTTACTGAGGGACACTGTGAGTCTGGGCTCTGTCAGTGTTACTGAGGGATACTGTGAGTCTGGGGTGTGTCAGTGTTTCTGAGGGGCACAGTGAGTCTGAGATGTGTCAGTGTTACTGAGGGACACTGTGAGTCTGGGCTCTGTCAGTGTTACTGAGGGATACTGTGAGTCTGGGGTGTGTCAGTGTTTCTGAGGGGCACAGTGAGTCTGAGATGTGTCAGTGTTACTGAGGGACACTGTGAGTCTGGACTCTGTCAGTGTTACTGAGGGGCACTATGAACCTGCAGTGTGTCAGTGTTACTGAGGGACACTGTGAGTCTGGGGTGTGTCCATGTTACTGAGGGACACTGTGAGTCTGGGCTCTGTCAGTGTTACTGAGGGACACTGTGAGTCTGGGGTGTGTCAGTGTTACTGAGGGACACTGTGAGTCTGCAGTGTGTCAGTGTTACTGAGGGACATTGTGATCTGGACTCTGTCCGTGTTACTGAGGGGCACTATGAACCTGCAGTGTGTCAGTGTTACTGAGGGATATTGTGAATCTGGGGTGTGTCAGTGTTACTGAGGGAGACTGTGTCTGGGCTCTGTCAATGTTACTGAGGGACACTGTGTGTTTGGGGTGTGTCAGTGTTACTGAGGGACACTGTGAGTCTGGGGTGTGTCAGTGTTATTGAGGGACACTGTGAGTCTCGGCTCTGTCAGTGTTACTGAGAGACTCTGTGAGTCTGGGCTCTGTCAGCGTTACTGAGGGACACTGTGACACTCAGACACTGTAGTCTCAGTGTCTGAGCACCCATCGCTCAGCAGGGAGAGCTTCACAGGCTGACCACTTGCTGAGTGACAGCTGACTCCCCTCACCTCAAACCTTTCTCCCTGTGATTTTTACCTTTGGACTATTCATCCAACAAACCAGTTCGTTGGCATCCTGGGACTATCTTAAGGATATTCCACATTTTTGACAGAGGTTCACGAGGTGACTTGCCTGGATTGCGCTAATCCACGTTTCCCACATTCCCAGCCTGACCAGATCTCCGTTAGAAATCCTCACGATGTCTGATCTCCTCCCAGTTTTGACAGGATCAGTTGAAATGAAGCCAAGCCGCCTGGAGAACCTCTCCACCTTTAACACCACAGTGCACTTGGTCGGTCTGGTGGGGCTGCCAAGGTACTCTTTGACTCCTTCCTGGTGCAGTATGGAGTTCAGGACCCGAAGGACGTGCGGAAACCCACGGTGACTGGGAACCTGTGAGCCACTACAATCAGGGGCCTGAGGCCAGCCACCAAGTACACCGTCCACGGCCATGGCCTCTCTCACGGTCAAGCCATAAAGCCACTCAGCCTGGTGCTGGCTACAGAAGGTCATGTACCACCCTTGGTTGCCCTTGGTTTGACCACAGGAACTGCACACTTCCCCCTCTTCATCATCACAATCACTAACAAGGGAGCCAGGCCCTTCCTGGGTCTCACACACAATCCTCCAGTACAGCATCTGGCCATTCGGCCCTCTGGTCTGTGCTGTGCTGGCGTTTATAATCTCCAAGAGGCCCCTGTGACCTCTTTTGACTCCACCCTCCTCTGTGTCTATCCAGAGATGCAGTCTATGTATCTGCACATACCTGTCTGCACCGCTGTATATCCGTGTCCTTACCACTCTGCCTCTGCATGGACGTTTCTCTAGAATCCGCTACCCTACCTTCTTTCAATGTGGCCATCTCCCAATCCCAAGGCAGAAAGATTACAGTGAGCCCTCGGAAACTCCTCTGATCTTCGGGAGATGCCACCTCCGATCGAACATCTTCCTGAAGACTTTATGCCAATCTCTGCCATCATGTTTTATTCAAATGCTTTGGGTGGCTTTGGCAAGGCCAGGACCTATCCCGGACTACCATGGAAAGGATTCTCCTGAACTGTGAGGAGCCTCGTGAAGCTCATTCAAGGTTTAAATCCCTGTTCATCTCCAGCGGATCTCACCTTGCAACGACTTACAATTCCCACCAAAAGGATGGAACCATTCTAATGAACAGGAGCGATCCGGTTACTAAGAAATCAAACTCCTAAACCTGGCCGGAGCTTTTTTGTGGATTGCCAGGGTTCAGGGGGCCAGGGGAATTTCTTTACTGTCCACACACTCAGAGTGTAGGCCGTGAGCCGGAGAAACATGGAGAATAGATGCTGGATGAACACCGAGACCCTGCAGCAGTTGATTGGAGTTCCTGGTTCGAGGTTGGATTGTCCAGGGTCAGCAGGAAGCATTACTGAGCCATCATTGAGGCCCTGCTCTACTGTGGGAAAGATCAGGTCCCGATGGATGGAGTTTAAACACATTGTGGACAGCCCATAGACACAGGGAGTGGGAACCCTACCATCACTGAGTGGGGAGAAGATCCCACCCCCGAGGGGTTAACTGCCGATCTGATTGGCCAGCAGCTCCAGCAGTGCCCAGTAGCGCCAGGATCTCAACAGTGGGCACAGCTGGAACTGCAGGTAGTCCCATTCATGAGTGAACAATGGATCTCCAACCCAGGAAGAATCTGAGGTATTTAGACAGGGAGCAATTGGGCATTCCAGGGAGGAGGAAAACGGTGGTTGGGAGCAGGATCAGAGGGGTAGGTTTTGGAAACCAGCTGAGAGGCACAAAAGTCGCGGGGGAAGAGAGTTGGGAGGGGTGGGAGTGAGGGAGAGATGTCCTGGGACAGGGGTCGCCATTATGGCGGATGGGTGTTCCTTATGTGGCTGTAATTCCAATGATCCCCTTCACTGGGAATGCAATCCCAGTATGGAGCACCATTACTGACCATCAACCCTGACCCCCAATCCCAGTTCAGGTTGTTGTCAGACTTACCGTTGTTTATCCTGATATTGTGTACAGGTTTTAACAAACACATTGACTCAGTTGACCCAGGCTTGGTGATGATTAAAATCCTATTAGACAATGCTGACGTCTACAGTGAGTGCACCGTGTTCAGAACATGGCTTTGGGGAAGGAGAGTGAGGAAAGAGATAACACTGTCTGCAAAAGGAACCCGTTGAATCCAACATTGTTCAGTCACTCCCTGGGGAGCAAGTCTCACACTCTTGCCCCTCCCTGGATAAAGGAGTTTCTCCTGAATTCCCTTCTGGATTCATGGTGACTCTCTTGTATTCATATCCTCTGGTTTCCCTTTGCCTCTCAAGTGGAAACAGTCCATCAGCTCTTCCACCAGAGTTTTGTTCAAATTAAGAAAGGTCTTTCGAATTTGAATCATTCTTGTTTTCAGATCCTTCTATCTCTTCATGGTCTCTATTGTCAGGTTGTGAACCAACAATATATTCCCTCAGTCGCTGAATGGGATTTCATCAAATGTGAAAGTTCATGTCTATTTTCCCTTTTTAGCTTCCACAGATAAAGACAAAGTAAAGCCAAGTAAAGTGAATAAGCTGGAGAATCTTTCAGTCTCTAACGTCACAGCGGACTCTTTCCAGCTGTCCTGGGGAGCGGAGAAAGATCTTGATTCTTTTCTCATACAGTACAGAGTGCGAGGTTCTGAGGATGTGCACAACATGACGGTAACTGGTGACCGTCGATTGTCTGTCATCACAGGCCTGAGGCCTAGCACTATGTACACAGTCTACGTCTATGGGATCTCTGCTGGCATACGCAGCAAACCTCTCAACACCCTCATAACCACCAAAGGTATTAACCCCATTTATCATGATTTCTCTTTTTAAAAGGAACAAGATAATTTCTCTTTCCATTTCACAGACACTGCTGGTTCCTATGAAGATGATGTAGCCTGTGTCCTTAGGTAGGCCTGAGGCAGACATCAAGTTGAGACATCTTATTGAATTCTGGGACTCCTGAGTACCAATGGCTGCATTTATAGAGAATTGCATAATATTCAAAACACAGATACAGGCCATTCGGCCCAAGTGGTTCAGGGATTTATGCTTCATATGTACTCTCTCTTTGTACTTCATCTCAGCCTGTAAACATTCCCTTTTATTTCTTTTTCACTTGTGTTTAAACAGCTTTTTAAAAATAGATCTGGTATTCCCCTCAGCCAGCACTCTCCATGGTGCTGATCTTGGCATTCTCTCCACACTGACGAAATCAATTTCTCTCAAGTTCCCTTGGATTTTTAAAAATAAGTTACCTGGCAGACCCCAGTATTTACCAGTTCACAATGAAACCATCTTCCCTAAATCTACCAACTGAACTCATTTAAAATTTTAATTTTATACGCAGGTGAATTAGAAGCAGGGGCAGGCTATTTATCCCTTTCAACCTGTTTGATTTATCCATAAAAGCATGACAGATCTGAAAGAACTCTCAAATCCACATCCCTTCCTAACCTCAATAATCATTGAATGTCTCATTGGTTAAGAATCTAACTATCTCTTGCCAAAAAATACCTCAATATTTCTGCTTCCACCACTCTCTGGGAGAGTGTTCCAAATCCTCTCAAATTTCTGAAGCAAAAAATTCTCTTCCTCTCAGTCTTAGGAAACCCTATATCTTTAAATTGTGTCCCCTAGTGATAGTCTCTCCCGCAAGGGGAAACACCCTGGGTCAAGTTCCCATATGATTCAATTACCTCACTTCTCGTATTTCTAAACTATAAATGATCCACATCCAGTTTGTCCAACCTTTCCTCATAAGATTAACTTTGTTCCTCTCTGCCTCATATTAATTGAGTGATCCTCAATACAACTCCTTCTATGTCCTGCTCTCGTGTCACGTTCTGGAGCCAATGCAATAGTACAATGTTCTGATCATTGCTTGAGATTTCATCCAAAGTCTTTCAGTAGTTATTACCAAAGTTCACGTCAGTTTTCATTTTTCAGCTTCCACAGATAAAGACAAAGTAAAGCCGAGTAAAGTCAATAAGCTGGAGAATCTTTCAGTCTCTAACGTCACAGCGGACTCCTTCCAGCTGTCCTGGGGAGCGGAGAAAGATTTTGATTCTTTTCTCATACAGTACGGAGTGCGAGGTTCTGATGATGTGCACAACGTGATGGTAACTGGTGACCGTCGATTGTCTGTCATCACAGGCCTGAGGCCTAGCACCGTGTACACAGTCTATGTCTATGGGATCTCTGCTGGTGTGCGCAGCAAGCCACTCAACACCTTCATAACCACCAAGGGTATTACTCCTTTTATCATGACCTTTTTACAAAAAATTGCCTTTCTGTTTCAGAGTCACTGCTGGTTACCATGGAGACAACTAGCCCATGTCCTCAGGGAAGTCTGAGATAGACATTGAGCCTCTTTGAAGTCTGAGGTCCTTCAGCAGACAAATGGCTGCACTTATAGAGAATGACACAATGGTTACAGCACAGCAACAGGCCATTCTGCCCAACAGTTCCAGGGGTTTATACTCCATATGAAGGTCCACCAATTCTGCTTCATCTTACCCTGTAAATGTAAACTTCTATTCCTTTCTCCCCCATGTTTATCCAGTCTCTTCTTAAATGTATCTCTGTTGTACCCCTCATACACTGTCTGTGTTAGTATTTCCACATTCTAACTACCTTCTACAAAAAGTTCTTCTCCTGAATTCCTGATTCAGATATTTGTGTCGTTGGTTCCTAGTTGTGAATGTCTCAGTTCTTTCTTTAAACTACTGAACCCATTCAAAATCTTATCTAATATAAATAACTTTGCATCTATGCAAATTTGCCCTTCGGTTTTACTGATAGTCTACTGATGATCTAATTTGGTGGTCATTTTTAAGAACATAGATTAATGTACAGTGTAATTGTTCATCTGCATGAATCAGATATTTCAAGAAAACAATGAGCAGGCCTCAGATGCAGTGAACTCAGCTGAATGTTGTTACCTCATCGACAAAATCTCATGCGTTCAGTTACAATTTTAATCGCTACGGGAATTGTGATTGTGGCAGTGCTGCTTCTTTTGAAGAACTGTGAGTTGAACAGTTCAGTAGATGGGTGGCAGGGTGGCACAGTGGTTAGCACTGCTGCCTCCCAGCGCCAATGACCCGGGTTCAATTTCTCACCTCACGCAAATGTCTGTGTGGAGTTTACACATTCTCCCCGTGTCTGCGTGAGTTGCCTCCGGGTACTCTGGTTTCCTCCCACAGTCCAAAAAAAATGTGCAGGTTAGGTGAATTGGCCGTGCTAAATTGCCCATAGTGTTAGATGAAGGGGTAAATGTAGGGGAATGGGTCTGGTTGGGTTGCTCTTCAGAGGTTCGGTGTGGACATGTTGGGCCGAAGGGCCTGTTTCCACACTGTAAGTAATCTAATCTAGAAAAAAGCTTTCCACACTCCTGTGGCAGTGCATTCCACATTGTCAACGCTCCTGGGGAAAAAGGTTTCTGCTGAATTCTCTCTATTAGATTAATTACTAAGGAGTTTATTTTGGTGGTTTCTGGTTTCAGTGTTGTCTACAAAAGGAAACACAGACACTCTGCTGGTCTCTGTTTATTGACTCTGTAATGACTCTGACTTTGTTGTTTAAATTATTCAAAGCATTTTAAGATGTGAATAATCATTGCATTTCAATCCCTCCATCTCTACATCACCATCTATCTCATGAGGTTCTGATCCGACGATATTACTCTTGATAAATAAGTAGGATTTCATCGAATGTTTCTCATCATTTGTTCCTCAACTTTTACCTGGTAAAGGTTCACATCTATTTTCCCTCTTCAGCTACCACAGATAAAGTCAAAGTAAAGCCAAGTAAAGCGAATAAGCTGGAGAATCTTTCAGTCTCTAACATCACAGCAGATTCCTTCCAGCTGTCCTGGGGAGCGGAGAAAGATTTTGATTCTTTTCTCATACAGTACAGAGTAAGAGGCTCTGAGGATGTCCACAACGTGACAGTAACTGGTGACCGTGGATTGTCTGTCATCACAGGCCTGAGGCCTAGTACCGTGTACACAGTCTATGTCTATGGGATCTCTGCTGGTGTACGCAGCAAGCCACTCAACACCTTCATAACCACCAAAGGTATTACCCCCTTTTATCATGACCTTGCCTTTTTAAACAAAACAAAATAATTTGCCTTTCCATTTCAGATACTGCTGGTTACTATGGAAACAACGTGGCCTGAGCAGGAATGGCCATCTTTAGAGAGAATTACGTAATATTTGCAGCACAGAAACAGGCCATTTGGCTCAATGGTTTCAGTAGTTTATGCTCTTCGTGGATATCTTCCTTCAACAGATTTTATCAACAGAACCTTCCAACTTTTTTTCCGTTGATTTTATCCAGTTCTTCTGAAACGTTTTGACAATATTCCTCTCACCCACTTACTGTGGTAGTAACCTCCACATTTTTAGCACTCTCCGGATCAAGAATTTTCTCCTGAATTCTCTACTGGAATTATAGCTAATATTTTATATTGATAATCTCAGATATTCCTCTTCCCTACAAACGGAAGCATTATTCTCTGTTGACCCTTTCAGCAGAGTTTTGTTCAAATTAAGAGAAAACTTTTATGATTGAATAATCCCTGCATTTAGAACCCTTCATCTCTTTGTCCCTCACTACAATGTCAGGTTATGATCCCAAACCTATGACGTATTCAACAAAAGGTGATTGGGTATTTTGTCAATGCCTCACAGCTGTCACTACCTGTTAATATCTATTCCCTCTTCAGCTTCCACAGATAAAGACAAAGTGAAGCCGAGTAAAGTGAATAAGCTGGAGAATCTTTCAGTCTCTAACGTAAAAGTGGACTCTTTCCAGCTGTCCTGGAGAGTGGAGAAAGGCTTTGATTCTTTTCTCATACAGTACAGAGTGCGTGGCTCTGAGAATGTGCACAACGTGACGGTATCTGGTGACCATCGATTGTCTGTCATCCCAGGCCTGAGACCCAGCACCACATACACAGTCTATGTCTATGGGATCTCTGCTGGTGTACGCAGCAAGCCTCTTAAAACCCTCATAACCACCAAAGGTATTGCCCCCTTTTATCATGACCTTGCCTTTTTGAAAGAAACAAAATAATTTGCCTTTCCATTTTAGACATTGCTGCTTACTATGAAAATGACGTAGCTGGTGTCCTTAGGGAAGCCGGAGGTATACATCACGCTGAGACGTCTCATTGAACTCTGGGATGACTCTGGGATGGGTGCATTTATGGAGAATTGCATAATATTTATCGCACAGAAACATGACATTGGGCCCAACGATTTCAGCAGATTATGCTCTTAATGGATATCTTCCTTTAACAGATCTTATCGACAGAATCATCCATCTCTTTCTCCCTTGATTTTATCCAGTTCTTCTGAAATGATTTTATCATATTCCTCTCACCCACTCCTCATGGTAGTAACCTTCACATTTTTACCACTCTCTAGATAAATAATTTTCTACTGAATTACCAACTGGAATTATAATTAATATTTTGCATTAATATTTGTGGATTTTCCTCTTCAGTAAAAAAGAAAGCCTTATTCCTTTTTTAACCCTTTCAGCATGGTTTTGTCCAAATTAAGAGAAATCTTCTATGATTGAATAATCTTTGTTTTCACATCCCTCTACCCCTTTGTCCCTGACTAACATGTCAGGTTATGATCCCAGTCTCATGATGTATCCAGCAAAAAGTGAGTGGAATTTTGTCATTGCCTCACAGCTGTCATTACCTGTTCATATCTTTTCAGCTTCCACAGATAAAGACAAAGTAAAGCCAAGTAAAATGAATAAGCTGAAGAATTTTTCAGTCTCTAACATAAAAGCGGATTCCTTCCAGCTGTCCTGGGGAGCGGAGAAAGGTTTTGATTCTTTTCTCATACAGTACAGAGTGCAGGATTCTAAGGATTTGCACAACGTGACGGTAACTGGTGACCGTCGATTGTCTGTCATCACAGGCCTGAGGCCTCGCACCATGTACACAGTCTATGTTTATGGGATCTCTGCTGGTGCACGCAGCAAGCCAGTCAAAACCCTCATAACCACCAAAGGTATTACTTCCTTTTTACAAAACAATTTGCTTTTCAATTTCAGAAACTATGAAATTGACATAGATAGAAGTTGAGTTAGCTAACAGGAAACACTGCTGACATGAACTATGTCCTCAGGAAGTCCTGAGGTCGATATTGAGCTGAGATGCCTCATTCTCCCCACTTCTTGGATAAAGGAATGTCTCATGAATTCGCAATTGGATTAATAGTTAATATCTCACATTGGTAGTCTCTCATTTTCCTCTTCTTCACAAATAGAAACAATTGTTCATCTGGTGACTCCGCCCAGCAGAGCTTTTCTTTATCTCTTTACCAACACTGGTCAACATCACTAACCATACATTCTGTCCCTTCATTAATAAACAATGTAGATATTCGAAGCCTCAGCACTGTTTCCTGTTCGTTAACCCAACCTCTATCTTTGTTAATCTAGTAACCTGGACACCATTAGCTCTTATTTCATGCAGCAACTTTTGAAGTGAAATTTTATTGAAAACCTTCTGGCAATCTAAAATCTAATCTACATCGACAGACTCCCATTTATCTACATTGTTTGCCACCTCCCCAAAGAGCTCTAATAAATGAGTCAAACTTGATATCCATTTCACAAAACTATGTTGACTCAGCCTGATTGTACTGAGATTTTCAAAGGTCCTTTCTACAAACGTCTTAATAATCGATTCCAGATTTTCCACTGTGACGGATGTTGTGCAAAACTGATCTGTAGTTTTTCTCATTTGTTTAGTTCCTATTTTGAATATACAGTTACATCCTGCAAATGTGGAAATCTTCTCTATAATGTGGCATATTGTGCTCAGTCCAAAGCTTAAATTTGCTCACGATTTTATCGGTTACAAATAAGTGTTTATTTCCTGAGGATTATTCTTAAGATATTGACCTCTACTTTCATCACCTCGTTAGATGATATATATTGTTTGTTGATTCTAAGAAAATGTAATCTTATGTAATCTGTTAGAATTATGGAACTTTTGCATGAATTACATATTTCAGGAAAGCAAACATCAAACTAACGAGCTGAAACCTGGGAACTCAACTGAGTGTCTGACACACAGCTAACTGTACTTTTCAACAGTTTCATAGATTGCTAATACATTTACCACTTTCGTTTCTATGAAGTTGTGAATCCTGAAGTGTTGATTTATCTGAAGGAGCAAGTGATATTAGCCTGTTAAATCCCATATTGTTCAACAGTCCCCCAGAAACAAGTTCCATAATCTCGCCCATGCCTGGATAAAGGAGTTTCTCCTGAATTCCCTTCTGGATTCATGGTGACTCTCTTGTATTCATATCGTCTGGTTTCCCTTTGCCTCTCCAGTGGAAACAGTCCATCAGCTCTTCCACCAGAGTTTTGTTCAAATTAAGAAAGGTCTTTTGAAATTTGTATCATTCTTGTTTTCAGATTCCTCCATCACTTCATGATCTCTATCATCAAGTTGTGAACTCACAATAAATTCCCTCTATTTGAATAGGATTTCATCAAATGTGAAAGTTTAAGTCTACTTTCCCTTTTTAGCTTCCACAGATAAAGACAAAATAAAGCCAATTAAAGTGAATAAGTTGGAGAATCTTTCAGTCTCTAATGTAACAGCGGACTCTTTCCAGCTGTCCTGGGGAGTGGACAAAGACTTTGATTCTTTTCACATACACTACGAAGTGCGAGGTTCTGAGGATGTGCACAACGTGACGGTAACTGGTGACCGTCGATTGTCTGTCATCACAGGCTTGAGGCCGAGCACTGTGTACACAGTCTATGTCTATGGGATCTCTGCTGGTGTACGCAGCAAGCCACTCAACACCCTCATAACCACCAAAGGTATTACCCCTTTTTTATCATGACCTTGCCTTTTTGCAAAACTTGCCTTTCCATTTCAGGAACTATGGAGATGACATGAACTATGTCCTCAGGAAGCCCTGAAGTCAATATTGAGCTGAGATGCCTCATTCTCTCCACTTTTGGATAAAGGAATTTCTCGTGAATTCCCAATTGGATTAATAGTTAATATCTCACATTGGTATTCTCTCATTTTCCTCTTCTTCACAAATAGAAACAATTGTTCATCTGGTGACTCCGCCCAGCAGAGCTTTTCTTTATCTCTTTGCCAACACTGGTCAACATCACTAACCATACATTCTGTCCCTTCATTAATAAACAATGTAGATATTCGAAGCCTCAGCACTGTTTCCTGTTCGCTAACCCAACCTCTATCTATGTCAACCTACTAACCTGGACAGCATGAGCTCTTATTTCATGCAGCAACTTTTGAAATGAAATTTTATTGAAAACCTTCTGGCAATCGAAAATCTAAACCACATCGACAGACCGCCCCTCTATCTACATCATTTGTCACCTTCCCAAAGAGCTCAAATCAATTAGTCAAATTTGATATCCATTTCACAAAACCATATTGACTCAGCCTGATTTTATTGAGATTTTCTGAGTTCCTTACTACAACCTCCTTAGTAATTGAGTTCAGACTTTCCACTGTGACAGATGTTATGCAAACCCATCTGTAGTTTTCTCATTTGTTTTGTTCCTTTTTTGAATATATATTTACATCCTCCAATAGTGGATATCTCCCCTATAAGGTAGAATATTGTGCTCAGTCCAAAGTTTCAATTTTCTCACAATTTTATATGTCACAAATAAGTGTACATTTCCAGAGCATTATCCTTAAGATATTGAACTCTATTGTGTTCATGGAGCACCTAATTAGATGGAATATATTGTTTGTTGATTGTAAGAAACTGTAATCGAACTGTAATCTGTTCTAATTGTGGAACTTTTCCATGAATTACATATTTCAGGAAAGCAATCAGCAAACTAACGAGCTGAAGACCAGGAGCGCAACTGAGTGTCTGACACACAGCTAACTGTACATTTCAACAGTCTCATAGGTTGCTTATTCATTTACCACTTTCGTTTCTATGGAGCTGTGAATGCTGAGGTGTTGATTTATCTGAAGGACTATGTAATAGAAGCCTGTTGAATCCAACATTGTTCAGTCACTCCCTGGGGAGCAAGTCCCACATTCTATACCCTCCCTGGATAAAGGAGTTTCTCCTGAATTCCCTTCTGGATTTATGGTGACTCTCTTGTATTCATATCCTCTGGTTTCCCTTTGCCTCTCCAGTGGAAACAGTCCATCAGCTCTTCCACCAGAGTTTTGTTCAAATTAAGAAAGGTCTTTTGAAATTTGAATCATTCTTGTTTTCAGATTCCTCCATCTCTTCATGATCTCTATCATCAGGTTGTGAACTCACAATAAATTCCCTTATTATTTGAATAGGATTTCATCAAATGTGAAAGTTTAAGTCTACTTTCCCTTTTTAGCTTCCACAGATAAAGACAAAGTAAAGCCAAGTAAAGTGAATAAGCTGGAGAATCTTTCAGTCTCTAACATCACAGTGAACTCCTTCCAGCTGTCCTGGGGAGCAGAGAAAGAGTTTGATTCTTTTCTCATACAGTACAGAATAAAAGGTTCTGAGGATGTGCACAACGTGACGGTAACTGGTGACCGTCGATTGTCTGTCATCACAGGCCTGAGGCCTAACACCGTGTACAGAGTCTATGTCTATGGGATCTCTGCTGGTGTGCGCAGCAAGCCACTCAACACCCTCATAACCACCAAAGGTATTACCCCTTTTTATCATGACCTTGCCTTTTTACAAAACTTAACTTTACATTTCAGGAACTATGGAGATGACATGAACTATGTCCTTAGGAAGGCCCAAGGTCATTGTTGAGGTGAGATGCCTCATTCTCTCCACTTTTGGATAAAGAAATTTCTTGTGAATTCCCAATTGGATTAATAGTTAATATCTTGCCTTGATATCCTCTTATTTTCCTCTTCTTCACAAATAGAAACAATTGTTCATCTGGTGACTCCGCCCAGCAGAGCTTTTCTTTATCTCTTTGCCAACACTGGTCAACATCACTAACCATACATTCTGTCCCTTCATTAATAAACAATGTAGATATTCGAAGCCTCAGCACTGTTTCCTGTTCGCTAACCCAACCTCTATCTATGTCAACCTACTAACCTGGACAGCATGAGCTCTTATTTCATGCAGCAACTTTTGAAATGAAATTTTATTGAAAACCTTCTGGCAATCGAAAATCTAAACCACAACGACAGACCGCCCCTCTATCTACATCATTTGTCACCTTCCCAAAGAGCTCAAATCAATTAGTCAAATTTGATATCCATTTCACAAAACCATATTGACTCAGCCTGATTTTATTGAGATTTTCTGAGTTCCTTACTACAACCTCCTTAGTAATTGAGTTCAGACTTTCCACTGTGACAGATGTTATGCAAACCCATCTGTAGTTTTCTCATTTGTTTTGTTCCTTTTTTGAATATATGTTTACATCCTCCAATAGTGGATATCTCCCCTATAAGGTAGCATATTGTGCTCAGTCCAAAGTTTCAACTTTCTCACAATTTTATATGTCACAAATAAGTGTACATTTCCAGAGCATTATCCTTAAGATATTGAACTCTATTGTGTTCATGACGCACCTAATTAGATGGAACATATTGTTTGTTGATTCTAAGAAACTGTAATCGAACTGTAATCTGTTCTAACTGTGGAACTTTTGCATGAATTACATATTTCAGGAAAGCAATCAGCAAACTAACGAGCTGAAACCCAGGAGCGCAACTGAGTGTCTGACACACAGCTAACTGTACATTTCAACAGTCTCATAGATTGCTTATTCATTTACCACTTTCGTTTCTATGGAACTGTGAATCCTGAAGTGATTTATCTGAAGGTCTATGTAATAGGAATCTGTTGAATCCAACATTGTTCAGTTACTCCCTGGGGAGCAAGTCCCACATTCTTGCCCCTCCCTGGATAAAGGAGTTTCTCCTGAATTCCCTTCTGGATTCATGGTGACTCTCTTGTATTCATATCCTCTGGTTTCCCTTTGCCTCTCCAGTGGAAACAGTCCATCAGCTCTTCCACCAGAGTTTTGTTCAAATTAAGAAAGGTCTTTTGAAATTTGAATCATTCTTGTTTTCAGATGCCTCCATCTCTTCATGATCTCTGTCGCTATGTTGTGAACCTACATTATATTCCCTCAATCATTGAAAAGGATTTCATCAAATGTGAAAGTTCAAATCTATTTTCCATTTTTAGCTTCCACAGATAAAGACAAAGTAAAGCCAAGTAAAGTGAGTAAGCTGGAGAATCTTTCAGTCTCTAACATCACAGTGAACTCCTTCCAGCTGTCCTGGGGAGCGGAGAAAGATTTTGATTCTTTTCACATACAATACAGAGTAAGAGGCTCTGAGTATGTGCACAACGTGACGGTAACTGGTGACCGTCGATTGTCTGTCATCACAGGCCTGAGGCCTAGCACCATGTACAGAGTCTATGTCTATGGGATCTCTGCTGGTGTACGCAGCAAGCCACTCAACACCTTCATAGCCACCAAAGGTATTACCCGCTTTTATCATGACCTAGTCTTTTTACAAAACAATGCAATTTTTCTTTCCATTTCAGGAACTATAGAGGCAACATGAACTATGTCCTCAGGAAGGCCTGAGGTCGATATTGAGCTGAGATGCCTCATTCTCCCCACTTTTTTGGATAAAGAAATGTGTCATGAATTCGCAATTGGATTAATAGTTAATTTCTCACACTGGTAGCCTCTCATTTTCCTCTTCTTCACAAATAGAAACAATTGTTCATCTGGTGAACTATTCTTTATCGCTTTACCAACATTGTTCAAATCACGAACCATATATTCTGTCCCTTGATTAATAAACAGTGTAGATATTCGAAGCCTCAGCACTGTTTTGTGTTCGCTAACCCAACCTCTATCTTTGTCAATCTAGTAACCTGGACACCATTAGCACTTATTTCATGCAGCAACGTTTGAAATGAAATTTTATTGAAAACCTTTTGGTAACCTAAAATCTAATCTACATCGACAGACTCCCATTTATCTACATTGTTTGCCACCTCCCCAAGAACTCTAATAAATGAGTCACACTTGATATCCATTTCACGAAACTATGTTGACTCAGCCTGATTGCATTGAGATTTTCAAAGGTCCTTTCTACAAACTTCTTAATAATCAATTCCAGATTTTCCACTGTGACGGATGTTGTGCAAACTGATCTGTTGTTTTTCTCATTTGTTTTGTTCCTTTTTTGAAGATACAGTTACATCCTTTAAGTGTGGATATTTTCCAGGTGTAGGTTTGCTTGCTGAACTGGAAGGTTCATTTCCAGATGTTTGGTCCCCCTATGAGGTAACATCTTCAGTGGGCCTCAGACGAGACAATGCCGAGAAGTCCTGCTTTCTATTTATATGTTTACGCTTCTTTGGGTTGGTGATGTCATTTCCCATGGTGTAGTCAATTCCTGAGGTGAAGTCTCTACCTGTTCTTTTTCTCAGGAGGTGGTAGTTGGGGTCTAACTCGATGTGTTTGTTGATAGAGTTCCGATTGGAATGCCATGCTTCGAGGAATTCTCATGCATGTCTCTGTTTGGCTTGTCCTGGGATGGATGTGTTGTCCCAGTCCCATATCTCTATGTAAGGATACTAGTGAGAGAGGGTCATGTCTTTTTGTGGAAGTCTATCAACAAACACATCGGGTTTGACCCCATCTAACAGCCCATGACAAAAAGAACAGGAAGTGACTTCACCAACTCAAAGAAACCCAAACATATAAATAGAAAGCAGGATTTATCAGCAGTGCTTCACCTGTGGTGCACTGAAGATGTTACCTAGTAGGGTGATGAAACATCTGGAAATGAATCTTCTAGCTCAGCGAGCAAACCTACATCCAGAACCTCAACCAGAGCTATACATCTTCTCAAAACTTATGGATATCTTCCCTGTAAAGTAGCAAATTGTGTTCATTCCAAAGTTTACATTTGCTCACAATTTTATCTGTCACAAATAAGAATATGTTTCCGGAAGTTTATCCTTAGGATATTGACCTCTACTTTCTTCATACAGCACCTAATTAGATGGAATATATTGTTTGTTGATTGTACGGAAATGAAACCGAATGTAATCTGTTCTAATTGTGGAACTTTTGCATGAATCACATATTTCAGCAAAGCAAACAGGTAACTCTGGAGCTGAAACCAGGGAGCTCAATTGAGAGTCAGAGCTCACAATACATTTCAGCAATTTCATAGATTCATTTACCATTTTTGTTTTTATGGAGCTGTGAATACTGAAGTGTTGATTTATCTGAAGGACCAAGTGATAGGAGCCTGTTGAATCCAACGTTGTTCAGTCAATCCCTGGGAATCAAGTCCCACATTCTTGCCCCTCCCTGGATAAAGGAGTTTCTCCTGAATTCCCTTCTGGATTCATGGTGACTCTCTTGTATTCATATCCTCTGGTTTCCCTTTGCCTCTCCAGTGGAAACAGTCCATCAGCTCTTCCACCAGAGTTTTGTTCAAATTAAGAAAGGTCTTTTGAAATTTGAATCATTCTTGTTTTCAGATCCTTCTATCTCTTCATGGCCTCTATTGTCAGGTTGTGAACCAACAATATATTCCCTCAGTCATTAAATGAGATTTCATCAAATGTGAAAGTTCATGTTTATTTTCCCTTTTTAGCTTCCACAGATAAAGACAAAGTAAAGCCAAGTAAAGTGAATAAGCTGGAGAATCTTTCAGTCTCTAACATCACAGTGAACTCCTTCCAGCTGTCCTGGGGAGCAGAGAAAGAGTTTGATTCTTTTCTCATACAGTACAGAATAAAAGGTTCTGAGGATGTGCACAACGTGACGGTAACTGGTGACCGTCGATTGTCTGTCATCACAGGCCTGAGGCCGAGGACTGCGTACACAGTCTATGTCTATGGGATCTCTGCTGGTGTACGCAGCAAGCCACTCAACACCCTCATAACCACCAAAGGTATTACCCCTTTTTATCATGACCTTGCCTTTTTACAAAACTTAACTTTACATTTCAGGAACTATGGAGATGACATGAACTATGTCCTCAGGAAGGCCCGAGGTCATTGTTGAGCTGAGATGCCTCATTCTCTCCACTTTTGGATAAAGAAATTTCTTGTGAATTCCCAATTGGATTAATAGTTAATATCTTGCCTTGATATCCTCTCATTTTCCTCTTCTTCACAAATCAAAACAATTGTTCATCTGGTGACTCCGCCCAGCAGAGCTTTTCTTTATCTCTTTGCCAACACTGGTCAACATCACTAACCATACATTCTGTCCCTTCATTAATAAACAATGTAGATATTTGAAGCCTCAGCACTGTTTCCTGTTCGCTAACCCAACCTCTATCTTTGTCAATCTAGTAACCTGGATACCATGAGCTCTTATTTCATGCAGCAACTTTTGAAGTGAAATTTTATTGAAAACCTTCTGGCAATCGAAAATCTAATCTACATCAACAGACTCCCCTTTATCTACATCATGTGCCACCTCCCCAAAGAGCTCAAATCAATTAGTCAAATTTGATATCCATTTCACAAAACCATATTGACTCAGCCTGATTTTATTGAGATTTTCTGAGTTCCTTACTACAACCTCCTTAATAATCGATTCTAGACTTTCCGCTGTGACAGATGTTATGCAAACTCATCTGTTGTCTTCTCATTTGCTTTGTTCCTTTTTTGTTCCATTTACATCCTCCAATTGTGGATATCTCCCCTATAAGGTAGCATATTGTGCTCAGTCCAAAGTTTCAACTTTCTCACAATTTTATATGTCACAAATAAGTGTACATTTCCAGAGCATTATCCTTAAGATATTGGACTCTACTGTATTCATGGCGCTTCTAATTAGATGGAATATATTGTTTGTTGATTCTAAGAAACTGTAATCGAACTGTAATCTGTTCTAACTGTGGAACTTTTGCATGAATTACATATTTCAGGAAAGCAATCAACAAACTAACGAGCTGAAGCCCAGAAACGCAACTGAGTGTCTGACACACAGCTAACTGTACATTTCAACAGTTTCATAGATTGCTAATTCATTTACCACTTTTGTTTCTGTGGAGCTGTGAATCCTGAAGTGTTGATTTATCTGAAAGTCTATGTAATAGGAGCCAGTTGAATCCAACATTGTTCAGTTACTCCCTGGGGAGCAAGTCCCACATTCTTGCCCCTCACTGGAAAAAGGAGTTTCTCCTGAATTCCCTTCTGGATTCATGGTGACTCTCTTGTATTCATATCCTCTGGTTTCCCTTTGCCTCTCCAGTGGGAACAGTCCATCAGCTCTTCCACCAGAGTTTTGTTCAAATTAAGAAAGGTCTTTTGAAATTTGAATCATTCTTGTTTTCAGATTCCACCATCGCTTCATGACCTCTATCACCAGGTTGTGAACTCACAATAAATTCCCTCATGATTTGAATAGGATTTCATCAAATGTGAAAGTTTAAGTTTACATTCCTTTTTTAGCTTCCACAGATAAAGACAAAGTAAAGCCAAGTAAAGTGAATAAGTTGGAGAATCTTTCAGTCTCTAACGTCACAGCAGACTCTTTCCAACTGTCCTGGGGAGCGGAGAAAGATTTTGATTCTTTTCACATACAGTACGGAGTGCGAGGTTCTGAGGATGTGCACAACGAGACGGTAACTGGTGACCGTCGATTGTCTGTCATCACAGGCCTGAGGCCTAGCACCATGTACAGAGTCTATGTCTATGGGATCTCTGCTGGTGTACGCAGCAAGCCACTCAACACCTTCATAACCACCAAAGGTATTACACGCTTTTATCATGACCTAGTCTTTTTACAAAACAAAGCAATTTTTCTTTCCATTTCAGGAACTATAGAGGCAACATGAACTATGTCCTCAGGAAGGCCTGAGGTCGATATTGAGCTGAGATGACTCATTCTCCCCACTTCTTTGATAAAGAAATGTCTCATGAATTCGCAATTGGATTAATAGTTAATATCTCACACTGGTAGCCTCTCATTTTCCTCTTCTTCACAAATAGAAACAATTGTTCATCTGGTGACTCCGCCCAGCAGAGCTTTTCTTTATCTCTTTACCAACACTGGTCAACATCACTAACCATACACTCTGTCCCTTCATTAATAAACAACGTAGATATTCGAAGCCTCAGCACTGTTTCCTGTTCGCTAACCCAACCTCTGTCTCTGTCAATCTAGTAACCTGGACACCATTAGCACTTATTTCATGCAGCAACTTTCGAAGTGAAATTTTATTGAAAACCTTCTAGCAATCTAAAATCTAATCTACATCGACAGACTC
The DNA here is from genome assembly GCF_020745735.1 of Hemiscyllium ocellatum. NCBI lineage: Eukaryota > Metazoa > Chordata > Chondrichthyes > Orectolobiformes > Hemiscylliidae > Hemiscyllium > Hemiscyllium ocellatum. The sequence goes on from NC_083435.1 coordinate 10,162,114, forward strand.
CCGTTTATCTACATTGTTTGCCACCTCCCCAAAGAACTCTAATAAATGAGTCAAACTTGATATCCATTTCACAAAACTATGTTGACTCGGCCTGATTGTATTGAGATTTTCAAAGGTCCTTTCTACAAACTTCTTAATAATCGATTCCAGATTTTCCACTGTGACGGATGTTGTGCAAACTGATCTGTTGTTTTTCTCATTTGTTTTGTTCCATTTTTGAATATACAGTTACATCCTTTAAGTGTGGATATTTTCCAGTGTAGGTTTGCTTGCTGATCTGGAAGGTTCACTTCCAGACGTTTGGTCCCCCTACAAGAGCGTGGGCACAGTGGTTAGCGCTGCTGCCTCACAGCGCTTGAGACCCGGGTTCAATTCCCGACTCAGGCAACAGACTGTGTGGAGTTTGCACGTTCTCCCCGTGTCTGTGTGGGTTTCCTCCGGGTGCTCTGGTTTCCTTCCACAATCCAAAGATGTGCGGGTCAGGTGAATTGGCCATGCTAAATTGCCCGTAGTGTTAGGTAAGGGGTAAATGTATGGGTGGGTTGCACTTCAGCGGGTCCGTGTGGACTTGTTGGGCCGAAGGGCCTGTTTCCACACTGTAAGTAATCTAATCTAATAACATCTTCAGTGGGCCTCAGACGAGGCAATGCTGAGAAGTCCTGCTTTCTATTTATATGTTTGGCTGTCTTTGGGTTGGTGATGTCATTTCCCATGGTGTAGTCATTTCCTAAGGTGAAGTCACTTCCTGTTCTTTTTCTCAGGGGGTGGTAGATGGGGTCTAACTCGATGTGTTTGTTGATAGAGTTTCGATTGGAATGCCATGCTTCGAGGAATTCTCATGCATGTCTCTGTTTGGCTTGTCCTCAGATGGATGTGTTGTCCCAGTCCCACATCTGTATGTAAAGATACTAGTGAGAGAGGGTCATGTCTTTTTGTGGAAGTCTATCAACAAACACATCGAGTTTGACCCCATCTACCAGCCCATGAACAAAAGAACAGGATGTGACTTCACCAACCCAAATAAACCCAAACATATAAATAGAAAGCAGGACTTATCAGCAGTGCTTCACCTAAGGTGCACTGAAGATGTTACCTAGTAGGGTGATGAAACATCTGGAAATGAATCTTCTAGCTCAGTGAGCAAACCTACATCCAGAACCTCAACCAGAGCTATACATCTTCTCAAAACTCATGGATATCTTCCCTGTACAGTAGCAAATTGTGTTCATTCCAAAGTTTACTTTTGCTCACAATTTCATCTGTCGCAAATAAGAATATGTTTCCAGAGGATTATCCTTCGGAATTTGACCTCTTCTTTCGTCATACAGCACCTAATTAGATAGAATATATTGTTTGTTGATTGTAAGCGAATGAAACCGAATGTAATCTGTTCTAATTGTGGAACTTTTGCATGAATCACATATTTCAGCAAAGCAAACAGGAAACTACTGAGCTGAAACCAAGGAACTCAATTGAGAGTCAGAGCTAACTATACATTTCAGCAATTTCATCGATTGCTAATTCATTTACCATTTTTGTTTTTATGGAGCTGTGAATACTGAAGTGTTGATTTATCTGAAGGACCAAGTGATAGGAGCCTGTTGAATCCAACGTTGTTCAGTCAATCCCTGGGAATCAAGTCCCACAGCCTTGCCCCTCCCTGGATAAAGGAGTTTCTCCTGAATTCCCTTCTGGATTCATGGTGACTCTCTTGTATTCATATCCTCTGGTTTCCCTTTGCCTCTCCAGTGGAAACAGTCCATCAGCTCTTCCACCAGAGTTTTGTTCAAATTAAGAAAGGTCTTTTGAAATTTGAATCATTCTTGTTTTCAGATCCTTCTATCTCTTCATGGCCTCTATTGTCAGGTTGTGAACCAACAATATATTCCCTCAGTCATTAAATGAGATTTCATCAAATGTGAAAGTTCATGTTTATTTTCCCTTTTTAGCTTCCACAGATAAAGACAAAGTAAAGCCAAGTAAAGTGAATAAGCTGGAGAATCTTTCAGTCTCTAACATCACAGTGAACTCCTTCCAGCTGTCCTGGGGAGCAGAGAAAGAGTTTGATTCTTTTCTCATACAGTACAGAGTAAAAGGTTCTGAGGATGTGCACAACGTGACGGTAACTGGTGGCCGTCGATTGTCTGTCATCACAGGCCTGAGGCCTAACACCGTGTACAGAGTCTATGTCTATGGGATCTCTGCTGGTGTACGCAGCAAGCCACTCAACACCCTCATAACCACCAAAGGTATTACCCCTTTTTATCATGACCTTGCCTTTTTACAAAACTTACCTTTCCATTTCGGGAACTATGGAGATGACATGAACTATGTCCTCAGAAAGGCCCGAGGTCATTGTTGAGCTGAGATGCCTCATTCTCTCCACTTTTGGATAAAGATATTTCTTGTGAATTACCAATTGGATTAATAGTTAATATCTTGCCTTGATATCCTTTCATTTTCCTCTTCTTCACAAATAGAAACAACTGTTCATCTGGTACCACCTCCAGCAGAGCTTTTCTTTATCTCTTTGCCAACACTGGTCAACATCACTAACCATACATTCTGTCCCTTCATTAATAAACAATGTAGATATTCGAAGCCTCAGCACTGTTTCCTGTTCGCTAACCCAACCTCTATCTTTGTCAATCTAGTAATCTGGACACCATGAGCTCTTATTTCATGCAGCAACTTTTGAAGTGAAATTTTATTGAAAACCTTCTGGCAATCGAAAATCTAATCTACATCGACAGACTCCCCTTTATCTACATCATGTGCCACCTCCCCAAAGTGCTCAAATCAATTAGTCAAATTTGATATCCATTTCACAAAACCATATTGACTCAGCCTGATTTTATTGAGATTTTCTGAGTTCCTTACTACAACCTCCTTAATAATCGATTCTAGACATTCCGCTGTGACAGATGTTATGCTAACCCATCTGTTGTCTTCTCATTTGCTTTGTTCCTTTTTTGAATATACATTTACATCCTTCAGATGTGGATATCTCCCCTATAAGGTAGCATATTGTGCTCAGTCCAAAGTTTCAACTTTCTCACAATTATATATGTCACAAATAAGTGTACATTTCCAGAGCATTATCCTTAAGATATTGAACTCTACTGTATTCATGGCACATCTAATTAGATGGAATATATTGTTTGTTGATTCTAAGAAACTGTAATCGAACTGTAATCTGTTCTAATTGTGGAACTTTTGCATGAATTACATATTTCAGGAAAGCAATCAGCAAACTAACGAGCTGAAGCCCAGGAACGCAACTGAGTGTCTGACACACAGCTAACTGTACTTTTCAACAGTTTCATAGATTGCTAATTCATTTACCACTTCTGTTTCTATGGAGCTGTGAATCCTGAAGTGTTGATTTATCTGAAGGACTATGTAATAGGAGCCTGTTGAATCCAACATTGTTCAGTTACTCCCTGGGGAGCAAGTCCCACATTCTTGCCCCTCACTGGAAAAAGGAGTTTCTCCTGAATTCCCTTCTGGATTCATGGTGACTCTCTTGTATTCATATCCTCTGGTTTCCCTTTGCCTCTCCAGTGGAAACAGTCCATCAGCTCTTCCACCAGAGTTTTGTTCAAATTAAGAAATGTCTTTTGAAATTTGAATCATTCTTGTTTTCAGATTCCACCATCGCTTCATGACCTCTATCACCAGGTTGTGAACTCACAATAAATTCCCTCATTATTTGAATAGGATTTCATCAAATGTGAAAGTTTAAGTTTACTTTCCTTTTTTAGCTTCCACAGATAAAGACAAAGTAAAGCCAAGTAAAGTGAATAAGTTGGAGAATCTTTCAGTCTCTAACGTCACAGCGGACTCTTTCCAACTGTCCTGGGGAGCGGAGAAAGACTTTGATTCTTTTCACATACAGTACGGAGTGCGAGGTTCTGAGGATGTGCACAACGTGACGGTAACTGGTGACCGTCGATTGTCTGTCATCACAGGCCTGAGGCCTAGGATCGTGTACAGAGTCTATGTCTATGGGATCTCTGCGGGTGTACGCAGCAAGCCACTCAACACCCTCATAACCACAAAAGGTATTACCCGCTTTTATCATGACCTTGTCTTTTTCCAAAACAAAGCAATTTTCCTTTCCATTTCAGGAACTATAGAGGCAACATGAACTATGTCCTCAGGAAGGCCTGAGGTCGATATTGAGCTGAGATGCCTCATTCTCTCCACTTTTGGATAAAGAAATTTCTTGTGAATTCCCAATTGGATTAATAGGTAATATCTTGCCTTGATATCCTCTCATTTTCCTCTTCTTCACAAATAGAAACAATTGTTCATCTGATACCACCTCCAGCAGAGCTTTTCTTTATCTCTTTGCCAACTCTGGCCAACATCACTAACCATACATTCTGTCCCTTCATTAATAAACAACGTAGATATTCGAAGCCTCAGCACTGTTTCCTGTTCGCTGACCCAACCTCTGTCTATGTCAATCTAGTAACCTGGACACCATTAGCACTTATTTCATGCAGCAACTTTTGAAGTGAAATTTTATTGAAAACCTTCTAGCAATCTAAAATCTAATCTACATCGACAGACTCCCGTTTATCTACATTGTTTGCCACCTCCCCAAAGAACTCTAATAAATGAGTCAAACTTGATATCCATTTCACAAAACTATGTTGACTCGGCCTGATTGTATTGAGATTTTCAAAGGTCCTTTCTACAAACTTCTTAATAATCGATTCCAGATTTTCCACTGTGACGGATGTTGTGCAAACTGATCTGTTGTTTTTCTCATTTGTTTTGTTCCATTTTTGAATATACAGTTACATCCTTTAAGTGTGGATATTTTCCAGTGTAGGTTTGCTTGCAGATCTGGAAGGTTCACTTCCAGACGTTTGGTCCCCCTACAAGAGCGTGGGCGGCACGATGGCACAGTGGTTAGCACTGCTGCCTCACAGCGCTTGAGCCTCGGTTCAATTCCCGACTCTGGCAACAGTCTGTGTGGAGTTTGCACGTTCTCCTCGTGTCTGTGTGGGTTTCCTCCGGGTGCTCCGGTTTCCTTTCACAATCCAAAGATGTGCGGGTCAGGTGAATTGGCCATGCTAAATTGCCCGTAGTGTTAGGTAAGGGGTAAATGTAGGGGTATGGGTGGGTTGCACTTCGGCGGGTTGGTGTGGACTTGTTGGGCTGAAGGGCCTGTTTCCACACTGTAAGTAATCTAATCTAATAACATCTTCAGTGTGCCTCAGACGAGGCAATGCTGAGAAGTCCTGCTTTCTATTTATATGTTTGGGTTTCTTTGGGTTGGTGATGTCATTTTCCATGGTGTAGTCATTTCCTGAGGTGAAGTCACTTCCTGTTCTTTTTCTCAGGGGGTGGTAGATGGGGTCTAACTCGATGTGTTAGTTGATAGAGTTATGATTGGAATGCCATGCTTCGAGGAATTCTCGTGCATGTCTCTGTTTGGCTTGTCCTCAGATGGATGTGTTGTCCCAGTCCCACATCTGTATGTAAAGATACTAGTGAGAGAGGGTCATGTCTTTTTGTGGAAGTCTATCAACAAACACATCGAGATTGACCCCAGCTACCAGCCCATGAACAAAAGAACAGGAAGTGACTTCACCAACCCAAAGAAACCCAAACATATAAATAGAAAGCAGGACTTATCAGCAGTGCTTCACCTAAGGTGCACTGAAGGTGTTACCTAGTAGGGTGATGAAACATCTGGAAATGAATCTTCTAGCTCAGCGAGCAAACCTACATCCAGAACCTCAACCTGAGCTATACATCTTCTCAAAACTCATGGATATCTTCCCTGTAAAGTAGCAAATTGTGTTCATTCCAAAGTTTACATTTGCTCACAATTTCATCTGTCACAAATAATATGTTTCCAGAGGATTATCCTTCGGATATTGACCTCTACTTTCTTCATACAGCACCTAATTAGATAGAATATATTGTTTTTTGATTGTAAGGGAATGAAACCGAATGTAATCTGTTCTAATTGTGGAACTTTTGCATGAATCACATATTTCAGCAAAGCAAACAGGAAACTACTGAGCTGAAACCAAGGAACTCAATTGAGAGTCAGAGCTAACGATACATTTCAGCAATTTCATCGATTGCTAATTCATTTACCATTTTTGTTTTTATGGAGCTGTGAATACTGAAGTGTTGATTTATCTGAAGGACCAAGTGATAGGAGCCTGTTGAATCCAACGTTGTTCAGTCAATCCCTGGGAATCAAGTCTCACATTCTTGCCCCTCCCTGGATAAAGGAGTTTCTCCTGAATTCCCTTCTGGATTCATGGTGACTCTCTTGTATTCATATCCTCTGGTTTCCCTTTGCCTCTCCAGTGGAAACAGTCCATCAGCTCTTCCACCAGAGTTTTGTTCAAATTAAGAAAGGTCTTTTGAAATTTGAATCATTCTTGTTTTCAGATCCTTCTATCTCTTCATGGCCTCTATTGTCAGGTTGTGAACCAACAATATATTCCCTCAGTCATTAAATGAGATTTCATCAAATGTGAAAGTTCATGTTTATTTTCCCTTTTTAGCTTCCACAGATAAAGACAAAGTAAAGCCAAGTAAAGTGAATAAGCTGGAGAATCTTTCAGTCTCTAACATCACAGTGAACTCCTTCCAGCTGTCCTGGGGAGCAGAGAAAGAGTTTGATTCTTTTCTCATACAGTACAGAGTAAAAGGTTCTGAGGATGTGCACAACGTGACGGTAACTGGTGGCCGTCGATTGTCTGTCATCACAGGCCTGAGGCCTAACACCGTGTACAGAGTCTATGTCTATGGGATCTCTGCTGGTGTACGCAGCAAGCCACTCAACACCCTCATAACCACCAAAGGTATTACCCCTTTTTATCATGACCATGCCTTTTTACAAAACTTACCTTTCCATTTCGGGAACTATGGAGATGACATGAACTATGTCCTCAGAAAGGCCCGAGGTCATTGTTGAGCTGAGATGCCTCATTCTCTCCACTTTTGGATAAAGATATTTCTTGTGAATTACCAATTGGATTAATAGTTAATATCTTGCCTTGATATCCTTTCATTTTCCTCTTCTTCACAAATAGAAACAACTGTTCATCTGGTACCACCTCCAGCAGAGCTTTTCTTTATCTCTTTGCCAACACTGGTCAACATCACTAACCATACATTCTGTCCCTTCATTAATAAACAATGTAGATATTCGAAGCCTCAGCACTGTTTCCTGTTCGCTAACCCAACCTCTATCTTTGTCAATCTAGTAACCTGGACACTATGAGCTCTTATTTCATGCAGCAACTTTTGAAGTGAAATTTTATTGAAAACCTTCTGGCAATCGAAAATCTAATTTACATCGACAGACTCCCCTTTATCTACATCATGTGCCACCTCCCCAAAGTGCTCAAATCAATTAGTCAAATTTGATATCCATTTCACAAAACCATATTGACTCAGCCTGATTTTATTGAGATTTTCTGAGTTCCTTACTACAACCTCCTTAATAATCGATTCTAGACATTCCGCTGTGACAGATGTTATGCTAACCCATCTGTTGTCTTCTCATTTGCTTTGTTCCTTTTTTGAATATACATTTACATCCTTCAGATGTGGATATCTCCCCTATAAGGTAGCATATTGTGCTCAGTCCAAAGTTTCAACTTTCTCACAATTATATATGTCACAAATAAGTGTACATTTCCAGAGCATTATCCTTAAGATATTGAACTCTACTGTATTCATGGCACATCTAATTAGATGGAATATATTGTTTGTTGATTCTAAGAAACTGTAATCGAACTGTAATCTGTTCTAATTGTGGAACTTTTGCATGAATTACATATTTCAGGAAAGCAATCAGCAAACTAACGAGCTGAAGCCCAGGAACGCAACTGAGTGTCTGACACACAGCTAACTGTACTTTTCAACAGTTTCATAGATTGCTAATTCATTTACCACTTCTGTTTCTATGGAGCTGTGAATCCTGAAGTGTTGATTTATCTGAAGGACTATGTAATAGGAGCCTGTTGAATCCAACATTGTTCAGTTACTCCCTGGGGAGCAAGTAGCACATTCTTGCCCCTCACTGGAAAAAGGAGTTTCTCCTGAATTCCCTTCTGGATTCATGGTGACTCTCTTGTATTCATATCCTCTGGTTTCCCTTTGCCTCTCCAGTGGAAACAGTCCATCAGCTCTTCCACCAGAGTTTTGTTCAAATTAAGAAAGGTCTTTTGAAATTTGAATCATTCTTGTTTTCAGATTCCTCCATCTCTTCATGACCTCTCTCATCAGGTTGTGAACTCACAATTAGTTCCCTCATTATTTGAATAGGATTTCATCAAATGTGAAAGTTTAAGTTTACTTTCCTTTTTTAGCTTCCACAGATAAAGACAAAGTAAAGCCAAGTAAAGTGAATAAGTTGGAGAATCTTTCAGTCTCTAACGTCACAGTGGACTCTTTCCAACTGTCCTGGGGAGCGGAGAAAGATTTTGATTCTTTTCACATACAGTACGGAGTGCGAGGTTCTGAGGATGTGCACAACGTGACGGTAACTGGTGACCGTCGATTGTCTGTCATCACAGGCCTGAGTCCTAGCACCATGCACACAGTCTATGTCTATGGGATCTCTGCTGGTGTACGCAGCAAGCCACTCAACACCCTCATAACCACCAAAGGTATTACCTGCTTTTATCATGACCTAGTCTTTTTCCAAAACAAAGCAATTTTTCTTTCCATTTCAGGAACTATAGAGGCAACATGAACTATGTCCTCAGGAAGGCCTGAGGTCGATATTGAGCTGAGATGACTCATTCTCCCCACTTCTTTGATAAAGAAATGTCTCATGAATTCGCAATTGGATTAATAGTTAATATCTCACATTGGTAGCCTCTCATTTTCCTCTTCTTCACAAATAGAAACAATTGTTCATCTGGTGACACCTCCCAGCAGAGCTTTTCTTTATCTCTTTACCAACACTGGTCAACATCACTAACCATACATTCTGTCCCTTCATTAATAAACAACGTAGATATTCGAAGCCTCAGCACTGTTTCCTGTTCGCTAACCCAACCTCTGTCTATGTCAATCTAGTAACCTGGACACCATTAGCACTTATTTCATGCAGCAACTTCTGAAGTGAAATTTTATTGAAAACCTTCTAGCAATCTAAAATCTAATCTACATCGACAGACTCCCGTTTATCTACATTGTTTGCCACCTCCCCAAAGAACTCTAATAAATGAGTCAAACTTGATATCCATTTCACAAAACTATGTTGACTCGGCCTGATTGTATTGAGATTTTCAAAGGTCCTTTCTACAAACTTCTTAATAATCGATTCCAGATTTTCCACTGTGACGGATGTTGTGCAAACTGATCTGTTGTTTTTCTCATTTGATTTGTTCCATTTTTGAATATACAGTTACACCCTTTAAGTGTGGATATTTTCCAGTGTAGGTTTGCTTGCTGAACTGGAAGGTTCACTTCCAGACGTTTGGTCCCCCTACAAGAGCGTGGGCGGCACGGTGGCACAGTGGTTAGCACTGCTGCCTCACAGCGCTTGAGATCCGGGTTCAATTCCCAACTCAGGCAACAGACTGTGTGGAGTTTGCACGTTCTCCCCGTGTCTGTGTGGGTTTCCTCCGGGTGCTCCGGTTTCCTTCCACAATCCAAAGATGTGCGGGTCAGGTGAATTGGCCATGCTAAATTGCCCGTAGTGTTAGGTAAGGGGCAAATGTAGGGGTATGGGTGGGTTGCACTTCGGCGGGTCGGTGTGGACTTGTTGGGCCGAAGGGCCTGTTTCCACACTGTAAGTAATCTAATCTAATAACATCTTCAGTGGGCCTCAGACGAGGCAATGCTGAGAAGTCCTGCTTTCTATTTATGTGTTTGGGTTTCTTTGGGTTGGTGATGTCATTTCCCATGGTGTAGTCATTTCCTGAGGTGAAGTCACTTCCTGTTCTTTTTCTCAGGGGGTGGTAGATGGGGTCTAATTCGATGTGTTTGTTGATAGAATTCTGATTGGAATGCCATGCTTCGAGGAATTATCATGCATGTCCCTTTTTGGCTTGTCCTGGGATGGATCTGTTGTCCCAGTCCGACATCTGTATGTAAGGATACTAGTGAGAGAGGGTCATGTCTTTTTGTAGAAGTCCATCAACAAACACATCGAGTTTGACCCCATCTAACAGCCCATGACAAAAAGAACAGGAAGTGACTTCACCAACCCAAAGAAACCCAAACATATAAATAGAAAGCAGGACTTATCAGCAGTGCTTCACCGAAGGTGCACTGAAGATGTTACCTAGTAGGGTGGTGAAACATCTGGAAATGAATCTTGTAGCTCAGCGAGCAAACCTACATCCAGAACCTCAACCTGAGCTATACATCTTCTCAAAACTCATGGATATCTTCCCTGTACAGTAGCAAATTGTGTTCATTCCAAAGTTTACATTTGCTCACAATTTCATCTGTCACAAATAATAATATGTTTCCGGAGGATTATCCTTCGGATATTGACCTCTACTTTCTTCATACAGCACCTAATTAGATGGAATATATTGTTTGTTGATTCTAAGGAAATGAAACCGAATGTAATCTGTTCTAATTGTGGAACTTTTGCATGAATCACATATTTCAGCAAAGCAAACAGGAAACTACTGAGCTGAAACCAAGGAACTCAATTGAGAGTCAGAGCTAACTATACATTTCAGCAATTTCATCGATTGCTAATTCATTTACCATTTTTGTTTTTATGGAGCTGTGAATACTGAAGTGTTGACTTATCTGAAGGACCAAGTGATAGGAGCCTGTTGAATCCAACGTTGTTCAGTCAATCCCTGGGAATCAAGTCTCACATTCTTGCCCCTCCCTGGATAAAGGAGTTTCTCCTGAATTCCCTTCTGGATTCATGGTGACTCTCTTGTATTCATATCCTCTGGTTTCCCTTTGCCTCTCCAGTGGAAACAGTCCATCAGCTCTTCCACCAGAGTTTTGTTCAAATTAAGAAAGGTCTTTTGAAATTTGAATCATTCTTGTTTTCAGATCCTTCTATCTCTTCATGGCCTCTATTGTCAGGTTGTGAACCAACAATATATTCCCTCAGTCATTAAATGAGATTTCATCAAATGTGAAAGTTCATGTTTATTTTCCCTTTTTAGCTTCCACAGATAAAGACAAAGTAAAGCCAAGTAAAGTGAATAAGCTGGAGAATCTTTCAGTCTCTAACATCACAGTGAACTCCTTCCAGCTGTCCTGGGGAGCAGAGAAAGAGTTTGATTCTTTTCTCATACAGTACAGAGTAAAAGGTTCTGAGGATGTGCACAACGTGACGGTAACTGGTGACCGTCGATTGTCTGTCATCACAGGCCTGAGGCCGAGGACTGCGTATACAGTGTATGTCTATGGGATCTCTGCTGGTGTACGCAGCAAGCCACTCAACACCCTCATAACCACCAAAGGTATTACCCCTTTTTATCATGACCTTGCCTTTTTACAAAACTTACCTTTCCATTTCAGGAACTATGGAGATGACATGAACTATGTCCTCAGAAAGGCCCGAGGTCATTGTTGAGCTGAGATGCCTCATTCTCTCCACTTTTGGATAAAGAAATTTCTTGTGAATTCCCAATTGGATTAATAGTTAATATCTTGCCTTGATATCCTCTCATTTTCCTCTTCTTCACAAATAGAAACAATTGTTCATCTGGTGACTCCGCCCAGCAGAGCTTTTCTTTATCTCTTTGCCAACACTGGTCAACATCACTAACCATACATTCTGTCCCTTCATTAATAAACAACGTAGATATTCGAAGCCTCAGCACTGTTTCCTGTTCGCTAACCCAACCTCTATTTTTGTCAATCTAGTAACCTAGATACCATGAGCTCTTATTTCATGCAGCAACTTTTGAAATGAAATTTTATTGAAAAACTTCTGGCAATCGAAAATCTAATCTACATCGACAGACTCCCCTTTATCTACATCATGTGCCACCTCCCCAAAGAGCTCAAATCAATTAGTCAAATTTGATATCCATTTCACAAAACCGTATTGACTCAGCCTGATTTTATTGAGATTTTCTGAGTTCCTTACTACAACCTCCTTAATAATCGATTCTAGACTTTCCGCTGTGACAGATGTTATGCAAACTCATCTGTTGTTTTCTCATTTGCTTTGTTCCTTTTTTGAATATACATTTACATCCTTCAAATGTGGATATCTCCCCTATAAGGTAGCATATTGTGCTCAGTCCAAAGTTTCAACTTTCTCACAATTATATATGTCACAAGTAAGTGTACATTTCCAGAGCATTATCCTTAAGATATTGAACTCTACTGTATTCATGGCACATCTAATTAGATGGAATATATTGTTTGTTGATTCTAAGAAACTGTAATCGAACTGTAATCTGTTCTAACAGTGGAACTTTTGCATGAATTACATATTTCAGGAAAGCAATCAGCAAACTAACAAGCTGAAGCCCAGGAACGCAACTGAGTGTCTGACACACAGCTAACTGTACATTTCAACAGTTTCATAGATTGCTAATTCATTTACCACTTTTGTTTCTATGGAGCTGTGAATCCTGAAGTGTTGAGTTATCTGAAGGACTATGTAATAGGAGCCTGTTGAATCCAACATTGTTCAGTTACTCCCTGGGGAGCAAGTCCCACATTCTTGCCCCTCACTGGAAAAAGGAGTTTCTCCTGAATTCCTTTCTGGATTCATGGTGACTCTCTTGTATTCATATCCTCTGGTTTCCCTTTGCCTCTCCAGTGGAAACAGTCCATCAGCTCTTCCACCAGAGTTTTGTTCAAATTAAGAAAGGTCTTTTGAAATTTGAATCATTCTTGTTTTCAGATTCCTCCATCGCTTCATGACCTCTATCACCAGGTTGTGAACTCACAATAAATTCCCTCATTATTTGAACAGGATTTCATCAAATGTGAAAGTTTAAGTTTACTTTCCTTTTTTAGCTTCCACAGATAAAGACAAAGTAAAACCAAGTAAAGTGAATAAGTTGGAGAATCTTTCAGTCTCTAACGTCACAGAGGACTCTTTCCAACTGTCCTGGGGAGCAGAGAAAGACTTTGATTCTTTTCACATACAGTACGGAGTGCGAGGTTCTGAGGATGTGCACAACGTGACGGTAACTGGTGACCGTCGATTGTCTGTCATCACAGGCCTGAGGCCTAGGACCGTGTACAGAGTCTATGTCTATGGGATCTCTGCTGGTGTACGCAGCAAGCCACTCAACACCCTCATAACCACCAAAGGTATTACCCGCTTTTATCATGACCTAGTCTTTTTCCAAAACAAAGCAATTTTTCTTTCCATTTCAGGAACTATAGAGGCAACATGAACTATGTCCTCAGGAAGGCCTGAGGTCGAGATTGAGCTGAGATGACTCATTCTCCCCACTTCTTTGATAAAGAAATGTCTCATGAATTCGCAATTGGATTAATAGTTAATATCTCACATTGGTAGCCTCTCATTTTCCTCTTCTTCACAAATAGAAACAATTGTTCATCTGGTGACACCTCCCAGCAGAGCTTTTCTTTATCTCTTTACCAACACTGGTCAACATCACTAACCATACATTCTGTCCCTTCATTAATAAACAACGTAGATATTCGAAGCCTCAGCACTGTTTCCTGTTCGCTAACCCAACCTCTGTCTATGTCAATCTAGTAACCTGGACACCATTAGCACTTATTTCATGCAGCAACTTCTGAAGTGAAATTTTATTGAAAACCTTCTAGCAATCTAAAATCTAATCTACATCGACAGACTCCCGTTTATCTACATTGTTTGCCACCTCCCCAAAGAGCTCTAATAAATGAGTCAAACTTGATATCCATTTCACAAAACTATGTTGACTCGTCCTGATTGTATTGAGATTTTCAAAGGTCCTTTCTACAAACTTCTTAATAATCGATTCCAGATTTTCCACTGTGACGGATGTTGTGCAAACTGATCTGTTGTTTTTCTCATTTGTTTTGTTCCTTTTTTGAATATACAGTTACATCCTTTAAGTGTGGATATTTTCCAGTGTAGGTTTGCTTGCTGAACTGGAAGGCTAATTTCCAGACGTTTGATCCCCCTGCGAGGTAACATCTTCAGTGGGTCTCAGATGAAGCAATGCTGAGAAGTCCTGCTTTCCATTTATATGTTTGGGTTTCTTTGGGTTGGTGATGTCATTTCCCATGGTGTAGTCATTTCCTGAGGTGAAGTCACTTCCTGCTCTTTTTCTCAGTGGGTAGTAGTTGGGGTCTAACTCCATGTGTTTGTTGATAGAGTTCTGATTGGAAGGCCATGCTTCGAGAAATTCTCATGCATGTCCCTTTTTGGCTTGTCCTGGGATGGATGTGTTGTCCCAGTCCGACATCTGTATGTAAGGATACTAGTGAGAGAGGGTCATGTCTTTTTGTAGAAGTCCATCAACAAACACATCGAGTTTGACCCCATCTAACAGCCCATGACAAAAAGAACAGGATGTGACTTCACCAACCCAAAGAAACCCAAACATATAAATAGAAAGCAGGACTTATCAGCAGTGCTTCACCTGTGGCCCACTGAAGATGTTATCTAGTTGGGTGATGAAACATCTGGAAATGAATCCTCCAGCTCAGTGAGCAAACCTACATCCAGAACCTCAACCTGAGTTACACATCTTCTCAAAACTCATGGATATCTTCCCTATAAAGTAGCAAATTGTGTTCATTCCAAAGTTTACATTTGCTCACAATTTTATTTGTCACAAATAAGTATATGTTTCCAAAGGATTATCCTTCGGATATTGACCTCTACTTTCTTCATACAGCACCTAATTAGATGGAATATATTGTTTGTTGATTGTAAGGGAATGAAACCGAATGTAATCTGTTCTAATTGTGGAACTTTTGCATGAATCACATATTTCAGCAAAGCAAACAGGAAACTACTGAGCTGAAACCAAGGAACTCAATTGAGAGTCAGAGCTAACGATACATTTCAGCAATTTCATAGATTGCTAATTCATTTACCATTTTTGTTTTTATGGAACTGTGAATACTGAAGTGTTGATTTATCTGAAGGACCAAGTGATAGGAGCCTGTTGAATCCAACATTGTTCAATCAATCCCTGGGAATCAAGTCCCACATTCTTGCCCCTCCCTGGATAAAGGACTTTCTCCTGAATTCCCTTCTGGATTCATGGTGACTCTCTTGTATTCATATCCTCTGGTTTCCCTTTGCCTCTCCAGTAGAAACAGTCCATCAGCTCTTCCACCAGAGTTTTGTTCAAATTAAGAAATGTCTTTTGAAATTTGAATCATTCTTGTTTTCAGATCCTTCTATCTCTTCATGGCCTCTATTGTCAGGTTGTGAACCAACAATATATTCCCTCAGTCATTAAATGAGATTTCATCAAATGTGAAAGTTCATGTTTATTTTCCCTTTTTAGCTTCCACAGATAAAGACAAAGTAAAGCCAAGTAAAGTGAATAAGCTGGAGAATCTTTCAGTCTCTAACATCACAGTGAACTCCTTCCAGTTGTCCTGGGGAGCGGAGAAACTCAATTCCAGAGTTTATTCTGTGACTGACGTTGTGCAAATTGATCTGTTGTTTTCTCATTTGTTTTGTTCCTTTTTTGAATATACAGTTACATCCTTCAAATGTGGATATTTTCCCTATAATATGGCATATTGTGCTCAGTCCAAAGCTTAAATTTACTCACAATTTTATTGGTTACAAATAAGTGTATATTTCCAGAAGATTATTCTTATGATATTGACCTCTACTTTCATCATCTAATTAGATGCAATATATTGTTTGTTGATTCTAAGAAAATGTAATCTTATGTAATGTGTTCGAATTTTGTAACTTTTGCATGAATCACATATTTCAGGAAAGCAAACATCAAACTAATAAGCTGAAACCCGGGAACTCGACTGAATATCTGATACACAGCTAACTGTACATTTCAAATGTTTCATAGATTGCTAATTCATTTACCACGTTTCTTTCTAAGGAGCTATGAATCCTAAAGTGATGATTTATCTGAAGGACCAAGTCCCACAATCTTGCCCCTCCCTGGATAAAGGATTTTCTCCTGAATTCCCTTCTGGATTCATGGTGACTCTCTTGTATTCATATCCTCTGGTTTCCCTTTGCCGCTCAAGTGGAAACAGTCCATCAGCTCTTCCACCAGAGTTTTGTTAAAATTAATTAAAGTTCTTTGAAATTTGAGTCATTCTTGTTTTCAGATTCCTCCGTCTCTTCATGGCCTCTTTGTCAGGTTGTGAACATACAATATTTTCCCTCAGTCACTGAATGGGATTTAATCAAATGTGAAAGTTCATGTCTATTTTCCCTTTTTAGCTTCCACAGATAAAGACAAAGTAAAGCCAAGTAAAGTGAATAAGCTGGAGAACCTTTCAGTCTCTAACGTCACAGCGGACTCTTTCCAGCTGTCCTGGGGACCGGAGAAAGATTTTGATTCTTTTCTCATACAGTACAGAGTAAGAGGTTCTGAGGATGTGCACAACGTGACAGTAACTGGTGACCGTGGATTGTCTGTCATCACAGGCCTGAGGCCTAGCACCATGTACACAGTCTATGTCTATGGGATCTCTGCTGGTGTACACAGCAAACCTCTCAACACCCTCATAACCACCAAAGGTATCATGACCCTTTTATCATGACCTTGCCTTTTTACAAAACAAAGCAATTTGTCTTTCCCTTTCAGAAACTATGGGGACAACATGAACTATGTTCTCAGGAAGGCCTGATTGAGATATTGAGCTGAGATGCCTCATTCTCTCCGCTTTTGGATACAATAATTTCTTGTGAATTCCTAATTGGCTTAATAGTTAATATCGTGCCTTGATATCCTCTCATTTTCATCTGCTCCACAAATCGAAACAATTATTCATCTCGTGACTCTGTCAGCAGAGCTTTATTTCCAACACTGATCAACATCATTAACCTTACATTTGTTCCCTTCATTCAAGTTATTAATAAACAATGTAGATATTCGAAGCCTCAGCACTGTCTCCTGTTAGCTAAGCCAACCTCTATCTATGTCAACCTAGTAACTTGGACACCATGAGCACTAACTTCATGCAACAACTTTTGAAGTGAAATTTTATCGAAACCCTCTGGCAATCTAAAATCTAATCTACATCGACAGACTCCCCTTTATCTACATTGTTTGTCACCTCCCCAAAGAAATCTAATAAATTAGTCAAACTTGATATCCATTTCACAAAACCATGTTGACTCAACCTGGTTTTATTGAGATTTTCAAAGTTCCTACGACAACCTCCTTAATAATCAATTCCAGATTTTCCATCATGACTGATGTTGTGTAAACCGATTTCTTGTTTTCTCATTTGTTTTGTTCCTTTTTTGAATATACAGTTACATCCTTCAAATGTGGATATTTTCCCTATAATATGGCATATTGTGCTCAGTCAAAGCTTAAATTTGCTCACAATCTTATTGGTTACAAATAAGTGTATATTTCCAGAGGATTATTCTTAAGATATTGATCTCTACTTTCATCACCTAGTTAGATGGAATATATTGTTTGTTGATTCTAAGAAAATGTAATCTTATGTAATCTGTTCGAATTGTGTAACTTTTGCATGAATCACATATTTCAGGAAAGCAAACCCGGGAATTTAACTGAGTGTCTGACACACAGCTAACTGGACATTTCAACAATTTCAGATTGCTAATTAATTTACCATTTTCACTCTATGGAGCTGTGAATCCTGAAGTGTTGATTTATTTGAAGGACTATGTAATAGGAGCCTGTTGAATCCAACATTGTTCAGTCACTCCCCAGGAATCAAGTCCCACACTCTTGCCCCTCCCTGGATAAAGCAGTTTCTCCTGAATTCCCTTCTGGATTCATGGTGACTCTCTTGTATTCATATCCCCTGGTTTCCCTTTGCCTCTCAAGTGGAAACATTCTGTCAGCTCTTCCACCAGAGTTTTGTTCAAGTTAAGAAAGGTCTTCTGAAATTTGAATCATTCTTGTTTTCAGATTCCTCTATCTCTTCATGCCCTGTATTGTCAAGTTGTGAACTCACAATAGATTGCCTCAGTCGCTGAATGGGATTTCATCAAATGTGAAAGTTCATGTCTATTTTCCTTTTTTAGCTTCCACAGATAAAGACAAAGTAAAGCCAAGTAAAGTGAATAAGTTGGAGAATCTTTCAGTCTCTAACATCACAGCGGACTCTTTCCAACTGTCCTGGGGAGCGGAGAAAGATTTTGATTCTTTTCTCATACAGTACGGAGTGCAAGGTTCTGAGGATGTGCACAACGTGACGGTAACTGGTGACCGTCGATTGTCTGTAATCACAGGCCTGAGGCCTAGCACCGTGTACACAGTCTATGTTTATGGGATCTCTGCTGGTGTACGCAGCAAGCCACTCAACACCCTCATAACCACCAAAGGTATTACCTCTTCTTTGTGTAAGATACTAAAGAAAAGTGTTTTGTTTTCTGTCTGGAGACTGAAGACTTGAGTTTAGTTAAAGTGTTTTTCATTCAAGTTAGATTGGAAACCAATCACCTCCCTCATTACTGTAATCATAACCTCCAACAGTCCTCTGATGCAACCTTAACTGATGTTCTCAACTCAATCGTGTATTTTTTTTTCAAACCACTCCATGGTCTATCTACCTTTCAAACCCAACACCCCTCCCCTCCCCCCCGACCCCCAGACCTCTGCAATCCTTTAATTCTGGTCTCCAGCATATTCCTGATTTTAATCATCTCCCAATACACTGACTGGAGGGTGTGTCTTCATCTGCCCATTTCCTAAACTCGGGACTTCCCTCCTTAAACTTCACCACCTCGATCCATCTCTCCTTATTACCTGTCATTTTGACCAAGTTTTTGCTCAGTCCTGCCTGTTGTATTATCTTCATGTGGCTTGGTCTCAGGTGATGGTTAACTCTATTCTCAGTGTGAGAGAAATCCACGTGGCTGTAATAAGCAGTTAGAAATGTTCACTGCAAAACTACCTGCTGTACAGTTTCTGGATTTCCACTGCTCCTGTAGTCTTGCTCGATGCAGACTCAAAAACCAATGGGTGCCCATGGCACAGAGTACAGAAACAAAGAACTGGCAGAAAGGCATTCCAAACCAACTTAGCATTTATGTGGGGCCTGGGTAGACTTGGGTGAACCTCCAGAGAAACCCATTGGCTTGATGGTGTATTACTGAACCTGGATTCCCCTCAAAAAGAACTCTTCAAGTCTGTCAACATTGCCCATTGTCAACCCAGAGTTGAGAGATTTCTGCTGGGAGAGAACTGCTTTCTGATATCACCCCCTCACTCTAAACCTTGCCTTAATTTTGAGATTGGGAAAGCATGTTTTAAATTGAACCTCCCTCAAGCCCCATCCACCCCCAGCAGAGGAAACACATTCTCCCCATCCACCCTTCCAAAGACATTCAGCCCTCAATCTTCACTGAAGCACAGAAATCCAGCAGCAATCTGTACAACGCACGCTCAGAATTCATCTCCCTTTGACCAACAGTGAGATTTGACAGCACATGGGGTCTCTCGATACTGCAGTTTAATGTCAGATGGATCCATCTTTCATTGCCCAAGCTCTACCCTGAGAGAGAGAAGCCTCTGGGCTCTGTCAGCTCCAGCGTGGTCACTTAGTGTGAACCAGTCTGTGCCAGGAATTGTCACTTTCAGTTCGGGGAGTTGGTTGGGGGGGGGGGGGGGGGGGGGGGGGGGGGGGGGGGCGGGGGGAGGGGGGGGGTGGTGGAGGGGATCTTGTGTGAATCAGATCGCATTTGAACATTGTTGCGCTGTTTTTGAAGAGAAACATTTTTTTTTGTTTTTCCCCTGATTTTCAGCCTTTGGGGGGAAGCCGAGTGACAAGATGAAACCGGGTCGCTTGTCGTTCTTGAACATCACCTCGGATTCTGTCCAGCTGTTCTGGCTGCCTCAGAGAGGCACTGATTTTTATATCCTCCAGTACAGAGTGCGGTCTTCTGCAACTGTACAGAACGTCACGCTTACCGGTGACCGCCGCTCTTTCAAAATCACAGGCCTCAGTCCTGCCACTAAGTACCTCTTCTCCCTGTACCGTGTCTCCGGGGGCCAGTACAAAAAGCCACTGCTCCTTCCATTAACCACCAAAGGTAGTGTTTGCCTCACTCTTTAGTTCCTGTGTCAACAGGCGATTTATCTTCACTTGTCCTGTCTCCCTCTCTTGTTTGTTTTTATTGTCTTTCTGCCCAGAGTGGTTTGGCGTTGAAAATGGCTTTCCGTTCACCAATTGCTTTGCCTGAGATAGCCATGTGCTCCTGTCCATGAATCACACCCACAATATTTTTCTTCTCCCTACTGTTTTCACTGCTGAGCTCCATGTTTTGTCTTTCAGCGCATGCCTTTTGTCCCACAGTCTCTCTCTCCGGCCTCGAACTGGCCTCTAAGGGGCTCTGGAAGCTGAGACCGAGATGTTGGCTGACTGCATTGATGCCAGACCTACTCCCACAGCTCTGGGAGAGGGCCTGGCCTGGGGGTGGGGGAGAAGGGGAGTTGGGGTAGTGGGCGCTGGTGCTGGGAACGCAATCTAACTGCATGGACCTTCTTTCTCCGGCAGGGTGGGGGTCTTCTGTGTGTCAGCTGTGTTCGTGTGGCAAGAACTGTTACCGCAGGCTGCCCCAAAGTTTCTTTGTTCCTTGCCTGAATTAAACGTTGAGTTGTCTATCCTTGACCTTCTATGTGTACAGCTGCCTGGCTCAATGAGGCATTGCCTGCTCTCTCCCACTAAGATCCCAAATGATCTTGAGCCATCGTTTCGCCCGGATATGACAAAGTTGGTGATTGTCTCTGTGTGTAATCAGGGGCTGAGTCGGTGCCTGTGGATCTCAGTCTGCACTATGCTGTGTAGCTGCTGTATATGTGTGCGTGTGTGTTTCCCTGTCAGCATTGATACTGTCCCCAGCTGCCTGTCTGTCTGTCTGAGGGCGATGTAGAATCTACACATTGCTATGGTGGAGGGTGGTGGTATATGGGGCAAGGGGATAAAGGTATTGTGAGTGATCGCGGAGTTTATTGCTTTTATGTTAAAGATGCAGTTTTGGAGGAAACCTCTGAAGTGTCATGTGGAAGAACTGCATGTGTCCATCTCGAGGATTTCTAAGGGAATACCGGACTACATTCTGGGCCTGATTATTGCCCCAGCGTTTGATGATTTAGGCTCGAATCAGCACAACCAAGTTCCATTACAGTCTCACATTTTGACAGCCAAGTTGTGGATTGTGGGATTCGCTTGGGTCTAGTTGAAGGGATTTGTGTCACACCTATTGCATCCCCTGCCTTAGTTGGATCAAAACCCCAGAGGCTTCATTGTCCGAATTAGTTGGTCGAACATCTCCTTAGTATCCTTTCCTCTGGTGAAAATGTCCCGTCTCTTTCTGCTTTCTAGCTTCTCCTGAGAAGGCCAAGCCCAAACCGCAAAAGGAGATTGAACTGGGCGCTCTGTCGGTTTCTAATGTCACGGCCGACTCCACTGCGTTCTCCTGGACTGCAGAGAAGGGATTCGATGCCTTTCTGATACGGTACAAAGTGCACGGCTCCGGGGCTGTGCAGAACTTCACGGTCACCGGCGGCAAACGCTCGGCAACTATCACAGGCCTGAGGCCTAGCACCAAGTACACCCTCTATGTCTACGGGGTCTCTAACGGAAAACGCACAAAGCCACTGAGCAGAGTTATTACCACAAAAGGTACAAATTTCCCTTTATGCCCCAGTGGCACAATCTCACCCTCCAACTGTTCCAAAATCTAATTCAGCTAGAAAAAGACATGATAAGTTTTGTACGTTCTGAAATCAGATAATTGTCTCTGTAGATATAGGTATATTTATGAAGTAGGCCAGGGTGTGTCTTTCATGGATGAATGCAGCATCAGGGTAAGTTTTAGGGAATTCCCATGGGTTGGAGTTTCCCTGACAATGGTGAAAAGCCAAGTATTTGGGGCAACCTTTCCAATGGCGCCGTATTGGTCCAGACTCGGTCTCTGGCTCTGTGCCCTGAATGGCCATGAGCCCAGCTCAGTGCATCTGATAGACCTGATGGGGATGGGCAGATTAAACTGAAATGTCTCGCCGTCCATCGAGAGAGACAGCGAAAGAGATTGGGAAAGTGAGGGAGGAATGGGGAGTGAGGCAGCCTGCAGAGTTCAGGGGGAGAGTAACATCGCTGTATGTGCTTGATGCTGCCAGTTGCCAATAGTGACTCTGACCTTAGTTTTCAGTTTCCCCAGGAGATTGACTCCTCTGTTATCGGTTTGAGGAAGCACCCAGTCTGAGTGGTTAGAGAGCTAAAGACATTGATCCTCCCAGCAACGGGCAACATGAAATTCAGGATCACATCTGCTCAGAAAGATCTGCCACCTATTGTTTCCGGTCATTCTTCTTCCTGTTCAATTTCTTCCATTTTTGTCTCCTTTCTATTTTAGCTTCCAAAGATAAAGAGGCTGTAAAACTGGGCAGCGTGTCCACCTCTGATATCATTGCTAACTCCCTCCGACTCTCCTGGACAGTGGACAGGGCCCACTTTGACTCCTTTTTAATCCAGTACAGAGTCCAGGGCTCTGAGGAGACCCAAAACATCACAGTCACCGGCAGGCAACGATCCCACCTCATCGTAGGCCTCAAGCCTACTACCAGATACACCATCTATCTGTACGGGATTTCTGATGGAGTAAGGACAGAGCCCTTAACCACTACTGTGACTACCTCAGGTACCTTACACAGGTGTATCCCTTTCAATGTGAACAAACTTACCTCTTTCTTCTGATTTTACAGCCACGAAGATGGTCCTGCACATGTGCAGTATGTGTTTGCACGATGGCAGATGGTGAGGCAAAAGCTGTGAATTAGAATAATTATATACTGTACATATATAAACCGGGCAACATTACCATAGCCTATTGACCCTTTGATAGGGCCAGGGATGTATGAAGCTGTCAAAAGGCAACTGAATAAATACTTGGCAGAAAATGGTTGTAAGGGTAAGGGGGGGAGAGGCTGCAAGAAGAGCAGCTAACTGGATTGCCCTCTTAAGAAAAGCCCCATGTTGATTTGATGGGCTGAATGGCCCCTCTCTGTGCTGTCCTAATCGATCATTCATTTGTTAATCTCAGCCCCAGAAACACTGTGTCTTTACGCAACAGTTTTTGATAAACAAGGTGACCCACGGTGGTTTACAGGAGCAGGACATCAGTCAGTATTGGACACTGTACCCAACCCCACTTCCCAGTCAGGACCCTAGTGTGGCAGGGGGTCACAGGTTTAGTCAAAGAGAGCAGGATAAGCAGGAGAGTGGGGGGAGGGAGAGGATGGAGACGGTTAGAAGGTCAATTGAAGAACCTGGGCTGAGGGAGTGGGAGGAATGGCTGTTAATGGCCGCCGAATTCCAAATTCAACAAGTGAGCCACAGGCTGGGCAGTTACACTGTTACTTGCTGTACACACACTGGCAGCCATGTTTCTAATAATACAACAGTAACTACCCTTCAGAAGGCCATCATGAACAATGCAAAGCACTCTGGGACATTCTGAGGCTGCAAAATGGGCTTTGGATATGCAAGTTTTGTGTTCCAGTTTTGCTCGTCACCCCTGACCCCATTGAGCAAGCAGCCATTGAGTCAGATTCCTCACCAGGAGGTGAAAATAACTCCCATTGGGTGTCCCTTTCAACTGTGCTTGTGTCTGTGTGTGTGTCTGCATGTGCATGTGTGTGTGTCTGTCTGTGTGTGTGTCTGTGTGTGTCTGTCTGTGTGTGTGTGTCTGTCTGTGTGTGTGTGTGTGGGGCACTGGGTACTACATGGGGATATATCTCTATGAGACAGATGTTGACAGCTGTTAGTCACTCTGGAGGTGCAAGGTTCCTCAATCAAGTTGCAGCTAATTTGGAGCATCAGCTCAGATTGAGCATTCATCAGAATCTCGTTGTTGTTCTCTCTGAACTCCTTAATCCAATCTCTCTGTTTGTTGTGATTGGGCACCAGTAACTTTTGACTGGCTTTATTTTTATCCCCTTTGTCTCCTTTAGCTTCTGCAGAGAGAGATACTACAACACCAGCTCAGCTGGGCAGCGTGTCCACCTCTGATATCACGGCTAACACCCTCCGACTCTCCTGGACGGTGGACAGGGCCCATTTTGACTCCTTTTTAATCCAGTACAGAGTCCAGGGCTCTGAGGAGACCCAAAACATCACAGTCACCGGCGGGCAACGATCCCACCTCATCGTAGGCCTCAAGCCTACTACCAGATATACCATCTATCTCTACGGGGTCTTCAATGGCAAACATAGCAAACCGTTGACTGCTGCCGTGGCCACCACAGGTACCTCTCCCTCTCCCTCCCTTTCTCTCTCTCTCTCTCTCTCTAGCACAGATTGGGTACGTTTCGAGAATAGCAATTGCCAATTCTGATTGTCAGAATTCACACCTAACCCTACCAGGAGCCCTCACATGCCATTGACTGACAAGCCCATGGTGCCTCATCTCCTTTAGACAATTGGAAAAGACATCTCCTCAGTGGTGAGGGTCATATGTGCACATAGGCCCTTTCCATTCCCTGCTAACATTGAACAACACAACCCTTGATTTAATGCCTCCTTGCTTGTTACTGCCCAGGGGTTTGCTCTCCAGCAGTACAAAGAACAAAGGAAATTTACAGTTCAAGCATGGCCCCTTCGGCCCTCCAAGCCTGTGCTGATCCAAATCCATGTCTAAACCTGTCCCCCAATTCCTAAGCATCTGTATGCCTTTGCTCCCCATGTCTAGATGCATCTTAAATGAATCTACCGTGCCTACCTCTACTACCTCTGCTGGCAACGCGTTCCAGGCTCCTACCACCCTCTGTGTGAAGTGCTTTCTGCATGTATCCCCCTTAAACCTTTCACCTCTCACCTTGAATGTGTGAGCTCTCATTATTGAATCCCTCACCCTGGGAAAAAGCTTATCTCTAACCATCCTGTCTATACCCTTCATGATTTTGTAGACCTCAATCTTTTTTCTAATGAAAACAATCCTAACCTACTCAACCTCTCTTCATAGCTAGCACCTTCCATACCAGGCAACATCCTCGTAAACCTTCTCTGCACCCTCTCCAAAGCATCTTTTGGTAATGTGGTGACCAGAACTGTGCACAGTATTCTAAATGTAGCCAGACCAATGTCATGTCTTTCAACATGACTTGCCAACCCTTATATTCAATACCCTGCCTGATGAAGGCAGTATTTAAACTTCAGTCCCTCACACAAACAGAAATCGTTGGAGAAGTTGAACATTCTGTGCACAGAGAGAGAGAGAAACCAGAGTTAACCCTGAGCAACTGTCACTCCAGTTCCTCTATCTCTGAAAAGCAGATTTGAAATTGTAGAAATCGCGAGCTGTTTTTGTTTCATGTTGTTCATTTCCCAAGCACATTCCAATGTAGGGACAAAACAAAAAAAATCATACCGTCAAAATGATAAATATCTTCCTCCTGTCCAATTTCAACAGCCTAAGAGCTAATGACCTAATTGTCTTCAAGGCAAATATATATTTAATGGTGGGCAGTACTAACCGAGACAAATACTCAACTAGGAAGCAGGGTTTCTCAGGCTCACTTGAGGCGATGGTGAGCTGGTGGAACAGGATCAGTGTTGCACTTGATGAAAGCATCAGTTCGAATCCCACCTTGGCTGCTGAGGGAGTTTAAATTCAAATCGAACGAAATAAGCAGATCTGGAATTAATGCTTAATCTCAGCGACATGGCCAAGAAACTACCATTGATTGTTGGAAAAAATCCATCTGGTTTTTGCCTTTAGGGAGGGAAACGCACTCGATCCATGTGACTCCAGACCCACAGTGAGGTGGTGGCTCCCCATTACCTTCTCAACTGCAATGAGATTGGGACAATAAATTCCGCGAGAGCCAATCCTGCTGCTGACCTTGTGCAAACTGAAACAAACCACAACAAATCCCTTGGCTTCAGTGAAATGATGGTTAATGCAGATGGAAAGTTTGCTGAAACCAAAATGCAGTTATTGCCAAAATAAGCTTCTCCTGCCACTCCTCAGCCTAATGATCGAGTCATGAGTTAGTGCACCGAAACACAATCTTAGTCAGGTTCATTGTTTTGATTTGATGAGATTCCCTACAGTATGGAAACAGGCCCTTTGGCCCAACAAGTCCACGTTGACCCTCAGAAGAGTAACTCATCCAGACCCATTCCCCTACCCTACTTTTACTCCTGACTAATGCACCTAACACTATGGGCAATTTAGCATGGCCACACATTTTTTGGATTATGGGAGGAAACCCACGCAGACACGGGGAGAATGTTCAAAGTCCACACAGACAGTTGCCCGAGGTGGGAATCAAACCCAGGTCCCTAGCACTGTGAGGCGACTGTGCTAACCACTGAGCCACTGTACACTGTTCTTACAAATGTTTCTCTAACCTTCCACTAATCTGTAAGTTAGAAGCAGTTTAGAAAGAAAATGAACTGGCCTGAAGCTGCGAGATGAGTTCCTGGAACTTTCTTTTCTCTGGTTAACTAGTTAATAATCAGGGACCCCAATGTAAATCCAAATGTGGGAGTGCTGCTTGGAAACTGTGCTGGGGTAATGGTTTCAATAAAACAATCATCACTTTGATTTCAAGACAGTCTCACTGGTATGATGAGACAGAGGCTGGAGATATGTGACTTGATTTGCTAACAGCAGTGACTACCATTTGACCTTCTTTCAAAATAGTTTGAAGCTCTCTCTCTTTCTCACTCTGTTTCTCTCCACACCATCCACACTCAGCGGTTCATTGAACCCAATGTTTTGTACCTGGTTCATTTTAATTGTGATGATTCTTTAAACCCATTACAGGGACACAGGGACTGCTGGATGTGGATCTCTACTCTCACTCAACAAACTGTGATCTTTAGCAAAGCTAATTTTATACAGATAACCCCCCCAGGGTGATAGCTAGTAGATGTAAACCTTACAGCAGTGTTTAACTCGTGACATGATATGAGGGTGTATCTCTTTCCAGTGTTCCTTTTTTTTTCACTATCCTCTCACAGGGATTGGCGTTCCCACCATTTCTTGTCCAGAATCACTCCATCATTCCCCTCGGGCTGTGAACCAGGGCCTGATCCATGATTATTTTGAATTGCAGCCTCCACAGATAAAGAGGGTCAGAAGCCACTCCCGGTGGTGGATCTGGGCAAGGTCTCAGTGTCTAAGGTCACGGCCGACTCCCTCAAACTCTCCTGGGAAACGGAGAGATCCTATGATTCCTTCCTCATCGAGTACGGCCCTGAGGGCTTGGAAGATGTAAGCGAGATCCCGGTAACCGGTGACCGTCGATCCGCTGTCATCACAGGCCTGAGGCCTAGCACCACCTACAGGCTCCGTGTCTACGGGCTCTCTGGTGACCAACGCAGCAGACCACTGACCACCTCCGCCAAGACTACAGGTATTTCTGCTGAAACTGTGTAACTGTCTTTTTACAGCGAAATGTTTTTGTCATAAGCCACATTTCCTTCCACAGCCTCATGATGTTTCCATGACAACATCTGCCATTTCAGAATGGCGTTTCGTCACCACGTGGAATATGGATTCACACTGTCACTTTATTCTGCAGCTGAGCCAAGGAGAGCAAAAAGTGCAAAATCTATACTGGTCACCAACCACCTCATTAACCTTCCATCTTCCCAATGACGACGTGAGTGTGCCTGAGCGTCTGTCCTCACGTCAATCATCGAGCGGCTCCCAGCCCAGCAACGCCTCAATTTGACATCCTCCTCGTCGTTTCCAAATCCCTCACCACCCCATCTCATAGATCCTGAGCAAGCAGGTGAAAGTCCCAAACATAATATCCCAACTGGGAGACACTCCATCTGGCACTGAGGCATTCCCTCAGTACAGCAATACATCCTTCGGCCTTCACACTGTTCCTGAGTCTCTGGTGTGGAAGCGCTGACCTCCTTAGCCTCTTCAGTCTGATTCCAGAGGGAGCCACAGCTGGGAATTCCAGCTCTTTGTCCAGGCTCTCAGTTCCCAGATGTTTCCCGGGACAGTCACCATCTCTGGGGCCTTTCCAGCTTAGAACTGTCCTGCCATTGGCCGCCTGCCCTGTCTCTTCCTGCAGCTAATCAGAAAGCGAACTCGTCCCACGTTAGCCTGACTGGTTAATTGCCAATCCATTTCTCATTCCCAGAATGTAATAACCAATGATCAGAAATAAATAACCAGCCAACAGTTTTGCTCTGAATGACCCAGCGTGGACTGTGTAGAAATGGGGGCATTTCCTGTAAAGATTTTCCACCAATGGAAGTTCTCCAGTGACACCGTGGATTAACCTGCAGCAAATCTCACGGAGTCTGGCAGGACAGCAGAACGTTTCACACCGTGAGCTTATCTTCAATGAGCTAGTCATGCCATGCTTCCTCCAAAACATCCCCTCAACTCCCTCCCTCTTTTCCCTCAACTCACTCGCTTTGACCCCCTCAATTCCTTCCCTCTATCCCACTCAACTCCTTCCCTTTGCCTCCCTCAGTCCTCCTAAACTCCCTCCCTCTGTCCCCCTCATTTCCCTCCCACTGTCTCCCTCAATTCCCTCCCTCCGTCTCCCTCCTTCTGTCCCCCTCAACCCCCTCCCTCTGATCCTCTCAATTCCTTTCCTCTTCCACCCTCAATACTCTCCTCTGTCCCCCTCAACTCCCTCCTTCTGTCCCCCTCAACCCACTCCCTCTGTCTCCCTCCCTCTGCCTCCCTCAATTCCCTCCCTCGATCCTCCTCAACCCGCTCCCTCTGTCTCTTTCCCTTACTCCCTCAATTCCCTCTCTGATCCTCCCAACTTCCTCTCTCTGTCCTCCTCAACTCCCTCCCTCTGATCCCCTCAATTACCTCCCTCAGTTATTGGTTACTGTGGCAATATATCGCATGAGCTGAACTAACTGATTGAATTTATAAATTCCAGGATTGGTTCATGTATGTCGCTCTGACAAGGATCTAACATGTATAAGCCCAACCTTTTCCTGCAGTCACCTACTGATGTTTTTTTTTCCCCTTTCCTAGCCACCGCAGCTAAAGACACTGTGAAGCCAAGTAAACTTGGCGACCTTTCTGTCTCTCACATCACGGCTCAGTCCTTCAAACTCTCCTGGACAGCGAGCGAGGGCTTCGATTCCTTTCTGATAGAGTACAGCACCTCGGAGCCCCGGGGAGTGTACAACCTGACCATGACCGGGGACCAAAGGTCCACCTCCATCAAAGGCCTGAGGCCTACCACCGTCTACACTGTCCGTCTCTATGGGGTCGCTAAGGGCCAGCGCACAAAGCCACTGACCAGCGTAGTGACCACCACAGGTATTTGTTGCAGGAAGCAAATTGTTTGTTTTCCTTTGAAAGCCTTTTGTAGAGCCTTTGCAGGAAGGGGGTGTCATGTCATTGAGCTGTTGTTGGTTATGCTTTACCAGTCCTGAAAATCTTGACCCATGTTTCTCATGGAACATGGTCCGGCTACAACAGAAAAACAGAATTTGGAACTGAGGAAATATTTGTCCTCACTCACATCAATGCTCCTTAAACCTTCGTGAGACATGAGGGGTTTACTGGCAAGCATAGTCCCTGCTCAGAAAACCTTGGGTGCCTTTGTCTTTGTGCTTTTGTCTGTATTCATTGGGTAAAGTAATCCCTGTGAATCTACTCTCTCATTCTCAGGAATACACTTGGCCAACAATCTACCTCGAGGTAGACCCCGATCCTCTCTGCTTTCTCCTGGAATAATTCGGGTTGGCCAATGTGTGAGGGGCTCAGGGGTTATTCAGTGAACGTTCTGGAACCTGCAATGTCCGCAATGTCCCAGTGTTTCACTGCAAGCTCTTCCTCCCCCTCAAACAAAGCAAAATGGTGGATTTCCCATCACTTTCCTTTGTAGTGTCTGCAGCTATTAGAATGTGGGGTGTGTGTGTGCCTGAACAGGAAGCGTCTCTGGGAATACTGCAACGGCATTAAATTCCCAACACTTTTTCCAGCTGTTTGGCTCAGCTGATGGAGAATCAGCTGGGAATGCTGTTCCTCCTCCGTGTAGGTCTGAATTTGATCTGTTGGAATATTGGAGTGGTGCTGCTGATCTGTCCGTGTACATTAAGCCCCTTATATTGAGAACTTGATGATCTCTGTTAACTGACAGTGTGGAAACTGCAAGGACCGAGGAATGTCACACAATTGACAAAAATGCCACTGGTGACTCGAAATGTTCAAACTCAACATTGGTGAACCTGAGCTGTAGCTGAGGAGACACCATTTATTGTTTCACAGGATGTGGGCATCGCTGGATAGCAACCAGCATTTAGAATAGAATACCATAGCAATTTATTGTCAGGTGCCTTTCGAGTAAGATGTGTAGAAGTCGCCACAATTTGGTACCATTTTAATTAGAGGAATTATAAAAAGAAATAATTGAGTCAAAGTTAGGACAAACTTCATCTTTTGTTCCCTCCACAGCAATCTGGGTTTCTGGAGAGGCTCTTCACAGTGAGGGAGCAGTGGGTGTGGGAACCTGAGGAGGGAAACACAAAGGGAAGTGGGCTTCCTCTTCAAACGGGCTGCGTGTACTTGATAGGACGAATGGTTCTTTCTTTCTGTTCAGCACAATTGAATCGTTCTGGGATGCACAGCAATATGTCAGCTGGCAAAACCAGCTATGCAGCAAATGTTCCATCTGCCCATCCCATACTGTCAATCAGGGTCTGCTTCCAATAACTCATCAGGAGAGATGTGCTCCACTGGGTGTTGTTCAGTTGGAGCAGGTGTCCGTGTGTGTGTGTCTGTGTGTGTGTGTGTCCGTGTGTGTGTGTGTGTGTGTGTGTGTCCATATGTGTGTGTGTCAACATGTGCTTTTGTGCGTCTTCCGATATTCCGATATTCCCAATGCCTGCTCAAACGTTCCAGATTTCCTTGAGTCCTGGCAAACATTCCCATGCAACCTGGACAATATTGCGGGTACTCCATCAAAATATTCCCTGGGAGTCCCAGTTGATGTCCTGAGGTTGCAGGTGCTACATAAATGCAGACCCGCTGTTGCTGTCAAATGCCTCATTCTCGGAGCCACAGTAAACACGCAGTAACCAGGCTGTGAACCTCAGGATTTTGGGTTTGTCGGCTTAAACAGTGGAGGATTGTCACTTCACAGACCGGACAATGTGAGGTGGCAGCAGAGTCAGGGGTCAAATCCAAACCACATCTTTAAACAAAAAAAAAGCCAAAGAACTGCTGATGCTGGAAATCAGAAATAAAATCAGGAATTGCAAGACAAACCCAGTTCAGACGAAGGATCAGTTGATCTGAAATATTAACTCAGTTTTTCCATAAATTTCTGATTTAGTTTCCAAAATCTTTCTTTCCCATTTTAACCATACAACTGCAAAAACACCATCACCCAGTCCATGTTGGGTGGAAGGAGCTAATGTGAAACCTCAAAACACGAAGAGGGGAATCGCTGTGTGTGTGTTATAGTTATATCGAGTAAAAGATTTCAAACTTTGCTGATCGTACTATCTGTTGGAATGCTGTGACTGTAAGGAGATCATTTGTAAGCTTCAGTTCAGCTCAGAGTGTTGCAGTGAAGGAGATGGATTTGAATATCAGGGAATCACTTCCAGACTAGGCAGGGAGTCACACAGAATCGATTCTAATTGAAGGGATGCATTTTGGCTGAATGGTTTGCTTCTGGCGTTTTTCTGATGTTGTTGACCTGGTTCTGGTGTGACCCCATGCTCGTGATTTGACATTTTGTTCTCTCCCTCACTGTGTCCATCCCTGACAGACAAGGCCGTAGTCAAACCCGTTAAACTGAGACCTCTTTCCGTTTCCACGGTGGCGGCTCACTCTGTGCGGGTCTCCTGGACGACAGATTTGGTCTTTCGTTCTTTCCTGATCGAGTACAGAATCGTGGGGTCCCGGAGCGTGCAGAATGTGACGGTGATGGCTCATCGCCGCTCCTACCTCATCACAGGCCTGAGGCCTAGCACCAAATATACCGTCACCGTCTATGGGATTTCAAGAGGCCAGCGCACAGCACTGTCAACATCTGTGATAACCACAAGAGGTACCTGTCGTTCAGCAAATAGCCAATAGAATTCCCAGTCAATTATTCCCATTCTCCATCTGGAGCTGCTGCTGAACTTCGGCGAAAAATATTTTCCTCATTTCGACTGGACACCTTTCTGAGGGAAAATATTTTCATTGACCATTCACCTCTCGAGGTGCTTAAAGGCTTCCAGCACTTTCTCTCTTATCTCTCTTCCACTTTGCACCTCAGTATATTTTATCAGTTGCTATGGTGATGGTAGTCACTCTGGGTTGGTGACTGCAGTGAAACAAGTAACTCCAGTCAGTGGGGGAGGTGCTGGACATTGGGCGGGGCCATCAGGTTGTTGTGTAAACACCAACACAAAGACCCAAGCGATGGTGCCCAGTTATCACATCAAGGCAGCACTGAGGCTCCCCACTCTGGTCTTGTCTCTTCCTTCATGGAAGTGCAGGTCTCTGACATATTTATACCATCCACCCGCATTCTGGGGCTGTGTATAAATATCCTCCTGTGATTCACCTTTGTGAACCATGTACATCCCCAATGACTTTACTTGAACACATCTGCGCTGTCTATTCTGCTGTGAAAACTCTGTGACACATCAAAGTTGGCCAACATTTCTACATTGGCCTCTTCCACTCAGAGCAATGATGGACATCCTTCATTCATCAGTGGAATAATGATGTATCTGTGACTTTGCTCTTTGTCATTCCACTACAGCAGGCATCACAAACATGGTCTGAGAGGAGGGATATCCTTCCTGTCCTTTCTATCAATCTCTTTATCCTTTAGGGAGTAGGCTACAGGAAGGGCCTTTAACAGGCAGCAGAGGAGATTGACTAGAATTGTCCCAGGACAGAGGAACGTTAGTGATGATGTGAGTCTCGAGAACCGTCCTCCACAGAACAGAGAACGTTCAGAAGAGATTTGAATGTTGTCTCTACAATCTTCAATGGTTTTGAGCTAATGTATAACCTCACATTGACATATCTCCAGTTCAACAGCGGCTTTTCCAACAGAATTGGGTCATTCTCTGAAGTGGAATGATAGGTCAGGTTCTCGGTAATAGATAGCGGAGAGCGTCCATAGGAATTGGTCTGAAACAGAATTCACACGGATACATTAAGTCAATTCTAACCAATCTGGGTTTCTTGAAAGAGTTCAGAATCAGTGAGTTAACTGATTTGAGCTCAAGGATTTAAAATAATCAAAGGCTACATAATGAAGCAATTTTCTCTCAAGTTTTGATTTGATTTACAACTGTGACGTGTCCCGAAATGCAGTGAAAAGTATTGTTTTGCGTGTTATCCTGACGAATCATACCATACATACGTATATCAGGGGAATAGAACAGAATGCAGAGTGTAATGTTTACCTGGTTCACTGATAGACAGGTCACAGAGGTTCCCACTGTGCTGAGACTGAAGCTGGCCTATTAAAGGTAATAATGGATATTGATACACTTTAATGTGATGGAACCTTGTGATCTCTCTTTCCTGCTTTAAGACCCCTCTTCAATTCTGTCTCTTTGGTGAATCTTATACTCACCTGTCCTGAAATGTCTGTAACTGAATCTGTGTCAAAACGCTCATATGGCTGTTTGCCTGCATTAATGGTGCTGGATTAATGCAAGTTATTATTCTGAAAATCTGCATTGGCTGATAATGAGGTGTCATTAATCTTTGTATTTCTTGAAGCTCCATTGATGTTCGGAGCATCTTCAATGGGCTCAGTGCTGTGTCAATGCTGGAGTGAGTTCTGTGTTGGGAGGGGGAGGGGAGAGCCTCGGAACAGTTATTGAGTGTTCCTGACTCTTCACCGTCCCCTCACTGGGATGGCCATTCCCACCACGTCTGGTCCAGAATCACTCCGTCATTCTCCTCGGGCAGTGAACCAGGGCCTGATCCATGATCATTGTCTTCATTTTGAATTGTAGCCTCCACAGATAAAGAGGGTCAGAGGCCGCTCCCGGTGGTGGATCTGGGCAAGGTCTCAGTGTCTAAGGTCACGGCCGACTCCCTCAAACTCTCCTGGGAAACGGAGAGATCCTATGATTCCTTCCTGATTGAATACGGCCCTGAGGGCTCAGAGGATGTGAGTGAGCTCCCGGTAACCGGTGACCGTCGATCCGCTGTCATCACGGGCCTGAAGCCGAGCACCACCTACAGGCTGCATGTCTACGGGCTCTCTGGTGACCAACGCAGCAGGCCGCTTACCACCTCCACCAAGACCACAGGTATTACCCCTCAGCCTGAGAGACACTTTGTTCTAATTGACCTCCTTTGATGATTCTCTGACATTGTTGACCTGGGTTTCGGTTTGACTCCTTGTGGAAAATTTGACATGTTTCTCTTTCCGCCCTCCCACCTTCCCTCTCCCCATCCATCCCTGACAGACAAGGCCGTGGTCAAACCTGTTAAACTTAGACCTCTTTCCGTTTCCTCGGTGACGGCTCACTCTGTGCGGGTCTCCTGGACGACAGAGCTGGTCTTTGGTTCCTTCCTCATCGAGTACAGAATCGTGGGGTCCCGGAGCGTGCAGAATGTGACGGTGATGGCCCATCGCCGCTCCTACCTCATCACAGGCCTGAGGCCTAGCACCAAATATACTGTCACCGTCTATGGGATTTCCAGAGGCCAGCGCACAGCACTGTCAACATCTGTGATAACCACAAGAGGTACCGATCATTCAGCAAATGGCCAATAGAATTCCCAGTGTATTATTCCCATTCTCCATCTGGAGCTGCTGCTGAACTTCAATGAAAAATATTTTCCTGATTTTGACTGGACACCTTTCTGAGGGAAAATATTTTCATTGACCATTCCTACCTTGAGCATCCTAAAGGCTTCCAGCACTTTCTCTCTCATCTCTCTTCCACTTTGCACCTCAATATATTTTATCAGTTGCTGTGGTGATGTTGGTCACTCTGGGCTGGTGACTGCAGTGAAACAAGTAACTTCAGTCAGTGGGGGAGCGGCCAGACAGTGGGCTGGACTGTCGTGAACTTGTGTAAACACCAACACAAAGACCCAAGCAATGGTGCCCTGTTATCACATCAGGGCAGCACTGACGCTCCCTACTCTGGTCTTGTCTCTTCCTTCAGAGATGTGCAAGTTTGTGATATATTTATAGCATCCACCTGCATTCAGGAGCTGTGTATAAATATCCTCATGTGATTCATCTTTGTGAATCATGGACATCCCCAATGACTTGCAATACCTCTGCACTGTTTATTCTGCTGTGACAACTCCGTGACACATCATAGTTGGCCATCCTTTCTTCAATGGCCTCTTCCACTCAGGGCAATGATGAACATCCCCCATTGGTCCCTCGAGTGATGATGTGTCTGTGACTTTGCTCTTTGTCCTTTCACTACTGCAGGCATCACAAACATGGTTCTGAGAGGATGGATGTCCTTCCTGTCCTTTCTATCAATCTCTTTATCCTTTAGGGAGCAGGCTACAGGAAGGGTCATTAACAGGCAGCAGAGGAGATTGACTAGAATCGTCCCAGGACAGAGGAACGTTAGTGATGATGTGAGTCTCGAGAACCGTCCTCCTCAGAACAGAGAACGTTCAGAAGAGATTTGAATGTTGTCTCTACAATCTTAAATGGTTTTGACCTGATGTATAACCTCACATTGACATATCTCCAATTCAACAGCGGCTTTCCCAATAGAATTGGGTCATTCTCCGAAGTGGAATGATAGGTCAGGTTCTTGGTAACAGATAGCGGAGAGCGTCCATAGGAATTGGTCTGAAACAGAATTCACACGGACACATTAAGTCAATTCTAACCAATCTCGGTTTCTCAAAAGAGTTCAGAATCAGTGAGTTAACTGACTTGAGCTCAGGGATTTAAAATAATCAAAGGCTGCATAATGAAGCAATTTTCTCTCAAGGATTTGTTTTGATTTACAACTGTGACGTGTCCCGAAATGCAGTGAAAAGTATTGTTTTGCGTGTTATCTCGACCAATCTTACCATATATACGTACATCAAGGTATTAGAACAGAATGCAGAGTGTAATGTTTACCTGGTTCACTGATAGACAGGTTACAGAGGTTCCCACTGTGCTGAGACTGAAGCTGGCCTAGTAAAGGTAATAATGGATATTGTTACACTTTGATGTGATGGAACCTTGTGATCTCTCTTTCCTGCTTTAAGACCCCTCTTCAATTCCGCATCTTTGGTGAATCTTGTACTCACCTGTCCCGAAATCTCTGTAACTGAATCTGTGTCAAAACGCTCATATGGCTGTTTTCCTGCATTAATGGTGCTGGATTAATGCAAGTTATTATTCTGACAATCTGCATTGGCTGATTATGAGGTATCATTAATCTTTGTATTTCTTGAAGCTCCATTGATGTTCGAAGCATCTTTAATGGGCTCAGTGCTGTGTCAATGCTGGAGTGAGTACTGTGCTGGGAGGGGGACGGGAGAGCCTCGGAACAGTTATTGAGTGTTCCTGACTCTTCACTGTCCCCTCACTGGGATGGCCATTCCCACCATTTCTTGTCCAGAATCACTCCGTCATTCTCCTCGGGCAGTGAACCAGGGCCTGATCCATGATCATTGTCTTCATTTTGAATTGTAGCCTCCACAGATAAAGAGGGTCAGAGGCCGCACACGGTGGTGGATCTGGGCAAGGTCTCAGTGTCTAAGGTCACGACCGACTCCCTCAAACTCTCCTGGGAAACGGAGAGATCCTATGATTCCTTCCTGATTGAATACGGCCCTGAGGGCTCAGAGGATGTGAGCGAGCTCCCGGTAACCGGTGACCGTCGATCCGCTGTCATCACGGGCCTGAGGCCGAGCACCACCTACAGGCTGCATGTCTACGGGCTCTCTGGTGACCAAAGCAGCAGGCCGCTTACCACCTCCACCAAGACCACAGGTATTACCCCTCAGCCTGAGGGACACTTTGTTCTAAATGACCTCCTTTGATGATTCTCTGACATTGTTGACCTGCGTTTCGGTTTGACCCCCTCTGGAAAATTTGACATGTTTCTCTTTCCTGCCCTCCCACCTTCCCTCTCCCCGTCCATCCCTGACAGACAAGGCCGGGGTCAAGCCCGTTAAACTGAGACCTCTTTCCGTTTCCTCGGTGACGGCTCAATCTGTGCGGGTCTCCTGGACGACAGAGCTGGTCTTTGGTTCCTTCCTCATCGAGTACAGAATCGTGGGGTCACGGAGCGTGCAGAATGTGACGGTGATGGCTCATCGCCGCTCCTACCTCATCACAGGTCTGAGGCCTAGCACCAAATATACCATCACCGTCTATGGGATTTCCAGAGGCCAGCGCACAGCACTGTCAACATCTGTGATAACCACAAGAGGTACCTGTCGTTCAGCAAATGGCCAATACAATTCCCAGTCTATTATTCCCATTCTCCATCTGGAGCTGCTGCTGAAATGAAATGTATTTTCCTGATTTCGACTGGACACCTTCTGAGGGAAAATATTTTCATTGCCCATTCCTACCTTGAGCATCCTAAAGGCTTCCAGCACTTTCTCTCTCACCTCTCTTCCACTTTGCACCTCAATATATTTTATCAGTTGCTGTGGTGATGTTGGTCACTCTGGGCTGGTGACTGCAGTGAAACAAGTAACTTTAGTCAGTGGGTGAGCGGCCAGACAGTGGGCTGGACTGTCGTGAACTTGTGTAAACACCAACACAAAGATCCAAGCAATGGTGCCCTGTTATCACATCAGGGCAGCACTGACGCTCCCTACTCTGGTCTTGTCTCTTCCTTCAGAGATGTGCAAGTTTGTGATATATTTATAGCATCCACCTGCATTCAGGAGCTGTGTATAAATATCCTCATGTGATTCATCTTTGTGAATCATGGACATCCCCAATGACTTGCAATACCTCTGCACTGTTTATTCTGCTGTGACAACTCCGTGACACATCATAGTTGGCCATCCTTTCTTCAATGGCCTCTTCCACTCAGGGCAATGATGAACATTCCCCATTGGTCCCTCGAGTGATGATGTGTCTGTGACTTTGCTCTTTGTCCTTTCACTACAGCAAGCATCACAAACATGGTTCTGAGAGGATGGATGTCCTTCCTGTCCTTTCTATCAATCTCTTTATCCTTTAGGGAGTAGGCTACAGGAAGGGCCTTTAACAGGCAGCAGAGGAGATTGACTAGAATTGTCCCAGGACAGAGGAACGTTAGTGATGATGTGAGTCTCGAGAACCGTCCTCCTCAGAACAGAGAACACTCAGGAGAGATTTGAATGTTGTCTCTAAAATATTCAATGGTTTTGACAAGATGTATAACCTCACATTGACATAGAATGTGTATCTCCAGTTGAACAGCGGCTTTCCCAATAGAATTGGGTCATTCTCTGAAGTGGAATGATAGGTCAGGTTCTCGGTAACAGATAGCGGAGAGCGTCCATAGGAATTGGTCTGAAACAGAATTCACACGGACACATTAAGTCAATTCTAACCAATCTCGGTTTCACAAAAGAGTTCAGAATCAGTGAGTTAACTGATTTGAGCTCAGGGATTTAAAATAATCAAAGGCTGCATAATGAAGCAATTTTCTCTCAAGGATTTGATTTGATTTACAACTGTGACGTGTCCCGAAATACAGTGAAAAGTATTGTTTTGCGTGTTATCTTGACGAATCTTACCATATATATGTACATCAGGGTGTTAGAACAGAATGCAGAGTGTAATGTTTACCTGGTTCACTGATAGACAGGTCACAGAGGTTCCCACTGTGCTGAGACTGAAGCTGGCCTATTAAAGGTAATAATGGATATTGATACACTTTAATGTGATGGAACCTTGTGATCTCTCTTTCCTGCTTTAAGACCCCTCTTCAATTCTGTCTCTTTGGTGAATCTTATACTCACCTGTCCTGAAATGTCTGTAACTGAATCTGTGTCAAAACGCTCATATGGCTGTTTGCCTGCATTAATGGTGCTGGATTAATGCAAGTTATTATTCTGAAAATCTGCATTGGCTGATAATGAGGTGTCATTAATCTTTGTATTTCTTGAAGCTCCATTGATGTTCGGAGCATCTTTAATGGGCTCAGTGCTGTGTCAATGCTGGAGTGAGTTCTGTGTTGGGAGAGGGAGGGGAGAGCCTCGGAACAGTTATAGAGTGTTCCTGACTCTTCACCATCCCCACAGTGAGATGGCCATTCCCACCATTTCCTGTCCTGAATCACTCCATCATTCTCCTCGGGCTGTGAACCAGGGCCTGATCCATGATCATTGTCTTCATTTTGAATTGTAGCCTCCACAGATAAAGAAGGTCAGAGGCCGCTCACGGTGGTGGATCTGGGCAAGGTCTCTGTGTCTAAGGTCACGGCCGACTCCCTCAAACTCTCCTGGGAAACGGAGAGATCCTATGATTCCTTCCTGATTGAATACGGCCCTGAGGGCTCAGAGGATGTGAGCAAGCTCCTGGTAACCGGTGACCATCGATCCGCTGTCATCACAGGCCTGAGGCCGAGCACCACCTACAGGCTGCATGTCTACGGGCTCTCTGGTGACCAACGCAGCAGGCCGCTTACCACTTCCTCCAAGACCACAGGTATTACCCCTCAGCCTGACAGACACTTTGTTCTAAATGACCTCCTCTAGTGATTCTTTGACATTGTTGACCTGGGTTTCGGTGTGAAGCCTGTTGAAAATTTGACATGTTTCTCTTTCCTGCCCTCCCATCTTCCCTCTCCCCGTCCATCCCTGACAGACAAGGCCGTGGTCAAACCTGTTAAACTGAGACCTCTTTCCGTTTCCACGGTGACGGCGCACTCTGTGCGGGTCTCCTGGACAACAGATTTGGTCTTTGGTTCTTTCCTGATCGAGTACAGAATCGTGGGGTCCCGGAGCGTGCAGAATGTGACGGTGATGGCCCATCGCCGCTCCTACCTCATCACAGGCCTGAGGCCTAGCACCAAATATACCGTCACCGTCTATGGGATTTCCAGAGGCCAGCGCACAGCACTGTCAACATCTGTGATAACCACAAGAGGTACCTGTCGTTCAGCAAATGGCCAATAGAATTCCCAGTCAATTATTCCCATTCTCCATCTGGAGCTGCTGCTGAACTTCAATGAAAAATATTTTCCTGATTTCGACTGGACACCTTTCTGAGGGAAAATATTTTCATTGACCAATCCTC
The DNA here is from genome assembly GCF_020745735.1 of Hemiscyllium ocellatum. Lineage (NCBI taxonomy): Eukaryota > Metazoa > Chordata > Chondrichthyes > Orectolobiformes > Hemiscylliidae > Hemiscyllium > Hemiscyllium ocellatum. Next base: position 10,202,361 of record NC_083435.1, read on the forward strand.
CTTGAAGGCTCCTAAAGGCTTCCTGCACTCTCCCTCTCACCCTTCTTCCACTTTGCACCTCAATATATTTTATCGGTTGCTATGGCGATGTTGGTTACTCTGGGCTGGTGATTGCAGTGAAACAAGTAACTCCAGTCAGTGACGGAGGGACGGAACAGTGGGTTGGACTGTTGTGAACTTGTGTAAACGCCAACACACAGACCCAAGCGATGGTTCCCAATTATCACATCCGGGCAGCACTGAGGCTCCTGAATCTGGTCTTGTCTCTTCCTTCAGGGATGTGCAGGTTTTTGATATATTTATAACATCCACCTGAATTCAGGAGCTGTGCATAAATATCCTCCTATGATTCATCTTTGTGAATCATGGACATCCCCACTGACTTAACTTGAACACCTCTGTGCTGTTTATTCTAGTGTGAAAGCTCTGTGACACACCATAGTTGGCCATCCTTTCTTCATTGGCCTCTTGCACTCAGAGCAGTGATGAACATTCCCCATTGGTCCCTCAAGTGAAGATGTGTCTGTGACTTTGCTCTTTGTCCTTCCACTACAGCAAGCATCGCAAACACGGTCTGAGAGGATGGATGTCCTTCCTGTCCTTTTTATCAATCTCTTTATCCTTTAGGGAGTAGGCTACAGGAAGGGCCTTGGAGAGGCAACAGAGGAGATTGACTAGAATTGTCCCAGGACAGGGGAAGGTTAGTGATGATGAGAATCTCGAGCTCTGTCTTCCTCAGAACAGAGAACACTTAGGAAAGAATTGAACAATGTCTCTAAATTCTTCAAGGTTTTTGACCCCATTGATAACCTCCCATTGACACAGAATTCATGTCTCCAGTTCAATGGAGGCTTTTCCCAACAGAACTGGGTCATTCTCTGAAGTGAAAAGATATGTCAGGATCTCTGTAATAGATGGTGGAGACAGTCCATAGGAATTGCTATGCAACAGAATTGACACAGATATATTGAGTTAATTCTAACCAATCACTGTTCCTGAAATAGTTCAGAATTAATTCGTTAACTGATCTGAGGGCAGAGATTTGTATTTATCGATTAAATAGAGACTAAATACAGAAAGAATTTTTTTCAAATAGCTGTAAAATTAGGACTTGATTTGATTTACAATTGTGACATGTCCCAAACTTCAGTGAAAAGTATTGTGTTGTGTGCGCTACAGACTGATCATCCGTACTTAGCTCAGTACATCAGAGTAACAGAACAGAATGCAGAGTATAATGTTTACCTGGTTCACTGATAGAAAGGTCACAGAGGTTCCCACTGTGCTGAGACTGAAGCTGGCCTATTAAAGGTAATAATGGATATTGTTAGACTTTAATGTGATGACACCTTGTGATCTCTCTTTCCTGCTTTCAGCCCCCTATTCAATTCTGTCTCTTTGGTCAAATCGACAGTCACCTGTCCTAAAAACTCTATATTCGACTCTGTGTCAAATGGCATCTAAATCACTCAGATAGCTATTTCGTTGCTGTTATGGTGCTAGATTAATGCAAGCTGTTGTTGTTCTCACAATCTGCAATGGCTGGTAACGAGGTGCTATTAATCTTTGTATTTCATGAAGCTCCAATGATGTTCGAAGCATATTTAATGGGCTCAGTGCTGTGTCAATGCTGGAGTGAGTACTGTGTTGGGAGGGAGAGGGGAGAACCTCAGAACAGTTATCGAATGTTCCTGTCTCTTCACCGTCCCTTCACTGGGATCGGTGTTCCCACCATTTCTTGTCCAGAATCACTCCATCATTCTCCTCGGGCAGTGAACCAGGGCCTGATCCATGATCATTGTCTTCATTTTGAATTGTAGCCTCCACAGATAAAGAGGGTCAGAGGCCGCTCCCGGTGGTGGATCTGGGCAAGGTCTCCGTGTCTAAGGTCACGGCCGACTCTCTGAAACTCTCCTGGGAAACGGAGAGATCCTATGATTCCTTCCTGATTGAATACGGCCCTGAGGGCTCAGAGGATGTGAGCGAGCTCCCGGTAACCAGTGACCGTCGATCCGCTGTCATCACAGGCCTGAGGCCGAGCACCACCTACAGGCTGAATGTCTACGGGCTCTCTGGTGACCAACGCAGCAGGCCGCTTACCACCTCCACCAGGACCACAGGTATTGCCCTTCAGCCTGACAGACACTTTGTTCTAAATGACCTCCTTTGATGATTCTCTGACATTGTTGACCTGCATTTCGGTTTGACCCCTTGTGGAAAATGTGATATGTTTCTCTTTCCTGCCCTCCCACCTTCCCTCTCCCCATCCATCCCTGACAGACAAGGCCGTGGTCAAGCCCGTTAAACTGAGCCCTCTTTCCGTTTCTACGGTGAAGGCTCAATCTGTGCGGGTCTCCTGGACAACAGAGTTGGTCTTTGGTTCCTTTCTGATTGAGTACAGAATCGTGGGGTCCCGGAGTGTGCAGAATGTGACAGTGATGGCCCATCGCCGCTCCTACCTCATCACAGGCCTGAGGCCTAGCACCAAATATACCATCACCGTCTATGGGATTTCCAGAGGCCAGCGCACAGCACTGTCAACATCTGTGATAACCACAAGAGGTACCTGTCATTCAGCAAATGACCAATACAATTCCCAGTCAATTATTCCCATTCTCCATATGGAGCTGCTGCTGAACTTCAATGAAAAATATTTTCCTGATTTCGACTGGACACCTTTCTGAGGGAAAATATTTTCATTGATCATTCCTCCCTTGAGCCTCCTAAAGGCTTCCAGCACTTTCTCTCTCATCTCTCTTCCACTTTGCACCTCAATATATTTTGCTGTGGTGATGTTGGTCACTCTGGGCTGGTGACTGCAGTGAAACAAGTAACTCCAGTCAGTGAGGCAGTGGGCTGGACTGTCATGAACTTGTGTAAACACCAACACAAAGACCCAAGCAATGGTGCCCTGTTATCACATCAGGGCAGCACTGACGCTCCCTACTCTGGTCTTGTCTCTTCCTTCAGGGATGTGCAGGTTTCTGATATATTTATAGCATCCACCTGAATTCAGGAGCTGTGTATAAATATCCTCATGTGATTCACCTTTGTGATTCATGGACATCCCCAACGACTTCATTTGGAACACCTCTGCACTGATTATTCTGCCGTGACAACTCTGTGACACATCATAGTTGGCCATCCTTTCTTCATTGGCCTCTTGCACTCAGAGCAATGATGAACATCCCCCATTGGTCCCTCGAGTGATGATGTGTCTGTGACTTTGCTCTTTGTCCTTCCACTACAGCAGGCATCACAAACACGGTTCTGAGAGGAGAGATGTCCTTCCTGTCCTTTCTATCAATCTCTTTATCCTTTAGGGAGCAGGCTACAGAAAGGGCCTCTAACAGGCAGCAGCGGAGATTGACTAGAATTGTCCCAGGACAGAGGGACGTTAGTGATGATGTGAGTCTCGAGAACCGTCCTCCTCAGAACAGAGAATGCTCAGGATAGATTTGAACGTTGTCTCTAAAATATTCAAGGGTTTTCACACGATCTTTAACCTCACATTGACATGGAACGCATATTTCCAGTTCAACAGAGGCTTTCCCAACAGAACTGTGTCTTTCACTGAAGTGGAGTGATTGGTCTGGTTCTCGGTAATAGATAGCGGAGAGTGTCTGTCGGAATTGCTCTGAAACAGAATTGACACAGATGCATTGAGTCAATTCTAACTACTCTCTGTTTCTCGAAAGTGTTCAGAATCAGTGAGTTAACTGATCTGAGTGCAGGGATTTAAAATAATCAGTTAAATAGAGGCGCGTAATGAAGCAATTTTCGCTCAAAGATTTGATTTGATTTACAATTGTGACATGTCCCAAAATGCAGTGAAAAAGTATTGCTTTGCGTGCTATCCAGTCTAATTGTACCAAACATATGTACATCAGGTAATGGAACAGAATGCAGAATATAATATTTACCTCGTTCACTGATAGACAGGTCACAGAGATTCCCACTGTGCTGAGATTGAAGCTGGGCTATTAAAGGTAATAATGGATATTGTTACATTTTAATGTGATGACACCTTGTGATCTCTCTTTCCTGCTTTAAGACGCCTCTTCAATTCTGTCTCATTGGTGAATCTTATACTCACTTGTCTTGAAATCTCTGTCAAAATGCTCATATGGTTGTTTGACTACATTAATGGTGCTAGATTAATGCAAGTTGTTATTGTTGTCACAACCTGCATTGGCTGATAATGAGGTGCCATTAAACCTTGTGTTTCTTGGATCTGCGGTGCTGTTCAAAGCATCTGTAATGGGCTCAGTGCTGTGTCAATGCTGGAGTGAGTTCTGTGTTGGGAGAGAGAGCGGAGAACCTCGGAACAGTTATCGAGTGTTCCTGTCTCTTCACTGGGATGGCCATTCCCATCATTTCATGTCCAGAATCACTCCATCATTCTCCTCGGGCAGTGAACCAGGGCCTGATCCATGATCATTGTCTTCATTTTGAATTGTAGCCTCCACAGATAAAGAGGGTCAGAGGCCGCTCCCGGTGGTGGATCTGGGCAAGGTCTCCGTGTCTAAGGTCACGGCCGACTCCCTCAAACTCTCCTGGGAAACGGAGAGATCCTATGATTCCTTCCTGATTGAATACGGCCCTGAGGGCTCAGAGGATGTGAGCGAGCTCCTGGTAACCGGTGACCGTCGATCCGCTGTCATCACAGGCCTGAGGCCGAGCACCACCTACAGGCTGCATGTCTACGGGCTCTCTGGTGACCAACGCAGCAGGCCGCTTACCACCTCCACCAAGACCACAGGTATTGCCCTTCAGCCTGACAGACACTTTGTTCTAATTGACCTCCTCTGGTGATTCTCTGACATTGTTGACCTGGGTTTCGGTTTGGACCCTGTTTAAAATTTGACATGTTTCTCTTTCCTGCCCTCCCACCTTCCCTCTCCCTGTCCATCCCTGACAGACAAGGCCGTGGTCAAACCTGTTAAACTGAGACCTCTTTCCGTTTCCACGGTGACGGCGCACTCTGTGCGGGTCTCCTGGACGACAGATTTGGTCTTTGGTTCTTTCCTGATCGAGTACAGAATCGTGGGGTCCCGGAGCGTGCAGAATGTGACGGTGATGGCCCATCGCCGCTCCTACCTCATCACAGGCCTGAGGCCTAGCACCAAATATACCGTCACCGTCTATGGGATTTCCAGAGGCCAGCGCCCAGCACTGTCAACATCTGTGATAACCACAAGAGGTACCTGTCGTTCAGCAAATGGCCAATAGAATTCCCAGTCAATTATTCCCATTCTCCATCTGGAGCTGCTGCTGAACTTCAATGAAAAATATTTTCCTGATTTCGACTGGACACCTTTCTGAGGGAAAATATTTTCATTGACCAATCCTCCTTGAAGGCTCCTAAAGGCTTCCTGCACTCTCCCTCTCACCCTTCTTCCACTTTGCACCTCAATATATTTTATCGGTTGCTATGGCGATGTTGGTTACTCTGGGCTGGTGATTGCAGTGAAACAAGTAACTCCAGTCAGTGACGGAGGGACGGAACAGTGGGTTGGACTGTTGTGAACTTGTGTAAACGCCAACACACAGACCCAAGCGATGGTTCCCAATTATCACATCCGGGCAGCACTGAGGCTCCTGAATCTGGTCTTGTCTCTTCCTTCAGGGATGTGCAGGTTTTTGATATATTTATAACATCCACCTGAATTCAGGAGCTGTGCATAAATATCCTCCTATGATTCATCTTTGTGAATCATGGACATCCCCACTGACTTAACTTGAACACCTCTGTGCTGTTTATTCTAGTGTGAAAGCTCTGTGACACACCATAGTTGGCCATCCTTTCTTCATTGGCCTCTTGCACTCAGAGCAGTGATGAACATTCCCCATTGGTCCCTCAAGTGAAGATGTGTCTGTGACTTTGCTCTTTGTCCTTCCACTACAGCAAGCATCGCAAACACGGTCTGAGAGGATGGATGTCCTTCCTGTCCTTTTTATCAATCTCTTTATCCTTTAGGGAGTAGGCTACAGGAAGGGCCTTGGAGAGGCAACAGAGGAGATTGACTAGAATTGTCCCAGGACAGGGGAAGGTTAGTGATGATGAGAATCTCGAGCTCTGTCTTCCTCAGAACAGAGAACACTTAGGAAAGAATTGAACAATGTCTCTAAATTCTTCAAGGTTTTTGACCCCATTGATAACCTCCCATTGACACAGAATTCATGTCTCCAGTTCAATGGAGGCTTTTCCCAACAGAACTGGGTCATTCTCTGAAGTGAAAAGATATGTCAGGATCTCTGTAATAGATGGTGGAGACAGTCCATAGGAATTGCTATGCAACAGAATTGACACAGATATATTGAGTTAATTCTAACCAATCACTGTTCCTGAAATAGTTCAGAATTAATTCGTTAACTGATCTGAGGGCAGAGATTTGTATTTATCGATTAAATAGAGACTAAATACAGAAAGAATTTTTTTCAAATAGCTGTAAAATTAGGACTTGATTTGATTTACAATTGTGACATGTCCCAAACTTCAGTGAAAAGTATTGTGTTGTGTGCGCTACAGACTGATCATCCGTACTTAGCTCAGTACATCAGAGTAACAGAACAGAATGCAGAGTATAATGTTTACCTGGTTCACTGATAGAAAGGTCACAGAGGTTCCCACTGTGCTGAGACTGAAGCTGGCCTATTAAAGGTAATAATGGATATTGTTAGACTTTAATGTGATGACACCTTGTGATCTCTCTTTCCTGCTTTCAGCCCCCTATTCAATTCTGTCTCTTTGGTCAAATCGACAGTCACCTGTCCTAAAAACTCTATATTCGACTCTGTGTCAAATGGCATCTAAATCACTCAGATAGCTATTTCGTTGCTGTTATGGTGCTAGATTAATGCAAGCTGTTGTTGTTCTCACAATCTGCAATGGCTGGTAACGAGGTGCTATTAATCTTTGTATTTCATGAAGCTCCAATGATGTTCGAAGCATATTTAATGGGCTCAGTGCTGTGTCAATGCTGGAGTGAGTACTGTGTTGGGAGGGAGAGGGGAGAACCTCAGAACAGTTATCGAATGTTCCTGTCTCTTCACCGTCCCTTCACTGGGATCGGTGTTCCCACCATTTCTTGTCCAGAATCACTCCATCATTCTCCTCGGGCAGTGAACCAGGGCCTGATCCATGATCATTGTCTTCATTTTGAATTGTAGCCTCCACAGATAAAGAGGGTCAGAGGCCGCTCCCGGTGGTGGATCTGGGCAAGGTCTCCGTGTCTAAGGTCACGGCCGACTCTCTGAAACTCTCCTGGGAAACGGAGAGATCCTATGATTCCTTCCTGATTGAATACGGCCCTGAGGGCTCAGAGGATGTGAGCGAGCTCCCGGTAACCAGTGACCGTCGATCCGCTGTCATCACAGGCCTGAGGCCGAGCACCACCTACAGGCTGAATGTCTACGGGCTCTCTGGTGACCAATGCAGCAGGCCGCTTACCACCTCCACCAGGACCACAGGTATTGCCCTTCAGCCTGACAGACACTTTGTTCTAAATGACCTCCTTTGATGATTCTCTGACATTGTTGACCTGCATTTCGGTTTGACCCCTTGTGGAAAATGTGATATGTTTCTCTTTCCTGCCCTCCCACCTTCCCTCTCCCCATCCATCCCTGACAGACAAGGCCGTGGTCAAGCCCGTTAAACTGAGCCCTCTTTCCGTTTCTACGGTGAAGGCTCAATCTGTGCGGGTCTCCTGGACAACAGAGTTGGTCTTTGGTTCCTTTCTGATTGAGTACAGAATCGTGGGGTCCCGGAGTGTGCAGAATGTGACAGTGATGGCCCATCGCCGCTCCTACCTCATCACAGGCCTGAGGCCTAGCACCAAATATACCATCACCGTCTATGGGATTTCCAGAGGCCAGCGCACAGCACTGTCAACATCTGTGATAACCACAAGAGGTACCTGTCATTCAGCAAATGACCAATACAATTCCCAGTCAATTATTCCCATTCTCCATATGGAGCTGCTGCTGAACTTCAATGAAAAATATTTTCCTGATTTCGACTGGACACCTTTCTGAGGGAAAATATTTTCATTGATCATTCCTCCCTTGAGCCTCCTAAAGGCTTCCAGCACTTTCTCTCTCATCTCTCTTCCACTTTGCACCTCAATATATTTTGCTGTGGTGATGTTGGTCACTCTGGGCTGGTGACTGCAGTGAAACAAGTAACTCCAGTCAGTGAGGCAGTGGGCTGGACTGTCATGAACTTGTGTAAACACCAACACAAAGACCCAAGCAATGGTGCCCTGTTATCACATCAGGGCAGCACTGACGCTCCCTACTCTGGTCTTGTCTCTTCCTTCAGGGATGTGCAGGTTTCTGATATATTTATAGCATCCACCTGAATTCAGGAGCTGTGTATAAATATCCTCATGTGATTCACCTTTGTGATTCATGGACATCCCCAACGACTTCATTTGGAACACCTCTGCACTGATTATTCTGCCGTGACAACTCTGTGACACATCATAGTTGGCCATCCTTTCTTCATTGGCCTCTTGCACTCAGAGCAATGATGAACATCCCCCATTGGTCCCTCGAGTGATGATGTGTCTGTGACTTTGCTCTTTGTCCTTCCACTACAGCAGGCATCACAAACACGGTTCTGAGAGGAGAGATGTCCTTCCTGTCCTTTCTATCAATCTCTTTATCCTTTAGGGAGTAGGCTACAGAAAGGGCCTCTAACAGGCAGCAGCGGAGATTGACTAGAATTGTCCCAGGACAGAGGGACGTTAGTGATGATGTGAGTCTCGAGAACCGTCCTCCTCAGAACAGAGAATGCTCAGGATAGATTTGAACGTTGTCTCTAAAATATTCAAGGGTTTTCACACGATCTTTAACCTCACATTGACATGGAACGCATATTTCCAGTTCAACAGAGGCTTTCCCAACAGAACTGTGTCTTTCACTGAAGTGGAGTGATTGGTCTGGTTCTCGGTAATAGATAGCGGAGAGTGTCTGTCGGAATTGCTCTGAAACAGAATTGACACAGATGCATTGAGTCAATTCTAACTACTCTCTGTTTCTCGAAAGTGTTCAGAATCAGTGAGTTAACTGATCTGAGTGCAGGGATTTAAAATAATCAGTTAAATAGAGGCGCGTAATGAAGCAATTTTCGCTCAAAGATTTGATTTGATTTACAATTGTGACATGTCCCAAAATGCAGTGAAAAAGTATTGCTTTGCGTGCTATCCAGTCTAATTGTACCAAACATATGTACATCAGGTAATGGAACAGAATGCAGAATATAATATTTACCTCGTTCACTGATAGACAGGTCACAGAGATTCCCACTGTGCTGAGATTGAAGCTGGGCTATTAAAGGTAATAATGGATATTGTTACATTTTAATGTGATGACACCTTGTGATCTCTCTTTCCTGCTTTAAGACGCCTCTTCAATTCTGTCTCATTGGTGAATCTTATACTCACTTGTCTTGAAATCTCTGTCAAAATGCTCATATGGTTGTTTGACTACATTAATGGTGCTAGATTAATGCAAGTTGTTATTGTTGTCACAACCTGCATTGGCTGATAATGAGGTGCCATTAAACCTTGTGTTTCTTGGATCTGCGGTGCTGTTCAAAGCATCTGTAATGGGCTCAGTGCTGTGTCAATGCTGGAGTGAGTTCTGTGTTGGGAGAGAGAGCGGAGAACCTCGGAACAGTTATCGAGTGTTCCTGTCTCTTCACTGGGATGGCCATTCCCATCATTTCATGTCCAGAATCACTCCATCATTCTCCTCGGGCAGTGAACCAGGGCCTGATCCATGATCATTGTCTTCATTTTGAATTGTAGCCTCCACAGATAAAGAGGGTCAGAGGCCGCTCCCGGTGGTGGATCTGGGCAAGGTCTCCGTGTCTAAGGTCACGGCCGACTCCCTCAAACTCTCCTGGGAAACGGAGAGATCCTATGATTCCTTCCTGATTGAATACGGCCCTGAGGGCTCAGAGGATGTGAGCGAGCTCCTGGTAACCGGTGACCGTCGATCCGCTGTCATCACAGGCCTGAGGCCGAGCACCACCTACAGGCTGCATGTCTACGGGCTCTCTGGTGACCAACGCAGCAGGCCGCTTACCACCTCCACCAAGACCACAGGTATTGCCCTTCAGCCTGACAGACACTTTGTTCTAATTGACCTCCTCTGGTGATTCTCTGACATTGTTGACCTGGGTTTCGGTTTGGACCCTGTTTAAAATTTGACATGTTTCTCTTTCCTGCCCTCCCACCTTCCCTCTCCCTGTCCATCCCTGACAGACAAGGCCGTGGTCAAACCCGTTAAACTGAGACCTCTTTCCGTTTCCACGGTGACGGCTCACTCTGTGCGGGTCTCCTGGACAACAGAGCTGGTCTTTGGTTCCTTCCTCATCGAGTACAGAATCGTGGGGTCCCGGAGCGTGCAGAATGTGACGGTGATGGCCCATCGTCGCTCCTACCTCATCACAGGCCTGAGGCCTAGCACCAAATATACCGTCACCGTCTATGGGATTTCCAGAGGCCAGCGCACAGCACTGTCAACATCTGTGATAACCACAAGAGGTACCTGTCGTTCAGCAAATGGCCAATAGAATTCCCAGTCAATTATTCGCTTTCTCCATCTGGAGCTGTTGCTGAAATTCAATGAAAAATATTTTCCTCATTTCGACTGGACACCTTTCTGAGGGAAAGTATTTTCATTGACCATTCCCCCTTGAGGCACTTAAAGGCTTCCAGCACTTTCTCTCTCATCTCTCTTCCACTTTGCACCTCAGTATATTTTATCTGTTGCTATGGCGATGTTGGTCACTCTGGACTGGTGACTGTGGTGAAATAAGTAACTCCAATCAGTGGGCTGGACTGTTGTGAACTTGTGCCAACACAAAGACTCAAGCGATGGTGCCCAGTTATCAGGGCAGCACTGAGGCTCCCTACTCTGGTCTTGTCTCTTCCTTCAGGAATGTGCAGGTTTCTGATATATTTATATCATCCACCCACATTTGGGAGCTGTGTATAAATATCCTCACGTGATTCATCTTTATGAATCATGGACATCCCCAATGACTTAACTTGAACACCTCTGCACTGTTTATTCTGCTGTGACAACTCTGTGACACATCACAGTTGGCCATCCTTTCTTCATTGGCCTTTTCCACTCAGAGCAATAATGAACATCCCTCATTGGTCCCTCGAATGATGATGTGTCTGTGACTTTGCTCTTTGTTCTTCCACTACAGCAGGCATCACAAACACGGTCTGAGAGGAGGGATGTCCTTCCTGTCCTTTCTATCAATCTCTTTATCCTTTAGGGAGTAGGCTACAGGAAGGGCCTTTGAGAGGCAGCTGAAGAGATTGAGAATTGTCCCAGGACAGAGTGATGATAAGAGTCTTGTGAACTGTCCTCCTCAGAACAGAGAACGCTCAGGAGAGATTTAACTTGATTTGATTTGTTTAGTGTGACATGTCCCGAAAGGCAGTGAAAAGTATTGTTTTGAACGCTATCCAGATCTGTCATGAATTACGTATGTTAATCAGAGTGATACAACTGAATGTAAAACATAAAGTTGCAGCTCTGGAGATGGTGCACACAGAGATCAACTGTTAGTCTCTCAGAGTTTACCTGGTTCGCTGATAGAGAGGGTGCAGAGATTCCCACTGTGCTGAGACTGAAGCTGGGCTGTTCATGGTCACAATAGATATTGTTCCACTTTAATGTGATTAAACCTTGGAATCTCCCTTCACTGCTTTACGGCACTTCTTCAATTCTGTATCTTTAGTCAATCTTTGGTCACTTGTCCTGCAATCTCCTTAACTGACTCTGTGTCATAGAACACAGAACATGGCATACAAATGATGAAGGGCTTATGCCCGAAATGTCGAATTTCCTATTCCTTGGATGCTGCCTGACCTGCTGTGCTTTAACCAGCAACACATTTTCAACTGTGATCTCCAGCATCTGCAGACCTCATTTTTTACCCATACAAATGCCATGTTTAACTGGTCTAATTATGCTAGATTAATGCAAGTTGTTGTAGTTCTTACAATCTGCTTTGCGTGAAAATGAGGTGCCTTTAACCCTTCTGTATCTTGAAGCTCCGTTGCTGTTTGAAACATCTTTGAAGGGCCGAGTGCTGTGTCAATGCTGGAGTGAGTTCCGTGTTGGGAGAGAGAGGGGAGAACCTCGGAACAGTTATCGATTGTTCCTGTCTCTTCACTGGGATTGGCGTTCCCACCATTTTTTATCCAGAATCACTCCATCATTCCCTCTGGCTGTGAATCAGGGCCTGCGCCATGATCATTGCCTTCATTTCGAATTGTCGGGAGTGGATGGTGTCAGGGAATTGTGTTGGATCTGTCAGCCAAGGTTTCAGCTCATATTCAGAGGCACTCACAGACCAGTTATGTAATAGCCTGACATGGTGATCCTCACCATATCATGTTCAAATGTGTATCTCTTTTCCCATTCCAATGGTGAACTAGGGCCAAACAATTGTCCATCATCCCTTAACTGTTTTTGTTCCACAACTCTGGCTGAGATTGACTGTGGGGTGTGTCCTCACGGGGACAGGGGATTGGGGAATATCAAACAGACTGCTCCTCCCCCCCCCCACCCCCACCCAACCACCATTACGGATCACATCATCAACAGAGACCAGTCCAGCTCTCCCATTCCCGCTCTCAGTGCCAGTTATTGGAAAGGAGTCTGAATCCTGCATTCTGAATGGATCTCTATTGGAACTTTCTTTACCACACACGTGGGAGGCCAAAGAATGCTCCAAGGCTGGCTTTCACACAGGCCCCAGTCATCCTCTTATTGATTGGAGATGAATGACGCTTGACCTTTCTGAATAATGTACAGGATATTTGTCCATATCAGGCCTCCCGGTCCAGGATAGGGACACTACCACTGCGCCACAGAAGCCCTGTGGATTTTTTGTTTTACTTTGCTGGGATTGTCTATGTTAATTAATGAAGGTGGCTGGTGTCAATTTGGCTTTTGGTCTCCTGAAGATTTTGATCGAAGCGTTCTCAATGACCAAAGGATCTCATCGGATCGATGTGGAGATAGGCCGATAGCTGGTGGGGTGGGTGAAGTCTGTGGGGAGTAACTGAAGGATAGAGCCAGATTGCCCAGAGTTTCCAGAATGAAGTGGAACACTGTTTATTGTATCAAAGGGAATGTAAAGTGGGTAAGTGAGACCAGCAGATCAGCCCGGAACTGATTGGATGAACTGCTGTACGGTGCTGGCTCCTCCTGCCCCTTTGTCTGTTCAAAGGCCTCCTCTATCTTCCCTCCTTTTTATTCAGTGTCTCCTTGAGGATCTGGGCATCAGCCACTGATACCACCAGGGACTGACAGCCTCAGAATCAACCTTCCTACCCAGTAACATCTTGCCTCTTTTTTTCCCTTTCCTAGCTTCTGCAGCTAAAGACACTGTGAAGCCAAATAGAATTGGTGACCTTTCTGTCTCTCGCATCACGGCTCAGTCCTTTAAACTCTCCTGGACAGCGAGCGAGGGCTTCGATTCCTTTCTGATAGAGTACAGTGCTTCGGAGCCCCGGGGAGTGTACAACCTGACCATGACTGGGGACCAAAGGTCCACCTTCATCAAAGGCCTGAGGCCTACCACCGTCTACACTGTCCGTCTCTATGGGGTCGCTAAGGGTCAGCGCACAAAGCCACTGACCAGCATAGTGACCACCACAGGTAGATTTTTAAACAATCAATCTAAGGAGTGTGTTTATGTTTGCTATTTTACTGCTCACTCTTACCTGTGCAAATTATTCCAACTTTCTGTCCACTTATCAACACAACTATTTTCACAAAACTGATTGATAGGGTTTTGACATGTGCTACCTGCCATCTTTAAGTTAATAACTGCACACAACTCAGTATGTACACTGTTACCTTGGTGACGAACTTCTCCTTGTACATGGTTTTGTCTCACTGATATCGGTCTTTCTCAGCCATTGGATCTTGAGGGGCTGCCTGTTTCCTGTTGGCTTGGGTCCCATTTCCCTTGATATTTATTGTGTCTGGAGCATTACACATGGATAAAGTCAGAGTCATGCATCACTGTTTCACACGCAGCTGTCTCCCACTCTCACATTTGTGTTTCCTCGGTCTGCTCCTCGCACACTCCTCTCCTCCCACACACATACCTCCACTCCCATCCATGGACATACACACCTCCATGCATGGATATTCATGCACATGGATGCATACACATATATGCATACAAGCAGATGTGTGTTCATACCACACAGATGCACACATTTAGATAAGTACACACACACACACGGATACGTACACTCACTCACACACACACACGAACTGTTGGTTGATGATGGATGACCTCTGACCTCGGGGTGATTTGCCTGTTCAGGTCCCTCGAGGCTTCCTTCTGATCTTCCTGCAACCTCATGTTTACTTGGGTGTGGTCAAATCCTGCTCAGAATCTCCCCCATTCCCCCTCAAGCTGCTGGTTCAGTGACAGCTTGATCTTAAAATGCTTATTCTTCTGTTCAAACCTTTCCATGGCTTTGGCCTTTCCCTATCCCCGGAATCTGCTCCGGTTCCACAACACTCTGCTGCTCTCATGCACGGCTTGCCCTGATTCTAATCCTTCACCAATGAACCATGAGTTGTCACCAAGGCCTGCCTTAAATCTCTCTGAATCTCCGCTCCTGTAAGTTATTCCTTACGAAAAACCTGTTTGCCTACCTTTGGTCAGTGTGAGGTGCCTCGTGACGTGTGCTATATAAATCTGAGTTGATGTTGTTGCAGCTTCCACAGGAACGGATATCATGGAACCCAGTGAGAAGAAGGAGCTGGGCAACATTTCTGCTTTGGCGCTGACACCTCACTCAGTCAGACTGTCCTGGGCAGCCCAGAGGGACTATGACTCCTACATTGTGCAGTACAGAGCCCGGGGATCAGAACTGGTGCAGAAACAGTCTCTGAGTGGCCACACTCAATCACATGTCATCACAGGCCTCAGGCCTACTACCAAGTACACCTTCTACCTCTACGGAGTGTCCAGCGGGCGCCACACAACACCCCTGTCCACCACCGTCACCACCGCAGGTACACTGGCTACAGCAGGCAGATCTGACTGGAAATATTTCCTCAGCAATTCCTCATTGGAAAAGGCAAATATTTCCTTCATGAGGTAGCAGTGAGGCTGCTCGGGGTCTCAAGGTGGAAGTGTCTAATCAGCTCGTGTGGTTTTCTCTCTCTCTCTTCCTCTCTCGGACATAGGCCACAGGTTTCAGACCGCCTGGGCACAGAGGCCTGAAAGCAGCAGAAACATTCCCCTCAGACCAGCACCAAGTTTCAGAAAGCTTACATGGGAAATCTGTTCCTCCAAACTCTGCACATTACACTCTCAATCAGCATTTGTTTACGGGATTTTCACTTTCTCTCTATTATGTTTATATTCTCTATATAAATACATAATCCTGCCCACAATCAAAGAATAAATCCATGTCATTCCTTGTCAACTCTTCATCTCCCATTCCTTGTCATCTCTTCAATTCTCATTCCTCGTCATCACTTCAACTTCCATTCCTCATCTCTTCAACTGCCATTCCTTAACATCTCTTCAATTCCCATTCTTGACATCACTTCAATTCCCATTCCTTGTCATATCTTCAATCCTCATTCCTCGTCATCTCTTCAACTCCCATTCCTTCCTCGTCATCTCTTCAACTCTCATTCCTTGACATCTCTTCAATTCCCATTCCTTGTCATCACTTCAACTCCCATTCCTTGTACCATCTTCTATCCTCATTCCTTGTCATCACTTCAACTCCCATTCCTCATCATCTCTTCAATTCCATTCTTTGACATCTCTTCAATTCCCATTCCTTGTCATCTCTTCATTCCTCATTTCTCGTTATCACTTCATCTCCCATTCCTCATAATCATTTCAATTCTCAGTCCTTGTTATCTCTTCGGTTCACAATCTGTGAGATCCCCCAATACCTTTCCATTCCAGAAGAATGTGTGATAGCGTTTTGTCTCAAAATTTCTCTGGAGACTGACATTCTTTATGTCACATCATTTTATGTTGTTTCACTGAACTTTCTTTCCTCTTCCTCTCCATTTTACCTCCTTCTCCAGTAAATACTTCCCAGTGCCATTTTGCATGTGTTCCTGACTTTCTGACCTCCAAATTTCTTCCCTTCTGGGACTATTCATCAATATAACCTTCAAGAATGTGTTTCTAAGGACCACTGTCCCTCCATACTGCCATTTGTAAATAATTTGGTTGGTTAGGATCACTGCAGGAAGCTGCCTGTGTGCTCTGTGTCTAATGGGTCAGGTTAGCTGTCAGACTGTTACTCTGATGCCTTGCTGGATTGTAGTTGGCGGCTCGGAATCTATCCCTGGAAATGAACAGTTGGTCTGTCCCTGCCACGTCGCCGTGTCTATGTGACAGCTGAGCTTTCCATTTTGGATCTTCCAGGAATGCATAGGATCCATGGCATCTCTCAATGGAGGCCATTTGGCCCCTTGGGCCTGTACCAGTCCCCCACCAGCCCAACGTTTCCCCACATTCCTGAATGTTTCTCCTGTCCAGCTGTTGGTCCAAAATCCTGTTTGAAAATTCTCGATGAATCTACTCCCATCAGCCTTTCAGACAGCACATTCCAGTTCAGGACAAAAGCCTTACACGAAGTAGTCCTTACCCATCAGGCCCTGCTCTTTTCCCATGAGCTCTCACAGATGGAGCATTTCAATCAAGGTTCTCCCTCTGAGAAAACAAATAGAAGTAGTGTCTCCCTGTTACGAGTGATCAGAATGGTGAGGGTCTAGGCTGGGAGGATGAGGAGAAATTGTTTCCATTGGTGGAAGGATTAAGATTCAGAGGGGACAGGTTTGAGGTAATTGGGCAAAAGAAGTACAGACGTGAGGAAAGGTGTTTGTTGTCTGTGTCACTGGCTGGGCCAGACTCCCTTGTCCTCCTGAATGAGTTGAGAAATGGCTGCTTGAAGCCCTGTGGTCCTTAGTGTTGCAGATAGATGCTGCAGCGCTGTCAGGAGGGGAGTTCTCACAGAGCAATGGTTCAAAACCTGACGGTGTGACGGAATCAGAGCTTTTGAAATGAAATTAGATCATTATCTGAAGAGTTCAGGGCTAAAGACGGAATTTGGGGGATGTGGTGGGGGTTAGGAGAGTCCTCTTGCAGAGACACAACACGGGCTGATTTTGGGCTGACCATTGTGTGGTTCTGTTGGTCGTTGAGAATGCGTCAATTCAACTGGTAATAAATTCTCATGCCGTTTCTCTCCTGTAGACTCCTCAGATGAGGTCAGTCCGACAGCGAAGACACCGGTCCGACCCGGTGTATCTCACGTCACTGCAGACTCCTTGCAGCTCTCCTGGATGGTGGGCCAGGTGTATGAACTCTTTCTGATCCAGTACCGAGCCCACGGCTCCCAGACTGTGAGCAATTTGACCGTGGCTGGAGATCAGAGGTCATTCTTCATCACAGGCCTCAAACCCAGCACCAAATACACCATCTATCTCCATGGGGTCTTTCAAGGCCAAGTCACAAAACTGATGGCCTTTGTGGCTTCTACCACAGGTACCTTGGGATCAAATTAGAGGCGAGACTACCGTGCGCACTGGGAATTATCTCCGCAACCCCCACCCCCCCACCACCTTCCCCCCCAGCATTTCCTCCAATTCAATTCCATTTCCCGTCCTCCCCATCCGCAGCGAAGTGAGCCCGTCACTACGGTGACCACCACCTCTGTTTTCAAATGAGCTTTGGAAAGTTCTTCATGCCGGTGACATTTTGTGTTTGTGTGTGGTTTTAGAGGGGGTGGTGGTGAGGTGCAGAAGCAAGGGAGGAGGTTCACGTGACGCGTAAAACCAACATCAACTGGTTGGGCTGAATGGCCTGTTTGCAAGCTGTTAGTAATCCCTTTGAGAGGAACAGAGGTGGTTTCAAAACACATGCTGTTTCCCCAACATTGCCCAAAGTGACGGATCTCATCCTCAGTCGCTTGTCCTACTCACAAAGTTGAGTTTAAAGTAGCAGCAAATCATTAAATTAATCCTTAACTCCCTCAGCTAATGGTCAGTCTCCCACATCTTAGAGTGTGTACCCTGCAGTGTGACTAGCCTGTGTCTCAGACCCTCACACTTTACCAATTACTCTCTGCAGCTGCAGCTATGTCCTGACACCACCACACATTGGTATCAGACTGGAAACGTTTACCAGTGTGTCATACTCTGGACTCTGACTCAAAGGCTCTCCGGGAATCCTACAGAATGCAGGCTGACACTTACAGGGCGTGCTGCACTGTCAGAGGTGCCATCTTTCAAGTATGACTTTAAACCGAGTCCCTGTCTGCTCCCTCAGCAGATGGGAAAAGATCCTCACGCCACCGATTCAAGTTCTCCCTCATGCCCTTGACTTGTACTTTATCCTTTGCCAACATCAGTAAACGTCTGATGATCCAATAATTGCTGTTTTTTTCGGAACCTCCTGAATGTAAATCCATTTCCTCCCTTTGTAACACTGCAGAATTACTTCATTGGCTTTGAGATGTTCAGAGGTAGCGCAAAGCATTGCAGGTTTAATTTTTCCAGGCAGGAACTCTTTGGGATGTTGTTGCATGATATTTTACCAGCCTCTCTCTATCTCCTGCCTCTAGTGAAGGAAGGTATAAGGCCCAGTCAGGTGAAGGCCTTGGGCAGTCTCTCTGTCTCTAACATCACAGCTGACTCTCTGGAGCTCTCCTGGTCAACACAGTGGGCCTTTGACTCCTACGTCATTCAGTACAGAGCCCAGGGCTCCGAAGAGGTGAGGAAGTTCCGGGTGTCTGGGAACCGTCGCTCGTATGTCCTCATAGGCCTCAGGCCTACCACCAAGTACGCCATCTACATTTATGGAGTGTCCAGGGGCCGTCACACCAGGCCGCTTTCGATCGTCGTGACAACCACAGGTAGCGATGCCACCAAGCAAGAGGTTTTCTGGGCCGGGAAATATTTTCTTTGCTACGCTTTGAGCAAAGCGGACAAATATTTCCTGACTTTCATCTCTGGACAGCATCCATGCCAACCTGGTAACCTCGGCCTGCTTGGCGAAGATGCCAGGAATTGGCAAGTTTTGCTTTGACCAACTTTCACCCCAAGTTGGTGCAAACTTTGAAACTCGCATCTTTTTCTCTGATTTTTCTTTGGTTTGTGGGCTGCTTCTTTCTCTGTTCTCCAAATAGGTCTGTTCTCAATCAAGGAATGATTCCTTTCCATTCCTTGTGATTTTTCAGTTCGATTTCTTGTCCTTTCTGCCATTGCTGTTTCCCTGTAATTGTGTCTTCACTCCCTAAAATGTGTTTAAGAGCCGCAGTGGAAATATGCAAATGAAGATCCCCAAATCCAACAGAATGTAACGTTTTAAGGTGGCAGCTCACCACTGCCCCCTCCAGGGTAGTCAGAGAGAGGCAACAAATTCTGGCCTGGACCCACTGTCAGGAATAAAAGCAAACTACTTTCTAACCCAAGTGATTCTCAATTCCCATTCCTTATCATCTCTTCAATTCCCATTCCTCACGATCTCTTCAATGCCCATTCCTCACCAGCTCTTCAATTCCTACTCATCATGTCTTCAATTCCCATTTTTAAAAAATCTCTTCAATTCCCATTCCTTATCATAATTTCAATTCCCATTCCTTATCATACCTTCATTTCCCATTCCTCTTCATATTGTCAATTCCCATTCCTCGCCATCTCTTCAATTCCCATTCCTTATCATCTCTTCAATCCTCATTCCTTGCCATATCCATCATTCCGACTCCCCCTGTGAGGGAGATTTTCTGTTTCCTTCCTGCTGAGGAAGGGTGTGAAGCGGTTTATTCAAGTCCTGAGTTCCTGGATCACAGTCCAGAGCTGATGTTGTTTCTTCCTGTCAGTCTAACCACCCTGTTCAGCTCTGACTCCTGTTCCTCCATTGCTGCATGGATTATTCCCCCCTCCACTTCCTCCTCCTCCTCACCCCCACCCCCGCGCGCCTTTCCTCTTCTGTAGGTGAGTATTCAATATACTTGGCTCAGTATTCTGTGCTCTGTATCCTGCCACCCCACTGGCACAACTGGCAAACTGTTTTGTCATCCAACTCATTCACCAGATCATTAGAATCAAAGCTCTTCTGTAAAACCACCAGACATACCACTCCCTATCTGGCTATTTATCCTGGTCTTTCTCTCTCTCTCTCTCTGATGCCAGAGCAGCACCATTCATTCTGTTGCAAATTTCCCGCGGTCTGTTCGTTGTTGCTGTCAGCATCAGTGAATCTGCTGCTTCTAAGAGTGTAGCCATATCATAATATACAGTGTATACAGCTTTATGGTGCTTTCCATAATACACAGTATATACAGCTTTATGGCACATTACCATAATATATAGTATATACAATGCTATGGTGCACTACCATAATATACAGCTTTAAATGGTGAATTACCATAATATACAGTATATACAATGCTATGGTGCACTACCATAATATACAGTATATACAGCTCTTTGGTGTATCACCATAATATATAGTATATATAACTCTCTGATGCATTACTATAATATACAGTGTACACAGCTTTATGGCTCATTACCAGTGTAAATAACTCTGTGGTTCTCTACCATAATACAAAGTGTATGCAGCTCCGTGGCTCACTATTTAATATACAACTTATGCAAATCTGAGGTTCTTTACCCTAATATACCATGTATACAACTCTGTGGTTTTCTACTACAATATACAGTGTATATAGCTCCGTGGTTCTCTGCCATAATATGCAGTGTATTCAGCAGTCTGGTTGCCTACCATATCATACAGTGTATATAGCTCTGTGGTTTTCTCCTACAACATACAGTGTATATAGTTCTGTGGTTCTCTACCACAATGTACTGTGTATACATCTGTTTTTATAACATAATATACTGTGTGCATAGCTCTGTAGGTTTATATCATAACATAGAGCATATAGAGCTCTATGGATCTGAACCATAATCTATGTGTATGTAGCTCTATGGATTTATATATACTGTCTATAAAGCTCTGTGGATTTATATAACATACATTGTGGCGTCATCTATGGATCTGATGTATAATATACATCAGATATATATTATGCTGATAATATATAATACAAGTAGCTCTTATAGCTCTTTTGATTTATACTGTAACATACTGTCGAAATAAACCAAAAAAAGCTGAGTTTTTTCACAAAAAAGATTAATACACATTAATTTCATATACAATTTCTTAAAAATTATATTGGTATCTATAAGTTATGCACTTCTTATCACAATGTAACTCAGTGAATCTGTACCAAATATAGTTCTTACAACCGTGTGGAGTTATCATAATCTATAGTGTAAATAATTCTAGCTGTATGACATAGTCTATATGCGAGATATATTGGATTCTATATGATATATGCATTGTATCTATCTACAGTGATCCATGATCTCTCTGTACCAGACGCTATGGTTTCTTTACTTCTGCTAGCAGTGTCTCCTCCCCAATGAACCAGTCTGATATCCCTGCATCTGAATTCCAATTTGCAGCTCCCAATCCAAGGGAAACACACCGGTCAGGCCTTTATCCTAGAGGCTCCCAGAGCCAGCTGGGAAAGATGGAGCAGCAGAGTAAATGCAGCTTCTGCAAAGGTCTAGGGTTAGATTTTGTGTCTTCTCTTTTACCCATTTGTTGTGAACTTCACCCATCTTCCTGTTGACCCTGTGGATACTTAAACCAACCTGAAAGAATAAGGTTTGGATATGGGGGTTACGCCCCATTAGTTTACAGTGAAGGGTCTTTTATCCAGAGCACAGTCTTTAAATTGCGATTTTTTTTTCCCTCTGCTTTCTCTCTAGCTTCCATAGATACCAATGGTGTAAAGCCCAGCAGGCTGAGAAAACTGATCCGCCTTTCGGGAAACAATGTCACGCAGGATTCCCTGCAAATCTTTTGGGCAGCTGAAAGTGGCTTTGATTCCTTTCTGATCCAGTACAGAGTGGAAGGATCTGAGGAGGTGCAGAACTTCACAGTGCCCGCTCATCAACATTCGTCCTTCATTGAAGGCCTGAGGCCTGGTACCAAGTATCTGGTTTCTCTCTATGGGCTTTCCGGAAGCAGACGGACTAGGCCACTAACCACTATAATAACCACTGCAGGTATTCCTCACAAACCAGTCCTCTCAGGAAAGCTGTCTTAATGACTGAACTGGAAGTTTTCCCATCCTGTACATTATAGTCTGCTCTAAGCTCCAATGAGAAGCGGCCATCTTGGAATGATCCCCACTTTCATTGTCCATTTGTCAAGTGTGACATGTGCCGGGAAAACTCGATTATTAATTTGAATTCTCTTGAATTTCTTGGACACCTGAGAGTTAAGGGTTGCTCTGCTTGGAGCAGAGAAAGATACAGGGAGAATTATCAAACTACATAGGTTTTGATTAAGGAAAGGAGAAACTGCTTCCTGAGACTGGAGGGTCAGTAACAGAAGAGACACATTTGAGATTACTGAATAAAGATTGAAAAAATGGGGAAGCATTTTGTCACACAGCGTAGTTTGGTGTGATCTACACTGGCTGAAGGTTTGATTGAATCAAATTCATAAAAACAGTTCAGAGGGAATTCATTGTACAATTGAAGGGGAACAATTCACTCAGGGTAAACAGCAAGGGACGAACTGGGAAACGCTTTGAAAAAAGCAGGCACAGCCATGGATGGTCATGTGGCCTCTCTCTGTGCCAGGCCATTCCATAATTACAGAATACTAACATAAACTACTGACTGACCACTGGGTGTGTTCACCCAGAAACTGTAAGGAAATGATTCTTCTCACAGTCGAACAGCAGTTCCTCCAACAGTAAAGTGTTGTGTATCTCTTCCTCTTCTTTTTAGCTTCAGCAGAGAAAGAGTTGGTGAAATCTGGCAAGTTTGGGAGCCTTTCGTTCTCGAATATCACGGCTGACTCCCTCCTCCTCTCGTGGTCAGCTGACACTGTCTTTGACTCCTTCCTGATACAGTACAAAGCTCAGGGGTCCGACCTTCTGCAGAATATCACTGTAACTGGTGACCGTCGCTCGGTCTTCATCACAGGCCTGAGGCCTACGACCAACTACACCATTTACCTCTATGGGGTGTCCAATGGCCAGCTCTCCAGGCCGTTGGTGGCTCTCTTGACCATCACAGGTACTTGTGATCCAGGAATGGATCGAATGCTAGTCTTGGTTTTTCACTCGTGAAATATTTTCTGCCTCCATCTCTCTCTCTCTCTCTATTCTCATGCAATGTCTTGAGGCTGAGAGCAAGAAAATATTTCATTTTGTTTTCTCTCAGATTGCTTCCGTCGGTAAGGAAATCGCTGCCATTTTAAGATAGGTGATAGCAGGATGCTCCAGCCCTATTGGGCATTGCTGTGGTGTGATTGAGTGAAGTATAATTCAGTGTGAAGATGCTGTGTAATTAGTGAGTGATAAAGATGTACAAATGAGGTAAATGCAATTAAGCTTTTCTTACTGCAAGGCTTGGTTGTGTAGATTTTTACATGCGCATGCTTAGGTCAAAGTTTTATATGGAATATGCTTGGCTTCCTGTTTCCATTTTCCCTCTCTCCCCAGATTACCAGCTAGCATTTTATCTACAGAGAGAACAGATTTCAGTATGAAATCCCACGGTCATTAACTGTGTTTCGTTTCCAGGTTCATGATTCTCTCCAATTTCAAATGGGCAAAGATAAAACAACTTTTGGAGGCACTTATTTCTTCCTCACAGGTTTCACTTCAGAAGAGAATCCCTCATGTATTTATAGAATTCACTGTCATCCATACAATATAATATGTAGTGTAGAGTGAGTTAGAAACTGAATTGAGGAGTTTTGGTGGTTTATGTGTAGAGAAGCAGGTAGCTGGGAATGAAATGCAAGCTGGAATTTAGTATAGGGGTTCGGTTGGGTTATATATAGGATAACCAGGAGAGAGTTATAGACTGGAGTCTAAACAAGGGCTCAGTGGGGTTTATGTGTAGAATGGGAGAAAGTGAGGACTGCAAATGCTGGAGATCAGAGCTGAAAATGTGTTGCTGGAAAAGCGCAGTAGGTCAGGCAGCATTCAAGGAGCAGGAGAATCGATGTTTTGGGCATGAGCCCTTTTTTATGTGTAGAATAACAATTACCTGGGGATGTTGAGTCAAAAAGTGGGATACTGGAAAAGCACAGCAGGTCAGGCAGCATCTGAGGGACAGGAAAGTCGACGTTTCTGTGCTGATGACCTGGGATGTTGATACAGGTCTGAGTCTAATCAATGGGATAATGGAGTTTATGTATAGAATGGTAAATAACTGGTTCATTGTTACAAATTGAGTCCAGTTGAGGGGTTTGGGGAGATTTGTGCAGAGAATAACAGATACCCAGGAGTGAAAACTGGAGTCCAGCAGGGAGTGAGCACAATTACTCATGCACTCAGGTGTAGAGGGTGAAAATTTGGGTTGTATTCAGTTTCCGTTGCTGCACTTAAACAAGTGCAGATTTAGATGAAAATAAACTTTCTGTATTTTTTTCTCCACAACCCTCTCTCCACCTCACCTCTTGCACCTGGATAACTGTCCGTCTCCTCCTCTCTCTAGCGGTTCCTGTTCACACCGTCGGTGTCAGTGCCCTGGGAAGACTCTCAGTCTCCGATATCAACACTCACAGCCTCAAGCTCAGCTGGGCCGTGGAGGAAGGGACCTTTGACTCTTTCTTGGTCCAGTATAGAGATTCCGAGGGGCAGCTGGGGGTCAAAGAGGTCACGGTGCCAGGCAACCTCCGCAGTGTCTCCATCGGTGACCTGGCCCCCAGCACCGAGTACCTCATCTCTCTCTATGGCGTGTTACAGAACCAGCAAACAGAACCCATTCCCATCGTGGCACGAACAGGTACTAACATGCCCTGCTCACTAATTCGGTGTCCTCAGGGTTACACTGACTCTGCTCTCTTTATTCTTTATCGAATTTCACCCCAGTTCAGGACCTCCGTTTGCAGCATTAATAATTTTACACTGGATTATCTTTTTACAGTCTAGAGTCTGGAGAATCGTGTTGTTACCTGGGACAGTCTCTCGTCCTGCCTGGGCCCAGGCCCAGGCTTTGTTTCTGTTTGCAGTCCGAGTGTAACAGCGCGGTTAGATGGGGCAGTGTTGAGGTTGGCTGTTTTTTTCTTGGACTCCTCTCTCTATACTGGGCTGCTCAGTGTTTTCTGGGATAGAAACGCCAGGGACTAAGCAGACCGAGAGAGCACCTGTACTCTGTTCCATCTGGAACACTCCCATTCCTTCCTGCATTTTGGTTTCAGTTGAACTGTGTTCAGTATCTGAGGTTCCAATCCTCTACATTCACTACCACCTCCACTGCTTCTGATATCACTCCTGCATATCTCTGGGAGGCACTGGGACCAGTTGGCCGACACAAAGGGAATGACGGGTAATCCATGCCAGCCTGAGGTTTGACTGCTGGAAGGTAATACTGGACTGTTGAGACGAGGCATCAATTGGAAAAGAATCCACTGCTCTGGCACATTAATACCTGACGTGAGCAAAGTCAGATCCCGTGACCGTCTGAGAAGATTTAGAGTGGCCTGGCCACCCTGGGATCTTGGCTGATACATTTTTGGAGGATGGGGGTGTGTGGGGTAAAGGGAAGGGTGGTGCAGGGTATTGGGAAAGATTTTACTGCCTCATCAAAGTGCCTTGTCAGGGTTCGACTGTTCAACATTACTTTGCCGCCAAGCCATCCTTTCAGCCCCAAGAAAATGGTGCCCTGCAAAGCACTGTGGGTAAGTTACCTCATGTCCCATGGTGCACTTCCCCTGTCTCCATGAAGGATCTGTGTTGCCATGGGGCCCTTTTGGTAAAGTAAGAAACATTTTGTCAGTTTATAAAGGCCGTTGTGAGAGGCGCTCGCAGAATGTAGTCTGTGATTGATTAAAGTAAGGTACGAGACCACAGCCTGTCAGGTTTGAGGAGCCATTTTCTTTTCCTTCAGCCAGGCGATGGTTGAAGACTCTGCTCCCGTTTACACGGATTGGGGAATTGTTCATCCCGACACCCTCTTCCTCTGGCTCCACATGACATGGTTCCTCTGGTCTCCTGCATCGACTGAGAGTTTGGTGTGAATCGCTCACAGGGTTTGTCGCTTTTGTCATTTTAATTGCAGCTCGAGAGAGTCCGAGCAGACTGAGTTTCTCCGATCTCACCGACAGCTCAGTCACCGTCCACTGGGCAGCGCCGGCAGCGCCTGTCGATAGCTTCAAGATCTTCTACGTCCCGACGAAGCGAGGTGAGAGGGTGATGGCCAGGCCAAGGATCTGTGTGGTCAGTCACTAACAGAGTGTGGGTGTGGGTCTGGATGTGTATTCTAGCCATTCAGTCAGGACAACTGACCTTTAACCCTCTGGTTTGCTGCAGCTCAGTGACCTTTAACTTACGGTGCATCAATTGAGAGTTTCGCCGTGTGTGTGTGTGTTTTATATATATGTATATGTATATGTATGTGTGTGTGTGTGTCACTGACCTTTAACCTCTGGCACAGCCTGTGGTGACAACCCTTAACCCTTTTGTACACTAATCCTCAGTAACCTTTAACCCCAGCACATCAGCTAACGTTAACTGAGATCTATCTCCCCCCACCCCATGTTGTTTCAGGTGAACCAAGGAGCGCAGTGATAGCCGGCAGGAAAACCAACATCACCCTGAGAGACCTGCTCCCGGATACCCAGTACGAGGTCAACCTGGTGGCTGTGCGGGGGGCCACGGAGAGTCCACCCATCCTGGACCACTTCACAACTGGTGAGCAAGGTGGGGAGGGAGTTGGGGTGGGGCTGCTGGATGGTTGTGGGGACGGGGGAGGGTGGAGTATGGGGGTGGGTGTAGGGAGAGAGGATGGGGGCTGGGTATTGCTTCGTGAAGTAGAACTCTAGCACCCCCTCCACCCCGGTGCTGAGGTACTCACAGAGACCCTAGAGGCCCTTCTTGCCCATTCTGCCCACTCTTCACAATTAAACTGGTCCCGTTTGCCAGTCCATTCCTATCCCATCCAGGTACCTGTCCACATGATTCTCAAATATGACTCTCCTCCTCCATTTGCTCTGTTCCAGACACTCACCACCCTCTGTGTGAAAGGAATTGTCCCTGGAGCCTTCTGTACCTCACCCCTTAAATCTTTGCCCTCTAGTCTTAGACTCCTGTGCCATGGGGGAAACACTGTTGGCTATCTACCTGATCTATGCCTCTTGTTTTTATGGACCTCTGTAAGGTCACCCCGTCACCTCTGATAGGCCTCCCAGCCTATCCAATTTCTCATCACAACTCAAACCTTGCAGTCCAGGCAACATCTTAGTAAATATTTTCTACCCCAGTTTAATAATATTTTCTATAGAAGGGTGACCAACTGCATGTGACCTCACTAATGTTTTGTACACCTGTGACAAGATGTCCCAACACTCATACTCAATGCTCTTACCGATGAAAGCAAGCATACCCAAAGCCTTCCCCACCATCCTATCTACCTGTGACTATATTTTCAAGGAGCTATGAACCAATACCCCTAGATCTCCTTATTTTATAACACACCCCAGGGCCCTACCATTGACTGTGTAGGTCCTGCCTGGCTTGACCGGCCAACATGCAACACCTTACGTTTATCTGCATTAAACCTGACTCCATGGCTGTTCCTCAGCCCATTGACCCAGTCGATCAGGATCTCTCTGCATTCCCAGACAACCTGCTTCACTGTTCACTACTCCACCATTCTTGGTATCATCTGTAAACTCACTAACCTTGCCCCCTTCTCTCCCTCCAGAATGCCATCTCTCTCCTACCTCAAGCAGCACCTGCTCAGCCTCACCCCCTTCCCTTCCTTCTATCCCATTCCAATTCCCCACACCCACCCTTCCTTCATTACATTCCCCACCTATCCCCTCCTCTAGGACAACCCCCTTTTCCTCCTACCCATGCCCCCAACCTGTCCCCTTCCCCGAATCCCATTGCGCCGCAACACGGCTCACTGTCCTTTGGAAAACGGTGACTGTAACTCCATTATGGAAGAGGGAAGACAGAGTGAAAAGAGGAAACTACAGTCCAGTGAACTCAGCACTGTCACAGGGAAGGTGTTCAGGCTCCGATTACAAACATTATAGGAGGCCATTCAGAAACAGTCAAGATAATCAGGCAGAGTCAACATGGTTTGGTGAAAATGTTGTAGAGTTATTTAAGGAAGTAAAGTGTTGTGACAGGGTGGAGGGAGGGGGCGGGGGGATCAATGGAGGAACTGTACTGTGGAATGCAGACAGTGTTTGATATGACACTACACTGAAGCCGATTGTAGAAAATAGTGTGAGGCTGATGTCATATATGCATGAACAGACATTTAGTTAGCTGAGAGCAAGCAGGCATTAACCAGCTTGATGCCCACACCTTGGGTTCAGTGAGGCACTATGCCAGTTGGAGACACTGCCAGGCAGAGAACAGAAGAGCACTCTGTGTGGGCAGCACACAGAATCTCAGGATTGTATTTGTGTTCATTCAGCTCCGGACGCTCCGACGAATCTGAAAGCTGTTAATATTTCCGAGACGATGGCCCTCCTGGTTTGGAGACCTGCGATTGCACCCATTGACCACTACACCATCACCTACAGCAGCAAAGCTGGTGAGGGGGCAAGGAGAGTGGGGAAAGTCCAGCTCAACACCATCTCACCATAGGACAAATCATCCCCGTATCACCAAACCCCAAACCCCATACAGGGATGGACACTGACCTCAGACCCCCAAACCCCATACAGAGACACACACTGTCCCCATATCCCCAAACCACATTCAGAGACACACACTGTCCCCATATCCCCAAACCCCATACAGGGACACACACTGTCCCCATATCCCCAAACCCCATACAGAGACACACATTGTCCCCATATCCCCAAACCCCATACAGGGACACACACTGTCCCCATATCCCCAAACCCCATACAGGGACACACACTGTCCCCATATCCCCAAACAACATTCAGAGACACACACTGTCCCATATCCCTACATCCCCAAACCCCATACAGAGACACACACTGTCCCATATCCCCAAACCCCATACAGGGACACACACTGTCCCCATATCCCCAAACCCCATACAGGCACACACACTGTCCCATATCCCCAAACCCCATACAGGGACACACACTGTCCCCATATCCCCAAACCCCATACAGAGACACACACTGTCCTCATATCCCCAAACCCCATACAGAGACACACACTGTCCCCATATCCCCAAACCCCATACAGGGACACACACTGTCCCCATATCCCCAAACCCCATACAGGGACACACACTGTCCCCATATCCCCAAACCCCATACAGGGACACACACTGGCCCATATCCCCAAACCCCATACAGGGACACACACTGTCCCATATCCCCAAACCCCATACAGAGACACACACTGTCCCATATCCCCAAACCCCATACAGGGACACACACTGTCCCCATATCCCCAAACCCCATACAGGGACACACACTGTCCCCATATCCTCAAACCCCATACAGGGACACACACTGTCCCATATCCCCAAACCCCATACAGAGACATACACTGTCCTCATATCCCCAAACCCCATACAGGGACACACACTGTCCCCATATCCCCAAATCACATACAGGCACACACACTGTCCCCATATCCCCAAACCCCATACAGGGACACACACTGTCCCCATATCCCCAAACCCCATACAGGGACACACACTGTCCCCATATCCCCAAACCCCATACAGGGACACACACTGTCCCCATATCCCCAAACCCCATACAGGGACACACACTGTCCCATATCCCCAAACCCCATACAGGGATACACACTGTCCCCATATCCCCAAACCCCATACAGAGACACACAGTGTCCCATATCCCCAAACTCCATACAGGGACACACACTGTCCCATATCCCCAAACCCCATACAGGGATGGTCACTGACCCCCACATCTCCAAACCCAAAACAGGGACACAAACTGTCCTCATATCCCCAAACCCCTGACAGGCACACACACTGTACCCATATCCCCAAACCTCATACAGGGACACACACTGTCCCCATATCCCTAAACCCCATACAGAGACACACACTGTACCCATATCCCCAAACCCCATACAGG
This sequence comes from Hemiscyllium ocellatum, assembly GCF_020745735.1. Lineage (NCBI taxonomy): Eukaryota > Metazoa > Chordata > Chondrichthyes > Orectolobiformes > Hemiscylliidae > Hemiscyllium > Hemiscyllium ocellatum. The sequence continues at coordinate 10,232,557 of NC_083435.1, forward strand.
GACACACACTGACCCCATATCCCCAAACCCCATACAGGCACACACACTGTCCGTATATCCCCAAAACCCATTCAGGGACACACACTGTCCCCATATCCCAAACCCCATACAGAGACACACACTGTCCCCATATCCCCAAACCCCATACAGGGACACACACTGTCCCATATCCCCACACCCCATACAGGGACACACACTGTCCCATATCCCCAAACCCCATACAGGGACACACACTGTCCCATATCCCCAAACCCCATACAGGGACACACACTGTCCCCATATCCCCAAACTCCATACAGGGATACACACTGTCCCCATATCCCCAAACCCCATACAGGGACACACACTGTCCCATATCCCCAAATCCCATACAGGGACACACACTGTCCCCATATCCCTAAACCTCATACAGAGACACACACTGACTCCATATCCCCAAACCCCATACAGACACACACTGACCCCGTATCCCCAAACCACATACAGAGACACAAGCTGACCTCATGTCCCCAAACCCCGTACAGAGACACACACTGTCTCCATATCCCCAAACTCCATAAAGGGACACACACTCTCCCCATATCCCCAAATCACATACAGGCACACACACTGTCCCCATATCCCCAAACTCCATACAGGGACACACACTGTCCCCATATCCCCAAACTCCATACAGGGACACACACTGTCCCCATATTCCCAAACCCTATACAGGGACACACACTGTCCCCATATCCCCAAACCCCATACAGGGGCACACACTGTCCCCATATCCCCAAACCCCATACAGGGACACACACTGACCGCATATCCCCAAATCACATACAGGCACACACACTGTTCCGATATCCCCAAACCCCATACAGGCACACACACTGTCCCCATATCCCCATATCCCCAAACCCTATACAGGGACACACACTGTCCCCATATCCCCAAACCCTATACAGGGACACACACTGTCCCCATATCCCCAAACCCCATACAGGGACACACACTGTCCCCATATCCCCAAACCCCATACAGAGACACACACTGTCCCTATATCCCCAATTCTTCATATTGGAATAGAAACTGTCCATGTATCCTAGATGGATCTGACTGTATTCAGTGATTCTCCTGCCTGTTTGTACCAGGTGCCACTGTCAGCCGGGATGTCCCCGGTAACTCTGCCCAGCTGCAGCTGACTGGCCTCACTGTGAATACTGAGTACACAGCAGATATCTCTAGTGTCAGCGGAGACAGGATGAGTCCGAGAGTCACTACCAACTTTGTCACTGGTGAGTATTGGATGGAGTGGGCTGTGGGACAGAGTGCAGTCCCAGTTTGCCTCCCATTATGTGTTTTCTGCGCCCCTCATTGGGGTTTAGGCTGTTCTGAGATGGTTAAAGCCTCAGCACTTTTCTCTCTCTCTTGCTCTCTCTCTCTCTCTCTCTCTCTGCAGGTTCTGATCTGCCAAAGGACCTAACAGTGAGTGACATCTCAACAAGTGAAGCCCTGGTCTCCTGGAAGAGCCCGAGAGCCCCAGTGACTGGATATCTGCTGCTGTATGGGACCGAGGGAGACCTGTCTCAGGTAACCCTTCGATCTATTTGCTCCCCACTGTCCTGTGTCAGCCTGTCTCCCCTGAAACTATTCCTCATCCCTCTGTGTGTGTGTGTTGGTTCTGGACTGGAGGACCTCACCTCCCCTCTCTGTCTCCACACTATCCTCCTGCCCGGAGCTCATCCTGAGCTGTGTGCCTGTCTTTTCACTCTCTCTCTCTCTCTCTCTGATTCCCAATGCCATGTCCCATCCTGACCCAAGCTGCAGCACTCCCTGTTATCTCTCAGTTTCTGCAAAATCTCCATGGCCTCGCTGCTCTCTCCAGGCTCCTGCAGCCACAGCCCTGCTCTGACTCTGGCTTCGTGAACCTTCCCCAGTCAGTCGCTGTACCACAAGGCACCGTGCCTTCTGCTGCGTCAGCCCTAAGCTCTGGAAACCCCACCTGACAACTCACCACCTGATCAACTCACCATCTCTCCACCTCTCCATCTCTCCACTTCACTGCCTCTCAATCTCTCCGTCTCTCCCCCTTTTTCCCCTCCCCCTCTCCGATTCTCCCCCTCTCCGATTCTCCCCCTCTCCGATTCTGCCCCCCTCTGTCCCTCCACCCCTCCGTCCCTCCCCCCTCTCCGTCTCTCCCCCCTCTCCGTCTCTCCCCCCCCTCCGTCCCTCCCCCCGTCCTCCCCGTCTCTCCCCCCCGTCTCTCCCCCCCGTCTCTCCCCCCTCCCCCCCCGTCTCTCCCCCCGTCTCTCCCCCCCGTCTCTCCCCCCCGTCTCTCCCCCCCCCTCCGTCTCTCCCCCCCGAATCGCCCCGCCCTCCGAATCTCCCCCCCCTCCGTCTCTCCCCCTCCCTCCATCTCTTCCCCCCTTCACCTCTCCGACTCTCCATCCCTCCGTCTCTCCACCTCTCTGTATCTCCCCCACCTCCATCACTCCCCCTCTCCACCCCTCGGTCTTTCCACCCCTCGGTCTCTCCACCCCTCCGTACCTCTCCATCTCTCCACGTCTCTGCAACTCCGTCTCTCCCCCCCCCCCGTCTCTCCCCCCCCCCGTCTCTCCCCCACCTCCGTCTTTCCCCCTTCTCCATCTCTCCCTCCTCTCCGTCTCTCCCCCCCTCCGTCTCTCCCCCCCTCCGTCTCTCCCCCCCTCCGTCTCTCCCCCCTCCGTCTCTCTCCCCCCCTCCGTCTCTCTCCCTTTTCCCCCTCTCCTTCTCCGATACTCCCCCCCATCACGCCCCCTCTCCACCTCTCCGACTCTCCATCCCTCCGTCTCTCCCCCGCCTCCATCACTCCCCCTCTCCACCCCTCCGTCTCTCCACCCCTCCGTCTCTCCACCCCTCCGTCTCTCCACCCCTCCGTCTCTCCCCCTCTCCGTCTCTCCCCCTCTCCGTCTCTCCGTCTCTCCCCCTGTCCGCAACTCCATCACTCCACCTCTCCGCCTCTGCCTCTCCATCTCTCCGTCTCTCCATCTCTCCGTCTCTCCGTCTCTCCATCTCTCCGTCTCTCCGTCTCTCCATCTCTCCACGTCTCCGCAACTCCATCACTCCACCTCTCTTTCTCTCCGTCTCTGCGTCTCCATCTCTCTGTCTCTCCGTCTCTCCACATCCCCACCTCTCTGTCTGGCCACCTCACAGTCTCTCCACCTCACCATCACTTCATCTCTCTGCCTCTCTACCCCTCCGTCTCTCTGTCACTCAGTTTCTCTGCCTCTCCACCTCACTGCCTCTCCACCTCACTGCCTCTCCACCTCTCCATCCACCTCTCCCTCTCCCCAACTCAATATTTCATCGTCTCTCAAACAGGAAGAGAGCAGCCAATCCCTCAGAGTTCCTGGTGCTCAGAGCATCTCAATACATCCCTCCCTCAGTGATCAATATATCCCTCCCTCAGTGATCAATACATCCCTCCCTCAGTGATCAATACATCCCTCCCTCAGTGATCAATATATCCCTCCCTCAGTGATCAATATATCCCTCCCTCAGTGATCAATATATCCCTCCCTCAGTGATCAATATATCCCTCCCTCAGTGATCAATATATCCCTCACTCAGTGATCAATACATCCATCACTCAGTGATCAATATATCCCTCACTCAGCAATCAATACATCCCTCCCTCAGTGATCAATATATCCCTCCCTCAGTGATCAATACATCCCTCCCTCAGTGATCAATACATCCCTCCCTCAGTGATCAATATATCCCTCCCTCAGTGATCAATACATCCCTCCCTCAGTGATCAATACATCCCTCCCTCAGTGATCAATATATCCCTCCCTCAGTGATCAATATATCCCTCCCTCAGTGATCAATATATCCCTCCCTCAGTGATCAATATATCCCTCACTCAGTGATCAATACATCCATCACTCAGTGATCAATATATCCCTCACTCAGCAATCAATACATCCCTCACTCAGTGATCAATACATCCCTCACTCAGTAATCAATACATCCCTCACTCAGTAACCACTCCTTCCCTCACTCAACAGTCCCCACCTACTTCACTGTCCATGCTATTAGCCGGCAGTTTAGAAGCTCAAGGACTGGTGTGTTTGAAATCTTTAAGTCAGTTGAAGGATTTGACGGGGTAATAGGGAGAAACTGTCTCCATTGATGAAGGAATCCAGAACAAGGGCACATCATCTTAACGTTAGAGCCAGACCATCAGGGGGATGCAGTGTTGGGGTTACTTAGTGCAGGATTACAGCTGTTCATTCAACAGGAAGAGTCCATTTTACACTCATTAGAGTGACATAAATATAAGGAATTCATCTCTTTTATACACATTTTGTCATGTCTGTGTGTTCTGTATTTCAAATTCCAAACTTGTCTGTACATCAAAAACAGATGTCTCCAGTCCAGGTACATATCTTTCTCCACACCAACACAGGCTCTTCTGCTCCCCTCGCTCGCCTCTCCCTGCTCCTGTTCTCTTCTCTCCTTATCTCTTCTCCCAGTCCCCTACTTCTGTCTCTGAACCAGTTAATTATTTATCTTTTACGGGCCTTTCCGGAAGCTTCCTGCTGTTACTGACAAAGAGCAAAGAAAATTTACAGCCCAGGAACAGCCCTTCGACCCTCCAAACCTGAGCTGATCCAAATGTACTGTCTAAACCTTTTGGTCAATTCATAAGCATCTGTATCCCTCTGCTCCCCATCTACTCATGCCTCTGTTCAGATGCATCATAAATGAATCTACCATGCCTGCCTCTACCACCTCTGCTGGCACCTACCACCCTCTGTGTGAAGTACTTGTCACGTGTATCCCCCTTAAACTTTCCACCTTTCACTTTGAAAGCGTGACCTCTAGTTATTGAATCCTTCACCCTGGGAAAAAGGTTGTATCTATCCACCCTGTCTATGCCCTTCATGATTTTATAAACCTCAATCAGGTCAATCTCCTTTTTTCTCATGAAAATAAACCTAACCTACTCAACCTCTCTTCATAGCCAGCACCTTCCATACCAGGCAATATCCTCGTAAACCCTCTCTGCACCCTCTCCAAAGCGTCCACATCCTTTTGGTAATGTAGTGACCAGAACTATACACAGTATTCTAAATGCAGCTGAACCAATGTCTTGTACAATATTAACATGACCTGCCAGATCTTATGCTCAATACCCCGTCCAATGAAGACAAGCATACTATCTACCTTCTTGACCACTCTATCCACCTGTGCAGCAACCTTCAGGGTACAATGGACCTGAACTCCCAGATCTCTCTGCCCATCAACTTTTCCCAAGGCTCTTCCATTCATTGTATAATTTGCTCTAGAATTAGTCTTCCCTAAGTGCATCACCTCACATTTGCCTGGATTGAAATCCATCTGCCACTTTTCCATCCAACTCTCCAGTCTATCTATATTCTCCTGTATTCTCTGACAGTCCCTTATACTTTCTGCTACTTCACCAATCTTCATGTCATCTGCAAACTTGCTGCTCATAGCAACAGTGCTCTCTTCAGATTATTTATGTATATTACAAGCAACAGTGGCCACAGCACTGATCCCTGTGGAACACCACTGGTCACCTTTCTCCATGTCGAGAAACTCCCTTCAACTACTACTCTCTGTCTTCTGCTGCTCAATTAGTTCTTTATCCATCTAGCTAGTACACCCTGCACACCATATGACTTCACTTTCTCCATTAGCCTACCATAAACCTTATCAAATGCTTTACTAAAGTCCATGTATATGACATCAACAGCCCTTCCTTCATCTAGCAACTTGGTCACTTCCTCGAAGAACACTATTAAGTTGGTAAGGCACGATCTCCCCCGCACAAAGCTATGTTGCCTATCACTGATAGGCCCATTCTTTTCTAAATATAAATAGATCCTATCCCTCAGTACCTTTTCCAGCAACTTCTCCCCCACCAACATCAGGCTCACTGGTCTGTAGTTACCTGGAATATCACTACTACCCTTCTTGTACAGGGGGACAACATGAGCAACCCTCCAGTCCTCCAGCACTTCACCTGTATTTAAAGATGCCACAAAAAAAACTGTCAGGGCCCCAGCTATTTCCTTTCTCACCTCCCTCAGCAACCTGGGATAGATCCCATCCAGTCCTGGGGATTTGTCCACCTTAATAACCTCTAGCCTCCCCAACACATCTTCCCTACTTATGTCAACGTGATCCAGACTAATCAAACCTCTATCTCAAATCTTAACATTCATCATGTTCCTCTCCTCAGTGAACACTGATGCAAAGTAATCAGTCTCTAAGGTTCGACACACAACCTTCCTTCATTGTCTTTTAGTGGACCAATCCTTTCTCTAGTTCCCTGCCTGCTTTTTATATAAGAATAAAATGCTTTAGAATTTTCCTTAATTCTGTTTGCTAAAGTTATTTCATGACCCCTTTTAGCCCACTTGATTCCTTGTTTAAGACTTCTCCTACTCTTCTGATATTCCTCCAGGGCCAGTTCTGTTCTTAGCTGCCTAGACATGATGTACACTTTCCTTTTCCTCTTGGCAAGTCGTACAATTTCTCCTGTCATCCACAGTTCATGAATCTTGACCTTCCTATCCTTTGCCTTCAACGGGACATGCCTATCCTGCACTACCGCTAACCTATCTTTGAAAGCCTCCCACATCTCAAATGTGGACTTTCCTTCCAAATAGCTGTGTCCAATCCACATTTCCCAACTCCTGCCCAATTTTGAAATAATTGGCCTTAGCCCAGTTTAGTACTCTTCCCTTAGGAGCACTCTCTTCTTTATCTACGAGTATTCTACGACCTTTATGGTGTGCTGGGTTCATCAATGAAAACTACGCTCTTAATTCTGCTCGGCATACAGATGGCACAGTGGTTAGCACTGCTGTCTCACTGCGCCTGAGACCCGGGTTCAATTCCCGACTCAGGCGACTGACTGTGTGGAGTTTGCACGTTCCCGCCGTGTCTGTGTGGGTTTCCTCCGGGTGCTCCGGTTTCCTCCCACAGTCCAAAGATGTGCGGGTTAGGTGAATTGGCCATGCTAAATTGCCCGTAGTGTTAGGTAAGGGGTAAATGTAGGGGTATGGGTGGGTTGCGCTTCTGGGTCGGTGTGGATTTGTTTCCACACTGTAAGTAATCTAATCTAATCTAAACCTTTATAATCCTTCCAGCCTAATTAACCCTGACAGTGCCCCATCTGGGCCCTTCCCTTAGGCCCGTACATTGTCAGTATTGACCATTTCCTTCACAATCAGTTATCTATCAACACTGGCCAGGCTGAGGGTCAGACTCTCTGTACTCATTGGTCCTTTAACATGGATCCCGATCGAGCACCTTAATTTGAAATTCCCATCGCCATCTCCTGTGTGACCTCCTATTGCAGTAAATCAGGAATGTTCAGTATTAAGTTAGTTCATAACCAAAGGGGATTTTTCATATCCATGGGTTTATCTGTGTGTTCAATCCCCAATTCCACAGTTCCTTCCTCCAGCTGGAGGTGGGTATAATGCTCAGCGTTGTGAGGAAGGCTCACTCTGTTAATGCACGATTCAGTGTGTCCTGTACCCTCACTGTGCCTCACCCCAGAATACAGTGAGGTGTTCAGGGATAACAGAGGGGAACTGCCTCAGGTTGCCTTTTCTACCTTTCCTAGTGTAAACGTTCAATGTTCTCGATATATTTGAATGGGTCCTCCCCTGTCCAGTTTTGCAGGGGCCTGTAGGTGGGAGCAGACTGACTGAGGCATGGCCATGATTGTGAACACTTTCTGTCTTGTGGTAGATGGTTTTTATACAGTTTCATTGTACAATTCCCTGCAGCATTATATCCACATCCGGCCTCCTCTGTTAGGTAGATCAGATGAGTGTATTTTATTCAGGATCCTAGATTTTATCCAGGATCCATCGAGTGCAGGCTAACCAGAGGGCACTCTGTCTCTGCTGGAGGCTATGGGATATCTCACAGTCGGTGGGGCATCTCACAGCCGGCGGGATATCTCACAGCCGGCGGGATATCTCACAGCCGGCGGGATATCTCACAGCCGGTGGGGTATCTCACAGCCGGCGGTGTATCTCATAGCCAGCGGGATATCCTACAGCCGGTGGGGTATCTCACAGCCGGCGGTGTATCTCACAGCCAGCGGGATATCCTACAGCCGGCGGTGTATCTCACAGCCGGCGGTGTATCTCACAGCCGGCGGGGTATCTCACGGCCAGCAGTGTATCTCACAGCCGGCGGTGTATCTCACAGCCAGCGGGATATCCTACAGCTGGCAGTGTATCTCACGGCCGGCAGTGTATCTCACAGCCGGCGGTGTATCTCACAGCCGGCGGTGTATTTCACTGCCGGCGGGGTATCTCACGGTCGGTGGGGTATCTCACAGCCGGTGGGATATCTCACGGCCGGTGGTGGAGAGGAACTAACTCTTTTTCCTTATATGGGGGCAGGGTTTTCCTGGGAAGTTGAGGATGGGAGGTGGTGAGGGTGTAAACTTGGTGGGTGTTTCCCTCCTTAGTTTCTGACCCCACGGCCTGACCTTTTCCCCGCAGCGGGTGAAGTTGGATGCCACAAAGCTGAGCCACAGACTGCAGCAGCTGATGCCCAGCACCAGGTACATGGTCAGGCTGCACGCCCTGCAGGACAGTGAGAAGACGGGCGCTGTGACGGCACACTTCAACACAGGTACCTGTCCGTGGATCCCCTACCTCACCCATCAATCCATCGCACCCGGACCTGACCCACGCCTCCCCAAACACTCACCGACCTGACCCACCCATCCACACACCCCCACCGACCCGACGAACCCATCCCCAAACACCCAAAGACCTGACCCATCCATCCCCAAACCATCACTGACCTGACCCACCCATCCCCAAACCACCACCGACCTGACCCACCTATCCCCAAAGCCCTGCCGACCTGACACACCCATTCCCAAATCCCCTCCAACCTGACCCACCCATCCCCAAACCCCCACCGACCCAACCCACCCATCCCCAAACACCCACCGACTTGCCTCACCCATACCCCAAACCCTCACTGACCTGACCCACACATCCCCAAAACCACACTGACATGACCCACCCATCCCCAAACCCACACTGACATGACCCACCCACCCCCAAACACCCACCAACCTGACCCTCCCTTCCCTAAACAACCACCGACCTGACCCTCCCATCCCCAAACACCCACCAACCTGTCTCACCCATCCCAAAACCCCACCGACCTGACCCACCCATCCCCAAACCCCCACTGACCTGCCCCACCCATCCCCAAACCTACACCGACCTGACCCACCCATCCCCAAACCCCCACTGACCTGCCCCACCCATCCCCAAACCTACACCGACCTGACCCACCCATCCCCAAACACCCACCGACCTGACCAATCCATCTGCAAACCTCCACCGACCTGCCCCACCCATCCCCAAACCCCACCGACCTGCCCCACCCATCCCCAAACCCCCACCGACTTGACCCACCCATTCCCAAACCTCACCGACCTGACCCACCCATCCCCAAACCCCACTGACCTGACCCACCCATCCCCAAACCCCAGGGACCTGCCCCACCCATCCCCAAACCCCAGGGACCTGCCCCACCCATCTCCAAACCCAAACCGACCTGACCCACTGACCTGACCCACCCATCCCCAAACCCCCACCGAACTGCAACACCCATCCCCAAACACCCACCGACTTGCCTCACCCATACCCCAAACCCTCACTGACCTGACCCACACATCCCCAAAACCACACTGACATGACCCACCCATCCCCAAACCCACACTGACATGACCCACCCACCCCCAAACACCCACCAACCTGACCCTCCCTTCCCTAAACAACCACCGACCTGACCCACCCATCCCCAAACACCCACCAACCTGTCTCACCCATCCCAAAACCCCACCGACCTGACCCACCCATCCCCAAACCTACACCGACCTGACCCACCCATCCCCAAACACCCACCGACCTGACCAATCCATCTGCAAACCTCCACCGACCTGCCCCACCCATCCCCAAACCCCACCGACCTGCCCCACCCATCCCCAAACCCCCACCGACTTGACCCACCCATTCCCAAACCTCACCGACCTGACCCACCCATCCCCAAACCCCACTGACCTGACCCACCCATCCCCAAACCCCAGGGACCTGCCCCACCCATCCCCAAACCCCAGGGACCTGCCCCACCCATCTCCAAACCCAAACCGACCTGACCCACTGACCTGACCCACCCATCCCCAAACCCCCACCGAACTGCAACACCCATCCCCAAACCCCACTGACCTGACCCACCCATCCCCAAACACACCGACCTGCCTCACCCATCCCCAAACCCCCACCGAACGGCAACACCCATCCCCAAATGCCCACCAACCTGACCCACCCATTCCCAAACCCCCAATGACCTGACCCACCCATCCCCAAACACCCACCGACCTGCCCCTCCCATCCCCAAACACCCAACCTGACAGTGATCAATACATCCCTCACCCATGATCAATGCATCCCTCATCCAGCGATCGGTACATCCCTCACCCAGCAATCGATACATCCCTCACCCAGCGATCGGTACATCCCTCACCCAGCGATCGGTACATCCCTCACCCAGCAATCGATACATCCCTCCCTCAGCGATCGGTACATCCCTCACCCAGCGATCGGTACATCCCTCACGCCTTGAGAGCAGGTTTGAGTTGGTGAGTGGGATGGTGATGTTGGAAGGGAGAACTGGTGTCCATACTGGGATCTTCCCTCACACTCTCTCCCTCTGCTCTGATTCTGTTTGGTAGTTGGTGCACACATCCCATTCCCGAAGGACTGCGGAGAGGAACGTAGCAATGGGAGAACAGAGTCCAGCATCGTCACCCTCTACCTGAACGGGAGCAAAGACAAACCCATCAGAGCGTACTGTGACATGGAGACCGATGGCGGGGGCTGGCTCGTAAGGAGAGGGGTGTGGGGGAGTGGGGGCATAATCCCCAGGATGGGGGTCCGAGCCACTGTGTGAGGTGATGCACATATTGGTGAGAGTGCCTGGGCCCTAGGGAGAGGTGTGTGTGCTGGCAGAGTGAGAGAAGGGAGAGAGTGCTGGGCCCTGGGGAGAGGTGTGTGTGTGCGCTGAGAGGGAGAGTGCTGGGCCCTAGGGAGAGGTGTGTGTGCTGGCAGAGTGAGAGAGAGGGAGAGAGTGCTGGGCCCTGGAGAGAGGTGTATGTGTGTGTGCTGAGAGAGAGAGAGGGAAGAGAATGCTGCGCCCTGGGGAGAGGTGTGTGTGCTGGCAGAGTGAGAGAGAGAGGGAGAGAGTGCTGGGCCCTGGGGAGGGGATTGTGTGTGTGTGTGCTGAGAGAGGGAGAGAGTGCTGGGCCCTAGGGAGAGGTGTGTGTGTGTGTGCTGAGAGAGAGAGGGAGGGAGAGAGCGCTGGGCCCTGGGGAGAGGGGTGTGAGCAGAAAGGATGCTAGTATTTACCCTCCTGTGAGGTGGAGAAACTATCTGACTTTCTCTGTGTGCTGTTGTGTTTTCAGCTTTCCCCTGGGATAACAACAGCGACACTGGGCAGCTATCTCAGTCCCTGCTGGCTGGCTCGGGTAGTGTGACCTCCTCTGTCAGTCATAGTGATGTACAGCATGGAAACAGACCCTTCGGCCCAACTCATGCATGCTGCCCAGACATCCCAATCTGACCTCGTCCTGTTTGCCAGCACTTGGCCCACATCCCTCCAAACCCTTCCTATTCATATACCCATCCAGATGCCTTTTAAGTTGTAATTGTACCAGCCTCCACCACTTCCTCTGGCAGCTCATTCCATACACGCACCACTCTGTGTGTGAAAAAGCTGCCCCTTAGTTCCCTTTCAAATCTTCCCCCCCTTCATCTTAAACCTGTGCACCCTCATTCGGGACTCCCCCACCCCATGGAAAAGCCCTTGTCTGTTCACCGTATACACTCTGACCTCTCTAACAGCCTGCCCCCTGCAATCCCAGTACTGTTGGACCTAAGTTGTCCTTGCCCTGAGGTTAAATATTCAGGACCCACACAGTGAAGGGGCAGCTGTTGGTGTGCAGCGACTTGAATGAAGTCCTGTGGGGTTGGGCTTTCTGTATTTCTGGAATGTTGCATCCTAGGGCATTCCTGCTTCTCCTGTCACTTACTTCCACTAGACCGGTCCAGTCAGAGGAAAGAGGATTGTGTGGGGAAAGTAAACCCAGGCCATTGTGGCTGAGTGAATCTCACCCAGAAACTTACACATGGGAAACTCAGCCCTGGGTTTGAGTTGCTGGGACAGGGTCAGAATTTAGACACAGACTGTTTGGAATGCCAGTGAGTTAAAGACTTCCCTGTCAACATTCCCAATCCCAATCTCAATCCACACAGTGAGCTTGGGAGATTGTCCTTCCAGCCACACAGCTGTATGAGAGTAGTGTCTGAAATTCATCACTGTTTTCCTCTTTCCCTGCTGGAAGGTTTTCCAGAGGAGAATGGACGGCAAGACCAACTTCATCAGGAACTGGAAGGCCTACGAGACAGGCTTCGGAGATCCGGCTGGGGAGCACTGGCTGGGTAAGGACAGGGGGGAGCACTAACTGGGTAAGGGCCAGGGAGCCCACTGGCAGGGTAAGGACAGGGGGAGCGCTGGCTGGGTAAGGGCCAGGGGAGTGCACTGGCTGGGTAAGGACAGGGTGAGCACTGGCTGGGTAAAGACAGGGGGGAGTACTGGCTGGGTAAGGACAGGGGGCAGTACTGGCTGGGTAAGGACAGGGTGAGCACTGGCTAGTTAAGGACGGGGGGGAGCACTGGCTGGGTAAGGACAGGGGTGAGTACTGGCTGGTTAAGGACAGGGTGAGCACTGGCTGGGTAAGGACAGGGGGAAGCACTGGCTGGGTAAGGACAGGGGTGAGCACTGGCTGGGTAAGGACAGGGGGAAGCACTGGCTGGGTAAGGACAGGGGTGAGCACTGGCTGGGTAAGGACAGGGGTGAGCACTGGCTGGGTAAGGACAGGGGTGAGCACTGGCTGGTTAAGGACAGGGTGAGCACTGGCTGGGTAAAGACAGGGGGGAGTACTGGCTGGGTAAGGACAGGGGTGAGCACTGGCTAGTTAAGGACAGGGGTGAGCACTGGCTGGGTAAGGACAGGGGTGAGCACTGGCTGGGTAAGGACGGGGGGAGCACTGGCTGGGTAAGGACGGGGGGAGCGCTGGCTGGTTAAGGACAGGGTGAGTACTGGCTAGTTAAGGACGGGGGGAGCGCTGGCTGGTTAAGGACAGGGTGAGTACTGGCTATTTAAGGACAGGGGGGAGCGCTGGCTGGGTAAGGACACGGGAGAGCACTGGCTGGGTACGGACAGGAGGGAGCACTGTCTGGGTACGGACCGGGGGAGCACTGGCTGGGTACGGACCAGGGGGAGCACTGTCTGGGTATGGACCAGAGAGAGTACTGGCTGGATACGGACCGGGGGAGCATTGGCTGGGTACGGACAGGAGGGAGCACTGGCTGGGTACGGACCAGGGGGAGCACTGTCTGGGTATGGACCAGAGAGAGCACTGTCTGGGTATGGACCAGAGAGAGTACTGGCTGGATACGGACCGGGGGAGCATTGGCTGTGTACGGAACAGGGGGAGCACTGGCTGGGCAGAAGCCAGAGAGAGCATTGGCTGGGTACCGGCCAGAGGGAGCACTGGCTGCGTACGGACCGAAGGGAGCACTGGCTGGGGTACGAGCCAGAGGGAGCGCTGCCTGGGTATGGGCTAGAGGGAGCACTGGCTTGGTGCGGACCAGACCAGGGGGAGCACTGGCTGGGTATGGCCTGTGGGGAGCACTGGCTGGGTATGGGCCTGTGGGGAGCACTGGCTGGGTATGGGCCTGTGGGGAGCACTGGCTGGGTATGGACCAGGGGAGCACTGGCTGGGTACCGGCCAGAGGGAGCACTCGTACGGACCAAAGGGAGCACTGGCTGGGGTACGAGCCAGAGGGAGCACTGGCTTGGCACGGACCAGACCAGGGGGAGCACTGGCTGAGTATGGATCAGACCATGGTGAGCACTGGCTGGGTATGGGCCAGGGGAAACACTGGCTGTGTACGGGCCTGGGGGAGCACTGGCTGTGTATGGGCCTGGGGGAGCACTGGCTGGGTGAGGAGCAGAGGGAGCACTGGGAGAGCACTGGGAGAGCACTGGCTGGGGTCAGGAATGGATGGGGAGGTTGGAATGGGGTTTGGAGAAAGTGGCTGGAGTTGCATGGTGGTGAGGTGAGGGTGGGGGTGGAACCACAAAGGTTTGTGATAGAAGGGTGGGGGTGGGGAGGGGAGGAGGGGGAGGGTGGGGGAAGGGAGGGGAGGGTGAGAGTGGGGGGGGAGAAGGGTCAGGGTGGAGGGAGAGAGGGTGAGGGTGGGGGAGGAGGGGGAGGGTGTAGGGAGAGGAGGGTGGGGGGAGTGAGAGAAGGGTGAGGTTGGGGGCAGGAGGGTGAGGGTTGAGGGAGAGGAGGATGGGGGAGAGAGGGGGGAGGGTGGAGGGTGAGGAGGGTTGGGGGGGGAGAGACAATTAGAATTAGAATTTTTAGAATTTCCCTACAGTGTGGAAACAAGCCCTTCGGCCCAACATGTCCACACTGACCCTCCAAAGAGCAACCCACCCAGAGCCATTCCACTACCCTAGATTTCATCTGGCTAATACACCTAACCTACACATCCCTGAACACTACGGGCAATTTAGCATGGCCAATCCACCTAACCTGCACATCTTTGGATTGTGGGAGGAAACTGGAGCACCCGGAGGAAACCCACGCAGACACAGGGAGAATGTGCAAACTCCACACAGACAGTGGCCCAAGAGTGAAGTGAAACCCGGGAGGGTGTGAGTAGACCTGGGCAGGTCAGGACAGGATGGGGAGGGGATGGGAAGGAAATGGAACGGTGAGTGGAGACAAGGGTCAGTGGATGGGAAGGTGAGGATAGGGAGGGGATGGAGGGTAGGGAAGGAAGCTGAGTGGGAGTGAGTGGTTAGAAGGGTGAGGTTGGGGAACTCTTGGGTGGGTGGGGAGCAAAGGGAAAAGGAGGGTGAGGGGAGAGAGAGAATGGGAGGGTGAGGGGAGAGAGAGAATGGGAGGGTGAGGGGGGAAGAGAATAGGAGGGTGAGGAGGGAGAGAGAATGCGAGGGTGAGGGGGAGAGAATGCGAGGGTGAGGGGGAGAGAATGGCAGGTTGGGGGAAGAGAATGGCAGGTTGAGGGGGCAGAATGGGCGAGTGAGGGTGAGAGAGAGAATGGCGAGTGACGGGGGAGAGAGAGAATGGGAGGGTGAGGGGGGAGAGAGAGAATGGGAGGATGGAGGGGGAGAGAGAGAATGGGAGGGTGAGGGGGGGAGAGAGAGAATGGGAGGATGGAGGGGGAGAGAGAGAATGGGAGGGTGAAGGGGAAGTTGGTGGGAGGTGGTGAGGATCAGGAATGGGGCCTGAGATCGAGTTGATGGGGTAGTGATGGGTCAGTGACGGTAACCTCTGTCTGTGCTGTAGGGTTGCTGAAGCTGCACCAGCTGACAGCACAGCAAAATTACCAACTCCGTGTGGATCTGCGGAACGGTCAGGAATCCGCCTACGCTATCTACGACAACTTTTTGGTGGAGAGCCCAGCTGAGAGATACAAACTGAGCGTGGGCAAATATTCCGGGAATGCCGGTGAGTGAGTGAGGGAGGGAAGGAAGGAGGGAGTGCTCTGAGACACACGAAAAGAAACTTTCCCAGTTCACCGTACTGCTGTACCCACCCATTTCCCATCCTTTCCGGTTTCATACCTCACTCTGATAACTGGAGGCTCAAAGATAGACAGGGCTCCCTGTGTAACTGTGTCTGTGATGCCCTGTGACAGTGTCCATGTAACAGTCTCATTCAGGTAATACCCATGTTGCTTGTGTAACACTGTGTGTGACTGTACCCATGTTGCCTGTGTGACACTGTGTGTGACTGTAGCCGTGTTGCCTGTGTGACCATACCTATATTCCCTGTGTAACACTGTGTGTGACTGTACTTACGTTGCTTGTGTGAAACTGTGTGACCGTACCCACGTTGCCTGTGTGACATTGTATGCGACTGTACCCGTGTTGCCTGTGTGACACCATGTGTGTGACCGTACCCATGTTGCCTGTGTGACACCATGTGTGTGACCGTACCCATGTTGCCTGTGTGACACCATGTGTGTGACCGTAGCTATATTGCCTGTGTGACACTGTGTGTGTGACCGTACCCACGTTGCCTATGTGACACCGTGACCGTACCCATGTTCCCTCTGTGACACCATGTGTGTGACTGTACTCATGTTGCCTGTGTGACACTGCGTGAGACTGTAACCAAGTTGCCTGTGACGGGATATATGGGCTTATGCCTGAAACGTTGATTCCCCTGCTCCTTGGATGCTGCCTGTGTAGAGACTGGTTGTCTCCCAATGAGATCTTCCCATCCCCTGCACCAGTGAGGTACCAGAGGACTGGAAGGTTGCTCATGTTGTCCCCCTGTACAAAAAGGGTAGAACAGATATTCGAGGTAACTACAGCCCAGTGAGTCTGACGTCAGTGGTGGGAACGTTGCTGGAGAAGGTACTGAGGGATAAGATCTATTTATATTCAGAAAAGAATGGACCTATCAGTGATAGGCAACATGGTTTTGTGTGGGGGAGATCGTGCCTTACCAACTTTATAGAGTTTCTTGAAGAAGTGACTAAGTTCATAGATGAAGTAAGGGCTGTAGATGTCATATACATGGGCTTTAGTAAGGCATTTGATAAGGTTCCCCATGGGAAACTAATGGAGAAAGTGAAGTCATATGCTGTGCAGGATGTTCTAGCTAGGTGGATAAAGAACTAATTGAGCAACAGGAGACAGAGAGTAGAAGTTGAAGGGAGTTTCTCGACATGGAAAAAGGTGACCAGTAGTGTTCCACAGGGGTCAGTGATGGGGCCACTGTTGCTTGTGATATCCATAAATGATCTGGAAGAGGGCACTGCTGGTATGATCAGCAAGTTTGCAGATGACACGAAGATTGGTGGAGTAGCAGAAAGCATAAGGGACTGTCAGAGAATACAGGAGAATATAGATAGACTGGAGAGTTGGATGGAAAAGTGGCAGATGGATTTCAATCCAGGCAAATGTGAGGTGATGCACTTAGGGAAGACTAATTCTAGAGCAAATTATACAATGAATGGAAGAGCCTTGGGAAAAGTTGATGGGCAGAGAGATCTGGGAGTTCAGGTCCATTGCACCCTGAAGGTGGCTGCACAGGTGGGTAGAGTGGTCAAGATGGTATATAGTATGCTTGTCTTCATCGGATGGGTATTGAGTATAAGAGCTGGCAAGTCATGTTAACATTGTACGCGACATTGGTTTGGCGTTTAGAATACTGTGTACAGTTCTGGTCGCCACATTACCAAAAGGATGTGGACGCTTTGGAGAGGGAGCAGAGAGGGTTTACGAGGATGTTGCCTGGTATGGAAGGTGCTAACTATGAAGACAGGTTGAATAGGTTATGTTTGTTTTCATTAGAAAAAAGGAGATTGAGGGGGGGGCCTGATTGACGTCTACAAAATCATGAAGGGTATAGACAGGGTGGATAGAGATAAGCTTTTTCCAGCAGAGGTGGGAGAAGCAGAAATGGTGGATTCATATATCAGGTGCGTCTGGACAGATGCATGAGTAGGTGGGGAGCAGAGGGATACAGATGCTGAGGAATTGGGCGACAGGTTTAGACAGTACATTTGGATTGGTTCAGGCTTGGAGGACCGAAGGGCCAGGTCCTGGGCTGTAAATTTTCTTTGTTCTTTGTTCTTTGTCTGTCTGTATAAAATCAGGGACATGGGAAGTGTGCACACAGTCGGAAGCAGCTGCTTCCAGCTCTCTTGTGAAGACTTTCCACCATGTCTCCATGGTAACCAGGCAACAGGCCAGGCAGGTATCTGATATCTTAACAACCCCCTTTATGCGGCATTCTGTTTTATCTGGAGTTACGAGCCAGTTTAACAAGGAGCGAGCTCTGAGTCACTACTGCAGTCAGTGAAGCTGCTGTTTTATCACAGGGAACTCCTTGGCATATCATCACGGCAGTAACTTCACCACCATCGATGCTGACAATGACGAGGCTCTCACAAACTGTGCTGTCTCCTATCGAGGAGGCTGGTGGTATAAAAACTGTCATCGTGTCAATCTCAACGGAGAGTATGGAAACAACAGGGACCATCAGGTACCCACCCCATTACTCACCCTCTCACTCTCCGTCTCTCTCTCTCTCTCTCTCTCTCTCTCTCCCTCTGCCTCTCTGTCTCGTTCTCTCACTCTCACCCGCTGACTCTCACTCTCTCTGACTCTCACTTACTGACTCTCTCTCTCTCACAGTCTCTCTCACACATGGCCACTGTTGCACACAAGCAATCTCACTCACTCAGTTTCTCATTCTCACTCCCTGATACTGACTCACTTGCTTATTGTCCCTCTCTCTCTCTCACTCATTCACTGACAATCTCTCTCACTCCCTCACTCTGATTCTCCCTCACTCTCTCTCACTCCCTCACTCTCTCTCACTCCCTCACTCTCTCTCACTCCCTCGCTCTCTCACTCCCTCGCTCTCTCACTCCCGTACTCTCCCTCACTCTCTCCCACTCCCTCACTCTCTCCCACTCCCTCACTCTCTCCCACTCCCTCACTCTCTCCCACTCCCTCACTCTCTCCCACTCCCTCACTCTCTCTCACTCTCTCACTCTCCTCACTCTCCCACTGCCTCACTCTCTCTCTCACTGCCTCACTCTCTCTCTCTCACTCATTCGCTTTCTCTCACTCATTTGCTCTCTCTTACTCCCTCGCTCTCTCTCACTCCCTTGCTCTTATTCTCCCTCACTCTCTCGCATTCCCTCACTCTCTCTCACTCTCTCACTCTCTCACTCTCTCTCTCTCACTCTCTCTCTCACTCTCTCTCTCACTCTCTCTCACTCTTCCACTGCCTCCCTCGCTCTCTCCCACTCCCTCACTCTCTCACTCATTCGCGCTCTCTCACTCATTCGCACTCTCTCACTCATTTGCGCTCTCTCTCACTCCCTCGCTCTCTCTCACTCCCTCGCTCTCTCTCACTCCCTTGCTCTGATTCTCCCTCACTCTCTCTCACTCCCTCAGTCTTTCTCAATCCCTTGCTCTCTGTCACTCCCTCTCTCTCACTCCCTCACTCTCTCTCCCCCATTCCCTCGCTCTCTCCCACTCCCTCACTCTCTCACTCCCGTACTCTCCCTCACTCTCTCCCACTCCCTCACTCTCTCCCACTCCCTCAGTCTCTCTCACTCTCTCACTCTCCTCACTCTCCCACTGCCTCACTCTCTCTCTCTCACTCATTCGCTTTCTCTCACTCATTTGCTCTCTCTTACTCCCTCGCTCCCTCTCTCTCTCTCTCACTCCCTCGCTCTCTCTCACTCCCTTGCTCTGATTCTCCCTCACTCTATCGCATTCCCTCACTCTCTCTCACTCTCTCGCACTCTCTCACTCTCTCCCACTCCCTCACTCTCTCTCACTCTCTCACTCTCTCTCTCTCACTCTCTCTCACTCTCTCACTCTCTCTCACTCTCTCTCTCACTCTCTCTCTCACTCTCTCTCTCACTGTCTCTCACTCTTCCACTGCCTCCCTCGCTCTCTCCCACTCCCTCACTCTCTCACTCATTCGCGCTCTCTCACTCATTCGCACTCTCTCACTCATTCGCGCTCTCTCACTCCCTCGCTCTCTCTCTCACTCCCTCGCTCTCTCTCACTCCCTTGCTCTGATTCTCCCTCACTCTCTCTCACTCCCTCAGTCTTTCTCAATCCCTTGCTCTCTGTCACTCCCTCTCTCTCACTCCCTCACGCTCTCTCCCACTCCCTCACTCT
Organism: Hemiscyllium ocellatum; assembly: GCF_020745735.1. Lineage (NCBI taxonomy): Eukaryota > Metazoa > Chordata > Chondrichthyes > Orectolobiformes > Hemiscylliidae > Hemiscyllium > Hemiscyllium ocellatum. The sequence continues at coordinate 10,252,420 of NC_083435.1, forward strand.
CTCTCACTCCCTCGCTCTCCCTCACTCCCTCACTCCCTCACTCTGATTCTCTCTCACTGTTTCACTCCCTCACTCTGTCTCACTCCCTCGCTGTCTCTCACTCCCTCTCACTCCATCGCTCTCTCTCACTCGCTCGCTTTCTCTCCCACTCCCTCGCTCTCTCTTACTCCCTCGCTTTCTCCCACTCCCTTGCTCTCTCTCACTTACTGACTCTCTCTCTCACTGATTCTCTCTCACTGATTCTCACTCTCACTCACTAATTTTCTCTCTCTCACTGAATCTCTCATTCACTGACTCTCTGTCACTCACTGACTGACTCACTCGCTGACTCTCTCTCTCACTGACTGACTCTCTCACTCACTGATTCTCTCTCCCACCTGATTCTCTCTCACTCACGGATTCTGTTTCACTCATTGACTCTCTCTCTCTCTCTCTCTCTCTCTCTCTCTCTCTCTCTCTCACACTCACTGAATCTCTCTCTCTCTCACTGACTCACGCATTGACTCTCTCACTCATTGACTCACTCACTGACACTCTCTCTCTCACTGAATCTCTCTCTCACTGAATCTCTCTCACTAACTCTCTCTCTCACTGAATCTTTCTCACTCACTGACTCTCTCTCTCACTGAATCCCTCACTCACTTAATCTCTCTCACTCATTGAATCTATCTCACTCACTGTCTCTCTCTCTCTCTCTCTCTCACTGACTCTCTCTCTCACACTGAATCTCTCTCATTCACTGAATTTCTTTCACTGACTCCCTCATTCACTGACTCCCTCATTCACTGATTCTCTCACTCACTGACTCACTCTCTCACTGACTCTCTCGCTTACCTACTGACTCTCACTCACTCACTGATTTTCTCTCTCTCTCTTTCTCTCTCTGACTCTCTCACTCCCTCTCGGTCTCCCTCAGCCCCTCTATGACACTCTTGTACATCCTGACTTGCTGTATAATGACTGGTTGTTCACTCAGAGTGAACACTGAGACTGACTGCCTTTTCCCTTCTGCAGGGTGTGAACTGGTATAGCTGGAAAGGCTTCGAGTTCTCCATACCCTTCACTGAGATGAAGATGAGGCCTTATAAGTTTGTCAGTTCCGTCAGGAAGGAGTGAGGCACAGGGCCACCTCCAGGGGACAATTCTAAAGCTCGCAGCTAATTCTTCCGCCCGGACTTTTTGACTTTACTGCGGTCGTCATGAAGCCGACGATGTTTTGACCTCTGTTTATGTTCTACTGGGATCTGGGCCTGTTGACCTTTGAACCCACCAACAACAAGACCCAACACCAGCGTATGGCCTATCACTCGTCGGCTTCAAATTGTGTGGTTCCAAAATTATTCACCAAATCATAGAGTTAACCAAATGTTGGAGAAGGAATTGGAAAGGGTAGGGGGGAGGGTGGGGACATCCGAAGCTCCAAGACTTTGGATGCTGCTGTTTTCTGATCGCCAGCCTCTTGTATATCTGCTGCTTTCTAGTATATGAGTGCTAGGATCAATCTCTAATACCAGAAACTGCCCCCATTGCATTTTAAAGAGATTTAACTTGATGAATTTTGTTTTGAAGTTATTTTGTATGTTTTTTTTTCTCTGTTATTTTGAAATACATTTGATGTGCCTTTTCTAATCCCTGTGGTGTCCTGTCTTATCTCGAGATTGTAGGGGTCTTTGGAGGGAGGATTTCCACCCAGATATCCTCAGGGGATTGGGGCATGAGGAATAGCCACTTGACGTCTCGAGCATCCCATAATGCAAGGCTCTCCTGTTGTGCTTCTGTGCCCCCACCCCCGACCCCAAGCATGGGCCTCTGCATTACCCATCCCGATAGTTAGTCAACCGCACAGGTCTGACCCACCCTCCAATGGCTATGTGTCTTCATTGGCTCCAAATCCAATCCACGCGCGTTCATACCACAACTCTTAATATCCTCAGCAATGGAAGCAATCCTGATTGGCGTTCTGAAACGGTACATGGACTCCCCACCACACCAGTTTGAACCGCATTTTTGTCGGAGGGTGTCGAATTTTATTTTTATTCCCACAGTCCTTTTTTTTCTAACTGAGCCACCACGGACCAGCCGCCGCCCCCACCCACTTCCCTCCATTATCACAGGGAACGTCACTCCTGGGGGAGAGAGGAGGGTGAGGGAGGCTGGGTTTTAGAGTCTGTTGAAGGAAGGTTTGACCATTTTCTGAAGCGCACTGGTGGACAGGGGGATAGGGAAGGTAGAAGGAGAGCTTGAAGTGTTTGATCAGATGTGATGGTATTGAATGTTTTCGATGGGCTGAATGGCCTGCAGCAGTTGCTAAAAGGTGAGCGATCCTGAACATAACAGTCCCGACACCTTTCTGAAGTTTATTGAAGTGGTGATGATCCCCCAGGCCGACCAGCTGCTGGGATGTGACCCCCTTGCTCTTGGTGACTTGTTGGCATACTCTTTGGGATGGTACTTAGTCCATAAGACAGAGGAGCAGAAATTAGACCATTCAGCCCATCGAGTCTGCTCCACCATTCCATCATGCCTGCTAGGTTTCTCAACCCATTCTCCCATGTTTCCACATAACCTTTAATCCCCTTGGCAATCAAGAATCTATCTAACTCTGTCTTAAATATCCTCGGTGACCTGGCCTCCACAGCCTTCTGTGACAATGAATTCCACAAATTCTCCACACTTCGGCTGAAGAACTTTCTCCTTATCTCCATTCCAAAAGGTCTTCCCTTTACTCTAAGACAGTGTCCTCAGATCCTAGTGTCTCCTATCATCTTCCCAACATCTGCTCAGTCCAGGCCGTTCAGTATTCTGTAAATTTCTATAATATCCCCCCCCACCCCCGTACCCCCATCCTTCTAAATGCCATTGAGTATAGTCCCAGAGTCCTCAAACATGCCTCATTCTTGGGATCATTCTCATGACCCTCCCCTGGACCCGCTCCAGGGCCAGTACATCCTCCCTAAGGTATGGGGCCCAAAATTGCTCACAATGCCCTCAATGTGATCTGACCAGAGCTTGCTAAAGGCTCAGGAGTACATCCCTGCTGTTTTATTCTCATCCTCTCGAGATGAATGTCAACATTGTATTTGCCTTCCTAGCTCCTGACTCATCCTGCAGGTTTGTACTCAGCGGGCACACACAGATTCCTGAGGCCAGAGAATTCCAAAGTGCTCTGCTTGGGCCAAAGCTCCTGCACTGACTCTATTCCCTCAGTGCTCAGTTGGTCACTGAGTATCAGTGAGATCCCAAACATCTCCTTTTAGAACTGGAGCTGAGACCTTGCTCAGAGGGTAACAGGTCAGGACTGAAAAAATCGGAGAAAGAATCTTGAGTGAGGAGATTTGGAAATTCTGACTTGGGTGTGATTCCCATTGGCTGGTCCCTATATTAGAGAGGAATCTATTTAATCTTTGTTGGAATGTGGGTTGGCCACAGGTAAAGATCAGAATTTATTGATGTCAAGAAGGTGGTAGTGAGCTGCCCTCCTGATCGCAGCAGTTCATGGGGCCACATGGATCTTAGGGAGGGAGCTCCTAGTGGGATTGATGGAACAGCGATGTCTTTCCAGGCAGGAAAAGTGAGCGGTTTGGAGAGAAACCTGAAAGTGATGGGATTCCCATGTATCTGCTGCTGTGATGGTGGAGGTAGGAGGTGAGGAAGGTGCTTTCTACGTACCTGCAGTGCGTCTTACTGAATGGACACACTGCTGCTCCTGAGCAAGGGAGTAAACGCAGAAAGTGTGGGATGTGATGCCAGTAAATTGGATTCGGAGAAATTCAGGTGCTGTATCTCCCATGTCAGGATTCATCCAGGAAGGGTCTGTCTACCTGGGAACACTCTCCCAGTGCAGCCGTGAGGGAGCTCCACAGTCTTTCAGTTCCCATGTTAAACCATGGACCCTACCTTTTCTCTCGAGTGAGTCACTTCTTTCCAATCTGAGAAAGGCCAAAGGGGTTACTTGCTGTTGTTCTGGCCAATATTTACCCCCCCTTCAACATTATCAGATCATAGAGTCAGGAGATTTCACAGCTCATAAAGAGGCCCTTCAGCCCATCGTTTCCACACCAATCATCAAGCACTTATCTATTCGAATCCTAGTTTCCAGCACTGAACCCTCATCTTCTTCCTCCGGACCGTCCAACCCCAGGGCATCAATGTAGATTTCATTAGTTTCCTCATTTCCCCTCCCCCCACCTTATCCCAGTTCCAAACTTCCATCTCAGCACCATCCTCATGACCTGTCCCACCAGTCCATCTCCCTTACCACCTATCCTCTCCACCCTCCTCTCTAACCTATCACCATTACCCACCTCCATCCACCTATCACACTCTTAGCTACCTTCCTTCCAGCCCCACCCCCTCCCATTTATGTCGCCCTACCCCCCACCCACCCCCCAGCTCACAGCCTCATTGCTGATGAGGGGCTTTTGCCCAAAATGTCGATTCTCCTGCTCCTCAGATGTTGCCTGACCTGCTGTGCTTTTCCGGCATCACACTCTCGACTCTGATCTCCAGCATCTGCAGTCCTCACTTTCCCCTAGCTCTGTATACCATGGCATTTCAAGAGCACATCTCAATACTTACAGTCATTGAGCACAGATCAGACCCTTCGGTCAAACCAGTCCATTCGGAAACAGAATCCCAAACTAGACTAGTCCCACCTGCCTGCTCCTGGCCCGTATCCCTGCAAACCTTTCCTATTCACCTACGTATCTAAAATGTCTTTTAAACACTGTAATTGGACCCACTTCCACCACTTCCTCTGGAAGTTCATTCCACACATGATCCACTCTCTGTGTAAAGAAATTTGTCCTTCATATTTTTTAAAATCTCACTCCTCTCACCTTAAAACTGTGCCCCCTAGTTTTGAAAACCCCATCCCGGGGAAAAGTCACCTGACATTGACCCTGCCTTCACCCCTTGTGATTTTACAAGGTCACTATGCTCCAGAGAAGTCGGTTCCTGCCTCTCCTGATCTTTCAGGCACTGCGTTTCAGAGACTCACCGCTCAGAGTGAAAACATTTCTCCTCGCGTTCCCTCTGGACCTCTTGCTCCTTATTTTAAATCTACACCCCCACCTGGTGATTGACCCCACTCTTAGATCGGGAGAAACGTCTTCCCTTATGTCCCTCATAATGTCATACTCCTCAATTAGGTGTCCCCTCAGCTTTCTCTGTTCCATATTAACCAGCCTTTCCCCATAATGAATATACTCAATCCAAAGCAATCTCCTCGGCATTCCTCCATTGCAATCCCAGCTTTCCTGTGAGACCAGAACCACACACATTGCTCCAACTGTGGCCTCATTACACCATTACCTGGGGCTCCATTATTATCATGTACCAATTCCCTGTGGGATCTTCCTGTGCACATACTGGCTGCTGTCGCGCCTACACCACGTCAGCACCTACACTTTGAAAGTTCTTCATCAGCGGCTCGATGCTTATGAGGTTGTGGAAAGTATTTAATGTGATGCACATGTATCGATATGACCAGGATATGGGTTACACAAGTTAGTGAGGTATTAACTCTCCTAGAGATTACTAGTTAAATCTAAAGCAAGCTCTAAACTCCTCCTCGTTCTGACACCAACGTGTTATAAAAAGAAGATCCTTTTGTGATGTCAAATTTGAACTGAATTCCATTTATTTGTCGATATTTCATTACATTTTGCCATGCTCCATCGCAGGGTCTCATCCTGTTCTCATCTCCGAAAGAAAATCTCTGCATTCAGTATTCTTCTTGATAGGTGGAAGAAGGAAGGGGCAGAAGACAAAAGAGAGAGATGAAGGACAGAGAGGGTCTGAGGGAGGGCGAATTACTTCCCAAAGCGGAATCCAATGCCCCCTTTATTGCGAGTGAATGACTGCAGGCGACCAGCCATGGAGGTGAGAGACTGGCTCTCCTGACTCTCACTTTCCAAGCCCCTGGGATCCAGGATGTTGCTGCAAGTTGCCCCGTACTCCCTCTCAAACTCACCATCAGTCAGGGGAACGGTGACACACTTGACACCCTGTTTCTGGCTGTCCAGAACCCACTTCTTGAGATGTCTCTGGCTCTCGAGGTGCTCCCCGTTCAGATGGCCCAGGAGCAGTTCCAGACGTCGCTGAGACACTAGCTCCGAGAGCCAGGTCTGCAGGTTCGATTGCTGACCCTCTGTGACTCCAGCTGTGAACCTCTGGTAATGTGGAGGTGCTTGAGCAGAGATCAGTGCGAGCAGGTACAGAGCTGACAACTGAAGGAACAAGGACTTCATCTAGGAGACGGGGAAACACATATTTAACCAGCTATCACATCAAACTGCCTGAAACACCAGCTCCAACATTCAACAGATTAGATTTGTAAACCAGCCAAATTCCTATGATTAGATTCTAGATTATACCTCACTCCAGGGATGTGTTATTCTACACAGAAAACAACCAAAACCCACTGTCAGATTCAAATCTATAACTCTGTCCATATACTCCATTGCTCATCAAGGCCAAATACCTACATTCACAGGCTACACCAATACTATATACAGAATCTACACACACACTGTTATCTGCACTCTTGTAGCTTCTTGTATCTACTCTCAGACTCTAAGTCTACAATCAGGCACTAAACTTAAACTTACACAGAATCTTTCCATAGTCAGAATCGGCACTTAGACCCTATAGCCACACTCAAGCTCAGAATCTACATTTAGATCCTATGCCTACCACACTCATACTGAATATACAGTCAGCTCCTGTATCTACACACTCACACTGAATCTACAGTCAGCTCCTGTATCTACACACTCACACTGAATCCACAGTCAGCTCCTGTACCTACACACTCACACTGAATCCACAGTCAGCTCCTGTACCTACACACTCACACTGAATCTACTGTCAGCTCCTGTATCTACACACTCACACTGAATCTCCAGTCAGCTCCTGTATGTACACACACACACTGAATCCACAGTCAGCTCCTGTGCCTACACACTCACACTGAATCTACAGTCTGCTCCTGTACGTACACACCCACTGAATCCACAGTCAGCTCCTGTACTGACACACTCACATTGAATCCACAGTCAGCTCCTGTACCTACACACTCACACTGAATCTACAGTCTGCTCCTGTATCTACACACACACCCACTGAATCCACAGTCAGCTCCTGTACTGACACACTCACATTGAATCCACAGGCAGCTCTTGTACCTACACACTCACACTGAATCCAGTCAGCTCCTGTATCTACACACTCACACTAAATCTACAGTCAGCTGCTGTGCCTACACACACACCAAATCTGCAGTCAGCTCCTGTACCTACACACTCACACTGAATTCACAGTCAGCTCCTGTGCCTACACACTCACACTGAATCCACAGTTAGCACCTATACGTACGTACTCACACTGAATCTACAGTCAGCTCCTGTACCTGCACACTCACACTGAATCCACAGTCAGCTCCTGTACCTGCACACTCACACTGAATCTACAGTAAGCTCCTATATCTACACACTCACACTGAATCCACAGTTAGCACCTGTACCTACACACTCACACTGAATCTACAGTTAGCTCCTGTGCCCAAGCACTCACACTGAATCTACAGTCAGCTGCTGTACCTACACACTCACACTGAATCCACAGTCAGCTACTGTGCTTACACACTCACACTAAATCTACAGTCAGCTCCTGTACCTACACACTCACACTGAATTCACAGTCAGCTCCTGTACTGACACACTCACACTGAATCTACAGTCAGCTCCTGTACTTGCACACTCACACTGAATCTACAGTCAGCACCTGTACCTACACACTCACACTGAATCCACAGTCAGCTCCTGTACCTACACACTCATGCTGAATCCACAGTCAGCTCCTGTACCGACACAATCATACTGAATCTACAGTCAGCACCTGTACCTACACACTCACACTGAATCCACAGTCAGCTGCTGTACCTGCACATTCATACTGAATCTACAGTCAGCACCTGTACCTATACACTCACACTGAATCCACAGTCAGCTCCTGTACCTACACACTCACATTGAATCTACAGTCAGCTCCTGTACCTACACACACACATTGAATCTACAGTTAGCTCTTGTGCCTACACACTCACACTGAATCCACTGTTAGCACCTATACGTACATACTCACACTGAATCTACAGTCAGCTCCTGTACCTGCACACTCACACTGAATCCACAGTTAGCACCTGTACCTACACACTGAATCTACAGTTAGCTCCTGTGCCCAAGCACTCACACTGAATCTACAGTCAGCTGCTGTACCTACACACTCACACTGAATCCACAGTCAGCTACTGTGCTTACACACTCACACTAAATCTACAGTCAGCTCCTGTACCTACACACACACTGAATTCACAGTCAGCTCCTGTGCCTACACACTCACACTGAATCTACAGTCAGCTCCTGTACTTGCACACTCATACTGAATCTACAGTCAGCACCTGTACCTACACACTCACACTGAATCCACAGTCAGCTCCTGTACCTATACACTCACACTGAATCCACAGTCAGCTCCTGTACCTACACACTCACATTGAATCTACAGTCAGCTCCTGTACCTACACACACACATTGAATCTACAGTTAGCTCTTGTGCCTACACACTCACACTGAATCCACTGTTAGCTCCCTATACTTATACACACTGAATCAGAGAATTGCTCCAATGCAGAATTTAGCCCATCGGGTCTGCACTGACCCTTTGAAGTCTATCTACTCAGACCCAGTACCCCACCCTATCGCCATAACACCCACATTCACTAAGGTTAACCCACCTAAGCTACACATCCCTGGGCGCTATCGGCAATTTAGCAAAACCAATCCACCTAATGGATTGCGGGAGGAAACCAGAGCACCCAGACGAAACTTACATAGGCACAGGGAGAATGTGCAAACACAGTTGGACAATGGTAAAATCAAACCTGTGTCCGTGTGACACCTCCAGCCAGTTCCTGCACTTACACTCACACTGAATCTACAGTCAGTTCCTGTATTTAAACTCACACTGAAACTACAGGCAGCTCCTGTACCAACACTCACATTGAAACTACAGCCAGTCCCTGAATTTACAGTCATGCTGTATCTACAGTCACACTGTACCTACAATCATACTGAATCTACAGTCACACTGTACCTATACTCACACTGAATTTACAGGCAGCTTCTGTACTTACACTCACACTGTACCTACACTTACACTGAATCTACAGTCACGCTGTACCTTTACCCTCACACTGAATCTACTGGCAGCTCATGCACCTATACTCACACACTCAGTGAGGGAGAATGCCACGTTTACAGTTGCCTTGAACCTCTTGTTGTCCTCTTGGAGCTCCTGTCCACTCCCCTTGTGTTCTGCACCGCTGACCATCTCAATATCTATTGGTCAGGGCTTGCAGCCTATGACCTGGAGCTCAGTCTGTCTGAGCAGCAGAGAGAAGATCTGCTCTGAGCCTGGGAATGGCTCTGAAATGGGATTGGTGATGCTGATGGAGACTGATACTCACTGTGCTGAGTCTGGCTCCCTAGGTAAAGTTTCGATTGCAGCTCCTTTCCCCTCTGAGGTGCAGTGTGTCTCGCGAAACCTGCTGCCATTCCGACCTTATATATGCCCAGAGTCTGTTCAACTGCTTCCCAAGGAAATTCTTCTCTGAAGTTGAGGAATGTCAGCAGGAAGTTTAAGTGCAGTCAACCTTTTGCGAAGGTGCATTCTTGCCACCAGGATACATCAGCAAGTTGGCCTCCTTCCCAACCACTGCCTGTCAGACCAATTATTGAGTTTTAAATTAAGCTGAATGACTCATTGCTGTCTTTAATATGTTCCTCGACTGGCAAAGACATTCTTAAGCTCCTCCACATCGCCATAGAAACATAATGAAGCCATAAAGTGTAGCTGAAATAAGTTACCAAAGGTCCAATTTGTTTCTGCTGCCAGAAAGCTTTGCTCATGTCTATCTGACCTCAGAGGTCAGGCTAGCTGTCAGGTTTTTCGGGATGAGTCCTCCAAGGATGGAGCCATCCCATCATGCAGCGCAATGGTTCACGGACCCTGCCCAGTGTGTAGGATGGAGTCAGCATCCTATTGGTGGAGCCTGACCCTTTATCCGCATGAGAAAACAGCACCTCGTTTGTCACAGGGAACAGGTCGAATGCATAGATACCAGTGTATTTCTGAGGCTAAATAGCATTTTGGTCTTTGTAGCAGTAGGGATAACAAGAGATCAAGAGGTAGGATTCTTAGTGTGGTTCTACAGGGTTTGGTGAGGCCAGGAGTACTGTCACAGTGAGGTCTCCACGTTTGTACAATATCCTTGTCTGGGGGGTAGGTGCAGCCATTAGATTGATTCCCAGGATGAGGACATTCCCCGAGAGGGGTACTCAAACATTTTATCCAGGTATTCTTCCCGGGTGTGACAGACAAAAGGCAGTGAACCAACTCCAAATTTAATTTAACCAAACTCTTCGTTATTGGAACTCTTTAAGTACTCAATATAAAACATACAGTCATTGCAGCATTTTCTCCTTGTTTCATCCAACCTAACTTCAACTTTAACTCCCTTTATTTAACCTCACTTAGCTTTCATTTAATACTCATTGATCCCTAATTCTTTCTTTAACTTGAATCTGAGTGAAGCGGACAACTTTGTCTCTAGGGTAGGTCTGATCTCATGGCGCATTATTCTCTCTGAAAGTAACGTCAGAGCTTTTCCAAAGTCATCTCGAATCCTCTTCTCCTCTGAGAGAAATTCTGTCATTCCATTAACGTTTCTCCCAAAATGTGCTCCAAATCCAGAAGGTTCGCTGGCATTCGGCCAATGAGTTGATTCAATCCTGATCACATTGTTTAACGCCAACTAATGGACTTCTACTGGTTAAAAAAAAACTCCCAAATATTAAACAACCATATTCCCTATTCCATATAAGGTACTACGGTACCAGAATGTCCAGCTGGTCACATGACACCTGCCTCATGTGGTCAACCCAGCAATCTGAAAGTCACAAGATGCAAATTGTTTCCACAGAGGGTGGTTCCTGTGTGGAATGAACTTCCAGAGGAAGTGGTAGATACGGATACAGTTACAGTTTAAAAGATGTTTAGATAATACATGAATAAGAATGTTTGGTGAGATAGGGGCCAAGCTCAGGCAGGTGAGACTAATTTAGTTTGGGATTATGGTCAGCATGGACTGGTTGGACCGAAGGGTCTGTTTCTGTGCAGTTAGACTCCACGTCCTGGCTGCAGGTCACAGTTTAAGCCATCTTAACCAAAATTCCCAGCATGCTCGATTGTTACACTTAACCAGTCTTGTCAGCATATCAGCTGCTGGTCACCTGACCACAAGGATCTTCACCAAAATGATGTCCTCTGGAGAATGCTGAAACATGATCTGATTGAACACTATGTAATTCAGAGAGGGTGGGTTAGACATGGGAGAGGGTGTTACCTCCCACCCCGGTCTGGGAAATCAGGAGCAGACTGTGGTATCAGGACAAGGGGCCCACCTTACTCAGACTGACAGCAGAAGAAAGACATCCCCACAGAGAGCTGTGAATGTCTGGATAATAGTGGATGTCCAGCTGTTGAGTATGTCCCAGACTGAGATTGAACAATTAGTGGGCACAAAGCAACTTGAGAGAGATGGAGATCAGGCAGATCCATCAGAGAGACGGGGATCAGGTGGATCCCTCAGAGCGACAGGGATCAGGCGGATCCATCAGAGAGATGGGGATCAGGCGGATCCAACAGCAAAATGGGGATCCGAATTAGAATCCCCACAGTGTGGAAACAAGCCCTTCAGCCTAACAAGTCCACACCAACCCTCCGAATACTCCATCCAAACCTATTCCCCACTACACCGTGCCACCGTGTGGGTGGCACAGTGGTTAGCACTGCTGCCTCACAGCGCCAGAGACCCGGGTTCAATTTCCGCCTCAGGCGACTGAAAGTGTGGAGTTTGCACATTCTCCTCATGTCTGCGTGGGTTTCCTCCAGGTGCTCCGGTTTCCTCCCACAGTCCAAAGATGTGCAGGTTAGGTGAAATGGCTATGCTAAATTGCCCGTAGTGTTAGGGGAATGGGCCTGGGTGGGTTGCGCTTCGATGGGTCGGTGTGAATTTGTTGGGCCAAAGGGCATGTTTCTACACTGTAAGTAATCTAATCTACACTACATTTACCCCTAACTAATGCATCTAACCTACACATCCATGAACACTATGGGCAATTTAACATGGCCAATTCACCCTAACCTGCACATCTCACACTTGTATCTCCAATCACACACTGCACCCACACTCAGTGAGGGAGAATGCCACGTTTGCAGTTGCCTTGAACCTCTTGTTGTCCTCTTGGAGCTCCTGTCCACTCCCCTTGTGTTCTGCACCGCTGACCATCTCAATAGCTATTGGTCAGGACTTGCAGCCTGTGGCCTGGAGCTCAGTCTGTCTGAGCAGCAGAGAGGATCTGCTCTGAACCTGGGAATGGCTCTGATCCATCAGAAAGATGGGGATCAGAATTAGAATCCTTACAGTGTGGAAACTTCGGCCTAACATGTCCACACCAACTCTCCGAATATCCCATCCAGACCCATTCCCCATTACTCTACATTTACTCCTGACTAATGCATCAAGCCTACACACCCCTGAACACTTTGGGCAATTTAGCATGGCCAATTCACCCGAACTGCACATCTTTGGATTGTGGGAGGAAATCCACACAGACACACGGACAGTCGTCCGAGGCTGGAATTGAACTCGGGTCCCTGGTGCTGTGAGGCAGCAGTGTTAACCACTGAACCACCGTGGCTCAGAGAGACGGGGCTCAGGCTGATCCATCAGAGAGATGGGTCAAAGGTCGCACTGAGTGGCAGAGTGCTTCTCCTTTTTCTGAAGCTAGTTAGCAGTATGCAGTTGGATGATGGTTAGTCTGTAGCTCAGCTACATTGACCCGTCACAATACTGTCACCTGTAGCACCTTGGCCGATTGAAAATCTGGCAGGTTTGAAATTCCCAAACGACTATTTCACCTTCAAAAGCCTTTTGCATTAGTGAGCGTTGTATTTCTCTTTGTGAGGAGGGTGACATTCTCCCTGGATGGCCTGGTGCTAACCTGAAGCTGCCTCGTGTGTATCTGATTGTCACTGGGAAGGACACATGATGAATCCTGAGACTCTTTGGAGTTACTATTTTAGAGCTCACTGTATCATTTCTGACTCAGGCTGACATTTAATGTTAAAAATCACACAACACTAGGTTACAGTCCAACAAGTTTATTTGGAAACACTAACTTTCGGAGCGCTGCTCCTTCATCACGTGGTTGTGAAGGTTAAGATCATGCTCAGTGTCCCGTCGCTGGGGTCAGGGTCCAGACCAGGCTCAGTGTCCAGACCCCAAAGTCAGTGTCCAGGCCACGAGGTCAGTGTCCAGGCCACGAGGTCAGTGTCTGGGATAGGGTCAGTGTCCAGGCCAGGAGGTCAGTGTCTGGGCCCAAGGGTCAGTGTCCAGGCCGGGGTCAGTATCCAGGCCCCGGGGTCAGTGTCCAGGCCATGAGGTCAGTGTCTGGGACAGGGTCAGTGTCCGAGCCAGGAGGTCAGTGTCTGGGCCCAAGGGTCAGTGTCCAGGTCCGGGGGACAGTGTCCAGGCCGGGGTCAGTATCCGGGCCCCGGGGTCAGTGTCCGGGCCGGGGTCAGTATCCAGGCCCCGGGGTCAGTGTCCAGGCCCTGGGGTCAGTGTCTGAGGCCCAGGGTCAGTGTCTGAGCCCGGGGTCAGTGTCCGGACCCTGGGGTCAGTGCCTGAGGCCCGGGGTCAGTGCTTGAGCCTGGGGTCAGTGTCCGGACCCTGGGGTAAGTGTCCAGGTTGAGGTCAGTGTCTTCACCCTGGGGTCGGTGTCCAGGCCCCGGGGTCAGTGTCCAGGCCCCGGGATCAGTGTCCAGACCAAGGGGTCAGTGTCCGGGCCCCGGGGGTCAGTGTCCTGGCCCCGGGAGTCGGTGTCCAGGCCAGGAATGGTGTCCAGGGCAGGGTCACTGTCCAGGCCCCGGGGGGGGGGTCAATGTCCAGGCCCCGGGGGGGTCACTGTCTAGGCCCCGGGGGTCAATGTCCAGGCCCCAGGGTCACTGTCCAGGCCCCGGGGGGTCAATGTCCAGGTCCCGGGGGTCAGTGTCCAGGCCGAGGGGTCAGTGTCCAATCGGAGGTCAGTGTCCAATCTGAGGTCAGTGTCTCTGTCCCGGGGTCGGTGTCCAGGCCCCGGGGTTGGTGTCCAAACCCCAGGATCAGTGTCCAGGCTGAGGTCAGTGTCTCCCCCTGGGTTCGGTGTCCAGGCCGAGGGGTCAGTGTCCAGGCCCCAGGGCCAGTGTCCAGGCCGAGAGGTCAGTGTCCAGGCCGAGAGGTTAGTGTCCAGGTCGAAGGTTCAGTGTCTAGGCCACAGGGTCAGTGTCCAGGCAGAGGGATCAGTGTCCAGGCCGAGAGGTCAGTGTCCAGGCAGAGGGATTGGTGTCCAGGACCCGGGGTCAGTGTCCAGGCCGAGGGGCCAGTGTCCAGGCCGAGGGGCCAGTGGCTAATATGTCCCTCCTTCCCGAATCAATTGGAATGTGTCTCAGGCATCAAGCAAAGAACACACGGCAAAACCACAAAATGGTCAGAGAGACAGAGAGGGAACTCTGCACAACACAGGTTCCCCAACTTCCTCCCTCAGCCCCATCCTGACACCCTCACCTTCCCCCAGCCCCACCCTGACCCCCTCACCCTCTACCAGCCTCACCCTGACCCCCCTCACCTTTCCCCAGCCCCGCCCTGACCCCCTCACCTTCCCACAGCCCCAACCTGATCCCCGCACCCTCCACAGCCCCACCCAGACCCCCTCACCTTTCCCCAGCCCCACCCTGACCCTCTCACCCTCCCCCAGCCCCACCCTGACACCCTCACCCTCCATCAGCCCCACCCTGAAACCTCAGTTTCCCTCAACCCCATCCTAACCCTCTCACCCTCCCCCAGCCCCTCTGACGCCCTCACCTTCCCGTAGCCCTACTTTGACGCCCTCACCTTCCCTCTGCCCCACTCTGCCCTCTGACCCAGCACCTCTCTGTCCCCGAGCCCCTCCCCAACCCATTTGTGTTCCCCCCACCCTGCCCCCAGCCCCTCTCTGTCCCCCCACCCTTCCCCCAGCCCCTCTCAGTCTCCCCTTCTCCCACCCCGAGCCCCTCTCTGTCTCCCAGCTCTTCTCTGTCCCTCCACCCTGCCCCCAGCCTCTCTCTGTCCCCCACCCTGCCCCGCCCCCCCCTCCCCCACCACCCAAGTCCCTCTTGGTCACCCACTCTCCCTGCCCCAGGTGACGGTCCTGGCTGTTAGGTGTGATGGGGAGCTGGTCTGCGGACGATGGACACGAGGTAGGGTTTGACTTGAAGTACAGTCCCCAGCTGGCCGTGCAGATTGATGGGAACTCCCTCCACACCGGGCAGGAACTGGAACTCCCTCAGCAGGTAGCCCAGGAAGATGAAGAGCTCCACCCGTGCGAATGGTTCCCCCAGACAGGTCCGGGCGCCCAGACTGAAGGACAACACACTCTGCATGGCCCTCTCAGGGTCAGCGGCCTCCAGGAATCGCTCTGTACAACACACAGAGTACAGGCTCAGTGTTCATGCAAACCTGTGCTGATCTCTACTGGGCCAGTCCCAATCCATACAATGACGCTCCTTACCTGGTCTGAAATGTGTGGGGTCTGTCCATTTGCTTTCGTCATGGTGCGCTCCGAAGAGGTTGGGGATCACATTGGTTCCTTTTGGAATGAAGTAACCTGCCACACTTCGGGGAAAAACACAAATGACAAAGATGGCCCATTATGGGAACACACCCATTGTGTTGACAAAATCCTAGCAGTTCTAACACTGACTGGTTCCCATTGGCTTCATGGAATGGGGCAGGAATTTTACAGAATATTCTACTCCTTTTTCTTTAGCCCTGAGACTTTTGATGTGAGATCACACGACTGGGTGGATCTTGTAGTAGGGTATTGGAGATGAGGGAGTGTATTCGTTTGAGATGCGATTAGATCAGCATTTATTGTCGGTGAGAAGGTGGTAGGGAGCTGCACCCTTGAACTATTACAAATATGTGCAGTGGTTGACCCACACGGTCCTTTGGACAGGAATCCTAGGATTTTGTTCCAGCAACAGTGAAAGAGGTTTCCCAGTCAGAATGGTGAGTGACTTGGATGGGAACTTGCAGGGGATGGTGTTCCCATATATCTGCTGCCCTTCTCCGTCTGGATGAAAACTGTTGTGGGTTTAGACTCTTCAGTAACTTTCTGCCTTGCACCTTATAGATAGTGCACACTGCTGTTCTGAGCATCGGTGGTGGAGGGAGTGAACGTTTATGGATGTGGTGCCAATCAAGGGAACTGCTTTGTCCTGGATTCCACAGATCATCTGTGGAATTCGCTACGCCAAAGTATAGTGGATGTTGGGACAGTGAGTAAATTTAAGAAGAAGTTAGATTTTTAAATGGTAATGGAGGGACATGGAGAAAAGGAAAGAAAATGAGAGTGAGGAGCATATCATCTAATGGCAGAACACAACTCAATGGGCCGAATGGCCTAATTGTGCTCCTATATCTTGTGAACTTAGGGATCGAGTCAAGCTTCTTGAATGGTTTTTGGAGCTGCTCTCTTCCAGGCAAGTAGGGAGTATTCCAACAGACTCCTGACTTGTGCCTCGTGGACAGACTTAAGGGAGCTAGGAACTCTCTAGTTATGTTGCTGTGACTATCACGATGTGGTTCAGGCCTGATTGACAAATGGGGTTGTCCTGTCTGTACGTTGTGAGCTCTGATATTTCAATAACACCAGGGTTTGATACTGACTCCATATCCACTCCATGACCATGACCCGGCTCCTGGCATATTATCCATCTTCAGCCCTGCCACAGCTGGTCTGGAGCTGGAAACTTTGCTCGCTCCATTCTTGCCCCACCCTGTGTAATCGGCATCTTTTCTCATCAATGGTTTGTTGAAGGAAAGTTGAGCAGAACTGCACTTACTCTCGGGCAGGATCTCAAGGCCGGATCAGCCCCCTCATTCCCATTGGAAATGGTCTAGACCATCCCCGAGATTACACGCAGCGTGGGGAGTGTGGGGTGTCTGGTTGTGTTACCTTGTGTCACAGGTCGTTCTGTGCATCACAGAGATAGGCACCACTGGTCTTAGCCTCAGGACCTCAGCGATGGTGGCTGACAGGACCGTGAGCTTCCTCCTGTCAGCGTAGGCTGGATAACAATCTTCTCCAACCATTTCACAAATCTCCTTATAAATCCTGTCCTGGATCTGGAAGAGACAAAGAGGGACATGAGATGGTTTGTCTCAACATAGTAACCGCAAGTGACACATGCAGACCTGGTTAACAGGGGTGGGATTGTGTTGACGTGGTAACCGTGAGTGACACACACCGACCAAGTTATGGGTGTGGGGTTGTGTCGACATGGTAACCGTGAGTGACAAGCAAACTTGGTTATGGGGGTGGAATGGTTTCGATATGGTAACCACGCAGACCTCGTTACAGGAGTGGGATGTTGTTGACGTGGTAATCGTGAGTGACACACAGACCTGGTTACGGAAGTGGGATGGTGTTGACATGGTAACTGTGAGTGACAGGCAGACATGGTTATGGGGGTGGGATGGTGTTGTTGACGTGGTAACCGTGAGTGATACACGCAGACCTGGTTACGGGAGTGGGATGGCATTGACGTGGTAACTGTGAGTGATACACGCAACCTGCTCATTCCACATCTTAATCAAGTAAACCTTCCCTGAACTGTTTCCAGTGCACGAATGTCCTTTGGGAATACAGTGACCGGTACTGGACACAGGAATGAATATGGTCTCACCAACACTCCCTATTACTGAAGCATACCATCCCTACTCTGCATTCAATTTCTTGCATAATATTCTGTGAGCTTCCCTGATTACTTGCTGTACCTCCAAACTAACCTTCTGCGATTCATCTACTGGGGCACCCAGATCTCTCTGCACCTGAGAGCTCTGCAACCTCTCACCAATTTGATGATGTGTTTCATTTTATTCTTTCTGCTAAAATGGAACATTTTGCACTTTCCCATATTGTACTGTTTGCTCGATGTTTAGTCCCTCACTTAACAAGCTATACCGCTTGGCAGGCTCCTTACATTCTCCTCCCAACCCTCTTTCCTATCTATTACTTCAAATCAAAGCCTATATCGCTAGTATTGTGGTACAGATCCCTCAGGAAGGTCCATGTTTGGACATGGTGTGGACCTTCTTCCTCATTCCTGAAGAAGGGCTCATGCCCGAAACGTCGATTCTCCTGCTGTTTGGATGCTGCCTGACCTGCTGCGCTTTTCCAACAACACATTTTCAGCTCTGATCTCCAGCATCTGCAGTCCTCACTTTCTCCTGTCCGAGACAAAGACTTAGACAGAGAGTTACTGACTCAGAGCAATGACAGGACCCTCTGCACCACAAGACTGTCAGTAACAGAAACAGATCCACCTTACCCATTTAAATCAGTAACTTTACAAACCTCAACCAAATCTGCTGACTCGCTTTGGTTACATACAAAACAGCAACTCGCCTATTCAATACCTCACCTGAGCTAAAGCACTCAGCATCCTTGTAAATCTCCTCAGCAGTGCAGTCATAACTCACAGCACTCTATTTTAACTTGTCTTAGCCACCACACTGTGGTACTAAGTGACCTTGTGAATGAACTATGGGTGTTGTGAATTGCCCCAGAGTCTGGGGGAAGCGTAGGTTGCCAGGAACTGATGAAAGATTTCTGAGCCGGGGAGAACATTGTCCCTCTGGTGATCCAGGGCGGGAAGGATTGGAGGTACTTTAGAAGCTAGCAGTACTTGGTTTGAATGGTGGTTCCCGTGGTTATGCAGGGACAGGGTGATGACACTCACCTCCGGCCTGTGGATGAGGAAGGCGATGGCCCAGCCCAGTGTAGAAGATGTTGTTTCTGTCCCACCCACAAACAGGTCCACGATAACCATGTGAACGTGTTCCTCTGTGAGCTCCCTGAACTCTGCAGCACCTTCCTCCTGCTCCCAGAAATGCTTCATCAGTGCATCGGTGATATCGCGGACCTTGCCCTGCTGAAATGTCTCCTGCAATACAAAGCCTTCAATGTTATATTAGCTCAGTCTGTCTGCACCCCGATCTCAGCCCATCTGCTCCAGACACTTGTCAGGGTCTGAATTATCAGAGGAAGAGTGTGCGGCAGGTGGCTGTCACTATGTAACAGACTGGGAGGAGTGTGCAGCAGGTCAGTGTCACTGTGTAACAGACTGGGAGGAGTATGCGGCAGGTCAGTGTCACTGTGTAACAGACTGGGAGGAGAGTGCAGCAGGTCAGTGTCACTGTGTAACAGACTGGGAGGAGGGTGCAGCAGGTCAGTGTCACTGTGTAACAGACTGGGAGGAGTGTGCAGCAGGTCAGTGTCACTGTGTAACAGACTGGGAGGAGTGTGCGGCAGGTCAGTGTCACTGTGTAACAGACTAGGAGGAGTGAGCGGCAGGTCAGGGTCACTGTAACAGACTGGGAGGAGTGTGCAGCAGATCAGTGTCACTGTGTAACAGGCTGGAAGGAGTGTGTAGCAGGTCAGTATCACTGTAACAAACTGGGAGGAGTGTGCAACAGGTCAGTAACACTGTGTAACAGACTGGGAGGAGTGTGCAGCAGATCAATGTCACTGTGTAACAGACTGGGAGGAGTGTGCGGCAGGTCAATATCAATGTGTAACAGACTGGGAGGAGTGTGCAGCAGATCAGTGTCACTGTGTAACAGACTGGGAGGAGTGTGCGGCAGGTCAGTGTCACTGTGTAACAGACTGGGAGGAGTGTGTGGCAGGTCAGTGTCACTGTGTAACAGACCGTGAGGAGTGTGCAGCAGGTCAGTGTCACTGTGTAACAGACTGGGAGTGCAGAAGTTTATAAAGGTAGACCGTACCTGCGCGAATTGAAAACCGTTGAAAACAATTCCTTTCACGCTACCTCTGTGTGGGTGAAGTGAAGTGTGATGTGAGAACCCATCGACCTGCCAGCCTGCACCCCCATCGACAATGTGGGGTTTTCGGAAATGTTTGCTGAGCCTTTCCCAGCCAATATGTAATATTCCTCGCTGGATAGTTGTGAAATGTACTCACTTACCTTGTGTCTCTCAATCTGCTGTCTCACGAAGGAGTCTCGTGTCTTCACTTCCTTCAGGAACGCCTTCCAAGTGGAGTTAGGAAAATTCTAATGGTAAGAAACAGAAGAAACTGCAGCATTCCTTAATGCTGATCATCATAACAATAACCAATGTTTTTCATGGGACATCAGTGCATGGCAGCTACAGTGTTGTGTTGGGATGAAGGTAAAATCCGGGGATTTCCGACTGGAAAGGGACATCATTTTTTGGTGAGTGCCACAATTGAGCCGCTACTCATGACATGCATCAGTGAGACCTATCCCAGGACTGAAGTTCTGCAGAGCCGGGCCTGGGTCTGCTTTGTAAAGGGGCTCAGGCGATGAGTTCCAGTTGGACAGGCCATTGCCTGTTACCATGGCAACTCATACTCACTGAGGAGATTAATTACTGATTCCGCATGGAATGCATCAAGGTTTGGACAGACAGCTTGCCCTGCAACGAGGCACTCATCCCTCCAAGCCAGCTCCACTGTCTCATAGGGACAAAATCCTAGAGTGTCCTCCCTCATGACAGTGACATTGACCTGTCTTGACTGCAGTGGTTCAAGAAGGCAGCTGACTGCCATGTGTTCTCGGGTAATTCTGGATGGGCATTGAATAATGGCCCAGTCATTGGTGCCCAATTCGACTCATCTCATTCAAATAATAGGCAGTCAATGCCAAATGTTCTCTCCATCAAATTCTCACTGCATAGAGAAACACCATTAGGGGTATTGAGAGCTGGCTGGTTATTACCAGCCATATTACAGACCTTGGGCTAGGCCTGGGAGAGTGGCAGTGACTGAGGTGGGGCAGCACAGTGGCACAGTGGTTAGCACTGCTGTCTCACAGCACCAGAGACCTGGGTTCAATTCCCACCTCAGGCAACTGTCTATGTGGAGTTTGCACATTCTCCCTGTGTCTGCGTGGGTTTCCTCTGTCTGTTCTGGTTTCTTCCCACAGTCCAAAAGCGAAATGTGCAGGTTAGGTGAATTGGCCATGCTAAATTGCCCATAGTGTTAGGTGAAGGTATAAATGTAGGGGAATGGACCTGGGTGCGTTGCTCTTCGGAGGGTCGGTGTGGACTGTTGGGCCAAAGGGCCTGTTTCCACACTGTAAGTAATCTAATCTAATCTAATCTCTATTGAGCGTACCTGGAGGATGGGAAACATATCGAGAAGAGTGATGGACGGAGACCTCCAGAGCCTGACCACCTCCACCAGGCAGTCATGTATAACCCGAAGATCAGGATCATCCCTCTCGTACTGAAATCAGACAAACAATGAGAAAGATCCCGTGAACAGTGACAGATTACAACTGAGGTCACCAGCACTGATCCCATGCGTGATCACAATGACCAGTTCAATCTGATTGTCCTCAGTTCCAATTTCTCGTCTTTCCATTTGACTCAATGTTATTCCCTCAATGATTAAATATTTCTCTCTCTCCGGATGAACGTAACAAACCAATCTCTCCAGCCCTATGCAGACGAGAATTCCACAGATTCACTACCTTCTGAGAAAGAAAATCTCTCTTTATCTCTGTCTTGAATTATTCTGAAATTTAATCTGCAGCTTTCCCCATCGCCCCTGTCAGGTCCCGCAGGATTCTATCTGTTTCAATGATGTCGCCTCTTATTCTTCTAAACTCCAACTGGTACAAAGGCCCAACCTCTACAACCCCTGCTGATAAGACAGTCCCTGCCGAACCGGTGTCAGCCCAGTGAACCTTCTCTGCACTGCCCCTAATGCCAGAATGTCTTCCTCTAGGTAAGGGGCCCAAAACTGTTCCCTGTATTCCAGCTGTGGTCTGATTAATGCCTGGTATATTTTTAGCAGAAGCTCCCTCCTTTCCATTCCATGCCCCTTAAAACAATTCCATGTGCCCTGCCTATTACCTGCTGAACATTTTTGCTAGATTCATGCATGAGGACTCCTCTGTTCTGTAGCTTTCTCCATTTGAATAATATTCAGCTCCTCTATTCCTGCCAAAATGCATTAGTCATAGTTTCGCCACCTCCCCCACGCCCTCCAAATCTGCTCAAAGCAGCATGACAACCCAGATCTGAAACTCAATGAAATGTTCATGTTCGACATTTTAGATTTGTTAATTTAACGAGTAATGCAAGAAAACTGATTCCTCGCAATTATTGTATAATGGCCACCTTGGTGCATTAAGACTTGATCCTACATTGTCTGTTTATGTTACTGGTGAAGACCTTTGTCAGAAGGTTTTAGCTGTCAAAAGAAGTTAAATTCTGATAGTGCAATAGATAATGTTATGTCAAAGGTCTTTTTCAAATGTGGCTTGGAACCTTCTGTGATCTTTTCTTTTCGA
This sequence comes from Hemiscyllium ocellatum, assembly GCF_020745735.1. Lineage (NCBI taxonomy): Eukaryota > Metazoa > Chordata > Chondrichthyes > Orectolobiformes > Hemiscylliidae > Hemiscyllium > Hemiscyllium ocellatum. The sequence goes on from NC_083435.1 coordinate 10,274,965, forward strand.
TTCGAGTTCTGATTGAGTGAGTTAACCTCACCATCCCTCGATTCAAATCCTTATCGCCACCTGTGTGAGTGAATCTTCCTTTTCATGCCAAATCTTTGTAAAAATACTCTTGCAGCATTGACGAGATGTCTGGATGAACACTTACAAGGACACATTAGGCCAAGGATCATGTACAGCTAAATGGCATTAGTGTAGGTTGGTGTATTAGTAAACATCAACAGAGGGGGCTGAAGAGCCTGTTTCTGCAATGTATGTCACTGTGACTCTATATTACGATACTGTAGGTGGTCACAGTGATCCACCCTAAAACCGTGGGTTATCACAGTGATCCACACTGATCCCCCGGGTGATCACAGTGATCCACACTAAATCCTGAACGTGATTGCAGTGATCCACCCTGCTCTGTGGGTGATCACAGTGATCTATACTAAATCCTGTGGGTGATCGCAGTGATCCATCCTGACCCCATGGATGATCACAGTGATCCACCCTGACCCCATGGACGATCACAGTGATCCACCCTGATCCCATGGACGATCACAGTGATCCACCCTGACCCTGCGGGTGAATTGAAAGTGTTGGTTTCCCAACTATTTCTGCCCTTGTGCAAAACAAAATGAAATTCCTTTAGTGAAGCTCATCAGAAGCACAGGTGTCCATCAATGTTCACTTCATCAAAGGTTGTGAACCAAGGAAAGCCTCAATCGCAGGGAACACTCGATTCTCCCGTAATCACCTCATCTTCCACTTCAGGACCTTACAGCCTTCAACATCGAGCTGAATAATTTCAGAGCCTGAACAGCCCCTTCCATGTCTATGACCCATCCCCTAATCCCAGGTTCCTTAGGCACAGTCAACCCATTTTCACCTGCTGACCAGCTCCATTCTCACTGAGTTCACTTCTCCTCTTCCCTAGCTTCCCATCACTAATCCCTCTCTCTCTCTCTCTCTCTCACACTCTCACTCAGGGCACTGTCTCCACATATCCACTCTTCCCCCCCACTGCCACCCAACATATCTACCGTCCTTCCCCAACTTCTGACATTGAAGAAGAGTCAGCCCAGACTCGAACTGTTAACTTTGTTTTTTTTCTCTCTCTCTTTCTCTCTCTCTCTACAAGGCACTGTCAGACTCTTAGAGTTTCTCCAACGTTTGTGTTTGTCGTGGCTCTCTGCTGCCGACATTCCAATCTCTGATCTCTGGGAGATGAGGAGCACAGGCCGGGGGAAGCTCGGAGAGGAGGGTTTCCATGGAAACCAGTGGCACAAATCCCAAGGTTAGCCCTCCCTGTCCCTCTCTCACCTCCAATGATGTACCTACCAAGTGGGCAGCACTTGAATGTGCCGGGAGGGACCTCTATTGAATGCAGAATGCAATGAAATGGCGATTGGATCTTTCCAAACGTTTACCTCTGTGCCAAAGATCAGGGAAGAGATGACGTTGCAGGTGGAAATGGAGAAATCTCTCGAGGTTTCCACTGGTGACCCCACGTAGCTCTGGAAAGCCTGTGGGGGGGTGGGGGGGCAATGATAAAGATGATTGAGAGAGTATCCTCCTCCAGCCGGCCCTCAGTTAAATATAAGCAAGCTAAGTTGTGTGAAATCCAAGTCATATCCACAGTACATGAACTGAACGATACACAGATTGATAACCGTGGAAGATAAACTTCAGATTTGAAATGTTCAACCCTATCATTTGTATCCACTCTGTTGCTAAAAATAGACTCCATTCATTCAGTGGATGTTGACTTCTAGGATTGGTACCCTCAGTAATATACCATCCCTTGTTGGTCTCTGCAGTTTACGACACCCAGCCCAACCCCTCCACCATCTGTCTGACCTGGTCACCCTGCTACAGAAAGGATATTGTTCGAGAGGGTGCAGAAAAGATTCGGAAGGATGTGTTTCGAAATGAAGGGCTTGAGTTATAAGGTGCAGCTGGATAAGCTGGAACATTTTTTCTCTGGAGTGTCAGAAGCTGAGGGTTGACCCAATACAGGTTTATAAGATCCTGAGGGGCTTAAATAAGACAAATAGCAGAGGTCATTTCCCCAGGGTAGGGGAGTTCAAAAACTAGAGGGCATGGTTTAAGGTGAAGGGGAAAGACTTAAAGGGACCTAAGGGGCAACTTGATCATGCAGAGGGTGGTTCGTATGTGGAATGAGCTGCCAGAGGAAATGGCAGATATAGTTACAACATCTAAAAGACAGGAACATGAATAGGAAAGGTACGGAGGTAAATCAGCCAAACACAGGTGGACTTGAAACGTTAGCTTGCTGTCTCTCCATGGATGCTGCCTGACCTGCTGTGATCTCCAGCATTGATTGTATTTAGTACAGATTCCAGCATCTGCAGTGATTTTCTTCCTGTAGATGGGACGAGTTCAGTTTAGGAAATCTGGTCAGTATGGACTAGTTGGACCGCAGGGCCAGTTTCTATAATGTATGATTCTATGAGCCAGCCCTTCTCCCTCCACCATCTCCCCCCACCCCCACATCCCATCCCCTGTTGTCCCATCCCACACCTTCCCGCCCTGGGCCGAATGTTCCCCATTGTACCTTGCACAGTTTCCGAGCTTCCCGTTCCACCACCGGCTCGAGGTGAGAGATCCGACTCCTCTGGATGGCACTGTGAGCGAGCTTCTTCTCCAGCTTCCAGACGCTGGTGTAATCTCCCAGGGACAGGTCCTTCCCACCGAACGAGATGGTGTTTCCTGGGACAGACGGCTGCAGCTTTAGGTGACGGGTTCAGGGTAACTGGGACCGAGGCAGTTCTCCACCCCCACCGCCACCAAAACACACTGCCATTCAATACCTGTCCCACCACCCCATCCAATACCCCGCCTCATCCCCCATCCAACATCCCACCTCCAATACCACACACCCCATCCAACACCCCACCCCTCATCCCCCATCCAATACCCACCTGCACCCCCATTCCCCCATCGAAAACCCTACCCCCACAGTCCCCATCCAACACCCCACCCCCATCCAACACCCCCTCCCCATCTAACACCTCACCCCCTCCCCATCCAACACCCACCCCATCCCCTCCAAAACCCTAACTCCCACACCCCATCAACACCCCCACCCCTTCATCCAACACCTCACTAACACCCCTCATTCAATACCTCACCAACACCCCCATCCAACATCCCCTTCCCATCCAACACCCCTCCAATAATCCCCATCCAACACCCCACCACCATCCATCCAACACCTTCCCCTCCTCCCTCACTCAACACCCTTCCCCATCCCCCCAACACTCCAACCCATTCCCCTCCAACACCCTACCCCCCCACACCCCCATCCAACACCGCACCAACACCCCTCAACCAAAACCTCACCAACACTCCCATCCAACATCCCCCTTCCCATTCAACACCCCTCCAACACCCCCATCCAATACCTCCCCCTCCTCCCCATTCAACACCCTGCCCCATCCCCCTCCAACACCCCACCCCAACCCCCTCCAACACCCTACCCCCATACCCCATCCAACGCCTCACCAACATCTCTCATCCAAAACCTCACCAACACTCCGATCCAACATCCCCCTTCCCATCCAACACCCCTCCAACAACCCCCATCCAACACACCACCCACACCCCCATCCAACATCCCACCCCCATCCCCACATCCAACACTCCTCCAACAACCCCCATCCAACACACCCCATCCAACACCCCACCCATTGCCCATCCAATACCCCGCCTCCATCCCCTCCAACACCCTACCCCCTACCCCCATCCAACACCCTACTCCCCACCCCCATCCAACATCTCAACAACACTCTCATACAACACCCCACCAATGCCCCCATCCAACACCCCACCAAACCCCCATCCAACACCCTACCCCCATCCAATACCCCTCCAACAACCCCCATCCAACACCTCGCCCCCAACTTCATCCAACACCCCACCAACACACCCCATCAAACACCCTTACCCCAACCCCCCAACCAATATCCCACCCCATCCTCCCATCCAACATCCTACCCCCACCCCATTCAACTCCTTGCCCCAGCCCCATCCAACACCCCCATCTCCCATCCAACATCCTGCCCACACTCCCCATCCAATCTCCCACCCACCCCACCTCCCCAACCAATAGCGATTACAGAGACATGACTCAGGGATGGACAGGACTGGCAGCTCAGTGTTCCAGGATATAGATGCTGGAGGCAAGAGAGAAGGGCAATGATGTTTTTGACTAGGGAAAATATCACAGCAGTGCTTAGAGAGGGGGTTGGTCCAGTAAAGCTATATGTGTGGAACTGAGAAATAAGAAGGGGGGTGATCACTTTATGGGATTGTACTCTAGGCCTCTCTATAGTCAGTGAGAAATCAGCAAACAAATTTGCAGAGTTTGCAGATAGAATAATAGGGTTGTAATGGGAGGGGATTTTAACTTTCCAAACATAGATTGGGACTACCATAGTGTTAAGGGCTTGGGTGGAGGAGAATTTAAGTGTGTTCAAGAAACTTTCTCAATCAATACGAAAATAGCCGTACTCGAGAAGGGGCATAACTGAACGTCTTGGGAAATAAGGCACAGCAAGTGACCGGGTTTTAATTGGGGAGCACTTTGGACCAGCAATCATAATTCTGTTATCTTTTAAGTACAGGACGCCCCTGGGTTACAAACATCCAGCTGACAAATGTCCCGTACGTACGAACCGATCTCTGGCTTCTCATTTTTAAAAATTATTTATAAAATCCGAGTTACCTACAATGTTTCAACCTAACGAGCAGGCGGACTAATTAGCCTGTATGTGATCCCACTTATGCACAAATTCAGCTTGCAAACAGCAGAAAAAACAAACTCGTTCGTAACCTGGGAACTTCCTGCAGTTAAGGAAAAGGATGGGCCTAGGCCAAAAGTCAAAGTTCTAAACTGGGGCAAGGTCAGTTTTGATGGTATTAGAGAGGAACTTTCAAAAGTTGATTGGGGGAGGCTGTTCACAGGCAAAGTGACATCTGGCAAGTGGGAGACTCTCAAAACTGAGCTCGTGAGAGTTCAGGGTGAGTATGTTCCTGTTGATGTGTAGGGCAAGGCTGGTAGGAGTAGGGAACACTGGATGACTCGAGGTTTTGAGGGGCTGGTCAAGAAAAAGAAAGAAGCAGGCATCGACAGCTGGGATTGAGTGAGTCGCTTGAAGAGTACAGGGGCAATAGGAGGGAAATTGGGAGGGCACAAAAGGGACATATGATAGCTTTGGCATATAAGGTTGAGGAGAATCCAAAGATTCTACAAGGATATTAAGGCCCAAAGAATAACGAGAGAGAGAATAGGGTCCCTTAAAGATCCACAAGGCCATCAATGTGTTGTACCACAAGGGATGGGTGAGATCCTAAATGAATATTTTGCATCAGTATTGACTGTATAGAAAGATATGGCAGCTAGTGAACTTGGGGGAAATAAATAGTGATGTCTCGAAGAGTTGACATTTCAGAAGAGGATGTGCTGCAGGTCTGAAAATGCGTAAATGTAGGTATGTCCCTGGGGACTGATCAAGTGTATCACAGGAAGCTGGGGAAGATGTTGTGGGGTCTCCTAGCAGAGACACCTGTATCATCAACAGGGTGAGGTGGAGGAAGACCGGAGGGTGCCTAATGTGGTGCCATTATTTATGAAAGGCTACAAGGAAAAGTCAGGGAACTGTAAACCGATGAGATGTGTGTTACCGGTGGGTACTTTGTTGGAGGGAATTCTGAGATAAAGGGTTTACATGCATTTAGAAAGGCAAGGACTGTTTAGGGATAGTCAGCATGGCTTTGTGCAGGGGACACCATATCTCACAAACTTGATTGAAGAGGTGACCAAGAAGATGGATGAAGATGGAGCAGTGGTCATTGTCTATGTGGACTTTAGCAAGATGTTTAACAAGCCTCTGCACAGTAAACTGGTTAGTAAGGTCAGATCACATGGGGTCAGGGAGAGCTAGCCAACTGGATATAAAATAGGCTTAACAGTAGGAGGCAGACGGTTGTTGTTCATCTGTGAGCAGGGGTGTCCGAAAAGGATTAGTGCTGGGTGCACTGTTGTTTGTCATTTAAATGAGAATTTGGATTAGGATACAGGAGCACAGTCGTTAGGTTTGTGGATGACGCCAAAATTGGTAATATGCTGGACAGTGAGGAAGGTTATTTAAGAGTGCAACAGGGTCTTCATCAACTGGGTCAATGCATTAAGGAATAGCAGATGGAGTTTAGTGCAGATATAGGCAAGGTGTTGCATTTTGGTAAGACAAATCAGGGCAGGACTTACACAGTTAGAAGGAGAGACTGGATAGGCTGGGATCTTTATCCATGAATCATGAAGCATTGGAGGCTGAGGGGCGACCTTATAAAGGTTTATGAAATTATGCGGGACACAGACAGGGTAAAGTTAGGAGAGTTCAAAACTAGAGGGCATAGGTTTAAGGTGAGAGAGGAAAAATATAAAAGAGTGCTGATAGGCAGCCTTTTTCGTGCAGAAGTGTTGTCCGTGTATGGAATGAGCTGCTGGAGGAAGTGGTATAATGCTGGGTACAATGACATTTAAAAGACATCTGAACGGATGCATGGACAGGAAGGCTTTAGAGGGGTTCAAGGTTTGTGCGAAGATTTGTAGCTCGGGTGCTCGTTGTTGTGGTTCTGTTCGCCGAGCTGTTTAGAGGGGTATGTTCAAATGCAGGAAACCAGGACGACAGAGAAACCTCGATTATCCGAGGGACACAGGCAGGGAGTATTTCATTCGGTTAATCGAATTCTGGATAATCGAATGTAGGATAATATTGTTTAGCCAAGCATCGGGATATTGTGATCTTACTGGAGAATCCGATATTTGGATAATTGAATGCCAGATAATCGAGGTTCTTCTGGAGATTAGTTTGGAAAACTTATTCAGCATGGACAGGTTGAGCCGAAGAGTCTGTTTCCATACAATATAACTCTGACTCTATGACAAATGGCAAAGGGGGAGACAAGAGGGAAGAAAAAGTAGGAAAGGAGTAGTGAGACGTAGGAAGTGGGGAGTGGGGAGACAGACAGATACTTGACTGATCCAGACCTTATCGAGGGTGGGGGAGAGACACAGACCCTTGACTGATCTCGGCCTTACCTAGGGTGTGGGGGAGAGAGACAGACCCTTGATTGATCTCAGACTTACCCAGGGTGGGGAGAAGAGAAGAGATAGAGCCCAGACTGATCCCGGCCTTACCCAGGGTGAGGGGTGAAGAGACAGAGACCAGACTGATCCAGACCTTACTCAGGGTGAGGGGGGGGAGACAGAGCCCAGACTGATCCAGGCCTTACCCAGGGTGGGGAGGCAGAGACAGAGACCAGACTGATCCAGGCCTTACCCACGGTGGGAGGGCAGAGATAGAACCTGGACTGATCCAGGCCTTACCCACGGTGGGGGGGCAGAGATAGAACCTGGACTGATCCAGGCCTTACCCACGGTGGGGAGGGGAGACAGATCCCAGGCTGATCCAGGCCTTACCCAGGGTGAGGGGTGAAGAGACACAGCCCAGACTGATCCAGGCCTTACCCAGGGTGGGGGGAGGGGAGACAGAGCCCAGGCTGATCCAGGCCTTACCTGGGACAGTGGGGGATGGGGCGGTGCATTTGGAATTCTCGCTGATCTGACTCTGAGTTACCCTTTCATTCCCCCTTTTACAGATTCAGTCGCTCTGTGGTGTGAGAAACTGAAGCTGTTGTGAAAATCCTGCATGAGCTAAAGGGACCAGCCTTCAGAGAGCACAGTGTCTGAATTCGGCCCTGTACCTGTAAAGGTCTCCGGCCTGCCAGCAAACTCAGACGATCTCTTCAGCAGTGCCTCCTTAATTAGTTCCGTGTTGTTCAGGACCACGATTTCTGGAAACGAGTGGAAATTACTTTGTATTTCCAATGTTGATCTTTATAGCACATTTTCCGCAAAGTAATAGGCCACTGAACCTGCTGGGGGGATCAGTGGGGCGTTTGTGCTGCACTTGAATCTGCTCCCATCTGATTACCTTCCACCTCACTGGCATGCCCCATCCCTCCCGAGCTCACTCTTGCATTTATGAAACTTCCCTGAAATGTATCCCGACAGTCCGTCACTCCCAGTGCCTGTGCTGACAATTCCCACATTCCCCTCACTCTCTGGGTATACAGCTTTCCCCTGAGATCCCGTACAGTTACTTCTCTTATTTGCTGCTCTCTCCTGCTTGGATCGACCTTCACACGTGGGAACGTGCTGACTGACACTACCCACGTTCAACTTTTAACCTCCTCTCGGTCACCTCTACTCTGCACCTCCCCCCAACTACCCCCCCACCCCCTCCACCTCCCCCCCTCGCCCTCACCACCTCCTCACCTCCATTAGTCTGAGATCCCTGCAGCAGTGGGTAATGTCCCTGCCCCTGAGCCAGAGGTTTCCTGTTCAGGATCCATCCAGGCCTGAATGGCCGATAAGGCAGCCTTGTCTTTTAGCCAGTCAGATCTCTCTATGTACTGACTTGTAGCTCCTTTCCATACTCCACTGCATGTCAGCAGTAAGAACAGGAGATGCTCTCAGTTGGACACATGGTAACAGTAAAGACTCTGCTGTAACAGTATAGGCTACACCATTCTTTGGGCCTTACCACAGAGTCTCTTGGTGGTGTGGCATTGGCAGGGGCACTAAGCTGGGAGCCAGACCATTGTCAGTTCCTAACCCATCCCAGCTCAGCTCCCTCTGCAGTTGAAGATCACAGTCTAGTGACCTACACGTACCCTCTGCCAGTCACTGAAGAATAAGAAACTCCAGTCTTTCATCATAACTGCTGTGTTCTGTTAGAATCGTAGAATCATACAATCCCTGCAATGCGGAAACAGGCCATTCGCCCCATCAGGTTCACACTAACCCCTCTGAACAGCATCCTGTCCAGACCCATCCACCTACTCTATCCCTGTAGCCTTGCATTTCCCACAGCCAATCCCGCTAACCTGCACGTCTTTGGACTGTGAGAGGGTAACCAGAGCAACCGGAGGAACCCCACGTAGACATGAGGAGGGGGTGCAAACTCCACACAGAGAAGGTGGAATCAAACCCAGGTTCCTGGCATCTGTTTGTCCCCAACCACTGAGCTACTGTGTCACTCCTCTTGTCAAGGAAGGTTCAACAACGAGTTTCACCATCACCTCACTTCACTTCAACCCAATTCCTCAAGTGAGATAGGATTTGAAAGGCCTGAATGAACAATGCACATTGAACAGCAACTACCGAGTCCTCAGAACTGGTTCCAAGTTGCTTACCGATTCTAAGTTGCATCAGGTCTTAGTAGAACAATTTACACTGATAAAAACGTTTTTATTACATTGACTATGAACATGTTGCTATTTGTTATCACAAACACACACATACAGATGTTGAAACATTCAGGCACACTACAGATGCAGGCACACATACAGATTGGCACAGACATAGGCATAGGCACAAATACATATATGCACAGACAAAGAAAGACATACAAACACAGAAACATGCAGACACACAGACACATATACAGATGCAGACACAGATACACAGACATACATACAGATGCAGACACAAAGACACACACGTGCAGAAGAACAGAGGCACATGCACATAGATGCACAGCTACACAGATCCACACAGATATAAAGATACACACACAGAGACACATGCAGAATGCACACAGACACACGCACACACAGGTACACACAAATGCACACTTAGCCACATTGGTAAACACACATACATGTAGACACATACACACATGCACATCCAGACGCACACACCTGTGCACATGGACACAGATACATAGATACATACAAATGCACACAAACAGAGATGCGCATGTACACACACATATTCCTATTTATGTTCACACTCTAATCAGGCTACGGTTTGTGACTTATTGTGCCTATAAATCGCTCCGTGTTAGTGGATTCCTAGTCTCCACTAAGACTCTCCCATATCTCCCTCACTGACTGACCTTCTCTCCATGCCCTCAGTCTGTAGATTGGCCCAAATCTCTTGGCCAGTTCAGTCAGGTGGACATGGAGACGTGGATGCCTGAGGTCCTTCAGGTTACCTAGGAACGGCAGTGCAGGTGGCCCAGGGAGCTTCCGTTGGTTTTGCTGCTTCTGGAAACTTCCACGTCTCCAGAACCTCAGGAGCAGTAGGAGAGAGATTACACTGAGCAGGAATACAGTGACCATACTGTGATCTGGCCAGCTCTGGCAGCAGCTGAGGACTGGCGTGAGATGGATCTGATACAGGAGCGAATCTCAGTGTCCTTCACACTGAAAGGCTCAGTTATCTCCGGCTGCAGGCTGAGGGACAAGCAGAGCAGATTTATGTTGCTGTTCCACATCCCAAAAAGCCCTCCCTCATTCCCTTAGCTCACGCCACATCCCTCAGTATCTCTTTCACCCATCAGTCTCAAAGGTAACCCAATCCCTTACCAAACCAAATTTACCAGTGAGATTCTCACATTCCATACTGTAGCTTTAAACAATTTCATTATTCTGTCCTTAATTTGTCTGCATCCTTTATTTATATGCAGTAAGAGCTGGACAATATCCAAGCTTGGGTTAAGCATTTGTACCAATTAAGTGTCAAACAATGATCAGCTGAAACAAGAGAGAATCCAATCACCAGTCTTTGATGGTCACGGTATCACCCAGTATCAACAACCTTCAGAGAAGTATATCAATGGGGTTACCACTGACCAGAAACCGAATAATCTATGTATAAGAGCCGTTTAGGAATTCTGAGGCAATAATTCACTTCCTGACTTCCCAAAGTCTGTCCACCATCCACAGGGCACAAATCGGCATTGGAAAGCAAGGCTCCCCATTTGTCTGGATGAGTGCAGCTCCAGCAACACTCAACCAGTTTGATACTATTGAGTACCCTGTTTGATTGGCACATCATCTAACCCCCTCAACATTCATTCCCTGAACGATCAATGCAAAGTAACAGCAATGTGTGTACCCCCTCAAAGGCATTCGCCAAGGCTGCTTCCACAGACACAGCCACTACCATCATTAAGGGCAATGACAGCAGATACATGGGACACCATTCCCATGCAAGTTCCCTCCAAGACCCTCACATCCTGGCTTAGGGAGGTGATAGCCTAGTGGTATTATCACTAGACTATTAATCCAGGGAGCCAGGCAATGTTCTGGGAAACCAGGTTTGAATTTTGCCATGGCAGATGGTTATATTTGAATTCAATAAAACTCTGAAATTAAGGGTCTAGTTGTGATCATGAAACCATGATCAGTTGTTGGGAAAAGACCAAATTGGGTCACTGGTGTCCTTTAGGGAAGGAACCTGCCATCCTTACCCAACTGGCCTACATGTGACTCCAGACCCACAACAATTGTAGCTGAATCTTAACTGCCTTCTGGGCAATTAGGAATGGGCCCAGCCAGCAATGTCTACATGCTGTGAATAAATGTTAAAAATATCTAATATGCCACCGTTCCTTTAGTGTCACTGGGTTAAAATCCTGGAACTCCCTGCTAACGGAATATGGGTCTCCCAGCAGCATGTGCAGCAGGTCATGAAGGCAACTCACTGTCCACTTCCCAAGGGTAACTAGGGGATGGGTATTAAATGGGCATCCCCATGTCTCCCAGATCCTATGAAAGGATAAATACAAAAGGAGGAAAAGAGCACAGAGAGCAGGATAAATGACAGGCTGGGTTGGACCTGCAAGTGTGTCATTGTGCAGAGCACAGTGAGAGAGAGCCTGCTGTGTTGTGGGCACCAGGTGCCACTGGCAAGATCAAAGATCAACTGGTACAAGGGCAGGACTGGCATCTTCATGCTCCTGGTTAGAACACATGTTGAGAGAGGAAAAAAAGAGTGGTGGCTGGGTAAGTGTTGATTAAATGAGCAGTGCAGTGAGGGATCAATGATTGAATCTATCTGACTAAATGAAAGGAACAACATGTGCACACAGGTTAACTGCTAACAGAGGAAGCTGGACTGTGGCTGGTGTCGGAAAAAGGGTCGAGATACCCAGGAGTAATGTTGTGGAGAGAAAGGAACTCAAAATAAGGAGCAAATCTTATATGGTGCTCTGTTCCATTCACTTTCTCTTCTACTTTCGAAACTTGGACAATCAGTAAAGGTCTGAGCAAGGACAGAAAGGCTTTCACAAGACTTCAAACTCCAAAACTACACTCTGCAACAAATGAAGAGGGGATTGAAATTGCAAGAGAAGAAAAAAAGAATTCCGGAAGTGACCACCCACCCCCCCCCCCCCCCCCCCCACCCCCATCCCCACCCCTTCCATCCCAGAGAAGTAATTGGCAATTTCTCTGTGTGAGAATTTCTCAGAACTGAAAGGCTACAGAGATCTTTTCTAGGGGCAAAGTTGAGGGCAGCAGAAAGGGGGGGTTGGCCTGGGCACTGGGATGACAGATATCCAGTTGTGGTTCTAGATGAGATACAGAGGATGCCTGAGGATAGTGCAAGGCAGAAGAGTGTGCCATGTCGTGACCGTGGGTCTCTGGCAGGGCAGCAGAAAGAGGAAGCCACATCAGTAAGCGTACCAGGAGAGAGGAACAGATTGGCAGAGACATGACAGAGAAAGGTGCGACAGCAGCCTGAAGCATGATCAAGGGGAAATTTCACGAATCCTGATAAAACCTGGGAGTGTGTAGTAGCAGCAAGGAGGAGAGGTTCCAGAAATACAGCCAGGAGGATTCTCTTGCTAAGTGCGATTCCAGCCCCGGGAGGAAGGGAGTGTGGTTGGGTTAAGTTCTGGAGAATGGAAGGGGGCAGGCAAGGCCTCACACTTCCTGTAATGAGAAAGCTAAGTGTCAGAGATCATTGCAGATTCAGGCACAGATTGTGCAGCATCTCGTGTGACCTCCATTCACAGGGTCAGGACAAAAGGACAGACTCATATTTACAACAGGCACAGGGTGAACGGGTGGAGGAGGTGGAAACGCAGAGGTCAGGGTTAGTCAGGCTCCTTGTCAGCGTAAATGAAAAGTAAACACTCTCTCAGTGCTGCACTGATGTGTCACCATTAACTATTTTAATCACTGCCCAGGCAAGACAGCTATCCACTGAGGCACAGTTCACCTTGTGGTGGAGTAGGGAGCAGTGGGGAAGAGGGAGCGGGAAATGTGAAGTCTCATCTTTCCAGGCTTCATGAACAGAGGCATGTAGAAAGAAAAACCAGAAAACACTTATGTTAAACCTGTAACAAACTCTGTGCTTAAGCCTCCGATTCCAGCTAACACTGGACACCACATTTCGGTAAGGCTTTGGAGACTTGCTAAACTTGTTCCAGGGAATGAGGGTTAGTGGTCTATGTCAGAAGGGGAGGAGCGGAGTCTGACAACTGACCATGAAGAGTTTTAGTGAAGCAATTAAGAAACTGCAACAAATCAGAAATTGTTGGAAAAGCTCGGCAGGTCTGGCAGCATCTATGGAGAGAAATCAGAGTTAACGATTCAGATGGAGTGACCCTTCCTCAGAAGGGAGAAGAACCAGTTTTCTGGCTGGAAGACGTTGGCTGCAGCATTACAAAGATCAATGGTTAAAGCTGGTAGCTCTGTCATTGGGAACCGCCACGCTGTTACATTAAAGTTTGTCTCTGAGCTGGGTTTCTCAGGAGCGCTGCCTGTCTCAGATAGAAACAGTCTGTAACTTCCATAAAAGGCAATCATTCCATTTATTAAACTCACACACGGTTAACTCAGTTTGTCAACTGCACATTGTCACTGGGAAAAGTAACAGGACGGTGGTGATGCCTGGATCATCACTATTGGACGTGTGCCAGGCTCACCATACCATATCTGAGCGGCACATCTCTGAGCCGCTGCATGCTCCCAGCATTGGTTTGCACTTCGCTGCCTCACTCAGAGCTTCAAGACTCACAGTTCCTTCGAGCTTCTCTTGCCTTTTGAAGCAGACACAAGGCCAGCCCGCTGACTCTGCTTGTCATCCGTGATCGGTCAAAAGGCCGGGCGTGTGCGACATCAATCTCAAACTGGTGCTATGTGCCAGCAGGAAATGTTCTCTTGTCCGAAAGTCAATGGGAAGCTGTTCCCGTTCGGACCAGGGGAAACTATGTTCAATCAGGAACAAAAGGGCAAATAGCAAAGGGATTGGGCGGAGTCAGTCAGGATCCAGGATCGGGTTCCATATCACTACAGACTATGGAGACCATTAAGGTGAAGCCCACAGGTTCAGAGAGTGATGGGATGTCAGTGGATGGGCAACCCGGTGACTCAGTGCTGACTCACAGCACCAGGGATCTGGGTTTGATTCCAGCCTCAGGCGACTGTGTGGAGTTTGCACATTCTCCCTGTGTCTGCGTGACTTTCCTCCGGGTGCTCCGGTTTCCTCCCATAGTCCAAAAATCTGCAGGTTAGGGTGAATTGGTCATGCTAAATTGCCCATAAGTGTTCAAGGATGTGTAAGGCAGGGGCATTAGACAGGGGTAAATGTAGAGTAATAGGGTAGGGGAATGGGGCTGGGTGTATTTGTCTTCTGAGGATTGGTGTGGACCTGCTGAGCTGAATGGCCTGTTTCCCAGAGTGTAGGGATTCTATGATTCTGTCAGTCTGGGGGGGGCTTCATGGATCATATCAGTCAGTCAGCCATAAATCGACCGGAGTGGGGGTCTGTGGGCTGGGTGGACATATTGGAGATGAGTTGAATGGGAGCTGTCCGCAGCTGTAACTGTGGTAGGGAAATTGGGGAAGTCAGATACATTGGGCATAACCAAAGTCACTCGTGAATGTCTGTGATGGTTATCTTGGGGGATTTGGACAAGTACTCTACCTCCCCCGGCCCGCACGATGAGCTGAAAAGGCATTTCTCTTCCTGAACTTTAGGTCCCAGCGCATTTTCACTGGTGCAAAGCAATTAAAATCCTGGCACCTAATTAGATTACTCTTTCTTAGGATGGCAAGGCCTCAACTTGTTGCCCATCCCTCACTGGCACTGATGTCAATGGCTTGTCATTTCAGAGAGCAGTTCAGAGTCAATCAAATTACCGTAGAGTCACATGTAGACCAGACCAGATAAGGCTGGCAGACTGCCTTCCCTAAAGGACAGCTGGCCTTGTATTCAGTCAGTCAAATTCGCATGGTCATGACCATTGAGACAGATGTCCAGCTGCAGACTCTCCAGAAGTTGTGCTGTGAGTTGCCCTTCGGGTTCCGGGGTGTTATAATGACACTATCGCCTCTGCCTTCACAGCAGCTGAATTTCAGTATGTGAGCATATTCTCCACTTCCTGACCAGGCCAAACCGGATTGAATTGTGGTCACACCGACATTTTCTCATGGCTTACCTCCCCTCCACCCTCCTCTCACAGTGAATTGAATATCATGGCTGTGGTGATTCCAATGGAGAATTCCAGTAAATAGTTTACTGAAAGTGGACCATCCTGACCTGCTGAGGGGGGAGAGATAGAGAGAGAGAGAGAGAGAGAGCAAAAGAGAGAGAGAGAGAGAGAGAGAGAGGCAGAGGCAGAGACACTGGTGGGTTTGTTGGTAGCATGGGAGAAGATGGGCTGAAGGAGCACCACTCTCTCTCCCTCCATTTCTGAAACCTTCTCATCTCCTTACCGGACATGATGTATCATTCTCTCTGTGAACAGGCTGTGAAAGACTGGATCTGATTTATTTAATGGTTCACGTCACTGGCTGTTACAGTGAGGGATATATTCAGTGAGACTCATCAAGCAAAGTCAAGGCTGCACATTGCAGTCTGACAGGATCAGGGCTTCCCACAGATAAAGCCATCCCATTGAGATTAGATACTGATGAAGATCAGCAATGACAAACTTTGAATGATCAAGGTCGCACTGTCAACTGAAATAAAACTGGGACTTAATGGGGCGATGATGCCCTAGTAGTATTATAACTGGAATGTTGATCTAGAAACGCAGGTTTGAATCGTGCCATGGCAGAATTTGAATTAAATAACAAGAAATCTGGAATTACATATCTAATGATGACTTTGAATTCATTGTTGATTGTTGGAAAAACCGATCTGGTTCACTAATGCCCTTCAGGAAAGGAAACTGCCATCCTTACCCGGTCCAGCCTACATGTGACTCCAGATCCACAGCAATGTGGCTGATTCTGAAATGCCCTCTGGGCAATTAGGGATGGAGGGTAAATGCTGGGCCCAGCCAGCAACACCTTCATCCTGTGAATGAATTTTAAAAATATTAAAGATGCCCTGGGTGAAAATGTTGTGAAATCATTAAATCCCATGTTATGGACATTAAAAATTCAGTGCATTTCTATCCTACTTTTCACAGTCTCAAAACTGTTGAGGTAAAAGATCAAAGCACTTCACAATCAACGAGTTATGTCTGAAGTGTAGTCATTCTAATGCAAAACAAGAAAGAGGGAAGTTAAAGTGTGCTGAATTTAATGCAGCCCTGTCTGCCATAAATAAACTTAGGACACGAATTATCTCTTCAGTTGTAGTCTCGGAATAGTCTGCTTTTGTTGCTTTGTAATGGGTACAGAATGGCCCGTGTTCATCTCACCTGTCAGTAAATACTTTATTTTGTTCATTTGTGGGACATGGGAGTCACTGGCTGGACCAGCATTTTATGCCCATCCCTCGTTGCCTCTTGAGAAGGTGGGAATGAGCTGCCTTCTTAAACTGCTGGGGGTTGACCCACAATGCCATTAGGGAGAGAATTCCAGGATTCTGACTCAGTGAAAGTGAAGGAACGTTGATATATTTCCAAGTCAGGATGGTGAGTGGCTTAGGAGGGGAACCTGAAGGTGGTGGTGTTGCTGCTGAAAGTCCTATCCATGCCCACACTGACTCCGGTCCCGCCCACTCCCCCTCCCTGCTGGCTGCTGCCATTCCAGCTCCCAGTCTTAGGTTCATCCAAAGCTCCACTCTCCAGAATTGATCTCATCATTCCATAACAATTCCCCCAACAGCCCATTCCTTGTTGACCACCCGGAACTTTTCATCAGTTTATCAGATCAATTGAAAGGTTCCGACCTAAAACATCGACTCCCCTTCTCCTCTGAAGCTGCTTGACTTGTTGTGCGTCTTCCAGCTCCACACTTTATCCACCCTGACCAGCCAGTCAAATAAAGTCCTCATGTCAAAATACTCATTGAGCTCACCCCTAATTATCACCAGAATCTCCCCCAGTGCAACAGTCCTCCAGAATCTCTATCCTTTCGGTTTTACTTGTCCCCTCATTGGGTGGCCATGCCTCCAGCTGCTACATTTACCTGTGGATTCTCTCTTTCTCTCACTGTATCTCTCCATCCCTCTCTCCTCCTTACACTGGTTCCTTAAGACAAGCCTTTAGGCTAATCATTTGGTCACCAGTCCTGATATCTCTGCTTGGTCCTCTCTGCCAATGATCATCCCTCCATGAAGGACTGTGGAATGTTTTCCAGTATTAAAGGTGATATGTAAATGCAAGTCATTGTTGTTATTGATTGACTGCATTACACAATGCCTAAATGAACATGACACTTTTTATTTTGATTGCAAAGTGCCTGTTTTGTAAAATGATCAACATAAATTGGCTTGACAGGATGGTAAATCACACTCAGGCATTCCACAAATCATATATGTGAATGACTGAATCGGGAGCACTGTGCTTTATTATTTCATTTAATTTCAATGTCACAAGATTTAAAAGCATTCAGACAGCTTCAATTTCATTAACACACAAAGAGACAAACACGAAACACTCTGTACTGCAAGCTCCTTACTATAACTGTCTTCAATATTAAACGTTCAGTGTCCTGAATCCAGAGTTGTACAGAAATATTATTGAGTCACAGTTCACTCAATTGAGTTTAACAAACCAAATCATTCTGACATTGACAATTCTTTTCCAACTGCTGAAAATGTGCTGCTGGAAAAGCACAGCAGGTCAGGCAGCATCCAAGGAGCAGGAGAGTCGACGTTTCGGGCATGAGCCCTTCTCCTGCCCCTTGGATGCTGCTTGACCTGCTGCGCTTTTCCAGCAACACATTTTCAGCTCTGATCTCCAGCAGCTGCAGTCCTCACTTTCTTCTCGAATTCTTTTCCAACACAAATATCAAACATCAGTGAGTTAAATCTGATTGGCTTAAAAAGCTGTAAGTACCTAAACTGCATAGATAAGGAAATTGCATTCAGTGACCAGTCCGACCCAATGTTACCTGTTAAAATCTGCTAGAGTTTGACTGAGTGCTATTTGTTACAAAGTGTTGTCTGTTACAGTCAGACTAGACCATAAGTTACAGTCAAACTGACTGCTTTTCATTACAGTCAGACTGAGTTCTGTCCATTGCAGTCAGATTGAGTGCTGCCTATTATCAGACTGAGTGCTATCTATTAGATTGAGACCATGTGCTGACTGTAAAAGTGGCCATGTGCTGTCTGTCAGAGTAACTGAATGCTGTCCATTATAGTCACACTATGTGCTATTCATGACAGTGAGACTGACTGTTGTCTGTGACAGTGATTGAGTGCTGTCTGTTACAGTGTCCAAGTACTGACCATTATAGTCAGATAATATGCTGAATGTCACAGTGACTGAGTGCTAGCTGTAACAGAATGACCAAGTACAGTGACTGATTCCTGTCTGTTACAGTCAGATCACATACAGTCTATCACTGAGAGAATTTGTGCTGCCTGTTAAGTGTGACTGGTTGCTGTCTGTTACAGAATGAGTGAGCACAGCCAGTTACGGCATGATTGAGCACTGTCCATTACAGTCTGATTATGTGTAGTCTATCAGAGTGAATATGAGCATTCAGTTACAGTATGATAAAGTGCTGTTTGTTACAAACTGAATGGGTGTTGTCTGTTACATCTTGATTGAGTGCTGACTGTCAAGGTCAGACTGAATGTTTCTGTTACAATCTAAATGGGTGCTAACTGTTACAGTGAGACTGAGTATTGTCTCTTATTGTCAGACTGAGAACAGTTGGTTACAAACTGACTGAGTGCTGACTATCAAGGTCTGTCTGTTATGGTCTGGTTGGATGCTATCTGTTACAGTGAGACCTGGTGCTGTCTGTTACAGTCTGGCTGGGTACTGTCTGTTATAATCTGGCTAGGTGCTGTCTGTTACAGTCTGACTGGATGTTGTCTTTTACAGTCTGGCTGGTGATTCTGTTATAGTGAGACCTGGTCCTGTCTGTTACAGTCTGGCTGGGTGCTGTTTGTTACACTCTGACTGGGTGCTGTTTGTTACAGCCTGACAGGTGCTGTCTGTTACAGTCTGGCTGGGTTCTGTCTGTTACACTCTGACTGGGTGCTTTGTGTTACAGTCTGATGGGTGCTGTCTGTTACAGTCTGGCTGGGTGCTGTCTGTTACAGTGCGACCTGGTGCTGCCTGTTGCAGTCAGACGATTGCTGTCTGTTACAGTCTGGTTGGTGCTGTTTGTTACAGTGAGACCTGGTGATGTCTGTTACAGTCTGACAGGGTGCTGTCTGTTATGGTCTGACTGGGTGCTGCCTGTTACAGTTTGACTGGGTTCTGTCTATTATATTCTGACTGGAGCTGTCTGTTACAGTCTGACTGGGTATTGTCTATTACAGTCTGGCTGATGCTGCCCTGTTACATTCTGACTGGCTGCTGTCTGTTACAGTCTGACTGGGTGCTGTCTATTTGCTGTTCTGAATCATGGAATTGTTATGGCACTGAAGGAGGCAATTCAGAAAATCATGGTTGTGGTGTCATTCGAACTGAGCTTGGTGATCCTGCTCTCCCAAGCTAGAGGTACTCCTCTTCCCTATAAATTATTGTGAAAGTGATAATGCATCTTACAGTATTGGTCTGTAACACATCTCACTTAAAGTCGCGATGACCTTACCAACAGTTCTCTGTCATAGAGAAACTTTCTACATAGGGTCTCTCAGCCTGACCCCAATACGTCATTGTGCAGCTCCCTGTAATAAACAGTTCTCTGTTTCTCTCTCTCTCTCTCTCTCTCTCTCTCTGTTATACTAAAGTCTGAGTAAATGTTATGATAGCTACTCTGGTAAGGGATCACCTCATCTTTAATCTATTTCACCAAGACCCCAAAACTACAACCCTCTCTACGAAAGGAGCACTGTCGCTCTTTAAGGTATCTTGCTATAGATAATACCAAGGTTCTTTCTGGGTCCTCTCTGTCTCGAACATAATTTACTAAGACATCAGTAAATCTTAAGGCATCTCTCTCCAGTAGAGAAGGTCTCTCCTGCTGTAAGATATTGCAAGAAGCATAGCAATAAGTCACATGAGTGGTCTTTCTGACAGAACAGTACCATCTCTCATTAATCTAACTCACTGAGACCCCAGTAAAGCTGACTAAAGTTATCTCTATAAGGAATCTCACTAAGAATCAATACATTATGTGGCTGCTCTTTCTATAAGAGGGTGATTTGCTCTCTATAAACTAGCTCATTAAAACCCTCATAAATCTTAAAGTTCTTTTTAACAATCATGCTCTCTCTCTCTCAGTGTCGAGAGTGTGGTGCTGGAAAAGCACAGCAGGTCAGGCAGCATCCGAGGAGAAGGAGAATCGACATTTCGGGCATAAGCCCTTCAACCCTCCCCCTCCCTCCCCCTCCCCCTCCCTCTCCCTCCCTCCCTCCCTCTCCCTCTCTCTCTCTCTCTCTCTCTAGCCTGCATGGTATGTCAGTAAGAGCACAATACATATTTCTCTAACTCCATCTACTGTGAGTGTGTTCTATGTTTTAATACGTGTTGATCACAGCTCTCTCTCTCTCTCTCTTTAATACAGAACCTTTAACCATTTCCTTCACAAACCCAGTGAAGTACAAGTGGGATGTGGAGGGAAGCTGCGGGTTTGCTATCACTGGGTGTGACTCCTTGCCGAGACTGGAAGAGGCTGATGTTGAGAAGAGACAAACTTTATTGGATACCTCACTGTTGGTTTTAATGACCTGATTCTCCACCTCCAACCCCTTCACTCAGTGCAATACAGTTCACCCTGATGCTGACTGTGATAGCTTCCCACTGAGAAACACAATCACTGAAAGAAAACAAAGCAGCGAGGAACATTATAACAATGATGTCTGGCTGTGATTTCCCTATGATTTTGCTCTCGCTCTCTCTCTCTCTCTCTTGTTTCCCTGTTGCAGTTAGGTCCAGGGGACAGATCCTTCATCCTTGGGAAGTCCAAGGCAATCTTAGAGGCTCAGTAATATCAGCAGGGGGCGTGTGACTGGCAGGAATGGGAGGATTCCACACCGGTTCTGGGATAAATCAGCCACATGACTTTGCAGTGGGGACAAAGACACAGCCATTCTGTTGAATGAGTGGGAGCCAGGAGACTCAACAGGGAAGGAATCTGATGACTTTGAGATCCTGCACTCTCTGTTATTAGATTTTCTCAGTATACCTACAGATTAGAGGGAGGGGGACTTTCTGTACATCAAAAATACATTCCCAGTCGGAATATCCCACTGTTTCAGTTCCTGACTCTTTCATTCAGAGAATTGCATTGAGTTTTGTACAACAGTGAAACAGGCCATACAGCCCAATGCCTACGTTCCACTTAAGTCTGCTATGACCCCTCTCCTACTCACCCTACCCCCATATCCTTCTACTCCTTACTCCCTCGTGTGCTTATCCAGCTCCTTTTAAAATCCATCAAAGTATTTTCTCAAAAAAAAAGAACCAGCCCTCTCCTGGTGCAGCTGTACCAAGATCCCACGGGAATGTGTTCAGGCCATTAGCATAGCTTGGAGCGGTCGATGGTCTGCAGGGAGTCAGGAGACTCCGCTGGGTCAAAGTTCAGGAAGATGGGAGCCATGGTGGGCCTGGGTGGCTGGGAGCATGTGGACATGCTGCTGGGACTGGAGAAGAGAGGGCTGGGGGGTCCCAGGACTCCAGGGGTCTGCTGGGCGGACGGCGACTGAGGCAGCTCCTGAGGATCGGACACGGTGTCGCTGTCTGTGGTCTCCTCCTGCAGCAGGCTCTTCCGCAGCTTGGCCCGAGCATTCTGAAACCACACCTACAGGAAGGCAAGAAATCAGTATCCAGCCCAGAGAGCAGGCCTCATCCCAAACCAGTATCCAGCCCTGAGAGCAGGCCTCATCCCAAACCAGTATCCAACCCAGAGAGCAGGCCCCATCCCAAACAGTATCCAACCCAGAGAGCAGGCCTCATCCCAAACAGTATCCAACCCAGAGAGCAGGCCTCATCCCAAACAGTATCCAACCCAGAGAGCAGGCCCCATCCCAAACAGTATCCAACCCAGAGAACAGGCCTCATCCCAAACAGTATCCAACCCAGAGAGCAGGCCTCATCCCAAACAGTATCCAACCCAGAGAGCAGGCCCCATCCCAAACAGTATCCAACCCAGAGAACAGGCCTCATCCCGAACAGTATCCTGCCCAGAGAACAGGCCTCATCCCGAACAGTATCCAGCCCTGAGAGCAGGCCTCATCCCAAACAGTATCCAACCCAGAGAGCAGGCCACATCCCAAACAGCATCATTCCCAGAGAACAGGCCTCATCCCGAACAGTATCCAGCCCAGAGAGCAGGCCTCATCCCAAAGTATCTAACCCAGAGAGCAGGCCCCATCTCAAACCAGTAGGAGAAAGTGAGGCCTGCAGATGCTGGAGATCAGAGCTGAAAAATGTGTTGCTGGAAAAGCGCAGCAGGTCAGGCAGCATCCAAAGAGCAGGAGAATCGACATTTCGGGCATGAGCCTGGAAAAGGGCTCATGCCCGAAACGTCGATTCTACTGCTCTTTGGATGATGCCTGACCTGCTGTGCTTTTCCAGCAACACATTTTTCAGCTCATCTCAAACCAGTATCCAACCCAGGGAGCAGGCTCCATCTCAAACCAGTATGCAAACCAGACAATAGGCCCCGTCTCAAACCAGAATTCAGCCCAGAGAGCAGGCCCCGTCCCAAACCAGTATCCAACCCAGAGAGCAGGCCTCATCACAAACCAGCATCCAACCCAGAGAGCAGGCCCTGTCCTACACCAGGATCCAACCCAACGAGCAGACCCTGTCTTAAACCAGTATCCAGCCCAGAGAGCAGGCCTCATCCCAAATAGTATCCAACCCAGAGAGAAGACCCAACTCAAGCCTGTATCCAACCCAGAGAGCAGGCCCCGTCTCAAACCAGTATCCAACCCAGAGAGCAGGCCCCGTCTCAAACCAGTATCCAACCCAGAGAGCAGGCCCCATCCCAAACCAGTATCCAACCCAGAGAGCAGGCCTCATCCAAACCAGTATCCAACCCAGAGAGCAGGCCCCATCCCAAACCAGTATCCAACCCAGAAGCAGGCCCATCCCAAACCAGTATCCACCCCAGAGGGCAGGCCTCATTCCAAACCAGTATCCAAACCAGATAGCAGGCCTCATCCCAAACCAGTATCCAACCCAGAAGCAGGCCTAATCCCAAACCAGTATCCAACCCAGAGAGCAGGCCCCGTCCCAAGAGAGTATCCAACCCAGAGAGCAGACCCAGTCCTAAACCATTATCCAAAGCAGGGAGCAGGCCTCATCCCAAACCAGTATCCAACCAAGAGAGCAGGCCCCATCTCAAACCAGGATCCAGCACAGAGAGCAGGCCTCATCCAAACCAGTATCCAACCCAGAGAGCAGGCCCCATCCCAAACCAGTATCCAACCCAGAAGCAGGCCCATCCCAAACCAGTATCCACCCCAGAGGGCAGGCCTCATTCCAAACCAGTATCCAACCCAGAAGCAGGCCTAATCCCAAACCAGTATCCAACCCAGAGAGCAGGCCCCGTCCCAAGAGAGTATCCAACCCAGAGAGCAGACCCAGTCCTAAACCATTATCCAAAGCAGGGAGCAGGCCTCATCCCAAACCAGTATCCAACCAAGAGAGCAGGCCCCATCTCAAACCAGGATCCAGCACAGAGAGCAGGCCCCATACCAAAAGAGTATTCAATCTAGAGAGCAGACCCTGTCACAAACCATTATCCAAAGCAGGGAGCAGGCCTCATCCCAAACCAGTATTCAACCCAGAGAGCAGGCCTCATCTCCACCCCCAACCCTACACCCACCCCAGCAACACTGCCCCCACGCACAACCCTACACCCACCCCAGCAACACTGCCCCCACGCACAACACTACACCCACCCCAGCAATATTCCCCCCACCCACAGCCCTACACCCACCCCAGCAACACACCCCTACCCCTAACCTGACACCCACTCCAGCAACACTCCCCCCACACCCAACACTGCACCCAACCCAGCAACACTCCCCCCACCTCCAACCCTACACCCACCCCAGCAACATGCCCCCATCCCCAACCCTACACACACCCCAGCAACACTCCCACCACCCCCAACCCGACTCCAACTCCAGCAAACTCACCCCATCCCCAACCTTACACCCACCCCAGCAACACTCCCCCCAACCCACACTCGTGCCAGTAACACTCCCAACCCTCCCCCAACCCCCATCCAGATGCCCTTTAAATGCTGTAATTGTACCAGGCTCCACCATTTTCCTTGGCATCTCATTCCGCGAACACCCCCCACCCATTGCATGAAAAGTTTCCCCCTTGGTCCCTTAAAATCTTCCCCTCCCAGCCCCCCAGCCCTCACTCCTGCCACCTTCAACCTCTAGTTCTGGACCCCCCTGCCCTGGGGTTAAAGATACCCTATCCCTGACCCTCATGATTTTGCAAACCACTGTGCTTCCTCCAGTCTGCACTCAGACCAACTCTGCGCTGGAGTGTGATCTCCCGAACGGCTGGTACAATTGCAGCTTGCATCTTTATTCATGTCTTCAACAGCCTGGCAGCAGAGGCCAGCAGTTGGCTGGTCAGTTCTGTCTATTTTGGTGCAAACCGTGTGGGTGGGTAAAGGGTTGGAGTTGGGGGGGATAGTTGCTGGGGTGAGGGAGGTGAGGGGGAGTGAGGCGGTTGAAGGGCATGAAGTGGGTAAGGGGCAGGTTATGGGGAAGGGGGTGAGGGGGGGGAAGGTGAGGAGCGGGGTATACAGAAGGAGGTGAGGAAGGCAAGGGAAGTGATGGGGGTGAGGGGGTCGGGGGGTGAGGGGGCGTTGGGTGTGGTGACGGGTGGTGAGGGAGGTGAAGGTGGTGATGGGAGTGAGGGACGGGAAAGGGGGTAAGGCTGTTGAGGGGGGTAAGAGAGGGGATTGGTGAAGGTGTGTTGGGGTATTGGGAAGGGGTTGGGCGGTGAGGAGCTCGGGGGACAGAGTATGGGGAAAGGGGTGACGGGGTCGGGGGCAGTGTTTGGGTAAGGGGGTGAGGTGGGTAAGGGGGTGGGGGATGGGGAAGGGGGTGATGGGCTCAGGGGGATATGGAGAAGAGGATGAGGGGCTCGGGGGGATAGGGTATGGAGAAGGGGGTGAGGGGGTCGGGGGATAGGGTATGGGGAAGGGGGTGAGGGGCTCGGGGGGATAGGGTATGGAGAAAGGGGTGAGCGGCGCAGGGGGATAGGGTATGGAGAAGGGGGTGAGGGGCTCAGGGGGATAGGATATGGGTAAGGGGGTGAGGTGGGTGCGGAGGTCAGTGGGGGTGCTGAAGTATGGGGAAAGGGGTCAGTGTACCATTACAGCTGCTCTGACCTGAAGCACCCGCTTGGGTAAGCCGGTTTTCTTGGAGAGCTGCTCCCAGTCCTTGCCGTCCGGGTTGTGTTTGATGGCAAAGTAGGACTCCATGGTGCGGAGCTGGTGGTGCTTGAAGCAGGTACGGATGCGTTTCGCCTTCTGCTGGCCACAGTAACGCAGCTCCTCCAGTGGCTGCCCCGTCTCAGGGCAGACTGCAATCACAACACCACAGAGACAGTGTGAGAGACAGAGAGAGAGAGAGTGTGTGTGTGTGTGTGTGTGTGTGTGTGTGTGTGTGTGTGTGTGTGTGTGTGTGTGTGTGTGTGTGTGAGAGAGCGTGTGAGAGAGTGTGTGTGAGAGAGAGAGACAGTGTGAGAGAGTGTGTGTGAAAGAGAGAGAGTGTGTGAGAGAGAGTGTGAGAGAGAGAGAGAGACAGTGTGAGAGAGTGTGTGTGAGAGACAATGTGTGTGTGAGAGAGAGAGAGGGAGGGAGTGAGAGAATGTGTGTGAGAGAGAGAGAGATAGAGAGACAGAGAGAGCGGGAGAGAGAGAGAGAGAGAGAGACAATATCGTGCCTGCTGTCATAAACAAGAGCCATCCCTTCCCCCAGCCGCAAACAGCAACTACAGGAGGCCCATTCAGCCTCCCTCTCACTTGATCAACCCTCTGATATACACAGGGCTTGGCCTGTGTCTTTACCCAGAGAAATAACCCATCTCAATCTCCAATGTTCAATCATTCACTGCACTGTCTTCATGTCGTTTTACGGGAGAGATTTTCAAACTTGCCTGTTGTATGAAGAAGCTTTTCCTCACACCTCTCTTGATTGACTTTTCTCTGGTTTTTCACTTACATCCACTTGATCTCAGCTCCAGCACCAACACAAACAGTTTTATCTGACAGCTATCTGATCAATTCCTGTTAAAATCTTGCAAATCTCAGTCTGATCATCCCTTATCCTCCTAAATATTCCAGGAGAAAGTGAAAACTGAGGTTGCTGGAGATCAGAGTTGAAGAGTGTGTTGCTGGAAAAGCACAGCAGGTCAGGCAGCATCCAAGGAGCAGGGGAATCGACGTTTCAGGCAAAAGCCTTCATCAGGACTGGGCATTTCCAGGAACACACTCTCAACCCTTATCTCCAGCATCTGCAGACCTCACTGTCTCCTAAATATTCCAGTCAATACAAACCGAGGTTACATAATCTCTCCTAACCATCCGGTCTTTTGAGGCCTGTTCTGGGGAATTCACACACAGGTCTCCTTCCTGGGTTAATGTAACACTGTGGTACAGAGCAATGGTGGTACTTATGGTGAGGGAATACAGAGAGGGATGTGAGATGGATATGTTGGGGGGTTGGCAGGGGGAAGGTAGCATTTGCTCAGGAGATGAGGTGTTGAAGAAGATGCTGTACCATGTGGGCTGGTCAGTGGGTTTGACCATCATGAGCTGGCCTCAGTTACCAAAAGGCCATTGATGAACCTTTTCATTCATCCTGTGTCATGGCTGTGGTGACCCAGCGGCTTCCTGGATCATATTGGAGGGAGAACAGGGTCAACCACACAGGGCTAAAACAGAAATTGTTGGAAAAGCCCAGCACGTCTATCAGTGTCTGTAGAGAGAAAGCAGAGTTCACATTTCGGGTCTGATGCCTCTTCCTCCGAACTGATGGTAGCTGGAAAATGTTAGTTCATATGCAGAAGATAAGGTTTGGGGAGAGGGGTAGGGAGTAAACAATAGTTGGGGATAGAGCCCAAAGAGAGAGAAGAGCAGATAAACAAACAAAGGAGTGGATAATGATCAGGTTAGGAGGGTGTTAATGGAGGCTGTTAATGGAGGCTGCTAGTGGTTAACAATGGTTTCTGTGTAATAGCAGACTCTGGGATAACAAGGCCTAGTTGTGTAGGTTGGGCTAAGGACATGGGAAAGCTCAGACCCTCAAGGTTATTGAACTCGATATTGAATCCAGAAGGCTCTCTGAGGGGAAAATGAGATGCTGTTCTTCTAGCTTGTGTTGAGCTTTACTGGAACACTGCAGCAGGCCTGAGACAGAGATGTTGGCCAGGGAACTGGGTGGTGGGTTAAAGGAGCAGGCAACTGGAAGTTCAGGGCCTTTTTTGCAGACAGAACACAAGTGTACAGCAAAGCTGTCACCCAGTCTATGCTTTATTTCCCCAATGTAGAGGAGACCACATTGTGAGCAGCGAATGCAGTAAATTAGATTGCGGAAAGCACAGATAAAATGCACAGGAGTGTGGGACTGTAGCTAAACAAACTGGATGTGGAGGGCAGATTTCACATTTTAATAGATGTTCATCAACCTGGCCATTCAGCCTGACTAGTGTATGCTGGCTATAATGTTCCTCCTACCATCCAAATCTACTAAAGTTATCTTCATTCCCTGTCTCATTTCCCCTGAAGTACATTGATTTGTTTCCTATTATCTGTATTGTTTCCTATTACCTCCCAGTTGGATAAAGTTCATGTCCCTCACTAGTTATTGGTTGTGGATGTTTCAGAATTCTCTGCTGAGTTGCTAGGTGACCACCCAACGTTGTCAACTTTGAGTCTTCCGCTAGCCCACATCAGGAGACATTGTCTCTGTCTCCACTTGAAACAAAACCCTCTCACAACTTCAAACACCTCAACCAGGTCACCCCTTCATCTTCTCTTCCCCAGCGTAAAGAGACCTGGGCCTGTCAATGCATTCCCGACATAAAAATAAAACCCTGCAGAGGCTGGAAATCTGAGATAAAAACAGAGAATGCTGGAGAAGCTCAGCAGGTCTGACTGCGTCTGTGGAGAGAGTTAATGTTTTGAGTTTGATGTGACTATCCTTCAGATCCGGAGTGTTCACTAACATCGTGACATCTGGTATGATCCCCATGAGCACCGTCTCCAGAGCAACCAGCACAGGGCAATTAGACTGATGCAGTATGCTCAGTGTAGTTCAACCAAGCCTGACTGCAGGTTTCATTTAGATTAGATTCCTTACAGTATGGAAACAGGCCTTTCAGCCCAACAAGTTCACACAGACCCTCTGAAGAGTAACCCACCCAGACCCATTTCCCTACCCTATATTCACTTCTGACACTATCGGCAATTTCGAATGGCCAATGCACCTGAACTGCACATCTTCAGAATGTGGGAGGAAGCTGGAGCACCCAGAGGAAACCCATGCAAACACAGGGAGAATGTGCAAACTACACACAGACAGTCCCCTGAGGGGGGATTCGAACCCGGGTCCCTGGCACTGTGAGGCAGCGGTGTTAGCCACCGAGCCACCGTGCTATTTAACTGCCCTACTGCTCAATTCTACTGAAATAAAGGGCTGTGCTTGGGTTGTTGTTCTGTAAAAGGCCTTGCTAACCTGCGATGGAACTTTTCCTGATTGCTACTTTGACCACACTTACTTCCACTAAACCACCTATCCTGACACTTGCCAAGGTGACCTTCCTCCTTCCAAAGCATATGACCTCAAATACATCTGTCCAAAGAGCAGAATCAATGTTTCGGGCATGAGCCCTTGTTCAGGAATGAGCCCTGAAAAAGGGCTCATTCCTGAACAAGGGCTCATGCCCGAAACATCGATTCTCCTGCTCTTTGGATGCTGCCTGACCTGCTGCGCTTTTCCAGCAACACATTTTCAGCTCTGATCTCCAGCATCTGCAGTCCTCACTTTCTCCTCAAATACATCTGTGTTCAACTGTTCATATGCTGATTATTTGCCGAGTTATTCAAGTATGGGAGAAAACTAGAGCACATACACAGGGAGAACATGGCAAGCTCCACATACACACAGTGACCCGAGGCTAGAATTGAATCCAGGTCCCTGGCATTGTGAGGCAGTAGTGCCAACCAGTGAGCCACCATGCCACTCACTGTGCTTTCCTAACTGGGTGACCCTTTATTCTCGATAATGCCCTCTGGTACTAGAATCTTCACAAGGTGAGCCAACTTCTCCCCATCTGCCCTGTTAAGTCCACTTGGAATCTTATATGTTTCAATAAAGTCACCTTTCATTCTTCTGTATTCTGATGAGTATAGTCCCAAACTATTCAACCCCTTCTCACGAGACAGCTCCTCCTTATCTGCTATCAGCTGGGGAACCTTTTCCTGACTGCTGGGGAAAAGAATCCCAGCGACGATCCCAGAACCATTTCCCATGGTTCCCATGTTCTGCTACTTCAAATAACTAACCCTGGACTCCGTCTCTGTGCTTCTTGTCTTGAGACCACATGCCACTCAGTTTCTGGGACTTACTCAATCCTCCTTTACTGGGCACTGTATCAAAGGCTGTTTGAAAAAGTCAGATAACTTACCCTACTATCATCCTCCACTGTCTCCCCCTTTGGAATACATGCTATTCGTTTTTATATTTCTCATTCCAAAGTATTTATTCGTAAATTGATAAAGCCTCCATTATTTTTTCCTACCACTGCTAATGCTGTGCCCAGGACTGTAAGAAACTACAGAGTTTAACACAGTCCAGACTAGAACGCAAGCCAACCTCCTATCCATGGACTTCATCTACACTGCTCACTACCGGGGAATGACAACACCAATCAAAGACCTCCCCCACCCCGGTTATAACTTCTTCCATCCCCACCCGTCATTGAATCATAGAGTCAAAGAGATGTACAGCATCAGGCAGAAGATACAGAAGCCTAAACGCACGCATAGTCTATCCCGCTGTTATTAGAGAGCTGAGTGGACTCTCAAATTTCAAATCTAATGTTGATCTTGCTTTTTGTGCACCTTGTTCACAGCCATAATATTGTATATCTTGCTCTGTTCAATCACCCTATTATAATTGCATGTTATGATCTACACTGTGCTGCACACAAACCAAAACTTTTCACTGTACTTAGGAACATGTGACAATGATAAATCAAATCAAATTAAATTGATTGGTAGACCTTGAACATGCTTTCATAACAGTGGAGTGGAGGAATTTGGTTTGTTAGCCATTGGTGCTCAGGTGGTTCACCTTTTCCTGATGGATTCGTCAATGAGAATACAACACCCTCTGCTAGTCTTTTCCTATTCAGTCATTAGCCAGTCAGTCAGAGCGACAGAAACACCTACCTTGACTGAAGTCGTCTCCCTCGGTGTGGTGCCTGGAACCTCTCCTCTTGCGGGCACTGCCCCTCCGTGTGTGCCAGTCATTGTCCCTTTGACCCACCGAGACCCCTTCATCCACCCTGAAGGCCAGCTCAGAGAGGCCATCCATCAGCCTGGCCTCATCCTCCTGCCGGCACAGCAGCTCAAAGTGGGCCTGGCAGTAGACCAGGCCCTGGCGGGTGCCGAAGAGATCGCCAGTCACCAGCGCCTCACCGCAGATGGCACATGTGAAGCAGCTGACGTGGTAGACCTCCTCCTTTGCTCGCATCACCATCTCCGAGGCTGGGATTCCCAGGTGGCAGCGGGAGCACTGCTTAACGCAAAACCTCCTGGGCAAAAGGAAACGCGACAGCGGTTCATGGCTCTGCAAGTAACCAGATCGATTCCCACCTCCCTCCTAGAAATGGGCATCTGGACTGGCACTCTCAGGGGGCAGTGGACAGGAAGTGCTGCACTGTTGGAGGTGCTGACTCTCAGATGCAGCAATACACCTCTTCAGAGATCTCAAATTCCACGGCCATACACAAAAAAGGAACAGGAAAATAACTGGCCCCCAAATCTCCATCCCTTCCAGAATCCCGATCAATATTTAAGTCTCCACACAAACCACCCCACAGACTGGCTCACCATTACAGACATCCAAAATGTAACAAACAGGTGATGACAATGAGGAAGGAAGTCTGAGGGTACAGGGCGAAATAAACGGATTGGTCAGCTGGACAGACCAGTGGCAGATGGAATTTAGGTTTGAGGTGATGCATTTTGGAAGAGGTAACAAGAAAAGCGAGTAGCAGGGTATTGCCTGGGATGGAGCATGGTCACGATGAAGAGAGGCTGGATAAGCTCAGGTTGTTTTTTTTGCAGTTGATTGAGTTGTCTCACCAACACCCCCCCACCCCCTCCTCCTCCCCTGAGGGCTGCACCAACAAGCCCCTCCCCCTGAGTGCTGCATCAACTTCCCCCACCCCCATCCCAGCAGTTTTAGATTAGATTCCCTACAGTGTGGAAACTGGCTTTTCGACCCAACCAGTCCACACCGACCCTCCGAAGAGTAACCCACCCAGACCCATTTCCCTCTGACTAATGTACCTAACACTATGGGCAATTTAGCATGGCCAATTCACCTAACCTGTACATCTTTGGACTGTGGGAGGAAACCGGAGCACCTGGAGGAAACCCACGCAGACACGGGGAGAATGAGGCTGGAATTGAACCTAGGACTCTGGTGCTGTGAGGCAGCAGTGCTAACTACTGAGCCACTGTGCCACCCCCATTTGTCCAGAAGTAGCTGTTCCCAGTCTAGGTTGGCCAGATCCTGCCTTGTTTTCTTAAAAATCCACCTTTCCCAATCTAAAATCTTTCCTTGGACCACATTTCATTAACAGGTATGAAGGAGGCTTTTGGCACACTGGCCTTCATCAGTCAGGGCAGTGACTATCGAAGTTGGGAAGTTATGTTGCAGTTGTACAGGACATTGATGAGGCTGCACTTGGAGGACTGGCTTCAGTTTTGGTCACCTTGCTGTAGGAAGGATGTTATTAAATTGGAAAGAGTGCAGAAGATGTTCACAAGGATGTTGCCTGGACTCAAGGGTTTTAGTTAGAGGGAGAGGTTGGACAAGCAAGAATTTTTTTTCTGAAGAGCGTAGGAAACTGAGAGGGGAAAATTCCAGAGGTGTATAAGATCATGAGAGACATGCATAGAGTCTTTTTGCCAAGGTTGGGGAATCAAGGACTAGAGGGCATCAGTTTAAGGTTAGAAGGGAAAGAATAAAAGGCAACCTGAGAGGTAACTTTTTCACACAGTGGATGATACGCTTATGGAATGAGCCGCCAGGGGAAGTAGTTGAGGTGGATACATTACCAACTTTTAAAAGGCATTTGGACAAATACATGAAGAGGAAAGGGTTAGAAAGATATGGGTCAAGTGCAGGGAAATGGGCTTAGCGTGGACTGGCATGGACCAGTTTGGGCAAAAGGGCCTGTCTCCAGGCTGTAGGACTGTACGGCTCCATGACTCTACAACAAACTATCCTCTAAATGATGCCTGAATGCCATTTCATCTAGTTATCCCACCTCATTCCCACAAACTAGGTCTAACGTTGTTCCTCCTTTCAAGTTGGAATGAACTGATGTTGTTGGAAAAAGGTTTTCCCAAAAACAGACTAGGAACACACTTTTCCTTTACCCTGCCAATATTCCTAAAAAGGATGAGGGTTCCCGGTTGCATTATGAGGGAAATAGAGTGACAAAACAATAACTGAAAATCTAGTAGCCTGCACCATCCTCTGAGACACAGAGAGAGAGGGAGAAAGAGGGAGAGATGGAGAGGGAGAGAGGGAAAATAAAGGAGTGAGAGGGAGAGAGTGATGGAGAGAGAGGGAGAGAGAGAGTGAGGGTGAAAGAGGGAGAGGGAAAGAGAGAGGGAGAAAGAGGGGGAGAGAGAGGGGGAGGGGGGAGAAAGCAAGAGAGACAGAGAGCACAGTGGACCTTACCTGTAGTAATCATCCTTGCAGTAAATGTCACCGTCTTTTGAGAAACAGGTCAGCTCGGAGCCCAGGGCGAGATCACACACACAGCATTTGAGACAGCGAGCGTGCCACGGCCTGTCCACTGCGAATAACACGTAACGGTCGTAGATGCTCTCTCCACACGCAGCACACACTGCTGCCTTAGCACTGAGGTCATGGCGCAGACCCTGAGAGCAAATGGAGCATGGAGCGGAGTAGGGGAGAGAGAGAGAGAAAAGTAAACTCACCTCATGAAAATCTTTTGTTCCCTTGATTAAACGGTCACTACATTAGCATAGCCCACTGGGGGGCACTGTGACTCAGTGGTTAGCAATGCTGCCTCACAGCGTCAGATACCCGGGTTTGACTCCACCCTCTGTCTGTGTGATGTTTGCACATTCTCCCTGTGTCTGCGTGGGTTTCCTCCCACAATCCAAAGGTATGCAGGTCAGGTGAATTGGCCATATTAAATTGCCCATCGTGCTCAGGGATGTGTAGGTTAGGTGCATTAGTCAGGGGGAAATGTAGAGTAAAAGGGTAAGGGAATGGGTCTGGATGGGTTACTTTTCAAAGGGTCGGTATGGACTTGTCAGGCCAAATGGCCTGTTTCCACACTGTAGGGATTCTCTGATTCTATGAGAGGGAGTGAGGAGGAGCAAAGATGGAGGGTGAGACAGACGCTGAGGGCAAAGAATGAGGTTAAATATACAAGGAAAGGGGGAGTGAGTACAATGTTGTGGAGTGAGGATGAGGGTGCAGGGTCAGGGTGAGGGAATAGAGTGAGGGTAAGAGTGCATCGTGTAGAGTGATGGATAAACTCTTGGAGAGGGAAAACCTACCAAGTCGGGTTGGCAACACAGAGGGGCGTGGGAATAACTAGAAAGCCGGTTCAGCCTGCAGGAACAAACATAATGGTTCGAACGGTCTCCTCGAGTGTTTGAGCTGTGGCTGACTCTCTGTCTCCATTCTCTCTAGTCAGGTTTCAGCTCACAGCCCGATCCCCAATGAGGAACAAGTCATGCCAGGCACCTATCAACTCACCTCCATTAAGGTCATGTCCAGACTGAGGCCATTTTGATGGGAAGCCTCCCTGTCCTCTGGCCCAGCTTCCTGGATTTCTTCCTCTGGGAAGCCCTGCAGCAGCAGGCTGGAATACTGGAAGTTGCAGTCTCCATCCATTCCTTGAAGGGATAGCCCCTGGTTTCAGCGGGAGGGGAGGGAGGGCAGCACGACCTTAAACCCTGGGGCTAGGCCAAGGCTGAGGCCTGGTATGCCACTCAGCCTGGGCAGTGGGTCCTCTCCCTTCGAAGGACAAAAACACAGGCAACTGTTAGTCAAGAACCTTGCAGTGTTTATACTCTATTTTCCATCCCTTATCAACTCGATGTACACCCTCAACTCCTTCCCCCCCCTCCACCCCCAAATTCGTCCACTCGCTCCCAGGACAGCCTGGCCTGTGAAAGTAGGCAGTAACGGGCAGGCAGGGAGCACAGAGCAACTCGTTCTTCAGTGCTGACTCCACATAATCTCACATTGTTCTAAATAAATATCATGGTCAATGAAACATTTCCTTTGAGTCCACGTCTTGAGGCAGGTAGAACGGCAGCCATTTTGCACACAGCAGTTTCACAACAGACAGTGATGCAGACAATAAGGGAGCAAAAGCTTTGTTGAGCATGTATGAAAGGGTGCGATGTGAGGAAATGTGGATTCTGCTGCAGGAGAGAGAGAGCGTTTGACAGAGTCTGACACACTATCCCCACCCAGTCCCACAGGGAGACAGTGTCTGACCCACTGCCCCACTCAGTCCCACAGGGAGACAGTGTCTGACCCACTGTCTCAGCCAGTCTCACAGGGAGACACTGTCTGATACTCTGTCCTCCAGTCTCACAGGGAGACAGCGTCTGACCCTCTGTCCCACCCAGTCCCACAGGGAGACAGTGTCTGACCCTCTACCCCAACCAGTCCCACAGGGAGACAGTGTCTGATCCACTGTCCCACACAGTCCCAGGGGACGACAGTGTCTGACCCACAGTCCCACCCAGTCCCACAGGGAGACAGTGTCTGATCCACTGTCCCACACAGTCCCAGGGGACGACAGTGTCTGACCCACAGTCCCACCCAGTCCCACAGTGAGACAGTGTCTGACCCACTGTCCCACCCAATTCCACGGGGAGACAGTGTCTGACCCACTCTCCCACCCAGCCCCACAGGGAGACAGTGTCTGACCCACAGTGCCCACAGTCCCACAGGGATACAGTGCCTGACCCACGGTCCCACGCAGTCCCACTCAGTCCCACAGGGAGACAGTGTCTGACCCACTATCCCCACCCAGTCCCACAGGGTGACAGTGTCTGACCCACTATCCCAGTCAGTCCCAGAGGGAGACAGTGTCTAATTATCTTCCACATCATTCTACAGGATCATTCCTCCAACCTGGACTCGGGCCTTTGCCCGTCATCTTGAGTGAGAAATGGTATCACCAGGGGAACAGCATTCCCTCAGTACTGCCCTGGTGTACCAGTGGGAGGCAGCAATCATCCAGAGTCTGAGGGAGATGCCAAGGGAGAGGGGAGATGGGGAGTGGGTGTGGGTCCCTGCTGATGGTAAATTGTAAACTCAACAAAAACATTGGGAATTAAAACCTCGCTGTCCATTGTCACAAATGACCTCCAGAGAAGGAATCTGCCATCTTTCCATTTGCATGTGTGTGACTCCAGACCCACAGCAATGTGTCTGATTTTTAACAGGACTGTGAAATGGTCTGGTGATCCATCATATAAAAAAACAAAGGACCAGTTTATAGGTTCAAATCTCTGGAGCGAGACTTGAAACTAGAGCCACGTGACCCGCCCATAGGGATAAAGCATCTGACATCAAATATATTCCCCGCCTCATAAAACAAACCCCAGGTCAAAACAGTGCTGCAGTCAGGGAGCGTCTCAAATGTTCTCTCCCTGCCGCAGGAAGCAAAATGATTCTCAGAGGCTCCCATCATATGTGCCCATGATGTACTGAGGGTGTGCCACACTGACAAGGGGTCAGGACTTAAGGGAGTGCTGCACTGTCAGAGGGTCAGTCCTGAGGGAGTTCCTCAGTGTCGGAGGCTCAGTACTGAGGGAGTGCCTCACAGTTGGAGGCTCAGTACTGAGGGAGTGCCATATTGTCAGAGGGTTTGTGCTGAGGGAGTGCTTCACTATCGGAGGGTCAGTACTGAGGGAGTGCTGCACTGTTGAAGGGTCAGTACTGAGGGAGTGCCGCACTGTCACAGGCTGAGTACTGAGGGAGTGCCGCACTGTCACAGGCTGAGTACTGAGAGAGTGCTGCACTGTCAGAGGGTCAGTACTGAGGGAGTGCCGCACTGTCAGAGGGTTAGTACTGAGGGTGAGTGTCCTGTTGGAGGGTCAGTGCAGAGGGCAAGTGCCTAGTTCGAGGGTCAGTGCTGAGGGATGGTGCCCTGTCGGAGGGTCAGTGCTGAGGGTGAGTGTCCCCTCAGAGGGTCACTGCTGAGAGTTAGTGTTCACTCGGAGGGTCAGTGCTGAGAGTTAGTGTTCACTCGGAGGGTCAGTGCTGAGGGTGAGTTTCCCCTCAGAGGGTCAGTGCTGAAGGTTAGTGCCCTGTCGGAGGGTCAGTACTGAGGGTTAGTGTCCTGTCGGAGGGTCAGTGCTGAGGGTGAGTGTCCCCTCGGAGGGTCAGTGCTGAGGGTGAGTGTCCTGTCGGAGGGTCAGTGCTGAGGGTGAGCGTCCCCTTGGAGGGTCAGTGCTGAGGGTTAATGTCCTGTCGGAGGGTCAGTGCTGAGGGTGAGTGTACCCTCAGAGAGTTAGTGCGAAGGGTGAGTGTCCTCTCGGAGGGTCAGTGTTGAAGGTGAGTGCCCTGTTGGAGGGTCAGTGCTGGGGATTAGTGCCCTGTCGGCGGGTCAGTGCTGGGGGTTAGTGCCCAGTCGGAGGGTCAGTGCTGAGGGTGAATGTCCTCCCGGAAGGTCAGTGCTGAGGGTGAATGTCCCTTGGAGGGTCAGTGCTGACATTAGTGCCCTGTCAGAGGGTCAGTGTTGAGGGTGAGTGTCCTGTCAGAGGGTCAGTACTGAGGGTTAGTGCCCTGTAGGAGGATCAGTGCTCAGGGTGGGTACCCTGTCAGAGGGTCAGTGCTGAGGGTGAGTGTCCCCTTGCAGGGTCAGTGCTGAAGGTGAATGTCCCTCGGAGGGTCAGTTCTGAGGGTGAGCGTCCCTCGGAGGGTCAGTACTGAGGGTTAGTGTCCCCTCAGACGATCAGTGCTGAGCGTGAATGTCCCCTCGGAGGGTCAGTGCTGAGGACGAGTGTTCCTCGGAGAGTCAATGCTGAGGGGTGAGCGTCCCCTCGGAGGGTCAGTGCTGAGGGTTAGTGTCCCTGTCGGAGGGTCAGTGCTGAGGGTTAGCATCCCCTCGGAGAGTCAGTACTGAGGGTTAGTGTCCCCTCAGATGGTTAGTGCTAAGGGTGAGTGTCCCTTGGAGGGTCAGTGCTGAGGGTTAGTGTCTCTGTCGGAGGGTCAGTGCTGAGGGTAAGCATCCCCTCGGAGGGTCTGTACGGAGGGTGAGTGTCCCCTCGGAGGGTCAGTGTTGATGGTGAGTGCCCTGTCGGAGGGTCAGTGCTGAGGGTGAGTGTCCCTCGGAGGGTCAGTGCTGAGGGTGAGTGTTCTGTTGGAGGCTCAGTGCTGAGGGTTAGTGTCCCTCGGAGGGTCAGTGCTGAGGGTGAGTGTTCTGTTGGAGGGTCAGTGTTGAGGGTTAGTATTCCCTCGGAGGGTCAGTGCTGAGGGTGAGTGTCCCCTCGGAAGGTCAGTACTGAGGGTTAGTGCCCTGTTGGGGGGTCAGTACGGAGGGTGAGTGTCCCCTCGGAGGGTCAGTGCTGAGGGTTAGTGTCCCTCGGAGGGTCAGTACTGAGGGTAATTGCCCTGTTGGAGGGTCAGTGCTGAGGGTGAGTGTTCCCTCAAAGGGTCAGTGCTGAGGGTGAGTGTCCCTTGGAGGGTCAGTACTGAGGTTTAGTGTCCTGTAGGAGGGTCAGTGCTGAGGGTTAGTGCCAGTCGGAGGGTCAGTACTGATGAGCTGCTGTTTTTCAGGCAGGATGACCAAGACGCTAAGACTTGCCCAGTTAGGTGGTCAAAGATCCAATGGTCACTATTCTGAAGTGCAGCAAAGGAGTTATCCCCCAGACCCTGGACAAAATGCATCACCTCCCTGGAACCGGACAAACGCACTGGCTGCTATTGCTAAATAAAAACCAAAATAACTGCAAATGCTGGAAATTAAAACAAAAGCAGGAATTCCTGGAAAAACTGGTTTAGTCCTGAGGAAGAGTCACTCGATCTGAAACATTAATTCTGATTTCTCCCCAACACTGACCCTCTGAGGGACACTCACCCTCAGTGCTGACCCTCTGTTTCTGTTTCTGCTGCTGGTTTTGCTGTTCGTGGGAGCGTGCTGTGCATACATGGGCTGCTGATTTTCCTCTAATACAAGGTCGATGAATGCTCATTTTGGAGGGAGTGGTGGGGGGGCAAGGGCCTTTTGCAGCTTGTGAGCTGTTTGAATGTGCTGTTGAAACATGAAATCTCTCTTTTCACCAGTGAGCTGGGGTGATTGTAGCTAACAAATCGAAGACTGCCAGGAAGTGTGTGCCATCTCATCTCACGAGTCTCCACATCGCTCACAAGTTAATTTCCCTTTCAATAGACAGAGCTGGTGAGGATAGGTGTCTCCTCACGGAGAAATAGGAGACAGCCGCAGGTCTTCAAAGGGCCTATCCTTGTGGGAAGAGGATTGGATCGGAGTGGAATGGGCAAAGGCATATCAGGCAAAGCTCTTCCACTACCAGACATCCAAGGGGACACAGTGCACTGTACCATCGCGACTACTGCACCTACAGTCGCTGGGTGGGTCCCGGCATTGATAGAAAAGTGTCCCTTTAAGCGATGTTGCCAATCCCCAGTATGCAGCCCTTTTACACCCGCACTTGATGAGGAACGAACAACGATAAGCCCCAGAAACACAAACTTCATCATCGCCAACTAATCCCATCAGATCAGAGGGGCCTTGAGCGTGCAACTCAACTCAGTCCCTCTGCTATCGATATAACATCACAGATCAGCTGGGTGAAGCTTTGCAACTGCAAAGGGGGAGCTCCTGATAATAAGAACCTGTCACAACAACACAGTGATAAACGACTAACAGCTCTCCCTCTGTCTCCCCTACAGACACACACAGATACACACACAAACGCACAAAGTCATTAAGTCAACAGGTTTCCAGTTTCCGAGAGTTTCACCTGTCAGAAGATGCGCAGTGCCCAGTTATATCCCCACACACACTTGGTTTTGAATTCGATGTGCCCCCAAGGAAGGAAGAAACCGAGAGTCATTTTAAACAAAAGGGAAATGCCGAGGGGAAGAAATGAAGTGACGTTACCTGCTGCTGCTGCTGCTGAAGGTGTTGTCGAGGTGAGTCAGGAAGGGTTGTTTGCTGAAAGAGTGTGTCTCTCTCACCCTCTCTGCCAGGTTAGGACCCCTCCTCACCCCGTGCGCTCAGGAACCCTGCTCCCCTCTGCTCACCTGTTTACATCGAAGAGGTGCTGACAACCCATTGGCTGTTGACTTATTCCCTTGACATTCCCAAAGGACAGCTGATCTATTACCAGGTAATTGGGAGTCTTGGGAGATGAAGGATTGGTGGTTGCGTGTTGAGGGGGAGTGATGGGGGGATGTGGGGGTGGGGGTGGGAGGGAAGACCAGCGAACTGGATCAAATGAGACCTGAAGTATTCCTTCACCTTAACTCTGTCGCTACTGGAACGCCGTAGGCTGATGCACGGGGAGTTGTTCAGGCAGATTCCCAGACACCTTAGTGGCCATTTTGGACCTTTAGTTGACCTTGCATTACCCCTGAGGCTGGAGTTGACCACAAGGCCATATTCAGTCTCTCTGCTGGTTCAAGGTGGGCTGCAAGCTATTCTAGTGAGATGTGCAAATAAATTGGCACAGAGGGTCACCACATATGCAGGCCTATGAGGATTCTTTCCAGACGTGTTGGCAGGTCTTGTTTCTATGACAATGGGAGGTCCACAGGTATTACAAACCATCAAAGTTCAGCATGTATGTGTATGAAGAAAACCTACAACTTATTGACAAGTTAGTCAGCTCCCGATGGTGAGCAGATGGTTTGTTTATAATTATCTGTCCTTTGACACATGCTGAGGGTTATACACTCAGCCATCGAGAGTCCATCAAAGGTGCCGATGGCCTGTGGTTAAATTCCCTCTTGGCAATCCACTTTCTAAAGTGGAATCATTGTTTGCACAAATTAATGATCAGAAGACCGCCTTGAGGAATTGCACGGACACAGCTCCCTCATTCAGCTCCCCTAGCGCTTATAAGTGGAATGTTGAAATCTTTTACATACCATGCTGAAGGTTTGCAGAAGCAGTACGTGGATTATTATCTATATCCCAGTCTATACATGGACAAGAGATACAGCTGATATACAGACACACACACACACTTAAACACAGACTGAGTTACTGACTGATTCCCCAGTCTGTATTGTACATGTACAGGCGCTCATATACCTGTTACCTGTTGTGTTAAGGTCTGACAGAGTAACTCAGCAGAAGCTGTTTCCAGACAGAAAGATCACTGTCCTGAGGACACAGATTTCAGTTGTTAGGCAATAGAGGCTGGGAAGACAATTTGCAGGGGGGTGGTGTTCCTGTGCATCTGTTGTCCTTGCTTTTCTTGATGGTAGAGGTCATTGGTTTGGAAGGCACTGTCCAAATAGTCTTGGTGTATTTCTGCAGTGCATCGTGTAGGGAGATGATTTGGGGATGGTATACACTGTTACTACTGAGGGTCGGTGGTGGAGGGAATGGATGCTTGTGGATGTAGTGCCAATTGAGTGGGATGTCGATAATACCAAGCTTCTTGAGTGTTGCTGCAGTGGGAGTATTCTGTATCACTCCTGACTTGTACCTTTTAGCTGATGGACAGGCTCAGGAGAGTCAGGTGGTGGGTTACTCAGCATAGATTCCCAGCCTCTGACCTGCTCTTGGTTTCCTCTTCTCCTTCCGAGGCCTAGCTCAATGCTTGGAGTCACATGTAGGCCAAATGGGATATCATTATTGAGGCTGAGTTTTTATGCCAACATAAAACATAGAACATAGAAAAATACAGCGCAGTACAGGCCCTTTGGCCCTCGATGTTGCGCTGACTAAAGTCTACCTAACCTACACTAGCCCAATAACCTCCATATGCTTATCCAATGCCCGCTTAAATGACCATAAAGAGGGAGAGTTCACCACTGCTACTGGCAGGGCATTCCATGAACTCACAACCCGCTGAGTAAAGAATCTACCCCTAACATCTGTCCTATACCTACCACCCCTTAATTTAAAGCTGTGTCCCCTAGTAACAGCTGACTCCATTAACAGAAAAAGGTTCTCAGTGTCTACCCTATCTAAACCCCTAATCATCTTGTACACCTCTATCAAATCTCCCCTAAACCTTCTTTTCTCCAATGAGAACAGCCCCAAGTGCCTCAATCTTCCCTCATACGATCTTCCTACCATGCCAGGCAACATCCTGGTAAACCTCCTCTGCACTCGTTCCAATGCCTCCACATCTTTCCTATAGTATGGCGACCAAAACTGCACACAATTTTGTTTAAATTTAAAGCTTATCAACTTTAATTCAAAACTTTAGTACTGTAGTGATTGTAACAAAGTCAGCCATCAGAACCTCATTGAATATGAGTTCCCTGATTGGGGCTGTTGGTCTGGTCCAATCAGGGAGTCCTGGCTGACAGATAAAAAAGGAGTGTCAGAGACTCTGACTCTTTTCTACCTGACCCTGAATGAGGCAGTTAAGGAGTGTTCATGAGTGTATGTAGGGAGACTTAGTGACAGCATATCGGTCTCTGTGGAGTTATTTTGGAACTTTGAAATGCAAGTCCAGGTCTTTTAGTTGCAATCCAATAAAATAACCAATGCACTAATCCATCTTCTATTCAAAGGCTCAGTACAGTCTTGATGGGTCAAACAGCCTCTTTTTGAGTCATCCTATAACTTATTTGACACATGCAGAGAACCTCTCCCCTTTGATCGCTGCTTTAAAAACCCCATCAGCTAAAGAATTGTACCCCCCGTGACACCTTTTACCGAACAATGTTCTCTTCTCCTACTTATTTCACAGGGTCCTGTTTAGGTAGGACATAGGGAGTCTCTGGGAGAATTCCTAGTCTCTGCCTCTGTGGTAAATGGGATTTCTCGCAGTGTAACCTTCTGAACCCACGGTCGACTGTTTCTTTATTTCAAAAATATACTTCATTCATAAAAATATTTTTATATACATACATAGTCACTTACGCAGTTCAGTTCACAAACAAACATTGGAGTTTGACTCTATCCAGCACAGAAACTAGAAACAGACTTTTTTTTAAATTCCAAAATATACTTTATTCATACAAAATACCTTTATATGTATATAGTTACAAATGCAGTTTGGTTCTGTGCAGTAGCATGTCAAGGAAACAAACAAACATTGGAGTTGAACTATCCAAACAAATCAAAAGCATCTCTGATTTGAACCAGAATATATTAATCTACATTTGAGGCACTAGGAGAGTCCAATAACTGAGCAGACCCCCATTTCCCTTCAGCAGGAAGACCTCAGACAGTGGTCTTTCTCCACTGGGCCTTGCAGCAGCTGCCCCAGGCTTTAGTGTGTCCTTTTTATTTCAAACTTTATTCATAGACAATATCTTCATACATACACACAGTCACCAACGCAGTTCAGTTCTACACAGAGGCAGATCAAGGAAACAAAACCGACATTGGGATTTGACACTACCAAAGGTGGACAAAGATAAAAATCACACAACACCAGGTTATTGTCAAACACGTTTACTGGGAAGCACTAGCTTTCGGAGCGCTGCTCCTTCATCAGGTGGTTATAGAGGATAAAGTATTAAGATCTCATGCTCCACAACTACCTGATGAAGAAGTAGCAACCCGAAAGCTAGTACTTCCAAATAAACCTGTCGTTGTGTGATTTTTAATTTTTGAGTTGAGAGTGTGGTGTTGGAAAAGCACAGCGGGTCAGGCAGCATCCGAGGTGCAGGAGAATCAACATTTGGGGCATGAGCTCGTCATCAGGATTTTAACTTTGTCCATCTCAATCCAACACCTGCTCCTCCACATCAAAAATAGAGCAATTAGTGAACACTCACTTACCCTTAAATCTGAAGGACAGTCTACCACAGGTTGACACCAGCAGCATTCCCAGTATGACCAGGGTGACCATGCATTCCATATTTTACAGGATCATCCTGCAATTCCCCCTTGGGTTCATTGTCTAGTGCAGACTGGGGCCATTGTTTTGGAATCTCCAGCAGTGACTGGGAGGCTGCTGGACGGTCTCCTCTTGCCTTGTACATTTTGGTGCCATTGGCCACTTGACCATGACACAGGCTCAGAAGAGGATGGCTCAGGACCTTTATATAGCAAAGTAAAGCTTGGGGCAGGAGTAGGTCATTCAGCCCTCCAAGGTGAAAGTGAGGTCTGCAGATGCTGGAGATTAGAGTCCAGACTGTGGTTTCTGGAAAAGCACAGCAGGTCAGGCAGGTCACAGCAGGAGAGTCGACGTTTCGAGCAAAGCCCTTCATCAGGAATGGGGTTTGTGAGCCGAGGGGGTGGAGAGAGATAAATGGGAGGGAGGCGGTGGTGGGGTGGGGTGCGGTG
Source organism: Hemiscyllium ocellatum (assembly GCF_020745735.1). Classification (NCBI taxonomy): domain Eukaryota; kingdom Metazoa; phylum Chordata; class Chondrichthyes; order Orectolobiformes; family Hemiscylliidae; genus Hemiscyllium; species Hemiscyllium ocellatum. The sequence goes on from NC_083435.1 coordinate 10,318,868, forward strand.
GCTGAGAGTGCAGTAGGTGGATGGAGGTGGAGTTGTGGTGATAGGTACAGAGGAGGCTGGAGCAGACAGATAGGAAGGAGAATGGACAGATGGGACAGATCATGAAGGTGGCGCAGAGTTGGTAGGTTGGATCTGGGATAAGTGGGGGGATGGAAAATAACTAAACTGGTGAAATCCGCCTTGATGCCATGAGGTTGGAGTGTCCAGAGGTGGAAGATAGTGTTTCCTTCTCCCGGGCGTCAGGTGGTGAGGGAACGGCGGCGGAGGAGGCCCAGGACCTGCATGTCCTCGGCAGAGTGGGAGTTGGGGGGTGGGTTGAAGTTTCAGCCATGGGCGGTGGGGTTGGTGGGCGTGGGTGTCCCGGAGATGTTCTCTGAAGCACTCTTTAAGTAGGTGTCCTGTTTCCCCAATGTAGAGGAGACCATATCGGGAACAACGGATACAGTAGATGAAAGGTATGAAAGCGCAGGTAAAACTTTGATAGATATGGAAGGCTCCTTTGGGGCCTTGGATGGAGGTGAGGGGGGCAGGTGTAGATTCAGGTTTTGGCAATTCCTAAGATAGCAGGGTAAGGTGCCGGGATGGGGGTGGGGTGGGCTTGGACCTGACAAGAGCGGAGGGAATGGTCTTTACAGAAATTGGAAAGAGGTGAGGAGGGTAATATAAGCCTGGTGGTGGGGTCCATTTGTAGGCGGCAGAAATGGCGGAGGATGATGCGATGTATCTGGAGGTTGGTGGGGTGGAAGGTGAGGACCGGGGAGGGGGGGGGTTATGTCCTTTTTGTAGATGGAGGATGGGATTCAAGGGCAGAGGTGCAGGAAGTGGATGAGATGCACTGGAGGGTATCATCAACCTCTTGGGAGGGGAAATTGCAATGTTTAAAGAAGGAGGTCATCTGACGTGTTCTGTGGTAGAACTGGTCCTCCTGGGAACAGATGCAGCAGAGGCAGAGGAATTGAGAATAAAGGGTAATGTTTTTTATAGGAGGCAGGGTGGGAGGACGTGTAATCCAGGGAGCTGTGTGAGTCGGTGGGTTTGTAGAAGATGTCAGTGTTGAGTTGGTCACTGTTGATGGTAATGGAGAGGTCCAGGAAGGGTAGAGACGTGTCAGAGATGATCCAAGTGAACTTAAGGTCGGGTGGACTGTGTTGATGAAATTGATGAACTGTTCAACCTCCTCATGGGAGCATGAGGTGGCGCTGATACAGTGATCAATGTTGCGGAGGAAGAGGTGGGGAGTGGTGCTGGTGTAACTACGGAAGATGGACTGCTCTACGTAGCCAACAAAGAGACAGGCATAGCTGGGGCCCATACGGGTGCCCATGGCTATACCTTTGTTCTGGAGGAAGTGGGAGGATTTAAAGGAGAAATTATTGAGTGTGAGGACCAGTTCAGCCAAACAAATGAGAGTATCAGTGGAAGGATACTGGTGGGGACGTCAGGAGAGAAAGAAACGGAGGGCTTGGAGGCCCTGGTCATGGCAGATGAGTGTTTATAGGGATTGGATGTCCATGGTGAAGATGAGGGGTTGGGAGCCGGGGAAATGGAAGTCTTGGAGGAGATAGAGGGTGTTGGTGGTGTCCCGAATTTATGTGAGGAGTTCCTGGAGCGGGGATAAGACAGCATCGAGGGAGGTGAAGATGAGTTCGGTGGGGCAGGAGCAGGCTGAGACAATGAGTCGGCCGGGGTAGTCAAACTTGTGGATCCCGAACATATGTGGGGAGTTCCTGGACCAGGGGATAGGACAGTATCAAGGTGTTCAGCCGTCCAAGCCTTGCCCAATCACTGAACTTATGGCAGATCCAGACTGCAGTCAGGTACAGTGCAGAGGGATTTGGGAATCCTCATCCATTAATCACAAAGAGCGAGCATCCATATTCGGTGGTAATAGGGAAGGTAAATAGAATCATAGCTGTTCTTTCAAAGGGAATGGAATATAAAAGTAGGGAGGGCTTGCTAAACCTATTCAAGGCATTAGTCAGCCTATAACTGGAATAGCTGAATATCAGAACAGTTTTGAGCCCCTTATCTAAGGAAATTTACATATAAAATCACCATCCTCTCACTTCCTCATTACAGAGAGATGGTGATGGTGGATTAACCTGAGGGTCATCACACCTCAGGGAGGGCGGGAGGCGGGATTGGCTGAGAAAGAAAACTCTTCACTGATACAGGAACTGAGTCTCCACTGTTGGCATCACTCTGCATTACCAGCCAGCTGTCCAGTCAACTGAGCTAACCAGTTAAAGATAGATATATAAGTAAGGCAGAGAACGATCACTGGGCTGATAACTGGTCTGCAGGGACTGTCCTGAGAGAAGAGGTTAAATAGACTGGGTCTGTACTCACTGGGATTTCAAAGCATGAGACGAGACCCCAATGAAAGATATAAGCTTCCTAGGGGCTTGACATGGTAGATATGGAGTGGCGAGTCTAGGATCAGAGGGGATCATCTCAGAATAGGAGTCACCCACAGGATGGCACACTGGCTCAGTGGTTAGCACTGCTGCCCCACGGTGTCAGGAACCCAGGTTTGGTGACTGTGTGTGTGTGGAGTTTGCAAGTTTTCCCTGTGTCTGTGCAGGTTTCCTTCCACAATCCAAAGGATGTGCAGGCCAGGTGAATTAGCCATGCTAAATTGCCCATAGTGCATGGTGCATTAGTCGGGTGTAAATGTAGGGAAAATGAATCTGGGTGGGTTAGTCTTCGGAGGGCCTGTGTGGACTTGTTGGGCCGAAGGGCCTGTTCCCACACTATAGGGAATCTAATCTAATCTCCACACCTTAGGCCGAGATGAGGAGGCATTTCTTCAGTAAACATTGTCCAAAAACCCAGACACTGACACTAAAGACGTGGATGGGAAATGGCTGATATTGCTGTTGGACCAGGAACTGGTGTAAATCTCAGGCTCTGACCTTCAACAGATGGTGAGACAAATTCTCAAAGGGAGAGGCAGAGGTGAACGCAGAGTTTTAATTAGTCCCAGAAAGCCCCTTGTTTTGTGTTTCCTTCAAACCAGTGCTTTCAGCTCAGTAATTACAGCTCACAACACTTTACAAAGGACAGCTACCTCCAGGAGCAAATGGAGTGAATGAGCAAACAAATGTGAAAAGAGAGACCAGAAAGAGAGGAATACACAAACTTAGAGTTATTGAGGTAGAGAGACAGAAACAGAGAGAGAGAGAGAGAGAGAGAGAGAAATAAGAGACAAGAGAATAACAAGGAGACAGTTAGAGACAGAGATAGAGGTAAATTGACAGAGACAGAGGGAAATAAAGACAGAGAGATAAATAGAGATGAGAGAGCAAAGCAGACAAATAGAAGAGAAGAAAGAGACATGGGGAAAAGAAAAAAGGATAGTGAGTGATTGGGAGTTATGGAAAATGAGAGATAGAGAGAAATAAAGATAAGGGAGAAAGGCACGAGAGGGAGACAGTACAATAAGTAGGGAGTGCAGAGTGAAGAAAAGCTTGTATTTCTACGCCATCTTTCATGGACTCAGGAAAACAGGATGTACCTGACAGCAATGAAGCTCTTTCTGAGGGGGAGACACGCAGCAAGGAGAAACCCCATCAACAAATTTATGCAAATCAAGCTCCCACAAACAACAGTGAGAATATATTAAAACTTCTCAGTTATTAGTCATGGTAGTCAAATATCTTCACGTTTTCTAAGATTTATGTACAGCGGCAGTGCTGGCAGGAATAAAGTACATCCAAAGAGGGAAGGAAGACCTTCATTTAAATGTTTTATCAGAAAATCAGGATCTCAAGTGGTGTGGTACTCCCTCAGCACTGAACCTCTGACAATGCGGCACTCCCTTTGCACTGACCCTTTGTCAGTGCGGCATTCCCTCAGTGCTGACCCTCCGACAGTACGGCATGTCCTCAGTACTGACCCTCTGACAGTGCAGCACTCCCTCAGTACTAATTCTTTGACAGTGCAGCACTGTCTCAGTACTAACCCTCTGACAATGAGGCACCTCCTCAGTACTGATCCTCTGACAGTGCGGCACTCCGTCAGTACTGACCGTCCGACAGCACAGCACTCCCTCAGTAGTGACCCTGTGACAGTACAGCACTCCCTCAGTACTAATTCTCTGACAGTGCAGCACACTCTCAGTCCTGATGTAGGGTTATGCCCAAAACGTCACATGCCTTGCTCCTCAGATGCTGCATGACCTGCTGTGCTTTTTCCAGTTCCACCCTTTATCGAATCTGACTTCTGCAGTCCCCACTATCTCTCAGTACTGGATATCTGACGGTTCTGAATCTTTCTTGTTTCAATGAAATTGCCCATTAATTTTGTGACCTCCTCAGCATTTCAGTCCAGTTGCCTCAGCTGCTCATTACAGAAGAAGCTTCACATCCCAGGGACAATCTCATGAAACTTAGTTGGAGCTCTCCTCCTTAAATATGGAGACCAAAACTGCATACTGTATTATGGCTGTGATCTCACCAAAGTCCTGGACACTTGTAGTAAGATTTACTCCTGTACTCTAACCCCTTTGAAACAGAGACCAATGTGCCATTAGCCATCCTAATCTCTTACTACACCTATTTGTTAACTTTCTGTGTTCCTTGTATGAGCAAAACTCGGCCTCACAATCATGAGCGTTTACAATAAAAGCAACGTGCTATGGAAGGTGGGAATCTGGAATGAGAACAAGAGAAAATGTTGAGAAGTTCTGTGGTTTAGCAGGATCTGTGGAGGGAGAATTAGAGTGAATGTTTTGAGTCCAGTCTGATTGTCCCTCTGAAGGTGGATCAGACAGCATTTGAGGGGGAATCGGTTTAGCACAGTTGGTTTGCAGAGCGGTATGATGCCAATAGCGTGGGTTGAATTCTCATCACCGGTTTGAGGTTACCATGAAGGACTTTCCTTCTCAACCTCTTCCCTCGCCTGAGATCCAGTGGCCTTGGGTTAAATCACCATCAGTTGCTTCAGTCTAATAAGGGAGCAGCCCCAATGATCTGTTAAGACTATGGCGACACAACAATACTGGACTTGAAATATTAATATTTGCAGTTTTCAGATCTTTCAAAATGTATTTTATTGTTCTTTTCTTATAACCAGAGAGAATAATTTCACATTTCCCTACATTATATCCATCTACCATCTTGTGCCCACGTTTATAACTTGTCTGTCTGCCTTCACAGCCTCTCTGTTCTTCCCCATAGTCTACCTTTCAACTTAGTGCTGTCTCATCAATTAACTTAGATAATTACTCACTGTCTCTTCCATCCAATAATAACAATTGTAAATAGTTAAGGCCCCAGCCCTGATCTGTGTGGCTCTAAGTGAATCTTGATTGCGAAGGTGAAACTGCTACATTTATGCCCCGGACTGCTTCATTCTGTTAACCAATTTTCAGTCCATGCTGATACATTAGCCTGAATTCCATGAGCCCTTGTTTAAAAGCAAAACTCCCCCTGTTGCCGCAAAGTCTAAATAAAAACAGAAAACGTGGGAGTGGGACTGGCAAAATACGTCGTGAGAGAAACAGAGTTAATATTTCAAATCGAGTCTGTTCAGGGACAAATAGTGAACTCTCTCCCCCAAAACCTTGCTGCACCCGAGGCTTAATGGCAGTTTCAGTGACTGAGTTGGATTCTTATCAAACAATTCTACTATCGGTTAGAAAGCCAAGATGATTTGTCAAGGTCTGATGAAGTTAAGGAAGAGGAAGCTGAGAGGAGATTGATGTTTTCAAAATAGTAACAGTTCTGGGCAGAGCAGATAAGAAGGAACTGATTCCATTAATGCAAGACTCCAGAACCAAAGGATGAGTCAAGATGACCATCGAAAGAATTAAGGTGACATGAGGATAAATGGTTACAACCGATTGGTTATAATCTGGAGTGGGCTAACCACAGCTGGAGTATTGTGTAGAGTTGTGTGTGCCACATTATAGGAAAGATATGAATGGACTGGAGGGAATGAGGAAGCAATGAAAAAGCATGATTTCAAGTCTGAGAAACATCAGTCATGAGGGATAGATTGAAGACGTCGGGACTGTTCTCCTTGGAGAGAAAGAGGCTGAAGGCAGATCTGATTGAGATCTTCAAAATCACGAGTGGGCTGGACAGTGTCATTAGGGAGAAGTTGTTCCCACTTGTAAAAGAATAAAGAATGGGAGGGCTTCGATTTAAAGTGATGATCAAATGAAGCAATGACAATGTGAGAAAAACATTTTTTTTTGCATAGCGAGTATTTAAACTATGGAATACACTGCCTGGAAATGTGGTGAAGGTGTGTTCAAATGAAGGGCATTGGGTGAATTCATGAGGCTGATGAATGATTATTTAGATAGAAATGGTTGGCAGGGATACGGGGAAAGGGCAGGAAATTAGCACCAGGAGCTTGAACCAGTAGAGTCATGAGTGGCCAAATGGTGTCCTGCAAACCTGTGATTGTGTGTGGTGGAGGAAGCATCAATACTCTTTTCAAAAGAGAATTGGATCATAATATGAAATAAAAAGCAAAACTGTGATTCCGCAGGGGAATGACTCACAGTAATACAGAGCAAGAGCCAGGCTAACATCCTGAAGACTTGGCATCAAACTTTACTCTGACAGACACAGTCATCGAATCGTAGAGATATACAGCACAGAAACAGATCCTTCGGTCCAACTCGTCCATGCCAACCAGATATCCTACATCAATCTAGTCCCATTTGCCAGCACTTGGCCCATATCCCTCTAAATGCTTCCTGTTCATATCCCCATCCAGATGCCTTTTAAATGTTGCAGTTGTACCAGCCTCCACCACTTCCTCTGGCAGCTCATTCCATACACGCATCGCCCTCTGCATGAAAAAGTTGCCTCTCAGGTGCCTTTTAAACCTTTCTCCTCTCACCCTAAACCTATGCCCTTGAGTTTTTTGACTCCCCCAACCCTGGGAAAAGACCTCACCGACTTACCCTATCCATGCTCCTCATGATTTTATAAACCTCTATAAAGTCACCCTCAAGGTAAACAACACCAGCCTATTCAGCCTCTCCCTGTAACCCTGGGTAACCTCCAACCCTGGTAGCATCATTGTAAATCTTTTCTGAACCGTTTCAAGTTTCACAACATCCTTCAGGTAGTAGGCAGACCAGAATTGAACAGAGTACAGGTCGTTCTGCTATAACGCACGTTTCAATAATGCTAATCTGCAATTGACAAGTTGGGGACATTGTTTATAAAATGCAAATGTTTAGAGTGTGTCTTGGCTGTAATGCAGTTACAGCGCGAACACTTTAAGTGCTGTTTCTAAAGTGCAATTTTCCTACAATTTGGGTTTGCACAAGAATGCAACCATTGCTTTATAGGAGAATGTATCCCAGATTTAAATTCAATAAGAATCGGGAATGAAAAGTTACTCTGGCGGAGACCATGTAACCACTATTGATTATCCAAAAAAGGACATCTAGTGCAGGAAATCCTTCAGGGAAGGAAGTCTAGCACCTGGTCTGGTTTAAATATGACTCCAGGCTCACATCAATGTGGTTGCCTGTTAACTGCCCTCCAGACAATTAGGGATGGGCAACAAATACTGATGCCTACTTCTCTTGAAAGAATTTGTACAAGGTCGCACGCAGAGCAAACTGTAGCGGACATGATGGGCTGAGTGGCTTCCTTCTGGAAGGTGTAACCATTCGGCAATTTCCTGGGGATATGGCCTCAATATTCTTCCCTCTCCAGATCACTATCTGAGAATCTCCTACCTATTTTCCAAAGGGCTCCATGTAAGAGGGCACACATCCTTCAGGAGGATGTGAAGGTGGACAATCCGGCCATTCCAGGAATGTTGTCCCCGCAGTTGGATTATCTCGCTTCTGGCTTCCACTCTGGGGGTCAATCATTGTCACAGAGCATAAAAATAGCAATAGAGAAGTCTTAAAAGTTTGTGAGAAGATTTGTAGCTCAGGTGCTCGTTGTTGTGGTTCTGTTCGCCGAGCTGGCAATTTGTGTTGCAGACATTTCGTCCCCTGTCTAGGTGACATCCTCAGTGCGAGGGAGCCTCCTGTGAAGCGCTTCTGTGTTGTTTCCTCCAGCATTTATACTGGTTTGTCTCTGCCGCTTCCGGTTGTCAGTTCAAGCTGTCCGCTGCAATGGCCGGTATATTGGGTCCAGGTTGATGTGTTTGTTGATAGAATCAGTGGATGAGTGCCATGCCTCTAGGAATTCCCAGTCGAATTCATGTTGCTTGTCATCTGCATGTGTGGCTACTAAGGATAGCTGGTCGTGTCGTTTCGTGGCTAGTTGGTGTTTATGGATGTAGATCATTAGCTGTCTTCCTGTTTGTCCTATGTAGTGTTTTGTGCTGTCCTTGCATAGGATTTTGTACACTACGTTGTAATTAATGCCTGAGGAATTCCTGATGAAGGGCTTTTGCCAGAAACATTGATTTTCCTGCTCCTTGGATGTTGCCTGACCTACTGTGCTTTTCCAGCATCACTCTAACCTAAACTCTGATTTCCAGCATCTGCAGTCCTCACTTTCGCCTTACATATCTTGCATGTTGACCCACAATGGAATTGAAGACACAGAGTCTTTCCAGTCCATCCAGTCTGTGCTGGCTCTGTGAGTCCAGTATCCAGTCAGTCCCATTGCCCTCACGCTATCCTCATAGCCTTGCAAGTGACCTGCCCTCCAGTGCCCAACATTGATGATCTCTGCTTCCAACATCCTTCACAGGCAGAGAACTGCACTCACTGTGCGGTATAGATTAACCCTGACGTTGATAAACATGAATCACCATAGGTTAGCTTGGAGGGACAGCAGGGCATTAGGAAGGTGAATGGAACAATGGCCTTGATTGCAAATGGAAAGAAGTACAGAAGTGTGAAATCCTCACTACAATATCCAATGTATAGGTAAGATCATGCTGAGAGTAGTGTTGCAGATTTGGTTTCCTTAACTGATAGGTATACACTTACATTGGAAACATAGTGTCACAGAGATGTACAATGCAGAAACAGAAATCGTCCATGCTGATCAGACATCCAAAATTAATCTAGTCCCATTTACCAACATTGACCCATATCCCTCTAAACTTTTCCTATTCATAAACCCATCCAGATGCCTTTTAAATGCTGTAATTGTACCAGCCTCCACCACTTCCTCTGGCAGCTCTTTCCCTACACGCACCACCTTCTGCGTGAGCAATTTGCCCCTTAGGTCACTTTTAAATCTTTCCCCTCTTACCTTAAACTTATGCCCTCTAGTTTTCAATTCCCTACCCTGAGGCTATTTGCCTGACTCATGATTGTATAAACCTCTACAAGGTCACCCACTCAAGAGAAGATTTACTTGGCTAATTTCTGGGATGTAAAAAATGAGGTCTGCAGATGCTGGAGATCACAGCTGCAAATGTGTTGCTGGTCAAAGCACAGCAGGTTAGGCAGCATCTCAGGAATAGAGAATTCGACGTTTCGAGCATAAGCCCTTCATCAGAATGAAGGGCTTATGCTCGAAACGTCGAATTCTCTATTCCTGAGATGCTGCCTAACCTGCTGTGCTTTGACCAGCAACACATTTGCAGCTAATTTCTGGGATGAAGAGGTTATCTTCTTAGGAAGCGTTTTGGGAAAGCAAAGCTTAGTAGGACGTACACACTTAATGGTAAGGTCCTAGGGAGTGTTGCTGAACAAAGAGACCTTAGCGCAAGTTGAAAGTAGAGTTGCAGGTCAGAGTATTGAGTACAGGAGTGGGGATGTCATGTTGTGGCTGTACAGGACATTGTTCAGGCCACTTTTGGAACATTGTGTGCAATTCTGGTCTCCTTCCTATCGGAAAGATGTTGTGAAACTTGAAAGGATTCAGAAAAGAGGTACAAGGATGTTGCCAGAGTTGGAGGGTGTGAGCTATAGGGAGAAGTTGAATGGGCTGGGGCTGTTTTCTCTGGAGCGTCAGAGGCTGAGGAATGACCTTATAAAGGTTTATAAAATCATGAGGGGCATGAATAGGATAAATCGACAACAAGTCTCTTCGCTGGGATGGGGAGTCAGAACTAGAGGGTATAGGTTTACGGTGAGAGGGGGAAGATATAAAAGAGACCTAGGGGGTAACGTTTTCACTCAGAGGGTGGGACATGTAAGAGGATGTGGTGGAGGCTGGTACAATTACAACATTTAAAAGGCTAATACAATTGCAACATTTAAAAGGTATCTGGATGGGTATATGAATAAGAGGGGTTTGGAGGGATATGGGCCGGGTACTGGCAGGTGGGACTAGATTGGGTTGGGATATCTGGTCGGCATGGATGGGTTGGACCAAAGTGTCCTTTTCCATTCTGTACCGTATATCTCTATGACTCTATGCCTTTAAGAGTTGAGCAGATTGGATTGAAACTCATTGGAAATTAGAACAATGAGATGTGACCTTATGCTGAAGCATATTTGGCTGCTGAGAGGATGCTTCTCCTTAAGGGGCAGTGTAGTGGGAGGGTGCACAGTTTAAAATTAAGGGCTCTCCCATTTAAAATGAAGGTAAGGACAAAGCAATCCTGATGAAGGGCTTTTGCTCGAAACGTCAATTCTCCTGCTCCTTGGATGCTGGCCTGATCTGCTGTGCTTCTCCAGTACCGTACTCTTGACATTGGACATTGAAGGCTGAGTTAGATTTTTGATTAACAAGGGAATGAAGGGTTTTGGAGGATAGGTAGGGGAGTGGCATTAAGGCCACAAATCATATCAGCCACATAGGATGGGCTGAATAGCTTCATCCTGTTTTTTTTTCTGATTGAATAGGTAAGTGCCCTTTTCTCTCAAGAAGGGAAAATGTGGTCTAACTTGATTGGGGGGCGGGGGGGGCGTTTCAAGATTAGGGAAGGGGATTATGGACCTAGAGGAAGTGATGCAAAGACACCACAACCAGTGACTTAGACATGACACGATCACGATGAACAAAACAGGGAATTCAGGAGAAAATTGAAACAGTGTAAGCTTAAGAATCAGAATTGGGAAGAAGATATCAGAGGAATATTGAGATGACCAAGTGGGGATGGCTGGTACAGAGTATAAATGAATATTGAAGCAGGTTGTTGGTTTGTTTAAGGTTTAAATTCTAATGAAAAAGTCACCTTGACTCAAAACGTTAGCTTGCTTTCTCTCCACGGATGCTGCCTGACCTGTTGTGATCCCCAGCATTTGTTTTTTACTGTATTTCAGACTTACCTATTTTAGCCATGGATCACATTGAACGGATTATTTTATTGCATTTGCAAGATGAAAGCCTGTTAAGAAAGAAGGAAACTGTCAAACCTCCCCATCATAACACTGAGTCCCTGTTTTTTTAGAACTCACTGAACTTTGCCTGCAGTGAAATTCAGCTCATTCTGTCTCACAATTCCCGCTGACTTCCCCACTTAATTGGCGGCCGTTGGGACCCAGAGAAAGTTAATGCGATTATACTGCACAATTGCCACAAACAAGCGACCCTCTGACATTGCGAGTCACCCAGAGTGAGGGGGTGGGGGAATGCTGTAAAGGGAGTAAACAGACAACAGGCAGCAGACTGTGAGGGGCCAGAAGTTTAGCAAGTCATGTGAGCAAGCTCTTACAAACAAGTGCTGTATCAGTGGGACAGGGTGGGTCTCACACACACTTGGGATGCAATTTTAAAATTCTCTTCCAACGGTGTAAGTGAAAAGGTTAAAAAAACCCTTGACCAAGAGAGCAACGTTGGAGGTCTTATGGTTTTATTGAAACGTTCAATCGAGGTCCTTTCAAGTGGACATGACAAATCCCATGGCCACAATATGAATGAAATGCAGATGACATTTGCGTAGGTCGGTATTTTAATCCAACAGACATATGGCCATTATTTTATTACTAGTTGTGGGAGCTGATTGCCACAAATTAGTTGCTGTGCTTCCCACAACACTACAGCTGTCACTACACTTCAAACGTTGTCAATTATGGATTGTGGACTGAGGTTGTGAAAGGCATGAGATAAATGCAAGGCTTTCTTCAGGGCCTTCCAAAGGGCATGACTATTTATAAGTGCCATAAATGTTGCGTTAAAACCAAAGGCCTTAGCTGACAGAAGGATTCCAGGTGTTTTACAGATGAAAAATGGTACAGGAAGAGGGAGCAGAAAGGATCATTTTAAGTAAGAGTAAAGAAATGTAGATTTAATAAAGCTTGTTTTCAAGTGTGCAAAGAAAACGATAGCAGTGAGATTGAAGAAATTGTGGTGGTTCTCAGAACAAAGAAAGGGTGATACATATTCCAAATTATGAAGGTTTTTGACAAGGAGAGAGGGAGAAACCAGATACCCAGAGTTAAGGCGATTGTTAAAAGACCCAGAAGAGAGGTGAAGACTTTGTTGGATTACACAGCAAGTTGTTATGGTGTGGAATGTACTGCCTGTTCAACCGCTGGAAATGATTCAGGAATAAAGGAGCAGTTGGTTGAGCCTATATGGAGGGACAATGGGTGTTTGGTTGGTGGGGGAGGGGAAATTAGATTAGATTACTTACAGCATGGAAACAGGCCCTTCGACCCAACAAGTCCACACCGACCCACCCAGACCCATTCCCCTACACCTAACACTACGGGCAATTTAGCCTGGCCAATTCACCTAACCTGCACATTTTTGGACTGTGGGAGCACCCAGAGAAAACCCACACAGACATAGGGAGAATGTGCAAACTCCTGAGGCAGGAATTGAACCCAGGTCTCTGGTGCTGTGAGGCAGCAGTGCTAACCACAATGCACTGTGCCACCCAATGTGCAGGAGGGGGAGCAAAGCCGATTGGACAATCATTTCAAATGACTCATACAGGCAGGATGGGCTGATTGGCCTTCTGCCTCAATGTATGTCTCTATGTGTCAGAGATCAGAGACAGCCAACTGTTTCACATCTGGAGAAGTTACCTCAGACACATTTTCACAGAATGACGCTGTATGGCATTGAATAAAAAGACATTCCTAACTACCACCTATTACATGTAACACACAACACAGAAACATCCTATTCCTGGTGAAGGGCTTTGCCCGAAACGTCGATTTTCCTGCTCATTGGATGCTGCCTGACCTGCTGTGCTTTTCCAGCACCACTCTGATCTAAACTCTGGTTTCCAGCATCTGCAGTCCTCACTTTTGTCACAGCACAGAAACAGGCCATTCAGCCCACCTCATCTGTCCTGGGGTTGAAGTACCATTGTATTCACCACAGCTCAGCCTTTCTATTGATATTTCAATTGCCTTTACTCATCTCTCCTTTCAACTGTACCCAACTTATACACCTTAACCACTCTTTATGGTTGCAAGTTCTCAGCATTTCCTCAGTCAAGACACTTCTCTTAAAATCCCAACCTCGTGGTATTATGGCTCAATTATTAATCTGGAGACACAGCTAATCTTCTGGGGGCCTGGGTTCGAATCTTACCACAGTGAAGAAACATCTGGAATTAAGAATCTAATGATGAATATGAAACTGTTGCTGGTAGTTGGTAACGTAAAAGTATGGGTTCACTAATGCCCTTTTGAGGTGGAAACTGATGTCCTGAACTGCTCTGGCCTCCATGTGACTCCAGACCTACAACAATGTGGTTGATTATGGGTAATTTGAGATGGGCAATAAATACTGACTTGGCAACATCCCGAGAAAGAATAACAAAAATGGTATTTTCACTTCCTCCACTGCTTCCATGACCTTTCCATGCTATCGAGCTGGGTTGCATACACAGTAGAATGATTGAACAGTCCATCACTTGTTTCATGAAGTTACTTTGCCTCATTTCGCCTCTGGTTCATTTGTCAATCACCTTAAAACTGGGCCCTCTGATTGTCAAAGTGTCAGCTAGCAGAAGTGATGTCTTGTTTGTGGCAGTACCTGATTACAAGTATTTTCTTGAATGAAAAGAAGAAAATATTCCATTTGTAAGGCACTCTTTATAACAATTGCACTTATGAAGTGTAACCACGGTTGGAAAAATGGCAGCCAACTTACAGATAGCAAGCTCCTACAGGTCATGATCTATAATCCTGTTTCTTGGTGATGATGCATGGAGTGATAAATATTATTCAGCTCCTCCCCCTTTGCTTGTCTGAAACAGTGACCAAGGGACCTTTCACATCCACCTGAGAAGGTGGAAAGGGCCTTCATTTGAAAGTCAGTACGTCTGCCAGCCTTAATCACTCTGCTCAAGTCCTGGGGTGGGAACTCGAACGCACGAATCTCCCACCTCAGGAGCAGGAGCGCTAACCACACCTAACACAGGTCAACTCTCGTCCCTTTCTAAACCCTTCACAATCTAACAAATCCCATCCACGTCTTCTCAAAATACTCCGTTTAGAAGGTCGATGTTATTCTGTTTGAAGCACAAGTTTGAAATGGCCCGTTGTGGGAGAGGCAGAAAGCAGAGACGCCACACACACACATACAGATGCACCGTGTTAACGTGACAAACTTTAATTGCTCCCAAGGGAAGTGCCACTTTATGCTTGGTTGTCCTGGGCAATCCATCCGCTGATTCCATGGAGACTGTGTTACCAGGTGAACACAAGCAATTTACAATTAACAACTGCATACAATTAACTGACATCTTCTCCCCATTAGAACTGAAGTTAAAATGTAAAAGGGCGAAGGGATAATAAAAATGATCCACATTCCAGGGCTGCGAGTGTTTGAATTCAATTAAGACACAAAGATGTACAACCTTTATATCACCGGCCTCAGTTTAATTTAACAGCCCATTCAATTCACATTCACCTTGTTGTGGCTCCTGCAACACCTCTCACATACAGCCTTGATAGAATGACATTTTGTTCTGACTATCACCACAGGAAGAATGCAATTATACTTGGAAGCGATCAGAGGGACATTGCAAAGATTGGGGATTTGCAGCAATCAGGAAAGACTGGGCAAGCACAATGTTTACTTGGAGCAGAGGAGGCTGAGGGGGCATTTAATTGAAGCATACAAAGTTATCAAGGTTATGTCTACGTACACTGGATGGGAAGAACCTTTTCTGTTAATTCTCACAGGTTATACATAGAAAAGTGACAACTAGGAGGGGAGCTGAGGAGTATCCCTTTCATCCAGTGCCTTAAAGCCTGACAGAGGTAGAAACTCTCCTCACAGTTAACATATCCATCTATAGGATCCTCACTTTGAGGTGACTAACCTATTGACATATTGGACAGGAAAGCCTTTCTCTTCATCCATTTTTTCCCCCATTGCTGCATCTTTCACAACCTCGGGATGTCCCCAGGGGCTTCACAGTTAATTAACTCTTCACCACAGACCATCTGCATAGCAAGATCCCACAAACCTGTTGACTAGAAAGTCTGAAAATGTGTTGCTGGAAAAGCGCAGCAGGTCAGGCAGCATCCAAGGAGCAGGAGAATCGACGTTTTGGGCATGAGCCCTTCTTCAGGAAACTAGAAAGTCTGCTTTGCTCAGCACTTTTGGTTGAGAGATGAGTATCATACCAGGATACAAGGGGTAATTCCTGCTCAGGCTCAGTTTAATATCTCACCTGAGCTATGGCCCCTATCTCTATCCTGGTGTTACCTGGCTCAATTATGGGCTTGACATTCTGAAGCCAAAGATCAGTCATGATTATACTGAATGGAGAATTGCGTTTACGGGGCCAAATGGTCTACCCCATTCCCATATTTGACATTCTTATAATAGCTCCGCCCCACATACAAACCTTAGTAACAAGGGGACAGGTGTCGGAAAATCATGAGATCATCATCATCTTCGAATCTTATGGACAACTCCTGCACCATTCCTTCCTCAACATCCTCGAACATCATGAGCAATCAGGAGGGCCATTGCCAGCTTCAGTTTTCAAAAGAATCGGCTGATGGCAATCCAACGGAGGTCTTCAAAATTATGAAACATTTTGATAGAATGTGTACAGCCCAAGAGTTTCCTCATATGGTGAAGAGTTAAACTGGAGACTGTCAACATAAGCTTATCATCGGGAAACCTGAAGAGAGGCATAATAATCTCTTTCTCAAGGTCTGACAAAAGGAGAGAAAGAAAATGCTTTCCTCAGAGAGTAGTGAGAGTGACGAAATGCTGGACATGTCAACTCTCCTGCTCCTCAGATGCTGCCTAATTGGTTATGCTTTTCCAGCACCACACTTTTTGACTCTACCACAGGGAGGTGAATCAGACAGATTTCTGTAAGGGGAGGCTTGGCAGCTATATGAGGGAGAAGGGAATTGATGGTTATAGATTTAGCTGAGGAAAGATAGTAAGGGGCTTCAGTGGTGCATAAACACCAGTATGGCCTGATGGGCCAAATGGTCTTTTTCTGTTCTTCTTATTCCATGCAAATCAATTGTTCCTTTTGCGAGCTGTGTATTTAAATCTTTAACATGCATAGTGGAGGTAGAACTCACATCATTTAACAACAATCTATCAGTAGGTGCTCCTGCTCTTCACTGTTGGCCCTGAAAGTGACCTGTATCTGCAGCTCATGTCTGAGTGGCTCTCTGTCTCCTTCAACCCTCTCTCTGAAGGTGACAAACTAGTGTGCAGCTGCTAACATTCCCTCATCACATCACCCCCAACCTGCTGCTCCTGTTGGAACCAACAGCAAAGTGTCCAAACGTGGAAGCAGAACATCCAACCTTGTCCTTCAGGCAAACTTGAGCCAGCTACGGGGGGAACCAAATGGCCACCGGGAGCAGGGGCCACTTCCCTCTGCCTGCCCTGTGTGTGTTATTGCCTTGTAACCTACTCCATACAGCACAGAATCTTCCACTGAAGGGAGGATATAGTGGTATTGGAGTGGTTATAGTGTAGATTTATCAGTATGACACCCAGATAAAAGATCTAACGTATAACATCAAATTACACAGACTGGGCTTGTATCCTTTTGAGTATACAGTATATGATTAAGGAATGATCTAATCAATGCATTTAAAATGATTAGGAGAGTTGGTGGACAGAGACTACTTCCTCTGCTGCAGGTGGAGCCCAGAACCAGGAGGCATCAGCTTCATATTAGAACGAGGCTGTCTGAGTGCAGGGTAGAGGTGGAGCAGGTGATGGATTGAGATCAGGAAGCACTTCCTTCAGAGTAAAGTCTGGAACACTCTCCGCTACTAAACTATTACAGCACACTGGGTGTGGCATCATCATCATCATCATCATCATCAGTTTAAACTTTCACAACTGAGATTGATAGATTTTAAAGTTTCAAGGACTTTAAGGTACAAGACAGGTCGATAAAGAGAGAAGTCTAATTGAATGGCAAGGCATGTTCTGAAGGGTCAGAATGGCCTGGACTGAATAAGGAAATTAATGGAAGGGTGATTTTGTCTCTCTCTCTCTCTCTGTTCCTAGCTCCCCATTCCCGCCACCCCCTCACTTTTTGAGTGAGCATTGCCCTTAACAGGGACTTTGCTTGTAAATATTCAATTGGCCAAATGAAGCCTTTTCCTGGTGGTGGAGAAAAAACGTGTATGTATTTAATAATGAAGTCTATTCACAATGGTGTGGACATTTTTCTGTCTCACACAAAAAAACCCACACGTGATTCAGGAAAAAGAAAAAAAAAGCAGACCCAGAAGAAAAAAATGCAAAAGAGATCGGAGCAGCCGTTTTGTGGCACAGCGGTAGTGTCCCTACCTTGGAGTGAGAGGCCCAGGTTCAAGTCCATGAAGAGACAAGGGCAGTTTTGCTTTTGGATCTCTCCACAAACAGTTGAGGGACTATGGTCACATTGTTTGAGTACTTGATGCAGAGGTGCATGTGATTCTGAGTGGGTGCGGGTGAGTATCAAGGGGACTGTCTTCCATCAGACAGACAACAGAAATGGTGAGGTTACACTGTGTACAGCCGCACATTTCACAGTGACACTCACCTCCAAGGCAGTTTCAATGGTGATATCACTGGGAGTGGTAATTCAGAGAACCTGACTTCAAACCTGGCATTGAGATTTTGAAATATTTAATCAAATATTTAATCACAGCCTTTGGTAAAAGTGGCTGTGAGGAGAAAGTGAAGGCTGCAGATGCTGGAGATCAGAATCAAGAGTGTGGTGCTGAAAAAGCACAGCCGGTCAGGCAGCGTCAAAGGAGCAGGAGGGTCGATGTTTTGGGCATAAGCTCTTCATCAGGAATCTCGTGGCTGTGAAGCTGAAAGTGAAGTCGAACAGGGTTACGAGATCCCTTTTAAGGGCAAAAACCCTTGATTCTATAGCCAGTATATGACTTGAGTCCTACACCAATCTCCCTATGATATAGGTGAACACACAATAAGTGCCAGTCACGTGTATCTGCCAAGAATAAATGTAAACAAAGGTTTTGGAAAGTTTGCTTCCACTGCAGCTATGAGGGAGTGAATGGGCTTTGTGTGTTTGCCAGCATTGTCATGCCTGCTTTTGTTTGTTGAACAATGATAGCTCTGTCAGGAAAAGCTCCCTGTAATATTGCTCTTCTCCTGCCTCACCCGAACAGCCCCTGGTCACTGTAGAGGATGAGTTAAGACAAGACACACCAAACTCCTGACCTTTCTGTCTGCCATTTGCTAAGGCCTCAAAAAATGCCTTCCAATAGTTTAGTTCCTTAATCCAAGTTCAGTGTTAAATGTTTAAACTGGCTGTGTTGTATTCATGGGAGAGCTAATGCTTTTTGTTCACCATGCCTGCTTCAGGGATGAACTTTGTGCAAACGGCTTTAAAAAGTGTACAAAAGACACTCAAATTATTACACTCCAGCAGATTAGAGGCCATGACGTTATTCAGGGCTTGCATAGAGAGAGGTTTTCAACAAACTCCCCAGGGCTCTTCTAACTTACTTGTAATGTCTGGTTACCATGGAAAGAAACAATTGCCTTTCAAATTGGCACCTAGTTAGCAACACCCACCTGAATTAAATCTCAGGATAGAATAGGGAGGCTAACGCACTAGTGGGATTCAAAGAAACTGAACTTATGGAATGGTGTGACATTGGTATTGTTACTGGACTAGGAATCTGAGACAAGAGATCCAGTAACATGAGTTCAATCATCACTGTGGTACCCTGAGGGAATTCAAACATAACTAATTGAGGTGCCACATTTTGGTAGCTCAAATCAGGCCAGGACTTACATACTTAATGGTAAGATCCTGGGCATTGTTGCCAAACAAACAGACCTCAGAGTGCAGGTTCAAGGTTCCTTGAAAGTGGAGTCGCAGTTAGAAAGGATAGTGAAGCAGGTGTTTGGTATACTTTCTTTATTGGTCAATGCATTGAGTATAGGAGTTGGGAGGTCATGTTGCAGCTGTACAGGACATTGGTTCGGCCACTTTTGGAATAGTGCTTTCAATTCTGGTCTCCTTGCTATAGTAAAGATGTTGTGAAACTTGGAAGGGTGCAGAAAAGATTTACAAAGATGTTGCTAGGCTTGGAAGATTTAAGCTAGAGGCAGAATAGGCTGGAACTGGAGCGTCAGATACTGAGGGGTGACTTTACAGAGATTTATAAAATCATGAGGGGTATGGATAGGCCGAATAGCTGAGGTCTTTTCCCCATGGTAGGGGAGTCCAGAACTAGAGGGCATAGGTTTAAGGTGAGAGGGGAAAGATTTAAATGGGACCTAAGGGACAACTTTTTCATGCAGAGGATGGTGTGTGTATGGAATGAGCTGCCAGAGGAAGTGGTGGAGACTAGTACAATGACAATATTTAAAAGGTATCTGGGTGGGTATATGTATAGGAAGGTTTTAGAAGGATATGGGCCAAGTGCTGGCAAATGGGACTACACTAGTATAGAATAACTGGTCAGCATGGACGAGCTGGATCGAAGGGTCTGTTTCCGTTCTGTGCATCCCTATAACTAAGTCTGGATTTAAAAAGCAGACTGTTTTGCTAACCATGGAGAAACAGGATTAAAAATACATCTAGTTCATTGGTATCCTTGAGGGAGAAAATCCCTCATCCTGTCATCACCTCTGTGTGCCTCCTGTCCCAGGACAACATGAATGAATGTTCACTTAACTCAATCCTTGTGGTGTTTCTTGGAACCCCAGCTGGATTAGTTATGCCTGTACAGTCATATATTTAAAAAAACCCACAATGCTTTGTTCGTCCTGTTCTTCACCCTGCTCGCCTGACTGAAACTCTGCAAAAGCCAGAACTCCAACAGGCGCGAGCGCTTGTACAAAACTGAATGAACAGCTTTGCGTTATTTTGGCCTCAGGACGTCCCAGGGCACAAGATGTAGCCTCTACTTAACCGACACATGTGGCAGGCAGAAAGTGAGGACTGCAGATGCTGGAGATCAGAGTCAAAGGGGATGGTGCTGGAAAAGGGCAGTTTATGGGTTAACCCTGGAATGCAGTATCCCATCAGAGATGGTATTCTCCAAATGAGAGCTTGAACCAAGTTTTCTAATGACTGTCAGAGTGAGCTATCGTGCAAGCACCCTGTACAGTTGTTTGCGTAAGCCTAATCCTTAAGCAAAGCGAGTGATTCATTGTGACATTTCCACCCTCTCCCCGGAATATCTGCCCTCTCAGGTGGACTTAACAGATCCCATTGGGATTATTTCTGAAGATGATGGGAGAGAAGGGGAGTGCTCACCTCCTCCATATGTTCGCCAATATTTCTCCCTTAACTAAAACAACATTTTCTGATTTAAATCCAATTGCTGTCTGTAGGAGCTTGCTGTTCACTAGTCGACTGCTACATTTGTAGTTGAAGAGTGTGGTGCTGGGAAAGCACAACCGGTCAGGCAGCATCCCAGGAGCGGGAGAATTGACGTTTTGGGCAGAAATTCCTGATGAAGGGCTTGCACTCGAAATGTCAATTCTCCTGCTCCTGGGATGCTGCCTGAGTGGCTGTGCTTTTCCAGCACCACACTCTTCAACTACAAATGTAGCAGTCGACTCGTGAACAACAAGCTCCTACAGACAGCAATAGGATTTAAACCAGAAAATGTTGTTTTGGTTAAGGGAGAAATATTGGCGAACATATGGAGGAGGTGAACGCTCCCCTTTTCCCCCATCAACTTCAGAAATAATCCCAATGGGATCTGTTAAGTCCACCTGAGAGGACAGATATTCCGGGAGGGTGGGGGGGGAGGTGTGGAAATGTCACAATGAATCACTCGCTTTGCTTAAGGATTAGGCTTACGCAAACAACTGTAAAGGGTGCTTGCACGATAGCTCACTCTGACAGTCATTAGAAAACTTGGTTCAATCTCTCATTTGGACAATACCATCTCTGATGGGATACTGCATTCCAGGTAACCCATAAGCTTCCCTAACAGTTGGGAGAGTGAGATCCATAAAAGGGGACTGATTTACGAAAATCTAAGGAAAATCATTAACCTTTCCCTAACCCCTTGAGCTCTTCGTCAGTCTACAACTTTCACCAGTATATTCATCCAGTGTTGGTCGCTGTCTCAGGTGACTATAGTAAAGACCCTGGGAAGAGGAGCTGGGCAGATTCGTTGTTTTGCAGCCACTCCCATGACCAGCACTGATGAAAACATATATACCATTGTCCAACACACACAATAAACAGGCCAGTAGGGTAGCTATTTTCAGGAGTTTGTGGGAGGTGAGTTAATTGAAACAGAACATTTTTGGTGACATTTTGATCTAACTGCTGAATCCAGAATCTTGGGATCAATTAGGACGGGGTTGAGGGGAAATTGCTTCACACGAAGTTGTAAAGATTTGGTATTCTCTACTCCAGAGAGCTGTGGGGGCACTATCAGAGACTGAGGGAAAGTGATCTTGAGCTGAAAGACTATGTGACAGAACAGGTTCAAGGGGAGACATGATGGATTCCTATCACAACTCTTCAAACTGTATTTTGGACAAGTCCTGCTGTGGGAGCAAGGATACAATATTATCTTCTTGGAATAAACTTTCCAAAATTGTATCTGAAACCAAACTCTATACCATACACCATTTAATAAGATTCAAGCCAAATGATCACTTCCATTCATGTCTGGCTCAACAAAGTTTGTTACTGAATTATCCAGGATTTCAAGCTTAGCCAATGATCAAATCATTTTATTGCATTGTTCATCCCAGTTAGAAAATACAAAAACAACCCCCGTCTTCCCGCCCACACTAAATTTGCTTGTGAAAACAATTTTTCCTTAAACTCTATTTACAAACTGAAGTCCTTGGGACGTGTTTCAAAGCAGGATTGTATACTGAATCCTCTCCGATACATGAGTAAAATTCACAATTGTCGTGGGTTGAGGTAAGCTCCCTTTTGCTCAAATTCACCCAGTGGTTGCATGTGGCTAGCTTTCTAAGCTTCTAATTGCTCAATTTGTATAACCCTGTCTGGTCTTGTCCTGTTCAATTACACCCTTTTCCCATCACATCAACAAGTGGTTCTTAGCTGAGAGAGAGAGAGCAAGAGCGAACATAACAGAGGAATCCTGTCTCTCAATGCTCATTGAGTCCTCGCATGACAAAAGTCACTTGTATGCGAGCTGTTTGCATTGTCATTGTCTGCAGAGATAACGTAGAGGTATATCAGGAAGCAGGAACCAGATGTCCAAGGAGGAAATAAACTTGAACAAGAGACATTTTCAGGGTTGAAGCAAAAAGTATGTACGGACTGGGAGTGATGGGAATAGGGAATGGGACTCACAGGAGAGCTTTCTCAAACATCTGACACAGGTATGATGGGAGGAGTAGCCCCCTCCAGCATCAGGAACTCACCCAGGGAATGGTTCGATCTTAGAAGGTGGTGGTGGGGATGGAGGGGATTCAGAGGGCATTGGGTCGAGGAAAGGCCACATTTTACTCCTCTGGGGAAACTAGAAAGGGTTAGCATCATGATGCGATTGACAGAATCTCAATGCAAAAACTAAAATCAACAAAGAAAGGTCTTACGTGACAACTTAAAACAAAAGCACGGTATTGGGAGTTCGACAATTATTGATTAAACGCTCAGGTCACTGGAAGTCTGATGGGAGTGAGTACTAGTCAAGTGTGAGCTTGACCAAGTGTACTGTCGGGTCAATGGCATCATTTCCAAAAGATCGGTCCTTAAGCAAAGAGAAGCTGTCTCACCCCCTACTCACCATCCCAGGTCACAATAAGGCTTTAGGCATCAAAATCCCATTGGAGTCATCTGAAACTTCACATAATTATAAGGTTGCATGTACAATCAATAAATGGACATATACCTAAATGGTTAGACAGGCAATACCTGCTGTTGGTGCTTGTAATCTTCCACTTGACAAGGCACCGACAGCACAGCAGTGATATTCAGTAAAGATTTTCTTTAAAACCACCATTATTTAAAAACAAAACTGAAAAACTAATTATCAGTGTGTGCTCCGAGCCACAGAATCTGAACAGGGAGGTCACATCAATGGTACCTAATAGGACAAGCGAAGAAACACAATTTAAATACTTCCCATACTCATAATCTTTGGTGATTCTACCTGTCTGGCTGACAAGTCTCATTTGCTCTTTCCCTTCAAGAAATCCACTGTGCCAATTAAAACGATATAGGCCAGACGTGATCCAGGCCAACCTCCCAACCATGGACAACAAACTTTAAGACAGTTTTTCAGCCAAGCAGATAAGTTGTAACGAGGTTGCTTGGTTAAGGCAATGGCTGGAAAACAGGACTAAAATAATTATCAAATTTCACACTTGCTTTAAAAGGGTTGAATAAATGATTAAAAACACTGATTAGAAAATATAAAAGGAAAAGCAGATTAAGCCAAAATTTTAAAATTCTTAGCTTGGAGACTCTTCATTTTTAGTCCAGGGAAACCTATTTGACTAGAGAGGAAGACGGAAGGAGTTCTCCCACCTCAACAAACAGCTATAATCTTTCAAACATGACAGCTGCAAGATATGTAATCTTTCATTGATACTCCTTGTGGTTTAGGTTCAGTTTATTCTATACTCTTTATTCTACAATGGGTGCAGTCCCACAGCTACCAGACAAGAGACAGGTCTCGGGGGTATCACACAGGTGCCAGGTAAGAGCCAGGACTGGCAGATCCTTCGGAGGCTGTCTTCAGTCCTGTCCTCCAGCCTAGCGCTATGTAACTGGGCTCGTGGTGAGGCAAGTACAGGCCATTGCCTCTTCCCTCTCCAAGTTCTTGTTTCAGTTCAGACCAGGTCAGAGGTCCTTCCCCCTGCCCAACACGTGCATTTTCTTTAAACCACTCAAACAACGAAACTTCAACCTCACAGAAACTTTCCAGACCTTCAGTGAGGGCGGGGGAGGGAATGAGAGCACCCTGGAGATCAGTGACTCCCAGTCCCCTTACTCCCACCTCATCCCAATCATGAATGCTCAGCAGAGTGAAGAGACATTCAGATCCTTTAAAGCATAAAACTTCGTGAAGGGAGAGAGACTGCTGGGGAGCCACTGGTTGACATGAGTTGCTCAGGTGGGGTTTCTGTCTGCAATCTCCCTGATGTCATCTCCCACAGGAAGGCACAAACTAATCCAAAGCACCAAAACCTGCAAGGAATTCACTGAAAGCAACAGCTTTCTGATGAACACTTTTTAAAACACTAAAAATATGCTTTATGCACGTAGGCCAGGCAGTTAAAAGCAGCTGGTACCAAGCATGTTAAAAGTGTGTAAGAATGTAGCCCTGATGTTGAACAGCACAGACACTGCAATACTGGCCATACTCATCCTGATCAGCTGTCAGTCCTCATTGCAGCTTGACCCTAATCTCTGATGTCAATCACTCGCTCTGGCCCAGTAACCACCAACTCCACAACCATCTGGTGAGTTACATGTTACATGAGACGGTGACAGATAAAATTGCTAAATTAAAAAAAAGCATTGCTGAGAGGGTGTATGTGTGGGTACTGGGAAATCAGAGCAGAGTCAGCATTTGGATCGTAGATCGGAGATGCTAAATGACAAATCAGCTGCTCTCCTATGAAAGAGCCATCTGACACATTGAAAAGTGTAAAAGCACAAAACAATTAAAATTCACAAGACACAGAACAACCAGGGTATAGACTTAAAAGCAGAACTAAAATGGCTATGCTACAATAATGCAATGGGCTCTTGTGCCGAGAGATGTGTAGCAGGAACATGAAGCAGACATCGGTGCCAGACCATAGCTCTCGTAGCCCTCTGTCTCCTTGCATACAGTTTTAACTTAGTCGTTTTCTTCAGGTGATTACGTAACACCAATGGATAGGAGAGGGGGTAGGAATGGGTTAATACTGAGAGGAGAATTTTCCCTCATTCCTTTAGCCCAGACCTTCCTGAATGCCCCTTATCCTGCGGGCGAGCTGAAGGTCCTTTGGGAACAGAGTGACTCTCTTGGCATGCAGGGTACAGAGGTAGGCATCTTCCAGAAGCAGCACCAGGAAGGCCTCAGCTGCCTGGGGAAAGAAGAGGAACATCAAATCAAGGCATCATGATCCAGTCTTAGAAAAGAGGAGAGAAAAGGAAACAGGAAGGGAAGCTTTTGTCTCTATGGGTGCCTGGTCATGATTTCTGGGCATCCCAAAGTGCTTTCCTGACAACAAATTATTTAGCAAAGTCACTGTTACAACATCAGAAAACTGGCAACCAATGTGTGTACATCGACATCTCACAAACAGCAACATGTCTATATTGAGTACAAGAGTTGGCAGGTCATGTTACAGTTGTACAGGACTTTGGTTTGGCCACATTACCAAAAGGATGTGGTTGCTTTGGAGAGGGTGCAGAGGGAGATTCATCAGGATGTTGTCTGGTATGGAGGGCACTAGCTATGAAGAGGTCTTGAGTAGATTAGGATTATTTTCATTAGAAGGACGGAGGTTGAGGGAGGGACCTGAGAGAGGTCATCAAAATCATGAGGGATATCAACAGGGTGGATAGCGGGAAGCAATTTTCCCAGAGCAAGGGACTCAATTACTAGAGGTCATGAGTTCAAGGTGAGAGGGAACAAGTTTAAGAGAGATATGCGTGGAAAGTTCTTTACGCAGAGGGTGGTGGGAGCCTGGAACGCATTGCCAGCAGAGGTGTTAGAGGCTGGCA
This sequence comes from Hemiscyllium ocellatum, assembly GCF_020745735.1. NCBI lineage: Eukaryota > Metazoa > Chordata > Chondrichthyes > Orectolobiformes > Hemiscylliidae > Hemiscyllium > Hemiscyllium ocellatum. The sequence goes on from NC_083435.1 coordinate 10,344,800, forward strand.
CGATAAGATGTGTCTGGACAGATACATGAACAGGCAGGGAGCAGAGGGATACAGATCCTTAGAAAATAAGAGACAGGTTTAGATAGAGGATCTGGATCAGCATGGGCTTGGAGGGCCAAAGGGCCTGATCCTGTGCTGTAATTTTCTTTCTTCTTTGTCCGTATGAGAATGTGTCAACTTTAAAAAAATGTTTAAGCATGTTGGTAGAGGAATAACTGAGCCAGGATACCCCGTAGAACACCCCCAGCCCCTGTTTATAGTCATTCACATGCTCATTATAGACATAACTTTAAAACATGTTTCATGCTGATCCTGAATCTCAGAATTACAATGGAGTGGGTTTGGGGTTGCCGAAGCTGACTGAGTCTATTCTTGGAGATTTTAACATTATTTGATTCTTCCCCCTCCAGTAATAGTGCAACTGAGTGACACAGTTGTTAGCACTGCTGTCTCACAGCACCAGGGACCCAGGTTCAACTCCAATTTTGGGTGACTGTCTGTGTGGAGTTTGCATGTTCTCCCTGTATCTGTGTGGGTTTCCTCCCACTATCCAAAGATGTGCAGGGTAGGAGGACTGGCCATGGAAAATACAGGGTTACAGGGATAGGGTAGGAGTGGGCGTGGGTCTGGGTGGGACACACCCTTTGGCAGGTTGGTGCAAACTCGATGGGCCGAACGGCCTCTTTCCACGCTGCAGAGATTCTATGATTTTAAATAACACTCTGCTTTAACAAACAACCGATACCCCACCCTGATCACCAACAAGTACACTTTGTTTTTAGATTTTACTTTGGCTCACATCACAGCAGTGTGCAGGAGATTAAGCTTCAATTCCTGGAGATGCCAGAGGGAGGCTGCAGGGTTGGCAACTTTTGTTGTTGGAAACACCTTTCTGTTTAAATGAAGGGAAATTAGCCTTCATTAAAAACTAAAGCTTCTTCATCAAATACTGTCTTTGTGGATCCCAGAAGTTGACTGGAGTTTCACCCACTTGTTGCTTCGATTCATTTACTTCAATTAATTACGTTGGTTAATTTAATGATCCGTTTGGGACTGGGGGAGGCTGGTCTCTTTGGGTGAATTATTCCACTCTCACTAAGGCTTTTTGTCTGACCTCAGGATCGTGTGTGCATGAGAGAGAGAGACACACACACATACAGAGAGACGGGGAAGCTGGAAGATCACTCACATTCGCAGTAGAAGATCACATAGCAGTAAAATACTGCCACTTACTGGACATTGTTAGTATTGCAACTCTGACAACTGCGGAGCTGGTTATTATTTTAATATTATTTTTGTGGGTCTCAATAAGGAACTAACAGAGTGACCAGACGTAAAGGTAAGGGTCTGGGGCTAGCGTGACTGATCTTCCGAAGGGTCGGCATGAGTATAAGGGATCGCATGGCCTCCTCCAATATTGTAAGCTTCTGTGATACCCAGGTGTGGTACAGTGACTCACAGAGCCAAGGATCTGGGTTCAATTCCAGCCTTGGGTGACTGTCTGCGTGGAGTTTGTGATTCTGCATGGGTATCCTCCCACAGTCCAAAGACTTCTTTTCACACACAGATGTGTGGTTTAGGTGAATTAGCCATGCTGAATTGTCCAGGATGTGCATGCTAGATGGATACACCATGGGAAATGTAGACTTACAGGGATGGTATGGGTCTTGGTGGAATGCTCCTCAGAAGGTCAGTGTGGACTCATGGGCCAAGTGACCTGCCCCCACACTGTCGGGATTCTATGATTATCGTACTCACTCTTTCTGCAATCCCCCACATTGCTGATTTGAACTCTAGGCCCAATGTTGCTGGCATGATCCCTGGCCTCAATTAGGAAAACCACAACAGTATGGAAGTGGACATTACCTGGGAATTGCTGCCTCGGCTGACATTTATTGCCTATTCCTAAATGCCCAGAGAGTCAACCACAATGCTGTGGCACTGGAGTCACAAATAGGTCAGATCTGGTGCATTGCCTCCCCCAGAGGATATTAGTGAACCAGCTGGGTTTTCACAAGAATTATTTTATGTGCCTTTTTAAAGCCAGCATTTTACTCCAGACTTTTATGGAGTTCAAATTTCACCATCTGGCATGGTGGGATTTGAATCTAAATCCTTTCCTGCACCATTCCCAAATCCCTTCATCCACCTCATTCTCATTTGGGGTTAAACAATTGACAAGTTCTGCTCCTCATACCGTGATTCTGATCTTTTGACTTTCTCACACGCCTAAGCCTCCCAAGACATTTCCAATTGTTCTATCAATGGCATGTGCCAAAGCTGTTCATCTGTCATTGCTCAGGATAAACACAAGAGTGGGAGAAAGTGAGGACTGCAGATGCTGGAGATCAGAGTCGAAGACTGTGGTGCTGGAAAAGCACACCCGATCCAATTTCAAGCATAAGTTTCCTGATGAAGAGCTTGTGCTCGAAATGTCAATTATCCTGCTGCTCAGATGCTGTCTGACCGGATATGCTTTTCCATAAACACAACAGTGCCAAATTTCAAACAAACAATCACAACAATTTATGCCAAGGGAGAAAATTAGTTAATTCACATTAATTGACTGGTAAGTTGACTCTAATTGGCTAAAGTGTTGTCATGGAGAAAGCTACAGAAAACTGTAGGCTCTCTTTAATTCCAGATTATTAAAATGCAGGAACACGGTTTGAACATAGCCCTGTTTGTAGAGAGTGGGGGCACTGCATAGAAATGTATGTTGCTTTTAGTGAGCACAGATAAGCTTGGGGAGCCTACAGGTTCCTATTTTCCCCTATAGCAAAACCTGAGACAGATTCTGAAGCAGGGTAGCTGAACCCAAAACATTAACTCTACTTTCTCTCCACAAATGCTGCGTTTTGCCAGCAATTTCTAATTTTGTTACATTTGAGCCAAAGTTGATTTGTTAGATGCAGTATACCTGTAATTTGTTTTGGGGTACAAATTTTTGTGGTTGCTTAAAATTTTACATTTTTGCAATTGTCCTGATGAGTGGAAGAGGAAAAGTTTTGGCAACAGGTCTCTTTTTACAGCAGTGTTCTGCACAACCAAGTGAATATTTCAAATCATTCCTAAACTACCTCAGGCTTTTTGGCAATTGCAAAAGAAAATAAAATACAGAGGGGGAATAAAATAATTGTCAGTGCCCTTCATCAGACAGTTAACTTCTAAATCACGACAAATATGATTCAAGAATATCGGCAGCCATTACCTCCTGCAATGCCAGCAAAGCATTGGCTTGCCATCTGAACTCAATGCCCCTGGCAAAACGACAAGCCACTTCACGAACCTGGAAAGAAGGAGTTCAGAAAGACCATTAGTGTTAAGCACTGAGAATGCCCACACCACCCCCACTTACCCCTCTCTCTCCCCAGGCCTCTTTCTCAAAGTGCTACCAGGGATTATCTTTGTTGTCGAAAACACCTGAAGAGAGGCAAGAAGCGCTCAAAAAGAAAAGAACAGTCACAGGAAAGTAGAGGGGGAGGAGCAGTATTAATTTAATATTAAGTTTCCACTGGCAGGCGAAACTAGAACAAAGGAGCACAGTCTCAAAACCAGGGGAAGCAGATTTAGGACTGAGTTGAGGAGGAACTTCTTCACTGAAAGGTTTGTGAATCTGTGGAATTCCCTCCTGAGGTGATGCAGTTGAAGTTGCCTTGTTGAATGATTTTGAGGCAAAGATGGATTTTTGAACAGTAAAGGTTACAGTGAGCAGAAAGGTAAGCGGAGTTGAGTCCACGAAAAGATCAGTCAAGATCTTATTGAATGGCAGGGCAGACTCAACATGCCTGATAACCTGCTCCCACTCCATATACTACTCATATACTCCACAACCACTTGATGAAAGAGCAGCACTCCGAAAGCTAGTGCTTGCAAATAAACCTGTTGGACTATAACCTGGTGTTGTGTGATTTTTAATCCTGCTCCTATTGCTTATGTTCTTATGTGTGGCTCTACCAAAGAGTCATAATGGGCCAAGCGGGCTCTCTCTGTGCCCCTATCACCCTGTGATAAAATACTGCAACTTCAATGAAAGCGAAAGCAAACAGTCAACAACCAGTCAAATGATTTTGATGCAAACTACCACCACTCAGCAGTGGCGGTGCTTCTCTCACACAGCTTGCTGGGTTTGCAGAACTAATAGGCTAAAGCATGACAGGGGAGGCCCTGCAGACCACCCCTTCTGTGCTGACTTTAAAAAGATGCCTGGGATTTACCTGTTTCTGTCAGAGGGTCCACAAACTCCATCAAATTGCATTCTTTACTCATTTCAGCTGATCAATTGTCAACCTATGTGCTAATGCTGGAAGCAGATTCTCCCCAGTTATTTTATCAAAATCCTGGCAATTTTACCCTCTCTACCCACTCACCTTATATGACGGTGAAGGATCCCAGATTTTTCTCATATCTAAAGCTCCTCATTCCTGCTGGCGTTATCTCCTCTTACCCTTTGTGGAGATAGGACGTCCCAGAACTAGACACAGCACTTGAACTAGCTCAACACTACATCTCCTGTTTAACCTCCTCACCAGCTGCAGACAAGTCATACTGGACTCGAAATATTAACACTGTTTCTCTCTCCCTGGACCCACTAACGTCTCTGCTGTTTGTTTCAGATTTCCAGCCTCTGCAGTATTCTACAGGATGTTACAAAACCTGCGGCCTTTGGAAGACTCACGCGCCTGAAACTTTCTAAGAGTCTCGGCAGCTGAAAATGTGTTGCTGGAAAAGCGCAGCAGGTCAGGCAGCATCCAAGGAGCAGGAGAATCGACGTTTCGGGCACAAGCCCTTCTTCAGGAATGAGGAAGGGCTTGTGCCCGAAACGTCGATTCCTGAAGAAGGGCTCATGGATGCTGCCTGACCTGCTGCGCTTTTTCAGCAACACATTTTCAGCTCTGATCTCCAGCATCTGCAGTCCTCACTTTCTCCTAAGAGCCTCGGCACCCTACCTCTTTAGAGGTTTTATCATTTCACCCACGGACTGTTCCCTTTCTCTGCAGAAAACAGAATTAAACATTGAGCTGTATAGTTTACTGACCCGATAAGATGCTCTATTTAATGCTTATAACTGCCAGTGAAGTAAAAGATCAACGCTGAGCCCCCAGAATTTGGGAACTGTGGTTGTGACTCACCAGTTTGCTAAACGGTAGCTTGCGGATAAGCAAGTCAGTGGATTTCTGATATTTGCGGATTTCCATCAAGGCCCTGGTGCCTGGGCGGAACCTTCTCCGAGTGACAGGCGGCTGATCTCCTGCAAACAGACACATTCTTCACTGGACACACTCCAACTAGCAAGCCAAACTCTCAATTACCCATTGTCACAGGAACATGTCAACCTCTGCTTAGCGCACGCCTGAGTGTTAGTTTGTCAAGTGAGAACTGAAACCCAGCATTGGAGGTACTTAGCTGAGAACATCCCCTTCTGTTAGTAAGATTCCCAGGTGGTTGGCCAGCACCTACAAGCAGCCTTGTGATGTTGGCTGTTCAAAGATACGCTGATGAAAATGACAGCTTCATATGGCTTTATCCAATGAATGAAAATCAGGGCTTTTTACACTGATGATTAGGTCAATATGCCAAATGTACAAAGGGCAGTGGGGAAGCAACATATGTTTTACAAAAAAAAGCAGAAGGTAAGGAATGATGTGCACTTAGCTAAATCAAAACTTTGGGACACCTTCCCTGACAGCACAGTGAGTGCATGCGTACTAGGCTACATTTCAAAGCTGGGAGAAAGTGAGGACTGCAGATGTTGGAAATCAGAGCTTAAAAATGTGTTGCTGGAAAAGTGCAGCAGGTCAGGCAGCATCAAAGGAACAGGAGAACCGACGTTTCGGGCGCCCTTCAAAGCTCACTATCCTCAAGGACAATTTACATTAAGTAACAAATGATAGATTTTCCAGTGCCAACTTGCAACCCAAGAACGATTACATACATAAGAAAAGATTATGGCCAATAGTCACAAACACAGGCCACCTCTAAACCAATGGACAGCCACGGAAGTGCTTTTTGAAGGGTATGCATGCCAGAGGAAAGTGCAGCAGTCAGCCTGCACACAGCAGGCTCCTAAATGCAGCAATTTGCAGATGGGCCCACAATCGTCTTCACTCCTCATGGGCAAATATCGGCCGGGAAAGTGCGGAGAACTAGGTGAAAGTGAGGATTGCAGATGCTGGAGATTAGAGTCGAGTGGGGGTTGCTGGAAAAGCACAGTAGGCCGGGCAGCATCCGAGGAGCAGGAGAATCGATGTTTTGGGCAAAAGCCCTTCATCAGGAAATGCGGTGAACTGCCCTGCTGTTCCCCAGACATGGCCATAGGATCTTACTGAACAACAAACAAGAAAGTGAAGGAGCTTGATAGGGTTGACTTTGAAACATTGTTTCTATTGATCACGAAACCTAGGACACAGTGAGGCAGCCCCAGGATAGGGCAATGACCATTTGAGCAGATGTTTCTTTCTTGAAAGGGTTGGGAATCTTTGGAATTCTCTACTCCCAAAGCGTAGTGGGATGCTCCAACACTATGCTAAATTAAGGCTGCAATGGGATTTTGAAAGGATTGGACAGGTAAGATTTGACATAAAGATCAGCCACAGTCCATTTGAACAGCAGAGAGAGATTAGATTAGATTACTTACAGTGTGGAAACAGGCCCTTCGGCCCAACAAGTCCACACCGACTCACGAAGCGCAACCCACCCATACAGCAGTGTTCTGCTGTTACCCCTTACCTAACACTATGGGCAATTTAGCATGGCCAAATCACCTGACCAGCACATCTTTGGACAGTGGGAGGAAACCGGAGCACCCGGAGGAAACCCACGCAGACACGGGAAGAACGTGCAAACTCCACACAGTCAGTCGCCTGAGGCGGGAATAGAACCTGGGCCTCTGGCGCTGGGAGGCAGCAGTGCTAACCACTGTGCCACCGTGCTGCCCACAAAGAGCTCGAGAAGTGTGTGGTCTATTCCTCCTCTTATTCCTGATCTTGCCATTGCCTGCACCATACATTTGCTCCCACAAAATTGTGGCATTTTCTTGTGGAAATGTTTCGGCAGCTCACGTGCAGAACCTTTCTAAATAGTCACACCTCCGAGGTCAATGAGATTGGATGGGTTGTGGCTTGGGACATGCTTGTAAATTCAAGTTTGCTGAACAGATTCCCACTATGGAGAAAAACCAACACACTAATGTGTCCATGAATTTGAATATATAAAATTCTGCAAACTGTGACAGTAGCAAGTGTCTCTTGGGTACAAAACCTTACTTAACAGAGTTTACCACATCCATTACTCACTGCTGGTATAAAACATTGAAATACGTAAAAAAAATTGCATCCCCAAATAAAAATAAAAACTGTCTAGTTTATCCCACCTTCCAGCTCTTGGTCTGCAGCCTTATTGGTTGCACCAAGTGCATATGAGAGTTTTTTCAAAGCATGATGAAGGTTTCTATATCCATCAGCCTTTCAGGCAGAACTGTTTAGAAGGAGTCCATCACTCTGACTGAAAAGAACGCTCAAAGATCCATGTAATGTTTTCCACCAATTATGGCAAGGTGGTTAGCACTATTGCCTCACAGTGCCAGGGGCTGGGGTTCAATTCCTCCCTCAGGCGACTTTCTGGAGAGTGGAATGTTGAGTTTGCACATTCTTCCTGCGTCTGCATTAGCTTCCTCCCACATTCCAAAAATGTGCAGACCATGGTAAATTGCTCATGGTGTCCAAGGATGTGCAGGCTAGGTGGATTAGCCACAGAAAATGCAAGGTTACAGTGATAGGGTCGGGGCTGTGGATCTGGGTAGGATGCTCTTTGGAAAGTTGTTCTAGACTCAATAGGCTGAATGGCCTGCTTCCACACTGTAGGGATTCTACGATACTTAAAATTTAAGAATTCCTCCTACCTCCCCTCCTCAACCAACCAGCCTCTCAGATAAAGGATCCTTCTTACCAACTCTGTCCTGATCTTTCAGAATTTTATAGATGACACTTCAGCATCTCCTCAGCCTCCTCTGTTCCAAAGAAAGTAATGTCAGCTCACCTGACCTTTCATCAATGCTGAAATTTTTCAGTCAGAGAGGTGCACAGCACAGAAACAGACTCTTCAGTCCACTCATCCATGCCGACCAGAAATCCTAAACTGATCTAGTCCCATTTGCCAGCACTTGGCCTATTTCTCTCTAAGCCCTTCCTATTCATATACCCATCCAGATGACTTTTAAATGTTGTAACTGCACCAGTCTCCACACATCCTCTGATAGCACATTCCATACATGCACCATCCTCTGCATGAAAACATTGCCCCTTAGGTCCCTTTTAAATCATCCCCATCTCACCCTAAACCTATGGCCTCCAGTTCTGGATTCCCCCATTCCAGGGAAAACACTTTGTCTATTTAGGAGAAAGTGAGGACTGCAGATGCTGGAGATCAGAGCTGAAAATGTGTTGCTGGAAAAGCGCAGCAGGTCAGGCAGCATCCAAGGAGCAGGAGAATTGACGTTTTGGGCATGAGCCCTTCTTCAGGAATGGCTCTTCAGGAAGAAGGACTCATGCCTGAAACGTCGATTCTCCTGCTCCTTGGATGGTGCCTGACCTGCTGCGCTTTTCCAGCAACACATTTTCAACTTAGTCTATTTACCCTAGCCATGACCCTCATGATTTTATAAACCTCTAAGAAGTCACCCGACAGCCTCCACCACTTCCAGGGAAAACAGCCCCAGCCTATTCAGCCTCTCCCTATAGCTCGAACACCCCAATTCTGGCAACATCCTTGTAAACCTTTTCTGAACCCGTTCAGTTTTCAGAACGTCTTTCCTATAGGAGGGAGAATCAGAATTGCACATAATATTCAAAATGTGGCCAGCTAATGTCCTGTTCAGCCGCAACATGACCTCCCAATACTCAATGCAATGACGAATAAAGGAAAGCATACCAAATGCCTTCTTCACTACTCGAGACTCCACATTCAAGGAACTACGAATCTGCGCTTCAAGGTCTCTTTGTTCAGCAACACTCCCCAGGACCTTACCATTAAATGTGCAAGTCCTGTCCTGATTTGTCTTTCCAAAATGCAGCACTTCACATTAATCTAAATTAAACTCCATCTGCCTCTCCTTGGTCCATCTAATCAAGATTCTGGATTAAAGTGGTGCTGGAAAAGCACAGCAGTTCAGACAGCATCCAAGGAGCAGGAAAATTGAAGTTTCGGGCAAAAGTCCTTCATCAGGAATACAGGTAAAGTGCCTGAAGGGTGGAGAGATAAAATGCTCAAGATCCCATTGTACTCTGAGGTAGCCTTCTTGGCTGTCCACTACACCTCCAATTTTGGTGTCATCTGCAAACTTACCAACTATACCTCCTATGTTTATATCCAAATTATTTATATAAATGATAAAAAGCAGTGGACCCAGCACTGATCCTTGTGGCACATCACTGGTCACAGGCCTCCAGTCTGAAAGGCAAACCCCCACACCCACCCTCTCCCTTTTACCTTCACGCCAGTTCAATATTCAAATGGCTAGTTCTCCCTATATTCCATGTGATCTAACCTTGCTAACCAGTCTACTACCTTATTGAATGCCTTATTGAAGACCATATAAATCATGTCTACCATTCTACCCTCATCAATCCTCTTTGTCACTTCTTCAAAAAACTCAATCAACTTCACGAGACACAATTTCCTATGCACAAAACCATGTTGACTATCCCTTATCAGTCCCTGTTTTGCCAAATACATGTACATCCTGTTCCTCAGAATTACTTCCAACAAATTGCCCACCACTGATGTCAGGCTCACTGTTCTATAGATCCCTGGCTTTTCCTTATCACTTTTCTTTAATAGTGGCAGCACATTAGCTAACCTCCAGTCTTCTGGCACCTCACCTGTGCCTATTGATATTACCAATATCTCAATCAAGTGGCCCAACAATCACTTCGCTAGCTTCCCACAGAGTTCAAGGGCATTTCCAGCACCACACTAATACAAAATACTCATTTAGTATCTCCCCATCTCCTGCAGTTCCACACATCTTGCTGATCATTGAGGGGCCCTATTCTCTCCAGAGTTACCTTTTTGTCCTTAACATATTTATAAAATCCGCTTGGATTCTCCTCAACCCTATTTGCCAAAGCTATCTCATGCCCTCCTGATTTCCCTCTTAAGCATACACTTTTATACTCTTTATACTCTTCTAAGGATTCACTCGATCTCTGCTGTGTATACCTGACATAGGCTTCCTTCTTCTTCTTGATCAATTTTTCCAGTCATCCAGCATTCCCTAATAGAAACATACCGTCTCTGGGCATTTTACAGCTGTCCCTGTGCCTGCAAACATTTGCACCCACTCAACGTTTGACAGTTCTTGCCTAATACTGTCAAAATTAGCCTTCCTCCAATTTAGAACTTTAACTTTTAGATTCAGTCTATCTTTTCCATCCACACTCTGAAGAACAACTAGGGCTGGTGAATAAATACTAGCCCAGCCAGCAGCACCCACATCCCACAGAGCGAAAGAATAAAAATAACATCTCTGAATTGTGGTTACAGCCTCTCTGCATGCAATATTCTAGCTGCTGTCTGGCTAGTGCTTTTATGTTGCAACAAGAGGAAATACCACAAATGGATCATTTTTTTCTCCCTTCATCAATCTGTTCAACATTGCTAATACACACCTCAGGATCAGGTGGGACACGAACCTAGCTCTCCTGCTCCAAGCTTAGGGACAATACCACCACATGTAAACACTCAATTCTTCACCCATCATCTATCCAGTCATGTAACCTTCAGGCATCAATTGGCATGCATCAAAAGCAGAAGACACTTCTCAGAATTTGGACCCCATTTTGACTATTATCTGTTCTTGGTGTGCCCTTCCCAAAATACATCACTTCACACTTTGCTGGCCTTAATTATATTTGTTATTTTTTAGGCAATCTGACTAGTCCACTGTTACTTTCCTGCATACTTCAGTATTTGTCCAGCCAGTCAACCACAACAACCATTTCCCATCATCCACAAATTTCTAAACCATACCACCCACCCCCACCTCACCTCACCTCTTCTGCTCATCTGTCGTATTTGATTGAAGTACATGTGCCAGGTGTCACCAAGCAACACCTTTACTGTCTATTTTTTAATCTTTATTTTCTTCCCCATTTATTCTCAATAAGTCGGACTGAAGGGTCTGTTTCCGTGCTGTACATTTTTATTACTCTATGACTTACTTCAGTTCACCTTCCCATCGCCAAGTCAGTTAGATCGGTATAGTACATCATCTTATATTGGGATGGTTTGCTTTCACTCCTACTTTGAAGTGCCAGGTCAGTCGCCTCAAAGTATTAGGAGTGAGAGGCTAAAAGAGTGTGCAGTGGCGCAGCAAGAACATCAAATCCTAAATCGGCCTTACTCGGTCTACTCGGGATAATCGGGGATCTCCTTCGGGGACTCATTAGTGTCCTCCTCCCATGTGGCGATCGTACAGGAGATGCTCTCGCAGGTGACCGTGCAGGGGGCTCTCTCAATGGTGATCTCCTCCTTGGCGTTTGTCCCCTCCGTCTGGCAGCTCCACGCGGCCTCCCGGTCATTGTTGCTGCAATTTAAAAAGTTAAAGAAATTAAGCTATGCCTAGAAAAAGACAAACTGCATTCAACATAGGGCCTTAGCTCCAGGGTCTTACTGTCACTGACTTATTTGGAGGAAATGGCTTCCATTTCTGTAGCACCTTCCATAATCCAGCTGCCCGTTTAGGAAGGAACAAACAACAGTAAGTCCCTGTTTTTCAGTCATGTCAACCCGTACTACCAGGAAAACATTTGTTTTTCTTCAAAATCGTGCAATGGGATCTTTTATGTCCATCAGAGAGAGGGCAGCTAGTATCATACCATCTCAAAATGAATCATACTACTGTTCCCTGCTAGCACCACTTCATATCACCCCACTCCACAACATTCCTGTTAGCACCTGAATTGGGTCATCCAGCATGTATTAAACAATCCCTTTACCAAACTTAAGTGACATTCGACAACATGCATTGACATAGTGCCTTGAAGCATACCAGGTAATTTCTCAGGAGTGGTTTGCAATTAGCAAGTGACATTGGGCCACATGGAGAGATGAGCATCCCTTTGGTTAAAGAAGTTCAGAAGGGCAGTCAGTCAATGTGAAACATTGACTTTGTTTTCTCTCCACAGATTCTGCCAGACCTGCCCAGTTTCTCCAGAAATTTCATTTTCTGCGTTTGGCCAAAGGAGACTGTTTAAAGCAAAGAAAGAGCAAGACTCAGCTGTTTAGGGAGATTTTCCAGAGCTGACGGGCTGGGAGGTCGAAGCTAAGATTGCATTGAGACATGCTTTGCAGGCAAATCTGATCTGCGGTCGCCCCACAGGTTTTAATTCTGGGTTTAAGACCAGGAACTAAACTTGCTGGCTTTAGGTACAGCTATGGGATTGCTACAGAGATGGGATTGTAAAACGTGATGCTTGCTGCCTTGCAAATTTTTTCACGGTGGATTTCTTTTTTGTTAGTGCATATATTTCATCCTCGGTTCATTTCAGGAACTAGGCCCGAGTCTGACAGCTCTCTGGGACCTACACGCCTGGTGGGGTACCCTCTCTCCCCCCACCGAACCTGGGCTCACCTGCACCCCATTCCCTCCCTCACCTGCTGCCCCTGATCGCGCCTGCGCCCCACTCCCTCACCTGCTGCCCCTGATCGCGCCTGCGCCCCACTCCCTCACTCACCTGCCGAACTCTGACCGACTTGGGACCAAATTCAAAAAATGCGGCTCGCGTCGTCGCCGAGGCAACCGAAGAGCTGACGGTTGGAAGGCGGGGCCTGACGCCACGGCGAAGAGGCGGTGCCAATGCCTGCCGCGCGCCCCCAAACCGCCCTCCGCCAATCGGCGCCGGTGTTCGGGAGGGTTCCTCTTCCTTGGTGGCGGAACCCGTTGCTGATTGGGGAGGCGGTCCACGCGATCACACACTCCATTGGACCGGGGTTGTGCCCCAGGATGATCGGCAGCTAAATTCACCAATAGCCAAACGGAACACTTTGAGATTGACAGATCGGTATTTGAATTGCTGTCATGAAGGAGACTGATGGAGAGTCATCAGTGAGGGAGGTTGGTGGTTGGAGTGAACAATGGGCAGGTACAGGAAACAAAGTTATAAGATGTTATTCTGTGCTTTACAGTCTGTTCTCTGGGCCTCGCTGAGACAAACACTGTTAAGTCGGTGAAAGACACGCTTTAATTTGCCTTAAACTTGAGTGTTGCGGATTGGCACATTCCAAGGTTCAGGAGCACATGCTGGGGGACACACTAAAGTGCAACATTGGGGAAAGACTACCGTGTATGGTCCTTCTGCCAAAGCAAAACTAGACGGTCCATTCAGTAAATGAACCTTGTTGACCGCTCAATTAAATACCAAGAGGTTAGTTGTGAGTAGGGAAAAAGTTCAATGTTTGTTTCATTCTCTGAAAGCAAAGAGAGTATAGATCTGAAAGGCTTCATTAACTATATACAAAATATTTCCTTTGATGAATAAAGTATATATTTGTAATGGAAAAGCTTATTAATTGGTCTGATTGGGAATTGGAACTCCTTTTGAACATTGGTAGATTTATGGTTTTAATGGGTCACACTGGTGACTTAAACACATTCACTTGTACGGTATCTTTCACATCCTCAGCAGAATAGTTAGCTCCTTTTGTCCAGTCTGAACGGCTCGATCTGATGTTTGTTTTCTTTATTGCCTTTCAAGGGAGGTAGGTTGTGATTTGTTCCCAATCCTGAATCACCCTTGAACTGAGTGGCTTGATGGATCATTGGAATGTGGGCGGCACGGTGGCACAGTGGTTAGCACTGCTGCCTCACAGCGCCAGAGACCCGGGTTCAATTCCCGACTCAGGCGACTGACTGTGTGGAGTTTGCACGTTCTCCCCGTGTCTGCGTGGGTTTCCTCCGGGTGCTCCGGTTTCCTCCCACAGTCCAAAGATGTGCGGGTCAGGTGAATTGGCCATGCTAAATTGCCCGTAGTGTTAGGTAAGGGGTGAATGTGGGGGTATGGGTGGGTTGCGCTTCGGCGGGTCGGTGTGGACTTGTTGGGCCGAAGGACCTGTTTCCACACTGTAAGTAATCTAATCTAATCATTTCAGATAATAGGTCTGTGTCTGCATTCACAAAGAGGCCAGATTTTTTTTTCCTCTAATGGGCATCACTGAACCCCACTCCAAACAATTAGTAGTGGTTTCATGGCTATTAATACACTCCTAGTTCCAGAGATTTATTGAATGCAATTAATCTGATTATTTGACTGATTATTAAGAGTGTCTCGGTGGTTAGCACTGCTGCCTCACAGTGTCAGAGATATGGCTTCTATTCCAGCCTCTGATGACTGTCTGTCTGTGTGGAGTTTGTATGTTTTCCCTGTGTCTGTGTGGGTTTCCTCCCACAGTCCAAAAATGTGCAGGTTAGGGTGAATTGGCCATGCTAAGTTTCCCATAGAGTAGGTGCATTAGTCAAGGATACATATGGGGAATGGGTCTGGGTGGGTTACTCTTTGGACAGTCAGTTTGGACTTATTGGGCCGAAGGGTCTGTTTCCATACTGTAAGTAACCTAACCTATTAGGGGCAGCACGGTGGCTCAGTCGTTAGCACTGCTGCCTCACAGCACCAGAGACCCGGGTTCAATTCCCGCCTCGGGCAACTGTCTGTGTGGAGTTTGCACATTATCTCCATGTTTGCATGGGTTTTCTCCGAGTGCTCCAGTTTCCTCGTTCAGTCCAAAGATGTGCAGGTTAGGTGAATTGACCATGCTAAATTGCCCATAGTGTTAGGTGGATCAGTCAGGGGTAAATATAGAGGGGTGGGTCCTCCTTCGGAGGGTCGGTGTGGACTTGTTGGGCCGAAGGGCCTGTTTCCACACTGTAGGTAATCTAAATCTGAATCTGCAGTGGTGGGATTTGAACCCAGCTCCCCCAGAACATTGCTTGGGTTTCTAGATTAACAGGTCAAGCAGCATCCAAGGAGCAGGAAAATCAATGTTTCAGGCAAAAGCCCTTCTTCAGGAATAGAGGCAGGAAGCATTCAGGGTGGAGAGTTAAATGGAGGAGGAGGGGAGTGGGGATGTGGAGCTGGGGAGAAGGTAGCAAAGAGTACAAAGGTTAATTGGGGTGAGGATGGAGGTCAAAGGGGAGGGTGGAGTGGATAGGTGGGAAAGGAAGACAGGTCATGAAGACAGTGCTGAGCTGGAAGGTTGGAACTGAGGTAAGGTGGGGAAGGGGAAATGAGGAAACTGGTGAAGTCCACATTGATGTCCTGTGGTTGAAGTGTTCTGAGGCGGATGATGAGGCGTTCTCCCTCTGGCTTCAGGTGGTGAGGGGGCGGCGTTGGAAGAGGCCCAGGACCTGCATGTCTTTGGCAGAGTGGGAGTTGAAATGTTGGGCCACGGGGCGTTGGGGTTGATTGATGCGGGTGTCCCGGAGATGTTTCCTGAAGCACTCTGTGAGGAGGCGTCCAGTCTCCCCAATGTAGAGGAGATCGCATTGGGAGCAATGGATACAATAAATGACATTGGTGGATGTGCAGGTGAAACTTTGGATGTGGTAGGTTCCTTTGGGGCCTTGGATGGTGGTGAGGAAGGAGGTGTGGGCGCAGGTTTTGCAATTCCTGCAGTTGCAGGGGAGGGTGCCAGAACGGGAGGTGGTTTGTTGGGGAGCGTGGATCTGACCATCCTCCCGTCCTGGCACCCTCCTCTGCCACAACAAGAATTGCAAAATCTATGCCCACACCTCCTCCCTCACCACCATTCAAGGTCCCTTCCACATCCATCAAAGTTTCACCTGCACATCCACCAATGTCATTTATTGTATCCATTGCTCTCAATGCGGTCTCCTCTGCATTGGGGAGACTGGACGCCTCCTCGCAGAGCGTTTCAGGGTTCATCTCCAGGACGCCCACGCCAATCAACCCCACCACCCGTGGCCCAACATTTCAACTCACCCTCCCACTCTGCCAAAGACATGCAGGTCTTGGGCCTCCTCCACCGCCGCTGTCTCACTACTCGATGCCTAGAGGAAGAACGTCTCATCTGCTTCGGAACATTTCAACCCCAGGGCATCAATGTGGACTTCACCAGTTTCCTCATTTCCCCTCCCCCCACCTTACCTCAGTTCCAACCTTCCAGCTCAGCACTGTCTTCATGACTTGTCCTATCTCCCTTCCCACCTATCCGTTCCACCCTCCTCTCTGACCTATCACCTCCATCTCCACCCCCATTCACCTATTGTACTCTTTGATACTTTCTCCGCAGCTCCCGCCCACCCCCCCTCCCCTCCCCATTTGTTTCTCCACCCTGGAGGCTTCCTGCCTCTACTGAAGAAGAGTTTTTGCTTGAAACGTCGATTTTCCTGCTCCTTGGATGCTGCCTGACCTGCTTTTCCAGCACCACTGTGATCTAAACTCTAGTTTCCAGCATCTCCAGTCCTCACTTTTTTCTAGATTATCAGGCTAGCCACAATACCACTCGGCCATTGTCTCCTCATCCATCCAGGTGGTCTTTTTAGTGAACATTTGGTGTCGATATTTTCAGTTCCACCGACACCCTTCACCTAGACATAGTCCCAAAAACTATTTGTCCCTGGATTTTATTTACCTTTTAAATCTTATTCAAAAACCTGCACTTGTGGTTACTACACACCTCTCAGAACCTCCTAGTCTCTCCAAAGACTTTTGAAGGACTTTTGTCCGAAACATCGATTTTACTGCTCCTCGGATGCTGCCTGAACTGCTGTAGTCTTCCAGCACCACTAATCCAGACTCTGGTTTCCAGCATCTGCAGTCATTGTTTTTACTTTGAATCTCCAAGCCACAGCCAGCATGGATGCAATGGGCTGAAGGGCCCTTGCTTTGCTGTTCGAGAACTCTCCATAGTCATTAGTGGTCATTCCTTCAATCATTTGGTTTCTGATTATCCAGTCTGCTTTGAATGTTTTGAGTGTTAAAGTGAATCACATAAATTCAACTTCTTGTTCAGAAACAGTATTCTTGAAGTGGCCGTGGCTGAGAGATGGTCGTGATGATGAAGGACATAGATATGCTGAGTGGACTAATTGTTAGAGCTGTATGGTAGAAGTTGTATCAAGGCATTGGGAAGACTTGGGTATCCTGCAATGGGAAGGCGAGCAGAGTTATTTGATAAAATGGAACTTGAATGTTGTCAAAGCTTTTCATTTTCCACTTGACAACATTCAGATGCATTTTAAATGTAAATGTTACAGCCTCCACCACTTCATCCATACTACCTTCTGTGTGAAAAATTTGCCCCTTGGGTCTTTTTAAATCTTTCCCCTCTAACCTTTAATCTATGCCCTTGAGCTCTGCTCTCCCCACCCTGGAAAAAAATATTGGTTATTCATCTTATCTATGCCCCTAATAATTTTATAAACCTCCATAAAGTCACCCCTCAGCCTCCGATGCTCCAGGGAAAATGGCCCCAGCCTATTTAGCCTCTCCCTATAGCACAAACCCTCCAACCTTTGCAACATTCTTGTAAATTGTTTCTGAATCCTTTCAAGTTTCAATATCCTTCCTATAGCAGGGAGACCAGAACTGAACACAGTATTCCAATAGTGGTCTGACAAATGTCCTGTACAGCTGCAACATGACTTCCCAAGTCCCATATTGAATGACTAATGAAGTCACACATATCAAATACATTTTTCGCTATCCTGTCTACCTGCAACTCCACTTTCAAGGAACTATGAACCTGCATTCCAAGGTCTCTGTTCAGCAGCATTCCCCAGGACCCCAAGTGTATATGTCCTCATCAGGACAAACATGAATGGCAAATTTGAAATGATCTCAAAAAATTTACTCTCCAGGAGAAAGAAGTGGTGATCAGTTGCCAGGTCAGCTGTTTGATGTATGCATTGCCAGGAAGAAAGCAACTGGAAACGAGAGACTCTCCAAGCTCCTAATAATTCAAACAGGTCATGAATCTTGCATATATTCTATTTGTATGAAGTGTGTCTCTTTAGCTGAAAAAACATATTCCTTTTATTGTTTTTAATAAGCAGAGTTCAGACAATAATCAATCAGCTCGTGCTTGCACATTCCATAAACAAAATAGTGCTGTGCGATATGATTCTTCAATTGGGCAGCAAATACTTAGCAATCCCAAGTGCACCAATGGCTGTACAAACCGCCAATTTAACATACATTGTCCAACTTGCAGCGTACCTCATTTATGCATGTGAATTGACCCACTATAAATAATAAAGTCCACAACAATTAACAGTGTGAGACGACAAACATTGTCAACACACAGTTGGCAGTGTAGAAATGGCAGTTGAGCTTTCCAGCTTATTTAGCAGCTGGGACAAAGACAACTCTGAGATTATAATTTGCTCTTTTGATACATGCTGCCTTGGTCCAGGGTTTTCTGTTTGAATTAAGGTTTAGTGAGCAAATTACCTCAGAGTTTGTGAGAAGATTTGTAGCTCGGGTGCTCGTCATCTGCATGTGTGGCTACTGAGGATAGCTGGTCGTGTCGTTTCGTGACTAGTTGGTGTTCATGGATACGGATCATTAGCTGTCTTTCTGTTTGTCCTATGTAGTGTTTTGTGCAGTCCTTGCATGGGACTTTGTACACTACATTGGTTTTGCTCATGCTGGGTATCGGGTCCTTCGTTCTGGTGAGTTGTTGTCTGAGAGTGGCTGTTGGTTTGTGTGCTGTTATGAATCCTAGTGGTCGCAGTAGTCTGGCTGTCAGTTCGGAAATGCTCTTGATGTATGGTAGTGTGCCTAGTCCTTTGGATTGCGGCATGTCTTCATTCCGTTGTCTTTCTCTTAGGCATCTGTTGATGAAATTGTGCGGGTATCTGTTTTTGGCGAATACATTGTATAGGTGTTCTTCTTCTTCTTCTTTTTGCAGTTCTGGTGTACTGCAGTGTGTTGTGGCCCTTTTGAACAGTGTCTTGATGCAACTTCTTTTGTGTGTGTTGGGGTGGTTGCTTTCGTAGTTCAGGACTTGGTTTGTGTGTGTGGCTTTCCTGTATAATTTTGTGGTGAATCCTCCGTTCAGTGTTCTCTGTACCATCAGATCTAGGAATGGGAGTTGGTTGTCCTTTTCTTGCTCTCTAGTGAATCGGATTCCTGTGAGTGTGTCATTGATGATCCGGTGTGTGTTCTCTATTTCTGTGTTTTTAATGATTACAAAGGTGTCATCCACATATCTGACCCAGAGTTTGGGTTGAATTGGCGGTAAGACTGTTTGTTCTAATCTTTGCATTACCACTTCTGCTATGAGTCCAGAGATGGGTGAGCCCATGGGTGTGCCGTTGATTTGTTCATATATTTGGTTGTTGAATGTGAAGTGTGTTGTGAGGCACACGTCCTGCATCCATGAACACCAACTAGCCACGAAACGACACGACCAGCTATCCTTAGTAGCCACACATGCAGATGACAAGCAACATGAGTTCGACTGGGACAACACTACTATTATAGGACAAGCCAAACAGAGAACAGCCAAGAAATTCCTAGAGGCATGGCACTCATCCACAGATTCAATCAATAAGCACATCGACCTGGTCCCAATATACCGACCACTGCAACGGACAGCTGGAACTGATAACCGAAAGCGGCAGATTCAAACCACTACAAATGCTGGAGGAAAGATCACAGAAGCGCTTCACAGGAGGCTCCCAAGCACTGAGGATGTCACCTAGACAGGGGATGAAACGTCTGCAACACAAATTCCCAGCTCGGCAACAGAACCACAACAAATTACCTCAGATCGATGGATCCACAGCATAACAGGGACCCCAACACAGATCATTGAGGGAACGTTTCTAAGATAGGAGAGAAATTTGGAAAATTATTTCTACTCTCCTCCATATATTACTGCAATTTAACTCTTGGTGAGGTGAGGTTTTTTGCACTTGACATCAAGGCAGAAAATGTCATCAAGGAGACCAAGTGAAACTGAAGCTAACTGGATTCAGGGAAAAAATTCTTCTCTGGTTGGAGTCAAACCTGGATCAAAGGAATCACCATAGAATTCCTACACTGTAGAAGCAGATCGTTTGGCCCATTGAACCCTCAATACTCCATCGAAGTGCATCCTACTCTTTCTCTCCTGTAATTCTGCATTTTCCAAAGCTAATCCACCTAGCCTGCACATTTTAGCATGGCCAATCCAACTAACCTGCACATCTTTGTACTGTGGGAGGAAACCCACATAGACATGAGGAGAATGTGCAAACTCCACACAGACAGTTTCCTGAGGCAGGGATTGAACCTGGGTCCCTGGTGCTGTGGCGCGCTGTGCCACTTAAGATAGTTGTGGTTATTGGACATCAGTCAACTCACATCCAGAACATCACTGGAGAACATTGTCAGGATAAATCAAATCATTTTTTTCAGCGCTGTTATAGCACACATCGAGAGCAGACAGGACTTCTACCCAGAGGTAGAAACACTACCACTATACTGCCAGAGCCCTGATTCTCAGGATTTTTCAGATCTGTTACTAAGCACCTCTGGAGCAGGTGGGACTGAATGTAGTGCGTCTGCAGACCATAGGTAGGAACACCACCAATGTGCCACAAGGGGTCCCTGACTTTCTAAAGACAGTGAGCTCACAAAGCGATTTTCAGCTGCTTCACTAATGGCCTTCCACTGTGCAGTTACAAATGTTCAACAAATTTGCAACTCCTCAGATATTGAAGCAGTCTGTGTACTTGTGCAATAAGACCTGAACAATATTCAAGATATGTTTGTGCCACATCAGTGCTCAGGTAGTGACCATCTTCAACAAGAGAAAACCTAACCTTTGCTCTTGATGTTCAATTACATTAATTTCACTGAATCTCCCACTATTATCATCCTGGAGCTTACATTTGACTAAAAACTGAACTGTGCACTATCCATTAGGCACACATCAGAAATGTCTTGGAATTCTCTCTGCTTGCTTGACTGAATGCAGTTCCAAGAATGTATAAAGTTTTGCATTATTCAAATCAAAACATCCGACTAGATTGGCACCCCATCCTCCACTGAGCATGTGGTCTCTGCACCAGTAATACAATGTCAGCAGTGCTTAACATCCAGAAGGTTCACTCTAGTAACTCACCAAGGGTCCTTCAACAGCATTCTCCAAACCTGTGACCTCTGCTATTCTAGAAGGACGAAGGCAGCAGAAATATGGGACCATCACCGTAGCAAGTTCTCCTCCAATCCAGGCACTATCCTGTCTTGAAAATCTGTAACCGTTTCTTTGTTACTGGGTCAAAGTCCTGTAACTCCCTTCCTAACAGAACTCCCTACATCCCAACAGCTGCAATGGTTCAAAAAGGCAGCCAAGCAGAACTTTCTCCAGTCGACCTCAGGATAGGTAGTAAATGTTGGCATAGCCAGTAACATCCACACAAAAAAAATTCTGTGACCGATGGAGATGTTCAAGCACTAGGAAACCCCTCAGTGGTAAGGCAGTAAGTTTCATGCTTACAGCCTATTGAGAGAAGCCTTTGACACCGTGTTATAATGTGTTAGTGCCATTGAGTAGTCCGACAGCCTTTGTGATGTTCTTTATCTAAAATTTCTGGGCTGAATGATACTGTTGTGTTTTCATAGGGATATATGGAATATATTTTATATCTGACAATTGGACATTCAAAATTACAAATCTGAGACTTGAGTTCATAGTTACAAAAAGAATACTGAATTCATGGAGCTATTAAATGTTGATACTTAAAAGGTACTGGCAAATGTGTTCTCCTTTCTAATGTCTAAAGTTCCCTACAGAACAGACATACAAGCTCCATGCTGTGAGAAAAATCTTAATGAACTTTACAGGGTGGATACTGACAGGGCTATTTCCCCGTGATTGAGGAACCTAGGACATGTGCGCACTGTCTCAAGATAAGGAATCAATCATTCTGAACTGAGATGAGGAATTTCTTAAGTTAACAAGTGAAAATAAATATATATTATGTTCAATATATTTCTATACTTACCTCACTATACCTGAGAAAGCTGCAGATGTAGAATTGCTGAGTATACTCAAGTCAGAATTTTAAGTACTGAGGAAATTAAGCGATTTGGGAATCGTGCAGAAATGTGGAGCTGTAGATGATCAGCTGTGATCTTGATAAATGGCAGTGTTCTGGATCTGCTTTGATTTATCCCTCTCTCACCTCTCCCTCTTTTATATATAATCTTTTCTTTTTATAGTTTGCATTGCCTTTAACAGACTTTGCACATAACTCATTCCATTGGAAACACAGGTGATTTACTATTAATTGTTAATAGATGATTAAGGTAATCCAGTGATGGGGCAAATAAAAATGTTCAGTTGTCTGTAAGAGCACTTCTGGATATGAAAAAATTATAAGAAAAAAAGACTAGCAGGACTGATGAAAAGGAACGAGACTGAATCGGTTCAGACTACAATTCATTGTAGTTTACATGAATGAAGTGGGGTGGAGAGGGGTGCTGACTCCCAGAAAAATCTTTAAAATTCTAATGAGTAGGCAAAGTATATTAGGAAGGATGTTCCTGATGACTAGGGAGTCCAGATTGCAGTTTAAGAATATAGGGTAGGGAATTTAGGACTGAGATGCCAAGACATTTTTCACTCTGAGAATGTTAAGCCTGTGGAACTTTGAGCCTTTGGGGTGGCATGGTGACTCAGTAGCCAGCACTACAGTTTTATAGCGTCAGGGACCCAGATTCGATTCCCAGACTTGAGTGACCATCTGAATGGAGTTTGCACGTTCTTCCCCGTGTCTGCGTGGGTGCTCTGGTATCCTCCCACAATTCCTGAAGAGGGGCTTATGCCCGAAACGTCGAATCTCCTGCTCCTTGGATGCTGCCTGACCTGCTGCGCTTTTCCAGCAACACATTTTCAGCCTAGTAACCTCCCACAATCCAAAGATGAGCAGGTCAGGTGGATTGATGATGCTAAATTGCTCATTGTGTTAGGTGCATTGGTCAGAGTGAAATGGGTCTCGGTGAGTTACTCTTCGGAGGGTCGGTGTTGATTAGTTGAGCTGAAGGGCCTATTTACACACTGTAGTAAATCTAATCTAAAAAAGACTCTTGCTTGCTACAGTAGGCCTCTAAGGCCATAACACTGACTGTTTTAAGGAAGGAGTTAGATTAATGTTTACAATTAAAGGAATCAGATCTAACCATGAGGGTGCTGCATTTTTTGTGGATCATACTGAGTGGCAAACCAGGCTTGACAAGCCGAATAGTCTACTCCTGCTCCTATTTCCTAAGTTCTCTGTTTAGATAGGTGACAAGGCCCAAGCAGCCCATCCTAGCTTCTTATGTATCCACATTCGCAGTTAAATCAGTTAACTATTGTGCAACTGTGATTTATTGTAAGATTTTAATTCTCTGTTTAATCCAATAATAATTAGAATTAATGGGGCATTATGCTGCATATGCTTTGTGGCTGTATATGTCATTTTAAGAAGCATTAAGAAGATTTATGCTAGCTGGGGATCTTCTTGCTGGGACAGATGGCTCCTGAATGATGTTCTTTATATTCGAACTCTTCCTTGGGATGGAACTGTTCTTGGAGAAACACTTCACTGGCATTTTCCTTGCTACCTTTGTAGGCAGGCATCTTTCTGGCAGCCTCTTCCCTCCCTTCGTGAGTGGCACCCTTCTTTCCGACTTCAGACAGTGGGTGGGTAGCCTTGGCTTATTGGATAAGCGCCTCACTGGCAACCCCTTCATTCGTAGCAGAGGTTTCATAACTGAGCCTCTGAGAGGTAACCACCACAGTGGGAATGATAACTTCACCGGTAGTTGCCTCAGCGAAAACCTTCTTTGTACTTTTGGCTTCTGCTTTTTCTGTTTCATTGCTTAAGCGTCTGAAAGTAAAGCACAGAATAAGAGCTTAAATTTATTAATAATAGCCTGCATTGGCATCCTCACTTGTCTTGTGATAGGTATCTTGATGCACTTTGCTCTTGTTAGGACAAGATGGTCTGATTGGCCTCATGAATAGTGCTGGAATCATTCAATGACTATCAGGAGAGGAATAGGTGATAATGAAGCACAAACAATATATGTTTAAAGACTGTGGCACAGTGGCTCAGTGGTTAGCACTGCTGCCTCAGTGCCAGGGACCTGGGTTCAATTCCTTACTGAGGTGACTCAATCTGTATCGGAGAAAGTGAGGACTTCAGATGCTGGAGATCAGAGTCAAAAAATATAGAGCTGGAAAAGTGCAGCCAGTCAGGGAGCATCCGAGGAGCAAGAGAGTCAATGTTTCGAGCATAAGCTCTGCATCAGGAATGAGGGGGGTAGCCCAAGGGGTCTGAGAGATAAATGGGAGGGAGGTAGGGCTGGGGGGCAAAATAGTTGGGAATGCGATAGATAAATTGAGGTTCGGGGAGATGGCGATAGGCTAGAAAAGAGGGTGGAGCGGATAGATGAGAAGGAAGATGGACAGGTAGGACAGTTCAAGAGGGTGGTGCTGAGTTGGAAGTTTGAATCTGGGATAAGGTGGGAGGAGGGGAAATGAAAAAACTGGTGAGATCTACATTGAATGTATGTAGTTAGAGAGTCCCAATCTGGAAGATGAGGCGTTCTTCGTCCCACTCTGCCAAGGACATGTAAGTTCTGGGCCGCCTCCACCACCAAAGTCTAGCCATCAATGCCTGGAGGAAGAACATCTCATCTTCTGGATTGGGACTCTCTAACTATGGGCGGCACGGTGGCTCAGTGGTTAGCACTGCTGCCTCACAGCACCAGAGACCCGGGTTCAATTCTCACCTCGGTGTGAGTTTCCTCCGGGTGCTCCGGTTTCCTCCCACAGTCCAAAGATGTACAGGCTAGGTGAATTGGCCATGCTAACTTGCCCGTAGTGATAGGTGAATTAGTCAGGAGTGAATGTAGTGGAATGGGTCTGGGTGGGTTGCTCTTCGGAGGGTCAGTGTGGACTTGTTTGGCTGAAGGGCCTGTTTCTACACCTTAGGGAATCTAATCTAAAAATCTAATCTAACTACACGCAATCAATGTTGATTTTACAGTTTCTTCCTTTCCCCTCTCCCCACCTTATCCCAGATCCAAACTTCCAACTCGGCACCACCCTCTTGAACTGTCCTACCTATCCATCTTCCTTCTCACCTATCTGCTCCACCTTCCTTTCTGGTCTATCGCCATCACGCCCAACCTCCATCTTTCTAACTCATTCCCAGCTACCTTCCCCCCCAGCTCTAACTCCCTCCCATTTATCTCTCTGCCCCCTTGGGTCACCCACTTATTCCTGATGAAGAGCTTATGCTTGAAATGTCAACTCTCCTGCTCCTTGGATGCTGTCTGACCGGCTGTGTTTTTCCAGCACCACATGTTTTTTACTCTATCTGTGTGTGGAGTTTGCACATCCTCCCATGTCTGTGTGGGTTTCCTCTGGGTGCTCCTTTTTCCTCCCACAATCCAAAGATGTTCAGGTTATGTGGATTGGCCATGGGAAATGCAGGGTTACAGGAATAGGGTAGGAGGGTGCATCTGAGTGGGATGCTCTTTTGAAGGTTGCTGTAAATTCAATGACTTGCTTTAAACTGTATGGATTCTATGAATCTCTCACCGCTTGTTTTGACATTGCTTGCTGTTGTATTTTTGCAGTATATTTTCTTTCCCTCTGGCTCACCGCTAATCTTTGCCACATGTTCTTCCGACTTCCATGTTCTTCCATCTGCCTTCTCTTGCCCACAAACTCACCCTTTAAGCTTCTATGCATCTTTCTTCCAATTTCTATTTCCACCAAGTTTTGTATCATCTGCGAACTTGGAAATGTTACAATTGTCCCTGTGTTAATATGTCTGATATAGGTTGCGAACAGCTGGGAACCCAAGCATTGATCCATGTGGTATGTCACTGATCACAACCTGCCAATTTGAGAATGACTCAGCAAGTTTTCATAAGATTTGTAGCTCAGGTTGATGTTCTGGATGAGCTGCAAGGTTCATTTCCAGACATTTTGTCACCCTACACAGTGCTTCGCCTGAGGCCCACTGAAGATGTTACCTCGTAGGGTGACGAAGCACCTGGAAATGAACCTTCCAGCTTAGCAAGCAAACCTACATCCTGAGGATGACTCATTTATTCCTAAACCCTGCTTTCTGCCTGCTAAACAATCTTCATTTTATTGCTAGTTTATTATCCCATTCCAATGTGCTTTAATTTTGTTTGCTAACCTCTTGAGTGGGACTTTATCAAAAAGCATCTGAAAATCCAAAACTAATAACCTGCTCCCTTTCCCTTGAAGTGGTTGGATTTGTCCCTCAACAAACCAATGGTATGGTTAATCTGTTCAATTGGAGATAGCTCACTTTTTTTTCTCCTTCTCAACCTGCCTGTTCTGTTACATTTTGTACTGAAGGTAAATACAGAAATCGGACATTCAGAACTTCCAGAAGTAGAATATTTTGAGCAATTTCCCCTCTTCTCTTCCCCTCCCTCCGTCTCA
Source organism: Hemiscyllium ocellatum (assembly GCF_020745735.1). Lineage (NCBI taxonomy): Eukaryota > Metazoa > Chordata > Chondrichthyes > Orectolobiformes > Hemiscylliidae > Hemiscyllium > Hemiscyllium ocellatum. The sequence goes on from NC_083435.1 coordinate 10,371,284, forward strand.
AAAACCGAGCATCAAATAGTTATATATTATCACAAATAATCAGTCATGAGCATCCGCAGTCAGCAAATTATTTGTGTCAGCAACATATCATTAGTAAAAAAAGGACCAAATTAAGCTGATGCTGAGCAATGATTTGTCTAATGATACTGAGATAGTGACAGAAACGTCTCGGTCTGTAAAAGTGGACACTGAAGTCCCAGGCTAGCAAGAACATTGGTGAGAAAATTGGATGCTGAGTGTGAGGAAAACCCAGGTGTTTGCTCCAAAGATGTTTAGACGTCAGCAAGATTTCCTAATCGACCTGTTCAGACATATTACAATAGACCTCAGGAGCAGGTGGGATTTGAGCACCCTGGCTCAGATGTAGATGCACTGCCAAAGCATCACACGAGCACTATAAACAATGCTGACTAACATTCTGGTGACAAGCAGCTTCTAAAAAAGTCAGCATGACCTTTTCTCATCACCTTGTTCAGATTGCTATGACACACACCTGGAGCAAATAAGACATGAATGTAGGCCATCTAGCTCAGAAGTGGGGATACCACAACTGCACCAAAGGAACATCTAGAAGTCAACATTAAGCAAGTTCTCGAAAATAATTGCAGCTGTGCAATGTGAACAAGAAGCATTGACATGGCGACAATGGCGAACCTTCACTGAGGTTTGGCTGTGTGTAAAGCTCGTTTTGGGTCAGAGGAGTGGAAAAGTATGGCGCTGGAAAGCACAGCAGGTCAGGCAGCATCCGAGGAGCAAGAGAATCGACATTTTGGGCATAAGCACTTCATCAAGAATATTTTGGGTAACAGATGAATCTTCCTTTCTGATATTTAAAGATTGTTTTTGTTTGTTTCAAATAGTTCTAGCATAGTGCAACAAACTCTTTTGTCTTTTGTATGTAATAAACTTTGTTCTTTTAAAAACTACTTTGGCAGTCTCTTGTGAAAATGATTAGGAGACACCGGTGTTGGACTGGGGTGCACAAAGTTAAAAATCACACATCAGGTTATATTCCAACAGGTTTATTTGGAAGCACTAGCTTTCGGAGTGCTGCCTCTTCATCAGGTGATTGTGGAGAATAAGACTGTAAGACAGAATTTATAGCAAAAGTTTCCAGTGTGAGGAAACTGAAATTATATAAAATATTGAAAAATACCCAAATTGTTTGTTAAGTCTCTCATCTTTTAGAATGGCTATGTTGGTATCAGTTCTTTTATTTGTAAATCACAAAACATTTTTAAAAAGTTACATTCTCAAGTGCACTTTAAGAATTGGTGTCATGATGGCCCAGATAATGTATTGAACATGTTAACTCCCTGTGAGGCTGTCTGTGCCACAATGATCAGACTGATTCTAATCTAAAAACGGATTTTCAGAATCTTACATGGATTCATCCAGTTTTTGAGTAAAGTAAAATGTAATTCTGCAAGTACAAATTCACCCCACAAAATTATATGTGTGTGTGTGTTGGGCTGGGGGAGGTGGTCGGGGATGAGTATCTGTGAGAGGGTGTGTGTGTGTGTGTGTGTGTGTGTGTGTGTGTGTGTGTGTGTGTGTGTATCGTGCAATGTGGTCACCTGTGTGGTGACATGAACCCAAAGCCTCAGTTGAGGCCATCCCTATGGGTACCGAACTTGGCTTCAATACCTTATCTGAGCCAACATGACACCAGTTGTTAAAGTGCACTTGAGAATGTAACTTTTTAAAGAAGTTTTGCGATTTACATATGAAAGAACTGATACCAACAAGACTTAACAAACAGTTCGGGTCTTTTTCAATATATAATTTCAGTTTCCTCACACTGGAAACATTTGCTATAAATTCTGTGTCTTACAGTCTTATTTTCCACAGTCACCTGATGAAGGAGCAGCACTCCGAAAGCTAGTGCTTCCAAATAAACCTGTTGGACTACAACCTGATGTTGTGTGATTTTTAACCTTGTGAAAGTGTTTAGTGATTCTCTATTACTGCAAACAAGTAACAAAATCAAATCTTAAGGTTTCCGAAGCCAGGTTTCACTCAGCGATCTGATTTGACCGATATTAGCATCAGCTGGGATCATAACACCATAAGAGGCAAGAAGCAGGAAGAGACCATTCAATTCCTTGAGGCTGTTCCACCGTTCAGTCAGGTCATGGCTGATAATCCACCTCAGTACTATTTTCTCACCTCTCCCATTTCCTTCAATTCCCCAAGAGAACAGCATCTTTTATGTCCTCCTTAAATATGTTAATGGAATGTTTTGGGCTACTCGTCATTACTGTTTTACAATGATTCTTAAGTCCTGCCTCATTGACCAAACTTTAGGTTACCAATTTCATTGTGTTTCTTTGGTAGTTTAGTTAAATTTCTGTCTGATGATACTGCTGATAATCATAATGAGATACAGATTAAACCCAATGCTGCATCTGTTGATGCCAACTCTAAGCCAAATGGATGTAAGCTATCATATCCTTCCTAAAGTATGTCCAGAATTGAACATAATACTCCCAAGCTGTTTTCTTTCAGGATTTGAGATATTGTGAGAAATTGACTAACATCCAGTGTTTAAAATGAGCAAAAGATGTGTCAAAGGTCAGTAATACCCACCGCTTTGAAGTGCTGGTGAAGTTTCTCTCTCTCTCTCTCTCTCACACTCACTGGGTAGAGTGTTGTGATGATGAAATGTATTGACACCATCCCCTGTGCTTTTGGTCAGTTGTTACATTATCAGCTTTGACATCAGTTTCCATCGCCATGGTTTCAGTGATTGTTATGTTTCCAGCTGAGATGATGTTCGAGGATTCTGTCACCAGGTCTCAGTAATTGCAACACCTTAGTGATGATGTTCAGCACAATGACTGGTTGATGGCAGAATGACTATCATTAGATCACAATTGTTCCATCAACAATTGCTTAACAGTACAAGGACAATGTTTAGGAACATTTTACAATCTCTATTTATTGGTACTGGTTGTGATTTCAACATTGATACAAAAGTAAGAAATATGCAAACATTAAGGATGATAACATGTGAACGAGTCGGTTGGAATTAAGAACATTGAGTTAAAACAATATATGAATGTAAGAACATAAGAATTAGGTGCAGATGCAAGCCATTTGGCCTCTCAAACCAGTTCCAATACAATCACATTAACCATGACCATAACTCGCTCATCCCAACCCCAATAACTTTTGACTCTCTTTGGAGATTAAAACAATTGGCGAACTCAGCCTTGAACACATTTAATGAACCACTCTACTTTTCCCTGGGACATGATATGGGTAATGTAATTTCTGCAGTTTCACACACACTCTCTCTCTCTCACACAGGAGTCACACATTCTCACACACACACTTACACACACACACACACACACACACATCACACATGCACATCTACACACGCACATCACACACACACACACACACACACACACACACACACATATTCACACCACACATACACATCTATACACACACACACACACACACACACACTCTCTCTCTCTCTCTCTCTCTCTCTCTCTCTCTCTCTCTCTCACACACACATACTCTCACACATACACACACTCACACCACACACACACACACACTCACACCACACACACTCTCTTTTGGTATGGGTGAGGTAATTTCTGTATTAAAACTGAGGTTTAATAAGTAAAGGCTAATTATGAGATAGATATTCAACTAGGCCATATGAGAATATGAACCAGAAGTCACCTTTGTTATGTCAGGAACATAGTAACCTTGGGCAAGATACCAAGGAATGCTTTAGCTAGACACAGAGGGCAAAATACAATAGAAGCCCTTTATGACATGCAGATAACCAAGGAATGCTTTAACCAGCAGAATTGTTAAAAACAATATAACATTTAATTCAGCAGAATTGTTAAAATAATATAACATTTAATTAAAGAATTGGCAGAGAAAAGCGTGAAATGTTTTAACCAATGGTATTGTACTAATGTTTTCTAATGTAAGAATAATGTATAAATATTACTGCTGTAAACCTTTCGTTGCGATTCTTCCGAAGCCCCTTTCGAAGACGCCCAAACTTGCAAGTTTGAAATAAACATCTGTTGCTTCGTTTGTGTGTCTCGCAGCATTTCGATTTGCCACGGGAAAAGCGGTAGCCGGAGGGGATGAGGGCTGGTGCTGACAGCTTGGAGTGCGCCTCCTAGGACGGGACCTTGTGGACAGTCTCCCTTGAAGTCAAGGGTTAAAGGACAGTCCGCGGTCGGCAGAGTGTGGAGGCAGAACCTGGTTGATCTGAACCATAGCCCTAGTGTAGAGTAGTTAGCCGAGTGTCAGGGACTATTCTCCGGAGATTTAGAGTACCTAGACAGAAGTCGCTTATAACAAATTTGGGGGCTCGTGTCCGGGATCTTAAAAAGAACTCCCACGGGAGGCTCTGAATGATTCCGGGACACTGTGACACACACAGATATTTGAGCAAACGATGTGAATAGAAAGCGCTCATAATAAAGTAAAAGGTTGAAGTTTTGATAAGGTAACAGCTTGAAGTTGTTATGTTGAGTCGGACAACTCCATGCACGGATCAAGGTAAGAACCTTCTCTGGTATTTGGGGTTTTCGCAGAATTGTTGAGAGAAGTGTACACTGCCTTGTCGACTCCGTGGTTGTGACAGGTAACCGGGAAATTAAGGATTAACTTGGTAACCGGGATAAAAGGGTTGACTAAGTAACCAGAGTATAGAAAACAGGTTAGCCTGAAGACCAACCATGGGTGGCCAATGTTCCGGGTCGAAAAAGGAACGGGAAGACGAAACCCCGAAAATTCCCCCTGATAGATTCTACAGAGATTGTGGAGAGCTGAAGAGATTAGTTACAAACTGATAGTGTTGAACCCCGTTTCTGGATGGTCCCTATTATCTTTACATAGAAGCAGTATAAGGGGGACAACTGAAGTTTATTTTTACCAGCAGCTTGCAGTAAGACCGGCAGAGAGAGAGAGAGAGAGAGAGCGAGAACAGCTAGCAAAACATTTAACCCTTTGTGATTTGGTTTGAATGCACATTTGTTTGTTGGCGATTGAATGAGGAAGTTTTATTCACTGGAGCTTGAGTTCCAGGATTGTTTTAAATGTGATTTTTATGTAAACTTAACATGATTTTTTTTCAATATGTGAAGTACAGTTGAAGTTTCAGTTCAACAGTAGGCTGTCGAAAAAAAAGACGATAACTTCCATGGTTATTATCTGAGACCTTGGATTCGGCCATTAGAATTTCTTTTAACTTGAATTGACAAATTATTGTAAGACAGCTCTGATTATTTTACGACCTAAAGTATTGTAATTGAGAAATGATTGGTCAGGAGTACATAAGAAAACTAATTTTGGATCTAAATTAGGGTACTAAATCTGGGTGATTACAGTGGATTTCAAAATTGGGAACTGTATGCATTTTACATTTTAAATATTAAATACTGAATAAATGGACGTAAATATATAAATATGTTTACAAGTTAGGAACAGGCTTTAAAGTTAGTCAAGCATGAATTAATAAATTGGTGTTTGAGGATATGAGAAGCTAGGAACATTGCAATATTTCTTAAAAAAAGGAAGAACGTAACGACTAAAATGCCGATAGGGGACAAGGAGATTGTGTTTGTGTATGACCCCCTCACCAGTGGGGAGGTTGGAACATTTAAAAGGAAATGACGGTCCTGGTTGAGAATCCGATAGGATTGTCAGAACAAATTAATTTATTTTTGAGGCCCGGTCTGTATATGTGGGCTGAGTTAATGTTTATTTTTGAATATACTATTTACTGGGGGAGAAAGGAGACTTATATGGGGATACTGGATAGGGAAAGTGTTAATTGAGATTTCGAAAAAACTAGTAGCAGCGCCGGTATTGAGCTTGCCTGACAATTTGGCATGAGAGGGGGATGGTGAGGGGTGAGGACAAATATCCCCTTCAGAACCCTAACTGGGACCACCACAATATAGAAGGGATAATACGTCAGACTTGCGAAATTTGATAATCCAAGGGATACAAACTTGCACCCCCAAACAGCAAAATTTAGCCAAGGTTTTCGACCTGAGGCAGGGAAAGGACGAGTCTCCCTGTGCGTTCTTACACAGATTAAGGGAGTCGGTTAAGAAATGTTCGGGTATAGAACCAGATGGGGAAATAGGATGAGGGATGGTAAAGGTTCACTTCGTGATAAAAGCATGGCCTGATATCCAGAAGAAGTTACAGAAGATAGAGGACGGGAGCGGTAGAAATGAGTCGGAGTTGTTACAGGAGGTTCAGAAGGTATTTGTATAGAGAGACATAATGGCGGAGGAACGGAAGGCTAAGATAATGGTAGCAGTAGTAAGGGAGGACTGTGAGTCCCCCAGGAGGATGAATGAAGGACAAAAGGAAGTCGCGGAAGGGTGGTGAAGAGAAATGGAATGTGAATAGGGAAAGGAGTCGGATAAATAAGGCGGATATCTAAATCTGAATATTTATGTATGTGTGAAAGAGATGGGCCGGCCCCGATAGGATCTCTGTGTGTAAATTTGATTGTGAAAAATAAAGTAGTCTCTGTGGATGTGAGAATTTGTGTTTGTGTATGGATCTTTTTGTGTGAAATTCTCTGCGAAAATCTGTGTGGAAAAGTGCAAGTAAGAAATGCTGCAAGCTTTATCATGGTGTCTGTGAGAAAGAATCTGGCAGAAGGCTTCTCAGCTAACAAGCAGTTTAACACTTTGTGCTCTGGCTTGAATTCATCTGTTTGTTAATGGTTTTATGTTTGAAACTTGTTGTCTGTCATTTGATTCAGTGTGCTATTTTTGACTGTAATTTTATGAATGCTTAACGTTATTTTCTTTCATGATATGATTTTATTAGAACTTCAGGAGGGAAAGGAGGACCATTCATGAGATTGTTCGTGGGGGCTAGAAAATGCTCTTATACAGTAATTAAATCATGCCACATAATTTAAAAAATTCATAATCATAGGCTACTTCAGTACTAAAGGCACAATAGAGAAAAGAGAAAATGAAAATGACACTGCAAAGTAAATAAAATTTCTGCCCTTTTCAGTTAAATGACAATGTTATAGAAAATGAAGTAGTTTTTACCATCAATGTGTAAACTATAATGAAAGTGAATACTCTCACTTTGTCAATGTGTCATGTTAACATGCAGGATTAAATTCTAAAAAAAAAAATTCAAAAGATGTTGATCCAAAATGTGACATTCACCAAGAGTAGAAAATCTTAATGGTGTTGCAAAGCATAGCTATTAGAAGCCCTAACTTTCATAACTTTTTATGGGACTGAGTTCACTTGAAGTACTCTACTTTATCTGCAATGAAGGTAATTGAAAATTTGGTACTATCTTTAAGGTCAAGACAGTTACTTTTTTTAAAAAAAAGTTGAACTTGTAATTCATTGGAATCTTGTGTATTTGACACATCATGTTCGAATAAACATCAATTGCTCATTTGTGTGTCTCACAGCATTTCGATTTACCACGGGAAGCGATAGCCGGTGGGGATAAGGGCTGGTGCTGACAGCTTGGAGTTCGCCTCCTAGGACGGGACCTTGTGGACAGTCTCCCTTGAAGTCAAGGGTTAAAGGACAGTTCGCGGTCGGCAGAGTGTGGAGGCAGAACCCGGTTGATCTGAACCATAGCCCTAGAGTAGAATAGTTAGCCGAGTGTCAGGAACTATTCTCCGGAGATCTAGAATACCTAGACAGAAGTCACTTATAACAAGAGTGAGGGGGAGTGTGAGGCAGAGGGTGAGAGCAGAGTGAGGCTGAGGGAAGACTGACCGGATTGGGAGCTGTGCTCAAGAGGATAGTGGGGGATAGGGAGGAGAGGGCTGAGTGGGTGTAAGGATTGAGGAACAGGGAGGCAGTGAGATGGAGGGGGAAGGGAAGAGTAGGAGGGGGTGAGTGGGCATTGATGGGGAGGGAGATTGGAGAGTGTGGGCAACCAGTGTGTCAAGGGGAGGTGGAGTGACAAGGAGAATGAGGATTGGAGAGTGAGGTGGAGGGTGAAGGGATTTGTGAAAATTGGACAATGAAGAGAGGGTGGGGGAGGACTGAATGGTGAGCAATCGAAAAGAATGGATAGATGTGGAGAATGTGGAGGTTAGTGGGTTGGAGGTGGAGAAAGCAGTGAGGCCTTGGTCTGTGGGGACAGTGAATGAGAGGGAGGAGTGAATGGAGAATGAGCAGGAGGGCAGAGAGCGAGTGTGAGATGCAAGGGTGGATGATAGGAAGAGTAGGGTCAAAGGTGGGAGTGGGAGTGAGCAGCAGGGAGACAATGAGAGCAGGAGTGAGTGGGCTGGGATACCAGGAGGGAGTGTTGGTTAGAGGTAGGGAATGGAGAATGAGGTCCATGGAAGAGTGATAGGGTGGGAGGGAGGGGGAGGTGAGTGAGGCCTGTGTGGAGATGGAAGGGGAATGCAGTGAGAGATAGGGACAAGGAAACTGAGGAAAAATTGATGGGGTGAATAAAGAGGTAGGCTTGTGCGATGTCATGAGTGTGGAGGAGGGGAGAGGCAGGGTAAGGGAAAAGGAGAGGGAAATTGGCAGTGAGGAGGAGTGGGAAGAGGAATGAAAATGAGGAGGATGACTTGGAGGAGAATCAGGGAGATGGGAGGAGAGAGTGAAAAGAAGATGTGTAGGGGAAGGCCGAGAGTGTGGGAGTATGTGAGGGGTGTGACGATTCTGCTCATTTAACAAGGTTAGGTTGTCCTTGTTTCTTTTTTCAGGGAGGTTGTAAACACATAGTGTCTAGTTTGTATGGGTTTTAGGGCCAATTTGATAAGAGCCAACAGATTGTGCCTCAGGTTTTAAAAGGCTTTTGAGTAAAAAAAAATCACTTGTACAATGAAAGGGGAGAGGCCAGTTCCCCCAGCTCAACTTTATTTTTCCTTTTTTGCCAAGGGGGTGTTTATGGGGATGTTGCAAATATTTGGAACAGCATCATTAATTTGTGATTGAGTTGATTGGGTTTTTAAATAGTTATATAATTCTAAATTTAAATTCTTCTGTTCGTGTGAAAATAAATACTGCTTTGTTTTAAACTGAGTGGTTGGGCCAGCTGCATCCCTCCTGGAATATCCACTGTCCACCTGCTGACAACAACGAGAAATGTTAGGGTCTGGGCTAACATCTCAAAATGTTTTGAGGGAGTCTGGCCTGGTCCTTAACAAGCGAGTGAAGAGTCAGGGGGATGTGAGTGTCAGGGAGTTGGGGTGAGGTGGGGGAGTAATTGGAGAGTAGGCTGGAAGAGAAACTGAGGGGAATTGTGAGTGAGAGGGAAGAGTGAGGACAAGTGAATATGAGGGTAAGAGGGCCTGGAGAGTGATGTTTTTGACATTGGCGTAGAATGTGTGTAAAATATGAGGAGAGAACGGGGAAGTGTGATTGACGTGGAAGCATGTAGGAAGCCAGGAATAGGATGGGGGTGTGGAGTGGGGAAGGCTGTCTGAGGAAGAGTGGTAAATGGCAGAGAAGTGTAGGAGAAGTGGGGCATTGTTAAATGGGCTTGCTTTGCTGGAGGGAGTGGATCTAATTGAAGAGGGAGAGGAGATGAAAGAGTGGGTTAGGCAAGGGTGAGGAGGTTGGACAACTTCGGGATGGTGAATGGGTTGTTGTAGGAGTGAGACAATGGGGGATAATGTGAGGTCTGCATGATGTGATGGTAGAAGAGAGTCTTCACAAGGAAGAATTTTAAAAACAAGAAGCATTACTTAAAGAGAGAAAACCTGCAAAATTGTGAGTTACAGAGTGATCTGGGAGTTCCAGTACATAAGTCAGAAAATGTTAGTGTGTAGGAGCAGTGAGTAATTAAGAAGATTATTGAGAGGTTAATCTTTGTGTCGAGATAGCTTAAACAAAGATAAACATGTTATCTTTTAGTTATAGAGAGAATCAGAGAGTCCACTTCTTGAATCATAGAAAGTGAAGCTGACATAGTAGAGAGACTGGTTTCTGATCTGAGAGCAGGCTGGTGTTGAGTTTATTGTCAGCGTTATCATCCCTCATTGATGGGGCATGGATGAGAAGACAGGACCTTCACAGTGTAGGAATTGAACCTGCACTGTTACTCTGTGTCACCCACCAGCTGTCCAGCCAACTGAGCTAATCAACACACATGGCCAGAACTAATACAGCATAAAATGAAGCCCTTCAGCCCATTGTGGCCATGCTGGTCTTTAAGAGCCTATCAACTTCTATTCCATTTCCCAGCAACTAGGGAACTTGGGGAAATAAATAGTGATGTCTTGAAAAGAGTTCATGTTACAGAAGAGGAGATGTCTTCAATTGTACAAAGCTAGATAAATGCCCGGGTCCCAATAAGGTTTTTTTTTTAGATTAGATTAGATTACTACAGTGTGGAAACAGGCCCTTCGGCCCAACAAGCCCACACCGACCCGCCGAAGCGCAACCCACCCATACCCTACATTTACCCCTTACCTAACACTATGGGCAATTTAGCATGGCCATTTCACCTGACCCCGCACATCTTTGGACAGTGGGAGGAAACCGGAGCACCCGGAGGAAACCCACGCAGACACGGGGAGAACGTGCAAACTCCACACAGTCAGTCGCCTGAGTCGGGAACTGAACCCGGGTCTCAGGCGCTGTGAGGCAGCAGTGCTAACCACTGTGCCACCGTGCCGCCCACCGTGTTTCCCAGAAACTAGGGAATGGGGGGAAGAGATTGCTGGAGCCCTTACTGACAGACTTGTATTATCAACAGCAACAGGTGAGGTGCCAGAACCAGAGGTTGTCTAATTTAGTGCCATTATGTTAAACAGGCTGAAAAGAAAAGTGAGGAACTCTAGACCAGTGAGCTTTACATCAGTGGTTGGTAAGTTATCGGACAGGATTTATATGCAATTGAAAAGTCAAGGACTAATTAGGAATAGTCGAGACGGCTTTGTAAGTGGGAAATTGTGTCTTGATTTGAGTTTTTTGAAGAGGTAGCAAAGATGATTGATTAAGGCAGAGAGCTAGATATTGTTGATGTAGACTTGAGAAAACAGGGTTTCAACAGGGTTCCCCATGGTAGATTGGTTAGACAGGTTAGATCACATGGGAATTAGCCAATTCAATAAAAATTGGCTTGAAGGTGGGAGACAGAGGCTTATGGTAGAGAGTTGCTTTTCAGACTGGAGGTCTGTGTCCAGCAGTGTGCCACAAGGATAGGGGCTGGGTCACATTGCTTTTGGTCATGTACTTAAATTATTTGGGTGCAAACATAGAAGGCATGGTTCGTAAATTGGCAGATGACACAAAAGAAATATCTAGTGGACTTTAAAGAAGATTATTTCAGACAGCAACAGGACCTTGATCAGGTGGCCAATGGGCCGTGGAGTGGCAGATGGCGTTTAATCTTGATAAATGTGAGGTATTGCATTTTGGTCGGGCAAACCAGGACACCAATAGTTGCTGGTGGGGAGTGTTACTGAGCAGGAGGTCAGGGGGTACAGGTACATGGTTCCTTGGAGTGGAGTTGCAGGTGGACATGGTGGTGAAGAGGGAGTATGGCACGCTTACTTTCATTGGTTGGAATGTTGAATGTTGGAGTTGGGATGTCATGTTGTGGCCGGGCGGCGCATTGGTGAGGGACATTGGAGTGTGGGGTTTAGATTAGAGTGGTGTTGGAAAAGCACAGCAGTTCAGGCAGCATCCAAGGAGCAGTAAAATCGACGTTTGGGCAAAAGCCCTTCATCAAGAATGCTGATTCCAACTGAAGGGCTTTTGCCCGAAACATCGATTTTCCTGCTCCTCGGATGCTGCCTGAACTGCTGTGCTTTTCCAACACCACTCTAATCTAAACTCTGGTTTCCAGCATCTGCAGTCATTGTTTTTACCTACATGGAGTGTGGTTCTGGTCACCCTTTCATGGGGTAAGTATGTTGTGAGGCTTGAGAGTGTGTGGAGGGGATTTGCAGGGGTATTGCTGGGACTGGAGGGTTTGAGTAATAGGCAGTGGTTGAATAAGCTTTCTTTCCCTGGAATGTTAGAGACTGAGCGGTGACCTTACACCAATAAAACCATGAGGGGCTTGGCGAGGGTGAATAGCCAATATATTTTGCCCAGGGCAGATGCCTCCAAAGATAGAGGGCACAAGTTTAAGGTGAGATGAGTAAGATTTAAAAAGAACCTGAGGGGTAACTTTTTTACGTAGAGGGTGGTGCATGTATGGAACGAGCTGCCAGAGGAAGTGATGGAGTTGGATTCAATAACAATACTTTAAAGGCATCTGGATGTGTACATGAATAGGAAGGATTTTTCAAGGAATCCTCCTGTCTACCCAATCTGTAATCCTCATAACTTTCTATACTTTCATCAGGTTGTCCCCTCATCCTTCTCTGCTTCAATGAAAACATCCCCAGCCGATCGAGGCTGTCTTCAGAGGTGAAACACTCCAGCCCAGGCAACATCTTGGTGAATCTCAGCTGTTCCAGCCCTGCCCTGTCTCCTGTTGGATTTTCTACACACTGCCTTAAATAGATCATGTGGAGACATTTTAAAGAATTCTGTCCTGTCTAAGCCATTCACAACCTGCCTGTCCCAGTTCATCCAGGGGAAGCTGAATTTCCTTGATATTATTAACATATTGTGTTTGCACTTCTCTGAGATTTGCTACAATATCAGCACTTAATCTATCTCTGACTGGCGTGGGTCTCTAGTAAACTCCAAACAATGTAATTCCCAATTTTTTTAATAAAGTTCTCCCCAAAGATGGATTCTGGGTAATCCAAGATGGAGATCTGGAAAAAATTGTGGCAGTGATTTCCTCAAATTCCTTGAGCCGCAATTACTGATTTCTAAGCTTTTGCATTGTTTTGGAACTTTGAGGGAGGAAGGATGAGGAGGAAGACAGACAAAGGCAGTGACCACATGGTCAGAGAAAGAAACCTATACTATTGTCTGACACAAGATCACCACTCAGCCTCTGATGCTCCAGATAAAACTGTCCCAGCCTATTCAACCTCTCTCTATGGCTCAAATCCTCCAACCCAAGCAGCATCTTTGTATGTCTTATGTGAACCCTTTCAAGTTTCACAACATCACTCTGATAGGAGGGAGACCAGATTTGCACACAATATTCCAAAAGTGGCTTAACCAATGTCCTGTCAATGACATTGACCTCCCAATTCCTGTACTCAATGCTCTGACCAATAAAAGAAAGCATACCAAACACCTTCTTAACCATCTTATCTACCTGCAACTCCACTTTCAAAGAATGATGAACCTGTACTCCAAGGTCTCTTTGTTCAGCAACATTCCCTAGGACCTTACCATTAAGTGTATAGGCCTGCAGCTATTTCCCTTTCCAAAATGCAGCACATCACATTTATCTCAATTAAACTCCATCTGCTACTCCTCGGTCCATTGGCCCATCTGATCAAGATCCAATTATACTCTGAGGTAACCTTCTTCTCTGTCCACAACACCTTCAATTTTGGTTTCATCTGCAAACTTACTAACTATACCTCCTAGGTTCACAACCAAATCATTTATACAAATGCTGAAAAGAAGTGGAGCCAGCACCGATCCTTGTGGCATTCTGCTGGTCACAGGCTTCCAGTCTGAAAAACAAACCTCAACCACCATCCTCTGTCTTTGACCTTTGAGCCAGTTGTTTATCCAAATCACTAGTAGTCCCTGGAATATATGTGATCTAACCTTCACTAGTAGTCCCTGGAATATATATGATCTAACCTTGCCAACTAATCTACCATGAGGAACGTTGTTGAACGCTTTACTGAAGTCCAGACTGATAATTTCTGCTGCTCTGCCCTCATCAATCCTTTTTGTTACTTCTTCAAAAAACTCAATCCAATTCATGTAGCTGAACAGAGAGATCTTGGAGTGCAAGTTCACAGTTTCTTGAAGTTTGTTCCTCTGAGACAGGTAAGAAGGGGTAAGATTAAGGAACCTTGGATGATGAGAACGGAGGACCTTCTCATCAAAAGGAAAAAGGCAGCTTAGGTAAGGTGGAGGAAGCAAGAATCTAGCACAGCTTTGGAGGATTACAAGCTTGCTAGAAAGGAGCTCAGAAATGGACTGAGGAGAACCAGGAGGGAGCACAAAAAAAGGCTTGGCAAGATGTATTAGGGAGAACCCAAAGGCGTTTTACTCATACGTGAGGAATAAGGAAATGCTCAGGGAGAAGGTAGGGCAGATCAGGAATAGCGGAGGAACTTGTGCGTCGAGTCTCAGCAGACAGGGGAGGCCCTAAATGAGGTTTTTGCTTCAGTTTTCACCAAGGAAAGTAAATGAAAACTTAGAGGAGCTGGGATACCGTCTTGACCAGATCAAGATTGATGAAGTTGATGTGCTAGAAATGTTGGAAAACATTAAGATTGATAAGTCCCCAGGACCAGACCAGATTTATCCTAGGCTGCTCCGGGAAGTGAGAAAGGAGGTTGCTAAGCCACTGGCATGAATATTTGCCTCCTCACTCTCCACAGGAGTCATACCAGAGGATTGGAAGGAGGTGAATGTTGATCCACTTTTCAAGAAGGGTATTAGGGAAATCCCTGGCAATTGCAGACCAGTCAGTCTTATGTCTGTGGTCAGCAAAGTTGTGGAAAGAATTCTGATGGATAGGATTTATGACTTTGGCAAAGCATAGTGTGATTAAAGACAGTCAGCATGGCTTTGTGAGGGGCAGGTCATGCCTCACAAATCTTATTGAGTTCTTTGAAGAGGTGTCAAGAGAGGTCAACGATGGTCGAGCAGTGGATGTGGTGTATATGGATTTCAGCAAGGCATTTGGATTCCCCCTGGTAGGCTCATTCATAAAGTCAGGAAGTATGGGATACAGGGAGATTTGGCTATCTGGATTCAGAATTCGCTGCTGACAGAAGGCAGAGAGTGGTTGTAGATGGAAAATATTCTGCCTGGAGGACAGTGTTGAATGGGGTCCCGCAGGGCTCTGTTCTTGAGCATCTGCTCTCCTTAGTTGTTATACATGACTTGGATGAGGAGGTTGAAGGGTGGGTTAGTAAATTTGCAGATGACACAAAGGTTGGAGGTGTCATCGATAGTATAGAGGGCTCCTGCAGGCTACATTGTGACATAGACAGGATGCAGAGCTGGGCTGAGAAATGGCAGATGGAGTTCAACCTGGATAAATGCAAAGTGACACATTTTGGAAGGTTGAACTCAAATGCTGAATGTAGCATTGAAGACAGGATTCTTGGCAGAATGGAGGATCAGAGGGATCTCGGTGTGCAAGTACATAGATCCCTCAAAATTACCACTCAAGTGGATAGGGTTATTAAGAAAGCATATGGTGTTTTGGCTTTCATTAACAGGGGTATCGAGTTTAAGAGCCGCGAGGTTTTGCTGCACTCGTGGGCGGCACGGTGGCACAGTGGTTAGCACTGCTGTCTCACAGCGCCTGAGACCCGGGTTCAATTCCCGACTCAGGCGACTGACTGTGTGGAGTTTGCACGTTCTCCCCGTGTCTACGTGGGTTTCCTCCGGGTGCTCTGGTTTCCTCCCACAGTCACAAAGATGTGCGGGTTAGGTGAATTGGCCATGCTAAATTGTCCGTAGTGTTAGGTAAGGGGTAAATGTAGGGTGGGTCACACTTCGGCGGGTCGGTGTGGACTTGTTGGGCTGAAGGGCCTGTTTCCACACTGTAAGTAATCTAATCTAATCAAATCTACAAGTCCTTGGGGAGACCACACTTGGAATATTTTGTCCAGTTCTGGCCGCCCTACTATAGGAAAGATACAGAGGCTTTGGAGAGGGTGCAAAGAAGGTTTTCCAAGATGCTGTCTGGACTGGAGGGCTTGCCGTATGAAGAAAGGTTGAATAAGCTCGGACTTTTCTCTCTGGAGAGAAGGAGGAAGAGAGGAGACTTGTACAAAATAATGAGAGGAATAAATAGATTCAATAGCCAAAGACTTTTCCTCAGGGCAGGATTGACTTGTATGAAAAGTCATAGTTTGAAGATACTAGGAGGAAGGTATAAAGGAGACATCAGAGGTAGGTTCTTTATGCAGAGAGTTGTGAATGCATGTAATGCGTTGCCAGTTGAAGTAGTGGAAACAAAGTCATTGGGGACATTTAAGTGACTGCTGGACATGCATGTGGATAGCAGTGAGTTGAGGGGTGTGTAGGTTAAGTTACTATATTTTACATTAGGATTAAGTCTCAGCACAACATTGTGGGCCAAAGGGCATGTTCTGTGCTGTACTTTTCTATGTTCTATGAAAGTAGAGTCACAGGTAGATAAGATCATGAAAAGGCGTTTGGTATGCTTTCCTTTATTGGTCAGACCATTGAGAATAGGAGTTGGGATGTCATGTTGCAGCTGGACAGGCCATTGATTCGGCCACTTTTGGAATATTGTGCGCAGTTGTGGTGTCCTTCCTATCAGAATGATATTGTAAAACTTGAAAGAGTTCATAAAAGATTTACAAGGATGTTGCCAGAGTTGGAGGATTTGAGCTATAGGGAGAGCCTGAATAGGCTGGGGCTATTTTCCCTGAACTGTCAGATGCTTAGTGGCAACTTTATAAAATTATAAAAGGTTTGTAAAATTATGAGGGGCATGGATTAGATAAATAGACAAGGTCTTTTACCTGGGGTGGGTGAGTGCAGAACCAGAGGACATAGTTTTAGGGTAAGAGGGGAAAGATATAAAAGGGAATGAAGGGGCAACTTTTTCACACAGAGGGTTTTGTGTGTATGGAATGAGCTGCCAGATGAAATGGTGGATTCTACTACAATTACAGTATCTAAAAGGCATCTGGATAGCTAAACGAGTAGGAAGGGTTTAGAGGGATATGGGCCAAGTGCTGGCAAATGGGACTAGATTAGTTTAGGATAACTGGTCTGCATTGGTAAGTTGGATTGAAGGGTCTGTTTCTGTGCTGTACATCTCTATGACTCTCTATGACTGATGTGGCTTCAATGGAGTGAAAAATGAGCTGCTGTTTTTCCAGTTTGTGCTGAGCCTCAAGCTGGAAGAACAGGATCTCATTTCCCACTTGGGGACCCTGCAACCTTCAGGTCAGTATTGAGTTCAATAATGTTAGAGTTTGAGCACCTTTTTCCATGTCCTTTACCCACATGGACATCCCATGCCCTGTCATGACATGAGCTACTTTCAGTACAGCCAACCCTATTTCACATTCTTATAATACTCACTGTCAACTTTTCTGTCTCCCTGGCTCACGATTATCCATCTCTTTATCTGACTAACTTTGTTCTCTGCTTCTGGGCTCTTTGTCTCCAATGATTGCTTTGTTTCTTGCCAAACCCCACCCCGCGCTCCTACCTAGACAGTCTATCTTCAGCATATATATCACCTCTTTCAAGCTACTATCTAGTTCTGTAGGTGGGTCACTAGATTAGAAACATTAACTCTGCTTACTCTCCATAATTTCTGCCAGAAATACTCGTTTTTTCTTATAGAATCTGTTTTGGTTTCAAATTTCCAGCATCCACGGTTCTTGATTTTATCTTATGGTTAATTATGTTGATGTGAACTGCCTTGTATTATTGATATCCAGAGGAGATGGATGGACCAGAGAAAGTGTGAATAACTATGAGGAGGGAGTGTGATGTCGAGTGAGAAGGAAGAATGTGAGATTATTAACGAGTGAGATTTGAAGTAACGGGGATGTAGAGCTGGGATTTGATATAGAGGGAACGTCAATGGAATAGCAGAGCCAGGTGGAGGGGAGGGATAAGATTGAGTGTGGGTCATCAGGAAGAGTGAAGTGAAACAGAGCATAAAGCTGAGGGTGAGAGTGACAGTAATGGGAACTGACAGGAATGGGCATTGTGGGATAGAAGGGGAAGGGAGTATGAGAGCGAGGGGAGAGACAAAGCGTGACGACAATCTTCTTTGTGACCTCTTCAAAAATCTCAATCATGTCAGTGAGTCAAGATTTCCCATGCACAAAGCCATGAGGACTATCATTGCCTTTCCGAATGATGATAACTGGCCCTCAGAATCTCCCACAACAACTTACCCACCAATGACGTCAGGCTCATCAGTCACCTGGCTTTTTGTTACAGCCTTACTTAAATAATGACACAACATTAACAATTCTCCAGTCTTGCCACATCTCACCCTTGGCTATTGATGATACAAATATCTCATCAGTGTGCCAGCAATCTCTTTGCTAGCTTCCCACAAAGTTCTGGGATAAATCTGATCAGGTTCCAGGGACATATCTTCTTTATGGATTTTAGGACTGACAGCACCTCCTCTTCTGTAATATGAACTCTTCACGACATCACTATTTATTTCACAAGTTCCATGTCCTTCTCCACAGTAAATCACCGATGTGAAATATTCATTTACCATTTCCTGTGGTTCCACATGTAGACATCCTCTTTGATCTGTATGGGACATTATTTTCTGTCTAGTTATTCTTTTGCCCTTCATGTACGTGTAGAATCTATTTGGATTCTCCTTAACCCTATTTGCCAAAGCTCTCAAGTCCAGTTTTTGCCCTCCTGATTTCCCTCTAAGTACACTCCTCCTGCTCTTGTACTCCTCTCGGGATTCACTCCATTCCAGCTGTCAATACCTGGCAAATGACTCCTTATTTTTCTTGACTCGAGCCTGAATTTCTCTAGACCAAGCAACTTTGCCCTTCTCACTAATTGAAACACACTGTCTCTGAACTCCCGTTATCTCATCTTTGGAGGTTTCCCACATTCCAACCATCCCTTGATCTGTAAGCAGTTTGCCCCAGTCAATATTTGAACGTTCCTGCCCAGTACCATCAACTTTGTCCTTACTCTTATTTGGAAGCATATTTTTAGATTCGGTCTATTCTTTTTGATGACTGTTTTAAAACTAATAGAATTATTATCACTTGCCCCAAGGTGACCCCCAACACCTCAGTCACTTGCCCTGTCCTATTTCCCAAGAGAAAGTCAGGTTTTGCTCCTTATTTAGTAGGTGCATTCACATACTGATTAAGAGAATTTTCTTGGACACACTTAAATTCCTCTCCCAACCAAGCCCTTAACACAATGGCAGTCCCAGTTTATGTTTGGAAAGATAAAATCCCCTACCATAACAAACCTATTAATTGTACAGATATCTGAGATTTCCCTACATATTGCTTTTCAATTTCCCACTTAATATTTAAGGGCCAATACTGCAATCCCAGTGACGTAATCATCCTTTTCTCACTTCTTAGTTACACCCATATAACTTCCTAAAACGATCTCCCAAGAATATCCTCTTTAAGTAAAGCCATAATGTTGTCCTTAGCCAAAAATGCCATTCTCCTTCTCTCTTGCCTCCATTTCTATCTTTATTGTGACATCTATACACAAGTAAATTCAGCTGCCAGTTCCGCCCTTCCCTGCTCCACGTTTCATCGCGAATACCTATGATATCCCAATCCCTTGTTCCCGACCATTCCCTAAGTTCTTTTGCCTTAACTGTCAGGTCTCTTGCATTAAAATAAATGCAGTTTAATTTCTCAGTCTTACCTCATTCTCTGCAATGCTGTTGTTCACGTTGAGCATTGAACTTGCTCCCTTTTACTACTATATCAGCCTCAGACTTATCTCTTTTCTCACTATCTCTTTGAGCTCCCTCTATCAGCTCCCTTCTAACCACCCAAACCCTCAACCACCACGCCCCCCCCCCCCCACTACCAATGCCCCCCCACCTCCACAACCATCTCTTAATATCTTAAATCCTCCCCAGTCACACGAGCAAATCTCCCCACCAGGATATTGGTCCCCTTCCAATTCAGGTGCAACCTGTCCTTCTTGTACATGCCATTTCTACCCCAGAAACAATCCCAATGGTTCAAAAATGTGAATCTCTACTCCTTACACCAGCTCCTTGGCCATACATTAATCTGTCCTATCCTCCTATTCCAACTGCATTACCACATGGTACAGGGAGTAATCCAGATATTACTACCCTCTCAGACCTCCTTTTTAATCTCCTGCATCACTGTTAGAAATAATATAATGAATAAGTTCCCTTGGTGTCACTGAACTTTTCCATGACAAATAATATCACCAAACTGATTACTTTTTCATCATCACAATGTTGTTTCTCTGAACTCAGTCTGTGAAGATTGATTCTCTCATTTCCTGCATTTACAACAGGAAATATTCCCCCAAAATAATTCATGGTTCAGAAGCTTTTTGGTTTATACTGTGGGCACACGGGCGATATTTGAACACAATTTCATTTATCGTACGCTCCTCTGCAATGATTTCACCATTACCAGAAGTTGAGTTACTTATTCACATGGCTATTCATTGCTTCTTTGTTTTCCATTTCCACTCATGTTCCCATCATCCCAAATCACACCCTTCCCTAACCTGGAAGTGATAGCAGTTTTCCAGTCACTTGTCCCTCCTGCAGACCACCTATTACTTTCTCACCCTCCAAACGTTTTGAAAACTGATTGGATGCAGATGTTCACAGGTAAAGGGACGGCTGGAAAATGGGAAGCTTTCAGAAATGAGATAACAAGAGTCCAGAGAAAGTATATTCTTGTTAGGGTGAAAGGAAAGGCTGGTAGATATAGGGAATGTTGGATGACTAAAGAAATTGAGGGTTTGGTTAAGAAAAAGAAGGAAGTATATGTCAGGTATAGACAGGATAGATCGATAGAATCCTCAGTAAAGTATAAAGGCAGTAGGAGTATACTTAAGAGGGCAAAAAGGAGACATGAGATAGTTTTGGCAAATACTGTTAAGGAGAATCCAAAGCATTTTTCCAAATACATTAAGGATAATAGCGTAACAAAGGAGAGAACAGGGACTATCAAAGATCAGCAAGGCGGTCTTTGTGTGGAGCTGCAGAAAATGGAGGAGATACTAAACGAATATTTTGCATCACTATTTACTGTGGAAAAGGACATAGAAGATATAGAATGGAGGAAAATAAATGGTGACATCTTGAAAAATGTCAATAGCTTCCTACAGAGTTCTAGGGTTCACCTGATCAGATCCTGGTGATTACCCACCTTTATGTGTTTCAAGACATCCAGCTCCCGTCACTCCAGATGGAACCAGCTGCTCAAGAAAGCCTGTTTCTGTGCTCTGTTCCTCTGGTTAGGCTGCACTGAGACACTTCTCTGACACACATAGGTGATAGCCTCCAAAACTTGTCCAAATGGACCCACAGAAAGTACAATGTTTCCAGGGATAGTCTCTCTGAATTAACAGCTAGCGATGTGAAGATGTAAACTGGGGCCTTATAGCCCCTGAACGACTCAATCTATCATCAGGAAAGTGAATACACATGTTTACCTGGGTGAATGGTGTGTATCATTTCTCTCCAGACCGTGTACTGTAAAGGACTGGTGAACTGCCTGAGAAACAGAGAGGCATCAGCAGCTGCCAGTGTGTTCTGCACCACACTGATCCTGTAAATATTAAATAGATGACATTATAAATTTCACTTTGTTAAAGTATTTATTAAATGAGTTAAATGTTCAAGCTTTAGTGTTGTTTATGTTTCATTCAATAGGTTAAAAAGTGAAATGTTCATCTTATTTTTATAATTGATCCAAACAGAATTTGATAATGTGAGGGCAAGGATTGGAAACCCCAAAGTCCAGAGCAAGGCCAATGTTCTCCTCACAGTTTAGTTATTGAGACTTGACACACTAGGGAGATGACAAGCATTACGTTCAGCCCCTTGCTGTTTTATAAACAGAACTTGTGGAACAGAGGCAAAAAACTGATATTTCTAAAAGCCTCATCTTCAACTGTGCAAGAGTGAGGACTGCAGATGCTGGAAGCCAGAGTTTAGATCAGAGTGGTGCTGGAAACACACAGCAGATCAGGCAGCATCTGAGAAGCCGGGAAATCGGCATTTTGGGCAAAAACGCTTCATCTCCAACTGTGTCATACATGGGTCTCAAAACCATCTGATACTCAACTTCCAGACTTTTGATCATCTCTGATTTCAGTTGTAGAGTCATAGAGACATACAGCACGGAAACAGACCCTTCAGACCACTTGTCAATGTTGTCCAGTTATCCCAACCCAATCTAGTCCCACCTGCCAGCACCCAGCCCGTATCTCTCCAAATACTTACTATTTATATACTCACCCAGATGCCTTTTAAATGTTGCAATTGCACTATCGTCCACCACTTCCTCAGGCAACTCATTCCACACACATAATACCCTCTGCATGAAATGTTTGCCCCTTAGGTCTCTTTTATATCTTTCCCTTGTCAAGCTAAACCTATGCCTTCTAGCTCTGGACTCCCCCACCCCAGGGAAAGGACTTTGTCTATTTATCCTATCCATGCACCTCATGATTTTATAAACCTCGATAAAGTCATCATTCAGCCTCTGAAACTCCAGGGAAAACAACCACGGCCTACTCAACCTCTCCCTATACTTCAAATCCTCCACGGTGGCAACATCTTTGTAAGTCTTTTCTGAACCCTTTCAAGTTTCACAACATCCTTCCAATAGGAAGGAGACCAGAAGTGTACTTCCAAAAATGGCCGAACCAATGTCCTGTACAGGTGCAACATGACCCGCAAACTGCTGCACTCAACACTCTGACCAAAAATGGAAAGCATACCAAACGCTGTCTTCACTATCCTATCTACCTTCAATTCTACTTTCAAGGAACTTTGAACCTGCACTCCAAGGTCTCTTTGTTCAGCAACACTCCCGAGGACCTTACCATGAAATGTATAAGTCCTGCTAAGATTTGCTTTCCCGAAATGCGGCACCTTGCATTTTATTTAAATTAAACTCCATCTGCCACTCCTCAGCCCATTTGCCCATCTGGTCCAGATCCTGTTGTAATCTGAGGTAACCTTCCTCACTGTCTACTACACCTCCAATTTTGATGTCATCTGCAAACTTACTAACTATACCTCTTATGCTCACATCCAAATCATTTATATAAATGTGAAAAGTAGTGGACCCAGCACTGATCCTTGTGGCACTCCACTGGTCATAGGCCTCCAGTCTGAAAAACAACCCTCCACCACCACCCTCTGGCTTCTACCTTTGAGCCAGTTCTGTTTCCAAATGGCTAGTTCCCCCTCTGTTCCATGTGATCTAACCTTGCTAACCAGTCTTCCATCAGAACCTTGTTGAACACCGTACTGAAGTCCATGTAGAACACATCAACCACTCTCCCCACATCTTTGTTACTTCTTCAAAAAACTCAGTCACACACACAAAACCATATTGACTATCCTTAATCAGTCCTTGCCTTTCCAAATACATGTAAGTCCTATCCCTCAGGATTCCATCTAACAAGTTGCCCATCACCAATGTCAGGCTCACTGGTCTATAGTTCCCTGGCTTGTCTGACCATCTTTCTTAAATAGTGGCACCACGTTAGCCAACCTCCAGTTTTCCAGCATCTCACCTGTGCCTATCGGCGATACAAATATCTCAGCAAGAGGCCCAGCAATTACTTGGAGTAAAAAATGAGGTCTGCAGATGCTGGAGATCACAGCTGCAAATGTGTTGCTGGTCAAAGCACAGCAGGCCAGGCAGCATCTCAGGAATAGAGAATTCGACGTTTCGAGCATAAGCCCTTCATCAGGAAAGCCCTCCTGATGAAGGGCTTATGCTCGAAACGTCGAATTCTCTATTCCTGAGATGCTGCCTGGCCTGCTGTGCTTTGACCAGCAACACATTTGCACCAGCAATTACTTCTCTAGCTTTCCACAGCATTCTAGGGTACACCTGATCAGGTACTGGGGATTTATCCAATTTTATGCTTTTCAAGACATCCAGCACTTCCTCCTCTGTAATAAAGAAATTTTTCAAGATGTCACCATCTATTTCCTGACATTCTATATCTTCCATGTCCTTTTCCACAGTAAAAACTGATGCAAAATACATGTTTAGGATCTACCCCATCTTCTTCAGCTTCACAAAAAGGCTACCTTGCTGATCGTTAAGGAGCCCTATTCTCTCCTTAGTTACCCTTTTGTCCTTAATGTATTTGTAAAAACCCTTTGGATTCTCCTTAACTCTATTTGCCAAAATTAGCTCATGGCCCCTTTTTGCCCTCCTGATTTCACTCTTAAGTATACTCCTACTGCCTTTATAATCTTCTAAGGATTCACTTGATCCATCCTGTCTATATCTGACATATACTTCCTTCATTTTCTTCAAACCTTCAATTTCTTTAGTCATTCAGCTTCCAGTTTTCCCTTTCACCCTAACAGGAATATACTTTCTCTGGACTCTTGTTATGTCATTTCTGAAGGCTTCCCATTTTTCAGCTGTCCTTTTACCTGCGAACATCTGCCTCCAATCAGTTCTTGCAAGTTCTTCCCTAATACCATCAGAATTAACCTTTCTTCAATTTAGAACTGCAACTTTTAGATCTGGTCTGCCCTTTTCCATCCCATTTTAAAACTAATAGTTCCTGGCCCCAAAATGCTCCCCCAGTGACACCTCACTCACCTGCCTTATTTCTGAAGAGTAGGTCAAGTCTTGCAACTTCTCTAGTAGGTACATTCACATATTAAATCAGAACTATTTCTTGTACACACTTGACAAATTCCTCTCCATTTAAACCCTTATCACTATGGCAGTCCCAGTCTATGTTTGGAAAGCCCTTCCCCCATTGGAGGTTGGATCTTCGAGACCCTCAGCTCTGGAATTCCCTCCCTGGAACTCTCCATCTCTCCATTCTTCTTTCCTCCTTTAAAATGCACTAAAATCCACACCAATCATCTGGGTTAATATCTCAGTAACTCTTTTCTATACTTTCCAGTGGTCCTGCAAAACTCCTCAGAACAATTTATTGTACCCTTTATAAAGGCTACAGTGTGAGTGAGTGTTATAAAACGTGAAACAAAAATGATTCCCCCTTTAAACTCTGACTGTCTCAGGTTGGTCAGGAGCCATACAGGGACAGGGATGGCCCATTCCCTGGAAACATGGGCCATATGTCTCTCTCAGGGTCAGGGGTCACAGTCACACAAACAGCCCAAATCAGGGCAGTGATCCCTTCCAACCTGAGAACCAGGTTGGATTACTTACAGGCATCTTGTCATTGTTTACAATACTGCAGAAGAGTTTAACAAAATCTAAAACTGTTTCACACCTGCAATGAGCTACTTATGATAAAAAAAACACTCCTGAGTGAACCATAGACGGAGTTACTGTCGCCCAATAAGCGACCCTTTAAAGTGGCGACAATAACCAGGAAATAAACCCATAATAACCCGTCACTGAGTTACTGAGCAAACTGTGCAGAGTTTCAGTAAAGAGCATGTCCTACCTTCTCTTCCGACAAGCTTCCTCCTGAAAGAAAAGAATCATAAACTGTGAGAATGACAGCTACAGATTTCAGGAGGAGACAGACAGGCTGCTGAAATGAGCGGACACAACATGCAAGTGTAAAATGATACATTTTTGAAGGAAGGTTGAGGAGAGGATAAAATAAACTGAAACTGACCATCAGTCCCGCTCACAGACACAGTGACTCTCATACTTCCACTGTCGCAGACACACCCACATACTGTCCACATGGAACTGGAACTGGATTACCATGGGAATTTCAGGAGATAATTAAACTTGGGGAACACCGTGGGCGGCACAGTGGCACGGTGGTTAGCACTGCTGCCTCACAGCGCCAATTCCCGCCTCAAGCGACTGACTGTGTGGAGTTTGCACATTCTCCCCGTGTCTGCGTGGGTTTCCTTCGGGTCCTCCGGTTTCCTCCCACAGTCCAAAAATGTGCAGGCTAGGGGAATTGGCCATGCTGAATTGCCCGGAGTGGTAGGGGAATGGGTCTGGGTGGCATATGCTTCGGCGGGTCGGTGTGGACTTGTTGGGCCGAAGCTCTTGTTTCCACATTGTAAGTAATCTAATTTCATCGAATAATAACAAAACAAGTAAAAATGTCACAAGCCATTCCCAGGAGAATGTCGATATTCCCGAGAATCTGCAGACAGTGCGGCAGCGGTGACAAAAAAACCCCCAGAAATTACTGGAAAATCTCAGCAGGTTTGAAAGAATCTGTGTTTCTTCACTGACAACGGCAGAACCGTCCGGAAAGTCACAGGTTCAGTTCAACTTTTTTTTACATTAAATCCCATATTATTTTTACAGTTGTCGTCATCATGTCCGAAATCTGTCTGAAATAACCTGCAATATCTTCCCTCACCTTCAGAAACATCAATTCGTCTTTTTGCTCCATCTGTTTCTGTAACTTTGAGAGTTTCTCCTCAATAGAATTTAAATTCTCCTGAATCTCTCGAAGGTTTTTCTCCATTGGTTCTACAATCCTCTCCTCTTCTTCCCTGAGATCTCTGAGTAAACGCTGCTCTTTCTCAGTGAGAATCTGGTGCATTTTAGTGAACTCGGATGTGATGTGGGTCTGCAGACTGCTCGCCTGTTCCTACCAAATGAAATGTGAAACCTCATTAATGTCCCGCGGTAAAGGGAACAAAACTAACCGAGATCCCAGAAAATCAGCACAGGGAGAGCTCACCCTCACTTCGGAAATCTTCCGTTTCTGGGTCAGTTCCGTTTGTAGAACCGCCGATTTCTTCTCTGTGAGAGAATCTAAGGAAGACTTCAGCTGATCCTGGAATTGGAAAATAATATAAAATTACATTCTTAAAGTATGAAAATGTGATAAAACCTTTTTAAAAATATTTCAGAAGAACACTAAAGTACGGGAGCGTAATTGTCAGCGATAGAGTTTCTGTCTCTGGTCCCTGACGGAGGGTTCCGGGTCTCCCCTGTTCCTGACTTGTCTCATAGAATGGTCTGAGCAGATTGATGAGAAATATTGATTACAAAATGCAATATTTACCTTGTAGATTTCAACAGCCTCATTTATCGGCAGGAAGTTGTGAGTTTTGTGTTCCCGCGAATCTCTACAAATCAGACAGATCAATTTCTTGTCAGTTTCACAAAACAGCTCCAGTTCTCTCTGATGTACCTCACAGTGAGGTTTATTTTCCTTCTCTTTCGGATCCAGCTTTAATTTTCGAGCTTTCTCGGCCAGATTCGCTAAGGCCCGATTTACCTTGAGGTTTCTTTCCGGAAACCCCTCTCTACATTCCGGGCAGGAGTTCATCTCCTTCTTTTCCCAACTCTGGGTGATACAGGAGCGGCAGAAGTTGTGTCCACATTCCAGTATAACCGGATCGGTGAAGAAATCCAGACAAATGGGACAAACTGTCTCCTCGGTCCAACTCTCTCCCTGCTGTCTGGAAGCCATGTTCACCCGCAGCACTTCCTGAGACAAACCGCTTTCAGTTTCAATGTTGCTGCGCTGGTGAACACACTCAGAGACTCATCCAGATGTACAGCATGGAAACAGATCCTTCGGTCCAACCCGTCCATGTCGACCAGGTATCCCAACCCAATCTAGTCCCAACTGCCAGCACTCGGCCTATATCCCTCCAAACTCTTCCTATTCATATACCCAACCAAGTGCCTCTTAAATGTTGCAATTGTATCAGCCTCCACCACATCCTCTGGTAGCTCATTCCATACACGTACCACCCTCTGCATGAAAAAGTTGTCCTTTAGGGCTCTTTTATATCTTCCCCTCTCACCCTAAACCTATGCCCTCTAGCTCTGGACTCCCTGATCCCAGGGAAAAGACTTTGTGTATTTACCCTATCCATGCCACTCGTAATTTTGTAAATCTCTATAAGGTCACCCCTCAGCCTCCGATGCTCCATGGAAAACAGCCCCAGCCTGTTCAGCCTCTCCCAGTAGCTCAGACCCTCCAACCCTGGCAACATCCTTGTAAATCTTTTCTGAACCCTTTCAAGTTTCATAACATCATTCTGATAGGAAGGAGAGCAGAATTGCATGTGGTATTCCAACAGTGACCTAACCAATATCCTATACAGCCGCAACATGACCTCCCAACTCCTGTACTCAATGCTCTGACCAATAAAAGAAAGCATACCAAACACTTTCTTAACCATCCTATCTACCTGCAACTCCACTTTCAAAGAATGATGAACCTGTACTCCAAGGTCTGTTTGTTCAGCAACACTCCCTAGGACTGTACCATTAAATGTATAAGTACTGCTAAGATTTGCTTTCCCAAAATGCAGCACCTCGCATTTATCTGAATTAAACTCCATCTGCCACTTCTCAGCCCATTTGCCCATCTGGTCCAGATCCTGTTATAATCTGAGGTAACCCTCTTCGCTGTCCACCATACCTCCAATTTTGGTGTAATCTGCAAACTTACTAACTGTACCTCTTATGCTCGCATCCAAATCATTTATGCAAATGACAAAAAGTAGAGGACCCAGCACTGATCCTTGTGGCACTCCACTGGTCACAGGCCTCTAGTCTGAAAAACAACCTTCCACCACCACCCTGTGTCTTCTACCTTTGAGTCAGTTCTGTATCCAAATGGCTAGTTCTCCCTGTATTCCATGAGATCTAACCTTGCTAATCAGTCTCCCATGGGGAACTTTGTAGATCGCCTTATAGATCACATCTACTGCTTTGCCTTCATCAATCTTCTTTGTTACTTCTTCAAAAAACTCAATCAAATTTGTGAGACATGATTTCCCATGCAGAAAGCCATGTTGACTATCCCGAATCAGTCCTCACCTTTCCAAATACATGTATATCCTGTCCCTCAGGATTCCCTCCAACAACTTGCCCACCACCGAGGTCAGGCTCACCGGTCTATAGTTTCCTGGCTTGTCTTTACCGCCCTTCTTCAACAGAGGCACCATGTTTGCCAACCTCCCGTCTTCCGGCACCTCATCTGTGACTATTGATGATACAAATATCTCAGCAAGAGGCCCAGCAATCACATCTCTAGCTTCCCACAGAGTTCTCAGGTACACCTGATCAGGTCCTGGGGATTTATCCACTTTTAACCATTTCAAGACATCCAGCACTTCCTCCTCTGTAATCTGGACATTTTGCAAGATGTCACCAACTATTTCCCTACAGTCTATATCTTACATATCCTTTTTCACAGTAAATACTGATGCAAAATATTCATTTAGTATCTCCCCCATTTTCTGTGGCTCCATACGAAGGCCACCTTGCTGATCTTTGAGGGGCCCTATTCTCTCCCTAGTTACCCTTTTGTTCTTAATATACTTGTAAAAACCCTTTGGATCCTCCTTAATTCTATTTGCCAAAGCTATCTCATGTCCCCGTTTTGCCCTCCTGATTTCCCTCTTCAGTATACTCCTACTTTCGTTATACTCTTGAGGATTCACTCAATCTATCCTGTCTATTCCTGACATATGCTTCCTTCTTTTTCTTAACCAAACCCTCAATTTCTTTAGTCATCCAGCATTCCCTATACCTACTAGCCTTCCCTTTCACCCTGACAGGAATATACTTTCTCTGGATTCTTGTTATCTAATTTCTGAAGGCTTCCCATTTTCCAGCCGTCCCTTTACTTGTGAACATCTGCCTCCGACCAGCTTTCAAAAGTTCTTGCCTAATACCATCAAAATTGGCCTCTCTCCAATTTAGAACTTCAACTTTTAGATCTGGTCTATCCTTTTCCATCACTATTTTATATCTAATAGAATTATGGTTGCTGGCCCCAAAGTGCTCCCCCACTGACACCTCAGTCACCTGCCCTGCCTTATTTCCCAAGAGTAAGTCAAGTTTTGCACCTTCTCTAGTTGGTGCATCGACATACTGAATCAGAAAATTGTCTTGTACACACTTAAGAAATTCCTCTCCATCTAAACCTTTAACGCTATGGCAATCCCAGTCAATGTTTGGAAAGTTAAAATCCTCTACCATAACTACCCTATTATTCTGATAGATAGCTGAGTTTGTTTCTCAATTTCCCTCTGACTATTGGGGGGGGGGGGCGGGGTGTATAATTCAATCCCAATTCCAATGTGGACAATAAAGTGGTCATCCCTTCCTCATTTCTCAATTCCACCCAAATAACTTCCCTGGATGTATTTCCAGGAATGTCCTCCCTCAACACAGCTGTAATGCTATCCCTTATCAAAAATGCCACTCCCCAACCTCTCTTGCCTCCCTTTCTACCTTCCTGTAGCATTTGTATCCTGGAATATTAAGCTGCCAGTCCTGCCCATCCCTGAGCCATGTTTCTATAATTGCTATGATATCCCAGTCCCATGTTCCTAACCATGCCCTGAGTTCATCTGCCTTCCCTGTCCGGCCCCTTGCATTGAAATAAATGCAGTTTAATTTACTAGTCCTACCTTGTCCCTGCCTGCCCTGACTTTTTGAGTCACTTCTGTTCTCAGCTGTACCCATCTCAGATCGATCTCTTTCCTCACTATCTCCCTGGGTCCCACCCCACCACCTAACTAATTTAAATCCTCCCAAGCAGTTCGAGCAAATTTCCCTGCCAGTATATTAGTACCCTTCCAATTTAGGAGCAATCCGTCCTTCTTGTACAGGTCACTTCTACCCCAAAACAGCTTCCAATGATCCAAAAATGTGAATCCTTCTCCTCAGCCATTCTTTCATCTGCTCTATCCTCCTATTCCTGCCCTCACTAGCTCGTACACTGGGAGTAATCCAGATATTACTATCCATGAGGACCTCCTTTTTCAATTTCTGCCTAACTCTCTGTAATCTCCCTTCAGAGTCTCAACCTTTTCCTTTCCAATGTCATTGGTTCCAATGTGCACAATGACCTCCTGCTGACCCCTCTCCCCTGTGAGAACATTCTGCGCCCTCTCTGAGACACCCTTGACCCTGGCATCAGGAAAACAACTCACCATTCTGCTTTTTCTCTGCTGGCCACAGAAACGTCTGTCTGTACCTCTCACTACAGAATCCCCAACACAATTGACCCCTCATTGCATTAGAGCAGTCTCACTACCAGAAACTTGGCTGTCCATGTTAAATTCCTCCGAGAATCCATCACCCCCTACATTATCCAAAACAACATACCTGTTTGAAATGGGTATATCTACAAAAGACTCCTCCTAGGTGCCGACCTCTCTCACCCTTCCTGGAGTTAACCCATCTATGTAACTGTATCTGAGACTTCCTCCCCTTCCTGTAACTGCCATCCATCACATTTGCTGTTGCAAATTCCTCATCAGTTCTATCTGTCTCTCCAACCAATCCACTCGATCTGATAAGATTCACATCCAACAACATTTATGGCAGATATAATCCGTAGTAACCCTTAAACTCTCTTTAACCTCCCACATCTGACAAGAAGTACATATTACCGCAAAGGTCATTTTTGCTCCTTCACAATCTACAGGCCCAGGAAATAGCACCGTCTTATTCCTCTACAAACCCTGCCCCAGGTTAAATTAATAGCTATTGCTTATATTTTAAGTTTTATCAAGAGACTTATCTCCAAAAACATATAATTAAGTAAGAATCCACTATACTCACTACTGCAGCCTTTCTCTTGGACAGACTTAAAACCACAATTTACTTATCTGATTCTATGCTGTAAACTTCGCCCAACAGTTCCTCCAAGATTAGTTGTGAATTTCACTGTTTGTTAATTTTCCCAGATGCACTCCAATGTCCAGCGATACACGAATTCAAACAGCAAAGGCGGTAACTGTGCAGGTTCTTTCTCTCTCTCCTGCACTGTCCTCACCATGTGCTTCCTTTGTCTGCTCTTCTCCCTTTTAAACTGCTGTTGTTTTGACTTTTTTTTCCCAAACGTTCCAAAACAATACAGCAGCATATAAAACAGTAATTGCTGCTCCTGGAATTCGAGGACATCTAAAATACCTCAAAAAAAGCAACAGCTCTTAAAGCCAGAAATTTTTCCCGTCCTCCTTCTTGGATTACCCAGAATCCGATTCTGTCTGAGAAATTCACAGCCATCCAAGGGAATTCAAAATTCTCCTCATCTCAGACCGAAGTGAGAGCTGCTTTATGTTTAAATTGGGCCCTGGTCCAGGAATCTCCAGCCCGGGCGGCACTGTCCACCTCTTTAAGCATTTTGTAAGTTTCAACTTGATCATCCATCATTCTTCAAAACTCTGGAGAATACAGGCGCCGTTGCCCAGTTTCTCAACATTGGACACAGTCCCACCATCCTGGGAATAAGTCTGGTAACCCTTTGCGTTGTTCCCTGGAGGGCAATTATATAGTTCCTCTGACATGGAGACCAAATGCGCACACAGTCCTGCAGATGGAGGCGAACTGAGCTCCTATACAACTGAAGCAAGTCTTCCCTGCTTCTGTACTCAGATCCCCGAGCAATGAAGGCTCACTCACATTACTTTAGCCTTCCTCACACCTTGCTACACCTGCTTATTGCCTTTCAGTGATTTATTGACAAGGGCACCGAGGTCCCACTGTACACCTGCACTCTTCAACCTCATTCTTTAGGAAATACCCTGCAAATCTATTTCTCCACATGGTTTCACATTTCTCCGCATTATGTTCCATCTGGGATGTTTTTGCCCATTCATGAAGCCTGACAATTCCTCCAGAAGCTGTTTTACATCTTCCTCACAGCACACCTTCCCCCTGAGCATTGTCCTTCCCACAAATCCGTAAAGATTACATTTGGCCCCCAGCTTCTATTCACTGATGTATTTTGTGGACAGCTGGGGCCCAAATACTGACCTTTGTGGTTCCTGTCAGTCACAGCCTATCACCATGAGAATGTCCCAGTCACTCCTCCTCTTTGTGTCTGTATGTTCACCAGTCATTTATTCATACCTGTATCTGATCGTAAACTCATCTTTTTTCTGTTGACATATTTAGGAGGAAGAGGTAAATGTAGCTTTGAAAGAGGAATAGGTTTAAAATGTGGAAGGTGAATTGACTCTGGGCTAGGAGGGTGAATGTACATATGGTGCGTCCAATCCGGATGGGGTGGGAGATATAGACAGAAAGAGAGGGACGTGGGAGTGATTCCTGGGAACCACTGTGCCATACACTCTGCTACAGACTGACCTCATGGCTGGTGGCAACCTCTCTGGTGAAATCCAGTGTTAGACCTAGGTGCATAACCTATATTGTGTGGATGTAGTGTGGGTTGGCATCATGGCTCATTGGTTAGCATTGCCGCTTCACCGCGCCAGTAGCCCGGGTTTGACTCCAGTCTCGGGTGTGGAGTTTGCGGATTGACGGATGACACTAAGGTTGGTGTAATTGTGAATAGTGCTGAAGGATGTTGCAGGTTGCAGAGGGACATAGATAAGCTGCAGAGCTGGGCTGAGAGGTAGCAAATGGATATTATTACAGAAAAGTGTGAAGTGATTCACTTTGGAAAGACCAACAGGAACAAAGTATATAGAGCTAACGATAAGAGTCTTGTTAGTATAGCTGAGCAGAGAGAGATCTTGATGCTCATGTGCAGAGATCCCTGAAAGCAGTCATCCAGGTCAATAGGGTTGTTAAGAAGGCACATGGTGTATTAGCTTTTATTAGTAGACTGGTTGAGTTTCAGAGCCACGAGGTCATGCTGCGGCTGCACTAAACTCTGGTATGTCCGCACTTGGAGTATTGCGTACAGTTACTGCATTACAGGAAGGCTGTAGAAGCATCGAAAATGGTTCAGAGGAGATTTACTGGGATGCTGCCTGGTAGGAAGGGAAGGTCTTATGAGGAAAGGCTGAGGGACTTGAGGCTGTTTTGGTTTTGAGAGAAGAAAGTTGAGAGGTGACTTAATTGAAACATATAATCTAATCAGAGGGTTGGATAGGGTGGGTAATGAGAGCCTTTTTCCTTGGATGGTGATGGCTAGCATGAGGGGATATAGCTTTAAAATGAGGGGTGACAAATGTAGGACAGATGTCAGAGGCTGTTTTTTTTTGTCAGATAGTGGTAGAGGTGTGGAATGCACTGACTGCAACAGTAGTAGACTCACCAACTTTCAGTGAATTTAAATGGTCATTGGATAAAAATATGGATGACAATGGAACAGTTTAAGATAGATAGGCTTCAGATTGGTTCCACAGGTCAACACAACATTGAGGGGTGAAGAGCCTGTATTGCGCTGTGATGTTCTGTGTTCTAGGTTCCTTCAACTCATTATTCTCCCTAGCCACTTGGATCTCTAGGCACGCAATACAGATTATTGTCCAACAGTTTTATTTGCAATCACAAGCTTTTGGACCACTACTCTTTCATCAGATGAAGTGAAGAGAGGCACACAAACACAGAATTTTTAGGAAGAGAGCTCAAAATGGAGCACAAATAGTGCAAGTAGAGTGTAGATGACTGACCAGCAAGGGCAGGGATGATCTATAATCTGATTAATTGACACAGAGAGACAATTGCAAAAAAAATGAAAAGGTGTTGCTGGTGACAAACCAAATGGCTGGAATAATATGATGGGGGTAAGAGTCACATGTCAAGGGTCTCATCAAAGTGACAAGTAATTAAACTGTGAAAACTATAATAAGGTAGAGAGACTATGACAAGTTATCAAAGTGATGGTGTCAAAACAGGACAGTAAGGAAGTTTTTAGGAATGGAGAACAGTAAGGTGAGGTGACATGTAATGCAACATAAACCCAAGATCACGATTGTAGCTGTGTTCATGGGTACAGAACTTGACTATTAGCTTCTGATTGGTGATTCTGTATTGTTATGTATCACAAAGGCCACCTTGGAAGATGCTTAACTGAAGATCGGAGGCTGAATGTCCTTGACTGCTGAAGTGTTTCCCGATTCGTAGGTAACATTCCTGTCTGGTAATTATTGAGTGGTGTCCATTCATTCATTGTCATATAGTCTGCATGATCTCTCAAGTATAACATGCTTCAGGACATCCCTCGCTGCAGTGTATGAGGTCGACTATAGTAAGTCTGATGGTGGCATGAAACTTGTTGATATCATTGTGTAGTCATTTCAGTGATTCGTCACTGTGAGGCCAAAATCAAATGAACAGCTAAGAATGGAGACTCTTAGTAGCTAACAATGGGTGGGGTGCAATACAGAAAACATATTGGACTATCAAAGTTGTCATCTGGATGACATAAAAGCCATAGCTACACTTTTACACTGATGTAAGAAAAACACTGACACAATTCAAGGTAGCGTGACAGCATTCTCATTTCTTTCTTTTTTTTATCCATTCGTGAAACATGCTACATAGGTATCACTGTCTGGCAATCATTTAATGGCTGTGCCTAGTTGCTCTCGATAAGGTGGTGATGTCCAGCCTTCTTGATTCTGACAACATTTGTCCCTACACTACCATGACAAATAACTAGTTGTCAGCTTATTGCTCTGTGAATTGTTAAAACACACTGACGATACACTGTTAATGTTTCAAGTCCAGTGACAAAAGTCAGTGTTCTGAAGCATTAACTCTGATTTCTCTCCACAGATGCTGCCAGACCTGCTGAGTTCTCCCATCAATTTCTGCTTTTGTTTCTGATTTCCAGCAACCACAATTCTTCATTTCTTTTTCCAGATACACTCTCAGGTTTGTATATTTTAACAAAAAGAAAAATAAAATATTACAGATGAATTTCATTCACATTAAATTCGATGACTGTCTATCCTTAAGTGCACAGAGGAGTACACAGATAGATACAGATGAAGATATGAACTTTAGGAGTTAAAAACTGTGATGGTACGGTTTGATTGGCTTCGATTGGCCATTTCATTTTTATGTCTTCCAGCTTCCCTCAATCTTTTCATAAAAAATACAACAGTTTTCCCAATTATTCAATCTTCAGTCAATGATTTAGAATAGATGCTTACCCTACTCTGGAAGGTTTTGTTTTTGTTCCTTCAGTCAGGAAATGCTAAAAGTAGTTTTGTGGAAATGGGTAGATGAGAATGACTAACATAAGAAATGAGGAGCAATGGTCCAGAGGTATAATTGCGAGAATATTAATCCAGAAATTCAGACAATGTTCTGTGGATCCATGTTTGAGTGTAATGGAATTTGAATATATATAAAAGCAAAAAAGCAAATAAACTCCATGAACCTATTTTTAGGAAATCCCATTTGATTCATTTATATCCTTCCGGCAAGGAAACTGTCGTCCTCACCTGGTCTGGCCTTCATATAACTCCAGAGTGGTTAACTCTCAACTACCCTCTGAAATGGCCAGGCAAGCCATTCAGATGGGCCAATCATTAAAAAGTCACTTCAAGGGCAACACACTGTCCAGCCAGCAATGCCTCTATCCCAAAAATAGCTTTTAAAAAGAAGCTGGATTTGCAGGTACATTTCAAATGTAGATGTGTGAGAGAGTCAGAGTTCGCTAGATTATTTCCCTGCAGAAGTTAAATACTTCATTCTCTTTAACATGGAAAAACTAGTCTCCATGAAATAAAGACTGTTTCTCATTTGCTCTGTCTCCAATTCATTCCTTTTGGTCAATTGAAAAACTTGCTATTGTCAAAA
Organism: Hemiscyllium ocellatum; assembly: GCF_020745735.1. Classification (NCBI taxonomy): domain Eukaryota; kingdom Metazoa; phylum Chordata; class Chondrichthyes; order Orectolobiformes; family Hemiscylliidae; genus Hemiscyllium; species Hemiscyllium ocellatum. Next base: position 10,407,516 of record NC_083435.1, read on the forward strand.
CATTGTCACTGTGAAGAATTTTCCTGAAAACAAACAGAGATAAATTACCTGGCTTCGATCTCCCCACACAGTAATACCATTTATTACGCACCCGTTCAATTCTCTTGCTCCGCAAACTACACGCAAATTCAGCAAAAGTCATTTCTTTATAAACTGTGACCATTTTCTGTCCATAGTTCAATGCAATATGTTCCAATTTTGATCCATAGTTCAAAAGTAAATAAAATGTTTTTAAAAAGATGTACTTTTCAGGAGGGAAACCTGCAATTCTAATCTGACCTTCAGGTTTCTCCGGAGTCATAACGAAGTGCTTGAGTGTTAACTGCCTGTGGTGGTGTACAAATCACTTGGAAATACTACAATCAAAATGGAATGCAGAAAATGGACCAAAAAATGAGTTCACAGAATGTTCTGAGGGCGATTAGGAATGGCAATAACAAAAGACCATGCTGGACTAATGACAGTCTGTCGGGATCAACAAAAGGGCTGTGGCCTGTGTCAGAATGATTCCTTCTTTCTTCATGTAGGAGCAGAAATAAAATGCATGCTCTGGAACATCAATGAGAATGTGATCTTGGTAGTTCCTCACAAAAAAGATCCCTGAAAGCATCTCACCTGCTGGGCATCACTGAGCTAACATCTGGCTGAAGGAATTGTTCCGGCTATAATTGCCATTAGGAGTGAGACGAATCCACTATAGTCCTTGCTACGTGTGGGACTCCGCTATTCAATTAATTCCAAAATACTTATCTATATAACAGCAGAACAAACGTGTAACACCTCGCGAACATACGGCTTCCAATAGCGAGCGAAGTTCGCCTATATCTCCTGTGCTGTAAGATAGTGTGCGCTTGCGCGGACCTGCCGTAGTTTGGGATCTCTGCTGGCTGGATTTGTAGAATTTAAGTGATGACTGGAGCGGGTGGTTTCGGAAACTCAGTATGGAGGCTCTAAAGCTTGCAGAATGAGTAGCTTGGGTTTGCAGACAGGTTTTGTTTTAAACCCTCCTTGCCGGAAAACGTGCGATTCTGGGGTAGAGAAAGGGGGATAGTTCATGTAACCGAGCTGGGGCTCGAGGGTGACGGACATTGTGTGTAATAGAACAAAGAGCGCAGGAACAGGCCCTACTGTCCTCCAAGCCTGCGCAGTTCCATTTGGCCCTGTTTGTTGAATGCTGCTATTGTATCCGCATCCACCATCTCTTCTGGCAGTGCGTTGCAGGCACTCAACTCTTTGAGTATAAAACCTGCCTCACACATCTCTTTTATTCCTTCAGCTAATCTCACCAACACCTTGAACCTGTATTCCCTACTAGTTGCCTACCTAACACTGGGGAAAAAGCCTAATGTTTTCCACTCAATCTATGCCATTTGTAATCTTATAAACTTCTCTCGTGTTGCCCTTCAACCTCTTGCATTTCAGTGAAAACAAGCACAGTCGATCCAACTTTTGTTTTCAGCTAAAATTTCTCATAGCAGGCAAATTCTTGGTAAATATCTTTTTCTATACCCTGAGAAAAGCCTTGGTATCCTTGTAATAGTGTGGTGCAAATGTAACTTAAAATTGCAAGTGTAGCTTAACTAAAGTTCCATAGAGCTGCAGCACAATGTTTCTATCCTTATACTCAATGCCCTTTTCAATGAGGCCAAGCATGACATCGGCCTTTTTTACTACCTTATCTATCTGTGCTGCCACCTTCAATGACCTGTGGACCTGCACACCCAAATCCCTCTGCATTTCAATCCTCCTAAGGTTCTGTCACCACAGTTTCCACCTGTGTTTGATTTCAAAAATGCATCACCTCACATTTGTCCAAATTAAACTACATCTGCCGTTTCTGTTGCCCATGCCTCCATCTGATCTATATGCTGCTATATCTTCTGAAAATCCTTCTCACTATTTGCAAATACACCAATCTTTTTTATGTCAGCAAACTTTCTAATTATGCTAGCCACATTTTCCAACAAATCATTTATGTAGGCTACAAACAGCAGAGGTCCAAGCACTGATCCCTCTGGAACCACATAGCACAACATTCCATTCCGAAAAGCATCCTTCCACCACTCTCCTCTGTCTCCTGTGATCAAACCACTTCTGTAAAACCTTGGCAGTTCATCCCTAATATCATGTGACTTCACCTTTTGCATCAGTCTGTCATAGGGGCCTTCTCAAATGCTTTGCAGAAGTCTGTAATGTGAATAATTTCAACCACTTTTCCCTCAACAATCATCTTTGTCACTTCCTCAAAAAACGCAATCAAGTTAGTGAGGCAAAATCACCCTTACAGAAAACCATGAAGTCTATAAACAAGACCTTTCACTCTGAGGAGATTCGAATGACGCCCCTGATCTCTGATGAGGAAGGAAACCCACAGAGCTTGGCAGGGAAGGTTATTCACAAATGTCTGTGACCCCTTGAATCAGTGATTTGTTTTTCAGTCTGGAGAACTAAAGGTTTATAAAATTATGAGGCCAATGTCTTCTTCCTCATGTGGGCAAGGCCAAAATTAGAAAGCAGAGGTTTAAAGTGAGAGTGGAAAGATCATAAAATAACCTGAGGGATAACATACAAAGGGCAGTTCATGCTTGGAACAAACTGCCTGAGGAAGTTCTGAGGCAGCTACAATTACAACATTTAAAATCGTCTGGGTGCTTGTATGAATAGGAAGTGTTTTGAGGGCCAAATATTGGCAGACGGGCCTAGGTCAGACTGAGATTTATAGTTGGCATAGATGAATTGGGTTAAAGGGCCTGTTTGCATTCTGTATGAATCTATGACTTTACGTATAGAAGGAATTGAACTACATGGAAAAAAAATTATAATTGCAGGTTCTCCTTGGTAATCTTAATTGATAGCACTGTCTAAACTGTGATCTCTGCCGCTTAGAAATGCAAGGGCAGCAGATGTTGAAGAACCTACAAGTTACCCTCGAAAACAAGTTCCATCCTGATTTTGAACTATATTGCCATTTCTTCAGTGTGACTGCATCAAAATCTTGTAACCAACACTGTGCGTATCCCTACATGCCAAGCATTCCAGTAGGTCAAAAACATTACTTTCTTCCATCTTCCCAAAGATTATGATGATGGGCAACACATTTAGGCCTTCCCCGTGATGTTCACATCTTCCCCTGTCTCTTATTGTGCATTAAATTGAATTTGTCCAAGTTTTAACTATTTAGATTCCTTTCCCAAGTTAATCTGTTATTTTATCATCCCACTCATCAAAAGCAATTATTTCTCCTGGTCTGTAATCAGTTGCACTCTTGAGTTTGTGCCTTGATTTTCTTAAACAGGATTCATGTAAGCTCCAGGTGGAGAGGGTTTAATAACAAATAGCCCAAGCATTAGACAAATGACACACAAGTGCCTATGCTCCCATTACTTGTAACTTTTTGAGGTCCCTCTCAGAGCTGGCTTTGCACACAAACTATCACATTTCATAAGCAAACACAGAAGTTGGTACAAAAACTCAGCAGGTCTGGCAGCATCTTTCCCAAAATACTAATTTTGATTTATCTTCACAAATGCTACCAGACCTGCTGAGCTTTTTCAGCAACTTCAATTTTTGAGTCTGATTTACAGCTTCCACAGTTCTTTTGGTTTTTATTCAGTTTGTGCTTTACTCTCCCAACAGCATTGATCAGTGTGTTGTCAATCAATGTTTCTCTATTACTAAACAGATAAAGTATTCATTTCATGCTAATGAAGACAAATCTCCATCGGTTTATAGCTGACAGGAGAAACAAAGATGGTGTGAAATTACATGCAGGACCTGTGAGTGATCTTAAAGCCTGCAGATTGTTCTTTCCACCATTCTTAGATGCCGAATTGAAGACGGGAAAAATCCTTTCATTGAAACTGTCGGTGAAAGTGTGGAAATTGGACACTCTCCCTCTCATTCTCTGCTTCTCCCCCATCGCTCTGCCCCTTGAGTGATCAAAAGTGTCTTGAGTTCCTCCCTCTCTTCCATTCTGATTTTTCACTGCTTCTGGAGTGTTATATCTTATATCTCAGAACATGAAGACAAATGGAAAATATCTATTCTATTTATTTGTCAGTTCCTTATTTTCCATTATTAATTCTTCATCCTCACTTTCTACAGAACCAACACTCACTTTGACCTTTCCGTTCTAAATATTTAAAGAACTACTTACTTTCTGGTTTTGATATTTCTGGTTCACTTTCTCCCACAGAGTAATTTCTCATTTGTCTTTTGGTCATTTTTTGCTTTTTAAAAATATGTTGACCAATCTTCTGACCTGTCATCTGTCTTTCCAGAATTACATGCTTTTCTTTATGTTTGACACCAACTTTAAAATTTTGAGCTAAATTTTGGTTGTTGATCCATCCTTTAGAATTTTTCTTACTCATTGAAATGTATCTGCTGAAAGATGTGCACATTTGTAAAATATTGCAGAAATAGAATACTTTTTTTGGAAATTCTGCAATGTACGTTCACGGAAATCTATAGCTAATATATCTGGATGCACATTCATGAATATTCCATTTGTTGAGGCCAGAATGTTTGCTTTGATTATTTCATTTGTATTTTGTGTGTAATGTAAGCTGTGGATATGATTTCAGGCAATTGCAACCCATCATTTTCTGAATGTGCCAACATTGGCTTTCTGAAATTCTGGAATGTTTCTTCAGCATCAGTTTCCTCTTTGGACCTTCCATGGCTGGAAAAGGAAATTGCACAAAAAATTACATGTTTCAATTTCATCATTTCTCTGGTGGAATTAGTCGTTCATTAAAACACCGACTTAGAGGAGTAAGGTATTTCTTATTCATTGAGAGACCTTGGTATCCAATATTCCTTGAGGTATCTGGTGGTGCTTTGTTTCATTCATGATGGAGAAAGTAAGGACTGCAGATGCTGGAAATCAGAGCTGAAAAATGTGTTGCTGGAAAAGCGCAGCAGGTCAGGCATCATCCAAGGAGCAGGAGAATCTAAGTGAGGACTGCAGATGCTGGAGATCAGTTAAGAAGGGCTTCCTGAAGAGGGGCTTATGCCCGAAACGTCGATTCTCCAGCTCCTTGGATGCTACCTGACCTGCTGTGCTTTTCCAGCAACACATTTTTCAGCTTCATTCATGATGGGGCTGACTTGATACCAGAAAATTTGAGAAACGTTTTGGACACTTTAAAATAGACTGTATCACTTAAAGGATGTGGATAATAGTGTCTCTTTTCTTCATTTCTCTCCTTTTCTGAAAGAAAGTGTTGTTGATTTTTTTTTCTGATATCAATGGGTGTTAATGTCTGTTTAAGGATGGGGAGAGTGCCTACTTTTAATTCCCTTGTTCATATTACTTTTTTTTCTTTCCTTTCTTGGCTTGAGTCTGGGATGAAGCTCAAGCTGGAAGGAGTTATGAAGATGTTTTTGGGATATGTAACTGCCCCCTGTGGGCAAGGTGTACACCCCCTTACTAAGTGCCAAATGTTTGGTTTAGTTTGTTGTTTTTTTTGTACATGTAGTTACTAGTATGTTACTTGTAGTAGTTTTAGTTTATGTGTTCTTTAGGCTTCATGAGGTTTTTTTTGTTTATGCTCAGCAATTGGTATGTTGAATTCTTCCTTTCTGGAGTTCAAATGTTGTTACAGAGAGTCATGGCAAATTGTGTCCTCAAATGGTGTACCTGGAGAGAGCCATTCTCCAGCGAAGAGAAAAAAGGTGCTTTCCAGTCTGAGAAAGGAGAGGGTGGACACTACCCTTTCACAGGAGACTCACCTTGGTGATAAGGAACATCTGAAATTGCAGCAGAGTGGGTTTGCTTGAGTGTATCACTCCTCCTTCAATACTAGGAGTAGGGGACAGGCCATACTTATGAGGAAGAATCATTCATTTAAGTTGCTAGATCAGATTAAAGATGAGTATGGGTAGTTTGTCATTTTTAAAGCCTCACATGGAGAAGAGTATGGCATTTTGAATGTGTATTGTCACCCGGAGCATCCCATTAAATATTTGATCAATGTGCTATCAAACTGATGGCTCTTGTGCTGTGGCAGATTATTATAGGGGGAGAATTTAATTGCCTTATACATCCCACAGTGGATTGAATGCTGAGAGTCCCCTTGATACCATCTTTACAATCTAAGCAACTAGCAGTCTTATGTGCAGAATTGGGATTGATGGATGTCTGGTGGTGTCTCCACCCCACAAGTGGGGACTTTACATCTTTTTCTAATCCGCACAAGTGTTATACCAAGATTGATCTTTTCCTCACCACTGCATTGTCCTTGGATTCATTAATATCTTGTATAATTGGAAATAATATTATTTCTGACCACGCTGCAGTATATTTAGAGATTGAGGTTAAGGGCAATGTTACAGGCTCTTGGCACTGGTGAATACATCCCTTTATACTTAAAGACAATAAGTTCATCGAATATTTCTTTAATGAATTTAAACTTTCTTTAGCCACCAATTCAGATACGGCCAATAGTCTGTCTATACTTTGGGAGACAGCTGAGGCATATGCCAAGGGGATAATTATTTCTTATTCTGCCAGTCAGAAGTGACAGAAGGGGGAGCAGCAATGCCTGCTTGAGGCACGATTAAAGACAGCAGAGCAGGCATGCTTTGATCAGCCACCAGTGGCTAAGCTGCAGTGGGTTACAGCTCTTCGGACAACCTTGAACTCTACGCTCACGCAGACAGTAGGAAGGAACTTTCTTTTGTGAAACAAAGACTGTTTGAGCATAGTGACAAGCTGAGCAGGTATCTAGCAGACCTTGCCAGGAGAAAGAATGCCCCCAGTCAATTACCTCAATGAGGGATGGAACTGGGATAGTTACTTGAGATTCTAAAAAGATCAATGCTGCATTTTGTAAATGCAGACATTGATAAATTCTTTGTAAAACTTCTTAGGAAGACGGTCAGGGCCAAGCGCCTTCCCACTCTGCATCTGCTTCATAACCTCCTGTACCTCTTGCTCTTAAAGGAGCGTTAAGGAAAGATGCCTGTTCGGAGGTAATGCCTGGAAGATCCAGGTTCTTAAAGAAGGACTCCATCTTAATCTGCACAACACAGGAATATGCCTCCTGTAGGCCCATCTTACTTATAAATTCTGATTTTAAAGTCCTGTCCAAGGCTCTTGCGTTAAGATTGGAAACTGTCCTGCCTTCCATTGTTAAAGATGACCAGACTGGTTTTATAAAAGGCCATAGATCCACCAGTAGGAGGTTACTGAATATGATTCAAGTGTGTCAGCAGCAGTCAGTTCAGGGATTAGTGATCTCCTTGGATGCAGAAAAGGCATTCAATTTGATTGAGGGGCCATAACTTTTTTATACCCTTGAAAGATTTGGTTTATTGGAGGTTTTATTAGTTATCTGAATTTTCTCTATAGTGGTCCTCTGGCACGGTTCTCACCAATGGTGTCAGATCCTGTAATTTTAACACCTGTAGGGTCAGACAGCAAGGCTGTTCCCTCTCACTACTACTTTTTACATTGGTGACTGAGACACTGGCAGAGGCTATCTGCAGGGATCCTAATATAGCTGCCCTGGAGGTAGGATCAAAATCCCAAAAGATCACCTTGTATGCAGATGATGTTCTTGTCTTTTTGTCGAGTCCAGTGGTTTCAGTACTTCATTTGATACAATGTATCAATTCGTTTGGCTCCTTCTTGGGGTATAAGATTGTTTTCTCAAAACCGGAGGCCATGCCTATAGCGGGTGGTTTAGGAGAATATCTGATGTACAGGGTGAGTCACGGTTACTTTTTAAATGGACACAGTGGATTTCTTTATTTTGTCATCTTCGTTACTCCTGTATTTGATCAGTTGCTTAAGGCCAATTTTAGATTAGATTGATGCTGGAAAAATACAGCAGGTCAGGCAGCATCCGAGGAGCAGGAAAATCAACGTTTCAGGCAAAAGCCCTTCATCAGGAATAGAGGTAGGGAGCCTCCAGGGTTGGGGGAGGGGGGGGGATCTGGGGAGAAGGTAGCAAAGAGTACAATAGATGAATGGGGGTGATGGTGGAGGTGACAGGTCAGAGAGGAGAGTGGGGGTAGGTAGTAAAGAGTACAATAGGTGAATCAGGGTGTGGATGGAGGCGATAGGTCAGAGGGGAGGGTGGAGCGGATAGGTGGGAAGGGAGATTGGCAGGTAGGACAGGTCATGAGGACAGTGCTGAGCTGGAAGGTTGAAACTGAGGTAAGGTGGAAGGAGGGGAAATGAGGAAACTGATGAAGTCCACAGTGATGCCCTGGGTTTGAAGTGTTCCAAGGTGGAAGATGAGGTGTTCTTCCTCCAGGCATTGGGTGGTGAGGGAGTGGTGGAGGAGGAGGCCCAGGACCTGCATGTCCTCAGCAGAGTGGGAGGGGGAGTTGATAAGTTGGGCCATGGGGCAGTGGGATTGATTGGTGCGGATGTCCTAGGGATGTTTCCTGAAGCACTTTGCGAAGTGGCGTCCAGTCTCCCCAATGTAGAGGAGACCGCATCAGGAGCAACGGATACAATAAATGACATTGGTGGATGTGCAGGTAAAACTTTGATGAATGTGGAAGGCTCCTTTGGGGCCTTGGATGGTGGTGAGGGAGGAGGTGTGGGCACAGGTTTTGCAATTCCTGTTGTGGCAGGGGAGGATGCCAGGACAGGAGGGTGGGTTGTTGGGGCATGGACCTGACCAGGTAGTCACAGAGGGAATGGTCTTTGCGGAAAGTGGGAAGGGGTAGGGAGGGAAATATATCTCTTGTGGTGGGGTCCATTTGGAGGTGGCGGAAATGTCGGCGAATGATTTGGTTAATGCGAAGGTTGGTAGGATGGAAAGTGAGGACCAGATCTAGGCTCTGGTTCCAGCATCTGCAGTCTTCACTTTTGTCTGAGGCCAATTTTGCCCATTTGCTTGACAGGATTAAGCAAGAACTTCGGTGATGGGAGGTGCTTCCAATATCTTGGCTATGCCGAGTAACTCTCATTAAAATGAATATCCTTCCCCATTTGCTACCCTTATTTTTCTGCGGCATAGTTCCTTTATGTGTTGCCATAAGTGGCCTTTCATTAAGCTGGCAAAATTGCAGTTGCCCATTGGTTGGGGGAAGTGGACCTCCCAATATTAAAAGATATCAACTAAGTTCTCTTTCATCTTTTGTTCGTAACTGGGCTTGTGAGGATCCAGCATCAATATGGTTAGATCTTGAGGCCTCCCAGGTAAAATGCCCCCATTTAGCCTATTGTTTTTAGATAAATTGAAGACAGTTATGGAATATTGTCATAATCTGATAATTATTAATACTGTCAAAGCATGGAGGGCAATGCGGCAGAATGAGGGTAGCATATCCAAAACTTCTTTTCTTACCCCTATAGCTGGTATGCCTTTCAGCCGGGGTTAATGGACCCTCGGTTTAAGCTTTGGGAAGCTAGTGGAATCTCCTGTCTGCGTGATTTATGTGAAGGTTAAAGAATGATATCCTTTGACTAAATAACCCGTAAGTATGGTTTGGCTAGCAGTGAACCTTTTTTGTTTTTTTTCAGGTCAGGGATTTTATTCAAAAAGGGACTGTGCTTTTGACCAACTCCTTCAGATCTGTCACAGAGGGGAGGGTGCATCATGCTATAAGTACTCTCTCTGTTAGTACTGTTCATCATGTATTAGGGGTGATCTTTCAGAAGACGTTGAATGGCTTTCTGGGTTCTAGGAGGAAGAGCTAGGGATTGAGCTGTCTATGGAGACATAGGAGGACATTTGTGAAAATGTGAGCAATATTTCAATCTGTAACAGGACCCATGCCATGCAAGTAAAAATTCTGCAGAGGACCCATTTGGCCCCAGAACATCTCACAAAATTTAAGGTGGGAATATTTTCACTATGTCCTCAGTGTAAAATACTCTCACTCATTGTCTGTGGTCTTGCCCAGGTAGATATTGGAGTGCTGTGGCAGGAGGAATAGAGAGGTTCTTTGGGATTGAAATTAAGAGGGACCCTATCTCTCTCCTCCTGGCCCTCCCCAATTTCTCTGCATTAGAAGATCATGGGAAAAAAATTCTTAATATTCTCACTTTTCATGCGAGGAAAAGAATTGTGCTGTGGTGGATCTCTGAAAAAAACCCCGGGTCTGTTGGTTTGGCGTAGGCTTATTATGGAACATATTCTTTTGAACTTTCTGTTGAATATGGTATACCGAAAAACTGAAAATTTCTATCAGAAATGGTGGCCCTTTTTGGGATATCTGGATGTAGATTTATCTGCCATCTTAACTAGGGTTTTTGTTTTGCCATGATGACCTGATTTAGTGAACATCATGCCCTTTAAGGAAGAATTTCAAATAAATTCATGTGTAATATTCAATGCTCTCAGAGAGCAGGAGCTAATGTTTCATTGTGCTGAGCTGTTTTATTTATTTGTTTATTGCATTCACTGATTTGTTCAGTTTGCACATGAGGATAATTGGGTTTTGTTTGCATTCCTGTTTCTTGTTGGTATTTTTGTTTTTTTTGTATATAGTACTGTTTTTTGTTGGTTTATTGTGGTTGTACTTCTTTAATTTTACAAAAAAAAACTTCCTGTTTCAACAAAAATGTCAATATGAAAAGAAAAGGGACTAAGTGACAACATTTTCAAAACAAACTGTGTAATCAACTGCCAGAGGAAGTGGTGGAGGCTAGTAAAGTTACAAAGTTAAAAGGCATTTCGATAGGTATATAAGTAGAGTGGGTTGAGAGGGTAACAGTCAATTGCTGGCAAATGGGACTACATTAATTTAGGATCTCTGATTTACATGGACGAATTAGACCATAATGTCTGTTTCTATGCTGGACATCTCTATGACTATTTGACTCTATAACTGAGATGAGGAGGAATTTCTTCAGCCAGAGGGTGTTTAATCTTCAAACTCATTGATGCAGAATGATGTGAAGACTAAGTCATTGAGTGTGTTTAAGATAGAAATAGATAGCTTCTTGATTAGTAAAGGGACCAGGGTTACATGGAGAAGGCAAGAGAATGGTGACTGAGAAATATATCAGCCATAATTACATGGTGGAGGAAACTCGATTGGTATATGACATCATTCTGCTACTGCATCTTATAGTCAGCAGAGGGGAAGCCGGCAATTGGATATATTAGTGACTGTCTTATACTTATAAACCCTAGTCGCCATCACAAGTATACTGACCCTGTCAAGCTCCTGAATAACCTATTGAATGCTTCAAATAAAAAGACTGGTATTTACATAATGCCGTTAATGACATCTCAAAGCTTCTCACTGGTCATGAAGTATTTCAGAATTGTATTCAATGTTGCAAGGTGGAACATAAGGCAGCCAGTCTGTACAGAGCAGGCTACCTTAAACAGCAATGTTAACAGGTCATCTAATCACTTTGATGTTGAATGAGGTATTAATATTGGACATGGGATCTTTTTTATATTCACCACCACATGGGTTTTAGATCAAAGTGCCATTGATCAGAATGCACTCCCTCAGTACTGCACTCAAGTGTCAGTCTGGGTTATTATGATCATGTCACACACTGCAAGCTCAGACCACCTACCTTCTCCTCCAAATTACTCATATACAGTGACTCAGCATAGATCGCTGCACAAGACCACTGGATGCAGATATCCAGTCAGAAAAACATTCTTCCATGCTATTCTCAGTCTTCTATGATCAAGCCAGTTCTGTATCCATCGTACCAGCTCACTATAGATCCCATATGATTTCTCCTTCTATATCAGCCAGCCATGAGGGACATTGTCAAAGGCCTTACGGAAAGTACATTTTGACCAACATCCCCCACTCAGCATTCATCAATCTTCTTTGTTGCTTCCACAAAGAACTCAATGAAGTTTGTCAGATATCACCTTTCCTTTGCTTTACCATTTAATCAGATCATTCTCAAGGCTATTTTCCAGCCTTCACTCCATAACCTTTGATTTCCTTCCTCATTAAACATCTGTCCATGTGACCTTTGTATATACTGAATGACCCAGCCTCAACAGTCCTCTGCAGCATCAAATTCCACAAAAAGACTGAGAATGCTGGAGAAACTCAGCAGGTTTGGCCACAGCTGAAATGTTTCAAATCCAGTAAGACTCTTGTTCAAACCTGTTTGTGTCTGTCCATTGGAAGGATGTAGAAAAGTGTTGATTTATGTGATGGCTTTGAGAGAGTTCACAATCCATTTCTCACCACAGAGGCATGGTCCTGCAATGTAAAAGGGAATTCAAGAAGATACCATGGAGTCCTTGATTGGCAATGGGGAAGCTAACATCTCAGCCTACTTGAAACCTAATTCACCAACACTTTGAAATCGTCTGGAAAAATCTGAATTACAAGGTATCCTACCAAAATAAAAATTGCTCGAGAAACTGGAGTTGTGTCACTGGAACTAAAATGTCAGATTGCTGATTCTCACCAGCAGTTAAGATTTGCAAATGCTGGAAATCTGAAACAAAACTGAAACTGATGGAGAAACTGCTTTCTCTTCACAGATGCTGCCAGACTTGCTGAGTTCGAGTATTCCTGAAACAGACCGATATGGAACATCACTGCAAAATTCTTTCAAACATAGGACACTGAGAAGGGATCTGAGAGAAGTGAATAAGATCGTGAGAGGTATAGATAGGGTGAATGCACTCAACTTTGTCCCCAGTGATGGGGAACCAAGGACTAGAGGACATCGGTTTAAGCTTAGAGGAGAATGAATAAAAGTGCAACATTTTTACCCAAAGGGTGGTATGCTTATGGAATGTGCTGCCAGCGGGAGTGTTTGAGATGGGTACATTAACAACATTTAAAAGGCATTTGGATAAATTCATGGATAGGAAAGATTTAGAAGGATATGGGCCAAGTGCAGGGAAATGGGGTTAGCATGGACAGACATTTTGTTCGGCACAAACCCTATCTCCATGCTAGAGGACTTTAACAATCTATGACTCGAAGACTGTACCTGAGGTGGCAACGACTGAAGGTCCAGAGTAAATGTGGTATCATTTCCAGGTGACTAACTCGAAACAGTGAACTTTAAAATAACCCTGGTGAAGTTGGAATGTGAGGTATAAGGATACATATTTTGGAGAAATTTGGAAATAAAATGACAACAGGTTTACTCTCTGATTCTTGGATTTATTGATGAAGTAATTTTTTTCACAACCTTGCTTTCATTCTAGTGAATCACAGATGTTGATTTAACTAAAGAAACGATTTTCAAATTTGACAGTGTACTCCCATAAAAATTATAATGACATAAACTTTGACACAATCTGAATAGGTATTGTGCATAGAGTGCTGTATGATTTTTATCAAAGATATTTTCGTTGGGGTGACTTAAGGATTATTTCACTGCAGATAATGATGAGAGAGCAATAACTCAGGGATAAGTGACAATTGTGACTACATCTACATTCCAGTGTGCACCAACTGAAGGGTTTTAAACGTGGTTAGATATTGGATGTAGGTTTGCTCGGTGAACTAGAAGGTTCATTTTCAGAAGTTTGGAAACCATACGAGGTAACATCTTCAGTGAGATTCCAGACGATTATCTGATCATGACATAAATGATCGGTTCACCCATCACTTTCAAATCTGAGGTTTTCAAATTGTTCAATTTTATGAAAGAGCAGTAACATCATTGGCAATATTTACAGACCTGAGCACAACAAGACCAGTTTCTCAATGTTATCAAATCATGTGTGGGATATGCATTGGTGAAAGTCTAAAGAAGACCAGTCTGTCATTTTATTTTGATACAGCCCAGTCCCCCTTGAAAGAACCCACTGACCCTGCAGTGAAATGATTTGGTGTCCCCCCCTGGAAAGACTCCCCTGAGCCCAGTCTGAGACCCACTGACTGATTCATCTCCAACACCGTCATGTAGCGCCACCTCCCGCCTGTGGAGCAACATTACAGGCAGGAAGGTCCCCGGGTTCCTGCAGCTCACAGCTCATTCTACCCAGTCAGTCCCTCTCTACAATTGAGCTTCTATTTGTTTCTTTTCTCCCCCTCCTTCTTTCCCCCAGACTGAGACCGACCCCCATCAGTTTACAGCTGGCAGGAGGCAGGGGGACGGGGTGAAATTATGGGATGGATCTGTCAGTGCCCTTTAATCCCGCAGATTGTCAGCGGGGCGGAGTTTTTCCCGTCGTCATTCCATCCCGGATTGAAGATGGGAAAGAGCCTCTCAGTGAAAGTGTGGGTGAAAGTGTGGAGATGGGACATGGTGTCCGCATTGTAAAATGACACCTGTCTACCCTCATAGTCCAGGCAAACCCCGATCTTCCGGGGATTCACACTCGGGGAGAGGGGAGTCAGAGAGGATGAAGTGGAGGCAAAATAACCATCGTTGGGTAACAGCCTCACAATCCAGAATCCAGTCTCTGGGCTCGGCATGGTCCACCCTTTCCTCTCCACAGACACTCGGGCCACTCCCAGACTCCACCAGGTCTTCTCCCCCACCTCCACCTCCCAGTAATGTCTCCCTGATGTGAATCCCTCTGATCCCAGGACACAGAGACAGGAATCAAATCTCTCCGGGGAGTCAGGGAGCGGCTGCTCTGTGTCTCCGAGTCTCACACTGGTCCGGTCCTCAGACAGGATGAGCCGGGGATGCGCTGTGTTCGGATCCAGAGTCAGAGAGGCTGGAGCTGGGGGAGAGATCAAATAACACCGTCAGAGAGAGGGAGGGGAGCAGGGAGTGAGGGGTTGAGCAATGGAGGGGGATTGAAGAGGAGGGGAGTTAAGGCGAGTTTAGAAAAGAGAGTTTGAAGGAGGGGAGGGTCAGGGAAAGGGGATTGTGTGTGGGGGAGAGTGCAGTGAGTGATGAGAATGAAGGAATGAGGAGGAAGGATGGGAAAGGCAGAGGGAATGGGGAGGGAAGAGTGAGGGAGGTGAGAGAGTTCATTTGGAGGGCAGTGGGTGAGGAAATGAAGTGCACTGGAAGAACAAATCCTCAACCTTAATCCTATTGCAGAAGGGAGAGAAAGGTTAAAGCGAGGGAGCGTGTGAGGAGATGTGGGCTAGAAGGTCGAGATTGAGGAGAGGTAGGAGAGAGAGGAGGAGAGGGTGAAGGGGCGGTATGAGAGAGAGGTGTGGAGAATGAGGAGGAGCTCAGAGGGAGGTGAGCAATAGGCGGTTTGAGTGATCAGGTGAGGGGAAGGGGTAAAGTCAGAGAGTGGGAGGAAGAGAGCAGGTTGGGGACGGCAGCATCATTTGGGGAGCCAGGAGGAGAAGAAGGGGGAATTGTGGTGATGGGAAGTTCGATGGTAGGGGCACAGGGGAAGTGCACTGGGGAGAGTAAACTGAAGCAGATGGTGAGGGGAGAGCGAGGGGCAGATCATGTGGCAGAAGTAGAGGGAGATGAAGTATTCCGGGGTGGGAAAGGAGACTGAGAGTGAGGGGGAGTAGGGTGTATGGGACAACATAGGGGAGTGTCAAATGTTGGGGCCAGGAAGGTGATGGGAGAGTGATGGGCAGAGTGAGGGGCACAGGAGAGCTAGGGGAGAGTGAAGGGGTTAGTGAGAGTTAACGATATGGACATGGTAGGGAGAGAGCAGCATCAGGGAGAGGAGAGACTGACAGGGAGGGATGGGACATGGACTGGAAGGGAAGATGGTTTGGTCCAGGAGAAAGAGATAAATTAGGAGGGTAGAGTGAGTAGGAGAGTGTGGGTGACAAAATGGAGAAGGGAAACTGAGAGGAAGGGGAGATGGAGAGAACAGAAGAGTATTGGGGAAGTGAGCACAGGAAGGAGTACAATAACAAGATGAAGGGAAAATGAGGGTGAGTGAGGGGATGTGAGTGGGTGGGAGTGGGTATGTGAGGGGAGCAGGAGTGGTGGGCAACAAGGGAATGGGGAGAATAAGGGAGGGTAGAATGAGGTTGCATTTGTAAGGGAGGGTTTAGCGAAGAGGGAGGGAAGCATCGTAAGAGCATGGGAGGAAATGAGGGAAGGTTTTAACTTCAGGGCAGGGAATGGGAGAGTGAAGAGATGGGTGAAGTGATAGAAGAGGGAATGATTGGAAGCTGAGTGAAGGTTTGGAAGTTTTGTGAGGGGAGGACAGTGTTTAAGATGGGGAAGGGGAGAGCTAAGTGACAGGATTGAATGAGAGGGAGAGGAAAGGATGTCTGCAAAATAAGTGGACATTTGAGGTTTGGAGATTGGGAGAGTGAGTGGGAGGGTTGAGAGATGGAGATGCGGTGAGTGAGGGGCAGAGAGAAAGGGAGGTAAGAGTGAGGAGGAAGAGATTGCTGAGATGGAGCAGAGAAAGACAGGTTCCTTTTAAACATGGGAGGGATGAGTGAGTGGGAAAGGAGAGTGAGTGACAGGGATTGGTGGGGTATATAAGAGGGATGGGAGGGTTAAGAGTACAGGGAATTCATACATATGTGGAAGTCAGAGGTTAACAATATAATATTTTGTGGGGAGTCTGGAGTTGAGTGAATTGGAGGATGAGATGAAGTCTGTGAGCGGGAGAGGAGAGTAAAGATGAGGTGAGGATTTAAAAGGAAGGAGAGAATGATTGAGGAAGTCTATGGAATGTGGAGGTGAGTGAATTTGAGCACGAGGTGGAGGGGGAGAGAAGTGGAGGCAAGAGTGAAGGGGAGGATGAGTGTGAGGAGGCAAGATTAAAAGGGAGGGCAGAGTCAGGGGTGGGGGTAATCAGGGCAGTTTGATTATGAAGAATGGAGTGGAGGAGGAGGGTGAATGTGAGATAGGAGTGAGGGGCAGTGTGAGGCAGAGGGTGAGAGCAGAGTGAGGTTGAGGGGAGACTGACTGGATTGGAAAGCTGTGCTCAAGAGGATAGTGGAAGAGGGAAGAGTGAGCTGAGAAGGTGTGAGATTGAGGGGGAAGGGGAGAGCAGGAGGGAGTGAGGGAGCATTGATGTGGAGGGAGATTAGAGAGTGTGGGCAACCCATGTGTAAGGGGGAAGTGGAGTGACAAGGAGAGTGAGGATTGGAGAGTGAGGTGGAGTGGATAGTGAGGTGGAAGGGAAAGGGAATTGTGAATGTTGGACAATGAAGGGAGGGTGTGGGAGGACTGAATACTGAACAATTGAGAGGAGTGGATGGATGTGGGGAATAGAGTCATAGAGATGTACAGCATGGAAACAGACCCTTCGGTCCATGCTGACCAGATATCCCAACCCAATCTAGTCCCACCTGCCAGCACCTGGCCCATATTCCCTCCGAACCTTTCCTATTCAGATACCCATCCAAATGTCTCTTAAATGTTGCAATTGTACCAGCCAACACCACTTGCACCACTCTGCTATGTGGAAAAGTGAGTGGGATGGAGGATTGAGAATACAGTGAGGCCGTGGTCGTTTGGGCTCAGTGACAGTTAATGTCAGGTACAAACCAGGAGGAGAATGAGGTTGAGGGGAGAGTGACCGGGATGGGAAGCTGAGCACAAGGGGACAGTGAATGAGAGGGCAGAGTAATTGGACAGTGAGCAGAAGGGTGGAGAGGGAGTGGGAGATGTGAGGTTGGGTGGTAGGCAGAGTAGGGTGAATGAGCAGAAGGGAGACAGTGAGAGTAGGAGAGAGTTGGGTGGGAGACCAGGAGGGAGTGTTGCTGTGATGTAGCGAGTGGAGAGTGAGATCCATGGAAGAGTGATAGGGAGGGAGGGTGAGGAGAGTGGGGAATGTATGGAGAAAGAAGAATGCAGTGAGAGATAGGGACAAGGAAACTGAGGAGAGATTAATGGGATGAATAAAGAGATGGGCTGTTTTCGAAGTAGAGAGTGGAGGAAATGAGAGGCAGGGTCAGGGAAGAGAGGGAAAATGGCAGTGAGTGGGAGCGGGAGGGGGAATGAAAATGAGGAGAATGACTCAGAGGAGGAGAATAAGAGAGAGGGAGGAGACAGTGAAAGGGAGATGTGTGTGGGAAGGCCGAGAGTAAGGGGTGAGTGAGGTGAGTGAAGAGTCAGGGGGATGTGAGTGTCAGGGAATTGGATTGAGGTGGGGGAGTGATAGGGGAATGGATTGGAAGAGAAAAATGAGGGGGGAAGTGTGAGTGAGGGGGGAAGTGATGACAAGTGGATATGAGGGCAAGAGGGCCAGGTGAGTGATGTTGTCCATGTAGGTACCAACGACATGGGTAGGAGGAGGGATAGGGATGTAAGGCAGGATTTCAGGGAGCTAGGGTGGAAGCTGAGAGCTAGAACAAACAGAGTTGTTGTCTCTGGTTTGTTACCCGGGCCACTTGATAGCAAGGCAAGGAATAGGGAGCGGTTAGCACTGCTGCCTCACAGCGCTAGAGACCCGGGTTCAATTCCCGCCTCAGGCGACTGACTGTGTGGAGTTTGCACATTCTCCCCGTGTCTGTGTGGGTTTCCTCCAGGTGCTCCGGTTTCCTCCCATAGTTAAAAAATGTGCAGGTTAGGTGAATTATCCATGCTAAATTGCCAGTAGTGTTAGGTGAAGGGATAAATGTGGGGGAATGGGTCTGGGTGGGTTGCGCTTCAGCGGGTCGGTGTGGACTTGTTGGGCCGAAGGGCCTGTCTCCACACTGTAAGTAATCTAATCTAATCTAATATCAACTAAACACGTGGCTGCAAGGATGGTGCAGGAGGGAGGGTTTCAGGTTCTTGAATAATTGGGGCTCATTCTGGGAAAGGTGGGACTTCTACAAACAGGACGGTCTTCACATGAACCAGAGGGGTACTAATATACTGGGTGGGAAATTTGCTGGTGCTATTCGGGTGGGTTTAAACTAGCTCAGCAAGGGGAATGGAAGTGGAGGTGTAGTTACAGTGCACAGGAGGATGGGAGTAGGGAGGGCATGGACACGATTTCAGGGTCACAGCAATGTACTGGCAGACAGCAAAGTGGTTTGAAGTGTGCTTCCTTCAATGCCAGAAGTATCCAAAATAAGATAGGTGAGCTTGCAGCATGGATAGGTACTTGGGACTTTGATGTTGTGGCCATTTTGGAGACATGGATAGAGCAAAGTAAGAAATGGATGTTGCAGGTTCCAGGGTTTAGATCTTTCATTAAGAACAGGTTAAAAAAAGGGGGAGGCATGGCCTTGTTAGTCAAGGATAGTATAACGGTGGCTGAGAGAACTTTTGATGAGGACTCGTCTGCTGAGGCAGTATGGGCTGAGGTTAGAAACAGGAAAGGAGGTGTCACACTGCAAGGAATGTTTTATAGGCCTCTGCAGAGTTCCAGGGAGGTGGATGAGAGGATTAGCAAAATTATTCTGGGTAGGAGTGAAAGGGTCATTATAGGGGATTTTAACTTCCCCAACTTTGACTGCAAATGCTATAACTCCTGTGTGTCAGATGGATCAGTTTTTGCCCATTTTGTACAGGAGGGTTTCCTGACACAGTATGTCAAAGGGCTGACAAGAGAGGAGGCCACACTGGATCTGGTGCTAGGTTAAGGGGCAGCACCGTGGCTCAGTGGTTAGCACTGCTGCCTCACAGCACCAGGGTCCCAGGTTTGATTCAAGCCTCAGGCGACTGTCTGTGTGGAGTTTGCACATTCTCCCCGTGTCTGCATGGGTTTTCTCCGAGTGCTCTGGTTTGCTCCCACATTCCAAAGATTTGGCCATGCTAAATGGGCCAAAGCGTTAGGTGCATTAGTCAGAGGGAAATGGGTCTGGATGGGTTACTCTTTGCAGGGTATTTAATCTAATGAACCAGGCCAGGTGTTTGATTTAGTTGTAGGTGAGCCCTTTGGAGAAAGTGACCATAATTCAGCTATGTTTAGTTTAGCGATGGAAAGGGATAGGTACATGCCACAGGTCAAGAGTTATCAATGGGGCAAGGGCAATTATAATGCAATTATGCAAGAATTCAGATGCATAGAATGGGGTGGCAAAATGCAGGGGATGCAGACAATGGAAATGTGGAGCTGGTTCAAGGAACAGATATTGTGTATCCTTGATAGGTATGTCCCTGTCATGCAGGGAGGGAGTGATAAGGTAAGGGAACTGTGGTTTACTACAGAAATTTTCGAGTAAAAAATGAGGTCTGCAGATGCTGGAGATCACAGCTGCAAATGTGTTGCTGGTCAAAGCACAGCAGGTTAGGCAGCATCTCAGGAATAGAGAATTCGACGTTTCGAGCATAAGCCCTTCATCAGGAATAAGAGAGAGAGAGCCAAGCCGGCTGAGATAAAAGGTAGGGAGGAGGGACTAGGGGGAGGGGCGATGGAGGTGGGATAGGTGGAAGGAGGTCAAGGTGAGGGTGATAGGCCGGAGTGGGGTGGGGCGGAGAGGTCAGGAAGAGGATTGCAAGTTAGGAGGGCGGTGCTGAGTTGAGGGAACCGACTGAGACAAGGTGGGGGGAGGGGAAATGAGGAAGCTGGAGAAATCTGAATTCATACCTTGTGGTTGGAGGGTTCCCAGGCGGAAGATGAGGCGCTCCTCCTCCAGCCGTCGTGTAGTTGTGTTCTGCCGGTGGAGGAGTCCAAGGACCTGCATGTCCTCGGTGGAGTGGGAGGGGGAGTTAAAGTGTTGAGCCACGGGGTGATTGGGTTGGTTGGTTCGGGCGGCCCAGAGGTGTTCTCTGAAGCGTTCCGCAAGTAAGCGGCCTGTCTCACCAATATAGAGGAGGCCACATCGGGTGCAGCGGATGCAATAGATGATGTGTGTGGAGGTACAGGTGAACTTGTGGCGGATATGGAAGGATCCCTTGGGGCCTTGGAGGGAAGTGAGTGTGGAGGTGTGGGCGCAAGTTTTACATTTCCTGCGGTTGCAGGGGAAGGTGCCGGGGGTGGAGGTTGGGTTGGTGGGGGGTGTGGATCTGACAAGGGAGTCACGAAGGGAGTGGTCCTTGCGGAACGCTGATAGGGGAGGGGAGGGAAATATATCCTTGGTGGTGGGGTCCGTTTGGAGGTGGCGGAAATGGCGGCGGATAATACGTTGTATGCGCAGGTTGGTGGGGTGGTAGGTGAGAACCAGTGGGGTTCTGTCTTGGTGGCGGTTGGAGGAGCGGGGCTCAAGGGCGGAGGAGCGGGAAGTGGAGGAGATGCGGTGGAGGGCATCGTCGATCACGTCTGGGGGGAATCTGCGGTCCTTGAAGAAGGAGGCCATCTGGGTTGTGCGGTGTTGGAATTGGTCCTCCTGGGAGCAGATGCGGCGGAGACGAAGGAATTGGGAATATGGGATGGCGTTTTTACAGGGGGCAGGGTGGGAGGAGGTGTAGTCCAGGTAGCTGTGGGAGTCAGTCGGTTTATAATAGATGTCTGTGTTGAGTCGGTCGCCCGAGATAGAAATGGAAAGGTCTAGGAAGGGGAGGGAGGAGTCTGAGACAGTCCAGGTGAATTTCAGGTCGGGATGGAAGGTGTTAGTAAAGTTGATGAACTGTTCAACCTCCTCGTGGGAGCACGAGGCAGCGCCGATACAGTCATCGATGTAGCGGAGGAAAAGGTGGGGGGTGGTGCCAGTGTAGTTGCGGAAGATGGACTGTTCCACATATCCTACGAAGAGGCAGGCATAGCTGGGGCCCATGCGGGTGCCCATGGCAACTCCTTTAGTTTGGAGGAAGTGGGAGGATTGAAAAGAGAAGTTATTCAGGGTGAGGACCAGTTCAGTCAGTCGAAGGAGGGTGTCAGTGGAAGGGTACTGGTTAGTGCGGCGGGAAAGGAAGAAGCGGAGGGCTTTGAGTCCTTCGTGATGGGGGATGGAGGTGTACAGGGACTGGATGTCCATAGTGAAAATAAGGCGTTGGGGACCGGGGAAGCGAAAATCCTGGAGGAGGTGGAGGGCGTGGGTGGTGTCCCGAACGTAGGTGGGGAGTTCTTGGACTAAAGGGGACAGGACCGTGTCGAGGTATTGGGAGATGAGTTCGGTGGGGCAGGAGCAGGCTGAGACAATGGGTCGGCCGGGGCAGGCAGGTTTGTGGATTTTGGGCAGGAGGTAGAAACGGGCGGTGCGGGGTTGTGGGACTATGAGGTTGGAGGCGGTGGATGGGAGATCCCCTGAGGTGATGAGGTCCTGGATGGTCTGGGAGATGATGGTTTGGTGGTGGGAGGTGGGGTCGTGGTCAAGGGGGCGATAAGAGGAGGCGTCCGCGAGCTGGCGTTTGGCTTCAGCGGTGTACAGGTCAGTGCGCCAAACTACCACCGCGCCTCCCTTGTCTGCGGGTTTGATGGTGAGGTTGGGATTGGAGCGGAGGGAGTGGAGGGCTGCACGTTCTGAGGGTGAGAGGTTGGAGTGGGTGAGAGGGGTGGACAGGTTGAGTCGGTTGATGTCACGGCGGCAGTTGGCTATAAAGAGGTCGAGGGCGGGTAGGAGGCCTGCACGGGGTGTCCAGGTGGATGGGGTGTGTTGGAGGCGGGAGAAGGGGTCGTCAGAGGGTGGGCGGGAGTCTTGGTTGTGAAAGTAGGCACGGAGGCGAAGGCGGCGGAAGAATTGTTCAATATCTCGCCGCGTGTTGAACTCATTAATCCGAGAAATTGCATCTCTTGTTACGAAGAAGAAGGAGGCTTATGCATTGATGAGGCAAGATGGTTCAGTTGAGACGATGGAGAGTTACAGATCAGCTAGGAAGGTTTTATAGAGAGACTTAAGAAGAGCAAGGAGAGGACACATGCAGTCTTTAGCAAATAGAATAAAGGAGAACCCTAAAGCTTTCTATAGGTATGTGAGGAATAAAAGGATGATTAGGGTAGGAATAGGGCCAGTCAAAGACAGAAGTGGGAAGTTGAGTGTGGACCTTGTGGAGATCGGAGAGGTGCTAAACGAACATTTCTCATCGATTTTCACTCAGGAAAAGGAGAATATTGTTGAGGAGAAAAATGAGGTACGAGATATTAGACTAAAAAGGATTGAGGTTAGTTACGAACAGGTGTTATCAATTCTAGAAGAAGTGAAAGTAGACAAGTCCCCTGGGCCAGATAGGATTTATCCGAGGATTCTCTGGGAAGCTAGGGAGGAGATAGCAGAGCCTTTGGCTTTGATATTTGAGTCATCATTGTCTACAGGTTTGGTACCAGAGGACTGGAGGATTGCAAATGTTGTGTCCTTGTTCAGGAAGGGCAGTAGAGATGACCCAGGTATTTATAGACCATTGAGCCTTACTTCTGTTGCAGGAAAAGTTTTGGAAAGGATTATAAGGGATAAGATTTATAATCATCTAGCAAGCAACAATTTGATTTCAGATAGTCAACATGGTTTCGTCAAGGGCAGGTCGTGTCTCACAAACCTCACTGAGTTTTGAGAAGGTGACCAAGCATGTAGATGAGGCTAGGGCAGTTGACGTGGTATACATGGACTTCAGTAAAGCCTTTGATAAGTTTCCACATGGTTGGCTGTTGGAAAAAATGCAGAGGCATGGAATTGAGGGTGATTTAGCAGTTTGGATTAGAAACTGGCTTTCTGAAAGGAGGCAGCGAGTGGTGGTTGATGGAAAATATTCAGCCTGGAGTCCGGTTACTAGTGGTGTGCCACAAGCATCTGTTTTGGGACCACTACTGTTTGTCATTTTTATAGATGACTTAGACGCAGGCATAGGAGTGTGGATTAGTAAATTTGCAGGTGACACTAAAGTCGGTGGAGTAGTGGATAGTTTTGAAGAATGTTACAGGTTGCAGGGGGACTTGGATAAACTGCAGAATTGGGCTGAGAGATGGCAAATAGAGTTCAATGCAGCTAAATGTGAGATGATGCACTTTGGGAAGAATAACAGGAAGGTCGATGGAAAGGTTATTGGATGTGCAGAGGGATCTTGGAGTCCATGTACATAGATCCCTGAAAGTTGCCATCCAGGTGGATAGCACTGATAAGAAGGCATACGGTGTGTTAGGTTTCATTCGTAGAGGGATTGAGTTCCAGAGCCGCAATATCATGCTGCAACTATATAAAATGCTGGTGTGGCCATACTTGGAATATTGTGTACAGTTCTGGTCCCCATATTTCGGGAAGGATGTCGAAGCATTGGAAAAGGAGCAGTGGAGATTTACCAGGATGTTGCCTGGTCTGGAGGGAAGGTCTTATGAGGAAAGGCTGAGAGACTTGAACCTGTTCTCATTGGCAAGAAAAAGGCTAAGAGGGAATTTGATAGAGACATACAAGATGATCAGAGGATTAGATAGGGTTGACAGAGGAAGTCTTTTTCCTAGAATGATGTACGAGGGGGCATATCTACAAATTGAGGGGTGATAGATTTAAGACAGATGTCAGAGGTAGGCTGTTTATGCAGAGAGTGATAAGGGCGCAGAATGCCCTATCTGCTAATGTAGTCAACTCAGCCACATTAGGGAGATTTAAATAATCCTTAGATAAGCACAGGGATGATTTTGGTATAGTGTAGGGCGACGAGCTGACAATAGTTCAGAGGTCGGCGCAACATCAAGGGCCAAAGAGCCTATTCTGCGCTGTATTGTTCTATGTTCTATGTGTTTGACGTTGGCATAGGATGAATGAAAAGTGTGAGGATGGAGAGGAGCAGAGACGTTGAAGTGGGAGCATTGAGGGAGATGGTGAGTATTGTGGTGTGGAGGAGGGGAGTGTGAGGAAGAGGAGTAAATGAAGAAGTGGTGTAAGAGAGGTGGGGCAATGTCAAAAGGAGTTGCTTTGCTGAGGGGAGTAAGTGAGGTTGAAGAGGGAGAGGCAGGCAGGCAAGCAAAGGTGAAGAGGTAGGATAACTTCTGGATGGTGGATGGGAGTTTGTGGGGTAACAGAATGGGGTACAATGTGAGCCCTGAGTGAAGTGAGCAGGAAGGGAGTCTTCACAAGGAAGAATTTTAAGAACAAGGAGCATTATGAGAAAGTTAGTAGCCTTACACATCTGCTCAGGAGATCCAGGAAAGTGCTTGTCCATGATGGGTGGGGGGACCCCATTTGTTCAGACGAATTGGGGACATCTGTTCTTACTGTCAATGGATTGGTGTAAATCAGGTGATAACATTTGTTCACTTGTCGAATGTGTTGCAGTACTTCTTTCTCACGCTGGGGTATAGAAGATTGCGCATATTTCACAGTTGGATGTCAGATAACTAAATTCCTGTTATATCTAAGACTCTTAATAAAACTCATACTGAATAGGAAAATAACTTGTAATTTAATAAATGAGTGGAATTTGTATGTAATAGAACAATCCTGATACATTGTTATGAATACCACACTAACCAAACTTGAATTTAGAAAGCTCGGCTCTCTCATCTTGACTGTTCTGGAATGTGAATATCTCATTACCCTTAAAGGCTAGGAAATCACGAAGGCTGAACCTGACATAGTAAGGAAGTTGGAAGATGCTCATGTGTGAAAGAGAGAGAGAAAACATTCTTCTGTAAATTACATTCACTGACTGAAGGTTTCAAGGGACAATGAGAGAGTGAGAGAGAGAGAGAGTGAGAGAGAGAGACAGACAGACAGACATGACAGAAGCTGGTGGAAAGATTAACACTTTGTGGTCTGATTTGAGTGAATGCTGCTTGCAATGGATGTTTCTATATTGTTCCTTGGAGGAATTGACCATTTGGCCTTGTTTGATTCAGGGTTCTCACTTTGATGTGCATGTAGCTTAATTAGTCAAGTGTACTCAGACCTGTCAATGAGCTTCTCTTCCTCTGCAAACTTTTACCATTTTATTTATGCGTATCTGATGAAAGACATGTGGCATTTTTGTAATTTAATACTAAATTCTGTATCAAGACAACTTGTTTGCAGCAATAAGGAGAATGGCCTGAGAGAGCTTTTAGGGGTAAGAGCTGGCGCTGCTAATCTGCTAAAGGTTTTAGAACCTTAGTTCAAGCTTGGCTTGTAGGTATCTATGTTATAGAACGAAGAACAAAGAAAATTTACAGCCCAGGAACAGGCCCTTCGGCCCTCCAAGCCTGAGCCAATAATGTAGCATTGATGCCATTGATAAATAAAGGTAATGATTTAAACAAAACTGTCTGTAAGAGTTTTATCTTCCAGACTACCACAGAGTACGATCTCCAGGACGAACCAAGAGAGGCTTACAGGTTGAGTCCTTCAGGGTTTCCCTGAGCTTGTCTTGAATAGGTATTTTAACAACTTGGTGCTCCGAGCAGGGACATGTGTGAGTGAAACTGGAATAGAGGAGCTTCATCTAAAGGTCAGACTCGAGACCAATGGGCCCACAAGGTAGGGTTACACCTTGGTTTCTCTCTGTCTGTGTTTTTATGTGCTGCTTCCCCCATTTCACTCTCAGATACCATGATGGAACCCCAAATGAGATAATTTAAATAGGCACTAAAATAGAGACTTTGCGAAGGTAAGAGACAATGGTAAGAGTTTTGTGAAGGTATACAATAAACAGGATAAATATGGATTCAACCCTGGATGAGATGGAAGGCATATTGACAGAGTTAGTGAGGATGTATCCTAATAATGAGAACCAATTAAGGGGAATATTGGGTGCAGCTGCCCGACAGAATAAGGACTGGCCTCTGGGAGGCACACAGAATCTAAAACTAATTCTGAAAATTGAACAAGAAATATGGAACAAAGGTGGTGGGAGTAAAAAGAAAGAAGCCATATCAATGTGAAAAAATATAGTTAAAGAAAAATGAGGAAAATCCATGCAGCCATCATGGAGACAAAACTGCATCAGTCCATTAACTGAGGAAGGATTTGAATTAGATTGGACAGAACTAAAACACAAATGTGAAGCATGTGATTTAGAAACAGAATTGGAGTTGGCTGGAGAAAAAATAACAAAAAGTAAAGAAGGCAGAGAACCACAACCTAAGCTGAGATTTCAGGGACCCCAAAGGAAAAGGAAACCGGTAAATCAAAATCAGACTGCAGCAGCAGACGTGCGGGACCAGATGGATAAAAAAGGACAACTCCTTCTACACCACCCATCCCAAAGATCCATTATAAGAGGACAATGATTCTCTAGTGGGCAAGGAATTTGAATCAGATTCAGAGGAGGAGATCTTTTATTATGCCTCCCCTTCTACTAACCGACCTCTTCCGGTTCCCCAAAAGGGACTTCCTTGAAACCGTTAAGACCAAAGTGAAAACACGCTATGAAACAAAAGCACCTGAAGCACTTTCCTATTCTGAGGATGAATGTGCCCAAGGCCCATACTGTTTTCTCCTCATTTGCCTCTCCTGTCCAGCATAATGAAAATTCAGATGATCAAGGTTACCATGATCCCATTACCACCCGCTCTAGGAATTAACTAAGATTAAGACATGAAGGGAACCCTGAGAATGTACCTTTGAGTGCTACTGCCCTACCACAAATGAGTCCTGAAGACATTGATGAATTACATCAAAGTTTAGGGACATTAATGTTAGTCTTTGCACTCACCCTGATATAAAATGGCCAAGGGGAAATTTCCTATGAGAAGAGTCCCTAACCCACTTGCCCAGAATCAGGGACAAAATCCATTTGTCAACCTTGGAAGCATCATGAACTCTCTAGCATCATCAATAAGGCTCCAGACTATGGAAAGAATCCCAAAGGATTCATTAATCACATTAGTAGGACTAGGACCATTTATAATGCTGCCTCCCAAGGCTTACTTAACCTCATAGAATGCGCTCTTTCCTCCGAAGAATGGACTACGTTCTTAGAAAATTTACAATGGAATAACCATACCCAACTTGTGCTTATGCATCCAGGTGAATCTAATAGGTCAGATTGGATTATTGCCTGCCTCTATTAAGCAGAGTGCCGTGCATTTGAGGTGAGTAAGGTTCTTGTGAGTATCGCTTAGTAATTATTGATGTGTTTAGTAGATGGATTGAAGCTTATTCCTGGACTGACTGCACAGCAAAAACTACCTAAAATGTTACTAAACGAAATCATATCCAGGTTTGGAATACAGTAACGGTCTCTTCCGATAAAGGCCCTCACTTCTGTGTGGAGTCAAACAAGTCAGTATGTGAGAGTTTGAATATGAATCAGAAATCCCATCGTGCCAACCGTCCCCAAGTAGTGGGAATTGTAGAAAGAGCCAATGGTACTTTAAAAGACCAGCTTAGCAAGTTGGTAGAGGAAATGGGCCTTAATTGGCTTCAAGTACTTCCAATTGCCCTTTATAATATGAGAGCCATGACCCAGAAAAAGACAGGATTCTCAGCAGCTGAACTAGTATATGGAAAGTTCCTGAGGACTCTCTGTTCTGCGCCATCTCCCTGATGATGTTCATGTCATGGCAGAAAAAATGCACAGGGACCTGATTAAGCTAACCAAAGCACTGCAGTCTTATCATCAACAGGTCAAATAAGCCTATTGGGGACCAGGGATGAAAGAAGAAAGAGCTCCAATGTTTAAAGATATCAACACTGGTGACTATGTACTATTTTAAGACTTTAATCAAGAAAAATTGAGCCCTCACTGGAAACGTTCTTATCAAGTTCTTCTGATAACTGAAACTGCAGTAAAAGTAGAAGGATGTTCAACATGGATCTACAAAGGAGATTAAAAGCTTGTATTACTGTCACAATCCTAGTACAGGTGCACAATCCTTTATCTGAAATGCTCGGGACCAGCTGGTGTTCGGGATTCAGAATTTTTCGTGTTTCAGAATAAGTGACAGCTTAATAGTGAAACTTTTTAAAATCTTACCAAAGAGCAGACTTACTGTGAGTAAAACGGGCTCTGACACAGAATTGAAGCCTGCCAGTGCTAGGCCACATCCTCCCATGTCGTATCTGAATAACACACATCGAGTGGGTGTGGAGTTGAGTTAGTTGTTTGCACGTCAATCAACCTTTTTAATGAGAAAAGTCTTTGCGAGAAAACCTTTGGATTTTGGAGCTTTTCAGATTTTGGGATTTTGGATAAAGGGTTGTCTACCTGTATGAGTACAATCATCCAACGAAAACAGAACCCAATACATGTGCACAGATGTAATCTGCCCATCTGTAATATCTCTGATTGGCTAAACCTCAAATGTGTCTGAATGGAATTTGTGTCAATGTTAATGAATCAAATGGAGAAGTGACGAATGTGGTGTGTACATGTTTTGGTATGAACAATGTCATAGGAATTAAGTTTATCAATCTAAACAATAGTTCGGAGGATGCCACATGCTGAAACAATGAGCGCGTTAGATGCCCATCAATGACTCTTCCCCCTATACCGATGACCATATCATCACCTACCAACATCACTATCACTGACGTCATTCTTACCACTCATGACAAGACAACCTCGATGACGTGAAACAGCAGAATTTAACAACACCCACTCTGCTAACCACTACCCATTTTGTGACCCTTATTGCAATTCTGAACGCTACTCTTGATACCGTGAGAACACTAACTTTTCGCCCCAATGCCACTTGCAGAAACAAAACCAACAATTTGTATGTAGAATGCCAATATAATCACAGCTACACTGCCAGTGGCATTGCTGCTTCAGGATGCTGTAATGATGATGAATCTTAGGCGGCACGGTGGCACAGTGGTTAGCACTGCTGCCTCACAGCGCCAGGGACCTGGGTTCAATTCCCGCCTCAGGTGACTGACTGTGTGGAGTTTGCACATTCTCCCCGTGTCTGCGTGGGTTTCCTCCGGGTGCTCCGGTTTCCTCCCACAGTCCAAAGATGTGCGGGTCAGGTGAATTGGCCATGCTAAATTGCCCGTAGTGTTAGGTAAGGGGTATATGTAGGGGTATCGGTGGGTTGCACTTCGGCGGGTCGGTGTGGACTTGTTGGGCCGAAGGGCCTGTTTCCACACTGTAAGTAATCTAAAAAAAAAACATATTATTTTCCCCACTGGTCCCCCTGAAGATAGAATTTGTCAGCTCCATGAAACTTGCACCTATACTGTTGGAAGCTATGGATGCAGCTGCTCAGCTGAAACTCATTTAAGCGATTCACATTGTACGTCCAAACATCACTTTCAACGTTATTGTCACCTTCACAATACATCAATGCCAGTTGTTACAAGATGGCATGATTCCATAATTTCATCCACTCCATCAGCCGAAAACTGTTACTTTGAAATGCTTGTCTGTTCCTCTCCCAAAATGAACCATATGAATTGCAGTATTGAACACAGTACCGAAATCAGAGAATCTTAAGGCATCTATTACTCTGAGACTGTCAACTTATACCTTCTTGATGGAACCTTCTCATATCCAACCTACTGCTACTGGTACAAATACCTTTATACAGCTTCTGTAATCAGTAGCTACTGATTGTTAACAATACAAGCTGGAAAGGTGAAGAAAGACCAAAAATACTATGTACCTCTAATTCCCCCTTCTATTGCCAATGGTTTCTTTACTCAAGCTAAACACCCTGATCCATGTGTTGTCTGCTCACTCTTCCTCCATTCTGATGTACAATGTATGAATAAGACTCACCCACTTATGCACCCCTCACCTGCGATGACAAAACCCATTCAGTAGAAGAAGTGCATCGCTGTGTGAAGTGCACTAACAAACCTAAAGGAAACAATGTTAGTGTTCCACTATTAGAATGGTGCATTGAAAGAATGTCCAGTACCTACAACATGGGGCAAGTGAAGCAGGTACTGTGTAAAAATGTTATGAAAGACACTGGTCATACTCCTACTCTCAATCCACAAATACACTTGGATAACCAAACTTTTGATAACACCCACTGTTTACGAGATTCAGCCCTCACTCTGAGTGGCCTCATCATTCACTCACAGAAGTGCACCCTCAGAACTCTGTTTAGTGTTCATTGGCTGTGCAGAAACAAAGCCTACCCATATTTATGCAACCACTGGTATGGACACAGTGCTTTGGTGCACACCTTACCACTTTTTACCCTCCACCTAAGGTGAATCGCTATGGAACAAAAATTAGAGGAAAAACAAAATGAGACTTGCATGACTTCGTTCATCAACAAACTGGTGGTCGAGGTTGATGGGAGGCCTTATTCCTGACTGAGGGGTTGAGATGGCCCGAGATCAACTTGGTGACCTTGCATATAATGTTAAAAAACTGGCTAAATGAATTACCCATGTGTTGAAACTAATGAACATAGAACTACAGGAGACCTGGATAATGATGCTTCAGGATCAATTAGTGTTAGATTTCCTCCTTGCTAACGAAGGACGCACTTGTTGTGTCATTGGCCCACAATGCTGCACCTCCATAGACGATTTCTCGACATTGTATATGATACAGATGTCAACAACAAAACAAGTTAAGATGCAGGGAAGATACCTGCCCCACCACCACCTGACTCGTGGATGGAGTCCTATCTGCTGGCTATGGTCACTGTGTGGATGGATCGAGTGGAACACACTGATAATCCTTGGTTTCATGTTAGGAATATACATTGTTGTCCGTCCTATGCATGAAATGGACTGTGCATTGCTTTTTGCCTAAGTCAAAGGAGAATCTTGTTAAGTGGCCTGTGCGGGTTTCCTCCAGGTACTCTGGTTTCTCCCACAGTCCAAAGATGTGCAAGTTAGGTGCATTGGCCATACTAATTGCCCATAGTATCAGCTGCATTAGTCAGGGGTAAATGTAGGTGAATGAGTCTGGGTGGGTTACTTTTCAGAGGGTCGATGTGGAGTTGTTGGGCCAAATAGCCTGTTTCCATACTGTATGGAATCTAATCTAATCA
Source organism: Hemiscyllium ocellatum (assembly GCF_020745735.1). Taxonomy (NCBI): domain Eukaryota; kingdom Metazoa; phylum Chordata; class Chondrichthyes; order Orectolobiformes; family Hemiscylliidae; genus Hemiscyllium; species Hemiscyllium ocellatum. The sequence continues at coordinate 10,438,949 of NC_083435.1, forward strand.
AAGGCTGCTCTCTGTTCCGAGAGAGAGAGAAGGCTGGTGGTGCGTTTATTGTCAGTGTCAACATCCCCACTCTTTCTTGACAAACTCCACCCCCACACACCCACCTAGACACCCTGTCTTCAGCGTATATACCACATTTTTCCAGCTACTATCTAATTTTGTAGGAGGGTCACTGGATCCGATGCATTAACTCTGCTTTCTCTCCATAGTTACTGCTATAACTACTGGGTTTTTCCAGTCGATTCTGGTTTGCTTTCGGATTTCCAGCATCCACATTTCTTTATTTTATTTTATGGTTAATTGTGTTTATTTGAACTGCCTTGTATTATTGATATCCAGAGGTGATTCTTGGACAAGGGGAAGTGAAAATAAATATGAGGAGAGAGGATGATGTAAAGTGGGAGAGGACAATATGAGATTATTAACAAGTGAGATTTGGAGTAATGGGGCTGTAGAGCTGGGAAGTGATATGGAGGGAACATCAATGGAGTAGCAGAGCCAGGTGGAGGGGAGAGATAAGATTGGAATGTGGGGCAGAAGGGAGAGTGAAGTGCAACAGAGCGTAGAGCTGAGGGTGAGAGTGACAGGAATGGGAACTGACAGGAATGGGCATTGTGGGATGGAAGGGGAAGGGAGAATAAGAGTGAGGGAAGAGACAGAGCATGAAGACAATCTTCTTTCTATCCTCTTCAAAAATCTCAATCATGTTAGCGAATTAAGGTTTCCCATGCACAAAGCCTTGAGGACTATCATTTCCTTTCCAAATGCATGATAACTAGATCTCAGAATCCTCTGCAACAACTTACCCACAGATGACGTCAGGCTCATTAGTAACCTGGGTTTTCCTGACAGCGTTTCTTAAATAATGGCACACCATTAAGAATCCTCCCATCTTGCCTCATCTTACCCTTGGTTATTGATGAGACAAATATCTCAACAATGGGCCCAGCAATCTCTTCCCTGCTTCCCACAAAGTTCAAGCATATAAAAGAGACCTAACGGACAATTTTTTTCATGTAGACTGTGGTGCGTGTACAGAATGAACTGTCAAAGGAAGAGATGGAGGCTGGTACAATTACAGCACTCAAAAGGCATCTGGAAGGGTATATGAATAGGAAGGGTTTAGAGGGATATGGGCCAAGTGCTGCCAAATAACTGATCAGATTTATATCGTCATAGATTCATAGACATGTCCAGCACGGAAATAGGCCCTTCGGACCAGCTCGTCCATGCCGAGCAGATATCCCAACCCAATCCAGGTACACCTGCCAGCACCTGGCCCATATCCCTCTAACCCCATCCTATTCATATACCCATCGAGATGCCTTTTAAATGTTGCAATTGTACTAGCCTCCTCCACTTCCTATGGCAGCTCATTCCATATATGTACACCCTCTGCATGAAAACACTGTCCCTTAGGTCTCTTTTATATCTTTCCCCTCTCATCCTAAATCTATACCCTCTAGTTCTGGACTCCCCCACCCCAGGGAAGAGACTTGTCTATTTAGCCTATTGCTGCCCCTCATGAGTGCATGCAATGTTCCAAACGTGGCCTAATCAATGTCCTGTACAGCCGCAACATTACCTCCCAACTCCTGTACTCAATAATCTGACCAATAAAGGAAAGCATACCAAACTCCTTCTTCACTATCCTATTCATCTGCGACTCCACTTTCAAGGAGCTATGAACCTGCACTCCAGGCTCTCTTTGTTCAGCAACACTCTCTAGGACCTTACCATGTATTTTAAGACCTGCAGCAGATATCCCTACTTATTTCCCCAACTTCCATGTCCTTCTCCACAGTAAATCCTAACATAAAATATTTGTTTACCATCTCACCCATCTCCTGTAGTTCCACACATTGACATCCTCTTTGAGCTGCAAGGGGCCCTATTCCCTCCCTACTTGTTATTTTGCCCTTCGTGTATGTGTGGAATCTCTTTGGATTCTCCTTAACCCTATTCACCAAAGCTATCTCAAGCTCTATTTTTGCTCTCCTGATTTCCCTCTAAATATACTCCTACTGATGTTATACTCCTCTTGGGATTCACTCCATTCCAGCTGTCAATACCTGGCAAATGTCTCCTTATTTTTCTTGACCAGAGCCTCAATTTCTCTAGTTTGACCAATTTTGCCCTCCTCACCAATTGGAACATACTGTCTCTGAGCTCCCGTGATCTCATTTTTGAAGGTTTCCCACGCTCCAACCATCCCTCTACCTGTGACCAATTTACCCCAATCAATGCCTGATACCACCAAATTTCAGATCCTTACTACAATTTAGAACCACAAATTTTAGATTCGTTCTGTCATTTTCCATAACTATTTTCCAAATAATGGAATTATTATTACTTGCCCAAAAGTACCCCCACTCCTGACAGCTCAGTCATTAACCCTGCCCTATTTTTCAAGCGAAAGTCATGTTTTGCTCTTTCTTTAAAGAGTTATAGATTCATAGAGATGTACAGCATAGAAACAGCCATCAGTCCAACTCGTCCATACCGACCGGATATCCTAAACCAATCCAGCCCTATTTGTCAGCACTTGACTCGTATGTACTCTGGTTTCCAGTATCTGCAGTCCTTGTTTTTACCTAGTTGATTTTAACCCTACTGCGAATCTTCTTGCAAGGATGCCTGCCTTGAAGAAATTTTCCTCCTCTCTCTACAGCTTTATTCCTGATGAAGGGCTTTTGCCTGAAAAGTCGATTTTCCTGCTCCTCAGATGCTGCTGACCTGCTGTGCTTTTCCAGCACCACTCTAATCTAGCCTCTTGACCCACATCACTCTAATCCTTTTGTATTCAGATACCCATGTAGATGCCTTTTAAATGTTGTAATTGTACCAGCCTCCAGCACTTCTTCTGGCAGCTAATTGCATACACAATCACACTTTGCGTGAAAAGGTTGCCCTTAGCTCCCTTTCAAATTTTTCCTCTCTCATCCTAATCCTATGGCCTCTGGTTCTGCACTCACCCAGCCCCATCCCCACCTTGTCTATTTACTATATCCATGTTCCTCATGATTTTATAAACCTCTATAAGGTCACCCCTCAGCCTCCAAAGCTCCAGGAAAAACATGTGTATCCACATATTCAATCAGAAACTTTTCTGAGACACACTTAGGTTCCTCTCCATCCAAACCCTTAACACATTGACATTTCCATACTGTGTTTGCAAAGTTATAATCCCCTACCAATACAAGAATATTAATCTTGCAGCTGTCGAAGTCCTCCCTACTGTTGCTTCCCAATTTCCCACTATGTATTTGAGGGCTTGTACTACAATCCCAATGAGGTAATCATCCTTTGCTTATTTCTTAGTTACACCCATATAACCTCCCTGGATGGACTCCAAGAATATTGTCCTGAAGTACAGATATAATGATATATTTAATTAAAAATGTCACTGCCCTGAGTCATGTTTCATCACTAATAGCTATGATATCCGAATCCTATGTTCCCAACCTGTCAGGGCTCTTGCATTAAAATTAATTGCTCAGTTTTACACTGGTCACTGGTCACAGATTGATTCTATCATTTCCTACATTACAACAGGGAATATTCCACAAAAACACTTCAATGGTTCAGAAACACTTTGGGCTATACTGTGGGCACACAGGCAATATTTGAATACAACTTGATTTATCATACTCTACTCTGTAATGATTTCCCTGTTACCAGGAGTTTAGTTAATTTTTCACATGGCTACTCATTGTTCCTGTGTTTTCCATTTCGTCCCATATTCCTAACAACCCCAATTTACAGCCTTCCCTCACGTGGGAGTGATAGCAGCTTTCCAGATACCCGTTTCCTCTTGCAGGACCACCCAGCATCATCTCACACTCTAAACCCTTGGAAAACTGACCAAGAACATTACACTGAATCAGAACTTTCACATTGAATTGGCCCTCTGATAAAATTCATGGAGCAGCTATTGGGTTCACTGCTTGATCAATGTGATTACTCTAAATATTGGAACAATTGTTCAATAGTTAGATCTGCTGCCTCACAGCAACAGGGAGCTGGGTTCAATTCCAGCCTCAGGTGATTGTGTGAAAATTGCACATTCTCCTGTGTGTGCATAGGTTTCTTCCCACAGTCCAAAGATGTGCAGTTTTTGTCCATTGTGTCCAGGGGAGTGCACGCCAAGTGAATTAGCCATGGGAAATGTGGAGTTACAGGGACACGGTAAGGGGTTGGGTCCTGGTGGGATGCTGCTCAGAGGGTTGGACTGGACCTGATGGGCTGAATGGCCTGCTTCCACGTTGGAGGGCTTCTGTGATTCTATCAGACTCACTACCTGCAAGCTGGCTTTTCACCATCCCCTTATAGAAGATTATAAATAGCTCTGCCTTGTGTAATTCTTCACTTTGTGAAACAGATCGATATTTAGCAGGCTCAGCAGGTCTGGCAACATTTGTGGAGAAAAATCAGAGTTAACATTTCGAATGGAGTGACCTTCCTCAGAACTAATGGTCACAAGGAAAATGTTGTTTTTTGTGCAGAAGTTAGGGTTGGGTGTGGCAAGTGGTAGTGAGTAAACGATAGTGGGGATAGACGCCAAAGAGAGAGAACAGCAGTTGGACAGACAAATGAGTGGATAATGATCTGCTAAGGGGGTGAATAGCTGATGATGGAGACTGTTAGTGGCGATCAATGGGTGGTGAAGAATAGCAGACTCTGTGATAACAAGGCCTGGCTGTATGGGTGAGGGTAAGGTCATGGGAGTGCTCAGACTCCAAAGTAATTTAATTTGATATTGAGTCTGAAAGGCTGCAGGGTTTGCAGGTGAAAAATGAGGTTCTGTTCTTCTACCTTGCGCTAAGCTTCACTGGAGCACTGCAGCAAGCCTCAGACAGAGATGTCAGCCAGGAGACAGGCGGTGTGTTAAAAGGCAACTGGAAGCTCAGGGTCTTTTTTTGGCAAATGGAATGCAAGTGATCTCACACTCTACTCTTCATATCCCCAATGTAGAGGAGACCACATTGTGAGCAGTGAATGCAGTAAGCTAGATTGTGACAAGTGCAGGTATGTGGAAGATATGTTTGGGCCCTTGGATACTGAGAAGGGAGGAAGTAAATGGACAGATGTTACACCTTCAGCAGTTGCAGGGGAAGGTGACATGAGGCTGTCAGAGAATATTGGAAGTCATGAGTGTGTCCCAAATGGAATGGTTGACAAGGGAGGGGAGATATGTGGTGTCTGGTGGTGACATCTCGCTGGAGGTGGCGGAAATGGCAGCTAGATGATCTTCTAATGTAAGAATTGACAACGGAGACACTATCACTGTTGTGGGAGGGAATTGGGGGGGGGGGTGAAAGCTGAAGTGTGGGAGGTGGGTTGGACCTGGCTGAGGGCTCTGATAACAAGAGTGCTGGGGAATCTTCGGTTGTGGAAGAAGGTGGACATTTCAGAGGCTCCTTTGTTGAAGTCGGCATCATTGGAAAAAATGCGATGGAGGCGGAGTAACTAGGAGAATGAAATGGAGTCTTTACAGGAAGCAGGGTCTGAGGATGGACAGTCCAGGTAACTGTGGGAATCGGTGGGTTCATTGTGGATATTGGTGGCCAGTGTATCCTCAGAAATAAAAACAGAGATGTCAAGGAAGAGAAGGGAGGAGACAGAGATAGACCAGATGAAGGGCGAGAGTGGTGTGGAAGTTGGAAACAAAATCAATCATTTTTTCCAATTCCAGATGAGAGAGGGGGGCAGCAGTGTGCTCTGTGCTCTCAGATCCAACCCTGACTTTATTATTCAGCCTGCTGATCAGGGTGGTGCTGGAGTAGTCAGCAGACTGACCATTACATTGGAGAAGCTGAGATACCTCTCAAATATCTCCTCCTATCAGCCCCTAGCCTGTGACCCCATGATAGAACATCAGGCCATTGTGTCAATTATGGTGACCAACCTCATTTCGTCTGGGGATCTGCCCACAAAACAATCCAAGCTGATAGTCCCCCAGCCCCGCACAGCTCGCTTCTACCTCCTTCCTAAAATACACAAACAGTATTGCCTGGGCAGACCCATTCTTTCTGCCTGCTCCAGCCTCACAGAACTCATCACTTCCAACCATGACTTAGTCTTGTGTGTCCTGCTTCAGTCCCTTCTCAGTTACTCCCCACCATTCATCTGCCACTAGACGCCAGCTCCAAAATTTCCAGGGTAGTGAAGAAGGCATTTGGTATGCTTTCCTTTATTGGTCAGAGTTTTGCGTTTAGGAGTTGGGAGGTCATGTTGCAGCTGCATAGTACATTGATTAGGCCACATTTGGAATATTGTGTGCAATTTTGGTCTCCTTCCTTTCAAAGGATATTGTGAAACCTGAGGTGGTTCAGAAAGGATTTACAAGGATGTTGCCAGGGTTGAGATGCTTTGAGCAATAGGTAGAGGCTGAATAGGCTGGGGTGGCTTTTGCTGGAGCATTGGAGGCTGAGGGGTGACCTTATATAGTTAGAATATCAATTGGAGAAATAGACAAGATCTTTCCTCTGGGGTGGGGGCCAGAACTAGAGGGCATAGGTTTAGGGTGAAAGGAAAAAGATATAAAAGGGACCTAATGGGTAACTTTTTCATGCAGGGTGTGATAAGTGTGTGGAATGAGCTGCCAGATGAAGTGGTAGAGGCTGGTACAATTACAGCATTTAAAAGGCTTCTGGGTGGGTATGTGAATAGGAAGGGTGAAAAGGGATACAGGCAAAGTGTTGGCAAATGGGACTAGATTAGGTTAGGATAACTGATCGGCATAGACAAGTTAGACAGAAGAGTCTGTTTCCATGCTGTACATCTCTATGACTCTATAACTAATCGATCTGAAGATGTAAACTGGGGCCTGGGAGCTCCTACACGACTGGATCTATCATCAGGGAAATGAATACATGTGTTGACCTGGATGAATGGTGTGTATCATTTCTCTCCAGACTGTGTACTGTAAAGGGCTGGTAAACTGTGCTCGAGACAGAGAGCCATCAGCAGCTGAGAGTTTCTCCTCGTCATCATTAATCCTGTGAACATTAAACAGATTATGTTAGAAATGCTGCTTCATTAGAACATTATGAAATTATTTAAATATTCAAGCTTTCAGCATTGTTCACGTTTGAGTGAATGGGCTAGAAAGTGAAATGTTTGTCTTATCTTTATAAGTGATCCAAAAAGAACTTGATAATGCATGGATAGGGTTTGGAAACCCCCAGGTCCAGAGAAAGGTCAATGTCCTGATAACAGATTAGTAACTGAGACATCACAAACTATGGAGATGATAAACATTTTCCCCATCCCCTTGCTGTATTATAAACAGAGCTTGTTGAACAGAGACAAAAAACTGAAACATCAAAAAGCCAACTGTGTAATACATGGGTCCCACCACACTTCCAGAATCCTGCGCCTCTACCATTGGAGGTTGGACCTTCAGCTGCTGAGACCCTCAGCTCTGGAATTCCCTCCCTGAGCCTCTCCATCTCTCTATTCCTCTTTCCTCCTTTAAGATACTCTAAATCCTGCATCATCATCTGCATTAATATCTTGGAGGCATTTTTATTTTATTCACTTTCTAAAGCTCCTGTGAAACAGCTCAAGACATTAGAGGTGCTCTTTAAATACAGTAAAGTATTGCACTCAAATGTTAAACAGCGAGTTCGTATGTGAAACATTAAAAAAAAATTGGATAAACTCACAATAACCCATCACTGAGTTATTGAGACAACAGTGCAGAGGTTCAGGAAAGAGCATGTCCTACCTTCTCTTCTGACAAGCTTCCTCCTGAAAGAAATGAATCACAAACAGTGAGGATGGCAGTAACAGATTTCAGGAGGAGACAGACAGGCTGATGAAATGAACAGACACAACACAGAAGTGTGAAGTGATACATTTTGGAAGGAAGATTGAGGAGAGGGTAAAATAAACTGGAACTGACCATCAGTCCCGCTCACAAAGTGACTCTCACACTCCCACCATACCAGATACACCCACACACTCTCCACATGGAGCTGGATTACAATGGGAGTTCCAGGAGATAATTAAACTTGGGGAAGTCGGAGATAATAACTGAGCAACTATCAAGATCACAACCCATTCCCGGGAAGCTGTCGGTTTGCCTTTCTGCAGACGGTGTGGGAGCGGTTCGTTCAGTGACAACATCAGTCAGACATTCAATTTAATTTTATTTTAGTAATTGCTTTATTGGTTTAACAATTATCATCAGTTCGTTTTGTAACTGGGTGAAAGTTCCATTACCTAACCTGGAATACAATCCCTCACCTTCAGAAATATCAGCTCATCTTTCTGCTCCATCTGTTTCTGCAACTTTGAGAGTTCCTCCTCGATAGAATTTAAATTCTCCTGAATCTCTCGAAGGTTTTTCTCCATTGGTTCTACAATCCTCTCCTCTTCTTCCCTGAGATCTCTGAGTAAACGCTGCTCTTTCTCAGTGAGAATCTGGTGCATTTTAGTGAACTCGGATGTGATGTGGGTCTGCAGACTGCTCGCCTGTACCTACCAAATGAAATGTGAAACCTCATTAATGTCCCGCGGCAAAGGGAACAAAACTAACCGAGATCCCAGAAAATCAGCACAGGGAGAGCTCACCCTCACTTCGGAAATCTTCCGTTTCTGGGTCAGTTCCGTTTGGAGAGCCGCCGATTTCTTCTCTGTGAGAGAATCTAAGGAAGATTTCAGCTTATTCTAGAATTGGGAGAGAAATTGCAGAGTTAGATGTGTTGGGCCAGATGTTAGATCAGGAATGTGTGATAAAGCGCGCAGCTTGTAAAATATTCTTTTACCTTGTGGATTTCAACAGCTTCATTTATCGGCAGGAAGTTGTGAGTTTTGTGTTCCCGGGAATCTCGACAAATCACACAGATCAATTTCTTGTCAGTTTCACAAAACAGTTTCAGATCTTCCTGATGTACCTCACAGTGAGGTTTACTTTCCTTCTCTTTCGGACCCAGCTTTAATTTTCGAGCTTTCTCGGCCAGATTCGCTAAGGCCCGATTTACCCTGAGGTTTCTTTCCGGAAACTCCTCTCTACATTCCGGACAGGAGTTTATCTCCTTCTTTTCCCAACTCTGGGTGATACAGGAGCGGCAGAAGTTGTGTCCACATTCCAGTATAACCGGATCGGTGAAGAAATCCAGACAAATGGCACAAACTGCCTCCTCGGTCAGTCTCAGGAGCTGCTGTCTGGAAGCCATGATCAATCTCAGCACTTCCTGTTTCAAACCGTTCCCAGTCTCACTGGAGTTCCCGTTGGATTTCACTGCAGCAATGATTACTTTAAACTTTATCCTTTCGATATTTTTACAGGGACAAAACGATATATTCATATATTGAAGAAGGAACACAACTTTAGCAGGGGGAGGGAGTTGAACCCTGGTCGGGAGGGTGAAGACCGACAGAGTGCTGTCCCTTGAGGAAGGGCCAGAGAGAGGAATGGAGATGGGCGGGGTGCGAGTTATTTTCCCTGAATTTTGCTGCAGACTGCGCTCACTGCCGATTACAAACCCTCTGGTGCAGCCCGGTGGACGATCCAGATTACTGAGCTGGGTTGTGTGAATGACTGCACCCGTTCACCCTCAAACACAAAGTATTAGATATCGACATAATGAGATGACAAACGGAGGCAGTATTTCCGGGGATCCGGTCTGTGAAACTCTTACATTTAAGTATCATGACCTTCTCCAATGAGAGTCAATCCAGCCACTGCCCATTGACATACAATGCCTTAATTGAATTCCCTGCTGAAAACATCCCAGGGATTACTATTAACCTGAAGTGCAGTGGCTTTCAGATCAGGTCAGAGGCTCAGAATACTGTGTGAAGTCACGCACCTCCTGACTCCCAAAAGCTTGTCACTCATCTGCAAGGCACAAGCCAGGAGTGTGATGGAATCCACCCCACTTGCCTGGGTGGGTGCAGCTCCAACAATACCCCAGTAGCTTGACACTATCCAGAACAACAGGCCATCTGACTGGCCTACATCAACAAATACCCTGCTGCCTCCACAACCAATGCTCAGTGTGTACTACTGACAAACGGAAATGCAGAAATTCAACAAACAGCCTTGGATAGCACCTTGCAAACACACGACTGCTTCCATCTAGAATGACAAAGCAGCAAATACATGGGAACACAACCACCTGAAAATTAGCTCCAAATCACTCACCAACCTGACTTGGAAACTTGTCACTGTCGCTGAGTGGAAACCCAAGAATTCCCTCCCTCAGGGTATTGTGAATCTACCTACAGCACATGGTCTGCAGCAGTTCAAGAAGAGAGCTCACCAACTTCTCAAGGGCAACAAGGGTTGGCCCAGCAGGCAATACATATGATCTTTGAGCAAGTAAAAAAATGAACATCCGTGAACATTTCCACCATCAAATTTCCAAAATTCTCACCTTTTTCAAAGTGATGGGGATTCTTAGTGTTCTGGTTTTCAGCAGGGAGACTCTGAATTACCTTTGGTAGGAGGGAATGAGAGGTGGCAAACCAGCTGCTGCTGTGATATTTGGCTCTCTCAGTTTCGACTCAGGTAATGAGCAAGTGCCATTCTCATGCTGCCTGGCCCAATGAGTGTTTCCATCATTTTTAGGTTAATGTTTGCAATTGTGATAAAGCTGTCAATTTCACTTCACTGGAAATCTCATCATGCTGCAGCAATGTCCTTACATGGTAAAGTAACGCTGACAAAGTGGACTGTTATTCATAGTTAGAAATATATAAATCATTAGTTGTTGTTAATATGTAAATATTGTCACATTAAGGTAGGTATTATGTCATAAAATTGAAAAGAAGGAAACTCATATGATGCTTTTAAAACAGTAAACAGGACTTTAACCTTTCCTACAATTATGTGGTGTGAGACTGCAGTGAAGACCTATTTGACTATCTATATGGGATGTGTTGTGCAACTCATTATATTAATCAGGCAGCCACACATAATTGTTCTCCCCATGAAAATATCTGTTCTGCAGAATATTGGTGGAGTTTTAAAAAGTCATTTATTTCTGGTTTAATGTTCTTTCTTATCACTGACCACATCAGTGAAAAGAATCCCAGACTTACAAATATAATATATTATTTTGTTGATAGCATGATAAAGTACACTGTACATGCAGCCTTCTCAAATTTCTGTGTTATATTTTACTTGAGGTTGGGGGAGTATGTCCTGATCACTGGTCTACTCGGCACAGAGTCTTCAATCAAATGCTGCAGCAAAACTGAACAAGAATCTATGTTTAAAAACAAAAGATGACATGAATCAAAAAAATGATAGAGTCCTTGAGGCAGCAAATCATCAAGTCGAAGAACACAGGAACAGCCCCTTTGGTTCATCTCATCCATGTCAACTAAGTTTCCCAAACTAATCTAGGTCCACTTGCCTGTGTTTGGTCCCTGTCCTTGTAAATCTTTTCTCTTCATGTATCTATCCAAATATCTTTTAAATGTTCTAACTGTACCTGCATCTATCACTTACTCTGGCAGTACTAAGGCACATATGCACGACCTCCTGTGTGAAAAGGTTGCCCTGAAGTTCCCTTTTAAACCTTCTTCCTCTCACCTTAAAAGTTATGCCTCCAGATTTGAACTCCCAATTCCACAGGAAGACACCTTTGGTTCATATGCTCCTTGTGATATTATAAAATTCAACGTCTTATGCTCCAGTGAAAGAAGCCCCAGTCTATCCAGCCTCTCATAACTCAAAACCTGCAGTCTAGGCAATATTCTTGTAAACCTTATCTAAATCTTCTCCATTGTCATATTATGCTTCCAAAAGCAGGGTGACTAAAACTGTACACAGTATTCCAATGTTTTGTACAAATGCAACCTGCCATCCCAGTACCTAAATTCAATAGTTTGAATACTTAAATACTTTCCTATGATTAAAAACAATGTTTAAACTCATGCATTATTTTAATTAACACAACAGAAATTAACTTGCTAAATAGTCATAGAGAAAGTCAAGAAATATCTATGTAACGCAAACGCTGAAGTGAGTTTGTTCAGAGTGGTCAGCTGTAACTCATGTTGATGATTCCCAGTTTGGTAAATTTCAACATTCGGCAACAACAAAAGAGGATAGCTGCAAATAAAGGGCAAGGTGTTTTGCCAAATAAAGGTAAGAAGGGAGAAAAAGCCAAGTAAAGAACTGGGACACAACAGGAATAAAAGATTATTCACACATCAATAATTTCATACAATCCAAAATGAGCAACAGAATGCATATAAGACTATTATTTTCACTTCAGATTCAAGTTACAATACAACCATTGCGGAGGCACATTGCTATTGCATTCAACAAAATGGTGGCAATAACTTGTAATGTGATTATCAGATCAGAAATCCAGGCTAACCGCATCCAGAAATTTAATCATTTAATTTTGTAGTGGAAAATCTGACTGCAAGAAGTAAGTAAGTAAAACAAAAATACAGGATAATTTGTCCACATTTATGCCAGATTTAAGATGACTTCATGCCAATTGCACTCAAACACCTTGATGGGACCAATGGATCAGAAACATGACACAGGCCAACCATTTGATTTGATTTGATTTCTTATCAAGTAACAAATACACTGAAAAATGTTGTTTAGTGTTGTCAGTGATGGTGCAATCTTTAAACACAGAAAATAAACCAAAATACAGAATGTAAAGCCAGAAAAATAAAACAATAAATTTCATCTCATAAACTTATCTCAATAAAGTGGAAGGTCTTAGGAACAGCTCCCCTTCTAGCTCAGGTATGGGCCTGGATTCACGCTCCTCCACATTGATGCCTTGGGTCCCCTGCTGCTAAACCAATGACATGACTGCAACCGTGCTTCACCATACCGTTGCCACTGGAACAAAGGCTCAACACACTCGGGTGCCATCTTGCCTCCACCAATGTCGCTGCCATGAATTTATGCTGGGCTTCACCTGTGAAGCCACTGCTGGTGCTGTAGGGACCTGGCCTAGATCCACACACATCACCGTCACTGCGTCAGCCATCCAGTGCCCGGGCATAGCAACGGACCTGGAGCCATGGCTAAGCTGGTGAGTGCGGACCTGAGACTTAGGTCTTAGGTCCTCTCCCATCGGGTGACCTTGGGTTGATGTGTTCGTCGCATTGCTGATGACCAGCAATGCAGACCAGATGCTGTCTGCATTGTGATTTCTTAGCCTTGCCACATCTTCATCCAACGTTCCGCACAGGGTCCACTCAGTGAGAGGGACAACAAAAGGTTGAATTGCATCCACAAATATTCTCTTGCAGTTAAACAATTGTCAATTATTTACACAATATGCAATGTGCCACAGCACTGATGTGCTTTCCTTAAAACTAAACAATTTGATTTCTGTGCGTTGACTCTTAATCACAGTCATGCAGTTGTGTAGAAATATCAAATGCAAAGGGTTGGAACTGCTCAGCTGCCTTGTGTGTCTCAAAGCTGAGCAAATCTCCAATACAGCTCAATGAAGGGTCTGCCCAGCCTCAAGAGTTAATTGATGTGAACATAGAAACATACAAACCAGCAGTAGAAGCAGGCCATTTTTTCCTTGACTCTGTTCTGCCATTCAGTAAAAATTAGGGCAGAGTTGACTGGAGTTTCAGACCAGGAGCAGAATCAGGTCAATGAGCTCATCATGTCTGCTATGCCATTCAATTGTGGATGATATATTTCTCAACTCCTGCATTCATTCTCCTTCCTTCTCTGCTCTCCGGCCTTCTCCCATAACATTTGATGCTCCTACTGATCAAGAACCTATCAATTACTGTCTTAAATGCACTCAATGACTTGGTCTCCACATCCTTCTGAGGCAAATACTTCCACAGATTAACCATCCTTTGGCTGATTACATACCTCCTAGTCTGAGTTCTAAGGGGCCATATCTCTTCACTCTGAGGCTGTGCCCTCACGTCTGAGTCTCTCCCCCTGGTGGAAACATCATTTTCACGTTTGCTCTATGTAGGCATCCCAGAATGATCTAAGCTCCAATCAGATCCCCTCCCATCATTCTATACACGAATATGTAAAGACCCAAAGTCCTCAGTCACTTCTCATACAGCAGGACATTCATCCCAAAATCATGCGTGTAAACCTCATTGGATCCACCCCCCCTTAAAGTAACTGAAAAGTGGGATTTAGGAGTCCTCATTCATGTATCATAGAAAACTGGCATCGATTTCAGTGAATGTTAAGAGAAGCCAAACTAGCCAGCCTAAACCTGGGATATATGAATAGTTTTGAGCTCCTTAACTAAGGCAAGATTTACTGGCATTGAAGACAGTACAGACAAGGCTCATTTGGTTGATACCATGTTTGGAAGGACTGTCTTTGAAGAGAGGTTGAGCGATTGAGTCTGTGCTCGCTGGAATAGAGAAGAATGAATTCCCTGTAGGCTGCGCGTGTGCACAGCCACACATGGGATTTCAGAACCTACCCACGCAGCAATGTCATTTCTTTGGATAGTCAATGAAAGGAGTGTCCTAGAGTTCCATGCAGCACATGCCCAATGGCCGTGTGAACAACCCTGGAATACCAGATGCCTCCACACACCAGAAAAAAAATACAGGCCTTCTAAACTCACTACTCAGCCATGCAATCACTGCCACCTTCAGACAAGTTGTAATCACTGATGTTCATTGAAGCAGGCTCTGGGAAGAGAAAGGAGTCAGGTGACACCATCCCCACTTGGGGAGTCATGTTGAAAGCTGTAGGATTAGGGATCGGGAATCCTGGGGAGTTTGCAGTATTGTCTTATTCCTCCTTAAAAATAGTGAGGCAACTTCAACCTGCATGCGATGAATGAACTTGCCCAGGTGTCCCAAAATACTGAAGTGGTCAAATCACTATGAACACAATCTGGTACGAATATAAACAATCCCAACTTTATTATGAAACAAATTAGAATAAACTTTAATACAAAACATTCTGTTTCTAATCCTATTTGACCCCTTAAGCTTACAATGATGATGTTCTCTCTGTCTCTCTGTCTCTCTCTGGATTATCAGCTGGTCTCAGCCTCTTGCCTTGCTGGTCTCCTCAAAAGGTCTCCGGAAGGTTCAAGGACTTGGTTTGCAGGTGAACTCTGTTTTAATACATTTTTGGATAGTTTTCTGAAACATTCTACAGTTCTGGCCAATCAGTGACACTCATTTAACAGTTTGAAACATTGTTAGTTCCCCCTCCAACGCTATTTTAATTTAGTCCTTGCCCTCCCCTTCACTGTTTTGATCACACAGTATTGCCCTTTGAGGTGAAGGGCACTGCTTGTCACAGGCCACTCGGGTGTTTTCCTACTTTTCCTGGTGGTGGAAATTAAATAAAGATTTGTGCACTTTGTGTCTCTCACTTTGTGTCTCACACCTGCACACACACACCATGGGTGCTGGGGAAAATAAGCACTACCGCAGTTAGGCGGTAGTGTGGGGGTTAACAAAAAAAAGAAAAAAATATATAATCAGATTAGCATTGCCCTTTGATGTGAAGGGCAAAAAAAAAGAAAAAAAAAATGAAACATTGTTAGTCATTTGGATGGCTTGCTGCTGTTTTGTTTCTTTGTGCAGCAGGACCCGGTGTCTCTCTGTCTGGGCCCTCCTTTGTTTGGTGGATAAGTTGTTGGGGATATTCTGTCCAGGGTAACTATTGCCTTTTATATTATGCTAATATTAGTTGCACCTGACTGCTGCATTTGCACTGCGTCCGTTGTCCATGTTTGTGACTTCAGAATTTTACTTGACCAATGTACCCTGCATCCCTTGCTGTTTGACCACACTGTCAATTATACTGTACCTTAGCAGCTAGGAGCCTGTGATAACTCTCTTCCTAGCAGTGATCAAGGGGATCAAGACTGAGGCCTGAAAAGCAGGCAGCCATTCTAGGAGGAACTATCACATAACATAAGCTGCAAGTTACATTTCTTCTTCATTTGTTAAAGCTTTGTTTCAAATTGAAGTCCACATGGATGCTATAAGTAGATTACGAAACCAAAACAAACATGGAATTTCATAAATGTTCACTGAAAGGTTCTGGAGGAAATGGAGAAAAAAGAACAGAAGTAAGGCATTCAACACATTCCATGTGTTCAGGCACTCAGTGCTATCATGGGCTAATTGAATACTACAATGCTTTTTACACACCCAATCCCCATTTTCCTAAACATGAATGATAATATGAAAATTATCCATTTATTTTTATTATTCATACTGAAATACTGAAATATCACAAGTCTTCAGGTACAAAACCCTCTTAGTAAAAATGAATTCCCTGCATCTCCAGGAAACAAGGGTCATCTCCCTTTATATTTCCCTCCCCGTTCCTATTTGTATTCCGTAGGGACCATTCCCTCCACAACTCCCTTGTTAGGCCCACATTCCAAACCAAGCCCCTCTTTACACTTGGCACTATCCTTATTACTGAAAGTGTGCAAAACCTGTGCCTACACCACTCACCAACCCATTCCCCCCACCTCCATCCAACGCCCCGAATGGTCATTCCAAATCTGCTAGAGATTTACTTGTATATCCTTGAACTTAATTTATTGCAATGTTGCTTTTGATGTGGTCTCTTCCAATACCATGTATACTGAGCTCAAACTCACAGTACAGTCCAGGGAAATTTCTGGTCCATACCCACCAACCAACCTTCCTGTGGCCATCCACTTCAATTCCCCCTCCATGTCATGTCCATTCTGAGCCTCCTCCACCGCCTATACAAGGCCACCCACAACTGGAGGAGGAACACCTCATCTTCCATTTCAGGACCCTACAACCACACAGTCTCAACATTTATTTCACCAGCTTACACATCTCCTCTCCCCCACCCCATCCTGGATCCTACCCTGCAATTCAGCTCCACCCTTTTGACCTGATTTACCTGTCCATCTATCTACCCTCCTGCCTGCTCCACACTTCTCACTGACCTATCATCATCACCTTCTAACTTGCCCACCTATTGCCATCCCATAACCTTTCTCCAGTCCCACTCACCGATTTATTTCTCAGCCCGCTTCACCCTCCATGTGCCTGAAGATGAGTTATGTCCGAAACATTGACACTGCTCCTCAGATACTACCTGACCTGTTGTGCTTTTTCCAGCTCCATGCTTTATCAACCCCACCAAGCAGGACACAAGACTGTCTCTATCAATGGCAATATTATTTTGTACTCTTGTACTCAACACCTCTTGGAACAAGGGCTAACATTCTATTAATCAATCAAGCACTCTGCTGAGTTTGCAAGTTAGACTTCAGTGACTTATTAACACAGACTACCTCACTTTATACATCTAGGCATTCCAAATTTTTACCAATTAAAACCAAGCTGCCCATGTCTTTCACCACCAAAGGGATAACTTTACAATTTATCATGTTATAATCCATCGTCCATGCTTTTTTGTCAATTCAATAATCCTGTTCCAATCCTCCTAATCCTGCCTTTCACCATCCTCCAACAAAAATTCTCACATTGCGTTGCATTCGACACAACTTTTGAAATATTATGTTTGATACTCCCCTTGAAATAACTGATCAATGTTGTGAACTGCTGGGATCCAATTACTAATCTTTGTGTACCCCACTAGTCACAGCCTGACAACATGAGAAAGCCCTGTTTATTCCTACTCTGTCTGTCAAGCAATTCTGAATGCACCTCAATATATTGCCTCCTGTTCAATATGCTTTTATTTTACTGAAACAATCTCCACTGGTGGATTTTGACAAAAGCCTTAGGATATTGTTTCCATCTGCTTTCTTTTATCAATTTCATTCATAACATTTTCAAAACAAAATCCACAGCTTCATAAAAATTAATTTTCCATTCATAAATCATGCACTTTCCAAGTAGATCATTATCACCCCAAGTATGTTCCATCCTTTTAATTGATTCTAGCATTTTTCATACTACTGTAATATTGTTTTACATATATATTTTGATTGAAAGGAAGATTTTTAAATAAAATTCCAAAATTACAACAAAATTACAACACCAAGAAACCAACAAGAGGAAAGTAACATTACTCTATATGAATATAACAGCGAAAGAGAAAAAAATACAAACAAAACACAACTATACACATGTGCAAAATAGGCAAATCAGTAAAGGTAATAAATAAATAAATAAATAGAATGTCTCAGCACACTAAACCATTAACTCCCAACCTCCGAGAGCTAAGTTTTACACACTATTTATTCAAAATTCTTCGTTTAAGGACATCGAGTGCACTGGTTCAGACCATCACAGCTATTCAAAACCCTGATTAAAATGGCAGATAAATCTACATCCAGGTTGTCCGGAAAGAAGTGCCATAATCTATAAAAACTTTCAGTTTACTGGTGTACCATATTCGGAAGAATGATCAGAGGAATATGTTCCAATAATAAGCCTATGTCAACCCGACAGACCCGGCAGGAGTTTCAGAAACGCAACATGTTAGAATATTTTTCCTTGCACAAGAAGTGACAAGATTATACATTTTTTTTCTAATGTTTGTCCAGAGAAGATAATATTGGGTAGGCCCAGGAGAAAGAGATAGGTTCCCTCTTAAACTTGGCCACTTGAACTGCTCTATAACTCCTGCCACAGCGCTCGAGTATGTATGGAGCCTGTTGCAAGACCACAGACAATGAGTGAGAGTACTGATGCTTATTTTACACTGAGAACATAAGGAAGATACTCCCATCTCTAATTTTGAGAGACTGTATGGGGCCAGATGGACCTGATGCATTGCATGGGTCCTATTACAGACTTAAATCTTCCTTGCATTCCTACAAATGTCCCTCATGCCTCCATAAAGATCTCAATGCGAGTTCTCTCTCCCAGACCACACAGTGCCACTTAACATCTGCTGAAAGATCACCCCCTAACATATAATAAAGAGTACAAATAGAGAGAGTACATTTAGCATGAAACACCCTCTTCTCCATAACAGATCTGCAAGGGTTGGTCAAAAGCATCGTCCCTGTTTGAATAAAATCCCTGATCTGAAAAAAGTGAAAAAGGCCTTTACTAGCCAGGCCATATTTATGAATTATTTGGTCAAAGGACATCATCATTTCACCTTCAAATAAATCACCCAGACAGGAGATTCCCTGAACTGCCCAGAGCTTCAATCTGATGCCCATTATCCTCGGCTGAAAACCTGGTATATCTGCTACAGGGGTAAGAAAGGACGTTTTGGACATATTAACCTCCCTCGATGCATTGCCCTCTATGCCTTCACAGTATTGATAATTATTGGATTATGGCAATATTCCGTGACCATCTTTATTTTGTCAAACAATACAGGATAATGAGGGGACATTTTGTCCGGGAGGCCTCAATGTCTAGCCATATTGACACCTGGTTTTTACAAGCCCAGCTACTGCTAAAAGATAGAAGGGAATTTAATTGATATCTTTTAATATCCGGGAAATCCACTCCCCCCAGCCCATGAGGCAACTGTAATTTAGACAGCTTGTTAAGAGGTCACATACAGCATCAAATTAAGGAGGTTAACCATCCATTAAGTCTCTGGAATGTATCCCTCGTAAAAATGAAGGGGATAACATTCATTTTGATAAGAGCTACTCAGCTGAGTCAAGATATTGGAAACACCGCCCATCGCTGGAGAACTTGCTTAATCCTGTCAAGCAAATGGGCAGAAGTGGCCTTAAGCAACTGATCAAAGACAAAAATAACAAAGATGCCTAAATAAAGGGGAACCGTGATTCACCCTTCACCTCAGATGTTCTCATAAGACCACTCTGGCCCCCTCATAAACATCGCCTCCAGTTTAGATAAAATAATCTCATAACCCAAAAAGCAGGTACTGAATTGATATATTGTATGAGATGGGGTACAGAGACCACTGGATTTGACAGAAGAACAAGAACATCATCTGTGTATAATGAGATCTTATGCGATTCAGACCCTAATTTCGGGCGGTTTAGATGAGATCCCTATGGACTGCTTCTGCCAGTGGCTGAATCCCCAATGTGAAAACTGATGCTGAGAGAAGAAAACCTTGCTGACAGCCCCTAAAAATATTAAAATTATTAAATCTCACACCATTGATGAGAACTGCCGCCACAAGATGAGTATAAAGACCTTCGCTGAAAATGTGTTACTGGTAAAGTGCAGCAGGTCAGGCAGAATCCAGGGAACAGGAGATTCGATGTTTTGGACATAAGCCCTTCTTCAGGAATGAGGAAAGTGTGTCCAGCAGGCTAAGATAAAAGGTAGTGAGGAGGGACTTGGGGGACGGGCGATGGAGATGTGATAGGTGGAAGGAGGTCAAGGTGAGGGTGAAAGGGCAGGGTGGGGTGGGGCGGAGAGGTCAGGAAAAAGATTGCAGGTTAGGAAGGCGGTGCTGAGTTCGAGGGATTTGACTGAGACAAGGTAGGGGGAGGGGAAATGAGGAAACTGGAGAAATCTGAGTTCATCCCTTGTGGTTGGAGGGTTCCTAGGCGGAAGATGAGGCGCTCTTCCTCCAACCGTCGTGTTGTTATGGTCTGGCGATGGAGGAGTCCAAGGACCTGCATGTCCTTGGTGGAGTGGGAGGGGGAGTTAAAGACCTTCACCCACCAAATACAAACCTCGCCCAATCTAAATCATTCAAGGGTGTAAAAATGATATGGCCACACGACCTGATCAAGTGCCTTTTCTGCATCTAAGGAGACCACTAATCCCTGACCTGACTGCTGCTGACAACCTTGAATCATGTTCAGTACCCTCCTGACATTAAGAGAGGATCCAAGGCCTTTTATAAAACCAGTCCATTCATCCTTAACAATGGAAGGCAGCACAGTTTGCATCTTAACGCAAGAGACTCAGACAGAATTTTAAACTCATAATTCAGAAGTGAGATGGCCCTATAGGAGGCACATACCTCTGGAATCTTCCCTTCCGTATGAATGGGAGAGATGTTAGCCTCTCTCAGGGAAGGTGGGAGATGGTCATGGCTGTATGAATAACAATACATGCCTAACATTGTTCCTGACAGTGTACTTATAAATTCTTTGAAAAACTCGCTGGGGAGACTGTCAGGGCCAGGCACCTTCCCCCTCTGCATCCATTTCACAGCCTCCTGTATCTCTTGTACTGTTGAAGCCGCACCAAGGAAAGACGCCTGTTCAGAAGTTACACTTGAAATATCCAAGTTTTTAAAGAAAGACTGCATTTTAGCCCATCCACCCTCACATGCTCAGACTGTTTTAGTTTGAAATAGAATTTCAAAAATGTTGTATTGATCACTTTAGAGTCATAAGTGACCATCCCAGTCCCATCCCTCATTGAGGTAATGGTCTGGGGGGAGCATTCTTTCTCCTGGCAAGATATGCTAGATACCTGCCTGGCTTGTAACCAGGTTCAAAGAGCCTTTGTTTCACAAAGAAAGGTTCTTTCCCTGCTTTCTGTGTAATCACGGAATTCAAGATGGACCAAAAGGTCATAACCTGCTGCAGCTTAACCACTGATGGTTTATCAGAGTGCGCATTTTCAGTGATTTTTAACTGTGTCTTCCACAGGCGTTGTCTCTTCCCCTTCTGTCATTTCTGACTGGCAGAGTAAGAAATGATTAATCCCCTGGCATAATCCAATGCCATCTCCCAAAGAGTAGATGGGATACTGGTCGCATTCAAATTAATGGATAAAAATACCTTAAATTAATTGGGGAAATTTTCAATGAATTTACTGTGCCATGAATACAGGGATCCATTCGCCAGTCCTGAGAGCCCGCAGCATTGCCCTGAACCTCAGTCTCTAAATATACTGCAGCATGATCTGAAATAGTATTATTTCCAATTACTCAGGATGTTATTGAATCCAAGGATAATCCAGGGGTTAGGAAAAGATCAATCCTGGTATGACACTTGTGCAGATTAGAAAAGAATGTAAAGTTCCTACCCATGTGGTGGAGACTCCTTCAGACATCCATCAATCTCAATTCCACATATAAATCCACACATTGTTTAGATTGTGACGAATGTGTTAAGGGGCCTTTAGGCATTCGGTCCACCGTGGGATTCATGAGGCAATTAAAATCTTCTTGTATCATAATCTGCCACAGTACAAGAGACATCAATTTGGAGAATGCATTGATCAAAAACTTAGAAAGGTGTGCTGGGGGCCAATAAACATTCAAAATATCATTATCTTCTCCATGTATTGAAGCCTTAAGAATGATAAATCGCCCATGCTCATCTTTAATCTGTTCTAGCAACTTAAATGGAAGATTCTTGCTCATGAGTATATGGCCTCTCCCCTGCTCCTCGTATTGAAGGAAGAGAAGTACCCCCCCATCCCCGCCGCCCCACCACCACCACCACCACTACCTCAATGAAACCTAAGCTATTGCAATTTCAAAACTTCTTTATCATTGAGATGAGCCTTCTGCAAAATGGCAATATTCATTCTCTCCTTTCAAAGATTAGAAAGCACTGTTTTCCGTTTAACTGGCAAATGAATCCCTCTCTAATTCCACTTGAGGACAAAATTAGCCATGACTCTTTTTAACATCATTTAGTCTCCAAAAGGAAGAATTCGACTTATCAACTGGTGAACATAGACAAAAAAGATGCAAAAAGAACTAAAAAAAAGCTGAAACTACTATATCTAACATCCTATCAACTACATGTACAAAAAATCCAACAGACTAAACCAAATATAAAACATTTAACGAGGGGCTTTAGATGGGTCAGTTTTTGTCCGATAATTTCCTGATACAGTATGTAGACAAGCCAACAAGGGGCAAGGCCACATTGGATATGATGTTGGATAACCTGGCCAGGTGTTAAATTTGGAGGTACATGAGCACTTTGGTGATAGTGATCACAATTTGGTTATGTTTAATATAGGGATGAAAAGGGACAGGTATGTATCACAGGGCATGTTATTGCTGGGGAAAAGACAATTGTGATGCAATTAGGCAAGATTTATGATGCATAGGATGGGGAAGGAAACGACAGGGGATGGGCACAATTGAAACATGGAGCTTATTCAATGAACAGCAGCTGCTGTCCTTGATAAGTATGTACCTGTCAGCAAGGGAGAAAGTGGTT
Organism: Hemiscyllium ocellatum; assembly: GCF_020745735.1. Classification (NCBI taxonomy): domain Eukaryota; kingdom Metazoa; phylum Chordata; class Chondrichthyes; order Orectolobiformes; family Hemiscylliidae; genus Hemiscyllium; species Hemiscyllium ocellatum. Next base: position 10,461,958 of record NC_083435.1, read on the forward strand.
GAGTGAGGGAGCCGTGGTTTACTAAAGAAGTTGAATCTCTCATTAAGAGGAAGAAGGCTGATGTTAGGATGAAACGTGAAGGCTGAGTTTGGGCACTTAAGAGTTACAGGTTAACCAGGTAGGATGTGAAGAGAGAATGAAGAAGAGCCAGGAGAGGATGTGAGAAGTCATTGGTAGATAGGATCACGGAAAATCCTAAAGCTTTCGATCAGTATAAAAGGAATAAAAGAGAAACTAGAGAAAGATTAGGGGAATCATGGATAGTATTGGGAAGTTGCTTGTGAAGTCCGGTGAGATTGGGGAAGCACTAAATGAATATTTTTCATTAGTAATCCTACTGGGAAAAAACAATGTTCAAGAATACTGACATACAGGCTACCATTCTAGATGGGATTGAAGTTCACAAGGAGGAGGTGTTGGCAAATCTGAAAAATAGGTAGGTCCACAGGGCCGGATGGGATTTATCCCAGAATTCTCTGGGAAGCCAAGGAGGGGATTGCAGAGCATTTGGCTTTGATCTTTATGTCATCATTGTCTACAGGAATAGTGCAGAAGACTGGAGAATAGCAAATGTTGTCCCCTTGTTCAAGAAGGGGAGTAGAGACAACCCTCATAATTGTAGACCAGTGATCCTTACTTCGGCTGTGGGTAAAGTGTTGGAAAGGATTACAAGATATAGGATTCATAATCAGCTGGAAAGGAATAAGATGATTAAGGATAGTCAACACGGTTTTGTGAAGGGTAGGTCATGCCTCACAAGTCTTATTGAGTTCTTTGAGATGGCGACCAAACAGCTGGACGAGGGTAAAGCAGTTAATGTGGTGTATATAGATTTTAGTGAGGCATTTGTTAAGGATCCTCATGATAGGCTATTACACAAAATATGGAGGGATGGGATTGAGGGTGATTTAATGGTTTGGATCAGAAATTGGCTAGCTGAAAGAAGACAAAGGGTGGTGGTTGATGGGAAATATTCATGCTGGTGTTCAGTAACTAGTGATGTACTGCAAGGATCTGTTTTGGGGCCACTGCTGTTTGCCATTTTGAGAAAAATTTAGATAAGGACGAGGAGGGATGGGTTCATAAATTTGCAGATGACACTAAAGTCAGTGGATTTGTGGATAGTGCAAAAGGATGTTGCAGGTTACAGATGGACATAGATAAGCTGCAGAGCTTGGCTGAGTGGTGGAAAATGGAATTTAATGCAGAAAACCATGAAGTTTTTGGAAGCAATAACACGAATAAAGAATACTGGACTAATAGTAAGATTCTTGTGCAAATAAGCAGAGAGATTTCGATGTCCATGTACATAGGTCCCTGAAAGTAGCCACCCAGGTTGATTGGGTTGTTAAGAAGGCAGACGATGTGTTGGCTTTCATTGGTAGAGGGATTGAGTTTCAAATCCACGGCGGGGCAGCATGGTGGCTCAGAGGTTAGCACTGCTTTCTCAACGTGCCAGGGACCCAGATTCAATTACAGCCTCAGGCGACAGTCTGTGTAGAGTTTGCGCATTCTCTCCATGTCTGTGTGGGTTTCCTTTGGGTGTTTCGGTTTTCTTCCATAATCCAATGCGCAGGTTAGGTGAATTGGCTGTGCTAAATTGCCCATCGTGTTCAGGGATGTGTAGGTTAGATGGATTACTTCAAGGTAAATATAGAGGAGGGGAAAGTATCTGGGTGGGTTGTCCTTTGGAGGGTTGGTGTGGACTTGTTGGGTCAAAGGACCTGCTTTCACACTGTGGGGATTCTAATTCTAATTCTGAGGTCATGCTGCAGCTGTACAAAACTCTGGTGTAGCCACACTTGAAGCATTGTGTATAGTTCTGGTCACCACTTTATCGGAAAGATGTGGAAGTATTGGAAAGGGTGCAGAGGAGATTTACTGGGATGTTGCCTGGTAAGGAGAGAAGGTCTTCTGGGGAGCGGTTGAGGGACTTGAGGCTGTTTCATGGGAGAGAAGAATGTTGAGATGTGACTTAATTGTGACATAATCGGAGTTCAGATAGAATAGACAATGAGAGCCTTTTTCCTCGGATGGTGATAGCTAGCACAAGTGGGCATGAGTTTAAATTGAGGGGTGATAGATACAGGACAGATGTCAGAGTTAGTTTCTGTACTCAAAGACTAATAGGGGTATGGAACACACTGCCAGCAACAGTAGCAGACTCGATAACTTTAAGGGCTTTTAAATGGTCATTGCATGAACATTTGGATGAAAATGGAATAGTTTAGTCTTAACTACCTGTGGTGGTGTACTTGGAAACTTGGAAATACTAAAATTCAAATGGAATGCAGCAAATAGTCGATAAATGAGTTTAATGTAAACTTCTCAAGGCAATAATGAAAGACAATAACAAAAGCCTATGCTGGTAGTAACTATGTCCAACAATGGATTAAGAAAGGATTTGTAACATGCGTCCCAAGGATTCCCTGCTCTTTGCTCGTATTCTGGCATAAGTAAAATGCATACCCTGGAACACTTATGAGCATGCGACCTTGGCAATTCTTCACAGAAAAGATTCCCTGAAGCATCCCACCTTCTGGGCACCACCGAGTGAATGTGTGATTGAAGGAATTGTTCGGGCGATGATTGCCGTTATGTGTGAGACTCCACAACAGTTGCTGCTCTGTGTGTGACTCCACTTATCCGTGAATTCCAAAACACTCAATTTTATGATGCCATAACAAATGTGTAACTACAGCTCACATACGGCTTCAAATGGCGTACTGGCTACCGATAAGACAACAAGGTAGTGAACCCCCTCTATCTCCTGCGCTGTAAGATACACTGCGCTTGCGCAGAGCCTCCCCATCTTGGACACCTTGGTTGTATTTGCAGAGGTCAGCGATGCCTGGAGCGGATGTTGCAGAACCTCTGTGTGAAGGCCATAAAACTTGCAGAATGTGTAGCTCCTGGGTCTGCAGACAGTTTTAATTTCACCCTGTCTGCCGGGAAGCGTCGCATCAGGGAACAGCCGCGATCGTGGAGCAAAACGAGGTGGGTTGGTTCTGTCGCCGAGGTGGGGTGAGGGTGCAGGACGTTGTGTGTAATAGAAGAAAGAGTAATTCAGCACAGGAAAGACCCTTCGGTCCTCCAACCTGCGCCAATACATTGGCGCTTCCATTATAAGATTGTCTTTAATTGCAGGATTCATAGCCCTCTTCCACCTTCTTATTCATGTACTCGTCCAGGTATATCTTGAATGCTGCGATTGTGTCTGCTTCCACCACCTGGTCTGGCAGCGAGTTTCACGCACTCACCACTCGCTGTGTGAAAAAAACGTACCTCACACATCCCTTTTAGATCCTCCATCCCACCCCTTGAACCTGTGCCCCCAAGTAGTTGATACCTCCATCCTGGGAAAAAGCATCACACTTTCCACACTATCCATGTCATTCACAATTTAGATTTGATTACTTACAGTGTGGAAACAGGCCCTTCGGCCCAACAAGTCCACACTGACCCTCTGAAGAGCAACCCACCCTGACCCATTCCCCTACATTTACCCCTTCACCAAGCACTATGGGCAATTTAGCATGGCCAATTCACCTAACCTGCACATTTTTGGACTGTGGGAGGAAACCGGAGCACCCAGAGGAAACCCACGTAGACACGGGGAGAATGTGCAATCTCCACACAGACAGTTGCCTGAGGTGGGAATTGAACCCAGGTCTCGGGTGCTGTGAGGCAGCAGTGCTAACCACTGTGCCGCCCAAATCCTATAAACTTCTTTCGTGTTGCCCTTCAACTTCTTGCATTTCAGTGAAATGACATTCTGTCCAGCCTTTCTTCTCAGCTAAAATCTCTCCTACCAGGCAACATCCTGGTAAACATCCTTTTCTCTACCCTGAGCAAAGCATTTACATTCTTCTGGTAACCTGGTGATCTGCACTGTGTCTCAGGTTTCGCACCGATGTGTTACAGTGCCAGGGACCCGGGTTCCATTCAAATCTCTGACGACTGTCTGTGTGGAGCTTGCACATTCTCCCCGTGTCTTCATGGGTTTTCTCCTGGTGTTCCGGTTTCCTCCCACAATCCAAAGATGTGCAGGTTAGGTGGATTGGCCATACTGAATTATCCAAAGTGTTCAGAGATGTGTAAGATACATGCATTAGTCAGGATTAAATGTAGAGTAATAGGGTAAGGGAATGGGTCTGGATGTGTTACTCTTCAGAGGGTGGGTGTGGACTTGTTGGGCTGAAGTGCCTGTTTCCACATTGTAGGTATTCTAACTGCAATATTAAAAGTTTTCCCTCACTAAAGTTCTATAAAGCTGCAGCACAATGTTTCTATCATTACACTTAATGCCCCTTCCAATAAAGGCAAGCATGGCATAGGCATTTTTTAACTAACTTATCTACTTGTTCTGCAACCTTCAGTGATCTGTGGCCATGCACACCCAAATCCCTCTGCATATCGGTCCTCCTCAGGTTCTCTCACTATACTTCCGACCTAGACCTAACCTTCCAAAACTAAACCTGCCATTGGTCTGCCCATGCCTCCATGTGATTTATATTCTGTTATATCTTCGGACAATCCTCCTCACTATCTGCAAACAGCACCAATCTTTGTTACGTCTGCAGACTTACTAATTAGTGTAGCCATGTTTTCCTCCAAATCATTTATGTAGGCCACAAACAGCAGAGATCCCAGCCCTGATCCCTCTGGAACCATTTGTTACAACCTTCCATTCTGAAATGCATCCTTCCACTGCTCCTCTCTGTCTCCTGTGACTAAAACAATTCTGTATCGATCTTGCCAATTCACCCCTGATAACATGAGACTTCACCTTTCGCACCAGTTACATGGTGTCCTTGTCAAAGGCTTTGCAGAAGCCTATGATGGACATAATGCCAACTACTTTTCCCTCATCAATCATCTTTGTCACCTCCTCAAGTTACACAATCAAGTTAGTGAGGCAAGACCTCCCTTGCATAAAACCATGCAGTCTATAAACACGACGTTCCACTCTGAGAAATCCCGTGAAGCCCCACATCTCTGGTGAGTAAGGAAACCCAGAGAGGATGACAGGAAGGATTATTCATAAATGTCCATAACCCATTTGAATCAGTGATTAGTTTCTCAGTGTGGAGCTGCAAAGCTAGAGGTTTATAAAATCATGAGGGGCATGGATAAGGTCATGAACCAATCTCTTCTTCGTAAGGTGGGGGAGTCCAAAATTAGAAAGCAGAGGTTTCAAGTGAGAGCAGAAAGGTTATAAAATTGCCTGAGGGATAACACACAAAGGGCAGTGCATGTTTGAAATGAACTGTCTGAGGAAGTTCTGGAGGCAAGTATAATTACAACATTTAAAGGCATCTGGGTGGTTGTAATGAACAGGAAGTGATTCAAGGGACAAATCTTGGCAGATGGACGAGGTCAGACTGGGATGTATGGTCAGCATGGATAAAATGGGTTAAAGAATCTGTTTCCATTCTGTATGGCTCTGTGACTTCTTTGTACAGAATGAAGTGAATGACATGGAAAGAATTAAGTATTTGTAGGTTCTCCTTGGTTATCTTAATAGTGGCACCTTTGAAATCTGTCACCACTTCCACCTGGAGATGCAAGGGCAGCAGATGTAAAGGAGCCCACAAGTTGCCCTCAAGAATAAGTATCATTCTGATTTTGAACTATATTGTCATTTCCTCAATGTCACTGCATCAAAATCCTGTAATCAACACTGTGCATGTCTCCATATGCCAAGGATTGCACCAGCTCAAACAACCCACTTTCTTCCATTTTCCCAAATGTTAGTGAGAATGGGCAACAAAAGTAGCCCTACCCCGTGATGCCCACATCTCTCCCTGTCTGTGCATTGAATTGAATTTGTCCAAGTTCTAACTATTTACATTCCTTTCCCAAGTTAATCTGTTGTTTCACCTGCTGACTTATCAAAAGCAATTACCTCTCCAGGTCTGCAATCAGTTTCAACTTTGAGCTTGTGCCTTGATTTTAACTACCATGTTTGATGTAAGATCCAGGTGGAGAGGATGTAACACCAAGCAGTCCAAGCATTAGGCCGTTGACACACATTAACTATGCTCCCATTACTCTCAACTTGTTGAGGTGTCTCTGAGAGCTGGCTTTGCACAGAACACATCATGTTTCATAAACAAACAATCAAACAAGTTGCTGGGAAAAAAAACGCAGCAGCTCTGGCAGCATCTTTCCTGAAACGTTAAGTTTGATTTATCTTCACAAATGCTTCCAAACCTGCAGAGTTTTGTAGCAACTTCTACTTTTGAAAGCAGGGACAGGAATGGTTGTTGCAGGTTCCAGAATTTAGATGTTTCAGTAAGAACAGAGAAGCTGGTAAAAGAGGGGTGTGTGTGGCATTGTTGGTCAAGGACAGTATTACAGTTACAGAAAGGATGTTTGGGGACTTGTCAACTGTGGTAGAATGGGCTCAGGTTAGAAACAGGAAAGGAGAGGTCACCCTGTTGGGAGTTTTCTATAGGCTTCCGATTAGTTCCGGAGATGTAGAGGAAAGGATAGCAAAGATGATTCTTGATCGGAGTGAGAGAGACAGGGTAGTTGTCATGGTGGACATCAACTTTCCAAATATTGATTGGGAGCACTATAGTATGAGTACTATAGATGGGTCAGTTTTTGTCCAGTGTGTGCAGGAGGGCTTCCTGACACAGTATGTAGACAGGTCAACAAGGGGCGAAGCCACATTAGATTTGGTAATGGGTGATGAGCCCAGCCAGGTGTTAGACTTGGAAGTAGGTGAGCACTTTGGTGATAGTGATCACAATTCTGTTATGTCTACTTTAATGATAGAAGGGGATAGGTGTATACCACTGGGCAAGAGTTGCAGCTGGGGGAAAGGCAATTACAATGCGATTAGGCAAGATTTAGGAAGCATAGAATGGGGAAGGAAACTGCAGGGGATGGGCACATTACAAATGTGGAGCTTATTCAAGGATAAGTTCCTGTGTGTCCTAGATAAGGATGTACCTGTCAGGCAGGGAAGAAGCTATAGAGCGGCATGGTGGCATAGTGGTTAGTACTGCTGCCTCGCAGTGCCAGAGACCCGGGTTCAATTCCCAACTCAGGCTACTGACTATGTGGAGTTTGCAATTCTCCCCGTGTCTGCGTGGATTTCCTCTGGGTGCTCCGGTTTCCTCCCACAGTCCAAAAAAATATGCAGGTTAGGTGAATTGGCCTTGCTAAATTGCCCGTATCCTTAGATAAGGGGTAAATGTAGGGGTAGGGGTATGGGTGGGTTGCACTTCGGTGGGTCGTTAAGAGTGTCTTCCTTTCAAGAGGAAGAAGAAGGCTTATGTTACGATGAGATGTGAAGGCTCGGTTAAGGCGCTTGAGGGTTACAAGGTAGCCAGGAAAGACCTAAAGAGAGAGCTCAGAAGTGCCAGGAGGAAACATGAGAAGTTGTTGGTGGGTAGGATCAGGGTAAACCTTTAGGCTTTCTATAGGTATTTAAGGAATAAAAGAATGACGAGAGTAAGATTAGGGCCAATTAAGGATAGTAGTGGGAAGTTGTGTGTGGAGTCAGAGGAGATAGCGGAAGCACTTAATGAATATTTTTTGACAGTATTCTCTCTAGAAAATGACAATGTTGTCATACTGAGATTCAGGCTACTAGACTAGGTGGGATTGAAGTTCACAAGGAAGAGTTATTAGAAATCCTGCACAGTATGAAAATAAAGTCTCCTGGGCCGGATGGGAGTTATCCTAGGATCCTCTGGGAAGCCAGTCAGGAGATTGCTCAGCCTTTGGCATTGATCTTTAAGTTGTTATTGTCTACAGAAATAGTGCCAGAAGACTGGAGGATAGCAAATGTGGTTTCCCTGTTTAAGAAGGGGAGTAGAGACAACCCAGGTAATTATAGACCAATGAGCCTTACTTCAGTTGTTGGTAAAGTGTAAGAAAAGGTTATAAGAGATAGGATTTATAATCATCTAGAAAAGAATAATTTGATTAGAGATAGTCAGCACGGTTTTCTGAAGGGTAGGTGGAGCCTCACAAACCTTATTGAGTTCTTTGAGAAGGTGACCAAACAGGTAGATGAGAGTAAACCAGTTGATGTGGTGTATATGGATTTCAGCAAAGCATTCGATAAGGTTCCCCACAGTAGGCTATTGTACGAAATGTGGAAGAATGGGATTGTGGGTGATATAGCAGTTTGGATCAGTAATTAGCTTGCTGAAAGAAGACAGAGGGTGGTGGTTAATGGGAAATGTTCATCCTGGAGTCCAGTTACCAGTGGTGTACCGCAAGGGTCGGTGTTGGGTCCATTGCTGTTCGCCATTTTTATAAACAACCTGGATGAGGGTGTAGAAGGGTGGGTTAGTAAATTTGCAGATGACACTAAGATTGGTGGAGTTGTGGATAGTGATGAAGGATGTTGTAGGTTACAGAGAGACAAAGATAAACTGCAGAGCTGGGCTGAGAGTTGGCAAATGGAGTTTAATGCGGACAAGTGTAAGGTGATTCACTTTGGTCAGAGTAACCGGAATGTAAAGTATTGGGCTAATAGTAAGATTCTTGGTAGTGTAGATGAGCAGAGAGATCTCGGTGTCCAGCTACACAGATCCTTGAAAGTTGCCACCCAGGTTGACAGGGTTGTTAAGAAGGCACACGGTGTTTTAGCTTTTATTAATAGAGGAATTGAGTTCCAGAACCTTGAGGTTATGCTACAGTTGTATAAAACTCTGGTGCGGCCGCACTTGGAGTATTGTGTACAGTTCTGGTCACCACATTATAAGACGGATGTGGAAGCTTTGGAAAGGGTGCAGAGGAAATTTACTAGGATGTTGTGTGGTATGGAGGGAAGGCTGAGGGACTTCAGGCTGTTTTCGTTGGAGAGAAGAAGGTTGAGAGGTGACTTAATAGAGACATATAAGATATTCAGAGGGTTAGATAGAGTGGACATGGAGAGCCTATTTCCAAGAATGGTGGCGGCAAACACAAGGGGGCATAGCTTTAAATTGAGGGGTGACAGATATAGGACAGATGTCAGAGGTAGTTTCTTTACTCAGAGAGTAGCAAGGAAATGGAATGCTTTGCCTGCAATGGTAGTAGATTCGCCAACTTTAAGTAATTTAAGCATATGGATGTGCATGGAATGGTGTAGGTTAGATGGGCTTCAGATTGGTATGACTGGTCGGCACAACATCGAGGGCTGAAGGGCCTGTACTGCCCTGAAATGTTCTATGTTCTATGTTCTATGAGTCAGACTTACAGCATTTGTAGTTCTTTTCATTTATACTCCATCACAGTTTGTGCTTTACTCTCCCAACAGCATTGATCAGTGTGTTGTCACCGATGTTTCTTTATTACAAAACAGATAAAGTATTCATTTCATGCTAACGAAGACATATCTCCATCAGTTTATAGCTGGCAGAAGAAATGAAGATGATGTAAGATTAAATGCAGGACCCATGAGTGATCTTAAATTTCTCAGGTTGTCAGTGGTGCTGAATTCTTTTCACATTTCTTTGATGCCGGACTGAAGAAGGGAAAAACCCTCTGAGCGAAAGTGTGGGTGAAAGTGTGGAGATGGAACACGGTGTCCACATTGTAAAATGACACTGGTCCACTCCCATGGTCCAGGAAAATGCCAATATTCAGAGGTTTAACATTCGGGGTGATAGGGGTCAAGAAGATGGTGGTGTTGGCCAAATAAACCTTCCCAGGGAAAAGCTGCATCATCCAATAGCTTGTGTCAAGTTATTCATTCTAATTTCCTTTTTCCTCTCCACAGATTCCCGGACCACTCCTAGAATCCACTTTGTCTTGCTTCGCATCTCCGCCCCTCAGTAATGTCTCCCTGATATGAATCCGTCTGATCCCAAGTTAAAGGGCCAGTTTTCAAATCTCTCAGGAATGTTAGGGAGCCATTGCAGTCTGTCTCTGAGTCTCACATTGATCCGGTTCTCAGATAGGATGAGCCAAGGATTCACTGTATTCAGATCCAGAGTCAGAGAAGCTGGAACTGGGGTAATTAAAATAACATGGTTGGGGAATTCACGATGGCGACATTCTGTTAGGATCACATTTGCTGAGTTCCATGCTGCACCACCAACCTGAGAGAGCTAGAACCCATCCCATGCACGTTTCTGTGAATAAAAACACAGTAAAGGAACTAGAAACCTGAAAAATTGACTTACCTTTGTCCTTGCTGCTCCAGAATGCAGAGAAAAGGACAAAGCTCTCCTGGAGCCGGGGCCACAGCCCATACCTTGCAGGCTTGCTTCATCAGCAGACCCTGGTTGAGGAGCTGGCCAAATCTCACGAGGTCATGAATCTGGGGAAGCAGATCCAGGAAAGTAACTGAAGAGAAGCTGGCTCCTGTATTTGCTATGCTGCAAGACTTGGGAAAAAGGACCGATGAACTTGAGCACCAAGCTGCAGGGGTAGAGGCAGAGACTGACTCCTGCAAGAGCCAAACTGAAGACCTGGAAACACAGGTTCATGGTCTGCTGGATCTGGTAGATAATCTCAAAAGCAGGTACAGAAGAAAGAACCTGCACATTGTTGGCATATGGAGGGGACAGAAAGTGAGTGGCTAGTGGAGTTCTTCAAGTAGTGGTTCCTGGAAATCTTAGGTTTGTATATTGAGAAGGGAAGGATAACAAATGAAAGAGCCCACTGGATCATGGCATGAAAGCCAGGTGTGGATCAGCGCCCACACCCTGTCCTGGTAAGGTTCCATCATTACAAAATCCAGCAGAGGGTTCATGGAAGCCTCGAGAACCCAGGGGAGGGACCCGAAGGCATTGCTATTTGGCGACTCCAAGGTTATGTTTTATCTAGACTTCTCAGTGGCAGTGATCTGGACATGAAGTCTTATGATGGCGTCAAGAGGAGATTGAGAGAGATTGGGGTCCAGTGCTTCGGATCAATCATAAAGAATCTGTCTGTTTGTTCAACTCTCCAGAGAAAGCCAAAAACTTTGTGGACATGTTGACTTAAGTCGAATGGCCAAATAGGCGTAGAGGACAGAGCTGTTTAGGTTTGTTCTTCTTTAAAAAAGACTTTGTGGAGTCTCCTTTCAGTTAATAAGTTGTGTGAAATGATGTTTGGGATGGAGAGAGTATTTATCTTTAATCTCTCAGTTATATTAAGGGATGGGTGACATATTTATTTTTAGTTTACTTGTCTTTGGTACTAGTCTTGCTCTTGGTTGGTCTTTGTTTTTCTCGACCAAGTTGCCGTTATATGTGGCATGACCCTAGTTAGTAGGAGTTGAGAGGACAGTTGGGATGGTTCGTAGAGTTGTAGGATGTGGAAGTTCCCCCTTTGAAGGGTGGGGGTAAATTCTCCTAATCAGTGCCTTTGGCAAATGTTTGTATTTCTGTTTTTGCTATTTGTAGTTTTTGTAAGTTTTGTAGATCTATAGGTTGTAGTTATTTTAGTCTGCGTAGTTTTCGAGTTTTGTAAATTCTTTTGCATTAAAGCTCAGTGATTGGTAGTTCATATTCTTCCTCTCCAGAGACTAAATGGTGCTAAAGAAGATTATGGCTAAGGATATGTTAAGTGGTGCAGGTGGAAAATTAAGGGGAGTCATTCATCTGTCAAGAGAAAGGAGAAAGGGAGTAGATGGATGTTGCCATATTACAAGAAACAAGAAACACACCTGGATGAGGCAGGGCATTTGAAGCTGCAACAGAATAGGTACAAACATGTCAATATGAGGAGTAGAAGGGTGGCCATTTTATTTAAAAAGAACACTTTCTAGACTGGCTAAACTTGCATCTCAACATATTATCAGAGGTAGGGATTTCGATTGTCTCATAGACACTATGGTAGACAGATTGCTTAAAGGTCTGCCAGTCTCTTCTTTGTGATCTAAACAATTGAGGGATTTGTGTGCTGAATTGGGGTTGTCGGATGTTTGGGGGCACTTTAACCCTACTGGCAGAGACTTCACGATCTTTTCAAACCCAATAAATGCCACACCAGAATTGTTTGTTTTCTGACCCCTGCAACACATGTATCCTGTTTGTTTTCTGACTCCTGCAGCACACCTGGGCTTGGTGGCATCATGTATAATTTGCAATGTCACTATTTCCGATCACGCCCCCGTGTATTTAATGATTAAGAATAAGAATACTGTGGTAGGCTCGTGTCACTGGTGGCTGGACTCTTTATCCTCAAGGATAGCAAGTTTATTAAATTTATTTCTACTGAGTTCAGGGCTCTTTAAGATATTAATTCAGGCTCAGCCAATAACTCATCCATTCTTTGGAAAGCATCTAAAGTCTATGCTGGAGGGTTGGTTATTTCCTATTCAGCTAATAAGAAGCAGCAAATGAGCGAGCAACAACGCTTGCTTGAGATGCATTTGAAAGTAGCTGAAAAGGCTTACTTTGACAAGATCTCGCTGGTAAAACTGCAGAGGATAACAGCACTTCCATCTATGCTGAACTCCATGGTCACATGGACAGCCAAGAGGGAATTTACATTCGCAAGTTAAAGGCTGCTTGAGCATGGTGATAAGCATGGCAAGTACTTACCATACCTTGCTAGGAAAAAGAGTGTCCTCCAAGCCATTACCTCGATCAGAGAGGACACTGGAAATTTAACCTACGATTCTAAAAGGATTAATGCAGCATTTCGGAAACTTTACTCTGAATTATACCAATCTGAAAGCTCTGAGAGTGGGCGAGTCAGGGTGGAGTCTTCTTTTATGAATTTGGGCCTTCCGGGAGTGATCCTGAACAAGAATCTCTCCTCAATGCCCCATTGTCAGACCAAGAGGTGCAGGAAGGTGTGAGGCTGTTCCAGAATGGAAAGGCACTAGGTTCTAATGGGCTCCCCAGTGAGCTCTATATGGAATTTGTGAGTATATTGTCAGGGACAAAGCTTAGTATGTTTAATGACTCACATAGTTGTGACCTCCTGCCATCATCTCTAAGAGAGGTGAACATCTCTCTCATTCTTAAAAAAGGTAAGGCCCCAGAGGACGGTGCTTCCAATAGGCCCATTTCACTCCTGAATGTTGGACTTTGGTTGGACATTGAAGCATCTGAGGCAAGATGTCCCCTTATTAACCTGCTGTTCATCGACAAAATGAAAACAGTTAAGGAACATTGTCATAGCCCAGTAGTCATCAATACTGTCAATGCGTTAGAGTAAGGGCAATAATGCCAAAACATTATTTTTGACACCCATAGTTGCTATGCCGGGTTTTCAGCCAGGGGTGATGAATTCTGGGTTTAAAGCATGGGAAGCTAAAGGGTGTGTCTTGCCTGGTTGATTTATTTGAAGGGGACATATTGATGTCCTTTGACCAGTTGGCTCAGAAAAATGAATTGCCCAGTGGAGATCTCCTTCATTTCTTCCAAATTAGAAATTTCATTCAAAAAGGTATTGTACTTCTAACTATCCTAATAGGTCAGACATGGAGAAGAAGGTATTGAGTGCTGAAGGTACAATACCTGTTAGTAATGCTTATTATCTGTTGGGAGTCCGTCCCTTGGAAGAGACCGAACAGCTCTGTAGTGTATGGGAGAGGGAGTTGCATGTTGAGATCTCTTCTGAAATATGGGGATATCTGGCAAATGCAAGAAGGATCTCCGTTTGTAACAGGACCCACGCCCTGCAATTGAAGATTCTCCACAGGGTCCAGTTGGCCCCAGACCACCTCACTAAATTTAAAGCGGGAGCATCTCCAATGTTTCCAAAATGTAAAGTGAGCATGGGCATGCTTACTCAATATCTTTGGTCCTGCCACCGACTGCAGGCATACTGGAGTGAGGGAGAGAGAGAGAGAGAGAGAGAAAGAGATTAAACAGCTCTCTGTTGAACTCCTCATCAGTTTAAGACTGAACTAAACTACTCAGTTGGAGAGAGGATTACTCCCCTTTCATTATACTGGTCACTTCTAAAACATGACTACTTTGGCCTGAAGTCTCATCTGTTTACAAATAAACAAAAGGTCTCTCAAAATCCTTTTCATCTCTCTACCAAACCAGAGAACCCGGCCTGATTTATTGCCCTCTGAAAAAAATCAAGGACAGAGTATCCTTGAGCCAAGGAACAACATTTAGAAAACAAAAGGGACTAGCTTTGTGACATTTGGAACAGATCTTTACATTATTCTGGAGACTTTTCTTTTTGTTCCTTCAGTCGGGATATGCAAAAAGTAATATTATGGAAATGGGTAGATGAAAATAACTAACATGAGGAATGGGGAGCAATGGCATAGTGGTTATAATCACGAGACTATTAATCCAGAAATTCAGCTAATGTTCTGTGGACCGGGGTTCAAATCATGTGGTGGTGGGGGGTGGAATTTGAATGTATAAAGCAGAAAAAAACCTGGAATTCAGTGCTGGTTGCCTACCATAAAACTAATTTCAGGAAATCCCACCTGATTCACTGTAATCCTTCAGGTAAGGAAACTGCCATCCTCACCTGGTCTGGCCTTCATCTAATTCCAATGTAATTAACTCTCAATTACCCTCTGAAATGGCCAAGCAATCCAATCATGCGTACTAATCGCTAAAAAGCCCCTTCAAAGGCAAACACTGACCAGTCAGCTATGCCTCCATCCTACAAATAACTTTTAAAAAGCTGGATTTACTGGTACTTTTCAGATTTCGGTTAGAGAGAGATAGAGCTCTCTCTAGTTACTTTCTCTGCAGAAGTTAGATTCTCCCTTCTCGCTCACATGGAAAAACTGGTCACGATAATCCAAAAATTGTTTCTCATTTATTCTTTCTCCAAACCACTCCTCCTGGTCAATGTAAAAGCTAGGCATTGTCAAACCATTGTCACTGCGTAGAATTTTCCCAAAAATGAACAAGTAGTGAGAAATTGTCTCGCTTTGATATTCCCACACATTAACATCGTTTATTCCACAATCATTCAATGTTCTTGCTTTGCAAAAGACAGGCAAATTCAGCAAGAGTCATTTCTTTTTAAACAGTGGTCATTTTCTTTCTACAGTTCTCTTAGTTCAAAGTAATGTTTTCTAACTTTGCTCCACAGTCAAAAACAAAATAAAATAGAAATAAAAAGGTGTCCTTCCTTTCAGAAGGGAAACCTGCCATTCTAATCTGACCTCCAGATTTCCCCACAAACACAACAAAGTGGTTGAGTCTGAAATGCCTGTGACGGTGTACAAATCATTTGGAAACAATATAATCCAAATAGAATGCAGCAAATAGACCTAAAATTAGTTCAGTGGAATCTTCTCAGGGCATTTAGGAATGGCAATAACAAAAGACGATGCTGGCAGCAACTACACCCTTAAGGAGTTAATAAAGAAGCCGTGGCCTGTGTCCCAAGGATTCCCTGCTCTTTCCTCATGTACTGACATAAGTAAAATGCATGCCCTGGTACACTTATGAGAATGTGATATTGACAGTTCTTCACAGAAAACACTCCCTAAAGCATCCCACCTTCTGGGCATCACTAAGCAAACATTGAAGGAATTGTTCTGGCGATAGTTGCCGTTATGTGTGAGACCCAACCATAGTTTTTCCTACATGTGGGACTCTGTTTGTCCATTAATTCTAAAACACCTATCTATCCGATATTCCAACAGATGTCGAACCGCAGCTACAGTACGGATTCCAATGGTGTGCTGGCTACCCATAATACTATAGGGTAATGGATTCTTTCTATCTCCTGCGTTGTAAGATACGCTTGCGCAGACATTTCCACGCACGTGATGTCTCTTGATTGTATTTGTGGAGGTAAGTGATGCACGCAGCAGGTGTTTTTGGAAACTCTGGGTGAAGGCCGCAAAGCCTGCAGAATGAGTAGCTCTCGGGTCTGCAGACGGGTATTTTTTTTATCCTTCCTGCCAGGAAGCGTTCCATCAGGGAACAGAGGATCGTGAGGCGGAGAAAGGGGGATGGTTCCTGTACCCGAGGTGGGGGAGACAGACGTTTTGTGGAATAGAACAAAGAAGAATACAGCGCAGGAACAGGTCCTATGGTCCTCCAAACATGCGCCAATACATTTGGCCCCTCCATATTGAAATGGTCTTTCCTTGTAGGATTAGCATCCCTCTACTACCTTCCCACTCATTTATTCGTCTAGGTATTTGTTGAATGTTGCTATTGTGTCTGTTTTCAGTACCTCCTCTGACAGCGCGTTGCAGGCACTGACCACTCTCTGTGTGAAAAAACGTGCCTCACACATCTCTTTCAGATCCTCCATTCCATCCCACTCCATACCTTGAACATGTGTCCCCTAGTAATTGACACCTCTACTCTGGGGAAATAAAAAAGCTCTATCCATGCCACTCACAATCTCGTAAACTTCACTCGTGTCACCCTTCAATCTCTTTCATTTCAGTGAAAGCTAACACAGTCAATCCAACCTTTCTTCTTTGCTAAAATCTCTCATAGCAGGCAACACCCTGGTAAACATTCTTTTTTGCACTCTGACCAAAGCATCCACATTCTTCTGGTAGTCTGCTAATCGGAACTGCAATATTCCAAGTGTGGTCTAACTATAAAGTTCTAAAACGCTGCTGCATAACATTTCTATCCTTACACTCAATGCTCCTTCCAATGAAGGCAAGCAGGCCATATGCCTTATGTACTACTTTGTAAAAACAAGGACTGCAGATAGTGAAAACCAGATTCCAGATTAGAGTGGTGCTGGAAAAGCACAGCAGTTCAGGCAGCATCCGAGGAGCAGGAAAATTGACGTTTCAGGCAAAAGCCTTCATCAGGTACTCTTGTCTTTGTGCTGCCACCTTCAGTGACCTGTGGACCTGCACACACAAACCTCTCTGCATGTCAATCCTCATAAGGTTTGGTCACTATAGTGTTTACCTGTATATGACCTTGCAAAATGCATCACCTCACATTTGTCCAGATTAAACTACATCTGCCATTTTTCTCCACATGCCTCCATCTCGTTTATATTCTGCCATATCTTCTGACAATCCTCCTCACTATCTGCATCGACACCAATCTTTGTTACGCCTGCAAATTTATTAATTATACTAGCCACGATTTCCCCCATAACGTTTATGTAGGCCACAAACAACAGAGATTCCAGAACTGATCCCCTTGGAAACACTTGTCACAAATTTCCATTCTGAAAAGCATCCTTCTACTGCTACCCTCTGTCTCCTGTGACTAAGCTAATTCTGTATCGATCTTGCCAGTTCACCCCAGTATCATGTGATTTCAAGTTTTGTACTAATCTCCCGTGAGGGACCTTGTCAAAGACATTGCAGAAATCTATGATATAGATAACTCCAATCACTTTTCCATCATCAATTATCTTTGTCACCTCCTCAAAAAATGAAATCAAGACAGTGAGGCAAGATCTCCCCTGCACAAAACCATGCTGTCCAGAAGCAAGACCTTTCACTCTAGGGAAATCCAGTAAAGCCCCTGATCTCTAGTGATGAAGAAAACCCAGAGAGGTCAGCAGGGAACATTATTCAGAAATGCCCATGGCCCCTTGAATCAGTGATTTGTTTCTCTGTCCTGGAGCTGGAAATGAGAGGTTTATAAATCATAAGGGGCTTGCATAGGATAATTAACCAGTCTCCTTTTCCCTGGGTGGGGAAGGACAAAATGAGAAGGCAGAGGTTTCAGGTGGGAGGGAAAAGATTATGAAATGGCCTGAGGGATAACATCCAAAGGGTAGTGCATTTTTGGAATGAACTGCCTGAGGAAGCTCTGGGGGAAGGTACAATTACAACATTTAAAAGCATCTGGATGGTTGTATGAATAGGAAGTGTTTTAAGGGCCAAATGTTGGCAGGTAGGACTAGGTCAGACAGGGATGTCTGTTCAGCGTGGACAAATTGGGCCAAAGAGTCTGTTTCCAATATGTATGACTCTATGACTTCTATGTATGGGATGAATTGAACTGCATGGAAAGCATTATATAACTGTAGTTTCTCCTTGGTAATCTTAATCGATAGTACCTTCCAAATCTGTGACTTCTGTCACGTAGAAATGCAAGGGCAGCTGATACTAAGGAACCACGGTGTCGCAGTGGTTAGCATTGCTGCCTCACAGCGCCGGAGACCTGGATTCAATTCCCGACTCAGGCAACTGATTGTGTGGAGTTTGCACATTCTCCCTGTGTCTGCGTGGGTTTCCTTCGGGTACTTCGGTTTCCTCCCACAGACGTGCAGGTCAGGTGAATTGGCCATTCTAAGTTGCCCACAGTGTTAGGTAAAGGGGGTAAATGTGGGGTTATGGGTGGGTTGCACTTCGGCGGGTCGGTGTGGACTTGTTGGGTCGAAGGGCCTGTTTCCACACTCTAAGTAATCTAATCTAATCTAATCTACTCTCAAAACCAAGTAACATCCTGGTTTTGAACTATATTGGCTTGGCATTTCCTCAATATGACTGCATCCAAATCTTGTAACCAATACTGTGCATATCCCTATGTGGCACAGATTACATGAGTTCAAGAAAGCTACCTTCTTCCATCTTCGCAAAGATTGTGAGAATGGGCAACAAATGCAGCCCTACCCCATGATGCCCACGTTTTTTCCTGTGTCTTACTATGCACTGAATTGAATTTGTCAAAGTTATAGCTATTTAGATTCATTTCCCACATTAATTTTTTTTTTTATCTTCAAACTGATCAAAATCAATTACATCTCCTGGTCTGAAATCAGTTGCAACTTTGAGTTTGTGCCTTGATTTTATTCACCAGTTTCATGTAAGTTCCAGGTAGAGAGAGTATCACAACAAGCAGCCCAGGCATTAGATCAATGACACACAAGTGCCTATGCTCCCATTACTTGCAACTTTATGAGGTCCCTCTGAGAGCTGACTTTGCAAACAACTCATGTGTTTCATAAATACAGATGTTGCTGGAAAAACTCAGCAGGTCTGGCAGCATTTTGCCTGAAACTTTAATTTTGATGTATCTTCACAAATGCTGTCAGACCTGCTGAGCTTTTCCAGCAACTTCTACTTTTGAGTCTGATTTACAACATCCGCAGTTCTTTTGGTTTTTATTCTATCACAGTTCGTACTTTACTCTTCCAACAGCATTGATCAGTGTGTTGTCAATCAGTGTTTCTTTGTTACGAAACAGATAAAGTATTCACCTTATGCTGATGAAGACAAATCTCTATCAGATTATAGCTGGCAGGGAAAATTAAGATGATGTGGAATTACATGCAGGACCTGTGAACGATCTTGAATATTACAGATTGTCAGTGGTGCTGAGTTCTTTCCACATTCCTTAGATCCCAGATTGAAGAAGGGAAAGATCCTCTCATTGAAAGTTTAGGTGAAAATGTGGAAATTGGACATGTTGCCTGCATTGTAAAATGACACCTGTCCATTCTCACAATCCAGGAAAATGCCGATATTCTGGCATTTAGCTTTTGAGATGAGAGGGATCGAGAAGATGTCGATATTGGCCAAATAACCCTTTCCAGGGAAAAGATGTATAATTCAATAGCCGGTGTCAGTGAAGAAACTAATTTCTTTTGTCCTCTCCACAGAACCTAAGACCACTTCCAAAATCCACTCAGTCTTGTTTTCTCCCTCCACTTGCCAGTAATGTCTCCCTGATATCAATCTTTCTGATTCCAGGACAAAGGGCCAGTTGACAAATGTCTCTGGGATGTTGGGTAGCCGTTGTGGTTTGTTTCCGAGTCATACACTGGTCTGGCCCTCAGACATGATGAGCCAAGGGTTTGCTGTGTTCAGATCCAAAGTCAGATAAGCTGGAGCTGGAGTAATTTAAGTAACATAGTTATTTATATTCATGCTATCATTTATTTTAACAATTATATTTGAAAATGTCTCTTTATGTTTTGTGTGATATTTAAAATTTGCTGTCACAACAGTTCTTAAATGCTGCGGGGGAGTTATCTCAGCTGAGCACCACAATAAATCAGGTTTTTAATGTCTAGAATCTTGGAACTCACCGAAAACAGTGTGGGAAGAAGGGGAAAGTCATCATGCTGGAGGAGACACAATCATTATGGTAATATTAAATAGCAAGTAAATGATCATAAAGATAACAGACAATATGAAGAGATGTTGGACTAAGAGGTAATGATCGAGATAACCCACTATGTTTGGAGAACTGGTGAGTGTGATGAATAGGACAATCAGAGCTCTGACAACAGATATATATTTGGATAGAAGACATGGAAGAGGAGAGGAGGATGCAAGTTGACGGCATGAGGAGAAAAAGCAGTTGAGGAGCAGAGGGACAACAGTAAAGGTGAGACAACTGATGAGGCACATGCTCGAAAAATATGGAGGGATACTGAGAGGGAAATAGTGTCTGGGAGAGACATGATGGTGGAGAGTTTGGGCAAAGATGGTTTGTAGGAGAAAATGAGGACTGCAGGTGATGGAGTTCAGAGTCAAAAAGTGTGGTGCTCGAAAAGCACAGCCAGTCAGGCAACATACGTTTCGAGCATAAGGTCTTCATCAGGAAATGAGGGCATGGCCCAAGGGGGCTGAGAGATAAATGGGAGATGGGTGGGGCTGGTGGGAAGCTAAACAGGAATGTGATAGGTAGATGGAGGTTGGGGGTAATGGTGATAGTTTGGAAAGGAAGGTGAAGCAGATAGGTGGGAAGGAAGATGGACAGTTAGGACAGTTCAAGAGGCTGATGCTCAGTTGGAAGGTTGGATCTGGGAAAAGGTGAAGGGAGGGGAAATGAAGAAACTGGTGAACTCTACAATGATGCTGTGTGGTTAGAGGTCTCCAAGGCAGAAGATGAGGCATTCCTCCTCCTCCAGGCGAAGGGTGTCTAGAGTTTGGCGGTTGAGGAGGTCCAGGATGTGCATGTCCATGTCAGAGTGGAAGGGGGTGTTAAAGTGTTTGGCCACAGGACAGTGGGGTTCTTATGCATATGTCCCAGAGATGTTTTCTGAAACATTCCCTGAGTTGGCATCCCGTCTCCCCAGTGTACAGGAGACCACATCGAGAGCAATGGACACAGGAGTTGACGTGTGTGGAAGTACAGGGCAATCTCTGTCAGATGTGGAAGGATCCTTTGGGGCCTTGGATGGAGGTGAGATGGGATGTGTGAGTGCAGGTTTTACACTTCTTTCAGTGGCAAGGGAAGTTGCTGGGAGTGAAGGGTGGGTTGGTGAGGGATTGTAGCAATGGGGTAGATTGGTTTGTGTGTCCCAGGGGTGTACTCTGAAGCATTCCACATTTTGGCATCCTGTCTCCCCAGTGTAGAGGAGAGCCCATTGAGAGCAACCCCACCAACCTGTAGCCGAACACTTCAACTGCCCCTCCCACTCCGCCAAAGACATGTAAGTCCTGGACACTTTCCTTGGCCAAATTCTAGCCACACGACTCCTGGAGGAAGAACACCTCATTTTCTGCCTTGGTACCCTCCAACCACACAGGATCCTTGTTGATTTCACCAGCTTCCTCATCTCCCCTCCACTGCACCTTATCCCAGATCCAACCTTCCAACTCGGCATTGCCCTCTTGAACTGTACTACCTGTCTATATTCCTTTCCATTTATCTGCTCCACCCTCCACTCTGACCAATCATCACCCGACCACCTTCATCTAAATATGGCATTCCCACTGCCTTCCCCAAAAGCCCTAACCTGTCTTATTTGTCTCTCAGTCCCTTGGTGGGGCACTGATAGGGGAGGGGAGGGAAATACATCCCTGGTGGTGGGGATCACCACCGCATCTCCTCCACTTCCTGCTCCTCCGCCCTTGAGCCCCACCCATCCAACCGCCACCAGGACAGAACCCCACTGGTTCTCACCTACCACCCCACCAAACTCCATATACAGCGTATCATCCGCTGTCATTTCCGCCATCTCCAAACGGACCCCACCACCAGGGATATATTTCCCTCCCCTCCCCTATCAGCATTCCAAAAAGACCACTCCCTACGTGACTCCCTCGTCAGGTCCACACCCACCACCAACCCAACCTCCACTCCCAGCACCTTCCCCTGCAACTGCAAGAAATGCAAAACTTGCGCCCACACCTCCTCCCTTACTTCTCTCCAAGGCCCCAAGGGATCCTTCCATATCCACCACAAATTCACCTGCACCTCCACACACATCATGTATTGCATCCGCTGCACCCGATGTGGCCTCCTCTATATTGGGGCGACAGGCCGCCTACTTGCGGAACGTTTCAGAGAACACTCTGGGACATCCGCACCAACCAACCCAACCAGCCCGTGGCTCAACACTTTAACTCCCCCTCCCACTCCACCAAGGACATGCAGGTCCTTGGACTCCTCCATCGCCAGACCATAACAACATGATGATTAGAGGAAGAGTGCCTCATCTTCCGCCTGGGAACCTTCCAACCACAAGGGATGAACTCAGATTTCTCCAGTTTCCTCATTTCCCCTCCCCCCACCTTGTCTCAGTCGAATCCCTCGAACTCAGCACCGCCTTCCTAACCTGCAATCTTCTTCCTGACCTCTCCGCCCTCACCCCACTCCGGCCTATCACCCTCACCTTGACCTCCTTCCACCTATCACATCTCCATCGCCCCTCCCCCAAGTCCCTCCTCCCTACCTTTTATCTTAGCCTGCTGGACACACTTTCCTCATTCCTGAAGAAGGGCTTATGCCCGAAACATCGAATTTCCTGTTCCTTTGATGCTGCCGGACCTGCTGCGCTTTTCCAGCAACACATTTTCAGCTTCTTTGCTGTCCACCATGCCTCCAATTATGATGTTATCTGCAAACTTACTAACTTTACCACCGACATTCACATTTATATATGTCACAAACAGCAGTTGGACCCAGCACAGATAGTTGAAGCACACCAGTCTGAAAAGCAAACCTCCAGCACCACCCTCTATCTACTACCTTCAAACCAGTTCTGTAGCCAAATAGCTCGTTCTTCCTGTATTTCATGTAATCTAACCTTGCTACCCAATACACCCATGAGAAACCTTGTCAAATAACTTACTGAAATCCAGATAGATCACATCTACCAGTCCACCTTCATCAATCCTATTCATTACTTCTTCAAAAAAATTCAGTCACATTCAATTCTGGTCTCACAGCTATTGAAAGATGGAAATATTAAGAAAAGTTTTACAAGGATGTCACCAGGGTTGGAGGCTTTATGTGGTAGGGAGAGGCTGAATAGGAATTGGCTATTTTTCCTGGAGGTCTGGAGTCTGAGGGTGACTTGGAGATGTTTATATAATCATGCAGAGCACAGACAGAGTGAACATCCCTGGTCTTTTTCCCAGGGTAGAGGAGTCCAAAACTGGAGGGCACAGGTTTAAGGGGAGAGGGAAAAGATTGTAAAGGGACCACGGGGGTCCAAGATAGTGGCTATATGAAAGGTCTGCTTTGCTGAACTTGGCATCTCAACTCAGGCAAAGTAACACCTTCATCCTCCCCACCTAAGTTATTTTTGTGAAAATCAGTGTTTAAAGAACTATAGAATTTTTACAAAGTCTGTTCTATGAAAGAAGTATGACAAATTGTAAAGTTCTGAATAAGTCCCAACACGTGGACAACTCACTGGAGACATTGGACACGCCCACAGCCGCAGTTGTGGCCCCCTCTACTAGTCTGTCAGAGTCACTCACCCATCAAGCCCTAGCCGCGGAGTTTGTGAAACAATGAGAAATGATCGAGTTGTTGATCGAGAAGTTCCACGGTAGGCTGGACCCGATCTAGCCATGCTGCACAAGCACAAGGAACAGCTGGAAGGCCTTAGATGCCAAATGGAGGAGGTTGAATGAAAGATCACAGCTTCAGAGACTGTGACCAACTCTCGAGAAGCTGCTCCTTACCTAACTGTAACAAGTCAACGACTTCAAGAATAGAGATAGGTGGAAGAATCTCCGCATCGTTGGGCTGCAGGAAGACCGAAGGATGATCAACCAATGAGCTCCTTTGAAAGCTGACTGCTGCAATTTCTTGGCTTGGAGGTTGCGTCAGGCTGGGTGAAAGTTGAGGGGGCCCATCGGGTCACAGTGCATAATCCCAGTTCGGACCAGCACCCTTGAATAGTCCAAGTGTGACTCCACAGCTACAGGGACAAAATTAAAGTTATGGAGGCCTCCAGAATGAAAGGGAAGGATCCACAGGACTTAACTCACAAAGGTTCCAGGATAATGTTCTTCCAGGACCTTTCTGTGGCTGTGATTCATAAAAGGAAGTCATTTGATGAAGCCAAGAAAAGACTGAGAGACCTTGGTATCCAGTATTCCTTGATGTATCCTTTGTTTCACTTATGATAGGTCTTTGCACTTACTTGACTCTTCAGAAAAAGTGGAAAACTTTTTGGCTGCTTTAAAATATACTGGATGATGTAAAGGATGAAGACAATCGTGGCTCTTCTTTTCTCTCTCCCCTTTTCTTCAATAAAATGTTGTTGAATGTTTTTTTTTCTGATATCATTGGGTGTTAATGTATATTTCAGGATGGGTGCAGTACCTATTTTGAATTTCCTTGTTAATATTACTTTGTTGTTCCTTTCTTGGCTTGAGTCTGGGATGCAGCTCAAGCTGGAAGGAGTTATGAAGGTGTTATTTGGATATGTAAGTGCCCCCTATGGGCAGGAGGTAGAGCGCCTCTTGAAGTGCCATGTATTAGGTTCAGTTTGATGGTTTCTTTGGTATACGTAGTTACTAGTATGTTACTTGTAGTAGTTTTAGTTTATGTATTTTGTTAGACTTCATGAGTCTTTTTTTGTTTATGCTCAGCAATTGATCATTTGAGTTCTTCCTTTCTGGAGTTCAAATGCTGTTGTAGAAAGTCATGATTAATTGTGTCTTCAAACGGTGTACCTGGAATATTAGAGGGGGGCATTTGTTTGTTCAGTGAAAAAAAGGTGCTTTCTAGTCTTAGAAAGGAGAAGGTGGACATTACCCTTTTGCAGGAGACTCACTTCGATGATAAGGAACATCTGAAATTGCAACAGGGTGGGTTTGATTGGGTGTATTTCTCCCCCTTCAATACTAGGAGTTGGGGAGAGGCCATACTTATTCGGAAGAATCTTCCATTTAAGTTGCTAGATCAGATTAAAGATGAGTATGGCCGGTTTGTCATTCTTAAATCCTCAATACATGGAATTGGTATTTTATCTGTTTATTGTCCCCAGCGCATCGCCTTAAATTTTTGATCGATGCATTCTCCAACCTGGTGGCTCTTGTGCTGCGGCAGATTATTGTTGGGGGAGACTTTAATTACCTGGTGGATAGAATTTCTAGAGTCCTCTCAATACCTTCTTGACAATCTAAGCAACAACTGGTGGACCTACATACAGAATTGGGATTGGTGGATGTCTGGAGGTGTCTACACCCCATGGTTAGGGACTTTACGTTTTGTTCTAATCAGCCATCGTGTCATACTAGGATTGATCGTTTGCTAATCCCTGCATTATCCTTGGATTGTAACATGTCTTACAATTGGAAATATCACTATTTCTGACCACGCTGCAGTATATTTAGAAATTGACATTAAGGGCAATGTCACAGGCTCTCGGCACTGGAAAATGGATCCCTTTATTCTTAAGGACTGTAAGTTCAGTGAATGTTTCTTCCATGAATTTAAAATATTTTTAGTCACTAATTTGGATACGGCCAGTAACCTCTCTATTGTTTGGAAACTGCTAAGGCTTATGCCGGGGGGCAATTATTTCTTAATCTGCCAGTCAGAAATGACAGAAGGGGGAGCAGCAATGCCTGCTTGAGGCACGGCTAAAGACAGCAGAAAAGGCATATTTTGATCAGCCCTCAGTGGCTCAGCTGCAGTGGGTTACAGCTCTTCAGTCCACCTTGAACTCCACGCTCACGCAGACAGAAAGGAAGAAAATTTCTTTTGTGAAACAAAGACTGTTTGAGCATAGTGTCAAGCCAGGCAGGTATCTAGCATATCTTGCCAGGAGAAATAATGCCCCCAATCAATTACCTCACTCACGGATGGGACTGGGATGGTTACGTGTGATTCTAAAAAGGTCAATGCTGCATTTCAGAAATTTTGTTTTGAACTATAATGGTCTGAATGTGTTGAGGGCTAAGGTGGAGTCTTTCTTTAAGAACGTGGATCTACCAGATGTTACTTCTGAACATATGTCTTTCCTTAATGCCCCTTTAACAGAGCACGAGATACAGGAGGCTGTGAAGCAGATGCACCAGGCCCTGACGGTCTTCCTTGTGAGTTTTACAAATAATTTATAAACATGTTATTGGGGCCGATGTTAGACATATGTAAAATTAATCTTACAGCCACGATCTCCTCCCACCATCATTAAGTGAATATTTCTCTTCTCCTTAAGAAAGGGAAGACCACGGAGGAATCTGCCTCTTGTAGGCCCATCTCACTTTTAAATTCTGATTTTAAAATCTTGTCCAAGGTTCTTGCAATAAGATTGGAAACTGTGCTGCCTTCCATTGTTAAAGATGACCAGACTGGTTTTATAAAAGGCCATAGATTCTCCAATGATGTCAGGAGGTTACTGAATATGATTCAAGTGTGTCAGCAGCAATCATTTCAGGGATTAGTGATCTACGTGGATGCAGAAAAGGCATTTGATTGGGTCAGGTGGCCATATCTTTTTTATATCCTTGATAGATTTGGTTTCAGGGAGATTTTTAATAGGTAGGTGAGGGTCCTCCATCGTGATCCTCTGGTGGCAGTTCTGACAAATTGTGTGAGATCTGTGAATTTTAGTATTTGTGGGGGCGGTCGACAAGGCTGTCCCCTCTCACCACCACCTTTTACATTGGTGACTGAGCCACTGGCAGAGGATATTCACAGGGATCCTAATATAGCTGCACTCAGAAGTAGGTCAAAATTGCAAAAGATTCCATTGTACATAGATTAGGTTTTTGTCTTTTTGTTGAATACCGTGGTCTCAGCACCCCATTTGAGACAATATATGAATTCATTTGGCTCCTTTTCAGGTTATAAGATTAATTTCTCAAAATCAGAGCTACGGCAATGTTGGTGGGAGGAATTCTACAGCAAATATCTGAGATGGAAGGTGAGTCACAGTTCCCCTTGGCCCCCGTCATGCAAGGGTTTTCTTTATTGAGGCATCTTTGTTAGTCCAGCTTTGTTCAGTTGCTTCAGGCCAATTTTTCCCATTTGCATAAGCAAGATCATCAGCAAAGGGAGGTGCTTCCGATACCCTGGCTAGGCCGAGTAGCTCTCATTAAAATAAATGTCATTCTGCATTTCCTATACCCTATCCGAATGCTCCATTTAATTTTTTCCCTCTGCAAACATTCCAGAGACTTAATGGCTGGTTTAGTTCCTTTATCTGGTGCTGCAGGTGGCCTCTCATTAAGCTGGCTAAATTGCAGTTGCTCCACGGGGTGTGCACCTCCCGATTTTAAAAGATATCAACTGACTGTTCTTTTATCTTCTGTTAGTAACTGGACTTGTGAGGATCCAGCATCAATGTGGCAAGATATTGGGGCCTCACAGATAAAATGCCCCCTTGTTAGCCTGTTGTTCTGAGATAAAATGAAGACAGTTCCGGAATATTTTCATCACCCAATAATTATTAATACTGTCAAAGCATGGAGGGCAATGCGGCAGAGTGAGGGGAGCATATTCAAAGTGTATTTTCTTACCCCTATAGCTGGTATACCAGGTTTTCAGCTGGGGATAATCGACCCCGGGTTTAAGCTTTGGGAAGCTAGTGGGATCTCCAGTCTGGTGATTTATGTGAAGGTGAAATAATGATGTCCTTTTACAAAACAACCCGTAAGTAAGGTTTAGCTTGCAGTGAACTTTTTCATTTTTTTGAGGTCAAGGGTTTTATTCAAAAAGGGACGACACTCTTGATCGACTCCTGCAGATCTGTCACAGAGGAGAGGATGCTTCATACTATAAGTATTCTCTCTGTTAGTGCTGGTTATTATACATGAGGGGGTGATCTTTCAGAAGACATTGGCTTCTGAGCGGCTTTGAGAGTTCTGGGAGAGAGGGGTAGGGGTAGAAATGTCTATGGAGACATGGGAGGACATTTGTGAAACAGTGAGAAAGATTTCAATCTGTAACAGGACCCTTGCCATGCAGGTAAAGATTCTACACAGAACCCATTTGGCCCCAGGGCATCTCACAAAATTTAAGGTAGGAGAATCTTCCCTATGTCCTCAGTGTGAAATAAGTATCGGTACTCTCATTCATTGTCACTGCTCTTGCCTCAGGCAGATATTGGAGTGCTGAGGCAGAGTAATAGAGAGGTTCTCAGGGAGCAAAGTTAAGAGGGGTCCTATCTCTCTTCTCCTGGCCCTCCCCAATTTATCTTCTTTAGATGCTCATGGGAAAAAAAATCTCTTAACGTTCTCACTTTTCATGTGAGGAAAAGAATTGTGATGTGTTGGATCTCTGAAAAACCCCCAGGTCTGTGGTTTTGGCATAGGCCAATTATGGAACATATTCCTTTGTACTTTCTTAGAAACATGGTACACTGAAAAATTGAAAATTTGTATAAGGTATGGCAGCCTAAATTAGATTATTTGGATGTAGTTTTATCTGCCATCTTAACTAGGGCTTTTGTGTCGCCATGACGATCTGATTTAGTGAACTGGATGTCCTTAAAGGAAGCATTTCAAATAAATTCCTGTGTCATACTCAATGGTCTCAGAGGTCTGGAGCGAATGTTTCATTGTGCTGAGCTGTTTTATTTATTTATTTGTTGCATTCAATGATTTATCAATTTGCACAATAGGATTGTTGTGTTTTGTTTGTCTTGTTGTTTCTTTTAGTTTTTTACATATATATAGTATTTTTGTTGTCTATTGTGGTTGTACTTCGGTAATTTCACAAAAAAGCTATCTCTTTCAATAAAAATATCTGTAGAAGAAGAAACAAAAAAGGGACCTAAGGGGCAACAATTTCAAAAAAATGTGTAATCAACTGCCAGAGGAAGTAGTGGAGGCTGGTAAAATTACAAAGTTAAAAGGCATTTGGACAGGTATATGAATAGAAAGGGCTGAAAGGGTAACGGGTCAAATGGTGGCAAATGGGACTAGATTAATTTAGGATCTCTGGTTGGCATGGATGAGTTAGATCATAGAGTCTGTTTCAATGCTATCTCTGTGACTCTTTGAGTGTGTAACTGATAAGAGGAGGAATTTCTTCAGCCAGAGGGTGTTTAATCTGTTGAACTCATTGTTGCAGTATTATGTGTGACCAAGTCATTGGGTGTGTTTAAGAGAGAGGTGGATAGTTTCTTGATTAATAAAGGGACCAGGGTTACAGGGAGAAGACAGGAGAATGGGGATTGAGAAATATATCAGCCATAATCAAATGGTGGAGGAAACTGATTAGTGTATGACCTCATTCTGCTGCAGAGTCTTATAGTCAGCAGAGGGGAAGCCAGCCACTGGATATATTAATGACTGTCTTATATTTATAACTGCTAGTCACTGTCACAAGTGATAATATGATATACCAACACTGTCAAGTTCCTGAATAACCTATTGAGTGCCTCAAATAAAAAGACTGGTATTTGCATAGCACCATTAATGATATCTCAAAGCTTCTTACAGACTATGAAGTGTTTCAGAATTGTATTGAATGTTACAACGTGGAACATAAGGCTGTACACAGCAGACACCAATGAGAACAGGTCATCTAATAGTTTTGATGTTGAATGAGGGATAAACATTGGCTGTGGGATATTTTTTATCTTCACCACTATATGAGGTTTGGATGAAATTGTGATTGTCAGTCCCAATATTGCAGCACTCCCTCAGTATTGTACTCAAGTGTCAGTCTGGGTTTTTAATGGTCATGTCACACACTGTCAGCTCACACCACCTAATGCTCCTCCAAATTATTATTATATCGTGTCTCAGTACAGGCCACTGCACAACATCACTGGTCACAGACCTCCAGTCAGAAAAACACATTTCCATCGCACTCATCAATTTTCTTTGCCACTTCCTCAAAAACCTCAATGAAGTTGGTTAGATGTGACCTCTCCTCTGCTTTGCCATTTCATAAGATCATAGCTAATCTGATCATTCTCAAATTGACTTTCCAACCTTAACTCCATACCCTTTGATTTCCTTCCTCATTAAAAGCTTATCCATCTGAGCCTTGTATATACTGAACGACGCAGTCTCACAAGCCCTCTGCAGCATCAGATTCCACACAAACACTGAGAATGCTGGAGAAACTCAGCAGGTCTGGCAGCAGCTGAGATGAAAGAAATGTTTCAAATCCAGTATGACGCTTGTTCAGAGCTGTTTATGTCTGTCCAGTGAGAGGGTGTAGAAAAGTGTTGATGTATGTGATGGGTTAGAGAGGCTTCACAGTACTTTTCTCACCACAGAGGCACAGCCCTGCAATGTAAAAGGGAATTCAAGAAGATAAGATTAGATTAGATTCCCTACAGTGTGGAAACAGGGCCTTCGGCCCAACAAGTCCATGCCAACCCTCCGAAGAGTAACCCACCCAGACCAATTTTCCTCTGACTAATGCACCTAGCACTATGGACAATTTACCATAGCCAATACATCTGACCTGCACATCTTTGGACTGTGGGAGGAAACCGGAGCGCCCGGAAGAAACCCACGGAGAGAATGTGCAAACTCCACACAGTCAGCTGAGGCTGAGAATCAAATCTTGGACCCTGGTGCTGAGAGGCAGCAGTGCTAACCACTGAGCCACTATTCCGCCCTTGGTAGGCAGTGGGGTCCTTGGTGGACAGTGGGGAAGCTAATGCCTCAGCCGACTTGAAACCTAATTCATCAACAGTTTGAAATGGTCTGGAAGAATCTGTATTTCACTGCCAATCACAAGGTATCCTCCAAAAATTAAAAAGCTCAAGAAACTGGAGCAGTGTCACTGGATCCAAAATGTTGTCTCTTTTTTTCTCTCCATCCACGCTGCCAGATTGCTGATTCTCACCAGCAATTTCTGTTTTTGTAGCACACCTTGACAG
Organism: Hemiscyllium ocellatum; assembly: GCF_020745735.1. Taxonomy (NCBI): domain Eukaryota; kingdom Metazoa; phylum Chordata; class Chondrichthyes; order Orectolobiformes; family Hemiscylliidae; genus Hemiscyllium; species Hemiscyllium ocellatum. Next base: position 10,492,765 of record NC_083435.1, read on the forward strand.
TGAAAATTGAAGTTTGTAGCACACCTAGTGTTCGACAAACAAAGAATTGCAAATGCTGGAAATCTGAAACAAAGCAGAAATTGATGTAGAGACATTTTTACTGCCAGACCTGCTGAGTTTCAGTGTTCCTGGAACAGACCAACACACAACATTACTGTAAAACTAACCTCATCTCAAAAATCATCATTCACTGTCACCCAGTCAAATCCATCTTCATGTTATCACTGGCATTTCATTCCATGGGCTTCAATTATACTTCTAAACCTTTTATGTGACAATTTGTCACAAGCATTTTCAAGTCTAGAATCCTAATTGTGTCTTCAGTCCAAAGCTCAATCAATTCAGTTAAACATGCGGTTTCCTCCCACAGGGAGGAGAAAGTGAGGACTGCAGATGCTGGAGACCAGAGTTGAAAAATGTGGTACTGGAAAAACACAGTAGGCCAGGCAGCATCCGAGGAGCAGGAGAATCGACGTTTCGGGCATAAGCCCTTCTTCAGGAATGAGGCTGGTGTGCCAAGTGGGCTGAGATAAGAGGTAGGGGGGAGGGAATTTAGGGGAGGGGCACTGGGAATACGATAGGTGGAAGGAGGTGAGGGTGATAGGCCGGAGAGGGGGTGGGGGCGGAGAGGTTGGGAAGAAGATTGCAGGTCAAGAGGGCGGTGCTGAATCCGAGGGTTGGGACTGAGATAAGGTGGGGGGAGGGGAAATGAGGAAGCTGGAGAAATCTACATTCTCAGTCCCAACCCTTGGATTCAGCACCTCCCTTGGATTGTTGGACCGAAGGGCCTGTTTCCACAGTGGAGGGAATCTAATCTAAAAGCATGACTTGTTTTGAATAAACCCACACTGGCTTTCCTCAATTATCCAGAATTGCTTAACTGTGTTGAACATTATCCTTAAAATTTCCAGTGCAAGAGCTCTTCACCACTTCCGCCTATGTAGGGCTTGGCTCAGCTCATCAATGAGTTCCCACCACCAAGGTTAATCTCACCGACCTGTTGTTGCGGCTTTACATTGACAGTTTATTTTAAGAAACTGAACCACTTACAATACCGCAAAATTGAATTTAAAAATCACACAGCACCAGGTTATAGTCCAACAGGTTTAATTGGAAGCACACTAGCTAGTGTGCTTCCAATTAAATCTGTTGGACTATAACCTGGTGCTGTGTGATTTTTAACTTTGTACACCCCAGTCCAACACCAGCATCTCCAAATCACAAATTTGAATGAAAGTTTGACTGTAAAAATAATATTGCAGGGCAGGATGGGAAAAGGGACTGGACTTCTATCCACACGTCTTTACAGCTTCACGTTCTTAAACATGTGGATGTTCCCACTGTCCACCACGTGATAATTTGTAGATAACACTAAAATAGGCTGTATTGTGGACATTGAAGAGATTTCTCAGAAATTGCAGCAGGACCTTGAACAGCTGGGGAAGTGGGTAAAAAGCGAGGTCTGCAGATGCTGGAGATCAGAGCTGAAAATGTGTTGCTGGTTAAAGCGCAGCAGGTCAGGCAGCATCCAAGGAACAGGAAATTCGACGTTTTGGGCATAAGCCCTTCTTCAGGAAAGGGCTTATGCCCGAAACGTCGAATTTCCTGTTCCTTGGATGCTGCCTGACCTGCTGCGCTTTAACCAGCAACACATTTTCAGCTGGGGGAAGTGGGCTGAGAAATGGCAAATGGAGTTTAATATAGATAAGTCTGATGTCCTGCATTTTGGAAAGTCAAATCAAGGTAAGTTTCATGGTGAATGTTAGGGCTTTAAGGAGTGTAGTAGAACAGAGGGACTTGGACTTGGAGTTCAGGTACATGGTTCTCTGAAAGTGGAATCACAGATAGACAGGACAGTGAAGAGGACTTTGAGCACACTGGCCTTCATCAGTCAGGGCACGAGTATAGAAGTTGGGAAGTTATGTTGCAGTTGTACAGGACATTGGTGAGGCTACACTTGGAGTACTGGTTTCAATTTTGGTCACCTTGCTGTAGGAAGGATGTTATTAAACTGGAAAGTGTGCAGAAGAATTTTACAAGGATGTTGCCTGGACTCAAGTGTATGAATTAGGGGCTGGGGCGTGCGCCAAGTCTTGGGAGCAGCGTGTCAGCAAAGTGAGGCAGAAACTGGGCAGATGGAAGCTACAGTCGCTCTCCATCGCGGGAAAAAACCTGGTCATCAGGTATGAGGCACTGTCAGTGCTATTATACGTGGCACAGATCTGGCCTATTCCCAGAACCTGTGCCGCTGCAGTCACCCGGGCCATCTTCCAGTCAATATGGAGATCAAAGATGGATCGGGTCCGAAGGGAGTCGCTGTACAAAGATCTGGGCAATGGGGGAAAAAATACACCCAATGCCACCCTCACCCTGATGGCCACCTTTGCGTGTGGCCGCATCAAGCTGTGCGTGGATCCCCGGTACGCAAACACCAAGTGTCACTACATACTGAGGTTCTACCTGTCCCCGGTGTTGTGAAGGATGGGCCTGGCCTCGCTGCCGCGGAACGCTCCGAGTAGTTGGACCATTCCGTATCACCTGTCCTTCGTGGAGAAGTTTATGAAGAAAAACACCTTTGACCACAAGTCCATCAGGAAGTGGTCAGCACATAGTGTCCTCGAGACCCTTCGGGAAAAGGAGAGGGCGGATCCTATCGAGTGGTTCCCTGAGCAGACTGTCAAAGCCATTTGACAGAATGTCTCATCGCCAGAATTTTCCAACAAGCACCAAGACATGGCTTGGCTGGTGGTGAGAAGGGCTCTACCTGTGAGATCCTTTATGCACGCCCGGACTCTCAGCCGTACCGCACGCTGCCCTCGAAGCAGCTGCGGGGGGGAACGAGACTGTCACACACCTCCTTCTGGAATGTGCCTATGCAGAGGAAGTCTGGAGAGGAATGCAGTGGTGTTTGTCGAGGTTCGTCCCGAGCAGCGCCGTGACGCGGGACTCCATGCTCTACGGCCTGTTCCCCGGGACGCACACTGAGACGAACATCAACTGCGCCTGGAGGATCATCAACTCGGTAAAAGACGCTCTCTGGGCGGTCCAAAACCTGTTGATCTTCCAGCTGAAGGAGTTGACCCCAACTGAATGTTGCAGACTGGCACATTCCAAGGTCCAGGACTACACGTTGAGGGATGTGCTGAAGCTTGGGGCAGCTGCCGCCAAGGCACGGTGGGGAAAGAGGTCAACAAGACGCCAAGACCGTGTAAAATCTACCTGCCTAAAGAAGAACAGGGGGCCCATACAGTCATTTGGGCTCTGCTGGCACCTGATTAAAATTTAATCGTACTGACCTGTAAATAGGAATGATTTCTCTGTTTTCATTATGCAAAGAAATGGAATGTTTACATGTGTATGACATGTCCAAGTGTACAGACCATCAAATTATTTTATGAATAAAGTATATTTTTGAAATAAAAAAATTCAGCCACCTGAGTGAACTGACCCCAGCATTGCTCATGGCTAATACTAGGGGGTTAAATGCTGTTAGACTCACCCTGTCTCTTTCTACTTTCTACAATCCAGCCTGACAAATCTTTCCTGAATACATTTCAAGATTTCTGCCCCTTGAAGTCTTTCACACTTTGTTTATCCCAACTTACATTGGGTACATTGTAATCCCCCTCACATTAATATCCTATTATTTTTACACTTCCCTGAGATTTAGCAACATACGTGTCTTTCTATCTTTCCCCGAATGTTCGCGGGCTCTGTGGGACATTCCCAGCAAAGTGATTGTCCTTTTTTTGGTTTAACTTTCACCCATATGACCTCATTTTAGAAACCTTCTGAGATATCATCCATCCCTGCTGCCTGATGTTCCACACTGAGACACCATCTCCTCATTTCCAATATCTTTTGCCTTTTTTTGCCCCCCTTCAGTATTCCTCGAAGATCCTATACCCTGGAATATCGAGCCGGCAGTTTTGCAGGAATAAAGTGAGAATGGAAATTAGACGGTACAATATCACCACCACGTGGCTACAAATGGTATTGCCAGAATAAATTGGGATTTGCTTCGAAAAATAGTGCAGCTTCGCCACCTAATGGCGTTTGGCGAAACTACAGCAACATGTTTCCTATTCCAGTGCAGTTATCAGAGAATGCAAATTAAAAAATAAAACTCAAAGTGCTGGGAATTCTCAATAAGCCTGACAGGATTTCTAGGGAGAGAAACAGAATTGATGCTTCAGATAGTATTTTATTTTTCTTCAGAACTGATTTGCAGTGTTTTGTCTTAAATCTATAAATCAAATTTTGCTCTTCCGAAGAAATGTAGTTTAGCCAAAAGCAACAGCTTTACTTGTCATCAAAACAGGTAACCTAAATTCACAAACTGTCTACAGATTGTGTTATTTTTTAACAGATCATTCAGACGTATGAGTTCTTTTGCCGTTCAACGCAACCACTCAACTTCATTTTACAACAAAAATAGAAATTGCTGAAGAAGTTGAGCAGGTTTGGCAGTAACTGTGGCAGTAATAGTGCAGCAGGTCAGGCAGCATCATCTTCAGGCTTATGCCCGAAACGTCGATTCTCCTGCTCCTTTGATGCTGCCTGACTTGCTGCGCTTTTCCAGCAACACATTTGTAAGCTCTGATCCCCAGCATCTGCAGCCCTCACTTTCTCCACTGTGGAGAGAAAGCAGAGTTAACATTTTGGGCCCATTGACTCTTCTTCACATCATATTTATTACTACCTCAGAGGCACTATCACTGCCTTGTTCACAATTTAGCTTATTATAGTTTTCCAGGGTTATTATTAATTGATGTTTCTTAAAATAGACGAATAAAGAACATTTTAAACACAAATCTATGATTTTGCATGGAGCAGGACTGCCACCTCCTGGCTGCAATCGGAGCTTCACAAATTTATTTCCCTGTGCAGCACCGATTTAGACCACTTGATGGCGCGAGAGGACCATCTGTCGTCTTGTTGACCTTTTTCATTTCGTTCTTTGACTAATTTTAAATAACTATCGCAGTTTTTACAGTTTTTACCTCACGCTATAGGGTCAGAATTAGGCCAGTCAGCCCATTCTGTTATTGAAAGGCATTATTAGTCGATGTAGATACTGTACGTTGTGTTTAAAAGTTTTTAAATGCTGGAAATACAAAATTCAACAAGACACAAGAGAAACTAAGCAAGAGAATAACTTCCTTCCACAAGAAAGAAAAACCTCAAGGAACTGCGGATACTGCAAAATAGACCCAAAAATAGAAATGGCTGGAAAATCTCAGCAAATCTGACAGCATCTCTGGAGAGAAAACAGAATGAACGTTTCGGGTCTAATGACCCTGTGTGATGGAATAAAATTATAGGGCTGCACTCCCATTCCTGGCCAGCTGATGGCAATATTGTACCATGTAAAAGAATCGATTATGGGAAATTATTACTTGCAATACCGCTTAATGCCAGCAAGTGGTAGTATTGCACCATTTGTTCTCCAACCGGGATTTAAAAATTGAACTGGAAACAGTTCGTTGGAGATGAAAGAAATAATTCACAGGTTGAGAGTGATCAAAAATGCTTTGGTCCTTTAAAATATTCACTGTCTCATCCCAATATCACTGAAATCATGAATCTAGTTCCTGATGAAAACTGAGCACAGTCCATTCCACTTCACCACCTTCTCACTCATTCTCACTGCTACATCTGTGAAGTTGCTGGTCCAACATGTACTGTTGAATTAATTAAAACTTCCGCTGTTAATTGTTTAAAAAGATCAAAGTCATTGCCTTCAATGTGCATCAGACTCAATCTAATCCTGTTGTGGTTCTGTTCGCCAAGCTGAGAATTTGTGTTGCAGATGTTTCGTCCCCTGTCTAGGTGACATCCTCAGTGTTTGGGAGCCTCCTGTGAAGCGCTTCTGTGATCTTTCCTCCTGCATTTATAGTGGTTTGTATCTGCCGCTTCAGGTTGTCAGTTCCAGCTGTCCGCTGCAGTGGTCGGTATATTGGGTTCAGGTCGATGTGCTTATTGATTGAATCAGTGGATGAGTGCCATGCCTCTAGGAATTCCCTGGCTGTTCTCTGTTTGGCTTGTCCTATAATAGTAGTGTTGTCCCAGTCGAACTCATGTTGCTTGTCATCTGAGTGTGTGGCTACTAAGGATAGCTGGTCGTGTCGTTTCGTGGCTAGTTGGTGTTCATGGATACTGATCTTTAGCTGTCTTCTTGTTTGTCCCATGTAGTGTTTTGTGCAGTCCTTGCATGGGATTTTGTACACGACATTGGTTTTGCTCATGCTGGGTATTGGGTCCTTTGTCCTGGTGAGTTGTTGTCTGAGGGTGTCTGTTGGTTTGTGTGCTGTTATGAGTCCTAGTGGTCGCAATAGTCTAGCTGTCAGTTTGGAAATGCTCTTGATGCATGGTAGTGTGGCTAGTCCTTTAGGTTGTGGCATGTCCTCGTTCCACTGTCTTTCCCTTAGGCGTCTGTTGATGAAATTGCGCGGGTATCCGTTTTTGGCGAATACATTGTGTAGGTGTTCTTCTTCCTCTTTTTGCAGTTCTGGTCTACTGCAGTGTGTTGTGGCCCTTTTGAACAGTGTCTTGATGCAACTTCTTTTGTGTGTGTTGGGGTGGTTGCTTTCGTAGTTCAGGACTTGGTCTGTGTGAGTGGCTTTCCTGTATACCTTTGTGGTGAATTCTCCATTCGGTGTTCTCTGTACCATCAAGTCTAGGAATGGGAGTTGGTTGTCCTTTTCTTCCTCTCTAGTGAATCGGATTCCTGTGAGTCTGGCGTTGATGATCCTGTGTGTTCTCTATTTCTGTGTTTTTAATGATTACAAAGGTGTCATCCACATATCTGACCCAGAGTTTGGGTCGAATTTGCGGTAAGACTGTTTGTTCTAATCTTTGCATTACAGCTTCTGCTATGAGTCCAGAGATGGGTGAGCCCATGGGTGTGCCGTTGATTTGTTCATATATTTGGTTGTTGAATGTGAAGTGTGTTGTGAGGCACAGGTCCAGTAGTTTGAGTATGCCGCCTGTGTTGATATGTTCACCATCCTGTTGTCTGTTCTGTATGTCCAGCAGGTTGGCTATTGTTTCTCTGGCTAGGGTATTGTCGATAGAGGTGAACAGTGCTATTACATCGAATGTTACATCGAAACAGAAGGGCTTTCTCCTGGTCCAGGCTGATGAGGCAGGTGCCCACCTCCCCCCATCCTGCACATAGGCGAGGGTATCCCTGAGGAGTGTGAGATTCTCAGAGACCATCCTCCCTGGTACACTACAGGGTTGGTCGCGGTGAATCATCACCGATCCCACAGCAGCCCTGACCCGGTTGGCGATGACCTTAATGCGGATTTTGTAATCTGCATTTAACAGTAAGATTGGTCACCAATTTCCAATTCCTTCTCTCTCCCCTTTCCCCTTTGTAGATGAGGGTGATGACATCTTTCCTCATAGAGTCGCTCCTGGTCCCTGCCAGGAACATACAGACACCCACCTCCAGCAGGTCCTGGCCAATCAAGTCCCACGGCCCAATACGACTCGGCCGGTAAGCCATCACTTCCAGGAGTTTTATTCTTTTCTACAGGATCGAGGGCATTGGTCAGCTCTCCCAGAGATAGCGGCTGGTCGAGCCTATCCCGTGGTCTGTTGTCTAAGACCTCCATGATAGAGGACAGGAACGACTGGGAGGCCGCGCTGTCGGTCGGCTTTGCGTCATACAGACTGGCATAGAAGGATTTACTGATCCTCATGATGTCAGCCTGAGATGACGTTATCGAGCCATCTTCTTCCTTCAGGCTGCTGGGCACAGAGCTCTCTTTGTGCACCTTCTGGAAGAAGAAACGTGAGCACATCTCATCCTGCTCCACCGAGCGGACCCTGGACCGGAACATTATCTTGGAGGCAGAGAGTGAGGCTTGCTGGGTCGTCACCTCCTGGAGATCCTCCATAACATCCACTCCCATCATCTGCAGCAGGAGCAGAGTCTGCCTGGTTTTCTGGAGGGTGAACAGTTTCCCCACCTCTCTCTTGCCTCCTGAACACCTTTGAGGATGAAGAACCTCTTGATGTTCCCTTTTACTGTTTCCCACCAGTCCACTGGGGACTCAAAGAGGGGCTTCACGGTTCTCCAACCTGCGTCATCCCTCTTGAGCTCCTCAATGTTTCCCGGGGTCAACAGCTCAGTGTTCAGCTTCCACCTTCCCTTACCAGCCCGCTGCTCATCCTGTAGGTGACAGTCGGCCAGCAGGAGGCAGTGGTCAGAGAAGAACACCGGCTTGACGTCGGTGGATCTGACTGAGACCATGTGGGACACAAACAGGAAATCTGTCTTGGAGCGGATAGACCCATCTGGCCAGCTGTATCCTCTGCAGGGGGTGCTGACAACATTGTGCAGCTTGGTGACCTGAACGGTTTCCATCAGGAAGCTAAAGGTGGATTCCAGCTTGCTGTCATCCCCTCCATATCATCCATCTGTGATCTTGGAGCAGGTGGCAAGGTGGTTCAGTGGTTAGCACAGCTGCTGCAGGGACCCAGGTTCAATTCTAGCCACAGGCAACTGTCTGCATGGAGTTTGCATATTCTCCCCGTGTCTGTGTGGGTTTCCTTCCATAGTCCAAAGATGTGCAGGTTAGGGGAATTGGCAATGCTAAATTGCCCGTAGTGCTAGGTGCATTAGTCAAGGATAAATACAGGGTGGGGGAATGGGTCTGGGTGGGGTAAACTGTGGAGGGGTGGTGTGGACCTGTTGGGCCTGTTTCCATACTGGTAGTAATCTAATCTATTAGAAATAGATTTATTAGAAATAAGATGGATGAGCTTGAGGCTCTTTTGGAAATTGGCAGCAATGATATTATGGGGATAATTGAGAAGTGGCTTCAAGTGGACAAGGCCTGGGAAATGAATATTCAAGGCTACACGTGCTATCGTAAGGACAGACTGACGGGCAGAGGGGGTGGGGTGGCCATGTTGGTAAGGGAGGATATTCAGTCCCTTGCGCAGGGGGACCTAGAGTCAGGGGATGTAGAGTCAGGGTGGATAGAGCTGAGAAATTCTAAGGGTAGAAAGACCCTCTTGTGAGTTATCTACATGCCCCTAAACAGTAGTATGGATGCAGGATGTAAGTTGAATAAGGAGCTGAAATTGGCCTGTCGCAAAGATGTTACTACGGTTGTTATGGGGGATTTCAACATGCAGGTAGACTGGGAGAATCAGGATGGTATTGGACCTCAAGAAAGAGACTTTGTGGAGTGCCTCCGAGATGGATTCTTAGAACAGCTGGTGCTGGAGCCTACCAGGGAGAAGGCAATTCTGGATCTGGTGTTGTGCAACAAACCATAATTGATCAGGGGCCTCGAAGTGAAGGAGCCATTGGGAAGTAGTGACCATAATACAATAAGCTTCAATCTGCAATTTGAGAGGGAGAGGGTACAATCGGAAGTGACAATATTTCAGTTGTTTAAGGGGAACTATGGAGCTTTGAGGGAGGAGCTGGCCAAAGTTCAGTGGTGCAAAACCTCAGCATGAATGACAGTGGAGGAACAATGGCAGATATTTCTGTGTATTATGCAGAAGATGCAGGATCAGTTCATTCCAAAAAGGAAGAAAGATCCCATGAGGAGGCATGGGTAGCCATGGCTGACGAGGGAAGTTAAGAAACATAAAAAGTTGAAAGAGAAAAAGTATAACATAGCAAAGACGAGTGGGAAAATGGAGGCCTGGGAAGCTTTTAAAGAACAATAGAGGATTACTCGGAAGGAAATATGCAGAGAAAAAATGAGGTACGAAAGTAAACTGGCCAAAAATATAAAGGAGGATAGTAAAAACTTTTTTAGGTATGTGAAGGAGAAAAAAATGGTTAAGACTAAAATTTTCCATGGGGACCATTCTCTCCACAACTCCCTTGTGAGGTCCACACTCCAAACCAAACCCCTCTCCACACTTGGCACATTCCCTTGCAACCGAAAGAGTACAAAACCTGCACCCACACAGGGCCTCCCCCACCACCCCACCTCCATGCAAGTCCCCAAAGGATCATTCCAAATCAGGCAGAGATTTACTGCAATGTTGCTCTCAATGTGGTCTCCTCTCACATTGGCAATACAGAGCTCAAACTCACAGAATGGTTCAGGGAAATTTCCAGTCCATACGCACCAACCAACCCCAATTTTCAGTGACCATGCACTTCAACTTCCCCTCCCATGCTCCCAACATGCCCATTCTGAGCCTCCTCCACCACCTCCTCCACCACCTACACAAGGCCACCCATAACTGGAGGAGGAATGCCTCATCTTCCTCCTCAGGAGCTACAACCACACAGTCTCAACCAGTTTACACATCTCCCCTCCCTCTACCCCATTCCACATCCTATCCTGCAAATCAGCTCCACCCTTTTGATCTGACGTAACTGTCCATCTTTCTACCCACCTGTCTCCTCCACACTTCCCACTGATCTATCACCTCCTAACTTTGCCCAATCCCACTCCCCATTTATTTCTCAGGCCCCTTCCCCCTCCCCCCTCCCCTTGCTTGATGAAGGTTTATGATCAAAATGTTGACTCTCTTGCTCCTCAGATGCTGCCTGACCTGTTGCGTTTTTACCAGCACCATGCTTCATCAACTCCACCAACCAGGACACAAGACTGTCTCTACATATGGCAATATTATGTTGTACTCTTGTACTCAACATCTCTTGCAACAAGGGCTAACATTATACTAATCCTGCGAGCATTCTGCTGAGCCTGCAAGTTAGACTTCAGCAACTTATTGACACAGACCACATTCCTTTATACATCTATGTATTCCAAGTTCTTCCCAATTACAACCAATCTGTCCATGTGTTTCACCACCAAAGAGATGACCTCACAATTTATCATCATGTTATATTCCATCTTCCGTGCTCACACTGCATTGCATCCATCACGTTTGAAATATTATGTTTGATATTCATGTCAAAATAACTGATAAATATTGTGAATTGCTGGGATCCAATTACTAATCTTTGTGGACCCACTAGTCACAGCCTGATGATGTGAGAATGTCCTGTTTATTCCTGCTCTGTTTTCTGTCCATCAAACAATTCTGAATGCACCTCAATATATTACCTCTTGTTCAATATGCTTTCATTTTACTAAAACAATCTCCACTGGTTTATTTTGACAAAAACTCCAAGAAATATTAGGACATGATTTCCATCTTCTGTCTTTTATCAATTTCACTCATAATACTAACAAAACAAAATCCACAGCTTCATAAAAACTGATTTCCATTCATAATTCATGCTGTTTCCAAGTGGATCATTATCATCCAAGTGTCTATTTCATCCTTTTCATTGATTCTAGCATTTTTCATATCGGTGGAATATGTTTTTTTACATAGATATTTTGTTGAAAGAAAGCATTTTTATCAAATTACAAAATTACAAAAAAATTACAACACTAACAAATCAATAAGAGAAAAGAGAATATTACACTCTATGTATATGACAGTGAAACAGAAAAAAACCAACAAAAACACAAAAAAAACCCAGAAAAATACTCTTGTGCAAAATCAGTAAATCAGTCAAGGTAATTGATGAATAAATAAAATAGCTCAGCACAATAAAACATTAGCTCCCAACCTCAGAGAGCACTAAGTGTTACACTCAAATTTATTCAAACATTTTCCTTCAAGGACATCAAGTACACTGGATCACACAATCAGTATAAAGGATCTTCACCCAACAAATAAAATCCTCCCCAAATCCAAATCATTCACACGTGTAAATCAGATATGGCTACTCGACCCAATCAAATGCCTTTTCTGCATCCAAGGAGATCACAGATGCCTGAACCGAATGCTGCTGACAAGCTTGAGACTTATTCAGCAACCTCCTGACAGTATTAGAGGATCTATAGCCTTTGTAAAACCTGTCCACTCATCCTTAACAATGGAAGGCAGCACAGTTTGCAATCTTAACACAAGAGCCTCAGACAGCATTTTAAAATCAGAATTCAGAAGTGAGATGGGCCTATAGGAGGCACTTTCCTCTGGAATCTTCCCTTCTGTATGAATGAAAGAGATGTTCGCCTCTCTCAGGAATTGCTGGAGACGCATGTGACTATGTGACTAATTATACATGTTGAACATTGGTCCAGACAGTATACTTATAAGTTCTTTCTAAAGCTCGCTGGGAGACTGTCAGGGCCAGGCGCCTTGCCCCTTTGCATCCATTTCACCAGTACGTGTACTTCTTGTACTGTTAAAGGGGCATCAAAGAAAGATGCCTCTCAGAAGTAACTCATGGAAGACCCGAGCTCTAAAAGAAAGATTCCATCTTAGCCCATCCACCTTCACAATGCTCAGACTTTTTTTCATTCAAATAGAATTCCCAAAATCTGCACTGATCTTTTTTGAGTCACAAGTGACCATCCCAATCGCATCCCTCATTGAGGTAATGGATTGAGGGTCATTCTTTCTCCTGACAAGACATACCAAATACCTGCCCGGTTTGTCACCATGTTCAAACAGTCTTGATTTCACAAAGGAAAGTTCCTTCCTTGCAGTCTGTGCACGCATGGAATTCAAGGTGCACCAAAGAGCCATAACCCGCTGCAGCTTAATCAGTGATGGCTTATCAGAATGCGCCTTTTCAGCAATCTTTAACCACACCTCAAGCAGACATTGCTGCTCCCGCTTCTGTTATTTCTGACTGGCAGAGTAAGAAATAATTATCCGCTGGCATAAGTATTAGCTGTCTCCCAAAGAACAGACGGGTTACTGGCCATATCCAAATTAATAGATAAAAATACCTTAAATTCATCAATAAATATTCAATGAACTTACTAAGCCCAAGAATAAAAAGGGATCCATTCACCAGTGCTGAGAGCCCATGACATTGCCCTTAACCTTAGTCTCTAAATATACTGCAGCATGGTCAGAAATAGTATATTGCCAATTATACAAGATGTTATTGAATTCAAGGATAATGCAGGGGTGAGGAAAAGATCAATCCCGGTATGACATTTGTGCAAATTAGAGAAGAATGTAAAGTTCCTACCCGTAGGGTGGAGATGCCTCCAGACATCCACCAATTCCGAGTCCGCACGTAAGTCCGCTCATAGTTTAGATTATGAAACATGTGTGAAGGGGCCTTTAGGCATATGATCCACCGTGGGATCCATGAATGAGTATGGCCTCTTCTCTGCTCCTAGTACTGAAGGAAGAGAAGCCCCCCAATCAAACCCACCCTGCTGAAATTTCATGTGTTCTTTACCATTGCAATGAGTCTCCTGCAAAAGGGCAATATCCATCTCTCCTTCCAAAGACCAGAAAGCACCTCTTTCCTTTTAAATGGCGAATGGATCTCTCTAGCAGTCCAGGTACATCACTTGAGGACACAATTACCACAACTCTCAAAAACATCATTCAATCTCCAAAAAGGAGAAATTTAACTTATCAACTGCTAAGCATAGACAAAAAAGGTTTTACAAAATCTTAAAAAAAGCTGAAACTGCTACACCTACATTCGAATAACTACATATGCGAAAAACCAACAGGCTAAATCAAACACAAATACATTTAACAGGGGGCTCTACCACCTGTCCACAGGGGACATTTATATATTTCAAAACGCCTTCAAACCTCCTTCCAACTTGAGCCACATCCCAGACTCAGGTAAACAAAAAGAGAATGAAAAAGTTTTTTTTTAAATCTTAACAAGGAAATTAAAAGGAGACACTCTACCCATCCCTAAGTATACATTATCATTCATTAGTGTCAGAAAAAAAAATCATCAGCAGCATCTTCTTAAGAAAAAGGAGAGAGGAAAAGGAAAAAGAAACACTACTATCTATACCATTTAAGTTATCCAAACTATTTTAAAAAGTTCAACAAATATTTCACTTTTTCTGAAGTGTCAAACGAATGCACAGGCCCAACATACATAAAGTGAAGCACTGCCGGGTACCTTAGGGAGCACTGGATACCAAGACTCTCAATCTTCTCTTGGCTTCATCGAGAGTCTTCCTTTTGTGAGTTACAGTTGCAGAGAATTCCTGAAAGAACATCATCTTGGAACCTTGGCAACATAAGGCCTGTAGTTTTTTTTCCCCCTTGATTCTCAAGGTCTCCACAAATTTCCTTTGCCCCCATAGCTGTGGAGTCACACTAGGACCACGCGAGGGCGCTGTGCATTGTGACTTGATGGATCCTTTCAAGTTGAACCCAGTTTGATGCATCCTCTACGCCTAGAAAACGAAGCAGCCAGCTTTCAAAGAAGCTCACTGGCTGGTCACCTTCTATTCCTTCCAGCAGCTTCACAACATGAACGTTCTTCCATTTACCTCTCTTCTTGAGGTCGTCAACTTGCTCCTGCAAGCTAAGTACCTGCTTCTCCAATACTCAGATTTTTCCTTTCGAAGAATCGATCTTGATTTCCGAAGCTGTGGTCCTCTTTTCAAATGTCTTTGTTCTGCATCCTGGGCCCTGCAACTGCTCCTCGTGATTGTGGAGCATGGCCATGACTCTCTTCAATCGACGACTTGATAATTGCACACAGCTTTGCAAACTCTGTAGCCAGGCCCTGATGAGTGAACGACTCCAATGGGCTTGGTACAGGGAGCTGCAGCCACGAAGGTGTTCACCTTCTCAGGTGAGTGTCCCGTGTGTTGAAGCCTTTACCTCTTGTCATGTTTCTTTAAAAAAGAATTTATATAAGTTCGATAAATGCAAAAGCTCTTCAAAGACTGAATAATCATAGAAATGATTTAAGTGGAGAGGTGAGAGTGCTACTGTGTCTGAACTGAGATGCAGAACTCAGCAAAGCAGACCTCTCAGATCGCCATCATCTTGGATCCCTTGGATATGTTTATCAGATCTTTAATTACCAATTTTCTTGTTTGCTCCCTTTCTAAATAGTAGTGACAAATTTGCAGCCTTCCAGTTCAAGGATATCATTACAGAACTGATATCATATTGGAAAATAATTACCAGTCCATGGATTATCTTATCTTTGAATACTCTATAGTGTAGACAATCAGTTTCTTATTAACTTTCAGTACCACCAGTTTCTGCCATACCCTCTTCTTGTGTATTTCCTCAGGTGCAAGAGAAAGGAAGATGAGTTACAGTCAGGGGACAGAAAGGCAGACAGTGCAGGGAACCCCTGTGGTTGTTCTCCTCAATAACAAGTATACCATTTTGGATACAGCTGCGTGAGGGGGATGGGGAGTACGAATGATCAGGAGTCAGTCATGGAGTACAGGCCTCTGACACAGAGTCTGTCCCTGTAGCTCAGAAAGGAAGGGGAGTTATGAGCAGAGTGTTACTCATTAGAGACTCCATAGTTTGGGGGAGAGGTAGGAGGTTCCATTGGAACAAGAGAGTCTCACGGTTGATGTGTTGCCTCCCAGGTGCCAGGGTTTGCGATGTCTCGGATCATGTTTTGGGATCCTTGAGGAGGAGGGGGAGAAGACCCAAGTCATGGGCCACATGGGCACTAATTATATAGGTAGGAAAAGGGTAATTCAGGGGGTTGGGTGGAAGCTTAATGCTCGAACAAATAGAGTTGTTATCTCTGCTTTGTTGCCCGTGCCATGCTCTAAAGAGACAAGTTCTAAAGAGACGAGGAATAGGGAGAGAGAGGTGTTGAATGCGAGGCTACAGGGATTGTGCAGGAGAGAAGGTTTTCGATACCTGGATAACTGGTGCTTTTTCTGGGGCTGGTGGGATCTCTACAAACAGAATGATCTACACCTGAACTAGAGGGGAAACTAATATCCTGGAGGGACAATTTGCTAATACTCTTCATGAGGGTATAAACTAATTCAGCAGGGGGATGGGAACCTAAACTGCAGATCCAGTATCCAGGAGGTTGAGAGTAGTGTGGTCAGAAATGACATTTCAAGATTGCAAGAGTTCACCAGCAAGCAGGAAGCTGGTTTGAAATGTGTCAACTTCAACACCAGGAGCATCCAGAATAAAGTGGTGAATTTGCAGCATGGCTTTCTACCTGGGACTTCAACGTTGTGACCATTTTGAAGACATGGAGAGGGCAGGGACAGAAATGGTTGATGCAGATTCTGAGATTTAGATGTTGCAGTAAGAACAGAGAAGATGATAATAAAAGGGGAGGTGTGGCCTTGTTCATCAAGGACAGTATTACAGTGGGAGACAGGATGTTTGATGAGGACTCGTCTACTGAGGTAGGATGGGCAGAAGTTAGAAACAGGAAAGGAGAGGTCATCCTGTTGGAAGTTATCAATAGGCCTCCAAACAGTTCCAGAGATGTAGAGGAAATGATAGCAATGATAATTCTGCATAGGAGCAAGCATAATAGGACAGTTGCTTGGGGGACTTTAAACTTCCAAATTTTGACTGGAAATACTGTAGTTCAAGTACTTTAGATGGATCATTTTTTTGTCCAATGTGTACAGGTTGGTTTGCTGACAGAGTAAGTAGACAAGCCAACAATGGACAAAGCCACATTGGATTTGATACTGGAGAATGAACCTGGCCAGGTGTTAGATTTGGAGGTGGTGAGAACTTTGTTGATAGTAACCACATTTTGGCTAAGTTTACATTAGTGATGGAAAGGGTATATAGTGCAGGACAAGAGTTATTAGTAAGGGAAAGGCAATTATGATGTGATTAAACAAGATGTAGGAAGCATAAGATGTGGAAGGAAACTGCAGGGGGTGGGAACAATTGAAATGTGGATCTTATTAAAGAAACAGCGACTGCACGTCATGATAAGTCTGTACCTATCAGGCAGGGAGGAAGAGGTCAAGCAAGAAAGCCGTGATTTACAAAAGAAGTTGAATCTCTTGTCTAGAGGCAGAAAAAGGCTTATGTTTGGATGAGACTTGAAGGCTGAGTTAGTGTGCTTCAGAGTTGCAAGTTAGCCAGGAAAGAGCTAAAGAGAGAATTAAGAAGAGCCAGGAGTGGACATGAGAAATCGTTGACAGATAGGATTACGGAAAACCCTAAAGCTTTCCATAGGTGTATCAGGAATAAAAGAATGATGAGATAAAGTTTGGGCGCAATCAATGATCATAGTGGGAAGTTATGTGTGAAGTCTGAGGAGATAGGGGAAGTGCTAAATGAATATTTTTCATCAGTATTTATATTGGAAAATGACAATGCTGCCAAGGAGACCACTGAGATATAGGCTACCAGTCTAGATGCAATTGAGGTTCAGAATGAGGAATGTTTGCAATACTGGAAAGTGTTAAAATAAATATGTCCCCGGGTCGAATGGAATTTATCCACGGATTCTCTGGGAAGCCAGGGAGGAGATTGCAGTGGCTTTAACTTTGATCTTTTTGTCATTTTCAATAGGAATAGTGCGAGAACACTGAAGGGTAGCAAATGTTGTTGCCTTGTTAAAGAAATGGAGTAGAGACAAACCTGGTAATTATAGACCAGTGAGCCTTAACTTGATAGTGGGTAAAGTGTTGGAAAAGGTTAGTAGACATAGGATTCATGATCATGTGGAGAGGAATAAGTTGTGATTTGGTGATGCCGGTGTTGGACTGGGGTGTACACAATTAAAAATCACACAACACCAGGTTGTAGTCCAACAGGTTCAATTGAAGCACACCAGCTTTCAGTGTGCCACTCCTTCATCAGGTGGTGTGGAGGACACAATTGTAAGGCACAGAAATTATAGCAAAAATTTACAGTGTGATGTAACTGAAATTATACAATAAAAAATACCTTGATTGTCTGTTGAGTCTTTCATCTGTTAGAATACAGTGATAGTTTCACTTCTTTCATGTGTAAATCACAAAACGTTTTTTCAAAAAAGTTGCATTCTCAGTTTAACTGTGACAATATGCTGAAAGTGTTAGCCCCCTATGTTCTCTGCCTATGCTATGATGTTTGGATTGATTCTAATCTAAAAAGTGAGATCAGAGTTTTACATGAATTCATGCAGTTTTTGAGCAAAGTAGAATGTAACTCTGCAAGTACAAATTCACCCCACAAAATATATATGTGTGTGTGTCTGTCTGTCTGTCTGGGTTGGGGGTTGTGAGTGTGAGAGAGAGTATATATGCGTGTGTAGTGAGTGTAGTATGAATTATGTCTGTGAGGAGGTGCATGTGAGAGTGTGGGAGTATATGTGTGTCTGGATGGGGGTTGTAAGTGTCTGTGAGAGAGAGTGTATATATGTGTGCATGAGTGTAGAGTGGTCTAAGTCTGAGAGAGAGAGAGAGAGAGAGAGAGAGAGAGAGAGAGAGAGAGAGAGAGAGTGTGTGTGTGTGTGTGTGTGTGTGTGTGTGTGTGTGTGTGTGTGTGTGTGTGTGTGTGTGTGTGTGTGTGTGTGTGTGTGTGTGTAGTGCAATGTTGTGTGACATGAACCCAAGGCCCCAGTTGAAGCCCCCCCAAGGGTATGGAACTTAGCTATCAGCCTCTGCTCGGCCACTTTTCGCTGCTGCCTGTCCCCAAGTCCACCTTGGAGGATGGTCACCCGAAGGTCCGAGGTCAAATGTCCTGGACCACTGAAGTGTTCCCCAACTGGGAGGGAACACTCCTGTCTGTTGATTGTTGTGCGGTACCCATTCACCCATTGCCGTAGCCTTTGCTTGGTTTCCCCAATGTACCATGCCTCAGGGCATCCTTGCCTGCAATGTGTAAGATAGACAACGTTGGCTGAGTCAGTGAATATCTGCCACGTACATGGTGGGAGGTGTCCCCACGTGTTATGATGGTATTCATGTCCACACTCTGACATGTCTTGCAGCACCTACCATGAAAAAGTTGCATGGAGTTGTCCTGAAAGCCAGGCAGCTTGCTACCAACAATGATCTGTTTGAGGTTTCGTGGCTGTTTAAAGGCAAGCAGTGGAAGTGTGGGGAAGGTCTTGGCAAATTGCTCACCCTCATTGGTTATGTGTTGTAGGTCACAAAGAACGTAGTTTTTCAGCTCCTGGGAAGTACTGGACAATGAAAGATACCCTGTCGGTTGCAGCACGTGTCCATCTCCTAACGAGGACATTACGGTTCCTTGCTGTGGCATGTCGGAACTGGCGGTCGATGAGTTGAGCATCGTACCCAGTTCTTATGAGGACATCCCTGAGTACTTCCAGTGCCCGTCACATTCCTCCTCATCTGAGCAGATCCGGTGTACATGTAGGAATATGTTGATTAGGGATAGTCAGCATGGTTTTGTGAAGGGTAGGTCGTGAGTTCTTTGAAATGGTGACCAAATGGATGAGGGTAAAACATTTGATATGGTGTATATGGATTTCAGTGAGGCGGTTGATGAAGTTCCCCACGGTAGGCTATTGCACAAAATATGGATGTATGGGATTGAGGGTGATGTAATGGTTTGGAGCAGAAATTGCTAGCTGAAATAAGACAGAGGGAGTTGATTGATGGGAAATGTCCATCCTGGAGTTCAGTTCTAGTAGTGTACCGCAAGGATCTGTTTTGCGGCCACTGCTTGTCATTTTTATAAATGACCTACATGTGGACGTAGAAGGATGAGTTAGGAAATTTGCAAATTACACTAAGGTTGGTGGAGTTGTGGATAGTGCTGAAGGATGTTGAAGATCACAGAGGGGCATAGATAAGCTACAGAGCTGGGCTGAGAGGTGGCAAATGGATATTATTGCAGAAAAGTGTGAGATAATTCACTTTGAAAGGACCAATAGCAATAAAGAATACTGGCCAAACTGTAAGGTTCTTGGTTGTAGAGCTGAGCAGAGATTTTGGTGCTCAGAGATCCCTGAAAGTAGCCACCCAGGTTGATAGGGTTGTTAAGAAGGCATACGGAGTATTAGCTTTTATTAGTAGAGGGATTGAGTTGCAGAGCCACGACGTCATGCTGCAGCTGCATAAAACTCTGGTGCGGCCGCACTTGGAGTATCGTCTACAGTTCTGGTCACTTCATTATAGGAAGTCTGTAGAAGCATCGGAAAAGGTTCAGAGGAGATTTACTGGGATGCTGCCTGGTATGGAGGAGGGTCTTATGAGGGAAGGCTGAGGGACTTGAGGCTGTTTTCATTGGAGAGAAGAAGGTTGAGAGGTGACTTAATTGAGACATATAAGATAATCAGAGGGTTAGATAGGGTGGACAGTGAGAGCCTTTTTCCTTGGATGATGATGGCTAGCATGAGGGGACATAGTTTTTTAATTGAGGAGTGACAGATATAGGACTAGATGTCAGAGGTAGTTTCTTTACTCAGAGAGTAGTAAGGGTGTGGAATCAATAGGTTGGCACACCGAAGGCTGAAAGGCCTGTATTGCGCTGTAATGTTCTATGTTCTATGTTCCTTCAACTCCTTATTCTCCCAAGCCACTTGGATCTCTCGGCACACAATACCACGTTATTGTCCAACAGTTTTATTTAAAATCACAAGCTTTTGGACCACTACTCTTTCACTCGATGAAGCAAAAAGAGACACATAAACACAGAATTTATAGGCAAAGAGCTCAAATGGTCATACAAATAGTGTGAGTAGAGTGTGGACGGTTGACCAGCAATGGAAGGGATGACCGATAATCCGATTAATTGGCACAGAGAGACAATTGCAAAAAAAAATAATAAGGTGGTGCTGGTAGCAAACCAAATGGCTTGAATAATATGATAGGTAAAAGAGTCACATGCCAAGGGTCTAACCAAAGTGACAAGTAATTAAACTGTACAAAATAATTAAGATAAAAAGACACAACAAGTTATCACAGTGATGGTGTCAAAACAGAACTGTAAGGAAGATTTTACAAAGGTAGAACGATAAGGTGAGGCTACATGTAGTGCAGTATAAACCCAAGATTACGGTTGAAGCTGTCTTCATGGGTACAGAACTTGATTATTCGTTTCTGCTTAACAACCCTATCTGCATTGTTATGTATCTTGAAGGCCTCCTTGGAGGATGCTGAACTGAAGATGGTTGACTGAATGTCCTTGACAGCTAAAGTGTTTCCCCATTTGGAGGGAAAATTCCTATCTGGTGATTATTGCGTGGTGTCCATTCATTCATTGTCATAGTGTCTGCATGATCTCTCAAACATAACATGCCTCAGGGTGTCCTTCTCAGCAGATTATGAGGTAGACAATGTTGGCCAAGTCACATGAATATCTACCATGTACATGGTCAGTTGAGTTTCCATATGTGATTGTAGTATTCATGTCGATGGTATGTCATGTCTTCCAGAGGTTACCATGGCAGGGTCGTGTGATGCTGGTCAGTGGGTAGTTTACTGTGACCAATGGTCTGTTTAATGTTTGGTGGTTGTTTGAAAGAGAGATGTGAATGTGTAGGGATGATCTTGGCAGTATGTTTATTGACATGTTGAAGACTGCAAGGAATATGATGTAATTGCTCTGCTCCAGGGAAGTTCTAGATGACAGAAGTTACCTATCGGCTTTGGCCTGTGTGTGTCTTCTGATGAGGTCAATGCTGTTTTTCACTCTGGCATGTTGGAACTGATGATCAATGAGTTGAGAATTGTATCCCATTCTTAACAGAGCATCCTTTAGCACCTTTACATCACATTCTTCACCAACTAAGCAAATTCTGTTATATGCAGGGCTTGTCCATCGGGGATGGCTTCTTTTACGTAATTCGGCTGGAAGCTAGAGAAATGCAGCGACATGAGGTGATCCATGGGCTTGCGGTAGAGTGAGGTACTGAGGTTCTCATCCTGGATGGATCTGCATGTGTCCAAGAATGAAACTGATTCTAAAGAGTAGTCTATGGTAAGTCTGATGGTGGCATGAAACTTGATATCATTGTGTAATCATTTTAATGATTCCTCACTGTGAGGCCAAAATCAAAAATCAGGGTGAATAACTAATAATGGGGACTGTTAGGAGCTAACAATGGGTTGGGTGTAAGAGCAGACTATATGTTGACAAGGCCTGTTGTGTGGGGTTTTGGATGATAACAGTGCAACACAGAAAATATATTGCACTATCAAAGTTGTCACCTGGATGACCTGTTAAATAAAAGCCATAGGTACACTTTTACGTTAATGTAAGCAAAGCACTGACACTATTCAGGGAAGCATGACAACGTTCTCATTCCTTTCTTGTTTTAGAAAAAATAAATTCATGGGACATGGTACATGGGTATCACTGTCTGGCAATCATTTACTGTCTGTCCCAAGTTGCCCTTGATGAGGTGGTAATTACCAATTTTCTTGATTCTCACAACACTTATGCCTCAGTTTTCCTGACAAATACCTAGTTGTCAGCTTGTTGCTATGTAAATTGGTAAAACACACTATTAATGTTTCAAGTCCAGTCACACTTCTTTTGAACTGTTCTCAATCAAAGAAAAATCAGCTGGCATGAAGCATTAACACTGATTTCTCTCTACAGATGCTACCAGCCCTGCAGAGTTTTCCCAGCAATTTCTGCTTTTGTTTCTGATTTCCAGGATCCGCAATTCTTTGTTTCTTTTTCCAGATACACTTGCAGGCTTATAGTGGGACATTGTATGTGGAGTCTGAGGAGATTGGGGAAGCGCTGAATGAATATTTTTCATCAGTATTCAAATTGGAAAATGACAATTCTGCCAAGGAAAATACTGAGATAAAGGCTAGCAGTCTAGACAGTATTGAGGTTCATTAGTAAGGAATGTTAGAAATTCTGTGAAGTGTGAAAATAGAAATGTCCCCTTGGCTGGATGAGATTTATCCTTGGATTCTCCAGGAAGCCAGGAAGGTGATTGCAGAGGCTTTGGCTTTGATCTTTATGTCATCATTTTCAACAGGAATAGTGCGAGAGGACTGCAGGAGAGCAAATGTTGTTGCTTCGTTCAAGAAGGGGAGTCAAGACAACTCTGGTAATTATAAAGTTAAAAATCACACAATGCCAGGTTACAGTCCAACAAGTTTAATTGGAAGCACTAGCTTTCGGAGCGCCACTCCTTCATCAGGTGGTCCTTCATCATCACAATCACCTGATGAAGGAGCTGCGTTCCGAAAGCTAGTGCTTCCAATTAAACCTGTTGGACTACAACCTGATTTTTAATTTTGTACACCCCAGTCCAAATCATGACTGATAATTATAGACCAGTGAGCCTTGCTTCAGTTGGAAAAGGTTATAAGAAATAGGATTCATAATCATGTAGAGAGGAATAAGTTGATAAGAGATAGTCAACATGGTTTTGTGAAGGTAGGTCATGTCTCACAAACCTTATTGAGTTCTTTGAGATGGTGACCAAATGGATGAGGGTAAAACATTTGATGTGGTGTATATGGATTTCAGTAAGTCATTTAATAAAGGTCCCCACCATAGGCTATTGCACAAAATACAGAGGCACATGATTGAGAGTGATTTAGCAGTTTGGGCCAGAAATTAGCTCACTGAAAAAAGACAGAAGGTCATGGTTGATGGGAAATGTTCATCCTGGAGTTCAGTTACTAGTATTGTACTACAAGATCTGTTTTGAATCCACTGCTGTTTGTCACTTTTTATAAATGAACTGGATGAGGGCATAGAGGATGAGTTAGGACATTTGTGGGTGACACTAAAGTGGGTGGAATTGTGGATAGTGTTGAAGGATGTTGCACGTTACAAAGGGACGGAGATAAGTTGTAGAACTAGACTGAGAGGTGGCAGATGGATAGTTTTATGGAAAAATGTGATGTGATTAACTTTGGAAAGACCAACAGGAATAAAGAATACTGGGCTTACCGTAAGATTCTTGGTCGTGTGGCTGAGCAGAGAGATTTCTGTGTCCATGTACAGAAATCCCTGAAAGTAGCCACACAGTTTGATAGGGCTGTTAAGAAGGCATATGGTGTGTCTGCTTTTATTAGTAGAGGGATTGAGTTTCAGACCACAAAACTCTGGTGCAGCTGCACTTGGACTATTGCATACAGTTCTGGTCACTGCATTATCGGAAGGCTATGGAAGTATCAGAAAGGGTTCGGAGGAGCTTTACTGGGATGCTGCCTGGTATGGAAGGAAGATCTTGTGAGGAAAGGATTTGAAACTGTGTTTGTTGGAACGAAGAAGGTTGAGAGGTGACAATTGTGACACATAAGAAAATCAGAGAGTAAGATGGAGTGGACAGTGAGAACCCTTTTTCTCAGATGGTGATGGCTAGTGCGAGGGGACATAGCTTTAATTTAAGGGGTGATAGATATAGGACAGATGTCAGAGGTAGTTTGTTTACTCAGAGAGTAGTAGTGGTGTTTGACTACTATGGAAGTATTTTCCAGGAAATCCATCTGATTCACTAATGTCCTTCAGGCAAGGAAGCTGCCATCCTCACCTGGTCTGGCCTTCATGTAATGTCAATGTGGTTAACTCTCAATTACCCTCTGAAATGACCATTACGATGTCCCAATCGCTAAAAGTGCCTTAAAGGGCAAGATACTAACCAGTCAGCACCCACAAATGAATTAATAAATAGAAGCTGGATTTACAGGTACATTTCAGACATTGGTGAGGGAAACAGAGCTGTCTCTAGATTCTTTCCCTGCAGATGTTAGATTCTCCCTTCTTGCTTACATGGAAAAACTAGTCACTATAATACAAAAGCTATTTCTCATTTGCCTTGTCTCCAAACCAATCCACCTAGTCAATGGAAGGCTAATCATTACCAAACCCTTGTCACTGTGTAGAATTTTCTTACAAACAAGCCAGTAAAAAGAAGTCATCTGGTTTTGATCTTCCTACACAGTAACATAATTTATTACACACTCATTCAATGCTCTTAATTTGGAAACGACATGCAAATTCAGCCAAAGTCGTTCCTTTATAAGCTGTGATCATTTTTTTTTTGGTACAGTTCCCTTAATTCAAAGTAATGTTTTCCAATTTTGTTGCATAGTTCAAAAGTAAGTAGAGTCGTAGCGTAATAGAGATGTACAGCACAGAAACAGTTTAACACAAATAATTTCCCTGGATATATTTCTGGGGAAGTTATTTGGGTTGAACTGAGCAATAAGAAAGTAATGATAATGAAATTTTTAAAAAGTTCTTCATTTCAAAAGGGAAACCTACCATTCTATTCTGACCACAGTGTTTTTCCACAGACACAGCAAGGTGTTTGAGGTTTAACTGCCTGTGATGGTGTACAAATGACTTGGAAAAGCTACAATTAAAATGCAAAGATGGAAATAGACCTAAAATGAGTTCAATGGAATCTTCTCACGGCAATTCGGAATGGCAATGTCAAAAGGCCATGCTGTTAGTAAGTATACGTTGTACGGATTAAAAAGATGAGTTCTGTCCTGTGTCCCAAGAATTCCCTGCTCTTTCCTCATGTAACAGCAGAAAAAATTGCATGTCCTGGAGTATTTATGAGAATGTGATCTTGGCAGTTCCTCACAGAAAAGATTCCCTAAAGCATCCAATGTTCTGGACATCACTGAGCAAACAGCTGATTGAAAAAATGTTCCGGCTATAATTGCTGTTATGAGTGAGACTCACTACAGTTCTTGCTCTATGTGGGACTCCACATCTCTATTAATTTCCAAACACCAATAAATGTGTAACCACAGCAAGCAGAGGCCTTCCAATGGCGTGCTGGCAACCCATCATACATCATGGTGTGGATCCAGACCCCTCCAAAATCATCTCCTGCACTGTCAGATAGTGTGCGCTTGTGTGGACCTGCCATTGCCCAAGAATTAACATAGAACATAGAACATTACAGCACAGTACAAGCCCTTCGGCCCTCAATGTTGCGCCGACCTGTCATACCAATCTGAAGTCCATCTAACTTACACTATTCTATGTACATCCGTATGCTTGGTTGGAATTACAGAATTTAAGCAATGACTGTAGTGGGTGGTATCAGAAACTCAATATGGGAGCCACTAAGCCTAAAGAATGAACAGCTTGGGTGTGTTGATGGGCGTTTTCTTTACCACCCCTGCCGGGAAGCATACCATAATGGGAACAGCTACCATCCTGGGGCAGAGAAAGGGGGATGGTTCATGCACCCAAACTGGGGTCCTGGTGGGGTGGGCTTTGTATGTAATAGAACAAAGAGCAATATAGTGCAGGAGCAGACCCGTCTATCCTCCAAGCCTGCACAGATACGTTTGGTCCTTCCACACTAAAACTTCCTTCACTTGTAGGTTCCTATCCCTCTACTCCTTTCCTATTCATGTGTTCATTTATGTGTTTCTTGAATGCTGCTTCTGTGTCTGCTTCTGCACCTCTTCTAGCAGCACATTGCAGGCACTCACCACTTTTTGTGTGAAAAATGTGCCTCATGCATCTGTTTTAAATCCACCACCCCAATCCATCAAACACATTGAACCTGTGCACCCAAGCAATTGATCCCACTACCCTTGGAAAAAAACCTCATACTTTCCAGTCTTTCCATGCCGTTCACCATCTTATAAACTTCTCTTTGTGTTGCCTTTCAACCTCTTGCATTTCAGTGAAAGTGAACACAGTCTATCCAACCTGTCTCCTTCGCGAAAATCTCTCATACCAGGCAACATCCTGGTAAGCATCCTTTTTGCACCCTGAGCAAAGCATCAACATCCCACTAGCAGTATGGTGACCAGCACTGTACAATTCCAAGTGTGGGCATCACAATATATAAAGCTGCAGCATAACATTTCTATCCTGACATTCAATCCCCCTTCCAATGTATCCTACTATGCCATCGGCCTTTTTTACTATCTTATGTACCTACGCTGCCATCTTTAGTAATCTGTGGACCTGCACACCCGAATCCCTCTGCATATCATTCCTCCTAAGGTTCTGTCACTATAGTTTCTATCTGTATTTGACTTTCCAAAGTGAATCACCTCACATTTGTTTCAGATTAAGCTGCATCTGCCGTTTTCTGCCAATGCCTCCATCTGATTTATAATTTGCTATATTTTCCAACATTCCTCCTCACTATCTGCAAATGCACCAATCTTTGTTACATCTGCAAACTTACTAATTGTCATAGCCACATTTTCAACCACATAAACCAAATTTATGTCGGCCACAAACAACAGAGAGGAGAAAGTGGGGACTGCAGATGCTGGGGCTCAGAGTTGAGAGTGTAAAGCTGGCACAGCACGTCACGCAGCATCCAAGGAGCAGGAAATTTGATGTTTCAGGCATAAGCCCTAATGAAGGGCATCTGCCCGAAATGTGGATTCTCCTGCTCCTCAGATGCTGCCTGACTTGCTGTGCTTTTCCAGCAACACACACTCAACAAACAGCAAAGATCCCAGCACTGATCCCTGTGGAACCACTTGACACAAATTCCAATTCTGAAAAGCATCCTTCCACCGCTACCATCTATCTCCGTGACTCAGCCAATTCTGTATTGATATTGCCAGTTCACCCCGAATATCATGTGACTTCACGTTTTGAACCAGTCGCTCATCGGGGCCCTTGTCAAAGGCTTTGCTGAGGTCTATCATGTAGATAATATCAATTACTTTTATCTCCTCAATGGATTAAAAAAGGGTCTTTGACATGCATCCCAAAGATTGCCTGCTCTTTCTTCATGTACCAGCATAAGTAAAATGCATATACTGGAACACTTGTGAGAATGCGATCTTGGTAGTTCTTCACAGAAAAAGATTCCCGAAAGCATCCCACCTTCTGGGCATCACTGAGTGAACATCTTATTGAATGAATTGTTCTGGCGACAACTGCCGTAATGTGTGAGATTCCATTACAATTGCTGCAACGTGTGGGACGTCACTTATACACAAATTCAGAAACATAATGTACACAATGTTACAACTAATGGGTGATCAAATTTAACGTACGGATTCCAATGGCGATGTTTCTACCCATAATACAACAGGAGCGTGAACTCCCTCTATCCCTGCGCTGTAAGACATTGCGCTTTACGCGGAGCATCCCCCCGCCTCGAACCTCTCTTGGTTGTATTTGCAGAGGTAAGCGATGCCTGGGGAGGGTGGTTTCAGAAACTGTGTGGAGGCCACAAAGCTTGCCGCATGTGTCACTCCCGGGTCTGCAGATGGTTTTTATTTGACCCTGTCGGCCGGAAAGCGTTGCATCAGAGAGTAGCTGCGATCGTGGAGCAGAGAAAGGGGGATGGTTCCTGTACCCGAGGTGGGGATGTTGGGTGGGGGGTGGAGGACGGTGTGTGTAATAGAACAAAGAGCAATATAGCACAGAAACAGGCCCTTCGTTCCTCCGTGCCTGCGCCAATATATTTGGCCCTACCATACTGAAATGGCCTTCCCTTGCAGAATTCATATCCCTCGAGCACCTTCCAATTCACGTATTCGTCCAGGTGTTTCTTGGAAGCTGCTATTGTGTCTGCTTCTACAACCTCCTCCGGCAGCGCCTTGCAGGCACTCACTACTCTTTGGGTGAAAGAAAACGTGCCTCACACATATCTATTAGATCCTCCATCCCACCCTACTCCACATTTTAAAACTGTGTCCCCTACTAATTGACACCTCCATCCTGGGAAAAAGCATCACACATTCCAGACCATTCATAATTTTATAAAATTCTCTTGGGTCATCCTTCAAACACATGCATTTCAGTGGAATCAAACAGTCTATCTAACCTTTCTTCTTAGCTAAAATCTCTCCTAGCAGGCAACATCCTGGTAAACATCCTTTTCTGTAACCTGAGCAAAGCATCTACATTCTTCTGGTAGCCTGGTGAATGGCACTGTGGCTCACCACGCCAGGGTCCCAGGTTCAATTCCAGCCTCGGATGACTGCCTGTGTTGAGTTTACACATTTTCCCCATGTGTGTGTGGGTTTCCTCAGTGTGCTCTGGTTTCCTCAAACAATCCAAAGATGTGCTGTTTAGATGAATTGGCCACGCTAAATTGCCCATAGTGTTCAGGGATGTGTAGATTACCTGTGTTAGTCGGGGTAAATGTAGAATAATAGGAGAGGGGAATGGTCTGGGTGGGTTACTCTTTGGAGGGTTGGTGTGGACTTATTGGGGTGAGGGCCTGGTTCCACACTGTAGGGATTCTAACTGCAATATTCCAAATGTGGCCTAATTAAAGTTCTATAAAGCTGCAGCATAACGTTTCTATCATTGCATTCTTTGCACCATTCATTGAAGGCAAGCATGGCACAGGACTTTTTTAAAACTGCTTTATCTACTTGTGCTGCCACCTTAAGTGATCTGTGGACCTGCACACCCAAATCCCTCTGCATATCAGCCCTCCTCAGGTTCTCTCACTATACTTCCAACTTGCACCCGACCTTCAAAAATGCAACACCTCACATTTATCCAGATTAACATAAATCTGCCATTTGTCTGCCCATGCCTCCATGTGATTTATATTCTGCTATATCATCTGACAATCTTCCTCACTATCTGCAACGGCACCAATCTTTTTTTACATCTGCAGACTTACTAATTAGACTCGCCATGTTTTCCTCCACATTGTTTCTGTGGGTCGCAAACAGCAACAATTCCAGTATTGATCGCTGTGGAGCCATTTCTTATAACATTTCATTCCAAAAGGCATCTTTCCACCACTCCTCTTTGTCTTCAGTGACTAAGATAATTCTGTATCGATGTTGCTAGTTCACCATGATATCATGAGACTTCAACTTTTGTATCAGTCTCCCATGGGGACCCTTGTCAAAAGCTTTGATAGAAGTCTACAATGTAGATAACATCAACCACGTTTTCCTCATCAATCATCTTTTTAACCTCCCCAAGGAACACAATCAAGTTAGTGAGGCAAGACCTCCCCTGCACTAAATCATTCAATCTATAAACAAGAACTTTCAATCTGGGGAATCCAGTGAAGCCCCTGATCTCTGGTGAGTAAGGAAACTCAGAAATGACAGCAGGGAGAATTATTCATAAATGCCCATAACCCCTTTCAATTAGTGATTTGTTTCTCAGTCTGGAGCTGGAGAACTAGTGGTTTATAAAATCATGAGGGGCATGGTTAGGGTCATTAACCAATCTCTTCTTCTTTAGGTGGGGTAGGCCAAAATTAGATGGCAGCTATTTGAAGTGAGAGGGAAAAGACTATGAAATGGCCTGAGGATTAACACACACAGGGCAGTGCATATTTGAAATGAACTGCCTGAGGAAGTTCTGGAGATAGGTATAATTACAACATATAAAGGTGTCTGGATGACTATGAATTGGAAGTGATTAGAGGGACAAATTTGGCAGATGCAATAGTTCAGTCTGGGATGCATGGTCAGCATGGATGAATTGAATTAAAGGGTCTGTTTCCATTCTGTGTGACTCTATGACTTCTATGTATGGAAGAAGTGAACTACATGGAAAACATTATATAACTGTAGGTTCTCCTTGGTTATTTTAATCAGTAGCAACTTCAAAATCCATGACCTCTTCCACCTGGATATGTATGGACAGTAGGTGTAAAGGAATCCACAAGTTACTCTCAAAAACAAGAACCATCCTGATTTTGAACTATATTAGCATTTCCTCAATGTGGCTGCATCAGAATCTTGTAACCCACACTGTGCATGTCCTTACATGCCAAGGATTGCACCAGCTTAAACAATCTACTTTCTTCCATCTTCCCAACGATTGTGAGAATGGCAGCAAATGCCCACATCTTCCCCGGTCTCTCCCTGTGCATTGAATCGAATTTGCCCAAGTTCTAACGATTTACATTCCTTTCCCAAGTTAATCTGTTATTTTATCTGCCGACTTATCAAAATCAATTATCTCTCCTGGTCTGCAATCAGTTGCAACTTTGAGCTTGTGCCTTGATCTTAACCACAACATTTCATGTCAGGTCCATGTGGAGGATGTTTCACACAAAGCAGTCCAAGCATTAGACCATTGACACACAGCAACTATGCTCCCATTACTTATAACTTCTTGAGGTCCCTCTGAGAGCTGGCTTTGCATACACCCATCACATTACATAAATAATCACAGAAGTTGCTGGAAAAATTCAGCAGGTCTTGCAGCATCTTTCTCGACACGTTATTTTTATCTTCACAAATTTATCTTCATAGTTCTCATAATCCAGGAAAACACCAATATTCTGAGGTTTAATGTTCGGAGTGAGAGGGGTTGAGAAGATGGTGGTGTTGGCCAAATAACCTTTTCCAGGGAAAAGCTGCATCATCTTATAGCTGGTGTCAAGGTTTGGACTAATTTCCTTTTTTCTCTCCACAGACTCCTGGACCATTCCTAGAATCCACCCAGTCTTCTTTCTCACCTTCACCTCCCAGTAATATCTCCCTGATATGAATCTGTCTGATCCCAGGTCAAATGGCCAGTTGTCAAATCTCTCTGGGATGTTAAGTTGCTGTTGCTGTTGCTCTGAACTGGCCATCAGATAGGATGAGCCAAGGATTCGCTGTGTTCAGATCCAGAGCCAGAGAAGCTAGAACTGGGGTAATTAACATAGTTGGGTAATCCAAGAAAGTGGTGTCCTGTTAGGATCATGTTGCTGGGTTCTGTGCTGCAACACCAACCCGGCAGAGCTAAATCCCATCCCATGCGTTTTACTGTGAATAAAGGAGCTAGAAACCTGAAAAAAATGACTTACCTTTGTTCTTACTGCTTGCAAATGGTGAAAATAGGAGGAAGCTCGATCAGAGCTGGGGCCACAGCCCAGCCCAGTGAAGCAGCAGACTATGGTTGAGGAGCTGCCCAAATCCCACGAGGTCATGAATCTGGGGAAGAAGATCCAGGAAAATAATTGAAAAGAAGCTGGCTCCAGTATCTGTTATGCGGCAAGACTTAGGAAAAAGGACTGATGGACTTGAGCACCGGGCTGCAGGAGTAGAGGCAGAGACTGACTCCTCTGAGAGCCAGATTGAAGCCCTGGAAACACAGGTTCATGGTCTGCTGGGTCTGGTAGACAATCTCAAAAACAAGTGCAGAAGAAAGAACCTGCACATTGTTGGCATACAGAGGGGATAGAATGTGCGTTGCCAGTGGAGTTCTTCGAGATGTGGTTCCTGGAATTCGTTGGTTTTGGCATAGAGAAGATAACAAATGGAAGAACCCACTGGATCACGACATGAAAGCCAGGTGTGGATCAGAGCTCACACCCTGTCTTGGTAAGGTCCCATCATTATAAAGACAAGCAGAGAGTCATGGAAAATTCTAGAGCCCAGGGAAGGGACCTGAGGGTGTTGATATTTGGCGGTCATGTTTATTCTCGTATTCTCAGCGGCAATAATCTGAAAATGGAAGTCTTATGATGGCATCAAGAGGCGATTGAGAGAGCTTGGAGTCCAGTATTCTTTTAAGATATCTAGTAGTGTTTTGGATTAATCATAATGTATCCATACATTTGTTCAACTAGCCAGAGAAAGCAAAGAACTTTGTGGACATGTTGCCTGAAGTCGAACGCCCGAAGAAATGTAGAGGATAGAGTTGTTTGGTTTGTTCTTCTTTAAAAAAAGACTTTGTTGAGTTTTCTTTCTGTTAATAAGTTGTGTGAAGCGATGTCCGGGATGGAGAGAGTATTTATCTTGAACCTCTCAGTTATATTGAGCAATGGGTGACACAGTTATTTTTAGTTTACTTGTCAATTTTGCTAAACTTCCTCTTTTTTTTTCTCTCCCAAGTGATTGGTCTATGTGGCATGACACTAGCTGGTAGGAGTTGAGAGGACAATTGAGATGGTTAGTAGGGTTGTACAATGTGTAGGTACCCCCTTTGAAGGAGGGGAAGGGTAAATTTCTCCAATCAGTGCCTTTGATGATTTTTTTTGATTTTCTGTTGTTGTTATATATAGTTTTTGTAAGTTTTGTAGATTTGTTGGCTGTAGTTATTTTAGTCTGTGTAGTGTTTGGGTTTTGTGGATTCTTTTGCATTAAAGCTCAGTGATTGGTAATTCATGTTCTTCCTCACTGGTATCTAAATAGTGCTATAGACGATTATGGCTAATGATATGTTTAAGTGGTGCAGCTGGAATATTAAGGGGCATCATTCGCCTATCAAAAGGAAGAAGGTACTTTCCAGCCTTAAAAGGGAGAGGATGGATGTTGCCTTATTACAAGAAACACACTTGGATGATGCAGAGCAGTTGAACCTGCAACAGAATAGGTACTTTTCATCTTTCAGTACCGGAGTAGAGGTGTGGCCATTTTAGTTAGGAGAACCTCCCATTTAAGTTATTAAAGTGTACTAAAGACACACATGGGAGATTTGTAATTCTTAAAGCTTTGATACTTGGGGAAGAATACAGGATCTTAAATATTTACTGTCCCCCTGTCCAACCCCTTAAATTCTTGACAGACACAATTTCTAGACTGGTTAACCTTGCGTGTCAACATATTATCATAGGAGGGGAGTTCAGTTGTCTCATAGACCCTATGGCAGGCAGATTGCCCAAAGGTCCACCAATCTAAACAATTAGGGATTTGTGTGCTGAATTGGGGTTGGCAGATGTTTGGAGGCACCTTCACCCTACTGGCAGGGACTTCACGTTATTTTCAACACCACATAAATGCCATACCAGGATTGATCGTTTTCTGATCCCTGCAGCACATCTGGGTTTGGTGCTGTCATGTACAATTGGCATTATCACTATTTCTGATCATGTCCCAGTGTATTTTAATGATTAAGAGTAATGATACTGTGGTAGGTTCAAGGTACGAACAAGGTTATCCTTTATCCTCAAGGTTAACAAGTTTGTTGAATTTTTTGCTACTGAATTCAGGGCTTTTTTCAATATTGATTCAGGCTCAGCCAGTGACCCATCCATTCATCGGGAAACAGCTAAAGCCTCTGCAAGGGGGTTGGTTATTTTCTATTCAGCCATTAAGAAGTGGCAGATGGGTGAGCAGCAATGCTTGCTTGAGACGAATCTGGAAGTCGCTGAAAAGGCATACTTTGACAAGACATCACTGGTTAAACTGCAGAGGATCATAGAGTTTCCATCAATGCTGGACTCCATGCTCACATCAACAGCTAAGAGGGAGCTTACATTTGCAAGTCAAGGTCTGAGCATAGGGATAAGCCGGGCGAAGTACCTAGCATATCTTGCTAGGAAAAAGAATACCGCCTCCCCCCACCACTCCCCCAAAAGCCATTACTTCGATCAGTGAGGATATTGGAAATTTAACTTAGGATTCTAAAAGGATTAATGCAGCATTTTGGAAACTTTGGTATAATTCAGATAATGTGAAAGCTCTGAGAGTGATGGGTCAGGTTGGAGTCTTCTTTTAAGAATTTGGACCTTCAGGGAGTGACCCCTGAACAAGAGTCTCTCCTCACTGCCCCGTTGTCAGAGCAAGAGGTGCAGGTGCAGGAGGCTGTGAGGCAACTCCAGAATGGAAAGGAACTGGTTTCTGACAGGATTCCAGTGAGCTCTATACGAAATTTGTGAGTATATTGTCAGGGCCGATGCTTATTGTGTTTAATGACTCACATAGTCATGGCCTCCTCCCATCATCTCTAAGAGAGGCAAATGTCTCTCCGATTGTTAAAAGAGGGAAGACCCTGGAGGGCTGTGCTTCCAGTAGGCCGTTTTCACTCCTGATTGTTGATTTAAAAATCCTATCCAAGACTCTGGCAATAAGGCTCGAAACGATATCCTCCATCATGAAGGAGGACTAGACAGCATTCAAAAAAAGCTTGCAGATCGACAGATAATGTCAGGAGATTACTTCACATGATCCAAGTATGTCAACAGTGATCATAATGGGAATTGTTGATCTCCTTTGATGCAGAAAACACATTGACAGGGTTGAGTGGCCATATCTTTTTCATACTTTGAAGCTGTTTGGCCTGGGAAAGACCTTCACTAGGAAGGTGAAGGTTTTGTATAGTGATCCTCTTGCCACAGTCCTCGCCAATGGTTTACAGTGAAGCAATTTTAATATTTGTAGGGGCAGTCACCAGGGCTACCCTTTGTCACCATTGTTCTTCGCATTGGTGATCGAACCGCTGGTGGAGGTAATACATAGGGATCCCAATATAACTGCTCCAGAAGTGGAGACCAAGTCACATAAGATTGTGCTATATACAGATGATGTTCTTGTGTTCTTATCCAGCCCAACAGTCTCAGTGTCACACCTCATACAACACATCAATCTATTTGGTGGCTTCTCGAGTTTTAAGATCAATTTTGCAAAATCAGAGGCCATGCCATGGGTGGTCTTTGACGAGTACTTGATCCAGAGGGTGGATCTTGGTTCCTCTTTAGATAGTCACGTGATGGTTTCTCCACTTAGATATGTTCATTACTCCTGTTTATGATTGGCCATTTAAAGCCAATTTTGCCCATTTATTTGACAGAATCATGCAGGACCTTCATAAATGGGAGGCGCTTCCAATCTCTTGGTTCGGTCAGATAGCCCTCATTAAAATGAACATTCTGCCCCGCCTGTTGTATTGTTTGTGAATGCTACCTCTATCTTTTACTAAGCAAATATATTGCAAGCAGCCCCTAATCAAATTGACTAAATTGCAATTACATTACACACTGGGAGGAGTGGACCTCCCAGATATCAAAAACTGTCAGCTAAACTCGTTGTTATCGTTTGTGAATGATTGGGCCTGGGGGGACCCTCATTCACTTTGGTTGAACATCAAAGCATCTGAGGCAAGATGCCCCCTTATTAGCCAGCTGTTCTTTGACAAAATGAGAACAGTTAAGGAATATTGCCATAGCCTAACTGTCATCAATACTGTCAAGGTATGGAGGGCAATGCATCATGGTGAGGGCAATATTGCCAAAACATCATCTTGACACTCATAGTTAGTATGCTAGGATTTCAGCCAGGGATGATGGACTCTGGGTTTAAACTATGGGCAGCGAGGGACGTTCCTTGCCTTGGTGATTTACTTGAAGGGGACATATTGATGTCCATTGACCAGTTGGCTCAGAAATATGAATTGCCCAGGAGGGAACTCTTTCATTTCTTTCAAACTTTCAATTTCATTCAGAAAGAGACCACACTTCCAACTGATCCTTATAGGTCCGACATGGAGAAGAGGTTATTGAGTGCTGAAGGTATGTTGTCTGTTAATAGTGCTTATCATCTATTGGGAGAGGTACCCTTGTTCGAGACTGAACAGCTCTGTAAGGTATGGGAGAGGGAGTTGAATATTGAAATCTTTTCTGAAAAATGGGAGGATATCTGGTAAAAAGCAAGAAGGATCTTGATTTGGAACAGGACCCATGCCATACAATTGAAGATTCTCTACAGGAACCATTTGACTCTAGACAGGCTCACCAAATTTAAAGCAGGAGCATTTCCTATGTGTCCTAAATGCAAGTTGAGCATGGGCATGTTTACTCATTGTCTTTGGTCCTGCCACGGACTGCGGGCATACTGGACCACTGGGATAGGCTTTGGGGATGGAGATGGAGATGGTGTCTCTTTTCTTGGCTTTGTTAATTCACTCTCATTGGATATACACACACACAAAAAAAGGCTTTATCGGTATCTTCATTTTTTGTGCAAGAAAGAATATTCTATTGGAGTGGGTGTCAGAATGTGCCCTCAAACTGGCAGGCTGATATAAGTTAGTTATGGAGCACATCACCTTGGACTTTCTTATGAGTACGGTGCACCATAAAACTGAGAATTTCTATAAGACGTGGCAGACCTTTTTGGACAATCTGGGTACAGATTTGACTGCCATACCAGTAAGTGCCTTTGTACAGCCATGGCAATTCCATGTAATGAATCTGGTATCCAGATAAGAGGAGCTATGAACACATGAATATGTATAAACTTGTGCACTTGATGATCGAGGGCTATGGCTTTGTTTCACTGAGATGTGTTATGGTTATTTTCATTATTATTATTGTTGTTAAGATTTCCCTTTTTTTAACCTTAGTAATTATTTATTCATGTAATTGCAAGACTGAACTGAACTGCTCAGCTTGAGAGCGGATCACTCCCCTTTCATTAGACAGGTCACTTCTAAAACATGACCACTTTGGCCTGAAGTCTTATTTGTTTGACTGTAAACAAGTGGCCTCTCAAAATCATTTTCATCTCTGAACCAAACCAGAGGTGGTTTAGTGTGGGGTTGTGTGCCAAACTACCACTGCGTACCAATCTTTACACTGCTGAAGTTAGATGCCAACTCATGGACACCTCCTCTTATTGCCCCCTTGACTGTGACCCCACCTCCCACCACCAAACCATCATCTCCCAGACCATCCATAACCTCATCACCTCAGGAGATCTCCCATCCACCGCCTCCAACCTCACAGTCCCACAATCCCGCACTGCCTGTTTCTACCTCCTGCCCAAAATCCACAAGGCGACCCATTGTCTCAGCCTGCTCTTGCCTCACCGAACTCATCTCTGCATACCTTGACACTGTCCTGTCCCCCTTAGTCCAAGAACTCCCCACCTACATTCAGGATACCACCCACGCCCTCCACCTCCTCCATGATTTTCACTTCCCCAGCCCCCAATGCCTTACCTTCATGATGGACATCCAGTCCCTATACACTTCTTCCTCTCCTGCTGAACCAACCAGTACCCATCCACTGACACCCTCCTTTGTCTGAGTGAATCGGTCCTCACTCTTAACAACTTCTCCTTCCAATCCTCCCATTTCCTCTAAACCAAAGGAGTAGCCATGGGCACCCCACCCGCATGGGCCCCAACTATGCCTGCCTCTTCGTCGGATGTGAACAGTCCATCTTCCGCAGCTACACTGGCACCACCCCGCACCTTTTCCTCCGCTACATCGATGACTGTATCGGCGCTACCTCGTGCTCTCATGGAGGTTGAACAGTTCATCCACTTTACCAACACCTTCCATCCCGACCTCAAATTTACCTGGACCGTCTCAGACTCCTCCCTCCCCTTCCTAGACCTCTCCATTTCTATCTCTGGTGACTGACCCAACCCAAACATTTACAACAAACTGACCGACACCCACAGATACCTAGATGACACTCCTCCCACCCTGCCCCCTGTAAAAACACCATCCCATATTCCCAATTCTTTCGCCACCGCCACATCTGCCCCCTGGAGGACAAATTCCATTACCGAACAACGCAGATAGCTTCCTTCTTCAAAGACCGCAATTTCCCCTCCGATGTTGTCGACAATGCTCTCCACCTCATCTCCTCCACTTCCTGCATCTCCGCCTTTGAACCCCACCCCTCCAATCGCCACCAGGAAAGAACCCCACTGGTCCTCACCTTCCACCCCACCAACCTCCGGATACATCATATCATCCTCCGTCATTTCTGCCACCTCCAAACAGACCCAGCCACCAGAGGTATATTTCTCTCCCCACCCCTATCAACGTTCCGGAGAGACCAGTCCCTCCGCGACTCTCTCATTAGGCCTACACCCCCCACTAACCCAACCTCCACTTCCGGCACCTTCCCCTGCAACCGCAAGAAGTGCAAAATTTGTGCACACACCTCCTCCCTCACCTCCCTCCAAGGGCCCAATCTATCCTTCCATATCCATCGCAAATTCACCTGCACCTCCACGCACATCATTTACTGTATCCGCTGCACCCCATGTGCATTGGGGAGACAGGCCGCCTACTTGCAGAATGTTTCGGGGAACACCTCTGGGACACCAGCACCAACCAACCCAACTGCCCCGTGGCTGAACACTTTAACTCCCCCTCCCACTCTGCCAAGGACATGCAGGTCCTTGGCCTCCTCCATTGCCAGACTCTGGCCACACGACGCCTGGAGGAAGAGCGCCTCAACTTTCGCGTAGGAACCCTCCAACCACACAGGATGAATGTAGATTTCTCCAGCTTCCACATTTCCCCTCCCCCCACCTTAACTCAGTCCCAACCCCCAGATTCAGCACCACCCTCTTGACTGCAATCTTCTTCCTGACCTCTCCTGTCCCACCCCCGCTCCGTCCTATCACCCTCACCCTCACCTCCTTCCACCTATCGTATTCCCAGCATCCCTCCCCCAAATTCCCCCTCCCCCCCCACCCCAACCTTTTATCTCAGCCCACTTAGCACACCAGCCTCATTCCTGAAGAAGTGCTTATGTTGAAAATGTCGATTCTCCTGATCCTCAGATACTGCCTGATCTGCTGCACTTTTCCAGCACCACACTTTTCAACTCTGGTCTCCAGCATCTGCAGTCCTCACTTTCTCTTCATAATAAAATCCATACAAACATAGAGAATGTTGGAGAAACTCTGCGGTTCTGGCAGGAGCTGGGGAGAGAGAAACAAATTTAGTGTTTTGAGTTTGGTATGACTTGTCTTTGGACTATGTCTATCCAGTGAGAGGGTATAGAATTACTGATTTATGTGCTGGAAAAGAGAGGTTTCATGGTCTTTTCTCATGACAGTGACAATTGAAAAAGGGATTCAAGGGTTGCTGTCAATGTGGTCTCTCCACTGGAGAGACAGGATGCCAACTTGTGGAATGTTTCAAAGAACAACTCTGGGACACATGGACCAACCTCCCCCACCCCCTGTACCCCTCGTGGGGTAGATTGATTTGTGTGTCCCAGAGATGTACTCTGAAATATTCCACCAGTTGGCATCCTGTCTCCCCAATGTAGAGGAGATCACATTGAGAGCAACCCCACCGTCATGTAGCAGAAAACTTCAACTCCCCCTCCCACTCCGCCAAGAACATGCAAGTCTTGGACCTGTTCCTTGGCCAAATCCTAGACACCCAACCCCTGGAAGAAGAATACCTGATCTTCTGCCTTAGGGCCCTCCAACCACACTGTTGATTTCACCTGTTACCTTATCTCCCCTCCACCCCACCATATACCAGATCCAACCCTCCAACTTGGCACTGCTCTCTTGAACTGTCCTACTTGTCCATCTTCCTTCCCACCTATCTGGTCCACTCTCCACTCTGACCTATCATCATCATCACCCCCCACTTTCATCTAAATATCGCATTCCTAGCTGCCTTTTTCCCAGCTGCCCACCTGTCCTATTTATTCTCTCAGTCCCCTTCCACCTTATGCTCAAAATGTCAACTGTCCTGATCCTCAGATTCAGTCTCACTAGCTGTGCTTTTCCAGCACCACGCCTTTTGACTCTGATCTCCAGAATCTGCAGTTCTGACTTTCTCCTCACATTGTATTGTGTGTGGGTGGTCCTGTAGTATCAGGACATGAGTGTTTACTTCGACCTATGTTTACATCACAGGAAGTAGGGTAATGGATTCTCTAAGTACATGTTCATTTACAGGCCTGCTCTCTCTGAAATATTGTGCTCTGAGATAACAACAATAGTGTGCAAGAAATGCACCTTTCCAGGAGTGATAATCACAATGGAAACATTCCCCCCCAAAGTCCCATGTTTCCTTCCTTTGATTGTCTTGAGAATGGGCAGGGATCCAAATTCTGAGCTGTTGGGAATCCACAATGAGTAGAATTTCTTCCCTGGTTTGACTTGGTCCGAATGTTTACATGTTTGTGAAAGTCCTGCAGACATTTATTCGCCTACATTCATCAATCCAGTTCGCTCTGTGGTTCTGAGTGTTTCACTGTTTAGCACTTGGGTAAAATACCGACCTTGGGCCTCACAGTTCAATATGTCAGGACCATGCTTTTCACAATGCCAGTTCACCTTTTCCTCGGCCCAACATTGGTGGTGCTGACTGGTTCCTTCTTACTTTTTCCTATTCTTTCATCGGCTGTGGGCATCATTGACAAAGCCAGCATTTATTGTCCATCTCTAATTGCCTTTGAAATGAGTGACTTGTCGGATTATTTTAGAGGACAGTTAACATTTATCTGTGCTGTGGTGCTGAGTCACATGTTGGTTAGACCAGGTAAGGGTGGCAGTGTCCCTTCCCAAAAGGAAATAAGTGACCCACTCTTCCTATCTCTCTTTCCCATCCTCACTTTTCACCTCAGTCTCTACTTGCCCCATCCCCTCTCTTCCCATCGCTCTGCCCCCTCGAGTGATTGTGAGTGTCCTAAGTTCCTCCCTCTCTTCCATTCTTTGATTTTTTGCTGTTTCTGGAACGTTACTTATATCTCAAATCGTGAAGTCAAATGGAAAATATCTGTTCTATTTATTTGACATCTCCTTATCTTCCATTTTAATTTTTCATCCTCACTTTGTACAGAACGAACTCTCACTTTAACTTTTCTGTTCTAAATATTTGTAAAACTACATACTTTCTGCATTTTATATTTCTGGTTTGCTTTCTCCCACAGAGTAATTTTCTCATTTTCATTTGTCTTTTCATCATTTTTGCTTTTAAAAAATATGTTAACCAATCTTCTGACCTGTCACTTGTCCTTCCAGAATTACATGCTTTTTTTGTTTATATTTCATAGCACCTTTTACATTTTGAGTTAACCATGGGTTGTTGATCCATCCTTTGGAATTTTTCTTACACATTGAAATGTATCTGCTGAAAGATGTACATATTTGCAAAACGTTGCAGAAATAATATGTGTTTTTATGGAAATTGTGCAACATAATTTCATGGAAATTTATATATTAGTCAATATATCTAGATGCACATTCATTAATATTGAATTTACTGAAGCCAGAATGCTTGCTTCGATTATTTCATTTGTAGTTTGTATGTGAAGAAAGCTATGGTTATGATTTCAGGCAATTGCAACCTTCAGCTTCAGTTTCCTGTTTGAATCTTCCATGGTTGGAAAGAGAAATTGCACAAAAGAATTACTTGTTTCAATTTCGTCATTTCTCTGGTGGAATTAGTCTCTCATCAAACACCGACCGAGAGGAGCAAGGTATTTTTTATTCATTATGAATGTGGGATTTCTTGTATATCCTTAATTAGTGCATAAAAAGTGGTACTGAACTGCCTTCTGCCAGGATTTCCCAAGTCTGATACTCAATACCCTGACATATAAAGGAAAGTATACCAAATGCCTGCTTCACTATCTGCATCACAACTTTCAAGGAACTACAAACCTGCACTCTAAGGTCTCTTTATTCATCAACACTTCCCAGCACCTTACCATTAAGTGCATAGTCATGCCCTGATTTGTCTTCCCAAAATGTACCATCTCACATTTACCTAAAAAAACTCCATCTGCCACTCCTCAACCCATTGGCTCATCTGATCAAGTTCCCATTGTACTCTCTTTGCTGTCCACAATGCCTCCAATTTTGATGTCATCTGCAAACCTACTAACGTTACCACCTACATTCACATTTTATCATTTATGCACATGATGAAAAGCAGTGAACCCAGCACTGATCCTTGTGGCACTCCACTGGTCACAGGTCTCCAGGCTGAAAAGCAACCCTCCACCACCACCTTCTATCTTCTACCTTCAAGCCAGTCCTTTGTCCATTAGACTAGTTCTCCCTGCATTCCCTGTCATCTAAACTTGTCACCCAGTCTATCATGAGGAACCTTGTCAAATGCCTTACTAAAGTCCAGAAAGATCACATCCACCACTCTGCCCTCATCAATCCTATTCCTTACTTCTTCAATTCTGGTCTCACAGCGATAGAAACATCAAAGTGTTCAGAAAATTTTCCAAGGACTTTGCTAGGGTTGGAGGCTTTGAGTGGGAGGGTGAGGCTGAATAGGCTGTGGCTATTTTCCCTGGTGGTCTGGAGTCTGAGGGTGACTTTACAGAAGTTTATAAAATCATGCAGAACACAGATAGAGTGAATAGTCGTGGTAATTTTTCTGGG
The DNA here is from genome assembly GCF_020745735.1 of Hemiscyllium ocellatum. Taxonomy (NCBI): domain Eukaryota; kingdom Metazoa; phylum Chordata; class Chondrichthyes; order Orectolobiformes; family Hemiscylliidae; genus Hemiscyllium; species Hemiscyllium ocellatum. The sequence continues at coordinate 10,535,151 of NC_083435.1, forward strand.
GTAAAGGAGTCCAAAACGAGAGAGTATAGGTTTAAGGTGAAAGATGAAAGATTGCAAAGGATCCTGGCGGATTCAAGATGGTGAAAGGTCTGCTTTGCTGAGCTGTGCATCTCAACTCAGGCAAACTAACATCTTCATCCTCCCCACCTAAATTATTTTTATGGAAATCGGTGTTTAAATAGCTATAGAACCTTTACCAATTTTTACAAAGTTTGTTCTATTAAAGAAATATGACAAATTGTAAAGATTTGAATAAGTCCCAACACATGCGGAACTCACCCCCTCCAGTAGTCGTCAGAGTCATTTACCCATCAGGAACACCTGCAATTGCAGCAAGGTGGGCATGATCGGGTGTATTTCTTGTCTTTCAATACTAGGAGTAGGGGACAGGCCACACTTATTAGGAAGAACCTTCCATTAACGTTGCTTGATCAGATTAAAAATGTCTATGGGCTGTTTGTCATCCTTAAAGCCTCAATACATGGAGAAGAGTATGGTATTTTGAATGGTTATTGTCCCCCAGAGCATCCCCTTAAATATTTGACCAATGCATTCTCCAAACTGTTGGCTCTTGCGCCACGGCAGATTATTAAAGGGGGAGACTTTAATTGCCTTCTGGATCCCATGGTGGATTGAATGCTGAGAGTCCCCTCGATACCTTCTTTACAATCTAAGCAACAAGCAGACTTATACCTGGAATTGGGATTGGTGAATGTCTGGGAGTGTCTCCACCCCACATGTAGGGACATTACATTTTCTAATCTGCACAAGTGTCATACCAAGATTGATATTTTCCTAACCCCTGCATTATCCTTGGATTTGCTAACATCTTGTACAATTGAAATATTACTAGTTCTGAATGTGCTGCAGTATATTTAGAAGTTGAGGTTAAGGGCAATGTTACAGGCTTTCTGCACTGGTGAATGGATCCCTTTATACTTAAGGACAGTAACTTAATCGAATATTTCTTTAAGGTATTTTTAGCCACCAGTTTGGATATGGCCAATAATCCATCTATTCTTTGGGAGAATGCTGAGGCTTATGACTTGGGGGTAATTATTTCTTATTCTGCCAGTCAGAAATGACAGAAGGGGGAGCAGCAATGCCTGCTTGAGGCACGGCTAAAGACAGCAGGGAAGGTATATTTTGATCGGCCCTCAGTGGCTAAGCTGCATTGGGTTACAGCTCTTCAGTCCACTTTGAACTCCACGCTCACACAGACAGCAAGGAAAGAACTTTCATTTGCGAAATAAAGACTGTTTGAACATGGTGACAAGCCAGGCAGGTATCTAGTATATCTTGCCAGGAAAAGAAAAATGCCCCCAGTCAATTAGCTCAATTAGGGATGGTACTGGGATGGTTACTTGTGATTCTAAAAAGATCAATGCTGCATTTCAGAAATGCAGAAATTTATAAATTCGTTGTAAAATTTGCTAGAAAGACCATCAGGGCTAGGCGCCTTCCCACTCTGCATCGGCTTCACAGCCTGCTGTACCTCTTGCTCTGTTAAAGGGGAATTAAGGAAAGATACCTATTTGGAGGCAACACCTGGAAGAACATGTTCTTAAAGAAGGACTCCATCATAACCCTTACAACATTCAGACTGAAGGAATAAGCCTCCTGTAGGCCCATCTCACTTTTAAATTCTGATTTTAAAGTCCTGTCCAAGGCTCTTGCATTAAGAAACTGTACTGCCTTCCATTGTTAAAGATGTCCAGACTGGTTTTATAAAAGGCCATGGATCCACCAATAATGTCAGGAGGTTACTGAATATGAGTCAAGGGTGTCAGCACCAGTCAGTTCATGGATTAGTGATCTCCTTGGATGCAGAAAAGGCATTCAATTGGGTCAAGTGGCCAAATCTTTTTTATACCCTTGAGAAATTTGGTTTTGGGAAGGTTTTATTAGCTGGTGAGGGGACTCTATAGTGATCCTCCGGCAGTGGTTCTCACCAATGGTGTGAAATCTAGTAATTTTAATATCTGTAAGGGCAGTTGGCCAAGCTGTCCCCTCTCACCACTACTTTTAACATTGATGATTGAGCCAATGGCAGAGGCTATCTGTAGGGATCCTCATATAGCTGCCCTGAAGTAGGATCAAAATCACAAAAGATCAAGTTATATGCGGATGATGTTCTTGACTTTTTGTCGAATACAGTGGTCCCAGTACCCCATTTGATTCAATGTATCAATTCATTTGCCTCCTTCTTAGGTTATAAGATTAATTTCTCAAAACTGGAGACCATGCCTATGAGTGGGGCTCTAGGAGAATATCTGATGTACAGGGTGAATCACAGTTCCCATTTAAATGGTCACAGGGAGGTTTCTTTATTTCTGCAACTTTATTACTCCTGTCTTTGATCAGTTTTTCAGGCCAATTTTGCCCATTTGCTTGACATGATTAAGCAAGATCTTCTGCAATGCTTCCAATATCCTGGCTGGGTTGAGTGGTTCTCATTAAAATGAATGTCCTTCTCCATTTGCTCCATCCAGTACGAATGCTTTCCTTCATTCTTTCGGGGCAAACATTCCAGAGACTTAACAGTTGGTTTAGTTCCTTTATCTGGCACTGTAGGCAGCCTCTTATTAAACTGGCTAAATTCTACTTGCCCCAGGGGTTGGGGGAGTTGACTTCCCGATAATGAAAGATATCAACTAAGTTCTCTTTTATCTTTTGTTCATGACTAGGCTTGTGAGGATCTGACATCAATATGGCTAGATATTGAGGCCTTCCAGGCAAAATGTCCCCTCATTAGCCTGTTGTTCTTAAATAAATTGAAGACAGTTACAGAATATTGTTGTAATCCGATAATTATTAATACTGTCAAAGCATGGAGGGTAGCATATCCAAAGCGTCTTTTTTTACCCCATAGCTGGTATGCTGGGTTTTCAGCCAGGGATAATAGACCCCGTGTTTAAGCTTTGGGAAGCTTGTGGAATCTCCTATCTGGGTGATTTACGTGAAAGTGAAATAATGATGTCCTTTGACCAACAACCCATAAGTATGGTTGGCTAGCAGTGAACCTTTCCATTTTTTTTCAAGTCAGTGATTTTATTCAAAAAGTGACAGCACTTTTGACTGACTTCTACAGATCTGTCACAGAGGAGAGGGTGCTTCATGCTATAATACTCTCTCTGTTAGGACTGTTTATCACATGTTATGGTGTCATCTTTCAGGAGATGTTGAGTGGGTTCTGGGAGAGAGCTATGGGTTGAGATGTCTATGGAGACATGGGAGGACATTTGTGAAAACGCTAAAAAGATCTCAATCTGTGACAGGACCCTTGCCATGCAGGTAAAGATTCTGCACAGGGTCCAATTGGCCCCAGAGCCTCTCACAAAATTGAAGGTGGGAGTATCTGCCCTATGTCCTCAGTGTATAATAAGTATTGGTACTCTCATTCATTGTCTGTGGTCTTGCTTCAGGCAGGTATTGGAGTGCTGTGGCAGAAGTAATAGAGAGGTTCTTGGGGATCAAGTTAAGAGGGACCATATCTCCCTTCTCCTAGCTCTCCACAGTTTATCTTCTTTCGATGCTCATTCCGAAAAAAGAACTTCTTAATATTCTCACTTTTTGTGTAAGGAAAAGAATTGTGTGATGTGTTGGATCTCTGAAAACCCCACAGGTCTGTTGGTTTGCGGATACTAATTATGGAACATATTCCTTTGGATGTTCTTACGAATATGATATGCCAAAAAACTGAAAATTTGTTAAAGATATGGTGGCCCATTTTGGATGATTGGAATGTAGATTTATCTGCCATTTTAACTAGGGCTTTCATGTCTCCATGACAATCTGATTTGGTGAAATTTATACCCTTGAAGGAAGAGTTTCTAGTAATTTCACGTGTAATACTCAATGTTCTCAATGTTCGGGAGCTAATGTTTCATGGTGCTGAGCTGTTTTATTCATTTATTTATTGCATTCACTGATTTGTTCAGTTTGCACGAGTCGCATTGTGTTTTGTTTGCATTGTTGTTTCTTATTGGCTTTCTTTATTATATATATAGAGTAGTTTTTTTTTGTTGGTTTATTGTGGTTATACTTCTGTCAGTTTACAAACAAATCTACCTCTTTCAATAAAAATATCTATATAAAGAAAAGGGACCTAAAGTGCATGATTTAAAAAAAAATGTAATATACTGCCAGAGGAAGTGGTCGAGGCTGGTAAAATTACAAATTTAAAAGGCAATTGGATAGGTATATGAATAGCTGCAAATGTGTTGCTGGTCAAAGCACAGCAGGTTAGGCAGCATCTCAGGAATAGAGAATTCGACGTTTCGAGCATAAGCATATGAATAGAAAAGGTTGAGGAGTAATAGGCCAAATGTTGGCAAATGGGACAAGATTAATTTAGGATCTCTGGTTGGCATGGATGAGCTAGACCATAGGGTCTGTTTCTATGTTGAACGTCTCTATGACTCTTTGACTCTATAACTGAGATGAGGAGGAATGTCTTCAGCCAGAGGGTGTTAAATCTGTCAACCTCATTGTTGCAGAATGATGTGGAAACCAAGTCATTGGGTGTGTTTAAGACAGAGCTGGATAGTTTCTTGATTAGTAGAGGTACCAGGGTTATAGGGAGAGGGCAGGAGAACGGGGACTGAGAAATCTATCAGTCAAGATCAAATGGTGGAGTAAACCTGATTGGTGTATGACCCCATTCTGCTGCTGCATCTTATGGTCAGCAGAGGGGAAACCAGCAATTGGATATAGTAGTGACTGTCTTATATTTATAACCCCTAGTCGCCATCACAACTGATAACATGGTATACTGACCCTGTCACGCTCCTGAATAACCTAGTGAATGCCTCAAATAAGAAGATCAGTATTTGCATAGCGCCTGTATTGACATTTCAAAGCTTCTTACAGTCCATGAACTATTTCAGAATTCTATTCAATGTCACAATGTGGAACATAAGGCAGCCAATCTATACAGAGCTGGCTGCCATAAACAGCAATGTGAACACACCATCTAATCATTTGGATGTTGAATGGGGGATAAATATTGGCCATCGGATTTTGTTTATATTCACCCCTACACGAGGTTTGGATCAAAGTGCAGCATTCCCTCAGTACTACACTCAAGTGTCAGTCTGGGTTTTTATGGTCATGTCACATACTGTAAGCTCAGACCACCTACATTCTCCTCCAAATTATTAACATACAGGGTCTCAGCACAGATCACTGCACAACACCACTGGTCACAGATCTCCAGTCAGAAAAACACACTTTCATCACACTCATCAATCTTCTTTGTCACTTCCTCAAAAAACTCAATTAAGTGTGTCAGATGTCTGCTTTGCCATTTAATAAGATCATAGCTAATCTTATCATTCTCAAATTGACTTCTGGCCTAAACTCCATAACCTTTGATTCCCTTCCTCATTAAAAATCTGTCTAGCTGAGCCTTGTATATACTGAATGACCAAGCCTCAATCGCCCTCTGCAGCATCAAGTTCCACACAAACACTGAGAATGCTGGAGAAACCCAGCAGGTCTGGCAGCAGCTGAGGTGCGAGTAATGTTTCAAATTCAGTATGACTCTTGTTGAGAGCTGTTTGTGTCAGTCCAGTGGGAGGGTGTAGAAAAGTGTTGATTTATGTGATGGGTTAGAGAGGCTTCACAGTCCTTTTCTCACCACAGAGGCACAGCCCTGCAATGTAAAAGGGAATTCAAGAAGATACCATGGAGTCCTTGATTGGTAGTGGGGACGTTAATGCCTCAGCCTACTTGAAACCTATTTCATCAACCCTTTGTAATGATCTGGAAGAATTTGCATTTCACTGCCAATCACAAGGTTTCCCACAAAATTAAAAACAAAATGCTCAAGAAACTGGAGTAATGTCACTGGACCTAAAATGTTGTCTCTTCTTGCTCTCCACTCAAGCTGCCAGATTGCTGATTCTCACCAGTAATTTCTGTTTTTGTAGCACACCTTGACAGTGAAAATTGAAGCTTGTAGCACACCTAGTGTTCAACAAACAAAGAATTGCAAATGCTGGAAATCTGAAACAAAACGGAAATTGATGGAAAAACTGCTTTCTCGACACAGATGCTGCCAGACCTGCTGAGTTCCAGTGTTCCTGGAACAGACCAACACAGAACATTACTGTAAAACTAACCTCATCTCAAACATCCTCATTCACTGTCACCCAGTCAAATTCATCTTCATGTTATCACTGGCATTTCATTCCATGGGCTTCAATTATACTTCTAAATCTTTCATGTGACAATTTCTCAAAAGTCTTTTCCAGTTCAGGATCAAATTCCCTCTGATTCCTAATTGTGTCTTCATTCGAAAGCTCAATCAATTCAGTTAAACATGTTTTGAATAACCCCACATTGGCTTTCCTCAATTATCCAGAATTGCTTAACTGTTGAACATTATACTTCCAATTTCCCACCATTGAGGTTAATGTCACTGACCTGTTGCTGCAGCTTTACGCTTATGCTTTATTTTAAGAAACTGAATCACTTACAATATTACAAAATTGAATGCAAGTTTGACTGTAAAAACAATATTGCAGGGCAGGAGAGGAAAAGGGACTGGACTTGGACCAGCTGAATACTCTATCCAGGCACCTTTACAGCTTCATGATCTGAAATAAGTGGACGTTCCCACTGCCCACCACATGATAATTTCCAGATAACACCAATATAGGTGGTATTGAAGACAGTGAGGAAAGTTCTCAGAAATTGCAGTAGGACTTTGATCAGCTGGGGAAGTGGGCCAAGAAGTGGAAAATGGAGTTTAATGGAGATATGTCTGAGGTCCTGCAACTTGGAAAGTCAAATTAAGATGGGCATTTCATAATGAATGTTAGGGCCTTAAGGGACTTGGAGTTCATGTACACGGTTCTCTGAAAGGGGAGTCACATGGAGACAGGACAATGATGAAGGCTTTTGGCACATTGGCCTTCATCAGTCAGAGCACTGAGTACAGAGGTTGGGAAGTTATGTTGCAGTTGTGTAGGACATTGGTAAGGCTGCACTTGGAGTATTGGGTTCAGTTTTGATCACCTTGCTGTAGGAAGGATGTTATTAAACAGTAAAGAGTGCAGAAGGATGTTACCTGTACTTAAGTGACTGATTTATAGGGAAAGGTTGGACAAGCGAGAACTTTTTTCTTTAGAGTGGAGGAGACTAAGGGGGGAATCTTACAGAAGTGAATAAGATCATGAGAGGCATGGATAGGGTGAATGCACTCAGTCTTTTACCCAGGGTTGCAGACTCAAAGAAGAGAAGACATCAGTTTCCAGTTAGAGGGGAAAGAATAAAAGGGCAACATTTTTACACAGAGGGTGGATTGCATCCAGAATAAGCAGGCAGCTGAATTGGTTCAGACGGGCACACTAACAATATTTCAAAGAAATTTGGAGAAATACATGGATAGAAAAGTTTAGAAGGATATGGGGTAAGTGCAGGGAAATGAGGTGAGTGTGGATTTACCGTTTGGTTGGCATGGACCCGTTTGGGTTGAAGGGCCTGTCTCTGTGCTGCAGGGCTCTTTCAATCTCTGAAGCTAAGACCCTAAATAAGGGAGCAATGACTGAAGGTCAAGAATAAACATGGGATCATTTCCAGGTAACTAACACTCCATTGACTCAAAACAGTGAATTTTAAAACAATGCAGATGAAGTTGGAATGTGAGGTATAAGGATACATATTCTGCAGAAATTTACAAATAAAATGACAACAGCTTTACTCTGTTGGATTTATTGATGAAGTAATTTTCTTTAGAAACCTTGCTTCCACTCGAGAGAATCACAGATATTGATTTGATTGAAGAAACTATTTTCAAATTTGAGACGGCATTCCAATATAAATTATAACTACATAAACATAAACATTGACAAAATCTGAATTGGTTCCGTGCACAGAGTGCTAGCGTAAGGATTTTTATCAAACAGATATTTTTATTGGAGTGACTTAAGGATTATTTCACAGGAGATAATGATGAGAGAGCAATAACACAGGGATAAGTGATAACTGTGACTCCACCTACATTGCAGTTTGTACCAGCTGAACGGTTTCAAACACGGTTAAATATTATCTGATCATGACATAAATGATCAATTCACCCATCACTTTCAAGTCTGAGGTTTTCAAATTTTCCAATTTTATGAAAGAGCAGTAAGTAATATTCTGGGCAATAGTTACAAACCTGAGCAAAACAAGACCAGTTTCTCCATGTTATTAAATCATGTGTGTGATATACATTACTGACACATGGCTAAAGTCGAATGAAGATCAGTCTGACATTTTTATTTTTACTGAGCCCAGTCCCCCTGGAAAGACTCCACTGACCCTGCAGTGAAATGATTTGGTGTCCCCCCTGGAAAGACCCCACTGAGCCCAGTCTGAGACCCACTGACTGATTCATCTCCAACACCGTCATGTAGCGCCACCTCCCACCTGTGGAGCAACATTACAGGCAGGAAGGTTCCCGGGTTCCTGCAGCTCACAGCTCATTCTACCCAGTCAGTCCCTCTCTACAATTGAGCTTCTATTTGTTTCTTCTCTCCCCCAGACTGAGACTGAACCCCATCAGTTTACAGCTGGCAGGAGGCAGGGGGACGGGGTGAAATTTAATGGATGGATCTGTCAGTGCCCTTGCATCCTGCAGATTGTCAGCGGGGTGGAGTTTTTCCCGTCGTCATTCCCTCCCGGACTGAAGATGGGAAAGATCCTCTCAGTGAAAGTGTGGGTGAAAGTGTGGAGATGGGACATGGTGTCCGCATTGTAAAATGACACCTGTCCACCCTCATAGTCCAGGAAAACTCCAATCTTCTGGGGATTCTCACTTGGGGAGAGGGGAGTCAGAGAGGGGGAGGTGGAGGCAAAATAACCACACCCAGGAAACAGCCTCACAATCCAGAATCCAGTCTCCGGGCTCGGGGTGATCCTCCCTTTCCTCTTCACAGACTCTCGGACCACTCCCAGAATCCACCGGGTCTTCTCCCCCACGTCCACCTCCCAGTAATGTCTCCCTGATGTGAATACCTCTGATCCTAGGACACAGAACCAGAAATCAAATCTCTCCGGGGAGTCAGGGAGCGGCTGCTCTGTGTCACCGAGTCTCACACTGGTCCGGTCCTCAGACAGGATGAGCTGGGGATGCGCTGTGTTCGGATCCAGAGTCAGAGAGGCAGGAGCTGAGGGAGAAATCAAATAACACCGTCAGAGAGAGAGAGAGAGAGGGAGAGAGGAAGCAGGTAGTGAGGGGTTGACCGATAGAATGGGTGGGAGTGGAGGGGAGGTAAGGTGAATCTGGAAAAGGGGAGCTTGAAGGAGGGGAGGGACAGGGAAAGGGGAGTGAATGGGTCTGGTGTGGGGGGAGGCAAGAGTGAGGAGATAGGAGTTTGTGGAGTGAGAGAATGGGGGATAGTGTGATGTGAGGGGGACGGGAGTCTTCACAAGCAAGAATTTTATGAACGAGCATCACTTAAACAAAGAAAACCTGCAGAATTGCAATTTACGGAGTGATCTGGGTGTTCTCTTGCTTGAGTCAGAAAATGTTAGTCTGCAGGAACAGTGATTAATTAAGAGGGTTAATGGGAGGTTAACCTTTATGTTGCGAGGAGTTGAACAGTCCTGTAAAACTTTTATCTCAAGGTTATGGGGAGAATGAGAGAGTCGACTTCTTTAGTCATAGAGTCAAAAAAAAGTGAAGCTGTCATCGTCCCAGAGTCTGTTCTCTGATCCAAGAGAGAGTGAGAAAGCTAGTGTTGAGTTTATTGTCAGTGGCAGTATCCCTCATTGAAGGGGCATGAATGAGAAGGTAGGATCTTCACAGTGATAGGAATTGAACCTGCACTGTCACTCTATATCACACACCAACTGTCCAGCCTACTGAGCTAACCAACCAACATTGGTAATACAGTATCAAATGAGCCCCTTCGGCCCGTTGTCATCAAGAGCCTCTCAACATCTACCCCATTGCCCAGCAACGAGGGAACTTGGGGAAATAAACAGTGATGTCTTGAAAAAAGTTCATCGTACAGAAGAGGATGTGCTGTGAAGGCCTTCAATTGTACAAAGCTAGTTAAATCCGCAGGACCCGAACAGGTGTTTCCCAGAAACTAGGGAAGCTTGGGAAGAGACTGCTGGACCCCTTACTGACATATTTGTATTATCAACAGCTCCTGGTGAGGTGCCAAAACTGAAATTGGCTAATTTGGTGCCATTATTTAAAAAAAGCTGTGAGGAAAACCACAGGAACGATAGATGAATGAGCTTTACATCAGTGGTAAGTAAGTTATTGGAGAGGGTGGGACAGGGTTAATATGCAATTGGAAAGGCAAGGACTTATTAGGAATAGTCAACACGGCTTTGTAAGTGGGGAATTGTGTCTTGATTGAGTTTTTTGAAGAGGTAACGAAAAAGATTGATGAAGACAGAGTGCTGGATGTTCTTGATATTGATTTCAGAAAAGTTTTCAACAAGGTCCACATTGTAGACTGATTGGAGAGGTCAGATCACATGGGATCCAGGGAGAGTTGCCAATTCAGTAAAAAAAATTGGCTTGAAGGTAGGAGACAGAGGGTGATACCAGAGGGTTGCTTTCCTGACTGTAGGCCTGACCAGCGGTGTGTCACAAGGATTGGTGCTGGGTCCCACTGCTTCTGGTAATGTATTTGGGTGCAAACATAGGTGGCAGGGTTGGTAAGTTGGCAGGTGACACAAAAATATCGTCTGGTGAACAGTAAAGAAGATTATCTCAGATGGCAACAGGACCTTGATCAGATGGGCCAATGGGTCGAGGAGTGGCAGATGGAGTTTAATTTAGATAAATGTGAGGTGTTGCATTTTTATCGGGCAGACCAGGCCATAATAATACAGTTGATGGTGGAGCCTTAGGGAAGCCTGGTGGTGCAGGTACATAGTTCCTTGGGATGGAGTTGCAGGTGGACAGGGTGGTGAAGAGAGAGTATGACATGCTTGCCTTCACTGGTTGGAGCGTTCGGTGTTGGAGTTGGGGTGTCATAGAGTCATAGAGATATACAGCACGGAAGCAGACCCTTCAGTCCAACTCATCCATGCCGACCAGATAACCCAACCCAATCGAGTCCCACTTGCCATGTTATGGCTGTGCGGCACATTGGAGTGTGGTTCTGGTCACCCTTCTATGGGGTAAGTATGTTGTGAGGCTTGAGAATGTCAGAAAGGGTATTTGCAGGGGTGTGCTGGGACTGAAGGGTTTGAGTTATATGGAGTGACTGAATAAGCTGGGGCTTTTTTTCCCTGGAATGTCTGAGGCTGAGCGGTGACCTGATAGAGGTTCATAAAATGACAAGAGGCGTGGATAGGGTGAACAGCCAACATATTTTCTCCAGGGTAGGTAACTCCACAGCTAGAGGGCATAGGTTTACGGTGAGATTGAAATGATTTAAAAAGAACCCAAGGGGAAAATGTTTCATGCAGACAGTGGTGGGTATATGGAATGAAATGCCAGAGGATGTGGTGGAGGTGGGTTTAATTATACGTTAAAACATCTGGATAGGCACATGAAAAGCAAGGGTTGAGAGGGATATAGACTAAATGCTGGCAAATGGAACGAGGTCAGTTTGGGATCAGTGTAGACTCATTGGATGGAAGAATTTGTTTCCATCCTGTGTGACTCTGTGACTCCATCTGAAAAACTTCCAAATGCTGCAAAGATTTCTGTCTCCTTTCAGGCAGTGAGTTGCTGATGCCAACCAGCATCTGGGGGAAAAATGTTATCCTAATTCCCCTCGAAAACCCCTGTTCCTTCTCTTAATCTACGCACCTGATATTGCCCATTCCATTGAAGGGAAAAGTACCCTCCTGTCTACCAAATCTGCAAACCCCATAACTTTCTACATCTACATCAGGCTCCCCCCTCAGCCTTCTCTGCTTCAATGAAAACATCTTCAGCCGATCAAGTCTGTCTTCAGAGGTGAAACACTCCAGGCCAGGCAACATCTTGGTGAATCTCAGCTGTTCCAGTCCTGCCCTGTCTCCTGTTGGATTTTCTACACATTGCCTCAAAAAGATCACAGGGAGACATTTTAAGAATTCTGTCCTGTCTAAGCCCTTCAGAATCTGCCTGTCCCAGTTCATCCTGGGGAATCTGAATTCCCCTGATGTAACTAATAAGCAATTTTATTATTTGCACTTTTCTGAGATTTGCTACATATCAGTATTTAATCTGTCTCTGACTGTGGTGGATCTACAGCACATTCCCAACAATGTAATTTCCAATGTTAATGAAGTTCTCCCCATGTGGCCTCGACAGAGTGGAAAAAGAGATGCTGTTCTTCCAGTTTGTCACCTCTTCAAATATCTCAATCATGTCAGTGAATCAAGGTTTCCCATGCACAAAGCCATGAGGGCTATCCCTAATCTGTCCTTGACTTTCCGAATGCATGTAAATCTTGTCCCATAGAATCCCCTGTAACAACTTACCCACCAGTGACGTCAGATTCCACAGTCACCTGGTTTTTCATTACAGTCTTTCTTAAATAATGGCACAACATTAAGAATCATCCGGTTTTGCCTCATCTCACCCTTGGCTATTGATGATACAAATATCTCAGCAACGGGCCCAGCAATTTCTTCCTTAGCTTCCCACAAATTTCTGGGATGAACTTGATCATGTTCTGGGGACTTTATCTACCTAAATGCATTTTAAGACCTGCAGCACCTCCTCTCCTGTCATATGGACTCTGCAAGACATTAATATTTCTTTCTCCAAGTTCTGTGTCCTTCTCCACAGTAAATTACTGTTGAATGTTAAAATCCCAGACCATTACAAACCTATTAATCTGATAGATATCTGAGATCTCCCGACATGTTGCTTCTCAATTTCCCACTGACTATTTGAAGGCCTATACTACAACTGCAATGGGATAGTCATCCTTTTCTTATTTCTTATTACACCCACATAATTTTCCTGGACTGTCTCCCAGGAATATCATAGAACATAGAACAGTACAGGCATTTCAGCCCACAATGTTGTGCTGAGCATTTATCTTAATCTAAGATCAACCTAACTGACACACCCCTCAATTTACTGCTGTCCAGGTGCTTGTCCAGCAGTCGCTTCAATGTCCCTAATATCTCTGCCTCTACTACCACCACTGCCAGTGCATTCCACAGACCCACTACTCTCTGCGTAAATAACCTACCTTTGACATCTCCCCTACACCTTCCTCCAATCACCGTAAAATTGTGGCAGCCATTTCTGCCTGGGGAAAAGTCTCTGGCTGTCTACTCTATCTGTGCCTCTCGTTACATTGTACACCTCTATGAAGTCACCTCTCTTCCTTCTTCAGTGTGAAAAGCTCGAGCTCACTTAATCTCTCTTCATAAACAAACCATCCAATTCAGGCAGCATCCTGGTAAATCTCCTCTGCACCCTATCTCAAGCATCCATATCAGTCCTGCAATGAGGCGACCAGAACTGGACACATTATTCCAAGTGTGATCTAACCAGGGTTTTACAGAGCTGCAGCAAACCTCGCAGCTCTTAAATACAATCCCCCTGTTAATGAAAGCCAAAATATCATGTGCTTTCTTAACAACCCGATCAACTTGGGTGGCAACTTTGAGGGGTCTATGTACATGTTCCTGTTCCTCCACACTGCCAAGAATCCCACCTTTAACCCTGTATTTCACATTCAAATTCAACCTTCCAAAATGAACCACTTCACATTTATCCAGGTTGAACTCCATATGCCACTTCTCAACCCAGCTCTGCATTCTGTCCATGTCTTGTTGTTGCCTGCAACAGCCCTTGACACTACCTACAATACCACTGACCTTTATATCATCAGCAAACTTACTAACTTACACTTGCACTTCTTCATCCTAGTCATTTATAAAAACTACAAACAGCAGAGAGCCATGAAAAAATCCCTGTGTGACTCCACTGGTCACCGACCTCCAGGTGGAATACTTTCGATCTTCTACCCTCGCTGTCTTCTTTTGACCAGCCAATTCTGTATCCAGACAGCCAGATTTGCCTGTATTCCATTCCTTCTAACTTACTGAATGACCCTACAGTGGGACACCTTCTCAAATGCCTTACTAAAATCCATATACATCACATTCACTGTTTGACCTTCATCACCTTGTCTCGTCCCATCCTCAAAGAACTCAATAAGGTTTTTGGGGCATTACCAGCCACTGAGAAAGCATGCTGACTACCTTTAATCAAACTATGTTTTTCCAAATAGTCCTAATTGTCAGAATGCTTTCCAGTACCTTGCTTAACAAAGATGTAAGACTGACTGGTCTGTAACTCCCAGAGGTTTCCCTATTCCCTTTCTTGAACAGATGAACAACATTCACCTGCCTCCCTCCAATCAGCCGGTACTACTCTCATTCAGAGTGAGGATGCAAAGATCATCGCCAGAGGTGCAGCAATCTCATTCCTCGCATCCTGTAGTAAACTTGGATAAATCTGGTCTGACCCAGGGACTTATCTATCTTGATGCTTCCCAGAATTTTCACCATATCCACTTCCTTAATATCCATCTGTTCAAGCCTATTAACCTGGTCCATGGTGTTCTCACTATCAACAAGGTCCCTCTGTCTAGTGAATACTGAAGCAAAATACTCATTTAGGGTCTCCCCTGCCTCTTCAGAGTCCAGTCACAAGCTCCCGCCTTGATCGGCACTCCCCTCTCTCTGATCGTTCTCTTATTCTTCACTAAGTGCAGAACGCCTTTGGGTTTTCCCTAATCCTTCCAACCAAGGCTTTTCCGTGCCCTCCTAGCCCTCCGCAGTCCACTTTTGAGTTCTTTCCTCGCTACCCTGTAATCCTCTAAAGTTGTGACAAATCTTTGCTTCCTCAACCTTAAGTAAGCTTCCTTCTTCCTTTTGATGAGGAGCCCCACTGCTCTTATCATCCAACGCTCCTCCACCTTACCATTCCTTGCAGTCTCAGTGGGACAAAATTATCCAACACTCACAACAAGTGCTTCTTACACAGCCTCCACGTTTCTGTTGTACCTTTTCCCATAGAAGGATTAATTTACCTTCCCAGCAGCCACCTTGTCCTTGGTCTCACCGCTGTCCTTGGTCTCACCGCTCCCACTGCTGCTGCAAGACTATCCTCCCTAAGTACAGGCCTAATGTTGTCCTTAACTAAACGTGCCACTCCCCTCCGTATTGCTTCCCTTTCCATCTTTACTGTAACATCTGTACCCCAGTAAATTAAGCTGCCAGTCCTATCCTTCACTCCACCATGTTTCATCGCTAAAAACTATGATATCCCAGTCGAATGTTCCCGACCATGTCCCAGGTGCATCTGCCTTAGCTGTCAGGCCTCTTGCATTAAAATTAATGCAATTTAATTTCTCAGTCTTACCTCATTCTCTGCCATTCTCCTGCCTACCTTGAATATTTAATTGCTCCCTTTATCTACTACACCAGCTTCAGTCTTATTTCTGTTCTCACTATCTCTTTGTGTCCCATCAACACACCCTCGCCCGCTATGAGTTTAAACCCTCCCAAGTCGCACTAGCAAATCTCCTCACCAGGATGTTGGTCCCCTTTTAATACAGGTGCAATCCATCCTTCTTATACTGCTCACTTCTACCCCAGAAAAGATTCCAAAGGTTCAAAAATGGAAATCCTTGCTCCTTACACCAGCTCCTTGTCCACATATGAATCTGCCCTATCCTCCTATTCCTACTGTCACTACCACATGGTACCAGGAGTAATCCAGATAGTACTACCCTCAAAGGCCTACTTTTTAATCTCTTGCATCATTATTAGAAATAATACAAAGTATAAATTCCCTTGGCGTCACTGGACGTTTCCACCACAAGCAATATAATCAAAACTGGTGACTTTCTTATCATCCCAACACTGTTCCTGTGACCACACAGTTCCCAGATTGATTTTCTCATTTCCTACATTACAACAGGCAATATTCCACAAAAATACTTCAATGGTTCGGAAGCTGTTTGGGTTGTACTGTGGGCAGGGGGATGATATTTGAACACCATTTGATTTACCGTACTTATCTCTGTAATGTTTTTTCATTACCAAGGGTTGAGTTAATTATTCATCTGGCGATTCATTGCTTCATTGATTTCCATTTCCCCCGTATTCCTAACATCCCAATACACACCCTTTCCTGACCTAGAAGTGATAGCAATTTTACAGTCACGTGTACATCTTACAGAACCACCCATCATCTTCTCACACTCCAAACACTTGGAAAACTGATCAAAAACATTGCACTGAGCAAAGAAAAAAAAAACAAAGAAAATTTACAATCCAAAACAGACCCTTCGGCCCTCCAAGCCTGAGCCGATTCACATCCACTGGCCAATTCCTAAGCATCTGTGTCCCTCTGCTTCCCACGTATTCAAGCATTTGTCCAGTCTCACCTTAAATGAATCTACCATGCCTGTCTCTACTACCTCTGCTGGCAATGCGTTCCAGACACCTACCACCCTCTGTGTAAAGTACTTGTCACGTATATCCCTCTTCAAATTTTCATCTCTCACCTTGAACGCGTGACCTCTCGTTATTGAATCCCTCATCCTGGGAAAAAGCTTATCTCTACCCTGTCTATGCCCTTCATGATTTTGTAGACCTCAATCAGGTCCCTCCTCATTCTCCCTTTTTCTGATGAAAACAATCCGAACCTACTCAACCTCTATTCATAGCTAGCAGCTTCCATACCAGGCAACATGCTCATAAACCCTCTCTGCACCCTCTCCAAACCGTCCACATCCTTTTGGTAATGTGACAATCAGAACTGTATACAGTATTCTAAATGCAGCCAAACCAAAGTCTTGTACAATTTTAACA
Organism: Hemiscyllium ocellatum; assembly: GCF_020745735.1. Taxonomy (NCBI): domain Eukaryota; kingdom Metazoa; phylum Chordata; class Chondrichthyes; order Orectolobiformes; family Hemiscylliidae; genus Hemiscyllium; species Hemiscyllium ocellatum. The sequence continues at coordinate 10,551,948 of NC_083435.1, forward strand.
TGACTTGCCAGTTCTTATACTCAATACCCCATCCGATGAAGCAAGCATACCATATACCTTCTTGACCACTCTATCTACCTGTGCAGCCACCTTCAGGGTACAATGGACCTGAACTCCCAGATCTCTCTGCTCATCAACTTTTCCCAAGGTTCTTCCGTTTACAATAGTTTGCTCTAGAATTCGACCTTCCAAAATGCATCAGCTCTCATCTGCCTGGATTGAACTCCACCTGCCACTTCTCTGCCCAACTCTCCAGTCTATCTGTATTCTCCTGTATACTTTGACAGCCCCGTGTGCTTTCTGCTACTCCATCAATCTTCGTGTAATCTGCAAACTCACTGATCAGAACAACAATGCCTCAGAATCAGAACCCTCAGACTGCATTGGCCCTTTGTTCGAATTCATGGAGCAGCAAGTAGGTTCAATGAGATTACTCACAATATCGACCCCATGGCTGCCTTACAGCACCCAGGAGCTAAGTTCAGTTCCAGCCTCAGGGGACTATTCGTGTGATGTTTGACTGTTCTCCCATGTCTGCATGACTTTTCTCCCACAATCCAAAGATATGCAGTTTTTGTCTACAGGTGTCCAGGGATGTGCAGGCTACGTGGATGAGCCTGGGGAAATGTGGACTTACAGAGATATAGTGGGGGTTGAGTCTGGGTGGGAAGCTGTTCAGAAGATCATTGTGGATTCGATGGGCTGAATGGCTTGCTTCAACATTGGAGGGATTCTATAATTCTATCAGCCTCACTATCTGCAAATTGCCTTTTCATGCTCTCTTATGGAAGTTTACAAGCATTTCTATCTTGTTTAACATGTGACTATGTTAAACCGATAGGTATTTATCAGGCTCAGCAAGTCTGGCAGCATCCATGGAGAGAAATCAGAGTTAATGTACAGGATCGAGTGACCCTTCCTCAGAACTGATGTCAGTAGAAAAATGTTGGTTTATATACAGAAGATAGGGTAGCGGGGAGTGGAGAAGAAGTGAATATAAGTTGGGGACAGAGCCCAAAGAGAGAGAAGAGCAGTTAGTCAGACAAAGGACTGGATAATGATATGGTTTGGAGGGTGAATAGCTGTTAATGGACCCTGTAAATAGATCACAATGGGTGGTGTGTAATAGCAGACTCTGTAATAACAAGTGGTCAGACTGGTGAGTCCTGATGAATGATCCTGACCCAAAATGTCGACTTTCCTGCTCCTCCAACACCATCAGACCTGCTGTGCTTTTCCAGCTCTACATTCTATCCACTCTGACTTCCAGCATCTGCAGTGCTTACTTTCTTCAAGTCTGTGATAACAAAGTCTTTCTGTGTGGGTTGGTGTACGTACATGGGAGAGCTCAGGCCTTAAAGTTGTTGAAATCATATTGAATCCGGAAGGCTGTAGTGTCCCCATGCGGAAAATGGGGTGTTGTTCTTCCCACCTGCACTGAGTTTTGTTGGAATATTGTAGCAGGGCTGAGACAGAGATGTTGGCCAGTGAACGGGTGGTGGGTTAAACTGGCAGGCAACTGGAAGGTCAGGGTGGGTTTTTTTTTTGCAGAAAAAACACAATACAAGTGTTCTGTAAAGTGATCACACAGTCTTTTCTTTGTTTCCCCAATGTGAAGACCACATTGTGAGCAGGGAATGCAGCAGACAAGATTGTGTGGAGTGCAAGTAAACTGCTGCTTCAGCTGGAAGGTACATTAGAGCCCTTGCTGACTGAGGAGGGAGGAGGTAAATGGACAGATGTTACACCTCCTGCATTGCAGGGGAATCTGCCATGAGGCTGTTGGAGGCATGTCGGGAGAAACCAAGATGTCCCAAAGGCACTGACCCTTTGGTAGGCTGACAATGGAGGGCAGCTGTATGTTGTCTGGTGGTGGCATCTCACTAGAGATGATGGAAGTGGTGGCTGATGATCTTCTGGCTATGGATGCTGATGGGATGGTAGGTAAGGACAAGGGTAACACTATCACTGTTGCAGGAGGAAAGAGAGGGGGTGAGGGTTGTAATACAGGAGATGGCTTGGACCCAGTTGAGAGCTCTAACAACAAAAGTGCTGAGAAATCCTTGGGTGAAGAAGAAGGTGTACATTTTGAAGGCTCCCTTATTGGCACCATTGGAACAAATACGATGGAGACATAGGGACTGGGAGAATGGGGTGGAGTCTTTATAGGAAGCATGGTGCAAGGACGTATAGTCCAGGTAACTGTGGGAGTCAGTGGGATGATAATGGGTATTGGTGGTCAGTGTATCCTCAGAAATGGAAACAGAGATTTGAGGAATGGAGGAGTCAGAGATGGACCAGGTGAAGGTGAGAGCACACTGGGAGTGAAATCAAAAAACATTTTGAATTCCTGACGAGAAAGGGAAGCAGCACTGATGATGTCAGCGATATATCAGAGGAAGAGATCTGGGTGAGGGCCAGAATAGGAATAGAGCAGGAATGTTCCACATACCCCACAAAGAAACAGGCACAACCAGTGCCCATGCAGGTACCCATGGTCACCCCCTGACCTAAGGAAAATGAGGGGAGTTAAAAGTGAATTTGTTCAGAGTGAGGATGAGCTCGGCCGAGCGGAGGGGGAATGGGGATGGTTCTGGCCTTCAGGGAAAAATGGAGAGCCCTGAGACCATCCTGGTGGGGGCTGGAGGTGAGATGGAGATGGCGATGAGGGGATAGCTGGAGAGTGCAAACTGGAAATTCTGAAGTTGGCATTAAGCGTCCAAGGAATCACAAATATGTGGAGACTGACTGGACCACGTAGAAAAGACTGAGTCAAGGTCAGAACTGATGAGTTCTGCGTGGCAGGAACAGGCAGAAGCATTGAGTTTGTTTGTGAATTTTGGGAAGGAAATAGAAGTGAGCTGTGTGGGGTTGGTGGACTGTCAGCTTGGAGTCAGTGCTCTCAGATCCAACCCTGACTTTGTTATGAAGCCTGCTGATCACTTCCTCTTGACCATGGATGTGCAAATCGCTCTACATCTCCAACCCCCACCAGTATGGTCTCAGGACTCTCCACTTCTTCCTGGAACAAAGGTCTGATCTATCTCCACCACCCACCATCGTCCTTCACTTGGCCAAGCTCATCCTCACACTGAACAACTTCTCTTTTAACTCCCTTCATTTTCTTCAGGTCAGAGGGGTGGCCATGGGTACCTACATGGGCCCTAGTAATTCATGTCTCTTTGTGGGGTATGTGGAACATTCTTGATCCAGTCTATGCCAGCCCACAGCCACAACTCTTTCTCTGGTATATAGATGATAACATTAGTGTTGCCTCCTTCTCTTGTCTGGAATTAGAAAAGGTTATCAATTCCAACTTCCACCCCACTCTTACCGTTCCCTTCCTCAACATCCTTGTTTCCATTTCTGGGAATAGACTGGCCACCAATATCCATTACAAACCCACTGACTCCCATAGCTACCTGGACTATACATCCTCACACCCTGCTTCCTGTAAAGACTCCATTCCATTCTCCCAGTTCTTCCATCTCCATCACATTTGGTCGGATGATGCCAACATTGACAAGGGAGCCTCTGAGATGTCCACTTTCTTGCTCAGTCAAGGATTCCCTGGCACTGATTTTGACAGGGCCTCTAACTGGTCCCAACCCATCTCCCACACTTCCACCCTCATCTGCTCTTCCCTCCCACAACAGCCACAGGCTTTCCTTTGTTCTTACCTCACATCGCAACAGCATCCACATCTCGAGGATCGTTAGCTACAATTTCTACCACATCCAGCAAGATGACACTACCAGACACATAGTCCGCTCCCCTCCCTTATCCACCTTCTGCAGGGACCATTCCCTCTGGGACACCCTGGTGCACTGGTCCTTCACTCCCAACACCCACTCAAAGCTCGATGGCATCTTCCCCTCAAACTACTGAAGGAATAATACCTGCCAATTTACTTCCTCCCATCTCAGTATCCAAAACCCCAAACATACCTTCCAGGTGAAGAAATACTTCACCTGCACTTCCCACAATCTAGTCTACTGCATTCACTGATCACAATGTGGTCTCCTCCACCTTGGGGAAACAAAGCAGAGACTGGGTGACCACTTTGATAAACATCTACTTTCTGCCCGCAAAAAAACCCTGAGCTTCCAGTTACCTGCCACTTTAACACACAACCCTGTTCCCTGGCCAACATCTCTGTCTCAGGCTTGCTGAAGTGCTCATTTTCTGCTTGTGGACCCTGCAGATATCTGAAATTAGTATTGAGTTCAATAATTTTTGGGTATGAGTTCTCCCATGTCCTAGCGCCTCCACCTAACACACCAGGCCTTACTTTCACATAGTCTGACATTACAGACGACCTAATGTTGGCCACTAATAGTCTCCGTTAATAGCTATGCACCTTGCTACCCAGATCATTATCCACTCCTTTGTCTGTCTAACTGCTCTTCTCTCTTTTTGGGTTCTATCCCCATCTATTGTTTACTCCTTACTCCCTCCCCTCCACCCTATCCTCTGCATATAAACCAACTTTTCCAAGCTAGCATCAGTTCTGAGGAAAGGTCGATCAATCCAAAATGTTAACTCTGATTTCTCTCCACAGATGCTGCCAGACCCGCTGAGCTTTTCAAGCAACTTCTGTTTTTGTGTCTCCACAATCCCCATCAGGTAGGTGCCTGTTAACACTGGTTCTTTTATGTTTCCACATGTCTTCCTCTTTATTATGATAAAAACTGTTCCTCCAATGTCAATTCAGATGGACCCACCTCAGTCTCCTTTAGAAATCCTGTTCTCATGATCTATTCCCCTGGTTAGACAGAACCCTTCACTGTTCTGACACACAGAGCTGATGGCTTCAGACACTTGTCCAAATGAACCTATAGAAACTACAATGTTTCCAGGGATAGTCTCCCAGAATTAACAACTAGCGATGTGAAAATATAAACAGGGGCCATAGAGCCCCTGCACAACTGCACTTATCATCAGGAAAATGAATACACATGTTTACCTGGATAAATGATGTGTATTGTTTCTGTCCTGACTGTGCATAGTAAAGGGCAAGTGAACTGTCTGAGAGATAGAGAGGCACCAGCAGCTGTAAGTGGGTTCTGCTCCTCAGTAATCCTGTAAGTATTAAACAGATGACATTATAAATTATGCTTTGTTAGAATATTTATGAAATGATTTAAATATTCAAGTTTTCGACATTGTTCATGTATGAGTCAATGAGCTAGAAAATGAAATGTTCATCTTATTTTAAAACTGATCCAAAAATAGATTATAAGATTAGATTCCCTACAGTGTGGAAACAGGCCCTTCGGCCCAACCAGTCCACACCGACCCTCTGAAGAGTAACTCACCCAGACCCATTTCCCTCTGACTAATGCACCTAACACTATGGGCAATTTCACGTGGCCAATTCACCTGACTGCACACCTTTGGACTGTGGGAGGTAACCAGAGCACATCCACGCAGAGAATATGCAAACTTCACACAGACAGCCACCTGAGGCTAGAATCGAACCTAGGAACCTAATGCTGTGAGGCAACTGTGCTAGCCACTGAGCTACCATGTCGCCACCTAGACAAGAGCAAGGATTGGAAACCCCCAGGTCCAGAGAAAGGCACATGTCCTTATCACAGATCAGTGACAGAGACATCACACACCATGGAGATTATCAACATTCCCTCCATCCCCTTGCTGTATTATGAACAGAGCTTTTAGAACAGCAACAAAAAAACTGAAACATCTAAAAACCTCATGACCAACTGTGTTATACATGTTTCCCACAACCCCCTGAGAATCCTGCTCCTCTACTTCCAGTCTCTGACCATCTCTGATTTTAGCTCTGACTTTCAGCTGCCCAGACCTTCAGCTCTGGAATTCCCTCCCTGAACCTTTCCATCTCTCTATTCCTCTCTCCTCCTTTAATATGCACTAAATCCTGCATCAATCATCTGTGTTAATATCTCAGTGACTCATTACTATAATTTCCAATGATTATCTGAAATGCCGCAGAACATGACGTTATACTAAATAAAGTTGTTTTATCAATTTTGCATATATTGTACACTTTATAAAGGCTACGTTGCGAGTTAGTGTTGTAATATGAGAAACAAAAATGATTCCCCCTTTAAACTCTGACTGTCTCCGGTTGGTCAGGAGCCATGCAGGGACAGGGATGGCCATTCCCTGGCAACATGGGCCCTTTGTCTCTCCCAGGGTCAGGGGGAAGGTCACAGTCACACAAAGAGCCCAAATCAGGGCAGTGATCCCTTCCAGCCTGAGAACCAGGTTGGATTATTTACAGGCATCTTGTCATTGTTAACAACATCGTAGAAGTGTTTTATACAAGCATGTTTCAAGTCTGTAACTTGCTTCTTATTACAAAAACACTCAGGTGTGAATTATAACCTGAGTAACTGTCATCCGATGAATGACACTTTAAACCGACGACAATAACCAGGAAATAACCCCATAATAACCCATCCCTGAGTTACTGAGCAAACTGGGCAGAGTTTCAGTAAAGAGCATGTCCTACCTTCTCTTCCGACAAGCTTCCTCCTGAAAGAAATGAATCACAGTGAGGATGGCAGTAACAGATTTCAGGAGGAGACAGACAGGCTGCTGAAAAGAACCGACACAACACGATACATTTTGGAAGGAAGATTGAGGAGAGGATAAAATAAACTGGAACTGACCATCAGTCCCGCTCACAAAGTGACTCTCACACTCCGACTGTCCCAGACACAACCACACACTCTCCACATGGAACTGGATTACAATGGGAGTTCCAGGAGATTATTAAACTTGGGGAACACGGAGATAATAACTAAACAACTAAAAACATCACAACGCATTCGCGGGAGAATGGCAGTATTCCCAACAATCTGCAGACACTATGGCAGCGCTTACAAAAAGAACAGAAATTACTGGAAAGTCTCAGCAGGTTTGGACGGATCAGTGGAGAGAAATCAGAGTGAGCGTTTCGGGAGCAGTGACCCTTCTACAGAGACAACAGCAGAAGCTTCCGGACAGTCACAAGATCAGTTCAGTATTTTTTACATTAAATTCCATATTATTTTTACAGTTGTCATCATGTCCGGAATCTATCAGCAATAACCTGCAACCTCACCGTCAGAAATATCAGCTCGTCTTTTTGTTCCATTTGTTTCTGCAACTTTGAGAGTTCCTCCTCAATAGAATTTAAATTCTCCTGAATCTCTCGAAGGTTTTTCTCCATTGGTTCTACAATCCTCTCCTCTTCTTCCCTGAGATCTCTGAGTAAACGCTGCTCTTTCTCAGTGAGAATCTGGTGCATTTTAGTGAACTCGGATGTGATGTGGGTCTGCAGACTGCTCGCCTGTTCCTACCAAATGAAATGTGAAACCTCATTAATGTCCCGCGATAAAGGGAACTAAACTAACCGAGATCCCAGAGAATCAGCACAGGGAGAGCTCACCCTCACTTCGGAAATCTTCCGTTTCTGGGTCAGTTCGGTTTGTAGAACCGCCGATTTCTTCTCTGTGAGAGAATCTAAGGAAGATTTCAGTTGATCCTGGAATTGGAGAATACCGATGAGGTTAGATTCCCGCTAGTGTGGAAACAGGCCCTTCAGCCCAACAAGTCCACACCAACCCTCCGAAGAGCAACCCACACAGACCCATCTCCCCACATTTACCCCTGACGAACGCACCTAAAGCTGTGGGCAATTTAGCACGGGCAGTTCACCAGACCTGCACAGGTTTTGGATTGTGGGAGGAAACCCCTCCAGACAGCTACCCCAGCCGGGAATCGAACCGAGTCCCTGGTGCTGTCAGGCAGCAGGGCTGACCGCTGAGCCACTGTGCCACCCAAATTAAACTGGTACCGGGTTCGCCCCTGAAAATGTGACAAAACCTTTCAAAACTATTTCCGAGATCAATAACCTTTCAGGAAAGCAATTGTGATTGAGTTACTGTCTCTGTCCCCTGCTCCAGTCATCTCAGTGATGGGAACTGATTGATAGAAATCTCGATGACAAAATACAATGTTTACCTTGTAGATTTCAACAGCCTCATTGATCGGCAGGAAGCGGTGCTCTCTGTGTTCCCGCGAATCTCTACAAATCAGACAGATCAATTTATTGTCAATTTCACAAAACAGCTTCAGATCTTCCTGATGTACCTCACAGTGAGGTTTACTTTCCTTCTCTGTCGGATCCAGCTTTAATTTTCGAGCTTTCTCGGCCAGATTCGCTAAGGCCCGATTTACCCTGAGGTTTCTTTCCGGAAACACCTCTCTACATTCCGGGCAGGAGTTCATCTCCTTCTTTTCCCAACTCTGGGTGATACAGGAGCGGCAGAAGTTGTGTCCACACTCCAGTATAACCGGCTCAGTGAAGAAATCCAGACAAATGGGACAAACTGTCTCCTCGGTCCAACTCTCTCCCTGCTGTCTGGAAGCCATGTTCACCCTCAGTACTTCCTGTTTCAAACCGCTTTCAGTTTCAATGTTCCGGCGCTGGTGAACACGTTCAGTTCAGCGTTTCCCCGAGGAATTTCACTGCAATACTCAGAGACTGATTACAGGAAATCGGAACGGGTCCCGGCTATTCAACCCCCACCATTCAACATGATTCTGTCTGATCGATTACTCCAGTGCCCTTTACCCGCCCGATTCCACTCACCCTGAATGCCGTTGGTAATCAGAAATCTGTGACCTCCATCCTTCTACTGTAGAGAATTACAAAGATTCACCACCATCCAAGGGAATTCAAAATTCTCCTCATGTCAGACGGTAGTGAGAGCCGCCTTATGTTTAAATTGGGCCCTGGTTCAGGAATTTCCAGCCCGGGGGGAATATCTGACCTGAAGCAGCACTGTCCACCTCTTTAAGCATTTTGTAAATTTTAGCTTGATCGCCTAATTTTTCAAAACTGTGAGCAATACAGGCTCCGTTTGTCCAGTTTCTCGTCACTGCACACAGTCCCGCCATCCCGGGAATAAGTCTGCTGTCCCTGGACGGCAATGCTATTGTTCCTCCGATATGGAGAGCAAATATACACACAGTCCTGCAGATGCAGGCTAAATGAGCTCCTATTCAACTGAAGCAAGTCTTCCCTGCTCCTGTACTCAGATCCCCGAGCAATGAAGGCTCACTCTCATTACTTTAGCCTTCCTCACACCTTGCTGCACCTGCTGATTACCTTTCAGTGATTTAGTGACAAGGGCACCGAGGTCCCACTGTCCACCTGCACTCTTCAACCTCATCCTTCAGAAAATACCCTGCAAATCTTTTCTCCACATAGTTTCACGTTTCTCCACATTATGATCCATCCAGGATGTTCTTGCCCATTCATGAAGCCTGACAATTCCTCCTGGAGCTGGTTTACATCTTCCTCACGACACACCTGAGCATTGTCCTCCCCACAAATCTGTAAAGATTACATTTGGCCCCCAGCTTCTATTCACTGATATATTTTGTGGACAGCTGGGGCCCAAATACTAATCCTTGCAGTTCATGCCAGTCACAGCCTGTCACCGCAGGAATGTCCCAGTCACTCCTCCTCTCTGTGTCCCTATGTTCACCAGTCATTAATCCATACCTGTACCTTATCATAAACAAGCTTTATTCTGTTGACATATTTATAAGGAGAGGAAAAATGTTGTAGTTTAAAGTTTGTGAGAAGATTTGTTGCTCGGGTGCTCGTTGTTGTGGTTCTGTTCGCCGAGCTGGGAGTTTTTGTTGCAAACGTTTCGGCCCCTTTCTCGGTGACATCTTCAGTGCTTGGGAGCCTCCTGTGAAGCGCTTCTGTGCTGATTCCTCCGGCATTTATACTGGTTTGAATCTGCCGCTTCCGGTTGTCAGTTGCTGTCGGCTGCAATGGCCGGTATATAGGGTCTAGGTCGATGTGTCTGTTGATAGAATTCATGGATGAGTGCCATGCTTCTAGGAATTCCCTGGCTGTTCTCTGTTTGGTCTGCCCTATAATAGTGGTGTTGTCCCAATCGAATTCATGTTGTTTGTCATCTGAGTGTATGGCTCCTAGGGATAGCTGGTCGAGTCGTTTCGTGGCTAGTTGGTGTTCATGGATGCGGGTTGTTAGCTGTCTTCCTGTTTGTCCTATGTAGTGTTTTGTGCAGTCCTTGCATGGGATTTTGTACACTACGTTGGTTTGCTCCTGCTGGGTATCAGGTCCTTTATCCTGGTGAGTTGTTGTCTGAGAGTGGCTGTTGGTTTGTGTGCTGTTATGAGTCCTAATGGTCACAGCAGTCTGGCTGTCAGTTCAGACATGCTCCTGATGTATGGGAGTGTGGCCAGTCACCTGAACCACAAAAAGAGAGGAAGAAGAACACCTATACAAGGTATTCAACAAAAACGGATACCCGCGCAATTTCATCAACAGATGCCTCAGGGAAAGACAACGAAATGAGGACATGCGACAACCCAAAGGACTGGCCACACTCCCATACATCAGGAGCATTTCTGAACTGACAGCCAGACTAGTGCGACCACTAGGACTCATAACAGCACACAAACCAACAGCCACTCTCAGACAACAACTCACCAGGACAAAGGACCCGATACCCAGCAGGAGCAAACCAACGTAGTGTACAAAATCCCATGCAAGGACTGCACAAAACACTACATAGGACAAACAGGAAGACAGCTAACAACCCGCATCCATGAACACCAACTAGCCACAAAACGACTCGACCAGCTATCCCTAGTAGCCATACACTCAGATGACAAACAACATGAATTCGATTGGGACAACACCACTATTATAGGGCAGGCCAAACAGAGAACAGCCAAGGAATTCCTAGAAGCATGGCACTCATCCATGAATTCTATCAACAGACACATCGACCTAGACCCTATATACCGACCACTGCAGCGGACAGCAACTGACAACCGGAAGTGGCAGATTCAAACCAGTATAAATGCCGGAGGAATCAGCACAGAAGCGCTTCACAGGAGGCTCCCAAGCACTGAAGATGTCACCTAGAAAGGGGACGAAACGTTTGCAACAAAAACTCCCAGCTCGGCAAACAGAACCACAACAATGTTGTAGTTTTTAAAGAGAAACAGAGTTAAATGTGGAAGGAGAATTGACTCCGGGCTGGGAGGGTGAAGGTATCTGTGATGCTGACACAAGGGACGGGATAGGATTACAGACAGAGAGGGAAGTAGGTAGAGGTGAGGAGTGGGAATCACTCTGCCTCACACTATAGTACAGACTGAACTCATGGCCAGTGACAATCCTCTGGTGAAATCCAGTGTAAGACGGTCATTCCAGGCATTTGATTTTTCAGTATATTGCATTTATTTAGCATTTTATTTATTTATTTATCTAAATGTATTTATTTAGAGTACATTTCTCTAAATGTACTCTGTGATGGAGGGAATATGTCAGGTACCTGGGGCCCAGTGAGCAGAGAAGCTGCCTTGTCCCCTCTCAGTCCCGCACGCAGGCTCCGTCTGGATTATTGTCCAGGCCTCGATGCCCCTGACCTGACTCAGAGGGAAGAGCGCTCCCACTGAACCACAACTAACACCCCCCACTGGAGCCAAGGCAGTTTCCCACCTGATTATGGAATGTTCCTTTCCAGAGGAAGTCTGGAGAGATGAGCCAGTGGATTTCATATCAATGCTGTGAGCTACCATACACCTCCATAAGACAGGCCTCTGTGTTCAATAGATCATTCCCACCAACACTCGCTCAAAATGAAAGGAAATCAGCTGATTGTAAAAGGCCTTACAATGGATCCTTCCTTCAAAACTTGGAAGAATTTCTTTCCAGAGGGTAATGAGATTGTAGACCTCTGCCAAATGGAGTGGTTAACCTGGAAAGTATGTTGGATGTGAAGCTGCAATACTGATGAGCACATGAGATTGAAAGCCTGGTTGGCAAATTGGCTGTGAGACAGGGGACCGCGAGGGGGTGGGAGGGAATAGACAAGTTTCCTCTCTTCATACACTTCCCTCATTTCCCTTCTCCCTGTCCCAAATCCTGTAAAGGTCCCTGTCTGTCTGTCTGTCTGTCCTGTTGAGTCTGATTCCATCCAGTCACATGGTCACTCAGAGTCATAGAGATGTACAGCATGGAAACAGACCTTTGGTCCAACCCGTCCATGCCGACCAGATATCCCAACCCAGTCCAGTCCCACCTGCCAGTACTAGACCCATATCCCTCCAAACCCTTCCAATTGATATATATATACCCATCCAAATGCCTTTTAAATGTTGCTATTGTACCAGCCTCCACCACTTCCTCTGGCAGCTCATCAGCAGCTTTGTTTCAAAAACACCAAGAGCTCAGAATGAGCCAGGGGGATGCTGTGACACTCTGCAGCTGCTTTTTATTTCACCTGTGCCCTGTCAGTAGGAATCTCTGTTATTGTCAGTTTCTGATCATGTAAACTCCTCACCTCAATGCACCTGTGAACTTGGCCCACTATCTGGACTATTGTCTATCACACTGAAATATTTACACTTACTTACTTGTTAATTCTTCAGTAATTTTATCTCCTTGTAGGATTGATTTATATTTCTCTTCTTTTGATCACTCTATTGATTAATGATGTAGATGGTACGCTACATAGCCAGAAAAAAGTGAGAGAAAAAGTGTAAGGTCTGAAAGTGAATAAATCACATGGACCAAATCGGCTACGCACAACAGTTCTGAAAGAGATAGTTGAAGAGATAGTGGAAACTTCAATAGAGTCATAGAGATGTTCAGCACAGAAACAGACCCTTCTGGCTTACCCATCCATGCCTACCAGGTATCCTAACCTAATCTAATCTAGTCTTTTAAATGTTATAATTGTACCAGCCTCCACCACTTCCTCTGGCAGCTCATCCCATATCTGCACCACCCTTTGCTTGAAAAAATTGTTCCTTAGGTCCCTTTCTGATCTTTCCCATCTCACCCTAAACCTATGTCCTCCAGTTCTAGACTCACCCACCCCATGGAAAAGATTGTTTATTTACTTTATCTATGCCACTCATGATTTTATCAACTTCTATAAGATCACCCCTCAGCCTCTGATGTTCGAGAGAAAATAGCCCCAGCCTATTCAGCCTCTCCCTATAGCTCAAACCCTCCAACCCTGGCATCATCCTTGTAAATATACTCTGAACCCTTTCAAGTTTCAAAACATCCTTCTGATAGGAGAGAAACCAGAAATGCACACAATATTCCAAAAGTGGCCAAAGCAATGTTCTATACAGCTGCAATAATACATCCAACTCCTTTACTCAATGCTCTAACCAATAAAGGAAAGCATACCAAATGCCTTCTTCAGTGTCTTATCTACCTGCGACTCCACTTTCAAGGACCTGTGAATCTGCATTCCAAGGTCTGTTTATTCATCAACACTCTATTTCTGATGAAGAGCTTTTGCCTGAAACGTCGATTTTCCTGCTCCTCGGATGCTGCCTGACGTGCTTTTTTGAAGGCTGGGGAGTCCAAACGTAGAGGGCATAGTTTTAAGGTGAGATGGGAAAGATTGAAATGGGACCTAAGGGGCAGCATTTTTTTAAAAATGTGAAATAAACTGCCAGAGGAAGTGGTGGATGTTGAAAAATTGTAACAGTTAAAAGGCACCTGGGTAGGAATATGAAGAGAAAGAGTTGAGCGGGATATCGGTCAAATGCTAGCAAATGAGACTAGATTAATTTAGGATATCTGCTTGGCATGTATGGGTTGGACTATAGGGTCTGTTCCTATGCTGAACATCTCTATGATTCTTTCACTCTATAACTAATGTGAGGCAGAATTTCTTCAGCTAGAAGGTGTTTAATCTGTCAAATTCATTGTTGCAAAATGATGTGGAGACCAAGTCATTGAGTGCATTAAAGACAGAGATAGAGAGGTTCTTGATTAGCAAAGGGACCAGGATTACAGGGAGAAGGCTGGAGAATGGGGATTGAGAAATGTATCAGCCATGATCAAATGGTGGAGCAAACACAATTCATGTATGACCTCATTCTGCTTCAGTACCCTATGGTCTTATAACATGGTCAGCAGACGCGAAACCAACAATTGGATACATTAGTGACTGTTTTATATTTAGAATCCCTAGACACCCATGAAATATATCAGCCACGACCAAGTGGTGGTGCAAACCTGACTGGTGTATGACATCATCATGCCCATGTACCTTATGGTCTTACAATATGGTCAACAGAGGGGAAGCCGGATTCAATATATGTATAACCCCGAGTCACCTTCAGAAGTGATAATCTGGTATTCTGATCCTGTCAAGTTCCTGAATGACCTATTGAATGCCTCAATTAAAATTACTGTTTTTCACAAAGTGCTTTTCTTGCCATCTCAAAGCTTCATCCAGCCCATGAAGTATTTCAGAATTGTATTCAATGTTAGAACATGGAACATAAAGCACCCAGTCTGTGCAGAGCAATCTCCCATGAACATCAATGTAAACAGGTAATCTAATCATTGTGATGTTGAATGAGGAATAAATATTGGCTGTGGGATTTTTTAATATTCACCGCCCACATGGGGTTTGGATCAAACTGTTCTTGACCAGAGTGCAGTTCCAATCCTGCAGCATTCCCTCAGTACTGCACTCGAGTGTCATTCTGGGTTGTTATGATCATGTCACACACAGCAAGCTCAGGCCACCTATATTCTCTCTAAAATGATTAATACATGGGGTCTCATCACAGCTCACTGCACAAAACCACTTGGCACAGATCTCCAGTCAGAAAAACACCCTCCCACCATAGATCCCATGTGGCACCTCCTACTGTATCAGCCAGCCATGAGGGACATTGTTAAAGGCCTTGCTAACATCCATTTATGCAAAATTAACAACTCAACATTCATCAGTCTTCTTTGTCAATTCCTCAAAAAACTCAATGAAGTTTATCAGATGTGACCTCTCCTCTGCTTTGCCATTTAATAAGATCGTTCCCAACTTCACTTTCCAGCCTTAACTACATAACCTTTGATTTCCTTCCTCATGACAAATCTGTCCATTTAAGCATTGTATATATTAAATGACACAGCCTCAACAGCCCTCTGCAGCATCAAATTCTACACAAACACTGAGAATGCTGGAGAAACTCAGCAGGTCTGGCAGCAGCTGAGGAGGAGTGAGAAATGTTTCAAATCCAGTATGACTCATGTTCAGATCTGTTTCTGTCTGTCCAGTGGGAGGGTGTAGAAAAGTGTTGATTTATGCAATGGTTGGAGAGGTTTCACAGTCCTTTCCTCACCACAGAGGCACATCCCTGCAATGTAAAAGGGAATTCAAGAAGATAACATGGCGTCCTTGGTCAGCAGTGAGGAAGCTAATGCCTCAGCCAACTGGAAACCTAATTCATCAACCCTTGAAATGATCTGGAAGAATCTGCATTTCACTGCCAATCACAAGGTTTCCCACAAAAACAAAAATTGCTCGAGAAACTGGAGCAGTGTCACTGAATCTAAATGTCGTCTCTTCTTTCTCTCCACTCAAGCTGCCAGATTGCTGGTGAGGATCAGCAATTTCTGTTTTTGTAGCAGTGAAAACTGAAGTTTGTAGCACACCTAATGTTCAACAAACAAAGAATTGCAAATGCTGGAAATCTGAAATTAAACAGAAATTGATGGAGAATCTGCTTTCTCTGCACAGATGCTGCTACACCTGCCGAGTTTCAGTGTTCCTGGAATGGACTGATACAGAACATCATCTCAAAAATCCTCATTCACTGCCACCCAATCAAATTCGTCTTCATGTTATCACTGGCATTTCATTCCATGGGCTTCAATTATACTTCTGAATCTTTTATGTGACAATTTGTCAAAAGACTTTTCAAGTCCAGGATCAAATTCCCTCTAAATCCTAATTGTGTCTTCAGTCAAAAGCTCAATAAATTCATTAAACAAGACTTGCTTTGAATAAATCAACACTGGCTTTTCTCGATTATCTAGAATTGCTTCACTGTGTTAAATATTATCCTTAAAATTTCCCACCACCGAGATTAATCTCACTGCCCTGTAACTAACACTCCATTGACTCAAACCAGTGAATTATAAAATAATGCAAAATGAAGTTGGTATGCAAGGTATAAGGATACATATTCTGGAGAAATTTACAAATTCTTTCCCCCAGACTGAGACTGACCCCCATCAGTTTACAGCTGGCAGGAGGCAGGGGGACAGGGTGAAATTATGGGATGGATCTGTCATTTTCCCTTAATCCCGCAGATTGTCAGCGGGGTGGAGTTTTTCCCGCCGCCATTCCCTCCCAGATTGAAGATGGGAAAGAGCCTCTCAGTGAAAGTGTGGGTGAAAGTGTGGAGATGGGACATGGTGTCTGCATTGTAAAATGACACCTGTCCACCCTCATAGTCCAGGAAAACCCCGATCTTCCGGGGATTCCCACTCGGGGAGAGGGGGGTGTCAGAAGGTGAATTGGCGGCAAAATAACCACATCCATGTCCAAGCCACATAATCCAGAATCCAGTCTCGGGGTTCAGTCCGATCCCCTCCTTTCCTCTTCACAGACTCTCGGGCCACTCCCAGAAACCACTGAGTCTTCTCCCCCACCTCCACCTCCCAGCAATGTCTCCCTGATGTGAAATCCCTCTGATCCCAGGACACGGAGCCAGGAATCAAATCACTCCGGGGAGTCAGGGAGCGACTGCCGTTTGTCTCCAAGTCTCACACTGGTCTGGTCCTCAGACAGGATGAGCTGGGGGTGCGCTGTGTTCAGATCCAGAGTCAGACAGGCTGGAGCTGGGGGAGAGATCAAATAACACCGTCAGAGAGAGGGAGGGAGAGGCCAGGGAGAGTGGGGGGAGCAGAAAGTGAAGGTTGGAAAGATAGTGGGGGAATGGGAGTGGAGGGGGAGATAAGGAGAGTGTGGAAAAGAGGAATTTGAAGAAGGCAATGGTCATGGAAAGGGGAGTGAGTGAGGGAGAGTGCAGTGAGTGGTGAGAGTGGAGGAAGGATGAGTAAAGTGGAGGGCTTGGAGGGAAGAGTGGTGAGGGAAATGAGGAAGTGCACAGGAAGAACAGGAGGGCGGGGAAGGTTAAAGAGAGGGCAAGAGCGAGGAGATGTAGGATAGAGGGTGAACAGTGAGGAGAGGTGGGAGAGAGAGAGAGGAGGGCAGAGTGAAGGGGTGGTATGAGACAGAAAAGTGTGGAGAATGAGGAGGAGCTTAAAGAGAAGTGAGCAATGGGACATTCGAGTGCTTGGGTGAGAGTGATGGGAAGGGGTAAGTTGAGGGAGTGGGAGAGATAGAGCAAGTTGGAGAGTGCAGCGTCATCTGGGGAGCGGGGGAAGTGGGGAAAAAAAGTGGGAATTGTGGTGATGGGAAGTGTGATGGTCGTGGCACAGGTTAGAATGTGCTGGGGAGGCTAAACTGAAGCAGAAGGTGAGGGGAGAGCGAGGGGCAGATAGTGTAGCAGAAGCAGAGGGAGAAGAAGACTAGGGATTGGGGAGGGAGAGCGAGAGCAAGTGGGTATGGGATAATATAGGGGAGTGTCAGATGGTGGGGGCCAGGAAAGGGAGGAGAGAGTGATGAGCAGAGTGAGGGGTACAGGAGAGATGGGGGAGAGTGAAGGGGTTAGTGAGAGTAAACAGTATGGACAGGGTGGGGTGAGGGAGAGGAGAGACTGAGAGTGAGGGATGGGGAATGGACTGGAATGTGAGATGGCTAGGTCCAGAAGGAAGACATAACTGAGGAGGGGAGAGTGAGGGTGATGGAAGGAGAAAGGAAGAGTGAGAGGAAGGGAGAATGGGAAACTGATGGGCAAAAGAGAACAGGGGAGGGGGCAATAACAAGATGGAGGGAACATGAGCCTGAGGGAAATGGAAATTGGGGAGGAAGGGACAGTAAGTGGAAGGCAGATGAATGCGAGAAGAAGGGGAAAGTGAGATAATGTGAGTGGGGTGGGAATGGGGATAGTGATGGAAGGCAGGAATGATGGGCAACAAGGGAGTGGGGAGATGGGGAGATGGAGGGAGGGTATAGTGAGGTCGCATTTGTAAGGGAGGGTTTAGGGAAGTAGGAGGAGATCATCATGAAAAAAGGGAGGAAATGAGGGGAGGTTTTTAACCTCAGGGCAGGGGATGGGAGACTGAAGGGATGGGGGAAGAAATGAAAATGGGAATGACTGTAAGCTGAGTGAGGATGTGGGAGAAGATGTGGAGGTTTTGTGAGGGAAGGGGACAGTTTGAGATGGGGTGAGGAGAGTGAATAACAGTGTAGAATGGGACGGTGAGGACAGGAGGACTGCAAAATAAGTGGACATTTGATGGGAGAGTGAATGGGAGGGTTGAGATATGGAGATATGATGAGTGAGGGGAAGAGAGAAAGGGAGGTGAGAGTGAGGAGGAAGGGATGGCTGAGCTGGATGGAAGAATTACAGGTTCCTTTTGGCCTTGAGAGGGTGAGTGAATGGGAAAGGAAAGTGAGTGCCAGGGAATGAGGGGGATATACTGTATGAGGGGGAGGGGAGGGTTGAGTACCGTATATGGAAATGAGAGAGAACAAAATAAGGACTTGTGAGAATTCTGGAGGTGAATGCATTGGAGGATGAGGTGGAGTTTGTGGGGAAGAGGAGAGTCAAGATGAGGGGAGTGTAGGATGGGGGTTTAAAAGGAAGGAGAGAGTTGGGTCTCGGAAGTTGAGGAAGTCTGTGGAATGTGAAGGAGGTGAGTGAATTTGAGGTTGAGTTGGAGGGGAGACAAGTGGAGGCAAGACTGAAGGGGAGGGGAGTGCGAGGAGGCAAGATTAAAATGGAGGGGAGAGTCAGGTGGGGGGAAATCATGGTAGAGTGATTATGGAGGAGATGGAGAAAGCAAATGTGAGATGGCCATGAGGGGCAATGTGAGGTAAAGAGAGAGAGCAAAGCCAGGTTGAACGGACAGTAACCAGATTGGTAAGCTGTGGTCGAGAGGATCGTGAGGAAGACGGAAGAGTGAGCTGGGAGGGTGTGAGGAGTGAGCATGAGGGGGCTGTGAGATTGAGGGGAGAGCAGGAGGGAGTGAGGCAACACTGATGGGGAGGGAGATTGGAAATTCTGGCCAACTAGAGTGTAAAGGAGAGCTAGAGTGGCAAGGACAGTGAAGTTTGGAGAGTGAGGTGGAGGGAAGAGGGAATTGTGAAGGGTGGACAATGAAGAGAGGGTGGGGGAGGACTGAATGGTGAACAATCAAGAGGAATGGATGGATATTGGGAATTTGGAGGTGAGTGGGATGGAGCATGGAGAATGCAGTGAGGGTGTGGTGTGTCAGACTAAGGGACAGTTACTAGCAGGTATAAACCAGGAGGAGAATGAGGTCAGAGGGAGATTGACTGGGATGGGAAGCTGATCTAGAGGGGAGTGTGAATGAGAGGGAAGTGTGTATGGAGATTGAGCAGGAGGGATGAGAGGGAGTGGGAGTCATGGGGGTGTCGGTAGAGAGAGTGGGTCAGAGATGGGAGTGGGATGTGAACAGAGGGGAGACATGAGAGCAGGAGAGTATGGTGTGGGAGATCAGGAGGGAGTGTTGGTTAGAGGTAGGGAGTGGAGAGTAAGATCCATGGAAGAGTGATGGAGAGGGAGGAGGAGGAGAGTGGGGCCTGTATAGAGATGGAAGGGGAATGCAGTGAGAGACAGGGACAAGGAAACTGAGGAGAGAGTGATGAGATGAATAAAGAGCTAGGCTGTGTGTGAGGTCATGAGTGTGGAGGAGGTGAGAGGCAGGGGGTAAGGGAAAAGAAGAGGGAAATTGGCAGCGAGGAGAATGAAAATGAGAATAACTCAGAGGAGGAGAAACGGGAAGAGGGGAGGAGAGAGTGAAAGGGAAATGTGTAGCGGAAGGCCAAGAGATTCGGGGTGAGTGAGGGGAGTGACAATGATGCTCCTGAAACAAGTTTAGGTTGTCCTTGGCTTTTTCCAAAGGGGTCAGAAACACAAACCTTCCTATGTGTCTGGTTTGTATGGACTTTAGGGCCAATTTGATTATTGCTAACAGACGCTACCTCAGTCAAAACATATTCAAGTTTTACAAAACTTTGGTGGCACAATGGTTAGCACTGCTGCCTCACAGCACCAGAGACCTGGGTTCAATTCCTGTCTTGGGCAACTGTCTGTGTGGAGTTTGCACATTCTCCCCGTGTCTTTTCTCCGGGCGCGCTAGTTTCCTCCCACAGCCCAAAGATGTGTGGGTTAGGTGAATTGGCAATGCTAAATTGTCCATAGTGTTAGGTGAAGGGGTAAATGTAAGGGAATGGGTCTGGGTGGGTTGCTCTTCAAAGGGTTTGTGTGGACTTATTGGTCCGAAAGGCCTGGTTCCACACTGTAAGTAATCAAATCTAAAAAAAAATTTCGACAATTAAAGGGGAGTGACCAATTATCCCAGGTCAACTTTGGTTTTGGTTTGGTTTTTAGCAAGCAGCCAGCTTTTTTGAGGCTGCTGATCAAAGAAAAAGCTCCATGCTAATCCTCTGTCTCTCTCTGATATCTCTCCTGTGAGAACCTGGGTATGATTTTTCCCTTTTTTTGCCAAGGGGGTGTTCACGGGCATGTTGTAAATATTTGGAACAGCATCATTAATTTGCAATAGAGTTGTTTTGGTTTTTAAATACTTATGTTATACTACCAGGTTATAGTCCAATAGGTTTAATTGGAAGCACACTAGCTTTCGGAGCGACGCTCCTTCATTAGGTGACTGAATGAGCGTCGCTCCGAAAGCTAGTGTGCTTCCAATTAAACCTGTTGGACTATAACCTGGTGTTGTGTGATTTTTAACTTTGTACACCCCAGTCCAACACCGGCACCTCCAAATTATGTTATTCTAAATTTGTTTTTTGTTCATGTGTAAATAAATACTGCTTTGTTTCAAACTGAGTGGTTGGGCCAGCTGCATCCCACCTGGAATATCCACTGTACACCTACTGAAAACAATTAGAAATGTTAGGTCTGGGCTACCTTCTTGAAATGTTCTGAGGGAATTTGGCCTGGTCCATAACAGGGGAGTGAAGAGTCGGGGGATGTGAGTGTCAGGGATTTAGAATGATGTGGGAGAGTAATTGGAGAATTGGCTAGAAGAGAAAATGAGGGGAAGTGCGATTGAGAGGGGAGAGGGAGCTTAAGTGGATATGAGTAAGTGGGTCAGGGGAGTGTTGTGTTTGACTGTAAAGAGTAAGGAGAGCGAGAGGGGCAGGGGGAGTGATTGACGTTGGAGCTTGCAGGGAGCTGGGCAGTAGATTGGGGTGTGGAGTGGGGAGGGAAGTGTGAGGAAGAAAGGTCAATGAAGGAGAAGTGTAAGAGATTTGGGGCATTGTTGAAAGGAGTTGTTTTGCTGAAGGGAGGGAGTGAGGGTGAAGAGGGAGAGGAGATGGGGTTGGAAACAAGGATGAGGAGATAGGACAACTTTGGGATGGTGGATGGGAGTTTGTGGGTGAGAGAATGGGGGATAGAGTGAGACCTGAGCAATGTGAGGAGGAAGGGAGTCTTCACAAGGAAGAATTTTAAAAACTAAGAGCGTTACTTAAACAGAGAAGACCTGCAGAATTGCGAGATACAGAGTGATCTGGGTGTTTGAGTGTGTGAGTCAGAAAATGTTAGAATGCAGGAACACTGAGTAATTAAGAAGGTTAATGGGAAATTAACCTTTATCTCGAGATAAGATGAACTTAACAGTAAAAATGGTATCTTTTAGCTATAGAAAGAATTGAGAGAGAGAGAGAGAGAGAGAGAATCTGCACTGTTACTATCATCTGTATCGCACACCAGCTGTCCAGTCAACTGAACTAATCAACCGACATAGCCATAGATTAATACAGCCCTTCAGCCCATTGTGGAAATGCTAGTCATCAAGGGTCTATCAAGTTCTATTACATTTCCCAGCAACTAGGGAACTTAGGGAAATAAATAGTGATGTCTTGGAAAGAGTTCATATTGCAGAAGATGATGTACTGTGGAGAACTTCAATTGTACAAAGCTAGCTAAATCCCCAGGACGGGATCAGATGTTTACCAGAAACTAGGGAAGAGATTGCTGCACCCATTACTGACACACTTGTATCATCAACAACCACAGATGAGGTGCCAGAACTGGAGGTCGGCTA
Source organism: Hemiscyllium ocellatum (assembly GCF_020745735.1). Classification (NCBI taxonomy): domain Eukaryota; kingdom Metazoa; phylum Chordata; class Chondrichthyes; order Orectolobiformes; family Hemiscylliidae; genus Hemiscyllium; species Hemiscyllium ocellatum. The sequence goes on from NC_083435.1 coordinate 10,573,963, forward strand.
ATTTGGTGCCATTATTTGAGAAAGGCTGTTAGGAAAAGTGAGGGATCTATAGACCAGTGAGCTTTACATCAGTGGTAGGTAAGTTATTGGAGTGGGTGGGACACGATATACAGGCAATTGGAAAGGCAAGGACTTCATAGGAATAGTCAACATGGCTTCACAAGTGGGAATTCGCATTTTGATTGAGTTTTTTTTAAGACGTAACAAAGAAGCTGGATAAAGACAGTAGTATACATGGTCGAGATGGACTTCAGCAAAGCATTCAACAAGGTTCTGCATGGTAGACTGGTTATTAAGGTTAGATCACATGGGATCCATGGGAAGGTAGCCAACTTAGTACAAAATTGGCTTGAAGGTGGGAGACAGAGGGTGATTGTATGGGGTTGCTTTTCAGGTTGGAGGCCTGTGACTAGCGGTGTGCCACACAGATCATGGTTGGATCCCACTGCTTTTGGTCATGTGCATAAATCATTTGGGTGTGAACGTAGGAAGCGTAATTAATACATTAGAGACAAAAAATAGCAGATGCTGGAATCCAAGGTGGACAAGCAGGAGGCTGGATGAACACAGTAAGCCAGGCAGCATCAGGAGATAGAGGCCTGAAGAAGGGTTGCCTCTGAAATGTCGAATACTCCATCCCTAATGCTGCCTGGCTTGCTGTATTCTTCCAGCCTCTTGCTTGTTAGTAAAGTGGCAGATGACATGAAAATATTGTGTAGTGGGCTGAGATGGAGTTTAATTTAGTTAAATGTGAGGTGTTGTATTACGGTCAGGCAAATCAGGCCAGTTGATGGTGGGACCCTGGGGAGTGTTACTGAGCAGGAGGTCTGGGGGAGCAGGTACATGATTCCTTGGGTTGGAGTTGCAGGTGAACAGGGTGAATACGGAGTATGGCACACTTACCTTCATTTGTTGGAGTGTTGAGTGTTGTAATGTTGGGGTGTCATGTTGTGACTGTGAAGGCCATTGATGAGGCACGTTGGAGTGTAGTTCCGGTCACCGTTCTATGGGGTAAGTATGTTGTGAGGCTCAAGAGTGTGTGGAGGGGATTTACAGAGGTATTGCTGGGTCTGGGGGGTTTGAGATATAGGGAATGGCTGAATAGGCTGGGGCATCTTTCCCTGGAATGTCGGACGCTGAGGGGTGACCTTATCAAGGCTAATCAAACCATGAGGGGGATGGATAGGGTGAATAGCCAATGTATTTTCCCCAGGGTAGGTGACTCCAAAAATAGAGGGCATAGTTTTACGGTGAGATGGGAAAGGTTTAAAAAGAACTTGGGAATTAACATTTTCACGCAGAGGGTGGTCCGTGTATGGAATAAGCTGCCAGAAGAAGGGGTAGAGATGGGATTAGTGACACCATTTAAAGGACATCTGTATGGGTACATGAACAGGAAGGATTTAGAAGGATATGAGCCAAATGTTGGCATATTGAACAAGGTCGGTTTTGGATAGCTGGTCAGTGCAGACTAATTGGGTGGAGGCGTCTGTTTCCATCCTGTGTGACACTATCATTCCATTTGAATAACTTCCTAAATGTTCAAAGATTTCTGTCTCCTTTCAGGCAGTGAGTTCCTGAGGCTGAGAGCCATCCAGGGTAAAAATATCATCCTTAATTCCCTTCGAAAACCCCTGCTCCTTCTCTTAAATCTATGTACCTGTTGTTGCCCAAAGCATTAAGGGGAAAAGTACCCTTCTGTCTACCCAGTCTGTCACCCTCATAACTTTCATTAGCTTCTCCCCTCAGCCTTCTCTGCTTCAATGAAAACATCTCCAGCCGATCGAGTCTGTCTTCAGAGGTGAAACACTCCAGCCCAGGCAACATCTTGGTGAATCTCAGCTGTTCCAGCACTGCCCTATCTCCTGTTGGATTTTCTACACACTGCCTTAAATAGATCACGTGGAGACATTTTAAGAATACTGTCCTGTCCGAGCCCTTCACAATCAGTCTGTCCCAATTCATACTGAGGAAGTTCAATTCCCCTGATATTGTTACCATTTGTTTTAGCACTTTTCTGAGATTTGCTACACATCATCATTTAATCTATCTCTGATTACACTCTACAGCACACTCCCAACAAGGTAATTCCCAATTTTTATAAAGTTCTCCCTATGTGGCCTCAGTGGAGTGGAAAATGAGACGCTGTCCTTCCAGTTTGTGCTGCCCCTCGAGCTGGAAGAATAGTATCGCATTTCCCACTTGGGGACCCTGCAGCCTTCAGAACGCAGAGTTGAAATCAATAATGTTAGGGTTTAAACAATTTCTTCCACGTTTTACCCACATGGACACTCTCGGCTCTGTCATGATATGGGCTAATTTCATGACCCCTTTTTAATCTCCTGCATAGTTATTAGAAACAATGAAATGTATAATTTTCCTCAGTGTTACTGAACTTTTCCATGACAAAAAAACCATTCAAACTGATGATTTTTTCATCATTGCAATGCTGTTTCTGTGACCTCACTGTTCACATTTTCTCATTTCCTACATTACATCAGGGAATATTTATCAAAAACATATCAGTGGTTCAGAAACTCTTTGGGTTATGCAGTAGGCACATGGGCGATATTTGAACACAATTTGATTTATCATATTCTCCTCTGTCATGAATTCCCTATTACCAGGATTTGCATTAATTATTCACATGGCTATTCATTGCTCCTTTATTTTCCATTTGGTTCCATATTCCCAACATTACAAATCATATACTTCCCTCATCTGGAAGTGAAGGCAGTTTTCCAGATACCTGTTTCCTCCTGCAGGACTACCCAGCACCTTCTCACATTCCGAACTCTTGGAAAACAGACCATGAGACACTGCACTGAATCAGAACCCTCACATTGAATTGAGCCTCTGATCAAACTCATGGAGCAGCAATTGGGTTCACTGCTTGATCAATGAGATTACTGAAAATATTGAAATAGTGGCTTAATGGTTAGCATTGCTGCCTCACAGCACCAGGCATCTGGGTTCAATTCAAGCCACACATAATTGTGTGGAGTTTGCACATTCTCCCATGTCTGTAGGATTTCCTCCCACAGTTCAAAGATGTGCAGCTTTTGTCTATTGTGCCCATGGATGAGTAGGCTTGTTGGATCAGCCATGGAAAATATTGAGTTACAAGGATATATTGGGGATTGGGTCCAGGTGGGATGCTCTTCAGAGGGTCAGTGTGGACTCGATGGACTGAATTGCCTGCTTCCTTACTGGAGGGATTCAGTGATTCTATCAGTCTCACTAATAGCAAGCTGGTTTTTAACACTCCCCTTACAGATATTTATAAATGTTTGACGATGTTAAATCTGTGGATATTTATCAGATTCAGCAGGTCTGGCAGCACTGTGGACAAAAATCAGAGTTAATGTATAGGATTGAGTGACCCTTCCTCAGAAGTCATGGTAGCTAGGAAAATGTTGGTTTATATTCAGAGGATAGAGTGGGGGAATGGGTAAGGAGTAAATAATAGGTAGGGATAGAGCCCAAAGAGAGAGAAGAGCAGTTCGGCAGACAAAGGAGTGGATAATGATTTGGCTGGAAGGTTGAATAGCTGTTAATGGAGACTGTTAGTGGGTTACAATGGGTGGTACCTAATAGCAAACTCTGTGCTAACAAGGCCTGGTTGTGTGTGTTGTGGTAACAACATGGGAGAGCTCAGACCCCAAAGTTATTGAATTCAATATTGAGTCTGAAAGCTTCAGGATCCACTTCCGAAAAATGAAGTGCTGTTCTTCCAGCTTGCACTGAGCTTCACTGGAGTACTGCAGCAAGCCTGGGACAGAGGTGTTGGCCAGGTTACTTGGTGGTGTGTTAAATGGCAGCTGGAAGTTCAGAATCTTTTTTGGCAAACAGAAAGCAAGTAAAGTGATCATGCAGTTGACCCTTTATATCCCCAATAGAGAGGAGGCCACATTGTGAGCAGCAAATGCAGTAGGCTTGATTGTGAGAAGTGCAGGCAGATGGAAGATGTGTTTGGATCCTGGGATACTGAGGAGGGAGGAAGTAAACAGAGAGATGTTACACCTTCGGTGGTTGCAGGGGAAAGGTGCAGTGAGGCTGTGAGGGGTGTTGGAAGTAACCATGGTGTCCCAAAGGGAATAGTTCCTGTGAGAGTCTGACAAGGGATAGGAGGTGTGTAGTATTTGGTGGTGGAACCTCGCTGTAGTTAGTGGAAATGACAGAAAATGATTTTCTGGATGAGAATGCTGGTGGGATGGTGGTTAATGTGATAGCCTTACTTCTGTTGTGGGTAAAGTGTTGGAACAAAAGGTTATAAGAGATAGGATTTACAATCATTTAGAGAGGAATAAATTGATTGGGGATAGTCAACACGGTTTTGTGAAGGGCGGGTTTTGCCTCACAAACCTTACTGAGTTCTTTGAGAAATTGACCAAACAGTTGGATCAATGTAAAGCAGTAGATGTGGTGTATATGGATTTCAGTTAAGCATTTGATAAAGTTCCCCATGGTAGGCTATTGCACAAAATACGGAGGCATGGGATTGAGGGTGCTTTAGCGGTTTAGATCAGAAATTGACTAGCTGGTTGAAGGGACATATTCATTCTGGAGTTTAGTTGCTAGTGGTGTACCACAAGAGTCTGTTTTGGGGCCACTGCTGTTTGTCATTTTTATAAATGACCTAAATGAGGGTGTAGAAGGATTGGTTAGTAAATTTGCGGATGACACTAAAGTCAGTGGAGTTGTGCTGAAGGATGTTGCAGGTTACAGAGGGTCATAGATAAGCTGCAGAGCTTGACTGAGAACTGGCAAATGGAGTTTAATGCAGAAAACTGTGAGGTTATTCACTTGGGAAGCAGCAACAGGAATAAAGAGTACTGGGATAATGGTAAAATTCTTGGTGGTGTAGATGAACAGAGAGAGTTGCCACCCAGGCTGATAGGGTCGTTAAGAAGGCATTCGGTGTGTTAGCTTTTCTTGGTAGAGGGATTGAGTTTCAGAGCCACAAGGTCATGCTGCAGCTGTACTTGGAGTTTTGAGTACAGTTCTGGTCATTACATTATAGGCAGAATGTGGAAGCTTTGGAAAGGGTGCAGAGGAGATTTATTCGGATGTTGTCTGGTATTGTGGGAAGGTCTTATGAGGAAAGGCTGAGGAACTTGAGGCTCTTTTCATGAGAAGAATATTGGAACGTGACTTAATTATGACATATAAGATAATTAGATGATTAGATATGGTGGACAATGAGAGCCTTTTTCCATAGATGGTGATGGCTAACACGAGATGACATAGCTTTAAATTGAGGGGTGGGAGATATAGGACAGATGTCAGAGGTAGTTTCGTTACTCAGGGAGTATTAGGGGCGTGGGATGCACTGCCTGCAACAGTGGTAGACTTGCCAACTTTAAGGGCATTTAAATGGTCATTGGATAAACATATGGATGAAAATGGTTTAGTGCAGAATAGACAGGCTTCAGATTGGTTTCATAGGAGGGCGCAACATCAAGGGCCAAAAGGCCTGTACTGCGCTGAACTGTTCTATGTTCTCTATAAGACTAAAGGGAACCCTATTGCTGTTGCAGGGTGGGGAAGAGAGGGATACGTGCGGACAATGGGCAGGTCCCAATTCAGGGCCCTGTCAACAACATTGCTGGGGAATCCTCAGTTGAGAAAGTAGGTGGACATTGTAGACATGTACCCTAGACATCTGTGGGAAACTAGGGAAGTGATTGCTGCACCCCTTACTGAGATACTTATATTATCGATAGTCACAAGTCAGGTGCTGGAAGAGTGGAGGTGGGAAGGGAAAGCCAGGGAATTATAGACCAGTGATCCTTTTTTAAATGGTGGGCAAGTTGCCAGAGGGAATCCTGAGGGAAAGGGTTTACTTGCCTTTGGAAAGGCAAGGGCTGATTAGAGATGGTCAAAATGCCTTTGAGCATGGCAAATCATGTCTCATGAACTAGATTGAGTTGTCTTAAGAAGTAACAGCATGGATTGATGAGGGATCAGCAATGGACCTGATCTACACAGATGTCAGTAAGGCCTTCGACAAGGTTCCTCATAGTAGACTGGTTAGCAAGGTTAGAACTCATGGAATACAGGAAGAACTAGCCATTTGGATAAAGAACTGGCTCGAATGTAGAAGACAGAAGGTGGTGGTGGAGGGTTGCTTTTCAGACTGGATGATATGGATGTGAACATAAGTTTGCAGATGACACCAAAATTGGAAGTGTAGTGGACAGTGAAGAAGGTTATGTCAGAGTACAACAAGATTTGATCAGATGAGCCAATGGATCAAGGAGTGTCAGATGGAGTTTAATTTAGATAAATTAGAAGTGCTGCTTTTAGGAAAGGCAAATCTTAGCAGGACTTGTACACTTAATGGTAAGGTCCTGCGGAGTGCTGCTGCACAAAGAGACCTTGGAGTGCAAGTTCATAGTTCATTGAAAGTGGAGTTGCAGGTCAATAGGATAGTCAAGAAGGCATTTGGTATGCTTTCCTTTATTGAACAGAGCATTGCGTATTGGAGCTGGGGGGCCATGTTGCGACTGTACAGGACATTGGTTCAGCCACTTTTGGAATACTGTGTGCAATTCTGGTCTCCCTTCTATCAGAAGGATATTATGAAACTTGAAAGGGTTCAGAAAGGATTTACAAGGATGTTGCCAGGTTTGCAGGATTTGAGCCATGGGGAGAGGTTCAATAGGTTGGGGCTGTTTTCCCTTGAGCATCAAAGGCTGAGGGGTGGTCTTATAGAGTTTATAAAATCATGAGGGGTATGATAGGATAAATAGACAGGGTTATTTTCCCCTGGGGTGAGGGCATCCAGAACTAGAGGGCATAGGTTTTGGGTGAGCAGGGAAAACATAAAAGAGACAAAAGGGGTAACCTTTTCATACAGAGGATGGTGTGTGTATGGAATGAGCTGCCAGAGGAAGTGGTGGAAGATGGTAAATTCAAAACATTTTAAAGGCCATCTGGATGTGTTTATGAATTGGAAGGGTTTAGATGGATATAGGTCAAGTTTTGCCAAATGGGACTCGATTAGGTTAAGGGAACTGGTCAGCATGGATGAGTTGGACTGAAGGGTCTGTTTCTGTGCTGTACATCTCAATGACTCTATGATTCTAAGTATATACTCTACACATAACCAATAGGATCAATGTTATACATAAAATACCATGTGAAGACTGTCAAGAACACTACATTAGCAAACAAATAAGAAGCTGGAACACACAGCAAGCCAGGCAGCATCAGGAGGTGGAGAAGGCAATGTTTTGGGCAAAGATGGAAGAAAATTAGCCACTAGAGTACAAAACCACAAACTAGCCACCAAGTGACATGATCATCTAGCACTGATATCACTTCACATTGACAATGACAGACACCAATTCGACTGAGACAATATATCCATTCTAGGACAAGCCAAACAGAGACATGTCAGAGGAATTCCTGGAAGCCTCACACCAATCCCAGAACTCCATTAACAAACAGGAAGAGTTGGACCCCATTTACCAATCACTAAGAAACAAAACCAGCAACCAAAATGGAAATGGTACCACCAACCCCAGCAGAGTGGGACAGAACACCAACACTTCATCTAAGGCACCCTGATGATGTTACTGAGAATAGGGATGAAACATCTATGAACTAACTTATCAGCTCAGTAAGGAAGTTAACAATCTGTTCATAACCTGAGCTACAAATCTTTGCAAATACGCTGAAGGGAGTTTCTCAAAATATTGTTCTGTCTCCCAGAATTAACAACACCTGATGTGAAGGTTTAAACTGGTACCTGAGAGTCCCTGCATAACTGGATTTATCATCAAGAAAATGAATACATGTGTTTACCTGGGTGAACGGTGTGTATCATTTCTTTCCAGACTGTGTACTGTAAAGGGCCAGAGAACTTTCCAATAGACAGAGAGGGATCTGCAGCTGAGAATTTGTTCTTGTTGTCACTAACCCTATGAATATTGAACAGATTACATTATAAATTATGAAATGACTTAAATGCTTAAGCTTTTAGAATTGTTCACATTTCAGTAAATGGGCGAGAAATGTTCATCTTATTTTTGTAAATTGATCCAAATAGAATTCGATAATATAAGGGCAAGGATTGGAAACCTCGCAGATCCAAAGAAAGGCCCATATCCTAATAACAGTTCAGTTACTGATACATCACATTACACCATGTGTAATGCATGGGTTCCACAACCCTCCGAGAATTTTGCTGCTCTATTTCTGGCCTCTTGACCACCTCTGATTTTAGTCTGTCCCTCCACCGCCCCCGCCCCCCCCCCCCCCAAGATCCCTCTGTTCCTCCACCTGACTAAGAACCCTACCGTTAACCCTGTATTCCGCATTCTTATTTGTTCTTCCAAAATGGACAACCTCACACTTGGCAGGGTTGAACTCCATCTGCCACTCCTCAGCCCAGTTCTGCATCATATCTAAGTCCCTTTGCAGCCGACAACAGCCCTCCTCACTGTCCACAACTCCACCAATCTTTGTATCATCTGCAAATTTACTGACCCACCCTTCGACTCCCTCATCCAAGTCATTAATAAAAATTACAAACAGCAGAGGACCCAGAACTGATCCCTGCGGTACTCCACTTGTAACTGGGCTCCAGGCTGAGTATTTACCATCTACCACCACTCTCTGACTTCGACCGGTTAGCCAGTTTTCTATCCAATTGGCCAAATTTCCCTCTATCCCATGCCTCCTGACTTTCCGCATAAGCCTACCATGGGGAACCTTATCAAATGCCTTACTAAAATCCATGTACACTACATCCACTGCTCTAACCTCATCCACATGCTTGGTCACCTCCTCAAAGAATTCAATAAGACTTGTAAGGCAAGACCTACCCTTCACAAATCCGTGCTGGCTGTCCCTAATCAAGCAGTGTCTTTCCAGATACTCATAAATCCTATCCCTCAGTACCCTTTCCATTACTTTGCCGACCACAGAAGTAAGACTAACTGGCCTGTAATTCCCGGGGTTATCCCTATTCCCTTTTTTGAACAGGGGCACAACATTCGCTACTCTCCAGTCCCCTGGTACCACCCCCGTTGACAGTGAAGACGAAAAGATCATTGCCAACGGTACTGCAATTTCCTCTCTTGCTTCCCACATAATCCTAGGATATATCCCGTCAGGCCCGGGGGACTTGTCTATCCTCAAGTTGTTCAAAATGTCCAACACATCTTCCTTCCTAACAAGTATCTCTTCTATCTTACCAGTCCGTTTCACACTCTCCTCTTCAACAATACGGTCCCTCTCGTTCGTAAAGACTGAAGAAAAGTACTCATTCAAGACCTCTCCTACCTCCTCCGACTCAATACACAATCTCCCACTACTGTCCTTGATCGGACCTACCCTCGTTCTCGTCATTCTCATGTTTCTCACATATGCATAAAATGCCTTGGAGTTATCCTTGATCCTATCCGCCAAGGATTTTTCATGCCCTCTCTTAGCTCTCCTAATCCCTTTCTTCTGGTCCCTTCTGGCTATCCTGTATCCCTCCACTGCTCTGTCTGAACCCTGTTTCCTCAACCTTATGTAAGCCTCCTTCTTCCTCTTCACTAGACATTCAACCTCCCTTGTCAACCAAGGCTCCCTCACACGACCATTTCTTTCCTGCCTGATAGGTACATACATATCAAGGACACGTCATATCTGCTTCTTGAAAAAGTTCCACATTTCCACCACATCCTTCCCTGACAGCCTATGCTCCCAACTTATGCTCCTCAACACCTGTCTTACAGCATCGTAATTTCCCTTCCCCCAATTGTAAAATCTACCCTGTTGTGCGCACCTATCTCTCTCCATAACCAAGGTGAAAGTCACAGAATTGTGGTCACCATCACCAAAATGTTCACCCACTAACAAGCCCATCACTTGTCCCGGTTCATTACCAAGTACCAAATCCAATATGGCCTCCCCTCTGGTTGGACAATCTACATACTGAGTTAGAAAAGCTTCCTGGACACACTGCACAAATACCGCCCCATCCAATCTACTTGATCTAAAGAGCTTCCAATCAATATTTGGGAAGTTGAAGTCGCCCATGACTACGACCCTGTGGCTTCTGCACCTTTCCAAAATCTGTTTCCCAATCTGTTTCTCCACATCTCTGCTGCTATTGGGGGGCCTATAGTAAACACCCAACAAGGTGACTGCACCTTTCCTATTTCTGACTTCAGCCCATACTACCTCCAAAGGCAGATCCCCCTCAAACTTCCTTTCTGCAGCTGTTATACCATTTCTAATTAGCAATGCCACCCCCCCTCCTTTTTTACCACCCTCCCGAATCTTACTGAAACATCTGTAACCAGGAACCTCCAACAACCATTCCTGTCCCTCGTCTATCCACGTTTCCGTGATGGCCACAACATCGTAGTCCCAGGTACCGATCCACGCCTTAAGTTCACTCACCTTATTTCTGATACTCCTTGCATTGAAGTATACGCACTTGAGCCCATCTCTGTGTCCGCAAGTATTCCCTGTCAGTGCTACCTTCTCCACAGCCTCCCTACATTCTTGGACATCCTGACAAACAGCTAGCTTACTTGCTGGACTACAAGTCCGGATCCCATCCCCCTGCCAAATTAGTTTAAACCCCCCCAAAGAGTGCTAGCAAACCTACCCCCCAGGATATTGGTGCCCTTCTGGTTCAGGTGCAACCCGTCCTGTTTGTACAGGTCCCACCTTCCCCCGAATGCAGTCCAATTGTCCAAATACCTGAAGCCCTCCCTCCTACACCATCCTTGCAGCCACGTGTTCAACTGCACTCTCTCCCTATTCCTTGCCTCACTGTCACGTGGCACCGGCAACAACCCAGAGATGACGACTCTGTCCGTCCTAGCTTTTAGCTTCCAGCCTAACTCCCTGACCTCTTGAATGACCTCCCCACCCCTCTTCCTACCTATGTCGTTGGTGCCAATGTGTACCACGACTTCTGGCTGCACACCCTCCCCCTTAAGGATTCTGAAGACACAGTCCGAGACGT